>NW_026623212.1:0-1200000 GCF_028827555.1 Penicillium brevicompactum | reverse complement strand
CAAGAGATAGATCAACATCAGGCTGCGTACATCTCTTCAATGCCATCTCCAGAGATCCCGCGGTCAAAGACACGTACCGGCGCTCACGGTCTTACTACCAAGGCAATGCCACCTCCTCTTGCTCGAAACGAGTCATCCGCCGCGATTCCCATTCAGCGATCATCATCTGGCCCAACCTCCCCGACCCAAGAGCAAGGATTGACTTCTTCGCGGAATGCATCAACTCCGTTGTTGACCATCACCACGCCGAACGAGCCCAAGGAAACAGAGCCATCCCCACGCTGGAGTGGACCACCTCCGCTGCTCGCTGTGCGCGAGGATATGGTGCGAAACCGCATGTCCTCAACCTCCAATCGCTTCGATCCCTGGTCATCTCGCAACCAATCTCGCCAGTCTCTACCTGATATGTCGCCCATCGCCTCCCCCATATCCCCAATTTCACCTATCTCCCCTCTCTCCGCCTTTCAAGAGAGAGACGAGGAATACCACACACCTCACGACGAGGACAACATCCCCCTCTCCAAACGTCGTGCCATGCTCCAACGCCAAACGATGCAGTCCCCCTCAGCAGCAAGTCTCCACAGCCTGGAGGGCCACTCCCCGGTCCAATCACCACCTTCTCCCTCTGGTGACGTGAACCGGTCTGCCTCCAGAATGGCGGCGTGGCGACAGTCTGTCCGCGAGGAAATCACTCAGAAGCGTGACGTCCTACACTCGCCGCCCATCAGTCCTGTCAGCCCTGATAAACGCAATACTTGGGGCTCCGTGCAGCAGATGCGTGAAGCTTCCTCCACGCAACTTGGCAATGCCATTGCCGAAGGTATGCAGCGGGGAAGCATGACGGATCTTCATCGGCAGGCGATGCGACGCATGCAAGCTTCGGCGAATCGTCAGCTGTGATTGCTTGCTTGTTCTTTGACTATATACCCTTTGCTTATTACACGACTTCACGAAGTATTTACTACGATGTTTATCATCTTTGATAATGTATATTCTCTTCGGCTATTAATTAATTAATACAAATACTCGCTGGATTCTGTTCAGCTATTCCTCAATCATTCTCAATCATTCAATACCTGCGACATTGAAGCAGTAGATCTTTAGTTCCGTATGAGTCGATATAATCTACATCCCAGCGCTAAATGGGCATAAGCTCTGAGCCCATGCAAGGTCGCGGGGTCTTGACCTACACTGCCCTGGCCACCTTCGACTCGCCCATCTGCATAGCGAACACAGAAGTGGACTCGACTGCTCCGTCGTGTCCAAGGACCAAACTGCACAGCATTCCACAGTACCGAGACCTGAACTAGATTGAAACAAAATCAGTACCACCCTTAGTTTTGCACGGCCAATATCATCAATGCATGTATCTGATAGCGTTTGCAGGATTCTGCATACTACCCAATAAAGGATGAAACAAGGGATCGCGGTGGATTAATCACAGTGAAACCGGGGACAAACAACTTCCAAGGTTGTTGCAAAGCGCCCTTGAAGTCTCGCTGGATTGTCTTAAGAGCCCGAGTCCAACAATTCAGACGATTCAGACGAGATAGACAAGCCAGACTATATTTTTTGATCGCGCCCAAAACAATTTGATATCGAAAATCGAGTGGATATTGTCTTCGCCAAGCGAGTCTTCTATGCCGAACCCCAGGTTTCACCTCAAAATTGAGCGAAACAATACACACTGCTTGATCTGATCTCGGATCAGATCCAGCTGTTCCTCTTTTCGTCCTACTCCATCACATTCGTTGTACTGCATGTCCCTTCAAGTCTCCACGGTGACTATTTTCGCCGATCTCCATCTCCGAACCTCACTTTCAAAACGGCGTCATTCCAAGCCTACAACTCTCTATCGGAACCACACTCCTTAACAATTCCAACCCCCGTGGAGCCACCTCCGTCCTTCGTTCGCGCCCAGCGGCGACAGTGCGTTCCTGGCCCGCCGTCGTTGGCCATTCTCCGCCCCCCAGCAGTCCGCCTAGCAAATCCGGTCAACCACGTCCCCCGCATCACCCCAATTTCTTTCCCCCCACAGCACTCAGACGAAAGTCTCCCACTAGCCCACGGCCATTCAAGAGACGCCCGCCCACTACTCAGCGTCCCCGAGCGACGACGCAGCCGACTCACCCCATCCCCAAGCAGCCTACAGGTCGAGCGCAGTCAGGGGGAGACGGAAAGCGGCCGCACCAGTATCGCCCTGCCCCCTCGACACAGACGCAGCGAACTGTATTCTCCAGCAGAAATGGCTGCCGCGTTTGCGGGCAGCGCCGCGCGGGACACGGAGAACCTGCGGCCTCCCGAGGCAGTCCACCTGACGCAAGTGGGCACTCGACAGAATGACCGCCCCCGTCACGCCCCTTCGCAGACTTCTCTACGCTCTCAATCTCAGATCGCTTCTGTTCCCTCGCACACCGGGCAGCCGCAGGCTGATATCGCTGAGGAATTGGCCTGGGGACCTGCACACCCTTGTTTTCCTCATTACAACCCGCATGTGCCAATTGGGTCACACGAACACCTGTCGACGCGTGTGATTCGGATTCGGAGGGATTGGATGATTCAAGGTGATCTGGCACCGACGTTCTCGAATCTGTACCCGGAGATTCTAGATCCGTTATTGTCGGAGCAGGAGTTCCGGAAGGTCATTTCTACTGTCAATGATGGGATCATTAAGGCGTTTGATCCTTTTAGTTTGAGGAATTGGTTCGATGGCGCTATGGGATTGCTCACCGGTTGGGTATGGGATGATCTCAATGGCCCTGGTACCAAAAGCCAACTGCAGTATGTCGAGGCCTGGCTGGAGAAGTGGAACCGAGACGTTGGCTCCAAGGACGGGGTGTATATCTGGAGTTTACGGCGCACGGCGTACATGTCGCTCGATATCCAGATTCCCGATCCCAAGGTGGGCATCGTTCCCAGCGAGGCTGCGTCGGCTCCCAATACCAGACCGAGTACAGGCATTGGGGCTGGAGCTTGATGGCAGCCATCCTTTTCCCTTTTGTACATGTTGATTTTCTATTCTTTCTTTGTTGCATTTTTCGGACCTCTGCATGATATCCATACCGCAGACTTTCTCTCACGTTGATACCTTTTTTTCTCGTTGGTTCGCGAGTATCTACTTTAATCTTGTGATTTGATACCATTTCTGGCTTTCTTTCTGTCATATTTTCATACTTACCCTATGCTTGGAATTGTTTTTAATACTGATTTGGCCCGGCCTTGTTCATATCTGGCGTCATGTTGGACCGGCCAAATTCAATGCTATGTTCATGGAAAAGAAGACATGGTCGATCTCAATTCAAATTCAAATTGCTTCCTGCCAATAAATTCGCATCAGATATGTAACGTGCCACATTCCACCGAGATAAGATGCGCTGTCAAACGTGCAGAGTGCTTCGTAACTAGCAGGACCTCCTTTTTTATACTCCCAGGCGGTGTCGATCCACCCCACCCCTGTTTCCGCAGCTCTCTCCAACTCTACGACTCACCAAAGCACCATGTTATCAGGGATCCTTGTGTTCAATCAGAAGGGCGAGAACCTCATATTTCGCGCCTTCCGCAGCGACTGCCGTCCGCGTCTTGCCGACATCTTCCGCATCCAAGTCATCTCCAATCCGCAGGTCCGCTCGCCGATCCTGACCCTGGGCTCGACGACCTTCAGCCATGTCAAGCACGAGAACATCTACTTGGTAGCCGTGACCAAGAGCAATGCCAATGCCGCCCTGGTCTTCGAGTTCCTCTACCGGCTGATTATGCTGGGCAAGAGCTATTTCGGGAAATTCGACGAAGAAGCCGTCAAGAACAACTTCGTGCTGATTTATGAGCTCCTCGATGGTATGCAAAACATCCCCTCCTCCCCATTCCCCGAAATAGAAACCAATCTAATAAAACCACCGCACAGAGATCCTCGACTTCGGATACCCCCAGAATACAGACCCAGACACATTGAAAATGTACATTACCACCGAAGGCGTCAAATCCGCAATCACCAATAACCCAACCGACTCCTCTCGAATCACGCAACAAGCCACAGGCGCCCAATCCTGGCGTCGCGCAGATATCAAATACCGCAAGAACGAAGCTTTCGTCGACGTAATCGAAGACGTCAACCTCCTAATGTCCGCAACAGGCACCGTCCTCCGCGCAGACGTCAACGGCCAAATCGTCATGCGCGCCTACCTCTCCGGAACCCCAGAGTGCAAATTCGGTCTCAACGACCGCCTCCTCCTCGACCCAGGCGAGTCTTCCTCCAGCAACCGCGGCAATAACAACGGCCTGGGTACATCGAAAGCGACGCGCGCAGCCGCCGGATCCGTAACCCTCGAAGACTGCCAATTCCACCAGTGCGTGAAGCTGGGTCGATTCGACGCGGATAGAATTATTTCATTCGTGCCTCCGGACGGCGAGTTCGAACTTATGCGCTACCGCGCGACGGAGAATGTCAATTTGCCTTTCAAGGTTCATCCTATTGTTAGGGAGATTGGTACGACGAAGGTTGAGTACAGTGTTGCGATTAAGGCGAATTATAGTTCGAAGTTGTTTGCGACGAATGTTGTTATTCGGATTCCTACGCCGTTGAATACGGCGAAGACGACTGAGCGTACGAGTCAGGGTCGTGCGAAGTATGAGCCTGAGCAAAACAATATTGTTTGGAAGATTGCGCGGTTCTCGGGACAGTCTGAGTTTGTGCTTAATGCTGAGGCGACGCTTACTTCGATGACGCATCAGAAGGCCTGGAGTCGACCTCCGCTTAGTCTTTCGTTTAGTTTGCTTATGTTTACCTCTTCTGGACTGCTGGTGCGGTATCTGAAGGTCTTTGAGAAGAACAATTATAGTTCTGTGAAGTGGGTGCGCTATATGACTCGTGCGGGCAGTTACGAAATTCGGTACGTTATTCTCTCATTCTTGTTGGGCTTCTCTTTTGTTTCTTACTGACGCTGGTATAGATTCTGATCATTGTTGCATGGCGGTTTCTGGACTGGTCTTTGGTTCGTCGGAAGGCTGGACGGGCGTGTTGATACCTTCAATGGACTGGGGTCCGGCTTTCATCTTATTTCTTGTACTTTGCGCAGCACAAATGGTGTCTGGCGTTTGGTGGGCCACATACATACTGGATTTTTCATCAGTACCCAATATTCCATTCTTTGTACTATTGATTGGCCTCGTCTTTTTTCCAGTATTTGTACCCTTCGATAGATTGTACCGCGTATAATCTTAGAGCCAAAGTATTATGGGTCAATAGAAGAGCAAGTCTATAATGTATAAGAGAAAAGGTTGGCAGATATAAGTACAATTCAAGTTGGTAGTAGATAGTAGTACGATCCCAAACAAGCATAGAGTCAAAGCCAAGGAAAGATCCAGCAGATGTGCAGAGAAAGTCACAAGAGAGAGAGTATAGGAGCGAATCACAAGGGACCCTCCAAAAAAGCAAAGCGTATTCACATAGCCCGTGACACCGGGACTCAAAACAGAAACAATTTGTGCTGGTTAACGTAGAACCGAAAAGAAACATAACAATGATAATACAGGGGTGTTTTTGAAGCAAAGAAAACAACAAGTCAAGCCAATAAGGTCAGTCAGGAGGTGATACAGATCAGATAATACATTAATGAAACACGGAAATTGCTTCGCAATTTCACTGCCGACGCAGGCCGACACGACCCTCTCCAACGAGGGACTGCCACCTGGCGCCAGCGGCGCTGCGACCCATTTGGCGCGCGCACTCGTCCCAGTCTTTCTGGGAGAGATTGATTTTATCGAGGACCAGCTTGATGAGATGCTGGTCTTCTTCCGCGGTCCAGGAACCGGCGATCTGAGTGGGTTCCTCTGTCACTTCGATGGAAGGCAGAGGGGCGTCTGGGTCGATGGCAGGACCGAAGTCAAAAGCCATGCGACGGGCTGGAGAAGGAGGTGATTGGGTGACGGGCGGAGAGTGTAGAGAGTAGAAGTCTGTAGGAGCGAGGCCGACAGGCAGCTCGTAAGGAAGGTGGCGGCGACGCTTAGGGGTGGAGAAGAGGGTGCGATTGAGAGCTGGTTGCGCGTCGCTTTCATCCTCGGCGTCGCGGAAGCGTTTGTTTGCGCCACGTGCTGGCGCGGAGGGAGGGGGTGGAGGTGTGAGAGCGGCAGTTCTGGGTGGTGGTGTTTGTCTGGGGGAGACGGGGCGCGCGGCCTTGTGCGATCGCGGGGAGCGACGAGGTGTGATGGGGAGAGGGCTTTGGAGGCGTTGAGCCTTGGATCGGCGCGGTGTGGGTGAGGGGGATCCATTCAATAGTGATTGTAGAGCGCGACAGGTGCCGAGCAGACCATTGCCTGCGGCGTGGCCTGTGTCTGATGGGGGAGGACTCGAAAATAGGCGACTGGGAGTGAAGCGAGACGACCGGCGTGCATCGCATGGAAGAGCAGATGGGAGAAGCATTGTAGAGAAGTTGCGCGACGTTGCGCGATGTGGGCGACGTGGAGTTGGGAGAGTTTCGACAGATGGAAGTTGAGCGCGAGTTGGTGCGATTGCGCCGGAGGCGGTTGTGGGACGCGACGACGGAGTTGGGGCAGTCAAAAAGGAAGGAAATGATTCTGATGACGATGCGATTCTAGTTCCAGGTATTCCGGAGAACGCGACCAGAAGTTGTGGTGTTGATGTTTTTGGAGCGAGTGTGTTGTCAGGGAGAAAGTTTGGCGGGGGGGAAATCCCGAGATAAAAGAAAATTGGGCCGCAAACGGGTCAAGCGAACGGGTTGGCTATTTCCGTCACAAAGAATGTGAGATTATGAGAATTTCGAATTTCTAGAAGTTTGAAAAGAATGTTCGGAGATCGTATTCTCCTGAGGAATGTTCAGCGAATGACTTGGGAATTTGATGAGAACCTATAGCCCTGAGAGTGCTCTTCTAATATACCTACTCTGCCTCTACCCAGTGAAACAGATTACTAGGAGAATTCTCAGGAGCCCAGGACCAGAGAGGGACATGCAAGGCAGTAGACAGGCACGAGGCACCCCTGAGACATCTGGCCCAACACTTATTTTCCCATTACACTTCCTGTTTGGGCATTAGATCGGCGTCTCAGGTACAGTTTCTTTGATTCTGCAGCCCGTTCATTGTATTGTATTGGCTTGCGATGAAACTCCAGCCTGCACCCCCCATTGAACGTGCATTGGGCGTGCATTGGCCCTGCAGGACCCATGCGATGTCATAGTCTTTGTCTCTGACCTCAGGATCTACGATGTGGGCGAGTGGCGTTTTAATAATTCTTGTAGAGAGGGTTTACCATTCTCCTGCCCTCAAGGAGTCTACTTGCCCTATAGGACTGAAGGATATGTGTTCATATTCCCTATATGCCTATATGCCTATATGCCTATATGCCTTCTCTGCCCTGAAGGATTCGGGACACGTTGAAATTTTCACGCGTACGCGTCGACGCGTCGCGCGTTGATTTTACGCGTTGCGACGCGCCAAGCATCCAAGCCCTAATTCAAAGGTGCAACCTCATTGCACAGTATACTCTCTGTACGGAGTACGGAGTACTGACATACAGAGTACAATGTATGTAAAATGTAAAATGTAATGTACAACACTGCAGGCCATTCCTAATTTGGAAAGACTTAGGATCTCACGTGGGTCAATGCTCAAAGTGCCATGTGCCCCTGCCTTGTCAACTAACGCGGCCCTTGATCTCGGAGGTTTTTGTACTGTAATGGTGTATCTACATAGCAACCCTTGCTTGAGTCCGTCCAGACAGCATCTCGTGCAAACTTATGGCCTGCATTATCTCGCAGAACCCGGCTGCATCGGCCTTGTGGGGTGCAGCACTGCAGCGGGCCGAGCTGTCTAGACTATCACTCATTTCAGGTTTCCACCTTGTACAGCCATGTCCAGGAATTGGAACGCATGACAACTTGCCCAATAACAAATTAGGTCTATTTTCATACACAAAGAGCTCACCCGCTAAGTTACAGCTGAGATACGGAGTACGAAGTACAAAGGGGTCAATTGCTCCTTGAACCACCGTTACTACTCTGTACCAGCCCATCAGTCCAGGGTGACACAGTTAGCACAAAAAAATCTATTTCTGTCCCCGTCCATACAACTCCATAGGTGAGCACTCCTTCAGGACAGTGGCTCTAAGCCCACGGTTCCCAGCCACAGATCGAAATCCAAAGCCACGCAAGGGGTTGACGCCCGTCAGCCCACTGAAATCCAGGAAATCCATGCAAGAGTTCGTGGGCTAACTATGAACCATCCCAAGCCTTTAAACCCACCAGGAAATTAATTCCCATTGTTTACAACACAAGTACGGAGTAAACAACCACAACCCTGGAAAGAGAGACATCATCTTGCGGATCTGGAAGACTCATCCGATAACTCGGGAATGTCCAAGCTTTTGGAACCTGTGCCGCCCATGCAAGACATATCCCTGTCCGCGACACTAACGCAGATCATCCCCACAACTCGTTCTTGCCCGTGGCGTTGGAATGTTGCCCCTCCAACCGAGCCCCGCTAGGGCCTCGATCTCCTTCAGGTCTCAGATCTTGGCCTGGGTGCCTTGAACAACTCAGACATCGGCAATACAGGGCATTGTGTGTCTTGGTCTCACGATCCTTGTTTGGTGTACCCAGTGCGGATATCACTTTCTTGTCTAGCCCTGAGGGCGATTGTGTTGCCTTGATCGGGTTGCTATACAGCTTGGTCTCAAGGGATCCAGATCGAATACTATAGTGATGAGGTGTTGGACTTCAAGGCATGCTTTTCTTATCCGTACCGCTACGTTGTTGGGAGAGCATATTCGTTAACCACAGAGGTTCTCTGTTCACCTCATATTCTTCAAGGGACACCTCGCACTACCTAGGTAAGCGCCTTGGAACTCTTCATACACCATGACCCGATATGGAAAGTGAAACCATGTCTCCAATCCCAGTGATCAGCTTCCTGGTTCCTCTTTAGAGAACTACCCCCTCTTGCTTCCCTTTTGCCTATCAGTAGCTCAAGCCCCCAGTCCCCCAATCACGTTTGCTAGCAGGGCTCACTATCCCGCCTAGGACTACCTCAGCCCAAGCACAGGGATGAATATAGGTCCTTTCTATGGGTTTGCCAGTCGTCAAATGAACAGACAGGTTGAGGACCCCCTTTCTAGTGTGTGCGTGATCAAGCGTAGCCTCCTACTGCCCTATGCAGTTCCCTTTCTACTCAGCTGTGGGCCCTTGATGGACAGGCCTGGCGATTGTTTCTAGGATTCAGTTGCCTCTTGCGAGGGGCCACGGGTGGCAATATGGGTTTGCATCTTCTCGCTTGGCCATCAGTGCATGTGTACAGGACACCTTAGGCTCACTCCTGCGTGTAGTCGAGCTTGAGTTGGTGTACAGATGTAGGAGGTAAGTGTATCAAACAACCTTGGAAGGGTACATCCTTAGCTTAAAGCAATACATACAAACAGAAGTACCAAGCAGAGGTGTCAGTCAAAAGACCAAATAAGGGCTGCCTGGTATAATCAATACCAGCTGGGTGAGGTGTCGCTTGTCCTGATTTAGCACCAGCTTAATCCCAGGGCCCAATCCTCTCCATCTGTTGGGTCAGTTTCCTTCCCGAAGTACTGGGTTCGACTCCTAGTCCCGATGTCCAGCTGAATTTATTATCTCTTTTTTTGCTTCCTCTCTTTCTTTTTGGTTTGTTTGTGATGAGGGAGAATCCAAACTTTGTAGTCAATGACAATAGTCCCCATTTCATGCAATTGTGCTAATGCAATTATCTACAGATTCTCATGATAAGTTCTAACAGGCATGTCAAGACATCACCTAAACAAACACAGGGTATACAACAAATCCTCACTTCCCTTGCATTTTCTTGAACCTCTCCTCAGCAGCCCTCGCTCGGCGCTCTCTCTCCAATCGCATCCTCATCTCAGGTGTCATACCACGAGTCTCCTCTTCACGCTTCTCGGCACCAGACTTCTCAACGGCGCCCACCGTCCTCCCGCCAGTCTTCGTTGTCTTTGAACGTGCCGCCTTCTCCGCCTCCTCTTGCTTCAATCGATCCAGGTCGGCCTGGCGGCGACTCGATTCCTCTTCATTGGCAGCCTTGCGTTCTTTCTCGGCACGACTGTCGGCATCGGCCTTGGAGACTGCTGATGGGACTTTGGCAGTTTCCCAATCCCATTTAGCCTCGCCGAGGGTATGGCGCGCAACGCGGAAGGCGTCGCGGGTCGGCCGGTCGCCTGACAGTTCGAAGGGGGTTCTGCCTTCGTTGTTGAGGGATGTTGGGTCGGCGTCGGCCTTTGTGAGAAGAGCCGTGACCACAGCGGGGGCGTTGAGGTTTGCGGCTAGGTGGAGAGGTGTAGGGCAACGGAAATTTTGGGGTGAGTCGGTGGGTGTGAACAAGAATGTGGGTGGGATGGAGTTGTTCGAGATGTAGGACATCAAGGCAGGGACCTTGGAGCGGCGGATGAGGGCTTGCAGTTGGCTGGTATGTAGTAGGGCAGCTTCGTCTTCCTTTGAGAGCTTAGGCTTCTGTGGTTGTGGTTTCGGCGCTGGGGCTGAGGCTTTGGCCTCGTCCTCTTTGCGCTTGGTTTCGGCTGCAGCCAGCGCGGCCTCATCTACCTCGCTGACTTTGACGCGCGTCAACTCTTTGAAGCATCTTAGCAGCTCTCCTTGGGTTGCGCGGCGGGTATTGATGGGGAAGCCTCGGATCCTAGGATCCTTGTTCTTCAAAACCTGCCCATCGTAATTATCGAAGAGGATTTTCCGGTTTGTCTTTCCTGTAGCTCGAACGAACAACAGCTCAGAACTGTCAATCATCTCGCGCCACTCCGTCAAAGTATCTCTAATCTCTTTTTCCAGCATTGCCTCGTTGTAGCGACGCAGACTTGAACCTGCGGAGTGAGCGGCTCCTCGTGAGGCATCACTGGCAGACTGCGATCCACCTTGCTTCCGACGGGTCGTATATCGGTGAATGGATTTATGCGCAATCACGCGAGCTTGCCTGTCTTCAACACCACCTTGCTTTCGATGGATCTCTGGTGCCAACGAGACCAACATAGCAGCGAAATGGCCACCTCCAATCATACACATGAAAATGTGAGGCCCCGAGGCGGCTGGATCTTGCGCTTTGTTATTGGCACGTGGTTTGATTGGAGCCAATTGCTTGCGGCGAATAGTGTCAACCAGATGGGCGGAGTCCTCTTGCTCAGCAGGCGAGAACATGGCCCTGTATATACCCAAGGATTTATTCGATGGTAGGCCCGAGCTGGAAAACCACAGGAGTGGGCTCTTCGGGGTTCCTGGCACATTTGCAGAGCTTTCTTCATCCCCGTGGGAGAGCTTCGCCTGCTTCTTCAACAAGGCTGAGAGGGTAGTTCCAGCAGCTCCATTTCCATCTTCTTCCTCGGTCTCTGAGGACTCGGATCCAGATATCGACTCGTCTAGCTCCCCGACTGCCTTTGAAAACTCAAGTTCTCCGAGAGGTGCATTCCCACGCAGCTGAGATTTGACATTGTATCGGTGGTGATCTGAGCGGACGTGGCTGCGCTGTTCTTGGACGGTGTTGTACGAGACTTTGCAAAGAGGGCAAAGGTTGGATGTTGCGATCGCTGAGTCTTGTGCCGCTTGCTCCAGCTCTTCCGACGAGGGTCCGATTTCTTCTTCGGCGACAGGCTGTCCTGTGGTTTTGGCCGATAGACTCGCAAGAAGTTCTTGCGGCAGGTCGTACACTAAAATGTCAGTCCAGAGTCATCTACATGGAATTTTGCGCACATACCATAGAGAGGTCTCTTCAAGAGTTCCTCCATTCGAGTCGTATCCACCATGATGCGCTGGGCGAAGAATGCAATGTATGGGAATCGTAGTGCCCCTCCAGTGACGCTGATGAATCTACCCTTACCGCCTTGAATAATGCTGGCAATATGGCGGTCTTGGAAGTACTCCGCACTGGGTGCATTCCCACGTGATTTCCCATACTCAGCGGCTACGTCATCTGTCCAGAATCATCATACAATAGATTTTCATAAGTATTGGACTTGTCACCTTTAGTACGTTGGAATCCACTTTCTAGCCTGGCAGACCTTTAACTATGCAATAGCTACAATAACCTTGGAGTCGAAACTTTCCTATCTTTTTTGATGTCTTTATAACTATCTTTTCAACCATCTTTTTGAGTATCTTCCTAACCATCTTTTGCAAAGTTATTTTCTTAAATTTCTTACTATAAGAGATGGTCAACACGTATCATTAAACAGATGACGGGCAGTATCCTTTTTATTATATCGGATTGCATCCCAGGGGTTACTGTCACACGGGTTTGAAGAGTAGATCTGAGGTTGAAGTACCTGGGGTTATATACTTCTGAGGCTCCGCTATAGGATCCATGGATCTCGCGATCCCGACAACTTCACATTCTCCTTTACCATAGGCTCGGTTCTGCTGCATTCTACGTCCGTCATGCTAACTATTACGATTCCCAGCAAATCTTTGCTAGCACCAAAGGAATTGCACCTGCTCATTTCATTCAAAATCGTGATTTCATCAGCCATCCATGGATCGGTCTCATAGAGCATACCTCGCTGGCCTTGTGGGCACTGAGATAACAACATATGCCAAACCAGAACACTCGCTGCCCCAACAGACATGGGATATCGCCGAAAACCTTGATGAATACGCGCAATCTCTTTATCAAGAGGACGTCAATCGTGGTATAGGAACGCCATATACATGTGCTAAGTTCCTTTGCTATCGGAAAGACGATCCTACCCAGAAGGCTGCATTTCTACGAATCCATCATCAAATCCCTATTATTGGCACGGAATACTCAAACTCTACAAAGAGCACGCCAGGCTGACTCTAGTCACTCGCCAAGGGAGCTCATGGTATTCATCAAATTGAAAGAGAAAAATTGCCAGGTAACCCCTGCCCTTCTTGGGTATGAGCGCATAAAACAAGAGCCTGGAGATATTATCCCTGGAGGTTACTCGATATGTATCGTTTGGGATAAAATTCCTGGGGAATCACTGACACCGGAGTACTTCTGGAGCCTGAGCCGCGCAGCCCGGGATACGATTCGCCATGAATTTCGTCGAGTCTATGAGTCAGTTATGCCTACCTCTTTGATTCCCGTCACGTCAGAACTAACATACTGAGAAGGGGGTTCCTTCCTTGTGGAATCAGGCCAAGGATAGCCACCCTGTCAAACCTCATCTATGATGAAGTTTCCGGGTCAATGTACGTGACAATTTTCCTAGAGCATATCAACTGACGTGTACTGATTTTTTGATTTTTTAATTTTTGGTCAGTCATATCTCAGGTTTCTGCCGTGCTACGTACGTGAACCCGAATACGGAATGGACCGACGACTTCTACGTTGCATATCGCCTGGCAAAGCCTCCACAACCGATACCTGGGAGTCGCGATCGCACTGAGTGGGAGCTTTGAGCTCAAGTCTCGAGACTGTTGCTATTGCTTTTTATCGAGCCCAATCGTTTATCTTTAACATGGACACTTTACCCTTGACTAGGTGGCTGTGTTCCGCTTGAGTTTCCGGGATCTTAGTTTAGTTTCAAGATAAGCATATGATTGGTTGTTTCACATCGAGCTGTCTCAAGCGCTTTATTTACAGGGTCACATGACTGTCATCACGGCACATTACTTCCTCTGAGCAACTGCCAACAATACCACTCTTATCACGTTCTTTGCCCAGGTGGTAAATTGAGGATCACTCTGAGAAATATGTTGTCACCAGAGCAGCAGCGGAGTCAGCAGCAGCAGGCGATGCTGACTCAACTTCAGCAACAACGAGCGCAGATGGTAGCACCCCAGCAGCAACAGAATACTGGCAGCAACGCGCAGATGCAACAGCAAACAATGGGCTCAAAGTATGAAGATCTTCCTATCAGGGCCCCTGGAGACATCAGCTTTTTCAGTGCAAGTCCTGGCTCAGATGTCCCCAGCTACTTCAAGCATTTCGAATTCGCATGCCAACAGGGTCTCGTATCGATTGTTCAGTCAATCGTTGTCAATGAGAACCCAACACCAGCATGTCTCCATCACGGCTTGACCTGCGCTCTGATGTGTGGTCATGTCGAGGTTTCTCGACTTCTCCTCACAAGTGGTGCGCCCATCGTCCGCGAAACTCCAAGCAACATCTTTTTGGCGCCCTACGAGTGTCATGTCCCTCTCTTTGACCTCCTCCATCACTTTGGATGGACTCCTAGCACCCCAACTTTCTATGGTGCCGTTTTTCTCCCTAGGACCGTTACCAACCCTCCCCTTATTCGCTGGTTCCTCGATCATGGAGCCGATCCTAACTCAGGCCAAACGCAAACCCGCAATGACCGTCGCGGTGGAACGAGCGATGGGTCATGTGCTGCACTTGAGGCAGCTGCGATCCATGGAGATGTCGAAGCTGTGGGTATGCTGTTAGATCGGGGTGCTATAATAGAGTATGGGGTGCCACTCCATCTGGCTGCAGGTGCATGTCCCCCTGGCGCCAACCCTCATGCTGCCCGGGTTATACCGACTCGCAAATTTGACATCGGTAGAATTCCAATAATGGCATTGCTTGTGAGCCGTGGGGCAGATGTCAATCAGAAACAGGAGTCTCAGCACATGGTGGCGCAGTATCCGATAATACACGCGGTGATGGCGGGGGCAACTGAGCGGGTACGGTGGTTATTAGAGCATGGGGCTGATCCACACGCCAGAGGAAATTTCGGCACTGCTATTGAATATTCTCGTAATATGCGATGTGATGAGATTCTCAAGGTGATTGAAAGTTTTGTCAAAGATAAGACATGAGATTGCACTAGTGACTATATGCTAGCGCCAAGTCCCTATATTGCGGTGAGAACCTTCGAATATGCCAGGGTAGGACTTCCAATACTCAGAAGTACACAAGAAAATGGCAAGGCTTGTTGATCATTTGAACGGTAAAATATCCATGGAAATTGTGATTTATGTACGAAGTACTCTGTAGTGAATTTCCTCCGCTTCTTGGCTCTTCCCTTCATTTCAAGGCTCAGGTCTGTGCCTAGGTGCATAGCTAGAGTGAATTATTATTGGTCAATGACCATGCTCGCAGTTTGGCAAGTTTGCAAAAGACGCCGTCAAAGCACCTTCCCTCTTCAAAGGCGTCTCCCAAATCGTGAGAAGCCAGTTGATGTTGAGTGCTGTAGGAGCTCTGTTAATGGAAATCCAACCTCCACCTGGGCAGATATGGCGGATGACACATATGCAGCGTCAATCACGGAAGGACCAGGTGCCGTGAACAGTGAGCAGGATTACCTGGTCCCGTACGAGCCTGTTGTCGGCCAAATATTGGGCGAAGGCTCAACTTCCCGTATTGCACTCGTGGCGCCGGGTGTCATCATCAAATACCCCCGATTCTCTTGGTGGGACTCTAAGAAAGCCGCAGACAATGGTTTGTTCAAGACATGAAGCGGAGTTTTGAGGTGGAAGAACGACTTCTGCAAATCCTAGGACTACATCCAAGAATAATAGAGTCTGCTAGCCTTCAACGTCTTGTGAACAATGATTGACCTTCTCCTAGGTTCAAGGGCGTCTCAGATGACCCATTTGGATTGCTATTTGCTGAAGCGAGCGACGGAAACCTACAGAACTACATCGACAAGCATCATGCTAACATCGACATGTCTCTACGACTCAAATGGCGCATGCAGGCCGCGGAAGCGATCCAATTCATCCATCAGAAAGGGGTGATACACTCTGATCTTCGGCCCGAGAATTTCTTATTACACACTGTGGCTGGAAGCGAGCTCGATCTTCTACTCTGTGACTTTGGGGGTTCAACAAATGGAGAAATAGATGGTCTGCATCTTCCTGACTCCGGATTCTTTAATCCTTGCGATCGGCCCGAGTCGACGAAAAACACGGATATCTTCAGCCTCGGGTCCATCTACTATACGATAATGACTGGCCATTGGCCCTACAGGTCCCCAGGCCCATTAGAGTCTCTGGAGGAAATGGAGAAATACCAAGAACTAGTTGACTCTCTGTTTGCTTCCAAGAGGCTCCCGCCGGTTGACGGACTGATAGCTGGACCCGTGATACAACGATGCTGGACAGGAGAATACTCTGATCTGGGGGCGCTCATTGAAGACCAGTGTCAGCAGTTTGAGAATTTTACGACTTCAACGCACTCGTAAAGCATGCGGTTATAGTGAGCCAAATACAATGCTACATATCTAAACTAGGCTGTCATGGTCCGTGCCATTCCAATGCCGAGTTTGGGAATTCGATTATCCTTGCAAGATCAAACATAGAATGTCTATGGAGCTCTGTAACAGTAAGTTCACTTCAGCTACATCCATGGATAGTGTCATTGTAATAGTGTCATTGTAAGATTTTTGTTCAGGGCTATCATGGTTGGAATTGCTGGGTAAATGAATCGAGATAGAGGCTCAGTAAATTCCTGGAGGTATGGGTCTTCATAAAGTATCCTAAGTAGTAGGTTGCCCAGGAGCGAGAGCAGAACAGAAGCTTGACGAAGGCCGTTGATAAAGAGAGACCCGCATTCGGCCTTAGCTGGAGGCTTATTCCCGAGGCTGACCATTACGCCATTACAAACCACGTGACCGGCCTAGAAAAAAAACCGGTCTAATTGGCACATTTTGTTACTCGACTTGAACAGAAAGCAGTTGGAAATTGACGTGTTACGCAGATCTCCCATTTGTACTCCCCCACGCCGTACGGAGTACACCAGTCGAGATCGTGAAAATATCTCCGACACCAAAACGGTCGCCAACTCCGACTTCCCCGAAAAAAAAGCGGGCCCCGAGGGAGCCGCCCGTCGCTTTTAGTAAGCAACCTAGCTTTCTAAGGTGCTTTGACTCCCCCCCGTCTGCTTCTGCTTCTGTATCCTTTCCTGCAAAGGTACACTGGGAAAAAGCGCTTTGAAAAAATGCTGGATGGCCAATCCCAGGTGGTCCTAGAGGGTGCCCACCCGGGGAATCTCCTACATTCCCTTGGATCGGCGATCGAATCCAATCGACAGCCGTTTTGTACTGATAGCGAGGGCTGGGGCCCTTTCAGCTCATCTAGGTTCGATCTGACGCCATGCTTCCTTGACGTGATCCTGGCCGTTGTGGCTGTCTGGGGTACATTGAGTGGACTGGCGGCCCTGTGGCTGTTGTTGAAGAAACGTATTCCGCAGCCCGTATCAAAGAACTGGCATTTCTACACAAAGTTGGTGAGTACACCGAATATTCGCCCGCCCATGCCATAAGTAGATTACTGATCTATGTCTTTCGTCGGAACAGGCTGTGCTCGCCGCTATCATCCTCGTAACCGCGCTCCAAGCTGCTATCCAAGTCGAATCGGAGCCGAAAGCCTTCCATGCCGATTTCCGATTCTGGTCCTCGATCTTGATAATCGTGTCGCTGGGCGTGATAACCTCGGTGCAATACTTTGAGCACTGGCGGAGTAGACAACCAAATGGCGTTGTGCTATTCTACTGGCTTTTCTTCATCATTGCATATGCCGTCAAGTTGCGCTCGTTGGTCGCGCGCAAGGAATACGTCCACTCACTGCCTTATTTCGTCTGTGTGAATGTGAGCTTAGGGCTTGCGCTCTTCGAGTTTGTGTTGGAATACTTTGTTCCCAAGAAGCAAAGCGCATACGATGCTCTTGGAGACGAGGATGAATGTCCATACAACTATGCGGACATCTTCTCCGTTCTTACATTTGGCTGGATGACCCCGATGATGAAGTTTGGTTACACCAACTATCTCACTCAGGATGATCTTTGGAACCTCCGCCGCCGCGACACTACTCGAGTGACGGGCGACGACTTGAAGGCGGCTTGGGAAGAACAGCTCGAGACAAAGAAGCCATCTCTGTGGATCGCCCTCTTCCGGGCTTTCGGAGGTCCCTATGTCCGTGGTGCAATTATCAAATCTGGAAGTGATATCCTTGCTTTTGTGCAGCCACAACTCCTCCGACTTCTCATTGCGTTCATCGATTCGTATAGAGGACCAGACCCACAGCCCGTCATCAGGGGTGTTGCGATTGCGCTGTCTATGTTCCTCGTTTCTGTGTGCCAGACCAGTTTCCTCCATCAATACTTCCAGCGTGCGTTCGACACCGGCATGAGAGTCAAGTCAGCCTTGACCGCCATGATTTATGCCAAGTCAATGAAGCTGTCCAATGAAGGACGCTCGACGAAGACCACCGGTGATATTGTCAACCACATGGCTGTTGATCAGCAGCGCTTGGCGGATCTGACGCAATTTGGCACCCAGCTTATTTCTGCCCCATTCCAGATCACCCTATGCATGGTCTCTCTCTACCAGCTTGTCGGACCCAGTATGTTCGCCGGTGTTGGAGTGATGCTTCTCATGATTCCCCTCAACGGTGTCATTGCCCGGGCCATGAAGAAGTTGCAAATTGTTCAAATGAAGAACAAGGACTCGAGAACCCGTCTCATGACCGAGATCCTGAACAACATCAAGAGCATCAAGCTCTATGCCTGGAACACGGCTTTCATGAACAAACTCAGCCATATCCGAAATGATCTTGAGCTGAACACGCTTCGCAAAATTGGAGCTACCCAATCTGTTGCCAACTTCACTTGGCAATCTACCCCCTTCCTGGTGTCTTGCTCTACCTTCACTGTGTTCGTGTTGACAAGCGACAAGCCCCTTACCACTGAGATTGTGTTCCCTGCTTTGACGCTGTTCAACTTGTTGACTTTCCCCCTCTCCATTCTGCCCATGGTCATCACATCCATCATCGAGTCTTCCGTGGCTGTCAAGCGCTTGATGGACTACTTCACCGCAGAGGAGTTGCAGACCAACGCGGTCAGCTTCCAAGACCCAGTCGCGCACATCGGCGACGAGTCTGTCCGAGTTCGTGACGCCTCCTTTACTTGGAACAGACATGATGGCGTCAACGTTCTGGAGAACATCGATCTCAGCGCACGCAAGGGCGAGCTCACCTGTATCGTTGGACGTGTCGGTTCCGGAAAGTCCTCCCTCCTCCAGTCATTGTTGGGTGACCTGTGGAAGAGCCAGGGAGAGGTAGTCGTCCGTGGCCGCATCGCATATGTGGCCCAAGCACCGTGGGTAATGAACGCCAGTGTCCGGGAAAACATTGTTTTCGGACACCGCTGGGACCCAGCATTCTATGACCTTGCCGTTGAGGCTTGCGCCCTGGTTGATGATTTCAAGAACCTGCCCGACGGTGATCAGACCGAAGTCGGAGAGCGTGGAATTTCTCTTTCTGGTGGACAAAAGGCTCGACTGACACTCGCCAGAGCTGTCTATGCTCGTGCCGATATTTATCTCCTGGACGATATTCTCTCCGCTGTTGACCAACACGTCGGACGGCACATCATCAACAAGGTTCTCGGAAAGACTGGTCTCCTCAGTGGCAAGACCAGAATTCTGGCAACAAACGCGATTACAGTACTCAAGGAAGCTGATTTCATTGGCCTATTGCGGGACAAGACGATCATCGAAGAAGGAACCTATGAACAACTCATGGCCATGAAAGGCGAGATCGCTAACCTTGTTCGCACAACGGTTGTTGACTCGGATGACGAGGGCACCGCCAGTGGCTCAGAAGATCTTGCGAGTCTTGAAAGCTCTGTCACTACCACCATCGTCCAAAACGGAGGTTCATCCGACAGCGAGGAGGCAGAGCAGCCCGGCGATCTTATTCCTATCCGCACCGGCGGCGGCGGCGCAAACGGAGAGGCTCGTAGACGAACCTCTACCGTTACCCTGCGTCGCGCAAGCACCGTCAGTTGGCAGGGTCCCCGGCGCAAGCTGGGAGACGAGGAGAATGTCCTCAAAAGCAAGCAGACCCAAGAAACAGCGCAGCAAGGAAAGGTCAAATGGGGTGTTTACGGCCAATATGCCAAGGACAGCAACATTATGGCAGTCGGATTCTATCTCTTTGCCATGTTGGCCGCCCAAACCGCCCAGGTTGTGGGTAATTTCTGGTTAAAGAGCTGGACTGAGTGGAACGAAGCACACGGAAGCAACGCTAACGTTGGCAAGTTCATTGGTGTCTACTTGGCTCTTGGTCTGGGTTCATCCCTTCTGGTCATTTTCCAGAACTTGATTTTGTGGATTTTCTGCTCCATCGAAGCATCCCGCAAGCTCCACGAGAGGATGGCATTTGCAATCTTCCGTTCTCCCATGAGCTTCTTCGAGACCACACCGTCTGGCCGTATCTTGAACCGTTTCTCCAGTGATATCTACCGAGTTGACGAGGTACTTGCACGTACCTTCAACATGCTGTTTGCAAACTCCGCTCGCGCCATCTTCACCATGGTTGTCATCGCCACATCTACCCCCGCATTCCTGATCTTTGTCATCCCCCTGAGCTATGTCTACCTCAGCTATCAGAAGTACTACCTGAGAACTTCTCGCGAGTTGAAGCGTCTGGACAGTGTCACCCGAAGCCCCATCTTCGCTCATTTCCAGGAATCTCTGGGTGGAATTTCGACCATCCGTGCCTACAGACAGGAGAACCGCTTTTTGCTCGAAAACGAATGGCGCATGGATGCCAACCTTCGTGCCTACTTCCCATCCATCAGCGCTAACCGCTGGCTCGCTGTTCGCCTCGAGTTCATTGGTTCGATCATCATCCTTGCATCTGCAGGTCTTGCCATCTTGTCTGTTGCTACTGGCAGCCGTCTTTCTGCGGGCATGGTCGGTCTTGCTATGTCGTACGCTCTTCAGATCACCCAGTCTTTGAACTGGATCGTCCGCCAGACCGTCGAGGTCGAGACCAACATCGTGTCCGTTGAGCGAGTTCTCGAATACGCCAATCTCCCAAGTGAAGCGCCCGATGTGATCTTCAAGCGCCGCCCTGCTATCGGATGGCCGGCCCAGGGTGCTGTCTCTTTCAACGACTACAGCACCCGCTACCGTCCCGGGTTGGACCTTGTGCTCAAGGACGTCAACTTGGACATCAAGCCCAAGGAGAAGATTGGTGTTGTTGGCCGAACGGGTGCTGGAAAGAGTTCGCTCACGCTCGCTCTTTTCCGTATCATTGAGGGTGTCAATGGAAACATTGGGTAAGAGGTTATGGTCAACGGTTTTCTATGTCATTTTCTAACAAAGCTTTTTTAGCATCGATGGACTTGATATCTCCACTATTGGTCTGACTGACCTTCGTGGCCGACTCGCCATCATTCCCCAAGATCCTGCCATGTTCGAAGGCACTCTTCGTGACAACCTGGATCCCCGTCATGTCCATGACGATACCGAGCTTTGGAGCGTACTTGGTAAGTCTCACTTGACTTGAAGAGCCATCATCATCGACCTGGCAAACAGTGACTGACTGGCTTGTAATGTAGATCACGCAAGATTGAAGGATCATGTGTCTCAAATGGAGGGACAACTCGATGCTCAGATCCAGGAAGGAGGTAAGTTACCCTCAACGCTTGGACGTCGCCTCAGGCAGATTTCCTAACATTTCCACAGGCTCCAACCTAAGTCAAGGACAGCGTCAGCTGGTGAACCTTGCTCGAGCTCTCTTGACTCCCAGCAATATCCTTGTCCTAGACGAGGCAACTGTGAGTTACTTTTTGACCCCTCTCATCAACTGACAGATTCAGCTAACAACAGCGATAGGCTGCCGTTGACGTAGAGACCGACGCACTCCTGCAGCGCACCCTGCGCAGCAGCGTTTTCTCCGATCGAACCATCATCACAATCGCGCATCGCATCAACACGATCATCGACTCGGATCGCATCGTCGTTCTAGACAAGGGGCGCGTGGCTGAGTTCGACACACCCGCAGAGCTGATCAAACGCGGCGGCAAATTCTACCAGCTGGCCAAGGAAGCCGGCCTGCTCGACAGCGACGGATCCATCTCACAAGCGCTGTGAATTTCTCTCGGTCGCAGCCGTTCCAGGCCCCCACATTTTCCTGTTTATACCAAGGGATCACTCAGCTAGTCAACCAATCCAGCATTGACTTAGCCTCATGTAGTCCTGGGTGGCTCGGGGAGGCCGGGGTCTCTATGGTCCCTCGGGTCGATCCCAGCAGGCTGTGGACGCTTATTGCTCACTTTCAATGCTGGATGCATGGGTCATGCTTGTTGATCTGCGTTGACCGTTCATAAACGCCCTTTGATGTGGTCCTGGTGTGGCGCGGGTGTGTCTGTGCATACCTGCATGTGTATATGTAACTGCGAGAGAGAAAACAAAAAAAGTCTTTCCTTGTACAGCTCCTGGGCCTCCCCCTGACCGGGAACAGCAGGTCAAACAAACAATAGAGAGTGGCTAGAATGTTTTGAATTTGTTATGCAGGCGAATCTGCGTTTCAGGTTGGGATGGTTTGCCCATATGTATGTACTCTGTGGTATCAAGCATCTCCGATTGGATTGACTGCGAACCAGTAGTAACTAAAAGTGGCTTTCCAAGTTATCCTGATGTGCTGTAGTCTATTTACGAGGTTTTTCTGGTTTCTACATTGAGCTTCCAAGGTTGTGATTGCGCATAACATCCACTTGTTTATATCTGGACAATGCAACCATAGTACAATTATATCACTTGGAACTCCGTAGAAAGAGGAAGACATTGGCTAGACCTCGGAGAACAGCGAAACAAACGTAACAGTGCATAACCGAGATTAAAAGACCTGAACAACATGATTATCTGCAGTAGCGCCTGCTACTAAACGTGGCGGTGACATTTTGATATCCCATGAGAACCATTCAATTGTAGCGGTGAAAGCCCAATGCCAGCTGGCTGCCCGCCATGGGTGTCTGTTCGCAGTCGGTAAGCAACTACAAAAAATCTATCCTGCTTGTACATGAGGTTTGCTTTAGTGTTGTATTTGCAAAGATAGGAAGTAGACGAGAATTAGTAAGATTGTTCTCCCGACATAATGCGAAACGAGCACAATGCAGATGCCTCGCCATAGTCTTCTCTGGTTCGACGATCACATTAGGAGTTCGGGGCAAATGAGAATACTTTTTATTTTCTCTTTCTTTGTCGATAGCATACGAACCACCTCCTTGCTTGTCTGCAAAACAGAATCTCCACGCGGCTGTGACTCTATCTGCTTGCATACCCTCGGTATTTGTAACCGATATGTACATTTAAGGGGAAGGAGGCGAAATCAACCTCAAAAATAGAATAGACTGACCCTGTCATCTTACGACGTTGCGATCCTGCCATATTGCAGATAGAGGGGAGGCGTGGGGGCAAACGTCAGATTATGTCCGATTTTACCTAACTAGTCGCGTGTCAGAAGGCGAAGGATTTCGCCCCTAAACAGGGATATCTAACAGACCACCGATGACTCGCGTGGAAACAGGTCTGAGCATGATCATGATGGCATCGCACGGTGAAAACAGGACGTGCAAATGGAATCATGTCGCATTGGCCGCGGACCTGCGTTCAGAATTCGTTTCAGCTATCAAGATTCTAGGCAAGGGATGTATATGATCTCAAATAGTCTTGATGCATAACGCGGAAGCGGCAAGCGATTCCTTAATCTTGTTCAATGGGCCATGGAGCTTCGATGAACCAATCAGCATGACAACAAAATCAGGATGTCCAGATCCCGGATTAAACTGACCTGCGTATCTCGACGGAAGAGGCAATGGCTTCACCAGGTGAGTAGATCGATCTCGCATGGATCTAATTGAAACTGACTTCCGGCTCCAGTGGACACTCCCGGAGAGCATTTGCCTCCGTTTGCTCATAGGTGCGATCTTTCGATTCGAGGCCGGGACGCTCTCGACGACTTTCCATGGCTTTGAACGGAGTATATGCAGTCTCATGCTAGCCTAGCCATTACCCACATTCCTTTTTCTATCTCCAGCCCATTTTTTTTAGAAAAAGTTTTTACTGAACCGATTTGATAATTGTAAGCCTTCCGAGTAAGCCCAGAAATCCATCCCCGCTTTCGAGCAGGTGATCGTACATATGTAGGTGCTGTGCATCAGTGGGCAATTTGGAAGTAATTTGCGCGAGTAGGCGGGATTTGCTGTGTCGTGACTTTTCCTCCACTTCCAGCGCTACCGCAGCCCAGTGGACTCCATTGCTGTACTAGAACGGGGCTCACTATATGGAGTACGGGGTCTTTGGAGGATTTCTCTTCCCCAAACTCTGTACTCCGTACGGAATAGAGTGATAGCGATTGTGGAATAGTCAAATATGATCTGGATCGAGTTGCATGGTACCTGCTCCAGAATCGGCAAGCCTGCTCCATATTACCCCTCATGGATCGTCTCGGCTGAATAGTTCTTAAGCGGTGCTCAGATGTTCCAGGGTTGTACGAGTACTCGTAGGCGTTGCATTTGAGCTGAACCTCCAAAGTTTGAATATAGTGACGAAACGTTGTAGTCGTTATGTCAGTATATTTATAGAAGACGTTGAGAATTCCCAGCTGCCTGGGTGATCTACAATTTTCCATGATAGAATGATGATGATAACTATTTGAAATCATGGGTTTGGACTGGAGTTTTTTTTCGTGAGATGAGATCGACTCAGCCTTGGGAGCGAAGCCAGCCACGGTGGGGATGCAGGATTCGCACAGAAGAAAATCTGCTGTACAATGCACATTGCGTTGATTTTTGTCATCGAGTACCAATGTGGCGGGTCAAAAGAACCACTCCTCCCGCCGCGGCACGCTTAGGCCCGGTTCGGAGTAGAGGGCGAACTGCAATTAGGGTCATGATCATCGACATTGGAGAGGGGAAAAAGTCTGCTTTGGTTGTCAGGAACGGGGCTTCTCGGGGCTTTTTCCAGACTTCCGGGTGTCCATTGAGCCACCCCGAGTTCCTAGATGGGAATATGTGGATGACGCCTTGCGTCGAGGGATTTGAAACCGAGTTAATTTAATGGGGCTTTTGCATAGAAGCTTGCTAATGCTATGAACCACATTGAAAACATTCTATTCATCAACACATCCTGGACTGAATCCCGTAATCAGTGGTGGGTAATAATGGTATGCACCTAAGAGAAGTTATGGGGCAGCCAAAGTACTGTACTTCGTACGGAGTACAATTCTACGGGGCTATTTGTCAGTCATATTCTCCAGCCACTGATCGACTTGCGTGGAGACCGAGTTTCCTTTTTGGATTACGGGGTTGACTGAGTTGCAAAAGAACCAAGTCCCTGGGATCGGAAGGTAGGATCGATACTCCTCTGGACCCAGGAGGGGCTTTAATCAGTCCCCGTAAGTCAATTTGGATCGAATCCGCTCCCGAGCCCTCGCTAACCGTCGCACTGGATCCCAGATATAGAATAATGTAGACGATCCGCAAAGCAGAATGACACCTTTCCAGCCACCACTCGATCGGGATTTCGCACGGATCCCCAGGGACGATCTTGGGGGCGCTGCTTCGGGACATTTGTCCGTCTTTGCAGATGAAAATGGAGAACGGGGAGAAGTGGAAACGAGTATGAGAAGGAGATATTGGTCCGCGGCTGAGGGAAGTACGGACGCTAGAGACTAGGCTGGCGGGATAGCAGAATTACTGGGAACGGGAGATAGACCGTCGCTTGGGGAAAGTGGAATCAAAAAAAAAAATAAAATAAATGGGAGACGCGATGCAAGCGATTTCAGCTATCAGGATCCGCTGAAGTGGATTTTTTTTGAAGAAGCTTCAGAGAAGAGGGGCCCGGGGAAGTGTTTAGCTCCCTCAGGAGAGTTTGCACTATCGTCGTAAATAGACTTAGTCACGTCTCAAGCACGAACAACATGAGAGCATGATTGGCTGTGGATCACACTTGAGCACGAAGCTCGATGCAAGGACCTCTAAAGCTCGAAACGAGCCCAGTAGATTGGACGAGCCAGATGGTATATCCATTTGGAGTTTCCAGGTAGTTGGGATTGTTTGGTGATGTCACTGAGGCTCCACTTGGCCCGGCGGTGACCCATGGTAGCTTTTCCCTCAACCAAGGAACTGGAAAGTTTAACAAAGCTGTGATTCTTTTGTCGGAACCACTTTGATAGAGATATATGGATATAGATTGCACATATACACTACTATACGCTTGACACTTTCTGTAGCTTGATATCCCTTGCTGATGCAGATGGCTTCCACGTTGATCACATGAAACGGATTCCAAGCGGTTATCATTTCCGTCTCAGTCTGATGCAAGGGCGTCCTCCTGACTAGTACTCCGTACATTGTACCTATTTCCTAGCCAAGCGAGCCCAGACGAACAATGGACTTGTGGATCGCGAACAGTGCACCGTCCCCCCCCCAAAAAAAAAAAATTCAGTTCAGCCAATCCAACCCGACCGGCTGTCCCGAAAGTGCGAACTGTGCAAGGGCCAGGTGTCATGTCCACGCTGCTGGGCTCTGTGCGTGTACCAATTTTGTGGTCGCAGCCACTCGGTAGAATCAATAGCATTACCGAGAACGAGGAGAATATTAATTGGTCTATCCATTGAGATTCGCGATGCCACAATCTAATCGTTATCCTTTTCATGATTCTGTCGTCTTGCAAAACCAAGACTGATGTTCCTGACACGGAGAACTTTTCCACCTGCACCAGAGCGGAGGCGAGAAATAGACCAACTGTGGTAGGGCTGCCCCTGTTAGTATTCCGTACAGCCTACTGTAGGTAGAGTCTGGCGGCCCTTCGGGCCGGGCCACAATGGAGAAATTATTAACTGCTGTTTCACATTGCTTTTTTTCACCCGTTTTGAGGGGGCTATTCTATCTATCGAGTAGGATTGCAAATCCATTTGGAATGTATTCAAAGATTATCGAAAGCCACTCAATTCCATGCATATTTCTAAGGCAAATGACTGCAATCTCTGAGCAGGTGACGCTTTTCGGGATTGGCTGCCCTGAACAAAAGTAGTGCCGCGATCAGCAATACTATCGCTCAGGCACATATCTCTGAGGCATTCGCTTACGACGCTCTATTCCGGACGGTCTTGACACTTGGATTTAGCTTGGCTACTAGCTATATTGGGTAGCTTGTCAGCCATGGCTGATAAGGCGTCGCTTCATGAAACCTCTAGAGTTCAGTCAGGCAGCTAAGGGGGAGTGATAACACGAACTATTCAAATCCAAGCAGCTGGGTAAGGAAAATAAAAACACCCGTGGACTCCATGATCCTCAACTTTGACCCTTCCCTTGGGATAGTGGAGTAAGCCCCTAAGCCCGAACTGGAGTTTGACAGCTTTAGCCTCCCCGGACCGCCATCCCCGACCCGCTTCAGCGAGGTGGCTTGCTGGGGTATGGAGTCTGGACCCCCTCAACCTTCTAGCGAGATTGTACGGAGTATGGACTCCAAGGATCGAGGGTTCGATCGTTGCCTTTCTACTGGCTCCGAAAGTACGATGTCACTGTCCTTCTGACCATGAGCGCCCCTGCCATCAAAATAAAGGTACATTACATACTTTTTCGCACCGAGACGGGTCCCGGCTTCGGCCAAAACGCCCCGACGCAGCGGCGGATGCTGCATGACGCAATTTCTTATTTCCTTGGACCGATCGTGCTCGATCGATGCGCACCATTGATCGATCGTGGATGCGGCGCTTCGGCTCTGCACAACAACGCGCACTATAGTCTGTGTCGTCTTGTGTGTCCCGACGATTCGCATAGAGTGAACTTTATAGGCCCTGGTGGTCTCCTTCGATACGAAGAGACTTCCGCGAAAGTCTCTTCCTCTTGCTGGACTCGGAATAGGCCTCTGGTGGAGTTTGAGAGATGATCTAGGAGGTTGCCTTCCGTACCTTTGTGCGATGGCTAGGAGCGAGAGCGACGTGATTTTGTTACTCTGCGAACAGACATTTACTTTTTTTCGTGTGTACTTGTACACTCCTACCCCCTTTCCACATGTTTTTGAAGTCATTTATCTCGATCGATACGAGCCCCAGTGTGACTGTTGGACCATCGAATTCCGAAGTGAACTATAGACTAGAAGTAAATTCTGGAAGTACCACCAGCCCCCGGAGTTCAATTATATACTTTTTTTTCTTTTTCTTTTTCTCTGTATCTCTCTTCTTCCTTAGCAAGTTACAACTTTCTCTTCCGTAGCGGTGAAGCAACCCAAAAGAACACAAACACTTGATCCGGGACTTTTTCTCGAGCGTTCCAGAAGTACTCTGTACTCCGTAGTGTGGGCACATACGTGTGAAATCTTGTTTGAGAATGTAGATCACCGAACCCCCCAACCCCAATCGAGTCACTTTTGCGGTTTCTTCAGCCCCCACCCCCAGTTTATTTGGCCCCCCCTTGTCAGTGCACCCGCTGTCACTTATCCGCCGAATCCACGCCTCATTTTGAGGTTATTGAGGTTTCAGGGTGATTACGCTACCGAGCATCTCCGAGCAGGTTCTTTTGTTCGATATTTTCGATCGAAGCTACGGTAATTTAGATTAATAGTTGGCGCTGATAAGTTTTAGGGCACGATGTTTGCATGAAACTAGCGTGTGAATGCCAAGCCGTCAAACTTGAAGTTTGTCTCACAATTTGAAGAGTTTAGATTGCAGCAGGGAACATCCCTCGACTTTTTCACGCAGGAATCCGTTCACGTTGCGTTCATGCTGCTTTCTGTAGGGACTTCAGCTACTGTTGAGGCGGTGCTGAAAATAACTGAGCCACGTTGTGGCGGAGACGATCTCTGTTATAGACCAATGAGAAGCTTGGATTTATAGCTGTCAGATGTTAGACCCTGTTAATTCGGTCATTTCCACTTAAATCGATTAACGAAAAGGGGGGCTAATTCCAAGTCTAGGCCCCCCACGCAAGAGTTTTTATTGAATTGATCGGAGTGCCCGTAATGCACAAATGCGTAATTCCAAATGTAACTGGGACTTTTGATTCTGCCTCTTACTATCCGATTCTAAGATCAATTTGAGGAGAGACCGCTTGACCACGCTAAAAAAACACCAGCGCCTAAATCAACAAAGCAAACAACCTCGGGCGGGTTTAGCTGTGGAGTTCAGCAGGGCGCAAACAAAGAAACGGAGGAAAAAAAAAAAAAAAACGCACCAAATGTCAAACGTCAACGTCGCGTCAATCCTTGTGGAGATGTCAAAAATAACGGAAGCCGTTGGTGTTCTTTAGTGTGACGCCCTCCAGCCAACTAGATGCTCAAGTAGAGTAGTCCGAGTTTTGCGAGGCCCTAAGGAAATGACAAATACTTTAGCTCGCCCCGAAGCCGTTTAGTCCCATGTCATCGCTTTGTTCCATCTGTCTTCGATGGTAAGCTAATAAATTAACTTGACAGGGCTCCCTGTAGATACTGCTGCCTTCGCGTCATTACCCCGTAGCTGCGGTCAATTTATGGATCCCGAAGTCAATGAATGAAATCGCATTGGAGAGACATTTTAGATCGTTAGTGCGATGGACGGCACGCCGGATGCTTCAATGTTACGAGGTTACAGTAGTAGGCAGTAGTAGTGCTGCGATCGATGAGACTGATCAGAATGGATACTGGACCTTAAGTGTGTACATTGTACACGCAGTACTTACAATCTGATCGGAATTGTTTGTGCATCAAAAACTCTGCGACTTGCAGCTTCCCCGATATAGCGTCTATGAACAGTGGGACCGAAGTACTCCGTATGTGTGTATCCCCTTTCCTATGGCATGATAGCGAACGATTGAAGAACATTGGTTGAATTCACTGTCATCGACATCATTCCGTTTCGCCCTGTCATCTTGCCTTTTAAGCGTCTTAACGTCTCAAACGTTTTCTTTGTTCCGGGATTTGGTTTGCGCGTCTGACTTAACGCCTACGGAGTACGGAGTACGTTCCCAAGAACCGCCATAAGGTAATCCACAAATACGGGAGATGGACGCGTTGACAGTAGCTTGAAGTGTGTCCCTTTCCCCTGGACTCTAGGCACAGACCCAGGGGTAATTGGTCGCTTCTGTGCGATCATTGGGCTGTCACAATAGATCTCGGACGTCAAAAGTACCACCACTAGCCCACCGTGGGATAAATACTCGAACCATTTTGCGACCGGTTTTCACACCCCCGGTCAAGTCGATCACGCTGGAGTATCAGACGTCAAATTGACTAATACCTCGATCTGTCTTAGATCGACTTTTTTGCTGTTTCGGGGGAAGGTATCTTTTGCTTGACTCGCATCATCCCGCCCAGAATAGGGTAGACTAGAGTTGCACAGTCGGACTAGCCGTACTTTTGATCTTGCTACCCATTTGATTTATTTTTGAATTGAAATTTGAGGTCTGATCTCAGGGGGGTTTCGACCGCAGTTCAGCTGAGAAGAGATTTGAAGCCAAGTAGGCATTTACATTATGTGCATACAGTGTTTTTTTAACTTGCCACCCCGGAGTTCCTGTCAGTTGGGAAGATCGACGGAATAAAAAAGAGACGGTGATTTTCTATCGGCGAGTTAACATCCAGGATCCAGGATGTTGGGCCCTGGACAAGCCTTGTCCCTGATAGGCTCAGGTTGGAATGGAGAAAAGGCTGATTGATCCGCTGGTTGGCCGAGGGTTTAGCGCTAGTCCGGGGCACTGTTTGTTGAGATCCGATCGAACACAAAAATTGTCACAGATATTTGGTTTCTTACTTTCGCTTGCTCCGTATTGCCCCGTTCCAAGTTGATATAGTCCTATATAATGTAGGATGTAGGATGTAGGATGTAGGATGTAGGATGTATAATGTGGATGCGTAATCGTATCTTCAGGTCTGAAGAGACCCCGTTCAGGTACATGTTCCCCAGCGCCCAACCTCAGACATCAAACCGGGACTTCCGAAATGGATCTGCGTGTATTTATGTATTATGTCGTATGTGCATTAAGAATAGCACCCACACAGCGTCAAATAGGCCTGTGCGCGTTCCCAATTGTTTGTGACAGACGCGGGTGCTCCCCGTACGCTTATATTGGGGATCATGGAAAGACCTAGATCGGGAAGTTTGGAGGTTGCCTCGTATGCCAATAGTACTGCGTACTCCGTACTTCATACTGACTTTGGGGTTGGACCTTTGAACCTTTGGACCTTTGGACCTTTAGGGATCCGGGAGTTGTGGGGGGACGATCGATAATCAGCGCCACTCTACGGAGTAAAAAGGGAATTTGTGGTTAATTTAAAAATCATTAAAAGAATTAATAAAATCCAAATGCAAAAATCCCAAAAAATCAAATAAAAAAATGTCAGAAATGTCAGAAAAATGTCAAAAATGAGATTAAAAATAATTAATTCTTTAGTACATGCGATCTGCAAATAGTAGAACAGGGATGTTGGATCGGACTAAACTACTGCATGTCCTATCCAAGTGCGCCAATCTCGCTGCATGCACTTGATCAGAGAGGGATCAGGGTTCTGGGATCATCCATGCTCAATCGCTCTGCAATCGTCCTTTTGTCGCTTTAGAGTCTGGAACTGAAAAGGCTTGCATATCCCCTTGGATTTTGGATTTTATTTAATTATTCTTTTCCAGAGAATTTAAACATCCAAAAAAACTATACTGCCCTCTTTTATTTAAAGATCCTACTTGATCCATCTTCGAGATATTTCATTTCCAACTGCTCCAACCCGGCTCGCACACTGTGCTTCCTTTCGTTCCTGCATCCCGGTTACCAACAGTACTTCACACAGTCTACAGGTACTTGACTGCAGCTATCCACCACACATCCCCATTGAGCCACTTGCACACATCCTCTTGAAGTGAGTACACCCGTTCCTCTGGTTCTGTTTGCAAGAGCTTGATTGGACTCTGTTGGCGTTTGTCCTACCGGTTCCCGCACCGGAGCGGGGATGATACATCCGCGATTGGCTTCGAGGCTTCTTAGTGGACGGAAGATGCCCGTCAACGGGTATGAAAGTGTGAGAATCGTTGGCTAACTGCGAGTGAGCAGAATTAGCACCTTGCAACCCCGCCACACAAGGTCTATAAAAGAGAAAACACTCTCGCATCACTCTCAATTCCTCTGGATCTTTGATATAAGTTGATGTGTCATTGTCACTGAGAGATCTATACTCCATACGAGACGATCACGTCGCTTCCGCCGTCCCTCATCACGGTCGAGCATTCTCATTTACATATACCGCCACAATGGTTTACAGCAAACCATACCCCACAACTGGAGCCATGAAGAGGTCTGCTTCGGCTCTTGAAGGACCACCAGGCTGGGATGTCGTTCCTGTATGTTGATCTGCTCATGGCCTCACGGACCAACTCTTACTGATGCCTCTTAGCCAATGATGACCCACTCTCGCCCATCATTCCGCCCTCCCTATGCTCACTTCTCTATGATATACGTGGATCATGATGGCAAGGTCAAGGTTGAGGAATCTGCCTCCATCCAAGAGCAGAACACCACTATTTTTACCCCAGAGGTTCGCCAAAGCTTCCTCGAGGTCTTGGGGGAACGCATTGGTTACCAATCTTCTCGCCGTATGTTAATCATTTTACCAAATCTATTGGCCCACACTAACTCAAGCTATAGATACTCTAGACACCTCTCCCCGCCGGGTGAGACGCCGCAAGGGAAACTCTTCCTTCTCCGGCCCTGAGGACCGCTTGGTCGAACAGGCTTCCGATAGCGAGGATTTTATCAATGGCTCAGATGAAATGGTTCCTCTCCGCATTGGAGATTCCGCCAAGGTGCAGCACTACTACGAGAGCGCTCTCAAGCACTTCCAACAGCTCAACTGCCGCATGGTTGCCAAGGCATTCATTAAGTTCATTGAGCCTCGCAAGCAGGTTCGACACCCATACAACGGCGGCAAGCCCCCTCCAGGATCGCCTGCCGGTACCGTTGCCGATCCTGAGCGTACCAAGCCCGAGTGGTGGCCTCCCGGTGTTATGCACAAGGAGCCCGATCACCTGCGCAAAGAGTGTATGTCAAACATCCATTATGCCTTCAGTTTCCCTCGCTAATCAGCCATCATAGTCCGTATTGAGCTCTTGATTCACATCATCCGCAAGCTGGGTTACATTGGAGTTACTGCCGATAAGCTAAAGGAGGTCGCTGGCGACACCAAGCGTAGCTTGAAGCACCCATCTCACGTCGAGATCATCTACGAGATCCTCCGGGTCCGCAAGATGGAAGAGCGCTTTGAGCGCGGCGAGGTTGACTCAAACATGATCGTTTACACCATGAACCGCGGGCCCAGCCCCAAGGGTGACGAAGAGGATGACTCCACCGTTGCACCCTCAATCCACATCGAAGAGCCCGAACACACCAGCCAAGGACTGATGACCCCCATGTCCACCGTTGAGCAGCATGTTGCTGCCTCTCTGACCACACCAGTCGAGACTATCCCCTCAGCCCGCTCCCTCTCAGCCGGCTTCCCCATGCCCGAGCCCCTCAAGTTCGAGGCCGCCGGACGCCAGGACTGTTCATACTATGGCACCCCTCCTCAATACACCGACTCTTTCTCCCAGCCCATGCTCAACACCCCCGTCACAGCAGAGATGATCAGCCCCCACGACGTCTCTGTCTTCGACTACTCCTCCCAAAACTCTTTCACATCATCCACATCCGACCACCAACGTGGAGCGGGCCACTACGACCCCTGGACCAACCCCTCCTTCCGCTCCAACATCTTCGGCCCTGTTGATTACTCTCCTGCCACCACTCAGGCTATGTCACAGCCTTCAATGGGCTACCCCATGCCCATGGGTCCCGGCATGCACGACATGTCTCATGCCTCCCTCGACCGATCCTTGCCCTTCCGCACCGGATCCCTCAGCCATCCTCACCCCCACGGCATGCCTCTCTCTCACCACGCTTAGATTGCCAATGGCCGGGCAGGATCCCGATTAGCATGTGGATGATTGATGTTGCAGCGATGGGTATATTATAACGAATATGCATGACTCATGGCTCTGGAACAAACTTAGCGCTTGTCATGAGGCTTTGTCAAGGGAGTTATTGTCTTCGATTTTCTTGTGGATTACAAAACGGTGGTGTCATCTCAAGGTTGTGCGGGTACAGATGGGGCTCTGTTCTGATTTTTCTTCGCTTTTTTTTCTTCACATTTGGATATATTTGGAGTGTTTTTGTTTCATATGCGTCTCTCTTCCGGTTTTCTTGGATCTGTTTCCTGTGCATTTTTTTGTTCTTTGTGGCCTTCACCACCCCTTGATTCTCCTTTTCTTTCTTGGTGAGGGTCCTTCATTTGGTACATCATTATCTTTGGGTTTGCTTTTGTTTTGTTTTTCTTTCACCTTTACTGTTCACTGTGCATATGGGTTTCGTCCAAATCGGACACCTCGAGGTTGTTGATAAACGAGGATTGGTAGATACTTCCAAAAAAATTATACGCTGTTCATAATATGAATCAATTTCCAAGGTTTACACTGAGCTTTTCTGCCTTTCTTCCTCTGGTGGTGGTCACTATAGTCAATTTTAGCTCTTGTACCCCGTCTCTTCCACTGGCTTGGCTCTAGAGCCAAACAATAACAGTGCATCCTTGCGAGCATGGTGTATTTTGCCAGGCTCCAGTGTCAGGTTTGCGTGCAGGGCTCGATTGCCGCTGTTTCAGAATTGATTGGAAGATCCGACGTAGAATCTCCCATAATTGGACGTAAAGCAGAAGGAAATTCCCAGAAGTTTCCATGTAGTATCGCTTGAATTAATGGCAGGACTCAGCTGGGGAGCCCTCTAGGGCTGGAGTATAGAACCTCCAAAATCTTGGGAGGCCTCGACAGCCAATGAGACGCCTCGAAGCGCATGCTGGACCCGCGCGCTTGGTCAGCGGAAGCGGAGCCACGACCGTTCAGCTTGAGAGCTCCGTGTGATCGCAGAACACCATTCTTTTCAATCGCTTTGCGGCGTGTGCATCTATTCTCGTCTGATGCTTCCGCGGATGGGCCCATACGACTCATTCACGACCCATCGACGATAGTCTCGCCATCCGCCCTCGGTTTGACAAACTCCAACGCGCGCACCTTATCAAGCAAAGCCGCATCAATCGCGAGCGGCGGGCGCCAACGAGCTCGGCAGACGAGTGTCGACACAGCCAAAGGGCTTTCTGCGTTTAATGACAGGTAGGCGACCCCAAAGTTAGCCCAGTTCGAGTCGCTCCGCTTTGTCTTCCAGCCGTGCTTTGCATCGTTTCTTTCACGCGCCACTGAACCAACGCGGGTGGTCTCCAATGGGCCCGCTATACCTTTGTGATATAATGGCATGGGCTGACTTCTTTGTTATCGCCTCGGCGTGTTGACTTCAGGAAACAGTGCTCAAAATATCAGTCCTCTGCATCGTTCGATCCTGACGTCCATCATCTCCCGATTCCATCCATATCCGATCGAGACCAAACCAGAAATAAAACCAGCAGGATTGTGCACTATAAGACGGCCACAAGAGGCGGCAGCTCGTCCAATTCGTTCCGCTCTGTGCGGGCAGGATGGCAAGCCCATTTAACCCTTTTGCGGCCCCGGCTCGTGGCCAGAGGGGAGGCGCGCAAGGCTCAACGGGGCGTGGGAGAGGAACAACAGCCGGCTTTGGATCGACAAATGCGCCGAGGGGGTCAGGCGCACCACGCGCAGGGCGGGCCCGCGGACGTGGAAGAGGGTCGGCGACATGGATTGCTCCTGGGCGTGGACGTGGACGTGGGCGTGGGACTGCGAATGGCGCTGTAAATGGGACGACGCATCAGAGCGCGGAAGGAACTCAACCTAACGGAGTGCACTCGCCTTTTGCGCAACCGAGCCAGCAGAGTCAAGTCGCATCGCCTTTCGGAACGCAGCCCGCCCAAGATTCTCCATTCTCCAGAACGCCAAACGGAACTCCACCTTTATCCTCTACCAATCCCTCATTGCAACCTCCCTCCGTCAACCCCTTTCAACATCCCACTACCAATAATCCTTTTGCTCAGCAATCTTCCAACATGGCTTCCCCCGCCCCATCAGGTTTCGCCGGTGGGGCGCAACAAGACCCCCCGGTCCCTATCGAGCACGCTTCGGCTATGAATATGTACCAAGAAAGATATGATCAAGTCAGTAACCTACTTTCGGAAACCTTTTGCGTTGTCTTGCATGGATGGCATGTCTAACGATGTCCGCAGCTCAAAATCGATCGCGCTGCTCAGCGCCAGCAAGCAATCAAAGCTGGGCAGATGGCGGATCCCAACCAACCGACCTCTTTGAACCAGGCAATCACACCCGTGGGCACATGTACTAGCATGTGTCCCGAGTTCGAGAGCGTGGAACGTATTGTGCAGAAGATGGTCGACAAGTGCGAAAAGGTAAGACTAGCATTGGTTATCATCGATGCACCGTACTGACAAAAAACCTAGTATTTGCATCCATCAACGGGCGAATTGCAGAACATGGAAACCAAGATGCTTAAACGCTTCCGACGTTCCGCAGCTGGATATGACGAGCAATTGCCTTCTGATATCCGGACTCCAAACACGCTTCTGCAGACCATGAATTACCTCATGCGTTATGTCATTGAGGGCAATGAACCTTTAGCAATTATCCACAAGTTTGTCTGGGACCGGACACGCTCGATTCGAAATGACTTCTCGGTGCAGCAACTCACACAGGAAGCCGACGTAAAGGTTGCCGTGACATGTTTAGAGCGAATCGCGCGGTTTCATATTGTCTCTTTGCATCTTCTTTCAAGTCCTGCGAACACAGAGCCATTCGATCACCATCAAGAGCGCGAACAACTCAACAATACCATGCTGTCCCTCATGTACTACTATGACGACAACAGAGGTCGGATCACCTTCGCTAACGAGCCCGAGTTCCGCGCATATTACATTTTGTTCTCGATTCACGACCAGCGACCAGATCTTGAAGCCCGTGTTCAGAAGTGGCCCGCCGATCTTCTTGCCTCTGACCGGGTGCAGGTGGCTTTGGAGCTCTTCGCTGCCGCAGGCAACACATGGGAATCTCAAGGCGCGCTAGATGCCCGCCGGCCAAACGCTATCGCCCAAGGATTCTACACTCGTTTCTTCAACATCATCAACTCTTCGAGTGTGTCTTACCTGATGGCTTGTGTCGCCGAGGTCTACTTCAACCACATTCGCCAAACCGCAATTCGCTCGATTTGGAAAGCCTACTGCCGAACCCCTCAGTCTCAGCAGGCCAAGAATGACCAGTGGACTCTCGAGGAGCTGACGAAGGTTTTGCATTTCGATGATGATCAGCAGACAATCGATTTCTGTGCTGCCCAGGATTTGCGCTTCGCTGAAAATGGACAAGGCAGTCTCTATCTTGACTGGGGTGATCGTCACGTTGACTCTATCTGTAAGTGATTTCTACATCCAAACACTGCTTGTCTACCCTCAACGTGACTCTGCTCGCGCGTATACTAAGACGTCGTCTCCGTTTGTCGTCAACTGCTAACAAATCTCTAGTATTTGCACCATCGTCTGATCATTCATTCTCCGAAACTTATGTGGAATCCAAGCGTGCCGGACGCAGCCTTGTCGCCATCATCCTTGGAATGTCCATCCGTCAAGCCGCCGCAATGAGTATGATCGATGACAGCCTAGTGCCTGCACGAAATGCGAAATCGGTCAAGGATAATTCTAGTGATGAAGATCTCTTTGTGAGTGACGTTGGGAACCAAACTCCGGCACCTGTGGTTGAACCAGTCGTCTTTGACCCGTTGCCCCAGGCTGAGCCTGCTACGAATCAAAATGTATTTGCCAAACCTGATCAGCCAGCACCAACGAGCTTCTCTTCGCCTTTCCAGGGATTTGGCGGCAGCTCTCAGCCCGACGGCATGTTCTCTGCTCCACCCGCCGACGACAAACCTAGCAACCCCTTCTTTAAACCACCTACCGATTCTGCTGCCGTTCAGCCGCCATCCGCCCCCTCGCCGCAACCTAATCCATTCGCAAAGCCACTGGAAGCCAAGAAGGCAGAAACTGCTCCTGTCACTGCGGGCGTGGCATCTTCGCCGTTTAATACGCTCTTCCAGCCTCAACCTGCAACTGGGGCAACCCAACCATCCATCTTCTCATCCGCTCCATCCACCTCAAGCCCCTTCGCTCAAACCCAATCCCCATTCCCTCAGAAGGAGACACCCAAGCCAGCTGCAGCTGGGACGTCCACGCTGTTTTCATCTAGCAGTCCCAATTTTGCATCATCGACTTCCACAAATCCCCCAACTGTGGCTCCGACCTCCAGCCCTGCAACATCTTCTGGCGCAAACTTTTTCACCTCTTCCTCGCCGTTTTCATTTGCGAGTCCATCACAGAAAGCGGAAACCCCTGCGGCGCCTAAACCAGCAAGCTCTTCGCCTTTCCAACTAAGCAGTCAGTCTTCTGCCCCTACGGCTTCCACGCTCTTCCAGCCGATTAGTACCACCCCCGCTCCTTCGACCGCTAAGAACCCCTTCGAAGGCCGTGGGTCTTTCGGTTCGGGTGCCCCCGCTACATCTACTGCTTTATCTAAGGCACCCGAAACAAGCCAGGCGGCTGAGCCAACTGCAGCGATCACTCCTGCACCATCTACTTCTCCCAAGCCTGAAAATGCCTCTCAAGATTCATCAGTTACATCCAAGAACTTGTTCGGCTTTTCACAGGAGCCTTCGCCCGCTGTGGCTCCTGCAACTTCGACGCTTTTCGATGCCCCGTCGAAGTCTTCATCTCCGTTCTCCTTCACTACACTCCCTAAGCCTACTGAACAGCCAAACGAAAGCAACGCTGGGGAAAAGAAAGCCGAACCCTTCTCATTTAAACCCGCCGAAAATCCATTCTCGTCGATGTTTGCGCCGCCTAAGGCACAGCAACCGAGCTTGGAACCCGAGTCCTCTCCCACTACTGCACCAACACCCGAGAAACAGCCCTCTATTTTCTCTCACCCAGCAGCCGCTGAGGCAAAGGAAAAGAAGGAGCCATTTTCATTCACATCCGCCAGCAGTCCATTCCAAGTGAAAGACTCTCCCTCAGCAGCCGCCGAGGTACAGGGGAAAAAGGAACCATTCTCGTTCACACCGGCTAGCAGTGCATTCCAAGTGAAGGATTCTCCCTCAGCAGCTGCGGAGGTACAGGAAAAGAAGGAGCCATTCTCTTTCTCCTCGGCCAGTAGTCCATTCCAAGTGAATGATTCTCCATTTGCACCCCCCAAATCCCAAGAGCCTAGTCAGAAAGCTGATAACCCGATCTCCGTTGCGTCGAAACCCGAGGAGCAGCCCGTCGTCCCCACCCTTCCACCAATTGTGCATAAATCGACCGAAGCATGGGGATTCAGAAGCTCTGCGCCTGGTAAGGTTCAGGCTCCATTGTCATCTGAAGAATTGGGCTCTGAATCAGCGCTTCAGCCAGCCAGCCAATCTGTTTCAAGCAATCGGCACCCGGCTCATTCGCCGCCTCGGACTCTTTTCGAGGCCCTCAGACAACCAAAGATCTTCGACGCCAAGTCGTCTACCTATGCCCCCTTCGATACTACTGCCACCCACGCGCCTTTGTTCCGAGACACAAGTCTTGAATTGGAATCAAGTTCTCAAAGCTCATTGAAGCGCCATCACGGCGCCTCTGATTCCGATGTACCCCGTGAGCACAAGAGGCGGTCGTCATTGAAGGGAAAGTCTACCACTGCCACGTCCGAGGGCTCATTGAGACGTTCCGTTCATTTCGAAGAACCGTCCGTCGCTGGGTCAGCTTCTTCAAAGAAGTCATCGACTTCTTTGGGGCACAAATCATCCCAGAATCCCCAGAAGAAGCGACAAATTGACGAACGGACTGACATCGCTCAAGAGCAAGGCCCAAGCTCTAAAGTCTCCAAGGTCTCCCCTCCGGAAGAGCACACCCCATTCAGCTTCTCCGTGTACAAGGCCGAAAACCGACCCATCCCCAAGCTCCCGATATTGGAAAAACTCGAAAAGAAATTGGCAGAAGCAAAGGCTCTGTGCGAACCCAAGCCCCTGACAGAAGAGGAGCTCCAGCAAATCGAGGAAGCCCGACTACGCCGCGCCCGCCAAGTCGACGAAGATGAAATCGCCCTTTCCCGCGCCCGAATCCTAGCCGAGCAACTCAAGAATGGCCCTGGTATCTTCGACGGCTTCGTCGGACCCTACCGCCAACCCTGGGATGACCCAGACTGGGATCCCCTTGGCCCCATAGTTGAAAAGTATCGATCCCAAATCCCCAATGACCCACCCTATGTGTCACCAAAGCTAATCTTGACCCGCACTCCCAGTGGCCGACACCAGGTCGCCTACGCGCCTGATACCCCGGGTCGACCCATGTCGCGCACCGAGCGGCGCATCCGACACACCGGCGCCCGTGGCCTGGCCAGCGTCCCGCTGGACTTTCAGCGCCGGAGAGCGGCATCGAGGGCCCAGGCCCCGGCTCAGCACAAGGAGGTGACTGGGCGGAAGGACATTGATGCGAAGGGGGATCCCTCGCGCAGCATTTAAACAAGGGCTGGATGCTCTTGATGATCAATGGCATATTCATTTGATCTCAAACTCTTCACCTAACTAGGGGGGTTTTTTTTAGCGCCTATTTAGGTCTATTCATGTATGCATATTATGGAGTCTCATGTATCTTCTAAGCTTCCTGCTGAAAATAGCGAATACTCATTCTTATCTCGACTTTTGAATGTCTTTTGAGTGGGCTTGACCTCACTCTATGCTGACTTCAGCCTGACCTGATGAGCAGACTAAAGACTGTATCAAAGAGGGCTTCCTGACCATCAGATCCTTTTGGCTCCGTTAGCAACACACCTTTATCCCATGTTGCTACCCACCATATGCAGCCTTCTGATGGCAAGTCACTGGGTTCCTTCGGGGATTGGTGGGTTTGCAAAACTCGATGTTTACTAGGTACCTAGAATTTCGAATTTGACCCCCGGTATCAAAGAAATCATGTCCCTGGGCCATCGCCACACTTTAGGCGGGCCATTTTGGTCTTTGGCTGGGCCGTCTCTCTTGGTCCTTGGAGCATCCCGAGGTCGGGATCTACAGATGGCGATAAGCTAACCGTATCACATTAATCCTGAGATCAATCATTGTTGATCCAATGTACATAATCTTGAGGTTCTACCTAGGTATATAGAGGTTAAACGCTGACAGGAACAGTCTAGATCAACGTACCAAGACGATATTTACCCGGGTGAACAGGGATTGTCCATGCGCATGGACCCCGCCAATGATCCAAGAGGATTTGGGGCTGAGCATCTCAAGTTCTACTCAGTACGGAGTTCATGGAAAGCAGTCAGTCGGAAATATTACCTGACAGATTCGAGCACTTAAAATCTATGACTTTCCCTTCTATCTATTAGTCGGATCAAGGGTATTAGAAAAATGGCAGAAGTCTGGCGTGGCCTATGTTCTTGAAGTGACTAGGGCTAGGCAAGTTTCTCAACACCGCAACTTCAACGGTCCTTTTATAAAAGATGACGATAGGGCAAAGGTAAAAATCTCCCGTCTGGAGTGATTAACAATCAAGGTAGACGGTAGACAAGGGTTCATGGTTTGAAGCGTCAGGAATGTAAGCCTAAGTATTGCCGTCTTACGCTACACAGACAAAGCTTGACGTATCTTAGTTTGTGTCACTCTGCTGTCTGGTTAGTTTGCAGCAAGCTTGGAAGCTTTCAGTTCCTCTCTTGAAAATAGAGAAAGGGAGCGGATTTGAACATTTCACACCGACTAAAGTGATGAGAAGGATAAGGTCATCTCCGGGGCATCTTGTGATACACTCAATAGTTTGATATCCTTTAATCTTATTCCACTTAACGTCTTATCCATCCAGTCTCTGCAGCTTGACTGTACACCGCAAGAACGACTCGAAACTCATCAGATCACAACTCACATACCCATGTATTCAAAACGGTAGAAGCTAACCTTGGAAACAATTTCCAAGGTTACTTTGTCCCATATGACTTTATAACAAACCCTTGTTCAATAACTAGCACAGCAACAGGAACCTTGAGAACTTTCATTTTGTTGAGCAAAATTTACCGAGCTGCATAGCCGCTACTGGGTGACGCTGGGTAACTTTGGAGCCGTTGCCGCCAACGAGCGAGGCGTCAGCCTCGAGTGGTTGCCTTTGAAGGCTACCTACCTAAGCTAGCTAATGAATACTTAAAATACCCCGTAACCGAAATTGTATTCTAATTCGACACTCGTGTTGCCTCGTCTTATGCGAATAATTTACCAAGTTTGCCAATGCGAGGAAGATATGAGCGAGGGAGGGGGACATACAAGATAACAATCTAAAATTTGGACTATGAGATACATGAGAATAATTTCAGAATGTAGAGTATTTCTAACTACAAAGCTTGCTATCTGTTGGTTGTCTATTGATAGAATCACGCGGCATTTACACAGGGTGTGAGTGGCTTCCAAGGTTTCAAAACCGTTGAATGTGCAACAATTTCTGGTTTTTTGGCTTCAAAATGAGATGTCTCACGAGTAATGACTGTGGGCTGTCTTCTATTTTGTAAGAAGCCAATAATACTTACTGACCTAAATCCTCACATATGGAATTAAATAAGATCCTGGTTTTGCAGCCCAGAGAGTTCCTTTGAGCATATTGTGTGCTAGGGTATCACACATGTCTCCAAAGGTCCTTCATATCTTGAGCTTCAATAAAAGGGGACTTATTTAGGTCACAGGATACCTTAGATAGCGGTGAGTTTAGAAATGTAGGATTGAAAGGGTGTATATCATCCGGTATTATGGCGATCCTCACTGCAAGACCGTAAAAGTAGACCCGTAGTCGCCACACACACATCATGTGCAAAGAATCCATGTGATAAGAAGGTGCCTCTGATGACATATCGGAGATCCTCCAGATCGACATTTTCTTCAGACATGGCCTATACTATTCCCCCTTTTTTGGGCAGGGGAAGTCAAGGGTCTCATGATCTTTGAATCTTCTGCAGACTAAGACAGAGTGGACCGATGCAACCCTAACCTTGGAATGATATAACAGAGACTGAGAAATCCTAAAGACGTTTAGTCTGAAACATGTGATTCTCTCTCCCCGCCCTGGGAGATTCTAAGTCAGGAACCTCGCTGGTTGTAAAAGGAACCGTTATATCGTAGTCTGGACCAGCACGAACCCTACATGATGTCTTGATGCATGACTACTTTTGTTTCCCATTGCTACCACCATGCCGGGAAGTATGTTGTACATCCCTCCAGGGTGATCCATAGAAATCCACACCATTCATACATTCAGACACTAGTGCGTCTAGCTCGATTACTTGCAGGAGACTACGGGGGAAGTCCGGATCCGCGCGCTGGGAAGTAGTCTAGGCTGCGGCCACTGAATTCAATGGGAATTAGTTGAAGCTCTTTGCATTCCCGACGGTCCGATCCCCTTCGTAGTGGGTGAGAAAGACCCGTCATTGGCTATGTCGACGACATTTCACGTGATCCAGCACTCCCCTCCGGAGAGCAGTGGCCAATGAGAGGAGGGAGATCGGGGGGTGCAGCGGAGGGGCACGGGATGGCTGCACATGACTCGCAAGAAGAGATGGAGAGGATCATCATTCAGGGCAGTTGGCTTATCTTCCGATCGTTTCTGCTGTCGTGTCTCGTCTCTTGTTGTGCTTGTTTTGTCGTTTTGTCTGGCTGACATAAGAGCTGACATAAAAAAGAACTTGATCAGGTGACCTGCACTTCTGGTCCCTGTCGTCCCCCGAAGCCCGCAACTCCTCTTCTTGACCGTCGCCACGTGAGCAGCCCATCTCGACTTATTCGCGACTCTACATCTTCCAAAGATACACGTTTTATGTAAATTTGCCGTACGGTAGATTTACTGTCGTCGATCCCCTCTCGCTTTCCTCTCCCTGAATTTTTCCAACTTTTCTATTTTCGCGTTATCAATTTCAAGATTCGGGTTTCGCAGACAACGTGACCTGCGTCTTGTTGTTAGGCAGGTGACTTCCTGTCAGGTGATAGAGAGATCATCCCAAGGTACGGCTCCATCAAACCCCATCTCCATCTCTCTCATCCCATCTCCCTGCACGTCGCGTCGAGATGCTCATCGCGAGTGGTGACCTTCGCAACGCTGCTACCCCTGTGTGACCGCTGCCTGCAGCCCATCATGACGCGCTCATGATGGGACCAACTTCCCCCCGCGGACGCGACCAGAGATCGTGATCCCTCTGCGATGGCAGACAGTTAGCTTGCACCGTAGAAACCCTTCCCCCCGCTGTACCGCAAGACATCGTCGGTGATGGCCGGATCCGATGCGACCGGCCTTGCCGAAATGCCTCGCGAGCGCGTCCCATCCACGCGTCTGTTTACTTCGCGGGGTGTCCACTGATCTGCCCGAGAACGGCTTGATCTGTCAAGGACCGACTCACCTCAGCCTGCACTGATATATTCCCCTTATCACTTCCACGCGTCTTATTCCCCGAGACCTGTTTCACTTACTGGCCTTTTGGCGACCCTCCAAGACTAACCCATTGCCACGAATAGGACGATCGCGTTCGTCGCATGTCTAATCCCACAATGAATAGCCCCGATGATGGCTCGCACAAGCGTAAGAGAACCGGCTCGGAGGATCTAGGTCCTGATCCCCAGCGTCTCAACCGCTCGTCCCACGGTAGCAACGGCAGCATGGGCGACAACCAACACAACTTCGGTCACAGTCTTGGCAACTATGACCACGGACTCCCCAACACTGGAGCCGAATTGAACATCGATCAACAGATCTTGCAACACGTCGGCCCACAGAACGGCCTGTCGGATGACAATGCGTTAACCGCTAATGCCAAAGCCGCTTTGGCCGCACACACACCCCAACACAAGTACCCACCTCCCCCGGACGCTGGCTTCGATGCCAGCAACCTCACCCAAGGACTGTCGTTTGGTGATGATATGAACCAGACGCCCATGGGTGGCGGCCACAACCACAACTCCACCGCTGCTGCGGTCTACGCTGCGCGTGAGGCCCAGAGCATGAACCAGAAGCCTACCGTGGGCTCTCCTGAGTGGCACCAGATTCGTAAAAATAACCACAAAGAGGGTGAGTGTCCCTTGCTGTTTCTTCTGATATACCCTTGCTGACAATTTCATTAGTTGAGCGTCGACGTCGTGAAGCGATCAATGAGGGTATCAACCAGATCGCCCGCCTCGTGCCAAACTGTGACAAGAACAAGGGCGCGATACTCCAACGCGCCATTGAATATATCCATCAACTACAGGAAGAGAAGAGGGGTGTCGAGGAGCAGTTTGAAAAGCACAGTCTGACGACCAATCAAGTGATCAACGAGCTCGGCGGTTCGTGTCAGAAGCTGAAAGGCGAGGTTGGCCGACGCAACGGCATCGCCCTGAAGTGGCTGACCCGTTGCCGGGACGCGGGCCTGGAGTTTGATGACTATGAAGAGTCCAAGCAGTTAGAGACACTGGAGATGGAATAAGGGACTCTCTTCTGCATGTGCTATGACCGTTGCGTTCTGGAGGTTAAGACTTGAACATACCCTCACTGTTTTCTGCCTATTTTTCTTTTTTCGAAACTTGTGCTCTTTATGGATCTTTCCCCCTACGTGTCCTGCTCCTATAAACCTATCATCGTCCGTGTCCGTTGGGATATATTTCGCCTCCGATGACGTGGGCTTCGTGACTTCTTCGCGCTATCTTTGCGGCTTTTCGCGCACTCTGCACTTCTCTGCTCTTCACTTTCTGCTTTCGCAGACTTGCGTCTTTTTCTTGCTTTTTAACGTACGCTACACGTACTTGTTTTTTCACATTCTTAATGGATGGGCTGGCGAATCTACGGTTGGGATGGTTTTTGCCTTGGAAACGGAGCAGTGGTTTAATATTATTTCAATTATATCGTGTGATCCGTAAGCTATGACGATGTAGATCGGAGTGAGAAGTCTGCAGTGATTGGACAGGACCTTGAAACTCCCAAGGTTGCGCCTCGGTGCGGAGATATGCGTGATCGGGCCTTAGATTAGCCTACCCCTCTATGATGTAAACATCCTCCCCCTCGACCTTATCTATCTCACCTTCTGCCCTTCTCTAACCATCTACACATTCACCATGCCTACCTACCTTGTACGTTCACTTTGAACATCGTGATCCCAAACACTGCTAACCCTCCCCAGGTCACCGCTAAGAAAGACGCCTCGCCCGAGCAGGTCGCAGCGTATGTATACTGCTGACTCCAGGCCTCCAGATTCCCTGCTAACCCACTTGACACTTCTAGTACCAAGCAACATGCCAAAGACCAAGGTGGTGAAATCCTGCATGAATACAGCCTGATCAAGGGTTTCTCGTAAGTTACTATACTATACTACTCCCGCCATTCCCTGCCTATTCTCGGTTCGCCTTGGCTAATGAGAGATTTATGTCTAGTGTTTCCTTCCCAGAGGACGCCGTTACTACTCTCGAGTCCCACGAGCACGTCGACCACGTCGAGCTTGACAAGGAGGCCGAGATTCAGGTTTAAAGTGGATATCCCATATCTATTGCCATCTGGGCATTTAGCAGAGGGCGGCTTGCATGCATCTTGATACTTCGTTGCGATATAAGCTTTGAGTACTTGTACGGATCTATAGAGCCCAGATGATTATGATGATTATGTTTGAAATTTGAAACTGAATAGATGTGGTCTATATGAAGTAGATTCTGCTTGAATGTAGATATCGAATTTGTAAGTTACTACAGAGTCCTCCGTACGGAGTGCTAGCAACGAGCTCAGGCGTCTAAGTCACATTTTAAATCACCCCCCTGCTTCCTCCTAGCCTCAAACAATAATCTCATCACTTTATTGAGAAACTTGGAATATTATGTCTCCAGATTGAGCACATATAATGCGTTTAGCGATGAAAGCTTCGACGTGGAAGCGCTCTCGCCCGGAAGCCATTCATCTGTGGTTGGTGAGGACCCCTGCATTCTGAACCAAGTATGCTAAACCCATCTGAATGGGAGCCTATCATCATCCCGAGGTCCCGAGGTCCTACATACTGCAAGCAATAGTTGCATATATGCAAGGCGGGCAGCGGTGTCCAGTTGCAGCCTCTGCAAACCGAATTTCAGACGAAAATCCTTACATGCACGTAGTCACCGAAGACGTGTTACTCAGGCAGGGGAAAGAAAAGACATTTTCATACTGAAACGCAGGCACCTATTCAACTCTATCAAACCACCAACACAAATATCAACAGAAGAAGTAAACAAAGAAGCATCATCTCGCTCACAGGTTCGAAGAAGCAGTAACCTCAACACCAGAAGAAACACCAACATCCTTAACAACAACAGTATTCCCACTAGATCCCGTAACACGAACAGTAACAGAATCAGTACCAAACCCAGAAGAGTTCTCGAAGAAGTTATACGAGGTACGGGAAGTACTCTGCCACGAGCTACCACCATCAGTGCTAACATCCAACGCAGTGACAGCCTCATTGGCATTCACAACCTGCATAGAGAACCAGTATGCAGAAGTACCCTCCTTGTTCTTGAGCTTGAGGGGTCCGTCCAGATCACATGAGACGTAAGACCAGTTGATATCAATGATACCGGCTGAGATGTCCGAGAGCTCTGCGAAGGCTGTCTGGAAGAGGTCTAGGTGGTTGCTCTCGCATTCGGGGCATTGGTCGACGATCTGGATAGTGTTAGATATTGGATTTGGATTTACATTTGGGTTCGGGGTGAGAGGGGGTCTTGGTATCTTGGTAACTTGGTTACTTACCATTGCTTTGACGGTGTTGCCCTTGGGTCCGGTGACGGAGACACAGCGGCCGCAGTTGGCTGCGTCATCCCAGCGCTGGAGAGAGAGGGCTGTGCCGAAGAGGGTGCTTGGGAGGCTGTAGCCGCTGAATGAGCAGGTTCCGCCGGATACGTTGCCGCCGTAGAAGGTGGCTTCGCCGGAGTTGCTGTCGGAGCTGGATGAGCTGGATGAAGTGGAGGAGGAAGAGGTGGAAGAGGTAGTGCTTGTGCTTTGGACTGCGGCTTTGACGACTGGGGCGGCGGTGGTCTCGGCAGCAGAAGTGGTTGGCTCAGCAGCCTCGGTGACAGGGGCAGGGGCAGTGGTGGTTTCAGCAGTCTGGGTAGTCTGCTCAGCAGCCTTCACGGCAGGGGCAGTGGTGGTCTCGGCAGGCTGGATGGTCTGCTCTACGGCCTTGACAACAGAAGTAGGCTCAACAGCAGGGAGACTCTCGGTAGACGAAGTGGGAAGAAGAGCGATGATCGGGGCAGACTCGGATGTAGATGTCTCTGCAACAGCAGAAAAGAGGGTTGAGGACTCGACTTGTTCAACCGCAGGAGCCTGCGATGTAACGACGGCGGCAGAGGATGGAGTCAACGTAGGCTCTACAGAGGTTTGAGATTCCAAGATGACAGGCGTGGGCGATGGAGTCGCAGTCGACTCAGGTACCGCAGAGGTAGAAGGCTCAAAGTAAATAGTCTTGTAGTATACACTCTGAGTGTAACCCTTAGGGCAAGTGTCCCTGGGGACTAGCGGACCGGCTGAGACAGTCGCGCTGAGAAGGGCAGCCACGGAGGCCACGCCGAGGAACTTCATTGTGAATATAGAAAGTGAATGAAAGTATTCGCAGAGCGATATAAACACTTAAAGAAGGGTATGGGTTGACTTGGGATGGAATGATCGGACGTGCGGCTGCACAAAAAGAATGGAATGAATCACGGATTCCTGATTCGAAACGTCAACTGTTCCAGACAGAATGAGAAGAATGAGAAGAAGAAGAGGGAGAGGATGGAAACACGGGGGGTGTTATGTGAAGCCATGGTGGATGCATCATAAGTCTAGACGCCGTTAATCTACCGGTGCATGAATAGCGCAGACTAGGATCAAGCGAATTCATTTGCGAGAACCAGCAATCTGACGAGATGAAACGCAGCGTGGATCAACAGGCGAATACTGCGACTCGGAAGTAACCGAAACGGGATTGTGACCCATCGTGCTAGGCCTCGTTAGGGCTAGTGGATATTGTTTAAATTAAAGAGGAAATGACTTTGAGTCAAGGTGGAATCCTGCGACTTGGTTGACTTGGGGGGAGATTGACCCTATTGTGAACATTCTGATCCTATTCATGAATTACTACCGGGCATCCCACATAATCTCATTCAGCCTGAGCAGCGCATCTGCGCTGGCCTTCTTCGCCGACATAAACTCCTCCCGACTTTCAGCCCCACGTGGTCCGCGAAGAACCTCAGAGAAACAAAGGTCGACCAGAACCCGCAGTTCCTCGTAGGTGAATGGTTCTCCATTTCCAGCTGCTAGGGCCTTGGCACCTTGTGATGCGAACGCCTCTTTTTCGTCTTTGGAGTAGTCCAGGGACTTCTCCGCACCCTCGAGGAACCAGTCGAGGAACTTCGCGCTGCGGGGAAGTGCAACGACCTCCTGAGATGCCTGAGCGTGCAGTTCGGTGGTACTAGAGGGTGCATCGCTCGCTGGGTCAATGATGATGTTCTTCAGGTTCTGTTGGAGAACGAGCACATCGAGCTGCAGACGCAAAGCTCCATTTTCGTTCATCGCTCCGATGTATCGGGTGCTGGCCACGAAGACGCGGTCAATGAACCGGGCCAGGCCAGATGTGATGAACCAGCGCTCGGCAGCGCCTAGGTATGTTGAAATGTTGGTATCAAATGCGATGAGATCGTTGTTGAGGGCGAGGATGGTGGGTGACGCAGCTGTCGGTTGGTTCATGATGATGTGCCACCAGTTTTCGGTCATATTTGGAGAGGGGGTGACAGGATCGGAGTTTCGCAGATTTGGTGGATTGGGTCCCGACATTGTTCTTGTCAACATGTGGATGATACCGCAGCGGATGTCAACATGCATGGTCAACAGCGCGGTGGAACCTAGTCCATGTAATGATTGAAGAGTTCCATCGAAAGCTACTGCGGTTTCGTGATTAAGAGGCAAGTGCACGGGGTTATTGATGCTATCACGCTTTGGTTTCGTAGACCCAAATAGAGTCCATCGGCGAGAGGGTCGGCCAGTAGCAGTCAGACTTGATGATTCGGCATCGGCGGTGTGTTCAACCACCTGGCGGATTCTCGCGAGGTGGCTTCCAAGCCATTGCATGCTGTTATACAAAAGCGAGAGCGACACCACTGTCTTGGGATCGGAGATGATATCGTATGGCTCCAGGGGCACCTCATTTGTTCGCTTCAAAAGCAGATCAATCTCCGTGTCAATCAATGTCTGCTTCTTGTCGCCAGCACCTTTCCATAGCTCATCGACGGTATCATGGATATCACCCTGCTCGGCAAATGATGCTGCGGCTTTCAACCGAACCTCGCCATTGTGATTGCGGGCAGAGACCTTTGTGACCATCGCTTTATACCATCCGCAGCATTTGTCGTAATAGGTCACGATTTGATCGATGAGGAGCTGGGTAAATGCTTGGTCGTGTGGAATGCTTGAGAGCATTTTGCTGAATTCTCTGACGATCGACATGAACTTGACGGTGCCCTTGAAGACAGGCCGAGGAGAGACCTTGGACCACTGGGGGTCCTCCATGAACGCGTCGGCCGCAATAAAGCTGAGCGTGCACAGATCCGTCACTGTTTCGTCCAACTGCGGCAGGAACACATTCACCATGAAGTCGTCCAAGAAAGACGTCAATGTGCTCATGGAGATATTTGAATCAACAGGAACAATGTCTTTGAGGCGCTGGATGAAAGATAAGGAGGGAGGAAGAAGGATTCCCATGTTGAAGACACTTGGTTCGAGCAGGATCTTGTGCCCGGTTCCCGAGTTGCCCTTGTTGGACTGTGCGGTGTCGTTTGTCGCAGTCTTCGACCTTGACTTGGAGACAAGGCCTGGCACCGAAGACTTGAGGATTTCATCAAGCTCATCTTGTTCTGCTTTCATCTCCGAGCTGTGCTCAATATCCGATAACTTGAACATTTTCTGCAGGAACGATTAGTTATGACAAAATCAAACTGTTTGCAGTTTCATCTTTCTGCTTACCTTGTTCTTATCACGGGCACTGGAGTAGATATGACGACGCGAGTCGGCTTCTTCTTGTCTAGCGGAGGAATCCCCATCGGTAGCAAGATAGTCATGCATAAGGGATCGGATCTGCCGAGAACAGTCAGTAAACAGATATTTGAAACCGTCTCCAATTTTCAGCGCCTTACCTCACTCTGTAGAAGCGACCACAACTCTTTGAATCCCCCAGAAAGCGTTTCGCTCTTGAGAAGGCCTTCTCGCTCAACGATGGCCGCAACAACATCGTGAAGTACTCGGTGGCCTTCCGCAATGGCCTCAAACTTGGCATATAATGCCCACAAGAACTCAGACAGCACATGGCCTCGCTTCTCAATGATTTCAGTAGGGAGACTGGACTGTTTGTAGTAGTTGTCCTGGGCGGAAAAGCTCTTGTTTGGCGCGGGATAGCGGGCATCAACCTCTGCGTTCGTTTTGTCCACCACATTGAACAGCTCGACCGGGAGACGTTGTTCGATTCTATGCACCGCAACATCCAGATGCCCCATCTTATTGAGAGCTTCGATCAAAAGCTGTATGTAGGAGAATGTATCAGCCTCGGGGTTTCGCGAGGCATCTTCGACCATCGGCGTCAACGGGTCAAATTTGGCTAGGAAACCATAAACTGGACGTTCCCACGATCGATTCCCGGCCCAGCTGGAAGTGGTGGCCTCGCCGTCAGAGGCTGGGGCCCTCCACCGATCCGAACAATATGGTGACTTTAAGTATAGGTGATCGTGCAGCTCCTCGATTAAGATGTCTGTGAGCGATGTTTCCTGATTGATGAAATACGCACGAATATCAGATAAAGCGCCAATTTCCTCCAGCTCTGAGCGGCGCAGAACTCGGAGACCAGTGTGGAGTACATCCACTGCTGCTAGGAAACGCTTGTCTGAGATCTGTGATTCAAGCTTTTCGGGGAGAGACTGGATCTCCTCAATCTGGGTGAACAGCTGGACGATATCATCGTAGTTCTGAGAAGATGTTGCCAGTCCTTTCAGCTCAGGCTTGGTCGATATTAATCCGGACTTAGCTGAGTCCAGTGCATGCCTCAAGCTGCGCACTCGACTTTGCGATGACGATATATTGGACTGGATCTTGTGGTATGTTCCGATGGAACTATTGAAGCCCTGATGATGCTCTGTGATGCAGAATATCAGTATCTAGTGAGCACGTTCGCCATAAAGATAGCCTACCGTTGACAATGGCCTTCAATGTCTTTTGAATGTCATTATACATCCGCAGGAAGTCCTCTTCTCGGTCCGCTTTGCCCAATGTACTAGTGTCCATCAGACTCAAAGCGACGTGCACGGGAATACACTCGGAATCGGTCATGAAATCCCAGTCGCGCTGGATCGATTGTAGGATCGCTTCAAAGAGCAAACCGATTAGCCAATGTTCCAAAGTCTCGGGGTCAATGACACACTTTCAATGCCCTGGGCCTCCCCAGCTGTATTGCTTCTCTTAACAACGGGAGATGCATTTCTCTCTTGTTCTCTAGCATCCGCGTGCCGCCTCGATTCCCCAGCCCGTTCATCCTGACGTTTCCTCCCAGGGTCCTGGTTTCTCGATCGAGACCGTGACTTCGATTGCGAGGAAGGCTCCTGCCAATCGCGATCTGATCGATCGCGCCGACGCTCGGGGGACTGCGATTGACTTGGTGCCGATGACTGGCCCGGTGACAGAGTAGATTGCTGCGGCGTTTCTTCGTAGAACCCGCCGTATCCGCCAGGGCGGCGATCTGACCGTCCACCTGCGCTCGATGCTCCGGCACTTCGACCACTGTATCCGCTCACCCCAAGACTGCCGCTGCTACCACTGTATGCCCCGTCATTCGCATCGTACCGGCTAGAGCCGGAGTAGCCGTATCCATTTCCGTAACCGTTTTGGCCGCTCATCGCGAGGGAATCCCGTTACTCGGGGGGTGTTTGGGTTTAGTGTGCGCTGGTGGGCTGGGAGAAGGGGCGCGGGGCCGCGATTGGAGGGGTTTTGATTTCAGATCCTGTGGCTTGCGCGCGACAATGAGCCAAAGGCAATTAGCATTCTTGGCTGGACAGCTTAGAGTACTGGGGGTCAATTCGGTGATTGCGCGTATGATGTTGGAACTGGCCGGGGCGGAGAACCAGGCTCCACTACAGCTCCCGCATTCCGCTGGCCAGTTGTCCACTACAATTCAACCGCTTCATGCGGAGTACTAATGAATTGTTGAATATGTTGTTACATTGTTTTGGTCGGCTTGTGATTAATCTAACCGAAAATAGCTGTATTTGTGTCTGACAAAGCCTCGCATTAGGCTGATCAGTCAGTCCCAATTCTGTGATGAAAGTCCTACTCAGGTATAGACTCGAACACCACTACTGATCGCTGTGCTGAGCTTATTTGGAGATAGGCTTGGTCTCACGCTCGAGCCACGAGCGAGTCAGGTCATCGGCCTGGAAGAAGTGCTCTGTCTTCGCCCAGATCTCAGCGTGGTAGTCGTTCACCCACTTGAGCTCTTCGTCGCTCAGTAGCGATGGCTCAATCAAGTTCTGGCCGATCGGCGTCATTGTAACATGCTCAAAGCCTAGCCATTGCTTGTCACCAAACTTGTTCGGGGTTTCGACTCCCCGGCACATGACGACATCTACAAGATAAACATCAGTATGTTTCTAAGCAGGGCAATCACAGATAGGCTTACTCTCAATGCGGATACCGAACTTGCCATCCTCGTAATAACCGGGTTCTAGAAGATACGGGTCAGCTTCGGATTAACGTATGATTGAAAGGAAAGATGCGTACCATCAGAGATGACGTTTCCAGCAGCGATGGGAACCTCGGTGTACTGAACTCGAGTACCAATACCTATAGGGCCCTCATGAACATTCTGAATAATGATTAGCAAAGTTCCAGGTAATTTTGCAAAAGATCCTTACAAGGTAAGAACCGACGCCATGGCCCGTTCCGTGGAGGAAATCCAAACCTTCCTTCCACAAGTGCTGGCGCGCCAGAACATCAATGGCAAAGCCACTGGTTCCCTTGGGGAAGACTGCCATATCAATTCCAATGGTTCCCTTCAAGACAAGAGTGAAAGCTCGCTTCTCAAACTCGGTGGGGGTACCGAAATGGAAAGTTCTCGTGGTGTCAGTGGTTCCATCGTAGTATTGACAGCCGGAGTCACAGAGGTAGATGGCCTTGGGGTCGATGATAGAACAGCTTCCCTTCTCAGGCTTGTAGTGAATGACGGCACCGTTAGGTCCAGTAGAGGAGATGGTATCAAAAGAAAGACCAGCGAACAACTCGTGCTTGGAGCGAATTTGCTCGAGCTTGTCAGCACCGTCAACTTCATCAAGGACGGTTTTCTTGTTGACAAGCTCGTTTTCGAGCCAGGCAAAGTACTCGGTCAAGGCGGCACCGTCACGGATGTGGCAAGCGCGCATGCCCTCAAGCTCGGTTTCGTTCTTGACGGCCTTGGCATCAGCGATAGGACTCCGAGTCTCCTCAACCTGACCTTCGCCGCCGAGACTGACACTCAAAGCCCAAGAAGCTTTGTTGGACAACAGGAACTTCTCGGCGTTCTCGCCCGCGGCTTGGCCTCGAACAGCGAGAGCTTGGGCATCAGCAAAGATGGAATCGTAAGGCTTGATAATCACGTCTTGCCCAAGGTGAGCCTTGACCTCCGGGGTCAGCTTATCATCCTCGACATAAATCTCAGCTGTGGTGGGCGTGATCAAAACGTATGAGAAAAACACAGGGTTGTAAGGGATGCTGCTCGGGGTCAGTCAATTGGTCATGGTCTGCCATGCAGGGTCCTGCTTACTCGGTTCCTCTCAAGTTGAATAGCCAGGCAATTTCGTCAAGCATGGCTAAATTTGTGTCAATACCTCTGCAAATGGTAATGGGGTAGAGTGAGCCAAACATATGATGAAACCGGCCTTCTTCCTTGACTCCAGGTCCTTGCGCAGCTCGGAGACCTTCTCCTGGAAGCTCTTTCCAGCATACTTTGCTGGGTGCACTCGGACTTTCTCGCTGGGACGCGCGGGGCGGTCCTTGCCCCATACCAAATCAACCAAGTTTTGTTGAACTCCAACGAGTGTGGATCCGTTCTTCTCCAGGGTCTCCGCCAGTTTACGTGCGCCAGCTGTTAAAAATCAATACCACCGTCCGCACTCAAGATATCAACACTCACAGGCCGTGATCAGAGAAGGATCCACGCCAACGGCCTTGCCTCCCTGTGCCTCTTCCGTAGTCCTGTCCCACAGGTCAGCGTTTCACGTTGACCAATCATCCAAGTGATCAAGCCGTACCATTCTTGCCATGTGGGCACTCCTTCCACTCCCCGCTTCAGAAGTTGCCAGTTGTTATCCAATTGTTTCGCAGCCTGGTTGAAGTATCTCCCGTCGGTGGAGAGAGCAGCCTTGCTCAAGGAGATGATCGCAGTACCAGCAGAGCCAGAGAACCCAGAAATGAACTCTGTGTGAGGTGTTAGCGGTGACTGCGGCCCGACGAACGGGAGGGGAGCTGCGTACCTCGGCGGGCATCACAAGGCGCAATGTATTCCGACTGGTGACTGTCTTCGGAGGGCACGACTAAAACGAGTCGGTCAGCACTCAATCAAGGGAACACGAATGATGTCATACTGTAGACGTCGACCTTGTGCTGCTGCATCAACTGCCGCAGCTTCGACAGGCGTTCAGTGGTATCTACGGTCCCCATGTCGATAGCGTAGCGCGGACCGAGGGCGGAAAAGAATCTTGGACGGGGCCTTAGCGATCGGAAAGCGGTGCTCGGAAGGCGGGGAGGTCGAGAGAAGAGCATGGAGGTTCAGCCAGATGCTACTCGGTGTAGAGCACGAGATAAGTCACCGATAACGCGTTCCGCAGGTGTTTTTTAAGTGGAGAGCGGTCTTCTCATACGGCTACACACGGGCCCACCCTTCACCTATAGCCATGTTTTTGACCTGATTTCATGGCTTGCATGTACAAGGCTCACTGGTGAATTGCAACCCATTCTCAGACTCAGACTTGGTGAGCAAAAACATGAGCCTTTGGAAGATCGCTTTCAACAACAACTTGTTGGTCTTCTCTTGTAGCCTTTTGACTACACGGTACGTGCTAGTACGCAGGTAGGAGTCTTCAAACACTGGCGAAGACAATCTCTATCTGCGAATTGGTGATGAAACTCAATACTTGACATTGACCTTGAAAAAAACAAATAAAAAACCAAGAATGTGTGTCTTCGGGTCTAGTAGATCCCAAACTTGGAAGTCCATTCATTCCACGTCTGGTTTCCAAATGGCTCCAGGACCAACTTAGGTCCCAGGGTTTGATGAGCATATGATCTGATTATGCAGATTGGAAATCAATCCATATTTCACAATGAGATATATTTCGCAATATACAGCATATTCAAAAGAGGGCACAACTTACTACAACATACGAAAGTGACGAGATGTTGAACCCCGCAGTCACCGCTCTCTACACCGCTCGATCTCCTATTGGCCAACAAACACAAACATTTGGTTTTGCCAGTCCTAGCCCCGTGCTTCTAGATGCCCATACTTTCTCTCTCTCGCATTCTCCTTGACAACGTGAGGCATTATGGCGTGGATGTCAAACGAGGGCATAGGGGCCCAAGAGTTAATCTCAGAAGCCCACATGGTACACATCCCAACACTCATGTCCAGATCGATCGGACTAATACCCACTTAGCTAGTGACCGAGCTCTACAACCCAGCAAATCAACGAGACCCCGCCAGGATTCACGAGATTCAAGCTCGCCTTCAGCAACTTCAAAAAACAGACCATGCATGGGCAATCGCGGATTCCCTTCTGCACACTGAACATTCATCCCAACATCGGTTCATGGGAGCCCTCACCTTTACGGTGAAGATCAATGTTTCGTGGTATGGTCAATCCCTCACAGTCACTGCTTTCGGCTCCACCTTCTTCGGGAAACACAGTATCTGACTCGCTCTAGGAGTGAAATCGACGAAAATGGCGCAAGCGAGATCACGCAACATTTGATCAATCGATTTGTGGATTTGGTCAACGAGGGGGAACAAGCGCTGGTGGTGCGAAAACTGGCTTCTAGCCTGGTTGCGATACTCAGGCACCCGGCCACACCCATGAAACAAGCTGTGTTGCAGTTGGCCGCAAGTCTCGCACATGGTGAATTCGTCTCGGAAGAACTGGTACAAGGCGTGGACTTTGAAGAACGGATACTGCCAAGGTTGAACCAGCACGCGTCCGGGGCGCTGTTGTTCTTTTCAATTGCACTTGCTGAGGAGGCTCTTCGGGTGGATTCCGAACCTCAAGCCGGGGCTGGGCAGACCTCCGCTCTCCAGCGAGCCATATTGAACATGAAAGATGGACTTACTTTTGTTCAGTTCATTCTGAGAAATATGATGCTAATTGCGCGCACGGCTGGAGAAAATGTGGTCAGTGTTGATCTGGCTGCTGAGGCGATGAGCTCATGGAAGGTAAGACATGGAAACAGGCCACCGAACCTTCAGTTCTGAGACATAAAATTACTCACCAATCGAAACACAGACATGGCTAGGTTTTCACGGAATCCGTCAGCGCTCAGTCACCGACGAGGTCAACGCACTCGCCATCAGTTGCGGGAAGACTGTCATTGAGACACTCCGGGTACCTTGCTTAAGCGAATCCGCAGCTTCTATCCTGACCCATGCCTTTGAAACCCGTCGTTGGGTTTTCGACAATAGCTCCCTATCTCTCGTTGCTGAGGTGATCGCTGATTCAATCGTGACTGCTCATATTGTGGCCGTGAGAAATGGCGACGCAGGAGTTGAGAGCATGTCGTTCGTCGATCTTCTCATAGCCTATGTCTCGCATCTACACTTGGACATCTTCACCGCCCCTTTGTCCCCGCAAAATGAGGTGGTTCTTCAACTCATCCATGGTATCTTCAAGACCCCGGGCTATGCGTCTATTGACGATCTCGGTACCCCGCGTGTCTTGGAATTCTGGAACGAGGTTGCCGAAAGTCTTTTAGATGACATCGAACCAGACAGTCCCAGATACGGACTGATCAAGTCACATTTGGCTGAGGTGGTTCTGAGCCTCTCCAGCAAATTGCTTTACCCGACCGCTGAAGACTTGGAAGACTGGAGTGATGAGGAGCGCAGCGAGTTCGGCGCTTTCCGCCATGAAGCGTGTGACTACTTGCTTTCAGCATATCCTATCCTTGGCGTCGAACTAGTGACCGTCTTCCAACAAAGCGCAACATCTCACCTACAGAGCGGGGATTGGCGCAACTTTGAGACTGCCATATTTTGCATCGCCCAACTCTCGGAGGCAGTCGACGAGAATGGCCATGCCGACCAGTGTCTCGACGCCATCTTTGGTAGCGATGCTTTTGCCCGGCTCTGTGCCGGTGGGGAGACTGGCATACCTCTCAAAGCTCGCCAAACCTTGGTCGACTCATTTGGGAAGTACGAGTCATACTTCCAACGTCACAGCTCCTTGCTTCCAGGCGTTCTCAGCATTCTCTTCGAGTCTCTCAACTTTGAACTCTGTGCCCAAGCAGCTTCTAGGTCGATCCTCACACTATCCAAGTCCTGCGCCCGCCTTTTGACATCAGATTTGCCAGCATTCTTGGATCAACTAGACCAATTCAGAAGCAAGCCAACGGCTACTGCTTCTACAATGCCAAAGGTTCTCGAGGGAATTGCGACCATCATCCAGAACCTGCCCACCGACGGGGAGAAAGTCCAGATGCTAGAAAGAATTCTTGGCTTCTTTGTCCAGGAAGCTAAAACGGCTTGTCAAGAAGTCACCGGGCCTGCTCATGAGAACGGTCGTCTGCGCGGGCATCTGGTTCTGAGCTGCATTGCTAGCATTGGCAAAGGCCTCCGTTCAGATGTCGAGACAATCAGCGTCGATGATCTGCCCGATGAGGGCCCCTACCCCCCCGTCATTCTGGAACTCTGGTCCGGGCGCCGAGTCTCAGCGTCTGCTCATGGAAGCCATGAGCCTTCTCATTGTGGGTTTCCCTGTGGATAACGGTATCATCGAAGCAGCCTGTGATATTCTGAGGGCTGGGTACACTGAGCGAGCCGGGCTCTTCGTTTTCCCGCCCTCAATGACAGTCGACTTCATCAAGAGCTTCCCTCTCGGCATATCAGGCACAGACATTATCATGGCAACTGCTTCATCTTTCTTATCCTCCCACGCATCTCACGTGATGCAGGTTCGCAGCGAGGCAGAGGCGTTGATTGATCACGTCGCCCGGCTATTCTCCTCAATGATGCAAAACCCAGACGCATATGACCCAGAGACTGCCAATGCCGGTATTGACTTCCTAGCCCGCCTGCTCCCAAAATACTACCCGATCCTATTCACTCCCGCGGGCTCTACCGCCGAGTCCCCCCTCGCTGTACTGCTTCACTTCACGCTCGACGCCATGACTCGCCCGGAGCCACTCCCCTCCGAGCCGCAGCGGCATTCTGGTACGCCCTGGTAGATATCCGCAGCGTGTATGACGAAACGACACGCGTAATAGACGAAGTCCATCAAGAGTTCGTCCCCCGGTTATGTTATACAATCGTTCAGCAGATCGCAGGCCGATGCGCAAGATCAGATCTAGTGTTCTTGAACGATGCCCTACGACGCGCTATCTTCAAGAAAATGGCACTGGCGCGACCTGCTCTGAAAGCCGCTCTTGAGCCTTTGAACGCCCAAGTCACGGACTCCACTGGACAGCAGATTCCTCTTCTCTCGGCGCAGGACAAGTCCCGATTCGTGGAGTCTCTTGTTATTGCTCGGGGCGCTCAGAAGCCATCTTTGGACATCGTGCGAGCCTTCTGGTTGAAGTTCCGGGGGATGGATTTTGATTATGCACAGTAATGAGGTTCCAAGGATTGGTGCACATACTTGGAGTCGGGTTCTGTAGCTTCGGTTTCTTTTGGTTTGAGATATCCATTTGCATGCGATGCGCGGCTGCGCTCGGTCAGATAGCATTTACGAGATTAGTTCTTGGTTAAAGCGTGATGAGAAGTAATGATTGGTCTTTTCGGTATTGTCGCTGCTATTCAGCATTTTGATTGCATCCAAGATCCCCACGCTGCCCCAGCCCCAGCCCCAGGAGAGAAGCGGCACAAGTCCACCTGCAGGCAGAGGTCCAGGACGACGCTGTAACCCAAGCTCCTCACATTGCTTTCTCACGATGTGACACTGCCAAGGGATGTACGCTTGGCCTCAACTTAAACTATGTGTAATGGCAGAACAATCCATGTTCTCCACGAATAGGAGTATAAATAAAATACCGCATTCCGCGATTGCCCGTCTGCGGGCCGGCGGAGACTACGGAGAGGAGCTCAAGGGCGTTCGGGGTGGGATTCCGACCTCTTGATTGGCTTTGTTGCTCACTCAACTCTAGGCACATCTTCCCCAGACTTCTCGGTGACTCGGTGAGTCGGCACCGTTAGCCTATTAGCTTGGTAATACAACCTCGCTTATCAACGGAGTACGTACTGTTTACTGTTTACCTTGTCGCATGCTTCTCCTCTTGGGGATTGGCTTGCAATGGTTTCTACAGTTATGAGATCCGAATGCCAGCGAGGCCAAAGTTGAACCTCATTACTCTCATTAGACAGGTTCGAAAATATCTGTTGGAGATCATGGGGTTAGGTCATGTGATACGGTGCCCTAGTAGATAGATCTCTGTTTCTCTCTCTCTCTCTCTTCTCTTTCTCACGCATCATACAATCTGTCAAAGTGCATTACTGCTCTCTCTAGATCGTATTCCCCATAATATCGTAAAGAAAGATACCAAAAAAGAACGGTCAAACCTCGGGAAGACATCCACACGTAGCTTAGAATTCTAAAACTACCTACGTGTTCCTAAGTCACCATGGTATACGTGACCATATCTCATGATCACAGAAGGACGGGAGGTGCACCCTCAGCAATGTATCAAATCAACTTTGTCTCTCTCATCTATGTGCTGATACTACTTTGACATCCGGCCTGGAAAATACTTTGGCCGACGCCTGGATCCGCTGATCAGCCATGGAGTGGCTAGCGCAAGTACCCCATCCGTGCCCCATCCCAAGGTTCCCTTCAGGGCTCTGTTCCTGTCAACAACCTAATGGCCAATACGAGTCCAGCCAATTACAAGGAACTCTTTTTGCAGGCCGAGGAGCGGGCAGAACAAGTCGAAAAGCTTGTAAGACGAACAATATTTACAGAACTCCTGCATTTCTGCCACAGCCTACTCTCCCGACCCTTGAAAGCCCAAATCCCGTCTCGCTCGACTACGGGGAGCATCCCTTCTTCTACAGAAAAGTACTGTCCTATACCTATGGACCGATTGTTCAGCTCGACAGCACAGCTAAACTCATATCTACTCCGCACTAGATCAAGGCTTAAGGCAGGCTAGGGCAGATCTCAATAGATCGAGTGAGATATCGAAACCAGTGCCACTAGTACGGAATACAATGTAGATCAGCTTTGGATGCACAGGCCTATTTCGGAGTACCCGAGGTTGACTCGTCGTATTCACGGAGTGTTTAGATATAAATCTCCTTTGTCACCTCTGTTAACTCCCTATACATCTACTCCGTATCACGAAGAGATTTTGCCAAAATTCCACATCAATTTCACCAACCACCCAAAATTTCCGTGAAAATGAAGTTCCTCCTGCCATTGTTCCTCTTCGCCATATCTGGTGTTTTGGCTCAGGACAAGAAATGTGAGGCTGAGTACCTTGTCGAAAGATGCCTTGAAACAGAGAGTAATAAAGTAAACCAAATCATTCCTCGGAGTTCAATGCTGTGACTAACACTGCCCTCAGCCTTCAGCTTGCGCCAGTGACGACAACGACTGCCTGTGAACGGCTTATGAGACCATTGCTACGTGAGATTCCTTCCTAATTCTCTCATGGCCCCCTAGCTTACGCGATTTAGCTGTTGGAACAATTGCCCAGACGACGATCGGGCGGCTGCTGCCAACAACAAGGCCCAATCCTACTGCCAAAAGAAATAGGCCCTAATTCATCCTTCACGTCTAATCCGAGTTTGGTTGTAGGAATCAGCTGGAAGCCTGGAAAACTGTGGGATATAGCGACACCAATCTAGGGGAAGGTTCTTAGATATGCGACGTTTTTCATGATCATTGGAACATGCCTATTTTGAGAGTTAAGCCCTAGGTCTTTACAACAAAGGTCCCTTTCTGCTAGATTCTACCTAGCACCAGCACAACCTTCCAAGGTTGTGTCATTGGTATTCTATAACACAGGTATAGATACTCTGTACTCTGTAAAAGTAAGAAACCCTCTCATAGTAATGATCAATTACACACAATGCAGGCAGTCTGCAGCTGCTCTTGTGATATAACAGTAAATAAGAGCCTTGGAATGCCAAAGGAGGGAGCCAAGGGAAGGTTGTTGTTGGATAACAAGCCTCGCCCAGGGCCCAAATAAGGACATGATCTTTGCTTGACTTAGATATGATGAAGATCCTGCAATTTCCCTCAGATCTTTGGTTTTTTTTCACCTTTGGTAGTGCAAGGTCTTCGAAGGTACTCCGTAAATTGCGTCTTGCTCGAGCCCAGATTTACCCCTTTGCCGTTCCACATCACTCACTGGTCCAGGGACCTGCACAAGTCAACAAACAAGAGTGTCAGAGCTAGCTGCTGGGCATCTGCTAGCGCTTGATTGCTTTTACCAGAGAGCGGATGGTTGAATTCAAAGAGCACCGGGAACACTCTGTCCAAGGAGAGAGGGAATGATCCCTTTTACCAATACTTTCGTCTTGGTCGATTCGCATTCTCGGTTTGACGATCGGTCTGAGGAAGGCGCGCTGTCGAGAGCTTCCGCTTGATGCTTATGATGCGGCAAAATTCTGCCCAGAACGCTGAAACAAACTGGAGACCTCGATATGACAGTCGAGTCAGGTAGTCCGCTCCATCGGACGACGTGATCGATAAATAACTTTACGGCGCGCTTCGCGTCGACTGTCTTGTCGCAAGGAATCGATACCTGGCGCCTTGGAGTCGGCGAATGATGACCATCATGTTGTCGTAGCCACGCTTGTCGCCGGGAAGCAAGCAGAAATCCATCGTGATGTGCTGTCATCATTCAGGGTTTCCTGGAAGCTTAAAATGACAACATCGGAGCTTGGTTTTCTCATCAACGTCAAGGGTCAAGGTTGATAATAATCCATGGGAAGCCAAAGGTAAAGCCAAAATGTCCAGGGGAAGAGGAATTGGAAAGTTCTTGTCATGAAAGTCCTGGATCTTCCGAGGCACTTGACGAACGCTCCTTGCAGGATACCACATGTTGTTCGGATCGCCGCCCTCTCACTGAATTTTGAATTGAAGCTTCCAAATCTGCAGGCGTGCGTCGGGTGTTTGATCAACGTCCCATTCCTCGTTTTCGCCCACTTTTGGTGGGAAAGTTTGTTGAGGACAAAAACTCTAAAGAATGGCGAATTTTGTCATGATCAGGCCTTGCGTTTGAGGCTCTTGCCGTGTAGCCATTTCTGCTCAGGGCCCATGTAAACATGATATTTGCTTGAATTAGGAATGTTGGAGGTGTCGAAATTCCCTTCTGATTTTCATCTTCTTGACATATTGTGGTTTGATGTCTTCGAAGATAAGTTGCCTCTTTCTCGAGCCCAGATTTATCCCTTTGCCATTCCACATCACCCGCTGGTCCAAAGGCCTGCACAAGTCGATAAAAAAGGGTGTCATCAGAGCTAACTGCTGAGCATCTGTCAGCGCCTGGTGGTTTCTTCCGCAGAGTGGATGGTCGAAATCAAAGAGCACCGGGAACACTCTGTCCAGGCGGAGAGGTAAGGCTTCGTAACTCCACCCATCCCAGCACGTGTGGCCTAGCCTCTCCTTCAGGGTTTCCTGGAAGTTTATATGAGAACATCGGAGATCTTGTATCTCGTCAATGTCAAGGGTCAATTTCGATGATGACGCTTGGGAAGCCAAAGGCCGACATTTGCGGGAATTGAATTTCCACAGAAGCATACTAGATTCTTGGAAGTTGCAAGCCTTCAGTGACGCTGTAATCTCAGCGCTCGGACGATCTCCCTGATGCACAGATTGTGTAGATGATCTGAGTCGTTTTATACCAAATGCTCTGTCGGTTCGAGGTATCAGGCATCCCAAGGCATCCGGCAAGCTCTCTTGGACGATTTCGGAGAATCAAAGGTCAGCTGCCCAGGTTGCATCGTGGTTGATGATTTGTGGCGTGAAAGCTAGTTTGAAATAATATTATATGCACCTTCTTGCAGGGTAGGCTGATTCAGTCCCCATCTTCTGAGTGCGTTCAAGGCGTTGTTTGACGGTCGACGGGACATGATTGCCTTCCAAGGCTACGACTCACGCATCACCATATAATTGATGCCATGCACATTGGCAAAGAGAACCCAAGGGGCGTCGATATTCCAACGGTCTGGTAGAAATTCTGTTGCAGTGTGTCTATGATCGGTAACGCTGCCGGTGACTGTTTGATCAAGTGACAAAACGATCTCTGTTTATCTCTTTATCTTTCTCTGACATGCACTGTTCCATTCTGGTCCACGGATCGATTTGGTGATGTGAGAAAGTCGATATCTTCTCATCACTGACTGACAGTCTTATAAGTGTATGTTTTCGGCACGTCAAAGATGATTGACTCGGTTTTTTCTTCGTTTCCTAAGGTGGGACAGCACGTAGCCTTGATCTTTTCTCTTTTTCCAGTGCTGCATGTTGTTTTCCTGGCTGCAAGGAGGATGGTAACAGTGAGAGAGTGGCAAGCAATGAGACAACAGCTGCATATGCTCCTCACATTCTCCGGTGGATGTAAAGCATGGTCGATATAATCTCATCTTCCTGAGTTGAAGATATGTTGTCAGCATGAACTGACCGCTGTGTATTGGGATGATCAATGTGACATCAAGCACTTGGCATGGAGCGCTTGACATGACTTGAGGACTCACAAGAATGTCACTGTTCAAGGCCAGAGGAAGAGTGATTCATATTGATGATGCTGATAGTCATGGGAGTGCTCGAGATGCGTGAGAAGAAGGTGAAGAAGGAGGAGAAGAGAGAGCAAGGAAGCGGAACAGATGGACTGAACCAAGAGAGGAGGCATGTGACCTCTCAGGGGAGGTTGAGCACCATCTTATATATATGAGAGATTGAAAAGGAGTGGGAGCAACCACGAGCAGAGACCTCCAATCTATAAACCTGGTTGGGGGAAGATCGGACCTGGCTTGTAAAAGGAAGCCAAAAGAAGTGAATCACAAAGATTCCTTCGATGTTGCGCAAACTGCAAAAGAAAGGTACATAGACATATGGTCAACCTGGAGGAAGCCGCTAAAAGGAGCAATCACCTTGCACGTGAAAAAGGAAAAGAGAAGCAACCCAGGAGAGAACAAGCTGGTTGTGTCATGAGGCAGGCCTCAGCATGGCAAACACCATCAGTACAATCACCGTATACTCATCGTTTATCTTTTACATGTAGATTGATCAATCAATAGGTTTCCTTTTAGGTCTCAATCAAACCTATTCTAAATCTATCAATTGCTTAATGCTGAAGGTATAACTTGAATTCGTATAATGTAAACGTCACGTAGGACATCTGCTCATGGCTCATGTACAAGAATTTTGTGAGACGCAATGATCAATGCTGTAAAACAAAGGAGGAAATAAGGAAAGACATCTACCAGCCACGGCCAGCAAGCTTGTCACCCTCAGGCATCTGGCGGACATTGATACCAACCATGGCCTCACCGAGACCCTGGCTGACCTCAGCAAGAACCTTGGGGTCCTTGTAGTGAGTCACGGCCTGGACGATAGCACGAGCGCGCTTCTTAGCATCGCCAGACTTGAAGATACCAGAGCCAACAAAGACACCATCGCAGCCCAGCTGCATCATAAGCGCCGCATCAGCGGGAGTAGCAACACCACCAGCGGCGAAGTTGACAACGGGCAGACGACCGAGCTCGGCGGACTGGCGGACAAGCTCGTAGGGGGCCTCGATCTCACGGGCGAAAGCGCGGAGCTCGGGCTCGGCGTCCGCGCTGGCAAGGAGGATACCGCGGGCCTTAGCGATCTGTGCGCTGACAGTGCGCATGTGCTTGACGGCCTCGACAACATCACCGGTACCGGCCTCACCCTTGGTGCGGATCATAGCAGCACCCTCGGAAATGCGACGGAGGGCCTCGCCGAGGTTGCGGCAGCCGCACACGAAAGGAACCTTGTAGCCGTGCTTGGTGACGTGGTAGACATCGTCGGCGGGGGTCAGGACTTCGGACTCGTCAATGTAGTCGACGCCAATGGACTCAAGGATCTATTTCAATGGTTAGCTATTTTGACTCTTTTTTTTTTTTTTGCCCCCCCGCCATGGGGATCGCCACGCTACCCCTCCCCCGCGCGGCCGGCGCGGTAGGCGTCGCGGGCGTAGCGGGGGCGAAGGAACTTGGAGAAAGGTGCAATTGAACTAACCTGGCATTCAACAAAGTGACCAATGCGAGCCTTAGCCATCACAGGGATGGTGACAGCCTCCATGATCTCCTTGATCATGGTGGGGTCGGACATGCGCGCAACGCCGCCCTCAACGCGAATGTCGGCGGGGACACGCTCGAGGGCCATGACGGCAGCGGCACCGGCTTCTTCAGCAATGCGGGCCTGGTGAATAGGTTAGCACTCTGTCGTTGCCATTGACTATCCAAGCACATGCCTGCTCTGCGTTCACGACGTCCATGATCACGCCACCCTTCAACATCTGGGCGAGACCAGCCTTGACAGTGAAGTCACTGCTCTGGGTACCGTTTGCAGCCATTGTGAATTATTTTGAAAATGGAGGGGAAAATACAGAAGAGAATGAAAAATGGAGAATTGGAAGAGAAGAAGAGAGGGACAGAACTTAAAAAAGGTCCCAAGCAGTGTGAGTCAATATGAAATATGGTTTCCCCCAAGGTTGCCTCAGGCCAATCACGGAGCCTCTTTGGTTTCCCGAGGAGTTGGCCCGTTGCCCCCCGGTGTATCGTCCAGAACCCACCGCCTTGTATCGTATTATTGCTTTCCTTCCTGACTAGGTATATCTCAATTAGGAAAGCCTATCCTCTGTATGAACATCATATTAAGAGCATATATAATACTTAACACATGCTAACTAAAGCTTCTAGCTGACTATATAAGTGGTGTACATCGGGATCTATAGCAAATGCCGTGCAGGGCTTCCAAGGTTGAAGCAGAGCCCGGGAGCCTCGCCGCATCTTGCACCGTGCAACTTGCAGCCGCGGGATGTGCAGCCCTTGGTGACGTCACACGGTATCTTATCACACCTCCAACCCTCAACCTGCGATCTTCCACCTCTCAACTCTACAACTCACACTTCAATTGTAACCCAAAATGGCTTTCAGAATGTTCACTCCCTCCTCAAGTATTCTGCGTCTCGGCTTGGGCGTAGGAATTGGCCTCTCCGCCGCTACCATGCACCCCTTGTCACCCTTCCGCGCCGCGCCAATGCTATGCGACTATGCCTCACCTCTCCCACAACAATCGACGTTCAACAAGGAGCCCGAGTGGGCAGCTGGTGGTAAATCTGTGGGACAAAAGTCACGGAGCGGGCTGTTGAATGCAGAGAGCATGCGGCAGGTCAGTCTGGGTAGTGTTTTGGGGCTTGTTGCTGGTGTTGGATTGAGGGCTTTCTCGAAGGCTTTGGTGGTGATTCTGGGTATGGGAGTTGTTCTTGTTGAGGTATGTGAAGCTTCTGGATGTTTAAATTCAGCTTGATTGGGGCTGCTCTACGCTGGGTGCTAATTGTTATTGTGTATAGTACGCCGCGTCCAAGGGGTACAATATCCTTCCAGTGCATCGATTGCAAAAATACGTCAAGAGCGTCGACCTGCACCGTGCCATGAGTGAGCACCGGCCATTCAAGATTAGTTTCGGTGCCATGATGGCCATGGCGGCGTTTGCGAACTTCTAAGATCGGCTGGCTGGAGTCGATCATTGTACATACATCACTAGAGCCCGATTTATTACAGAAATATTCTGGATGGAGACTGCAATTGTTTGAATTTAGTTTCGTACAGGGGTATCATGAGGGTTGATCTATAGCACAGGGAATCAGGGAATCTACGCTACCCTAGCACCAGATCCTCGAGTACGCCCTCCATCTCGTCACGGGAGAGCGGAACACCCAATATCTCCATGCCGCTGGCGTCCATACGTGAAGTGATCATCTGGTGATCATGGAACTCCTTCAACAAGGTGCGGAACATCATCTCTGAAGACGCGACGAACTCCTCTGTTGCCTTTTGGTAAAGCATGCGGAATTCGATACCCGTTTCATCAGGCTTGCCACTATCAAGCGCGCCCTCATCGTCGGACTGGTGACCGTCTTCCAAGCCGGTAATGAGCTCAGTTAGAAGTAGACGGTATAAGTTGCGTGCGTTCTCAGGAAGACTTTTGAGTACGAAGCCGACACCATCCTTTCCGCCAACGCGACGGCCCTTGCGACCAAGGAGCGAATGGACTTCTTCGACCACGTCGGCCTCTGCAGAGAAGGGTAGGAATGTAGTACAGTCGTGGAAGAGAAGGTTAAATTGATCGCGCAGACTGATGTCCCACATGACGGGGAAGTTGGGGGTGTCGGCCGTGACGAGAACGCGAATGCGTGGGGTAGCGGCCAAACGCGCGAGCAGGGCTTGGTTGACAGCGCGACGGAGAGGCGGGGCGTCGATCGAGTTGATCAACACAGTAATTGGTTCTTCTCCCTCTGGGCGGGCATTGAGAACCGATTGCAAGAGTTCCAGAACTTCAGTTGGCTGTGCGCCCAGTTTGGAAGGAGCGTTCTCGCCCATGACTGCTGTGACGATCGTAGCAAATATCGTTCGGATGGAAATGCCAGGCGTGTAGCCGTTGACGACAACGATGGGTGAATTTGTGCTGGCTGACAGACGGTGGTTGTATATCCATTCTGCGAATTGATCCACGAGCTTGCGCTTGGAGCCGTATCCGAATAAGCAGATGCTGAAGCCTTCGTCAAATTCGAAGGCCCACTGGGGGAACGACCGGTGGTGTAGGGATAGCAGGTATTCCTTCTCTTCCCTGCAAGGGTCTTGGTAGCTCTCCAGCTTTTCAAAGTACTCCTCATGCGTTAACAGCGGGACTTTATTGAGTGTTGCATTGGATGTCTTGTTGGGACCGGCTCGATTCTGGAAAAAGTATCGTTCGTGGGCAGGAAGCTCGCCCTCAGGCGTCGGAGAGCGCTTGTTCCTGGCGCCTTTTGGCCGACCTGCCCGTCGCTTGGGCTCTTTTGCTCCCTTTTCCGCAGCCTCCTCCGGTTCTATACTCTCAGTCACAGGCTGATCGGGGTTCTCTGGTTCCGGTTCGTCGCCCTGTAGGATCTCCTCCGCAAGTCGCTCGGACCCATCCCACGCAGCATCCTCATCCTGCTCAAGTAGCACTCTTGCGCTCTTCTTCCTCGCCGAGCGGTCTGCATTCTTCACTCGCGACGGGGTGGCCGCAGTCGCAGATTTGGGCTTGGTGGGCGTAGCGAACAAGTTCCGAGCCTTGGACTTGTGAGTGGGCGTTTTCAGCCCAGATTGTTGGAGTGGCGTCGCAGAAACGCCATTGGCCTTCTTTGGTGTGGATTTCTCCTGCTGTGGTGGAAGTTCGAAGTCGTTCGAGGGCGCGTGATTAGGGGCGGTGCCGTTGACGGCACCGTTGGATTGTTCAAGGGCTGTCCGTCGTCTCTTTGGGGTCGAGACCTGCGGCTGTTCGCCGGCATCTGAGAGCTTGCGCTTCATGGTGATCTTGTCAGCATAGGGTACACGGAGACGCGAAAGGGAAGGGAATCAACAATACCATCAGATCCGGAGAATGTGCACAGGGTCGGGACGCAAGGGGTAATATCGAAAGGCTGTTGGAATCACAGGGACCTGCAGGTCTGACACTGGTATGCGCTAAGGGCTGAACAGCTGTACGGAGTCGAGAATGGAATCTTGGAACAATAGAGCGGATAGGTTTCTCCGACCCCGTTCGGTTTTGGAGATCTGCCCGGTCACTTTGGGAAGTATACGGCGGCACTTGACTCGGGCCAGTCACTGTACGTCAATTAAAACTAGGAGATCTTCGAGATACTCCAGGTTTTCCAGTATGATTAGTTTGTCTATAAATCTCGCATTTTATATCGTTTGGACCAAAAAAAGCCCTCTCCTCCTGCACCAAAAATAGGGACATAGCCATTGTAGCTAATATAGAGACAATTCAAGCTAGACTAATACACCACTCATATCTCACACTTAGAATCCAAACTATATAGTCCCAAGTCCATAGGCAATCTGCACGTTCAGTTTTCGCCGGTGGGCTCATACCGCGTTATCAGTTGCCGAGTCGATAGCTCCGGCACCGGGGACTCTATCGTTGACTCACCTTTCCCTCTTCAACCTCTCCAAGAGTGTCTATGAGCCAGGGACTGCCATAGAATACCTCCACACATGGTTCCCACAACCAATTCCGCCACAATGGCGACTTCTTTCGCTCGCATGGTCAAGGGCCAGGTCCGATGCTACTCCGCACCGCTGGACATGGCCATCCCGGCCTCCAAGCAGCGCTACATCCCCACCACCGGCACCTACCCCCAGGGCTTCAAAGTCTCTGGTACCCACGTCGGTGTCAAGGCATCAAACACCCGCTTCCCGGATCTGGCGCTGATTGCCTCGGACACTCCCTGCTCGGCCGCAGCAGTGTTCACCACGAACAAGTTCCAAGCTGCGCCTGTGCAGGTTAGCAAGAAGACACTGGCCAGCCGAAAGGGAGATGGTATCCGTGCGGTTGTCATTAACTCGGGCTGCGCCAATGCCGTGACTGGAAAGGGTGGTCTTGAAGATGCGGTTTCAATGGGTCGAAAGGTCGACGAGTGCAGCGGTGTCGAGAACGACAGCTCGCTCGTCATGAGCACCGGCGTTATTGGACAACGGTAAGCACGCCAGTACCTCTACGCTTGAATCTCTGCTAACATAGACCCAGTCTCCCCATCACCAAGATCCTCGACCGCATCCCAACCGCCCACTCCACCTTGGCTTCCACCCACGATGCCTGGCTCAGCACCGCCCGCGCAATCTGCACAACAGATACCTTCCCCAAGCTCCTCTCTCGGACATTCACTCTGCCCTCCTCAGACCGCACCTACAGCCTAGCGGGTATGACCAAAGGCGCCGGCATGATCCACCCGAACATGGCGACTCTCCTCGGCGTCCTCTGTACCGACGCCGCTGTTGAACCCGCAGCCCTGCAATCAATCCTCAAGCACGCCGTCAACCGCTCTTTTAACTCGATCTCCATCGACGGCGACACAAGCACCAACGACACAATCGCCGTGCTAGCCAACGGCGCCGCAGGCGGCGAGACCGTCCGCGCCCCTACCTCCACCCCCAGCGCAGACTACACCGCGCTCCAGGGCGTGGTCACCGATTTCGCGCAGGAGCTGTCGCAGCTCGTTGTTCGGGACGGCGAGGGCGCAACTAAGTTCGTGACTGTTCGTGTGCGCAACTCGCCTGACTACGAGTCCGGTCGACAGATTGCTTCTACAATTGCGCGGTCGCCGCTTGTGAAGACTGCGCTTTATGGAAAGGATGCGAACTGGGGTCGTATTCTGTGTGCTGTTGGATATACCCAGGGTGTTGCGGAGGGAACTGTTGTTCCTGAGCGCACTTCTGTTAGCTTCCGTCCTGTTGATGGTAGTGCTACTCTGCAGCTGCTTGTGAATGGTGAGCCGGAGACTGTTGATGAGGAGCGGGCTAGTGCTATTCTTCAGAATGAGGATCTTGAGATCGAGGTTGATCTTGGTGGTGGTGAGAAGGGTGCTGCTGGATGTGGTGGCGAGGATGCTGTTTACTGGTTCTGTGACTTCAGTCATGAGTATGTGACGATTAACGGTGACTACAGGACTTAAGATGTATCTTGTCTTGTCAGGTTTGGTGTTCAAAAGCAACAATAAGTATATTGGAATTACATTTATAGAGCGCACGAACGTGAAATTTGATCACACTTGAAGTTTTGTAGGAACTAGCCCTGGAGCATGGCAGACATGAAGACAAGCTTGTATCAAAAACAACCTTCGAACCTTGGAAGTACGGAGTAGTTCTGCTTCGAGATCATTCAACCGTGGACGTCAACCTTGATATATATGGACCTTGCAGTACGCCAGGGATGTGGAACATGGACCATGGACACTTAGTGACAGTGTTTTACAGATGAGCCATATTTGAGATTGAATATATGATTTTGGTTTTCTAGACACATATGGTTACAGGGCCCTAGAAGGGCGCTTTTCATCATGGGCACCGTCTTCTGCTTATCCAGAAAAGAAAAGATGCGCTGTTCCCTCGCGACGGGAAGAGAGCGAGGCGCAGTGGTATAATACTTCGACAAAAGCTCCCGGCGCGAGGGAGGGTTGATGAGATGGAATCACACAACACAACAACCCAGCGGCATATTCCAAACCAGCCGCGTCAGACGGTGTCTATCCATCCACCCAAAAAGGAAACCGAAGCAGAAAAAGACACAAAACTAAATAGAGAGGTTGCAAAGAATCAAAAAGGAGATCCTAAGTCATGCTGCTCGTGAAAAGACAGTCTCATTTAGCTGCCGGGGACGAGGCCCTTGAGGCCAGCGCCGATGTCGCCCTCGCGGGCGGCAATTTCGAAGTAACCGTAGATGATACTGGACGGAATTGTTAGCTTGGAAGAAGAGAAAATATGAGGGGAAACAGGGTGAACTCACGTCACGGCAAGAAGAATACCAGTACCGCTGCCAAGGGCACCGAGAAGGTCAGAGGCAACGGAGAGACCTCCGATGCAGGCACCACCGAAGGCGGCGGCGGTAGGGATAACACGCTTCAGCTCCTTGTACATGCTCTGCTCACGGTGACCAGACATAACGAGACCCTGGTCCTTGAGCTGCTTGGCAACGTCACGGGGAGCGGAGCCAGAAACCTCAATCCAGGTCTTGGAGAAGAGAGCGCAGGCAACAAGCATGAAGGTGATGTAGACGGCAGTGTGGATAGGGTCGAGGAGAGCCTCCTTGAAGTTGAGAGGGGGCGACATGTAGTAAGCGATACCGGAAGCAGCGTAGAGCTGAGCAGATCCCTCACGGGGCTCCCAGACTCCGAGGAGCTGAACGAGGATGTTCTCGGAGAAGCGGGAGTAGAGCATCTGGGAGATGAGGAAAATGTTGGAGCAGAGAGCGGACTGCAGCATGATGGGCATGTTGGAGGTGTAGAAGAGGCGGACGGGGTAAGATCCGCGCATACCACGCTGGCGGGAAGACTTGACGGGGATCTCAACACGGAAGCCCTGCAGGTAGATGACAGCGGCGAAGACGAGGAGAGTGGCCAAGAGGTTCATGACGTTGGGCAGGTTCTGACGGTAGAAAGCCTCGTACAGAGCGCGCTGCTTGTCGGGCCAGGTGAGGAGGAGGTGGAAGAGAGCGATGATGGCACCCTCGAACTCGGGACCACGACCGGTGTTGATGGTGGTGGGGGAGAAGGCCTTCCACACAATGGACTCGCAGATGTTGGTAGCGATGAAGAGAGAGATACCGCTGCCGAGACCGTAGCCCTTCTGGAGGAGCTCGTCAAGCAGAATGACAACGAGACCAGCAACAACGAGCTGGACGATCAGGAGAACACAGATACCAGCACCGAGGTCACTGGGCTGGCCGTAGAGACCAGTCAGGACGTAAACACAGGCCTGACCGAAGGAGAGAATGATAGCGAAGAGCTTCTGAGCGGTCTGGTAGAGCTCGCGGTCGGTCTTCAAGTCGAGGTTGACGTCGATGAGGTGGGTACCGGCGAGGAGCTGGAGAAATGGTGTTAGTCATTTCGCGCAAAGACCAGCAATAATTGCAGCATAACATACCTGGAAGACCATGCCGGAGGAGATGATAGGGGTGATACCCAGCTCCATAAGAGTACCACGGTTACTGGCCAGCATCATACGGAGCCAGTACAGGGGGTCGGAAGTGTCAGATGAGACGATACCGTAAAGAGGCATCTGACTCATAACCAGGAAGATCATGAGGGTCAACTGCAAGATTTCTAATTAGCATCCATGCCAGTTCTGCGCCAAGGGAGATAGATTCAAGGCGACGTACACCAGTCCACATCAGCTTCTGGTTGAAAGGGACCTTAGTCTCAGGAGCTGCCACCTCCGGGAGGAGGGGCGTAAAGGGCTTGATCAAGTCAAGGAAGCGTACTATTCATCCTCGTCAGTACTTGAAGATCAATTGAGTCGAGTCGAGATGCAGTGTCGCGATCGCGTGCGATGGGAGGAATCGGGGACTCACGGCCGCTCATGGTGGCTACTTTGCTCCCTATTCACTAAAGAAGAAAAGAAAGCTGGAGTCGAGAACCAGCTGAAGGAATGAATGGGGAGGTCGGGAGATAAAGAAAAAGGAGAAGGGTGGTTGTCGAGAAGATTGGGGGGAGAAGGGAAGAAGAGGACAGATGAAGTTCGCTGGCCACTTTTCGCTTCCGCGCTAATTAAGGCCACTTGGTCTTCGCCGCAACCACCTTGACTCCTACTGACTCAACAATTGGAGAGGACAAATATCTACCTTGCATAGGTATACAATTTATTATCAATTTTGATTTTTCCGGTCCTTTTGCCTACGAGCTTCAGTGATGGTTGTGCACCCCCAACTCACCCAGCTTGTTCCCCACACTCCAGAGGCCACGGTACTAACTAAGCAGTTGGGGATCAGGGTTCTTTTGGAGTATCGCCCCAAAAAAAAGGGTCTTCATTTGGAATATCTTCAATTCTTGCTTCAATGAATCCTACACTCCTCTGGTCCTATAAGTCCATGCCAGCATTGTACAAAGACACCGTGTAATCAACATTGTATAAACGACAAAAACAGCTTTCAAGGGCCAACCATGCCCAAGCAATCATCAATCACGACTTCGAGCTCGCCAATTCTAAACTTGAGACCCCGGTTCTCTTCTTTCAAAACCCCCATCACACTCCAGGCCTCGGAAGCTGGAACACCATAGCAGTTGTTGCAGTTCGACGCGTTGCCACCACCGAAAGAGCTTCCCAAACGCGTCGAAGCAAGACCTTTGAGAACCCGATCATACGCAGATGACCGTGCAGGTGCCGGCCCATTAGTCACCGCAACCAGGTTCTTCTGGATAGTAGGTGTTGGTGTTGGGCCAGTCGGCGTAGACAAAGCGATCTGCGACATGTTGGGAGAGGGAGCCGCGAGAGTAGAGGTGGGGGACTCGATACCCTCGCGGTGAGAGAACACACTATCAGCAATACTCTCATCTCCGGACTCAAAGCCCGAGTCACTAGTAAAGGTACTGTGGCTAGTACGTTTGCTGCCACGCCGAGGTGTTTGGAGAGCCATGGAAGGTACATCATCGTCTGCGGGTACTGAGCGCACTGTGCGGCTGCGACTTCGCGCCTCTTCGTCCCGCAGACGTTTCTCCTGCTCCAACTCCTCGGCCATGGCCTGCATGGCTTTCTCCTGGTCCAGCACCTTGGCTGCCATGCCGTCCAGCTGCATCTTTAGGTGATCAACCCGCGAGCGGGTTTCTTCAAGCTCTTCTTGCTTTTCGTTTTTGTCGGCCATCGCTTGGTGCATGGCGAAGGTCCGCTGCTTATAGGCATCTTGCATACGCCGTAGCACCTTATCGGCATGGTCCCGCAAGGCATCCAGTGCCTCGTCTTCGGAGTCGGAGTCAGGTAATGATAGAGCAGCGGTGATGTCAAGATTGAGGAACTCGTCTTCAGCCGGTTCTGGGAAGTTGGGCTTGCTGGGTTGGCGACGGAGGCCGAAGAACGAGAACCGATTTGTCACGGGCGTTGAATGTTGACGTGTATGTGAGACGAAAGGTGGTCGTGTGTCGGTTCCCGATCCCTCTGAAGCTTGAGGCGCCATTTTCAGTCCCAAATCCACTGGGTCCGATTTGCCTTGGAACCAATCTGAGAGGACTCGAGCTCTTGCTTCAAGCTTGTTTTTCGGGGAGGTCTCCGTTCGGGTATTCTTCGGGTACTCTGATATTGTGTCTCCGAGGTCGTGAAAGCGAGGTGCAAAGTGTTCGGTATTTGCCCGACGATGGGAAGGTGGATTCAAACGGTGTGAGGTCAACGGCTCTGTCGATCTTAGGGGCGTCAAGGCAACGGTCTCGTGGGACAGTGCGCCATCGGAATGTAGGGTGACAGGAGCTGGAAATTCGAGGGACACGGGGGAGGGGGACATCGTAGGAGAAATGCCGGGAGATGGAAATTGGGATCTGTTTAGGGCCCAATGTGGCGTTGTACTACCTGGGATAGGGAATTCAGGGCCAAAAGGACGTAACAGATGTACTCCGTAGACGAAACAGACACTGATCAAGATCAAACAAAAATTGAGGCTTTAGTCTGAGTGTATGTTTCAGTCTAAAAGTTGTTTAGCTTTCTTTTTTTTCCCCAAATAAAAAGGCGTCGTGTAGGAAACCAAAGAGGCTGGGAGGCTATGAAATAGCGGTGGCTGGAGTCGAAGCTCTCTCCACCTCCACGATCCACCAAGTCTTCTCTTTTCCAATCCGATCAGAACATACTCCGTACTCGTCGCCGCACACTATACTACTTTCGCCTCATTGCCGTCATTGCCCTCGCGTCCCGCTCCCGCTGTGCATGGTTTCAGCTGCACGAGGATCTGCGTCATTGCACGTTCTCCGTCATGGCTCCCAGCGGTCTGAAGCACCTGTCCAACGCCCTGGCAACGCCAGACCAACTATCCAATTCATCCTCCTCTCTAGACGGTGTACCATCTGATCTGGAGACCTCAATTCGCTGCGCAGGCGCGCAGCTCACTCAGACTGCCGGTGTTCTCCTGCATTTGTCGCAAGATATTATCGCCCAGGCAATCGTAATCTTCACGCGATTTTGGCTTGGCGCTGACGGAGGTAGCTTACGAATTTACTCCGTCAAGGTAGATTGCACCCCAAGATCCTATCAGTCCCTCGATCGGATTGCTGACTCGCGCAGGATGTATCCGCTGCGGCTCTCTACTTAACCGCCAAGCTTTCCTTCCAGCCCACCTCCCCTCGCTCCGTGCTCAATGTATATACATTCCTCCTATCAAAAGATGCTTCGCCCCTGTGGTTTGTGAGGCAAGGCGGCTCTCCTGAAGCTCCTCCTTCACCCGAGACCTACATCCTTTCCGAGGGCGGCTACCAGGCCACACGCCAGATCCTCCTCCACACCGAAGCCGTGATCCTTCGGACCCTCGGCTTTGACACTCATGTCGCTCTTCCCCACACAATTGCGTTAACATACCTCCAAACATTGGGCTTGTCGAACCCTGCCGTTTCCCAGCGGACGCTACAACATCTCAATGCGGCCTTACTTTCGCCTCAACTTCTCTACGTGACCCACCAGCCCAACGCGCTGGCTGTGGCTGCCATATACCTCGCGTCTCGCGAAGAGGGCGCCAAGCTCGTAGACAGCGATTGGTGGGAGGTGTTTGACGTCGATCGTGAAGAGCTTGGATTCTTGGTCGTTGGCATGAAAAGTATGGAAGGTTTCACGCGAGTCGAGCTTAGCTTATGGAATAACCGATCAATCCCCATGATTCCTGATGAGGTCGATGCCGAGATCGAGCGCCGGCGGCTGATGGAAGATGGTGAGTGATGCGGTTCGGATTCTGACAGTGAATTCCAACTTCCACCATTGAATGACGATTCAGATGGGGTGCTCTCGTGAAGCTTTGCCAGACCACCCACTGCTTTGGGTAGGCGACTTCCTTCAAGTCACCAATCCAACAATTGTACGTCTTGCTTGCAATGATTGCAGATTCTGAATCTGCGTTCAACAACACCGGCCCTTGGCCACCACCAGGCCGGCGAAGACCCCACCCATGGGCAGGCGACTGTGATGACCGCTAGCAACGGTGTCAAGCAAGTCTCGGTAGCCTCAGCTCTTCATGGTTGTTCATGTTGAAACTCCTCATCCACGCAATGAACGGCTTTGAGCAATCAACCATTGCCTATGTCATATTCCAATCTCTGGCCACGCTAGGGTTAGGAATAGAACAGGGTCAGCAAAACATTTCAAGTCCTGTCGCATGTTAAACCCCACTTCAATTCCCTCAAGCCTAGTTTCTGAAAATCCGACATGATGCCAACGTAGTCTCATAGTGTTTCTTACTCTGTCACCAAGGAATTCATATTCGTTTCCCCAGGTCACTGACGCCCGAGGTCCCAAGGCTCTTCCTTCTCAGCCTATTCAATGAATGCCTTTCAATAGATCTCAAATCACCATTGACGAGTCATATGCATTGGACATTTATTACCCAATGGGTCAATTGACTCTACGTACCCCGCCATGCACCACAACCCCTGATTCCAGGTCGTATCTGCGTTTGACTCGATCAGCAACATGCAAGTAAACAACAAAAACAAGCCCAAAGGGCAAAAAGATAATGCCACGACGGCTGCATGATTCGAACATGCGCCTCCGAAGAGAATTGATTTCTAGCTGCGGAATTGGTTAGTGAAAATTCAGGTGGATCTGTTGAATAAGTGGAGCGTACTCAATCGCCTTAGACCACTCGGCCAAACCGCCTGGTTCATGAAGATTAACTTTCGCTATTTGGCACTATAAATATTGACCAAGTTGACGCTAATTTCACTCATTGAGGAAGCCCTACATTGTTCCTTCTTCCATCTCAGAGCACAATTTACTCCGTACAAGATATTGGTGTCTATGTGTTTAAATGCCACGTGGTAACATGCCAGGACCTACCAAGCTCAGCTGTAATGAGCAAAGACTGCCACGCTGTCTGAAAATGAAGTAGGTCAAAGATGACCGGTCTACGAATGCCCCTCAGAGCCTCAAGATCTCCGCTCTCTTTCATTGTCCGAGCATGTTGTTTTCATCTACCGCCCCTTGTCCGTCCACTGACTCACACGACGGCAGTACACAATCAAGCAATCGAAGAGCAGACCCTCCCATTTTATCAGAGAAAGTATTATTACCCTGTTAAAATTGGCCAGGTGTTCAATGATCGATATCGGATAATCGCGAAGCTTGGCTATGGTGCTTACTCCACTGTCTGGCTTGCGTGGGATGAAAGGTCTTATTCCAACAGAATTGATTTGATGTAAGCGCCTTTTACTAACTTGAGAGATAGGACGAATGAATATGCTTCACTGAAGGTTTCTGTGCGGGTTGACAACAATAATGACGAGCACTCTCCCGTTCTCAACGAAATCAACATGCTCTGGCGTTTAAAGCAGTTTTCGAAGGAGGATCATCCTGGGCTTGACTTTACACGGCTTGCGCGTGATATGTTTGAAACGGAAAGTCTCGCTGGTCGTCATCACTGCATTGTCTAAAAGCCTCAAGGCACCAGTGTCCGTACATTACAGGAGGCGTTCCCCAATGCAATGATCCCTAAGGCTTTAGTGAAATCATTGATACATCGCCTGTTCATGTCTGTGAATTGGCTACATGCAACGTGCGGTGTTGCCCATACTGGCAAGTCCACTGGCACATGTCTTCATCGTTTACTAACGAAGAAATAGATATTTCACCCCAGAATGTCTTGACGGTAATTGAGGGTAACACTACCCTGCAAGATATTGAGGACCAGGAATCCCAGGATCCAAGTTTGCCGATAACATCGACCATTCACGAGGTTATGCCAACAATTGTCTACAGATCAAGACCTACCATGCTAGCAGTCTCCGGCCACCCTACTCTTACAGACTATGGCCAAATGCGACTGGTCGAAGGATGCGTAAATCAAGATTGGTGGATGTCTGATCTATACCGCGCTTCTGAAGTGCTCTTACGTCTACCATGGGGATGCCCAGCTGATATATGGTCAATAGGCGTTATGGTGGGTTGAACTGACCACATCATTATGAATTATGAACAAGCAGGATATTAACTAGGTCTCATCGATACAGACCCTCGAACTCTTGGATGGAAAAAACCTGTTCGATCCGATTGAGAATGTTCATGGCCAGTATGTACTTCCATTGGCTTTGGCACAATACATCGGATACCTCGGCCCGCCTCCCCTGGATATTATTAAGAACAGTCCACTTTTCTCAACCTACTTTGATGCACAGGGTAAGTCCCGCCCCTTTCCTGGTAACACCTGTTCTCACACAAGGCTATTGCAGGGAATTGGGTTTCCGAACTACCAGTACCAAAAACCTCACTCGAGGATTTTGTCACAACAATTCCACCGGGGGAAGAGAAAGACCAGTTCTTGCGTTTTATACGGAAGATACTGGCCTGGGACCCGGAAGTGAGAGCCACGTCAAATGAAATTATACCAGATGAATGGCTTATGAGGCCGCTTTGAGGATATTCTATGGAAGGACCGTCAGGTGTATTGGATTATAAGACTGTATAAGTTTGGTTCCCGTCTAGTATACTTGTGACAAGCTTTTGTCCTCGTAAAGCGAGCGCAGTTTCAGCAGGGTGGTGACTTGGAAAACTGGTCTTTTACTGCTGGCACAGCGATCAAGATGGTTCTTCGAATACGCTTCAAGGCCCTGATCGTATGAGTACTTCAACTCAAGGAAAATATCAAAACCAGAGAGAGTATTAAAAGATCGCAAAAAAAAATGAACGAACGGAACAAAAAAGATATGAGCCACGACGGCTGCATGATTCGAACATGCGCCTCCGAAGAGAATTGATTTCTAGTCAATCGCCTTAGACCACTCGGCCAAACCGCCTGGTTGATGAAAGTTAACATCCACTATTTTGTACTATGTTCCTTTCCTCATTCGGGATCTATTTCGCCATTGGTTGAAAAGCGGTCAGTACAGCTATTGTAATGGAGGAACAGCGCCGCACCTCTCATGCGCCACTGTGGCTAGTTTTGGCAGCTTTTGTCCGCGTTTCCATAGTTTAGCAATTCAAGCATTCTACACCTCTCTGGCAAACAGCATCTCTTTCCTATTCCGGCCGTTCTAGGGCTTTACATGCCTCCCTGCACCCGCCGAGCACTGAGCACCCCCGTCGTCTTGTCTGCGATGTCAGACCGCCAGCGCGCTCTTCCCACTTCACTATGCAGTACACCGATCTATCCCTAAATCTCCACAGATGTTGATGAGATCACATGACCATATAGCTTTTCTCCAAAGCTTTCTTCACTGCAGCCACTTTTTCCTGCAGCCACTTTTTCTCCAATCGTAGCGTCTCCGCTCCTTCTGAGACCACTGCAAAGTCCCGCCTGGAGGCCGCATCAGCACTTCAATTATGTCGCTGCTTGGTCAATCCCTGAAGCAATACCCCGGGCTTCCATATTATTTACAAGACATGTATTCATGGCTACATGACACCGAACCCATATGGGGCTACATAACTACCGGACAACATATACTCCCCAGTCCCATGCCGCTTCCCGCGTGTGGTCGACCTTACCACGAAGTATATGAAGCGATGATTCTATGCGGAGTATGGATCTTATCTTCGTGAAGTCCCAGAGCAAAAGAATCTTAAGAAGCTCCCTTCGACAAATGTGGGCTAACCACGAACCACGCGTTAACGAAGATGCTTCCCAGTTCAACGCAGCATCAATAGACCACGCCCGTGGTCACTTCAAAGCCTGGAAAATCGAGCAAGGGAAGGCTGATGACTTCCCTGGCTATCGTTTATCTGTCATGATTGACGAGGATTGCTTTCAGACTTTGCAGAACGCTCCACTTTCAGAGAACTTGACAACAAGACTAGAAGACAGACTGCTTCATTATGTGAAAATCAGTGAGGGCCTGGAGGAAGAGCACGAGCCACCGTTTCCAGGGTGGATGACGTGCTCCCTACCCCAAATGTATCCATGGATGATCTCTGGGGGAATATGAACCAAGGGAGTTATCTCAGAGACAGCTATTCGCCGAGTGCTCGCGGCACATATGTTCTATGAGATTGTCGTGTCAGATTGCCCTGAGGTGGGGATTGGAAGTTTTCCTTGGAAGGTCAAGAGATTCTAGTCAGAGACTTGACTACTCAGATCGTTGGATGGGCAATCAAGATCGGCGATACAGCCATCCCGTTCGCATCAGCGGTGTCTCCAGCAGCCGCAGTGTGGGGCTGTGCTACTATTTTCCTTATGGTTTGTTGGCTAGCTCTCAACGTTGAACTTTTAATGCATAATACTGAGCATTTGGGTAAATAGGGAATTGAGAATTTCGATACCAGGAAGAGGGCTCTACTATCTATCGCCGAGCAAGTCACACAGGCTATGTTTTTGGGCCAGCTTTACTCCAATATCTACACCTACAAGCGCACAGGGGATCCCGAGGTCATAGCCAATCTTCACAAGGCCACTGTGGATGTATAGATCTGTTCACCGACACTTTTGGCCAAGTCACTCGACCTTACATCCAATACCGTCGCCCAATTTTGTCGATTGATCTTCGAAGACCATAAGCTATCTGTGTTATTATCAGATTTGGCAAACCCAAAGAGCGCCCTGGATGAGGCAGCTAGTTTGTGTGAAGTAACGACCAAAGCAACTCACGACAAAGACTTCAGGAATCTCCAAGCCACCAAGCTTTTCCAGAGGCAGTACTTCCAACCAACCAATGAATATGAGCAACAGTATATTCGCAACCGGGTCTCAAAAGTGGCATATGCTTCACATCATCGGGAGCTTGAGGAACGCCGAAAAAAAGACAGTGGCAACTGGCTCATTCAACATGAGGAGTTTCTTGACGGGATGCACTCACCTTCATCCAAAGTGCTTTGGCTTCAAGAATCCCGTAAGCCTGCTACCCAGGATTCCCACCAATGGAATCACGACTAACGTATAGAAGCTGGGACAGCTCAATGCATGATCATTCCGCAGTGCCCTCACTGCCCTGATCGTTGCCCCTGCGATGGGGAGTTTTTGGCATGTCAAGTATCTCATAGTTTCCCGAAACAATGAATAGGCATAGGAGGTGGTCTCTCGGCGCTCTGTTATCTACTTGGACCCGTGGACTCTTCACAGGCTGACTAGCAGAATCTCTGCCTCGGGCCTAGCCTAATTCATGGGAAATTCGTCATACTAACTGCTCTTTTACTATTTTGAGCTGTTAGTGACTTATTCCCGACGAACCTAGTCATTCATTAGAGCCCAATTCATGTGTATTATTATTCCAACTCTGGAATCTATCAACGAATCCAACATTATAACTATCGTGGTAAGTCTATTGTTATTGAAATATTACTATACAACGCTAATATAGATTATAGAGGATGACTTATTGTCTAGATGAGGCTTAAAGCTTGGGTATCTCGTGTATAAAGATAACTGGGAGGTGGAGGACAGTTTCGGATAATGTTTGTATGAAATATCAAAACTTGGAAGAGGTTGTTTGATTATGTGTTATGTCGCATGGGCAGTTAGGGCCACCAGCTGCAGTTCCTTTTTTGGAGCATATTCTACCAGCCTTTGGCGGAGAAGTCCAACTTCGGGTGACATATAATTAGCGGCTGGATATGAAACTACAGCGTCGATATTGATCTAGGTAGTTTATGTCCTTATGGAGAATACCCGCGCAATCGTGAGCCTTCAGCTTCCAACTGGGCCCTATGCGAATGCGTACGAGGCAGCAGTTGACCATAGCCATCACGACATCGCGGAGTATTTTGCGCAAAATGCAGGTTGACACTATGCCACTTCTTCCCCTCCCAGTCAATCTTCCCTTGATGTGAGTCCATATGGCGAAGATCAATAAGGGAGAGAGAAAGCTCTCTAGTTCCATGAATGGCTAGATTCCAGTGAAGGTTTGCTGCCTGAAAGAACTGCAAGAAAAGAGCCTGGGTGTTTTACTCGAATAATCTTTCAATTGTATTCGGAAGGGTCTTGTCACGATACGCATTTCATATGCTTCCTGGTTCGGTCGTTTCATTTTCGTCAAATAGCCTCACTTCCAAGGTTCTATTCAATCTTATTTTTGATCAATAGATTGAGCTGCAACAGTTGATTTATCTTCTGATTTCTCCGATGCCTATGAATTCCGTCATGTCCAATGTTCACTCTTACAAGGTTGCCTGTAGCTCCAGGGTGGTACCTAGCTGATTTCTCTCGTTCGAGTATTTATACTGTGTGCACTATCTTTATGGGTTTTCTGTTTTACCAATTGATTACAAGATTATCACAGACCTCCGAAAATGATACAATTGAAAGTTCCCCCAAATGGAGAGAAATATCAGTGTCACCACCATCTCCTAAGTAAAAATTGAGATTTGACACCAAGTTGCTTGAGCAGCAATCAGTGCCTGCCACGATTATCAACGTGGACATTGGGACAGGAAGCAATTTTCAAAATTGTCCTAAGATTCATAGATTTGGCAATCTGATTACTCATCAACAACCAGGCGGTTTGGCCGAGTGGTCTAAGGCGATTGACTAGAAATCAATTCTCTTCGGAGGCGCATGTTCGAATCATGCAGCCGTCGTGGCATATCTTTTTGTTTCAATAACAATTCTAGCATCAAGATAACTATGCAACCTTTTTTGTGGCAGTATACTCTGTACTCCGTAATGCTCTCACAGATTCCGTGGGGTATATCTAATTGATGGAATTTCTTTCCTTCCTATTGTGTGGAAGCCCTAAAATCCTCAAGTACCCGTGGACCTACGTGCCCTTATATAATTGTAACAAATTCATCTATGATATAGTCTACTTTCACTCAATAATTCTATGGTTATCTATTCATGTTTGTTTTGGAGAGATGGCAGTGATAAAGTAGCGTTGGTTCCATCACCGTAGCATTGTCAATGAGCAGAAGTAATTTGAACTATATTGTGTACACTAAACACTGATCTGTTCCTGTGGTGTACAAAGTTTCCTCATATCCTATCCTAACTCAATCCATGGATGCTATGAAGTAAAAAGCAGGCCACATATGGAGCCCCACCGCCAGTCAACATTGACCAATCAGAGAGTTGTGTAGTGAGTCTAAAGTAGAAATAGAGTCTTAGGGCTAAGTAACCTTAATCTCAATCGTCCCACAACCACCAGGCGGTTTGGCCGAGTGGTCTAAGGCGATTGACTAGAAATCAATTCTCTTCGGAGGCGCATGTTCGAATCATGCAGCCGTCGTGGCTTATATCTTTTTGTTGAATCTTCATTAGCTTGGCCCAAGCTTTTTCTTTGAAAGAAAATCTTTTATCGCTTCGCAGTCCACAATTGGAAGAGAACGAGAGAGCAGGATTGAAAATGAATGTTGAGATGAGTGGGTTGTGTCAAGAAGTGGAACAAATCATGGAGTTACAGAGGAGAGAGAAGTGTGTAGACAAGATCCGGATTCGTACAGCTGGGCCCTGACTGGTCAAGCCAACGTCAAAATGCGCGTGTTGTTGAACGCAGAGTGGAACGCAAGCTAATGACCCTCTCCGGAAAAGGTAATGTCAAATGGAGAACCAGGCGACGTAGAGAAACCTCGAGAAGCCCTAGCGGAGGTATTGCTGGAACGAGGGAGTTCTATCAGGATGTTAACCTTCAATAGGAAGACCAAGAATACCTAGGTAGTATGCACAACAAGAGATTAATACCTGCACCCATGTTCATTGCCATACGCATGACAGAAGGGACATGCGCATTTCCCAGAAATTCCGGAAACAGGGTGGCGGTTTCGGCGACATGAGCCAGTTCTTCATTTCATGGAGCGGCGTATCTGATGAGGAGTCGTCTTCCCAAGGGATACTCTATCCGTTGATCCCGTACGGGGCAGAACGGTCATTTTTCAGATCTAGATCCATAAGTGGCGCCGGGGTCGGTGGGTTACGTAGCATCCTTGTTATTGTGTTTCTAGGTAGTGAGAATTTCTTTGAACCAGACCTACTGAGACAAGGGGTTGTCGAAATAATGCTGAAATAGCGGACTGAAGCCATAGTGGTGTATGGACCGATGAAAGGTCTATGGGAAAAAAATAGGTCTATAAGATAGGTGGTGTTTGCTGTGAGTCGGTGTCTCCGAGTCGTGGAATCAAGCGGAAGCAAGAGTTGGTTAATTCAAAAGAGCCGGCAAACGTTGATCATCACGCGAATGATCGATAACCATGGTATGAATGGGTGGCACCAACGTCGGTCAAAACAATGATACCGACCTCGGGATACAAAGGGCTTCATAGCCTATCGGAAGCAGGGCGAGAAAGTAATACCAGATGTGAATGTACTGAAATGAGGGAGTCACATGGAATAGAGGGAGAGGGTATGGAGGTACGGACAGAAGAAATGGGTGGAACTGATATCGATCCAATTTCATCCGATCAGGCCATATATGGCCCCAAGAACTCTGATATTTCAAGGTTTGCAGATTGCCAAGTGTTTTGTTGTACATCACACGGGTCTGGGCACGGTATTCGAATTCGAAAAAGATGTCGTGTATAAGGAGTATAAGGAGACCTTGGGATGAGCCACCTATCGACGATAGATATGGCAATGGACTGGCCCACTTGTGAAATGAGACCCAAGCACCCTCGGCGGTTTGCGCAAAAGGTTCGCTGACTCTATAGTACCTAGGTAGTACAGCCTTCAACACGAGAGCTATGGAATCCCTCTGGGGAAGACTGAGCCGGGTAATGCTGGCGAGATCTTCCAAGGCTTACTAGCGAGCAAGCCCATGGACCAGGCCATTTGCATAGAGCTGTCGTCTATCGCAGAGATGAACGAGAGGCTCTAAGCATCAAAGACTGCGTGTTACCCCACAGATTTATCTCACAGGTTAGCCTGGCCCGACATTCCGACTATGTGCGAGCAGTTCGCTGCGATATATACGCTGACTTCGGCTTCAAGATGTTCAGTCTCTGTGTAATCAGGAATCTGGCTAAATATGAAAACATAAATATGAAAACATTTCCAGTGGGCTACAGATCCCTTAGCACTAACAGTCCTGATCGATGCCCTCGGTATCCCAGCCTGTGGAAGCGGGGGAGCGCTTTGAGTCTTGATGATACTAAATAGTAGAACAAAAGTTCAATGATTGGGCGGTTTGGCCGAGTGGTCTAAGGCGATTGACTAGAAATCAATTCTCTTCGGAGGCGCATGTTCGAATCATGCAGCCGTCGTGGCATGTAATCTTTTTTTGGTTTTTCATATTTTTGTTCCATCTATTGTAAAGTCCTGTTTTTTTGACTGCCTAAGAAGAATGGGATCATTGACTGAAGGCATGGCTGAACCATGTCCATAAAATATACCTAATTTGCCTTTTCTCCTATCTTGGTGAATGACTATTGAAATTGAAAATGCGAGAGACAATGTGATGTTTGTCTCAGCAAGCATACTTGGTGCCGGATCTACCAACATATCTGGTCAATTGCGAGGACTTCTTCCACACATAGTTCGCCTTTGAATCCTCGGGCAATTCAAATGTCGGGAACTGCATACTGGCAGGTACCATGATGAATCGGGATGAATAAGAATGGAGATCCGAAGGGTGTGTACCGTCACAATCAACAACAGTACTGCATCATGATAGGTGATTCCATCGCACACCATGCGCAGCTAACCTTGGAACCCTCTCAGGTCGAGGCACCAGTTACCGTCGGGATGGATGCAATTATTCGTTCCTACCGCACTCCTGGTAACACCAGAGACGCCATACAACGTTGCCACATCCTCTGATACCATCATCCAGCATTGGCACTTCGTGTTACTGCCTATCGCGGGCGTACAGACGTCATGCTCAACCCTACAGGGCTTCTACGACGGTCGACGCATCGTATACACTAAGGTTGTAGAAGGCGAAAAGGTATAGCCACCCTGGCTTGGTTCACGGTATTCCCATCAATACTGATAATAATTCGAGTCATTTAGGTGCAAATAAGAGCGATGCTCTTATGCGCGCAGGTGAGAAGTGGACAGGAAAATGAATATATATATGCCCCAAGTATAATTCTCTGTTCACGGCTTAGCTTGAATCTAAGGTTCAGCCAATTGCATCCATGAATGTCAACTGTATGTCAAGACTCAATGATGTATTTCTTCCGTCAGTGATAAGGTATCTAATAAAGTATCTTGATAAAGTCTATGTAATAGGTAGAGCGTGTGTATATGATTTATATAAATAAGGTATGTGTATACAGCTTCGATGAGTAGGGCGTGTTTATACAATTCCTATAAGTAGGGCATGGCTATACGATTCATACCTATCATAGGGTATGCGTATATAACTCCCACGGGTGGGGTGTCTCTATGTGATTGGATTTAAGTCATAGTGTCTGCTCAATATTATTTCAATTGCCTAACCTTGGAAGCAGCTGTGTCTGGCCGCGCGTGACCGCGGGCCCAGGCTTGTAAAATATATTGGATGAGCGCGGGGATCTCGGACCTTACTCGTCAAAGAGCACAATTTTGAAAGCACAGATGGCCATGAGACAACAGCTTCACAAAGGAAAAAAAAATCATGACAGGGCACCAGGTACAGAACTTGGGGGATGAGCATTGATGCCACAGAAGGGGATTGTACTGCCTTCGGGACAGGCTTTCAAAAGGGAGGGGTAAAATGATGGTATCCATGGATGTATACTCCGTAGCGTTTGGTGCCAAAAGACTAGATGGATGTAGATTGGTAAAAAAGAAACGAAACCCACTTGCACTTGACATTACGCATTTATATAAATAATATTGTAAAATTATGAAGGAAAAAATATAATGCCACGACGGCTGCATGATTCGAACATGCGCCTCCGAAGAGAATTGATTTCTAGTCAATCGCCTTAGACCACTCGGCCAAACCGCCTGGTTGCTAAAGTTTGTCAGCACCATTTTGATCTATAAATTTCTTTTCACCATGCAGATCTAAAATCCACTCAGATCACCAAACAGACGAATTGTGCTAATGTTTGATAACTGCAGAATGCTGACAGCTTTGGAAGCTTGGTTCAATTCCAAGGCTGTTTAGCGCAGGCCTATACACAGCGGCAATTCGACCCATATCTTTGCTCAGACTAATCCTATAAATTGAAGCAATCAATCGGATTGAAAGATTTACAAGGTTTATCAAGCGGGCATTCGATAAATGTTCTAGCAAGATAATTACCTAGGTATGAATAAAACTGCCATCACCGCTTGGAATGCCCCATCCTCTTGCACTTTTTTTGCTCCCGATATTGGTGAAGATAAATCTCGAGGCGAGGAGCGCTGGAGTGGGCCATCTCAGAAACGCCTTTAAGTGGTCGACTTCAGTCTATCAGGCACCCTATTCTTGCTGGTGTCGCGGACGCCTGTTGGCATGAAAGAAACTGCCACTTCAAGATCTTAAATGCAGCTCGAAAGGGAACATATGGCGTGATTGCCACAGTTTCGTACAACATTGAAAATATACTTGGATTTGTACGAGCTGCTGAACTTGCCCATTCACCACTTACCCTACAATTTTAATTTTCCCCTTGGGCCGTGACCTATTCCGACAGACTCCTCATCCGTGCCGCAAAGGATGTAAGGCCCTCATTCGGTTTGGTAAACGTTGAGTTGATTCCAAAATAGAGAATCAAGTCTCACCTCAGCAAAGGTAGGCGTTGATGAAAACATCTCCCTCCTGGCGCACGTATGCTTGGCTACAAATACCTAGGCTTGCTTGTGCTTCAGTGTCGCTCATTCCACTTACGATCAAAAACAGTAATCGAGCGTTGCGCTGGCGACAATGTTAATTGTGTCTGTGATGTGTTGTAATTTCAGATAACCACGTACCTGAGGGGACAACGTCAAGAGCCTTGATTGACACGTTCAAGGGTTGGTCGAGCATGAACACAGCGGCGCGAGCGATATCTGGGGCAATCAAAGGCCTAAAGAAAGTCATGAGTAACCAATGCCATGAAAAATGATGCGCTCATTTGCTGGGGGTAGCTTACTCGAATCCCTCAAAAAAAGAATCGTACATCTCCTTGTTGTGTCCAACGCGTTGAGAATGGAAATTGGTGGCGACACAGCCTGGACGTAGGGCAAGAACACGAATATCGGTACCATTCAACTCGTTACGGATGGCGTTGGTGAAGGCCTCTTGGCAGGCCTTGTTGGCGTGATAGACTGCTTCACCGGGGAAAGGGGGAACCTCCAGGCCGGTGATAGAGGTCACGTTCAGAATGGTTCCGGCCTTCTTCTTGAGCATAGCCCTGTTGAGGACAGCGTAGGTCATATACATATATCCATTGATGTTGGTGTTGTTCATGGTCGTAATTTGAGAATGGGTAAGGTCGTTGAATGGATTAGGAGCTCCGAGCGCGAGACCGGCCTGGCACGCGAGTTAGCAAATCACCTGGGCATGTCATGGTTGACACTTTTGGAAGAGTCGTGTTCTCGTACATTGTTTATGAGAATATCAATGTCACCTAGCTGGTCGATGGCTCCCATGACGGCCTTCTCGACACTCTCAAAATGACCGACGTCGACAGGTTGGTAGGTAATCGTGACGTTAGGTCCGGAGCCAGTAGCAAGTCTCTCCATCAACTCCTTGAGTTTGTCCTGTTCAGAAATGTTAGCGAATCTGCGAAGGTCCTTGTGATGCGGGAGAAACTCACCTCAGAGCGTGACAGAAGGCAAATATTTGCCCCAGCCTCAACAATAGAGGTAGCAATGGCCTCGCCAATCCCCATGGAAGCCCCAGTCTATATATCAGTTACAGCGATGATATACTATGCAAAGTGTGGAGTTTCACATCTGACTTACTAGGACAACATTCTTGCCTTGTAGAGACATGCTTGGTGAGATTTAAAGAGGGTGAGTTTGGATTGGAATAGTGGTAAGAAGATCAGGCACAGCGATGTAGGTTGTAATGTAGTGGATTGAACTCGAAATAGTCATCTATCACTGCTCGCCTAACGTCGTATCGTCATAGTATTAGGCGGGCATCATGTATGGCTATATCTCGCATCGAAGTTCGGGTACGGCAAGCGAGGCGCCGCCGGAACCAGAGAATCTCCACTTGTTTGACCCGTTTCACATCCTATCCATGATCGAGGGAATTTGCAGCTGGCCACTCGAAAACTGATTTCGTATCATCTTTGTATCTGCATCTTGATTGGTCTATTCACCATAGATGGCCTTCTTGGCTTTTCCCGCCCACTCCTCTAGCCAACGAGACAACGGGGGCTGACCCTTCAGCAAATCGTTTATGGACCACATAATGCGCTTCCTATCCAACTCTTCCGACACTTTGTTGTCCGGGCACATAATGTAAAACTTTCCCTCGGCCATTCCTTGAATCATGAAATCGATCACCTGCTCGGAAGTCCAAGCACCAACCGGCTTGTCCTTGAAAGCGGTAGTGTAAAGATCAGTGTAGGTCCAGCCTGGAACCAAGAGGTGGAGGCTGACATTGAGAGCAGCCTTGACCATATCGAAGGGCGGATGCTCCGCAATCGTGCGTACGGCGGCCTTGGAGGCATTGTAGGCGGGATCGCTGGGGGGGGATTAGTGATCCCTTGTTTGGAACCCGTGAGAATGATGGCGCGAGCTTCGTTGCTGTCCTTGACCATGTCGAGAATCGCGATAGTGCCATTTCTGTATCCCAGAGTGTTTATCGCGAAGGTTTTTTCGAAGTATTCGGGGTTTTTCCGATAGCCCTTGTTGGACTTGACGCCAGTGCCTGCATTTAAGACAAGTAGGTCGATGCCATTGGGATACTGGGCTTCAATCTGGGGCACAAGGCTTCGCCATGAGTCGATGGATGAAACATCGATGGAGTGACCGGTGGTCGTGATGGTCTCGGTGGAGGGGAATTGCTGCAAGGCCTGCTGGAGGCCGTCGTCGCTCTTGTCGAGGAGAATCAAGTTCATTTGGCACGAGTAGCATCGTTTCGCCAGAGCCAGCCCGATGCCAGATGCGGCGCCCGTGATGAGCGCAGTAGCTCCCTGCCGGAAGACGGCGTGAGTGAAGGCCGAGTCCATTGTGGTGACCAGAAATGCTTTCGAAGAGGTAGGGAAGGAATAGAAAAATCAAGCAGGGGCTTAGCTCATGTCATTTTCACTTCACTTCAAGCAAAGCCGAGGCAATCATTCCGGGGGTGTCCCTTTCGAATAGCTCCCATCCAGCTCAATTCGTCGCTCGATCATAGCCAGCGGCCGCCTATCGTCTGCTCAGTGAGTAACAAAGTGATGATTTTCGAGGAAGCAGAAGTTCAGAAACGATGATTCATTGTGGAAGGGTCTCTGGGGCATTAAATACCCCCAAAACGGGCGCGCAAACAAGAAGCGCCAGCGCCAGCGAGGCCGCAAAAGCGGACTGTCGCATGAAGCAGAAGCAGCAGGGATTGCGCTCAACACTTATTTATATGCACAGTACCACTCCGTGATCAGCACTAGTTAATGTACCCCATAAAAAAGGGAAGGTAGTTTTGTACTGCTTGGCCGCATGTTGACCAACACTGAAGGAAGCCCTGAAGCCCTGAAGTGGACCCCCAGAGTTAGCTTGACTTCACCCTTCAAAGTGTCCCGTTCTCCGTGTACAAATCTCGATTGCTCTTACGGTTCCTGGGCGATCTATGAGGGTACAAAGATACTTTGTTCGGAAAAGCTTGGGTTAGATTGCCCGATCTGGGAGGGAGTGTGGTTATGCGTGAAACGGCCAATCGCCAGGCTTTGCGAGCACCCCACACCCATACCCGACGTCAGTCGCTACGGAGTACTCGGGCAAGATATTCAAATGAAATGAAACATTATCAGCCCCAAAATTCATAAGTTGAATCAACCCATTGCCTACAGTACCTGCCAAAATATTTCTAGAGCAAGGCACATTGCAGCTGGGCTTCATTTCATGCTCCCGTTTTCTTCGACCACGGCACCATGTCTGATACAGCTATTCACGAATTCAAGGCACAAATCCCCCAAGAGGAGGTTGACCGACTGTACCGGAAATTAAAGGATACACGGCTTCCATCCCGTGAGATTGTGCCTGGCGCGGGGGACAAATACGGTACGTCAATTGGCTTTGAACTCTTCGCCTCGTGCAGTAGACCAGCTGCTAATTTGCTATAGGTCCTTCATACGAATGGGCAAAGAATCTCTACGATAAGTGGACCAATGATTTTAACTGGTCAAAGATCCAAGATGAGATCAATGAATACCCTCACTACCTGACCACGATCGAGAATGTCAAGATCCACTTTCTCCACGCCCGCGCTGATAGGCCTGATGCCATACCCATTCTTCTCATTCACGGATGGCCTGGGTCTTTCTACGAATTCAGCCGAGTATGGGGACCTCTGTCACACCCAGAAGATCCCAATAACCAGGCATTCAACGTCGTTGTTCCTAGCCTGCCGGGATTCTGCTGGTCTGACTGGCCTCCCCGTGCGGGTTGGACTCTGCAGGACACTGCCGGTTTGTTCGATCAATTGATGAAAAGACTCGGGTATAACCAATATATGGTTCAATGTGGTGACTGGGGAAGTTTCGTGGGCCGTGAGCTAGGCTCGCATTACACTGATTCATGCAAATTGGTTCACTTCAATTTCTGCCCCAGCGCTCTCCCTGAGGGCCACGTGCGAACGACCCGTGAACAGGGTGTTGCTTCTCGGGTAGACGACTGGCTGGAAAACCATCTGGGATATGCTATCTGCATGCGAACAAGGGTAAGATCGATGCCCAGTCATTGCCAGCAATTCCTCTCATATCCCGGCAAGAAAGAGAACAGATGAAGAAAGACTAACATCAATCTTGCGCCTAGCCACAAACAATAGGTATCGCGTTGAACGACAACCCAATGGGTATTTTGATGTGGGTAGGTGAGAAGTATAACGAGGCCGCCGATCCTGAGAAGCAGAAACAGCCCTCTTGGAGCGATATCATCCTCACCACCGCTACGTTGTATTATTTCACCGACTGCATCATGCCTTCCGCGCTTTGCTACTATGAGAACCTCCGCCATGAAAACTTTGCCAAATTCACCATGAGCCCCGAAAATCATATGAAAGTTCCCTTCGGATACAGTTCATTCTTCTGGGACACCGAACCGTCCTCGAAGGTTGCGGTGGAGAGGACCGGAAAATTGGTTTTCTATAGAGGTTCGTGTCGTATTTGAGAAACACAAAGTTTTTCGAAATCTGGCTGACAAGTATTGAATTGCACAGAACATGACGATGGCGGTCATTTCGCTGCTCTTGAGAATCCCGTGGATATTGCCCGGGATCTGCGCGACCTGGCTAAGCTGGAATGGAAGTTTGAGATGTAAAGTTTTTGAACTCAAGAGTTTTGATCTCGAAGAAATCCTCAAATTCAGAGATACCTGCTGCTGAATCATGCGATCTGGCTGTTGCAATCGGCATCCCGCCCGCATTGGTGTACAAGCTGGTGGCTGGTGGCTGGAGCGGCAGGCTCAAGTGCGCAACATATCGAGACAGGGTACAAAGGGGCTTTTGAAAGAGCACTCGTTTTAGTGTATGGCTGCAGATTATGTGAGTCTGTGTCTTTGTAATCCCGATTGATGTGATCCAATAACTAACTGACCAATTGAGAATATGTTGCAAGCTCTCACACGCAGCTTGATGTTTCCTGCGTGCCCCCTGAATGATTTCCACCGGATCATTAAAGATGCAAGCCCAGGCGGCTCAAAGCATCATACTCCTGTTGTCGCAATTGTTTGCCGGTGGGATAAGTGAATGGCTGTAATTATGGAGAGTCAATGTTCACATGATTTTCAGTGTTCCAATGGAACTATAAGGTCAACCCAGTTGTACAAACTCCTTTATTCCACAATAGATTCACTTGTAGAGGAGAAGAAGTTGAAAATTATTCAGACCACAATTTTCGGAGAGCGTCTGCCAGGACGCAGGTCTTTCGGCCCGATTGTTTCTGGCAATCTTCTATCAACTCCAGAGTATGCGACCTTTCCAGTAGCCCCTCTGTCACCATTCCGGCGATATACAAGCATTGTGTGGAAACAAGGCTCCACGGGCCGGGGATTCCAGAGTTGGAGACGAGAAAGATCTGTTCGCGTGACTTTTCGATCTCGCGTCGGTGGGTCAGTGACTGGCTCGAGCCTATGATAAAACCATCCGACATGGGAGGGTAGGAATGCAGATTCAACAAAATTTTGGAGGCGTGATAGACTTGGAATGCAATAGCTGGCCGTTGTGGTCAGAAAAAGCAGAAAGAGAAAGACATCCCCTGGCAAGGGAAATGAGGACGGAGGCATACCACTTTGAGGGTAAAGAAACCAAAGGAAAGGAAATTCATGAGTATTCGTCTCGGTTTGTGGTGGCTTTTCTGAAAGGAAATTTGCACTGGAAGTCGAGAGCTTCTCCTTCCAATCCCCAAGAGCATGTCGTAGTGACTCGGCTCGATGCTCTCGAATTTTTCTTCTCTCGTCCGCTCCTACGCCCCCGGCGGCGCTTTTGTCATTGCAGAATGAGACGCACTGACCAAAGATGAAGATGGCACGGTTGGCAATATCTTCAACACAGAGATTCTCAAAGTTATCAACTTCCTCGGGTTTCCAGTATTGCTCGTCAAGGAACATCGGTTGTCCCCTTTGTAAAGCGGCCCAGATTTCATGCCGATACCATGTCCAATAGACAGCGCCTTTGATGCCGCAGGCATCTCCGTATACCTCGCGGGACTGTAGAAAGTAAGCAACCCCTCTCAGATGGGTACCGAAGCTGTCTCCTACTACGTCGAGCATTTCATATCTAAAGTCACGTTAGTTGATTTCTTCGATGGACCAGCCCCGGAATGAGGAGGATTGAGCATGCGCACGTGGACAGTATTACACAGCAGGCCAGGATGCCGTCATTCCATGCGCAAGCAGGGTCTGTGATAAGCTTGCTAATCCCTCTGACGGCCCTTTGGTGATACCTGACGGCGATATTGGCCTGCAAGTCTGTTTTATCTGCCGATGCTTTCAGCGCTAATTGCTTCGCTGATAGCGCCAGGCACGAGTTCATGAGAACGGGGCATCTGAGGGCCAGGATAGGCACAACCGAGTGAAAAGGCTGATCTCGAGAAAAGGAGTCGATCTAAACCGCAGCATGATTAGCAAGCTAACCTCATCATACGGTATTTGGGAAGGCAGGAGGTACTTTACCCATCGCGAGACGTTATCTACATAATTCCTGAAAATTAGTATTTCGGAAGTCGAAAGCGGCAACTGTTGATCAGTCACATAGAACGAAGATCCAATTGGACTTTCTCCTGGCCGCGGAAATCCGTTTGCCTCGTCAGATTGAGGGTCGGTCAAGGCGGACAGGGAGCTCTCGTTCCAGACGATGGACGGCACATTCGGGTTTGACCCTTCTCCCGGCCAAAGGATCGACGAAAGGCTAACTGGAATTTGCGTCTGTTGGGACGACCGATACATCCAGCGATCGGTACTCGCCCCACTTGATGCGACTTCTGGCCCCGGTTGGTCTTGGCCATGACGGCTATGAATTTGAGGTTAGGAATATTGTATGTAATGGCACAAGGGGATCTCGTATTGCTAACCGCCGACTGCGCGTGGAGATGAGAAGGGCCATCCTCAACTTGAAGGGCAGGCGGCAAGACCGCGTCACTAGGACTTCTCGCTCCTCGTCGAGCATATCGCGTCTTTGATCTGTTAGGAACGTCGTTGTCATAGACGCATCTGCGATGTTTTTTCCCGCAATTGTTACATGATGGCTTTGCCTCATCACATTTGACACGACGTGCTCGACAGGTATGACTGCGTTGGATACAAGTCAGCCTTTTCTTGCAATGACGGGACTCACATACCATCCAGTTTTCACACGAAGTCTCCTGCGCGTCTGGCTGACCTGGCTTTCGGGTGTCATTTTGCAACAATTTCCCCGCTCAGATGGTTTATGCCGCCCGACGCGAGAACTTGTGGGGGAGAGGTTCCGGGGCAAAAAGCTCGGGACGAGGTTTTCGGAAGATCACCAGTCACTTCATTTCAACTTCTTCACCACCACTCGTAAACGAGTACCTACTTATCCGGTCTACATTTGGTAGCCTGCACTTCGTATTGAATCTTACATACAATTCTGTCTTATGTTTTTTTGTCGTTTGTTTTCTTTCTCACGTTGTTGTCCACTACTATCAGAACCTGAAAGGACCACTTCAGCTCCAAAGATATGATTCTATGAGTATTATCATGTCCTTCGTTTTTAATTTCAGAGTCAGCACAAGCTAATTCCGATGTTCAATGCTTGAACCGAAGCTATGAATCCACCAGGCTTTTCCAATTCAACCAATGACTTTTCTGTCAAGGCCGAGGTTACACCAGTCGGCGAGTGAGACTGATACATATGCTATCAACGCCTCAAATAATGACCCAGGAGCACTTGAAATTTAATGAGTATCTTTGCGAAATGCCAAAATGACGGGGAGTCTTTGTAGGTTGTACGCGCAGCTCTTCATGGCAAGCAATCGCCATCACAAGCTCATTTCCAAGGTTTTGGATGGTCTGGATGGTGGCTCGCTCAAGTACATAGTACTTTACCGCTTCATTAAAGAGACTCTGCCCTGGATAGTAGTCAAAAATTTGGTTCTTCGCGGGAGAGACCCAGCGGTGACCCAATTTCATGGTCTCAGGCTGGTGACGACGCTTGGCGGTTCGAGCTGAGGGCATAAATAAGGTTTTGGCAATTTAGGTTTGTGGGCCACGAAAATTGGCAAAAATATAGGGAAAAAGTCATAGTGGGAGATTTCCAAAAATCAAAAAAGAAATGCCACGACGGCTGCATGATTCGAACATGCGCCTCCGAAGAGAATTGATTTCTAGTCAATCGCCTTAGACCACTCGGCCAAACCGCCTGTCATGAAAGATTAGTTTCATTATTTTGTATCATGACCCAAGGAAGTCTTCATCACAACTTAACCTGAGCAGTTTATCCATGAATCCATGAATTCATGAAGGCTTATTCAGTTTATCCAAATCCTAATCCTCGCCGGTTGATGTAAACGAAATCAGTTTTGGATAGCGCAATCACTTTAGATGTCCTAAGAGATAACATGATGACGATGATGCTATGGACCTATCCCTTGGTATCTGGAATAAAGACGGTCACTATTTCTCATCACTCGGCTGTCATCTTAGTCCACCTATCCCTCAAACCATGCGCCGCCGCCTTCGGTTTCCTGTCTCTAGTAAAGACGCCCTTCTTGTTACCATCCACCCGCAAAGTCCCCACAGTAGTCTGGAAATCAGCAAAGGCCCAAACATGCTCACCCGACATCGAATCAATACGATCAAAGACTCGATGGTACATGGCAAGCATTTGCGTCTGGTACTCCTCACTCCAGGGCAAGCCTAGCACAGAATGAAGCCCAGCAATGGTGTCGGCACCATACTCAGTCATGATGATAGGTCTGTCGAACTTCTTCTCCCAGCCACGAAGCTCCTCTTCGAGAGCTGCTTCGGCTTCCTCGAGGTCTCCGGTCTCGGAATACCACCCGAAATACCGATTGAGACAGCTTACATCAAACAGATCAGAGATTTGGTCTGTTTTGTATGTTGCCATGCCGACATTGGCAAAAGTGATCGGGCGACTTGGGTCAAGTTCTCGAGTCAGCTTGGCTAAAGGCTGGAAGTATTCGCGAGCCCCATCTTCTTGAGAAGCGGGCTCGTTGGCGATGGACCACATCACAACACTGGCATGGTTCTTGTCCCGACTGATGAGTTCCCTTATAGCCTGCTTGTGAGCAGCTTGTGTTTTGTTGTTAATTGCGTCTGGGGTAAAAGTTGCAGAATCACCACCAGACACACCCAGTAGAGCAATATTCAGTCCCACGGCGGGGGTTTCGTCAATAATAACGATCCCATTTCGGTCTGCAAAGTCCATGACCTCTTCAGCGTATGGGTAGTGTGATGTTCGGAATGAGTTTGCCCCGATCCAGTTGAGCAGCTGGAAATCGTGGACCATGTATGCTTGATCATGACCTTTTCCGCGAACTGCGGTATCCTCGTGTTTTCCAAATCCGGTGAAGTAAAAGGGCTTGTCGTTGATGAGGAACTTGTTGCCGCTGACTTTGACAGTGCGAACGCCTGTGGCCAGACTATAGGTGTCAACTAGATCACCGCTGGAATCCACGATGCTGGCCTGGAACTGGTAGAGATAGGCGGCGCCTGGCTGCCATAGCTTGACTGAATCGATCTTCACAGTGCCTTCTGACCCCGAGGCGTTCGCAGCGAGCTTTCCATCTTCATCGAAGACAGTAATCTTGACCTGTTCGTTCGTGGTATTGGCAACTTTCACCGCATACTTGATCAGACCATCGGCGCCGTCAACATCAGTGACGACAGTGATATCCTGAATATGCTGGCGAGGGACAGAGTACAACCAGACGGATCGAGCAAGACCAGCATAGTTGTAAAAGTCATGGTGATAGGTCTGTTTTCTCTTGCCAGTGACATTTGATACCGCGATCTCACCCGGCGGAATTGTTTCATGGGTGAGCTCATTGTTGACGGCGATAGTCAACCGGAATTTCTCCCCAGCGGCGACAATATCAGTAATGTCGGCTTCAAAGGGTGTGTAGCCTCCGACATGTTCAGCGAGAAGATGATCGTTCACGTATAGGCGGCCTTCATGCGTGGCCGACTCGGCCCGCACAAGATATCTTTCTTGCGACCAGCCTTTGGGAACAATCACGTCGCGCTGATAGTACACCCAGCCGACATGGTCGTGAATCTTTCGATCAACAAATATGTCATTGTAGGAGGCTGGCACGGGGCATTCAAGACCTTTGGGCAACGGGGCTGTCCATGGCTTGGCTGTGTCATTGGGACCAGACGCGAGGGAAAATTTCCACAGGCCATCTAGGTTCACAAGCTCTCTCGAGAGGCTTTGTTGAGGCTTGAGTTTGATCAAAGGTTGATCGATCTGGGTCGGTTCATCTCGTAGATGAAGTTTGGCTGTAGGACCGCAGAAGGCCGGGGAAATAAAAGAAAGCAGGGATAGTCCCACGAGGATCCTCATAGTGATCGATGAAGGTAGTTTATTTACCAAGGCCTGTCACACTCGGAGATCTTGGTCTATTGAAACATATTGGCAGATCTGAACCAGGCATTTTATAGACCTCCAGAAGCACCGGCAAATGAAGCACCTCCGCAGCGGCGACTGATTATCTTGGCAGATGAGCATAATTGCAACGTATTGAGTATAGTCTGGCGTGGGCACGTCAGTAAATTCAAGGCTAAGGCTCGCCTTGGGGATGCCAAGATGCTAAGCCTGCCTTTTGTGGGGGTGGAGCCGATTCGGCATGTATTGAGCGATCAGACCCTCACCTGGACAGACCCTGCATCGGCAATCATATCTTTCTCCATACCGGTTATTGATTTGGAGGACCCCCTTTAGTATTAGGTTGTGTGGGGGTGTGGAACACTCATTCCAATGTACTCCGTATTCGTCTTGAGCTCTACGCTTCTCCTGGCGGAGCTCTCTCTTACTTGTGATCCTGTTGACAAGATGTACAGAGCAATGTGATTGCTAGAGTTGGACTTCTCAGGGGATCAGAGCAGATTGAGAGATCTCTCTTGAACTTAAAAAACCATCGTATGCTCAGTTTCCGAGGTACACACTTACTCTACCCGAATTGAATGCCCGAGCCCCTAGGGCACTTTATGCGGAACTATGCCGCGCCTCAGGGCTATCTATGTCCCACCAATAAACACTTGCAGGTCAATATGCCAGTTTCTGCGACTACATGTTATGCGAGTGCAGCACAAAAGCATCCCCAGGTCGTCTCTGTGCCAAAGTTTGGCGAGCACCTTGGAAGACCGGATTTGTTACCTCCGCGACTCTAGCAACATAGCTGTCGGCACACATGAAGCAAAAAAGAAGGACTTTATGCCGAAATCCTCTTGGTTGGGCGAAGACAGATACTCAAGTAGAACATAAATCATTGTTTTCAAAGCCGACAGTAATCGCGGGTATGTGGACCACAAAGCGAACTACCCAGAACCACTGACTTGAGATAATCACAGAATGCAACGAGACATTTGACCTAGATGTTTCTTTGTATCAAGTGCGAAGGAGCAAATGAGCAAGTGAGCAAGTGAAGTTCTCAAGATCGAAAAGATGCGGCAAATATCATCTGACACGAGACTGGGAATGACGCGGATCATGTGCCCCACACCGCTTATCACCCCCGCCGGTCTCTGTACGCCCTCACTTCTTTTTCAACCACCATGAATATCCTACACTCTACACTATCAACCTGGCGGGATCGCCTCGCCCCCGTCTCACGTACCTCGACTTTCCGAAACTCCGGTCAAATCACCCCGGAGGAGTTTGTGCTTGCCGGCGACTACCTAGTCTACAAGTTCCCCACATGGTCCTGGGCTGATGCCTCGAGGCCAGAAAAGCGTGTCCCCTATCTCCCAGAAGGAAAGCAGTTCCTCGTAACTCGGGGAGTGCCATGTCACCGGAGATTGAATGACAACTTTGCCGGCGATGCAGGGTTGGAGGATGAGATCGTGAGGGACTACCTCTCCGGCGGCGATGGGGGGTGAGAGTGCCGCAGCCGATGGGGAAGATGGCTGGTTGCGCACTGGTGGGGGCCGAGATACCGCTGCTGAAAAGGACAAACAAGAAGCCCGGATCAGCGACGTGCGAACGGTGGATGAATCTGGGAACTTGGGTGAACAGGAGGAAGACGATGAGATCCCAGATATGGAGGATGACGACGATGACGAGGAAGCGATCATCCGCGAGCCAGCTGGCCAGTCTAGCACTACACAGTAAGTTTATCCCATTATACGGTGATTTTCGCCTTGACGACGTCTCACTCTTTACTCCAGGCCTCTCCGCACGTACACCCTCTACATCACATACTCGAACTTCTACCGCACACCTCGCCTCTACCTTTCCGGGTATCTTTCAGCGTCAGAACCACTTCCTCCACACCTCATGATGGAGGACATCGTCGGCGATTACAAAGATAAGACAGTGACGCTAGAAGACTTTCCATGGTTCGATGGAAACATCAAGATGGCCAGCGTACACCCCTGCCGCCATGCCTCAGTGATGAAAATCCTCCTAGATCGCGCGGAGGCCGCACTAAAGCTCCGCCGCGACAAGCTGAAACAAACACAGTCACGCGATGAAGCAAACCGTGTTCTTCGCGCAGGTGGTGGCCTCGAGGGTCTAGTGGATGAAACGAATAATCTCTCTCTCGAGCAGCAGGGTCCACACGGAGATGAGTGGGAAATGCTCCAGCACGATGAGGAAGAGCAGGTTGCTATTCGGGTAGATCAGTACCTGGTCGTATTCCTCAAGTTCATTGCCAGTGTGACACCGGGCATTGAGCATGACTTCACTATGGGCGTATAATATCTTCGTTCTGGGATTTGGCTATGGCTAGATGAGCCATTACACTGAAACAGATCGAAATGAACTGCGGCCTGGACCTGGTTTTCGATATGTGATATGCATGACACGACATGAGTTTGGCGTTGATTTAGCCCTGGGTCAAGCTTTATGGCTTTGACTACTTTTTGATTACCCTCCGTACAATATCAATGGCTTTGAAGAATCTTTTCCCTTGCAGTTAGAACGTGAATTGTATGCCGGTCATCGTGAGAAACCAGTCATTTGAGTACTCATTAAACTCCCTTCCCAGCCTTGGAAGGTCCCCTAGCTCCATCGCCGGGGGTTTGAAAACTAGCGGAGGATCTATGGAGCACCTACCTAGGTACGCGAGTGCGGCACCAAATATTCCCTACTCATAGGATATCAAGGTCATCCAAAATAGTTATCCCATAGAGAAGAGAACAAACTCGGCTAGATCAATGAAGGGTCTACCAAGAAGAGAAGTTGTTTTAAAACCATATATTTGAGATAGATAAAAGACGATGAAATGCAAACCAGAAATGATGAAAAGAACGCCTCAAGTGCAGGCACGCCACGGCGCTCAAAGTGTATAGAGGTAACAAAACAGTAGATCAAGATCCGACCCAGTATGGGCACAGACAATACAGGTATTCGGTGGGTACACCAGGATCGAAAAGCATTATAAAAAAAAGTAAACAAGGAAGAATGTAGTGAAAAAGGGGGTGTACACGATCAAGTGACGAGACAAGAAAAGATTCAAAATTCACAAGCGATTAATCATGGATCAATCATAAGCGCAGAGAGGGCATGACTGCTATTCGTTTTCGCCGTATCGTATCACTGGGGATCTAGTTGAAGAAAGCCAGGATGACGGGTAGTGCAACGGCGAGAACGGAAGCAGGGGCCAGAGACGAGCCTGCGTTGAAAGCGGGCATGGGGGAGGGGGATGGAGAGGAAGAAGGAGCAGGAGCCGGGTGGGGGATGAGAGGAGCGGAGGGCTTCATGATGGGGACGGCGGGGCTCCAGATGGCGGGGGTGGTGTGAGGGATGTAGATGGGGGTGGTGTAGGTGGGAACGATGGGAGCGGGAGCAGTGGTGGTGGAAGCAGTGGGGACAATAGGGACCGGGGTGTAGATAGGGACGTTGGCAGTGGGGGAGGGGGGCAAGATCACGGCAGGAGCCTCGGGCTCGGGGCAAGGGTAGCCGTCGTGGTGGTCTGCGTATCCGGCGCCTGCGTTGAACTGAGGGCCGCCGGGGATGCCAGCGTTGAAGCCACTGCCGGCGGCGAAGTCATCGCCAGAAGAAGGGCCGCAGGGACCACGGTGGGAGGAGTGGACTCCTGCGCCAGCGTTGAATTGAGGGCCATCGGGGATGCCGGCATTGATACCGCTGCCAGCAGTGAAATCGTGGTTGCCTTCATCGTCGTGAGAAGAGTGAACTCCTGCGCCGGCGTTGGTTTGAGGGCCGCCGGGGATGCCGGCGCTGATGCCGCTGCCAGCGGTGAAATCGTGGTTGCCGTCTTTGTTGCTGGACTCAGAGTGGTTCCAGATATCAGGAACGGGGGTGCCGGGGATCTGCGGGGCAGAGAGAACGGTGGCAGGGCCGAGAGCGAGGAAAAGGCACATGAGGCCGGAGAAGTTGATAGTAGAGGAAACCATTGTTGCGGTAGTTGTTATATTGGAAGGAAAAGTGTAGTGAATGTGTTCGATGGAATGAATCCGAGAATGAGTCGAGACTTTGGTATAGATATGAGAGATTCAAAGAATGTTGTTTGAAAGAGAAGAGCGAATGGCTGTCAAGAGACTGTAAAAGACTGTGATTGATGAGAATGAAGAATGTTAATCGAGGCGTGCAACGGCATCCTTATGTACTTTTCGAGGCTCACGCGAGATATACACTTGAAGGGTATCGTGGGGAGAGCCAAGGGCTCTATCCAGGAACAGATAGGAGCAGATAGGGAGGTTTCTGCAAGGCACAAGCTAGTCCTTCGTGGAACTGATCTAAAGAAAGCCACAAGGGCAGTGATCTGCAAGGTACCAGACCACGGCAAGTGCCGAGCAGAGCATTAATGAGAGACATCGAGTCTCAAAGCTCTGGAACCTGGATGGTGGAAATGAGAGTGGAGCATGGTTCACTAGGACGACTCTCTAGTATGGAGAAACCAGTGGTCAAAGCGACCAAAGCTTATGCACGCCTCGAACCGAGCATCCGGAGCGTATATCATCTCGGCTAGTAGAGCCATGGCGTTGCATCCATGGCTTGCATTGGGGATTTCTCTATGAACAAGGTCAGCACGAGGGCTCGAATGGGGGAGAAAGGTTGCAATGATGCAAGGGGCGTCAATAAGGCTGCTAACAAGGTTCACCTGTATATCTCAAGGTGGCCAATCAAGACATAAACTTCATTTCGATGCCATGCATCACACGCAAGGATCGCCAATATCAACCTAGAACCGGGGTAGTAGTGGACACTGGCTAGGGCTAACCGTGCCTGTCAACCCTCGTCACCCTAGAAACGCCAAAAAGCTCCGACAGGAGAATGTGAAACCGGTAAGACAATTGGAGTTATATTGCACACATCAGAATAAGTCATAATCTCGTGAGGTATTTCGCCAGAAATCAAAAGTTGTAACATCTCGGGGATATGCAGGTCATATGGGGCCAGAAAAGAAAAGAATATAAAGATCCACAGCAGATATATCACACAGATTGTATAGATCACAAAGAAGACCCGAGCGTAAGTTGGAGGGGTTTAACCCAAATTCGAAATTCCAAATGCTGTGCCGAAGTTAGTTGATTTTTTGAACTTGAGTTCAGGTTCATTGTGACCTGAGTTGGGGAGCTCAGTTTCGGGATCCGTCTCGTTGGGATCTGCCGATTCGACCGAGGAGCCAAGTATATTTTTAGCCTGATCAAGGAGTTTTTGATCCAACGCGCTCAGAAAATCATTATCGTGCTCTTCATCATTGATCAGACCAAGGGGCCCCTTGAGAGCGGGATCGTCTGGTAGATCAGGCAGCTCCGGGAAGTAGGACTCCCTATTCTCCGAGGGTTGGACGTTGGTTGCCACGGGCGCAAGAGGGGCCTCCTCAGACTGCGAGGGCACCTCGAGGGGAGACCCCTCCTTCGTGGACCGTTGGCTCTCATCTGCATCGATGATCGCCATCGGGGTGTGGCCCGCATCGCGGAGCAATCTTTCATTGGGCGGGCCGAGCTCTGACAGCTTGAGCTTGAGACTGTTTCGATGCTCAAGGCCAGGCCTTGCAGTTGTCCCAGGGGTTGCAGGGGAGATCTGGGTTTCCAGGGGCGACGGCGAGGGCGGGGTGATCACTCGTGCGACGACCCCGGGTGGCAAAGCGGTTGATTTGAGTGTGATGCCATCAAGTGTGCTGTCCAATTTCTCGATTGGCACGGGCAAGCTCACGGGTGCCCCAGATGGGTCCGCCAGTTGCCCTTGAGGTGAAAGGGCCTGATCAAGGGACGGTGGGTTCATCCCGCTCTCGGAGATCGGCGACAGGTAGGCTTGATTTGGAGAATCGTAGTCGAAAAACACCCTTGTAGGCTGACTGTTTGGACTTGATCCCTCCCACACCTGCGCTGTGAAGCCATTGCCATTCGCATGGCTCATTTGTGATGCGCCGAGCACGAGTTTGGCGGCGTCCGGCCCCAGCTTGTTGCTCCTCTTCCCTTGATCCTTCACCACCGCCTCCAGCTCGGTAATTTTCGATCGGAGCAGCGCCCGCTCTTTCTCCCATAACCTCCTCTCCTGCGCGAACAATTTTCGTTCCGTCTCGAAGTTCACCCGTTGGTTCTGGAGTAAGGCGCGCGATTGGTCAATGTAGGAGGTGTCCATGGCGAAGGAGTTCAGGAGTGCGGAGTCGTGAAAGGCGGTTCGGCCGTAGCCCGAGATCGTAGGAGGGAAAGTAGCCGATACGGATTTTGTGCGACGGGATGGGGATTGAGTGGGCGAGAAGCGCACTTCTTTGTAGAGGCTTCCGTGGCCGTCAGGAAGTTTGGCGGTCTTCATGGCTGGAGTTGTTTTTCCGTCGATACGAGGGGGATGGGCGATAAGAGCGAAGTATTTACACCGACAATAAAAATGCCCAACGACGCACGACTTTGTTGTCTTTGCAATCCCAGGTCCAGACTGCGAGTGCCCAGGTGGAGTTGGAGAAGCGGTCAATAAAATGAATAACGCAGCAGCTAATGCCGTCGATGGTCCACATGTGACGCCTCGGGACAACGCGTTCGATAATGAATGGACGAACGAGTTGGGCTGGATTTGGGTAGCCTTCAGGTACCAGAAGCTTGCCTTTATATCCTTGTATCCTTATATCCTAATATGGCCTCGGAGACAAAGGAGGGGTGTGGAGGTTAAGTAGCCACAAATCCCCACCAGTCCGGGGAAATGGGGAAATGTTACATAGTAGCCCTCTCTCTGCGAACGGGTATTCCATGACGTCAAACTGGGAAAGTCGCTTTGATCACCGAGAGATCTGCTCTGTACATATTGAATTATCTAATAAATCTGATCTATGCCCAGGTGTGGTGGAATAAAATCTAGAAATAAATTATGCATCTATATAAATGCCAGAGTGAAGACGAGAACATACCCGAAGAACACCACTTTAAACACATCAAACGCCTCATTTTCCGCAATTTGCGCCAGGTCCTTGCAAATGACATGTATATGGATATATCATTTATATCAATCAAATGCCCTTCGAATCATCGTGCACACGTCATAGCGCAGGACTAGTACGCCTGGGATAGCACGAGACCAGAGAAGGGCAGGAAACGAACACCAATCAAATCGCAAAGATGCAGACAAAATGGGAATCATAAAGAAAAGAAATATACAAAGTAAAAAGATTCGCTCAGAAAACAGATGACGTGGGTAAACGGCTTGGCAAGACTTTCCAGTCCAGCGAAGAAGAACCCTTGATAGATCGTCGATCATCCGACAAGCGAGGCGGCGACCGACTGCGCCAAACAAACTGCTGTGCTTCCTCCAGCAGATGCTGGTCACCTCTCGGCAGCGGAACAAAGCTCACATCCTTACAAAGGGCCCCGAACCGCGTGGCGAGATCGAACACTCCTCGGGCCGTGAGATCCCGACCACCCACATTAGCAGAAGGGTAATAGAACCGCGGATCCAGGTACAGCAGCGTACTATGCCAAGACGAGAATTTTTGCGCAAGCGTTCGACCCGCATGCTCGTATTCCCGCAGCGAGCGTTTCGGCACGCCATTCTGCGTATGCACGAAGAAAAAGACCTCGAAGCCGACGCTGCGGATGCGCGTTCGCGCTGTCGCGCTCAATGTACTTAAAAACGCATCGAGGCGGTCGAGATTGAATGAGTTGCGGAAGAAGAGAGTGTGTGTTGAGTAGAGGTAGTCTTCGGCCTCGTCGTGGATCTGCCGATTCACGGCGAGTAGTTTGCGCGCGGTACCATCTTCGCCTTCCCAGCGAGGGTTCATGGATAGGGCTCTGTATTGCCCGCGGGCTGTGAAGGTCTTGCCGCGATCGTCTACTACGATCATGGGCTTGTCCAGGTACTCATTTGGTACGGCGAGGGCATATTCGTAGATCTTGAGGCGGAGCTCTGCTGGGAGACGAAGGAGAGACGAAGGATCTGATCTCGCCATTGAGGAATTGTGATTCTCGAATGCGGCTATCGAATCCGTTTTATAAAAACGTGGAACCACTCGGGAGTGTATACGCTTTGCCACTGTCAGAAATTTTTTGACTCGAAAATAAGTGGAAACTCGCGCAAATTGTAAAAAGCTTGGACTCGGAGAGTTGCTGTATTTCAGAATTCAAATCTGATCTGAGAGACCGGATCTGATCTGAGGAAGATGACTGGTATTATACTGCAAGTGTCAGGCCATTTTTTCACCTTCCCATTTAGATGACCGTCTGATCGGCATCTGAACAGCCCATACGTAAGAACCTGTTTAGTTACTAGAAGGGACACTTCGCCGATATGACTGTACAACTCGGCCAACTCGACTCGATGTGCGCTCTTCGCCGAGCCAATCGCTCGGCGTGAAAATTGTTCCTGAAGCCATCCATGGGTTCGCGCCAAAATTTGCTCGGACCGATGACGTTTGTTTCGCAAAGGCTGTAGTACAGTGAAGAAGATCGCCCGATTTGTTTTGTGGGTACTTCGGCATTCGCAAGGTGGAGATTCGCAGACATTATATACTTCACAACACACCTCGCTCATTGCAGATTATCTACTCTGCCGTGTACCCCCAACCAGCATCTGAGCTGCATGTTGGGGTTGCACCATAGGTTTGTGCTTTCTTTTCTTGCCCCTGGGCATGCCCTGTGGACATATCTTGGCTAGTTATCCATTTCCGTTCTAGTTCCCCCTTACCGCTCCTTAGGACCCTGAATACCCCGTACGTTAGGATCAAATCCCAGAGAGGAGTAAATCGACCATAAGAAAAATTTGTGTTGCAAGGCATATCAAACCGCCAGTTTCTTCATGGACCTCGGGAAGCCATTGATACCATGATGAGAAAGAAAACAGAACCAACAGAGAACGGTAGGCACCTGGGCATCGAGCTGTTGACGGGACACCATTTGGCCAAATCTTCGTCCAATAATCCAATTTCTAGAAACGGTACCATATACATCTTTTTTGAAAGCTGTTCTGAGCCAGCCCTGGAGGCATACTGTGAAATTAAATGTCGTACACCTGGGCAAATCTGGCGGCTGATTGAAAGTTTCTGGGGTTGGGCCTTGTTACATTTGATATAAAACTTAATTTCCCCTGTCGGGTATCTAGATGCCTCTATTCTGTCTTAGCCACTCCAATTGAAAATAAATAGTAACAGAGACAAACACTTGGGCAGTATCTGAAAAGTAAGATCTACAACATGGATGTAATAACGATTCGCCAGGCAATCAGAAAAGAAGAAGTTACGCACCTACTACACTCATTCGCATACCTAAAGCCAGTTGATGGCAATCCTGGGTAGCATTGGAAACCATCCAATGGGCAGTTGGGACAGTGACTTAGTGTTTTTACTTTGATGGAAAGATAGATTGAGAGGTCCAACGAAGAGAAAATATGGGACTTTAAATCTGGGTCTTAACCTTAGAACAACCCTGGAAGATGCCCAGGTGCGAGTTGGATTTGAAGTACACAGTGTGTCCACTTTAGATCTTCAGCAAGATCGTGTGGAACCGTCGATCGCTCGTTTGGGTCACTTGCATATTCCAATCGCATAGGTGATGTATTATCCTTGCCCAAGTGATTGTCGCCACTCGGAATCTCCGATCCAAGCCGAAGATAGACAAGGTCGTCACGACGCATGTGAAGCCAGTGGTTCACAATATACGTAACCATGAACGTTAAAACACCATAGACACCGCTGATAAGTTCCCAAAATGTCAATATGCATTGTTTCGCTATCAATAAATCAAGCAATCTTGTAATCCAAGTCTAGAAATCAAGTTCCAGACTCGATCATCGCTGTCTATACACACCCAGTGACCAAGCTGCTCGCAGGACAGCCAAGCCCCAAGCCATGCCAATGCTGTCACGCAAGACATTCAACTTGCTGCCCTTCACCTCTCGCCACCCCACAGGCACCTCGGCCACAGGGATCTTCGCAAACTCAGCCAGCATAAGCATCTCGACATCGAAGATCCAGCCTTCGGAATGCATATACGGCACAATATACGGCAACGCACTGCGCGAGAATAACTTGAATCCGCACTGCGTATCTTTCACAGTAGCAGTCTTAGGCGGCGTCATCAACCACAAGATCAAATGGAACGAATGCATCAAGAAATTGCGCAATTTCGAACGCTACCAATCGTTAGATCCTTTATCCCAAAAAAAACCCCTCTCTTCAATAAGAAGAAGAAGAATAAGAGCCACTCACCTTAACCACCGCCTCACTGCCAACCATATGCGCACGCGAACCCACCGCCACCGCGCGACCCTTCCCATCCTCCACTTCCCGACAAGCCCCAACCAACTTCCCCAGATCATCAAACTTACTCGCACCATCCGCATCCGCAAAGACAACATACTGCCCCCGCACATGACGCATACCATGCGTGACAGCCCCCTCCCTTCCCACGATTGTGCGTCAAATTAACAACACGAATCGTACCAGGCGGGATATGCACGCCCTCCGCAACCTGCGGAGTCCACGGTCCCGCATGCCCCTTCGGATGCATAGAAAGCTGGTGATCGCGCGCAAACCGGAACGCCACGTCCTCAGTGCTGTCCGTGGAGCCATCTGAGACAAGGAGGATTTCCCAGCCGCGATCTGGGGATGATTCAGTCTCTAGCTTGCGGTTGCGCAGGACGCGCTCGTTGCTGAGAGCGGTGCCGTACATGCGCTCGAGGTAGTTGACGGCTTCTTCCAGCATGCCGGTTAATCGGTCCTCTTCGTTGTAGGCGGGGATGACGACGGACATGAAGAGGGAGGCTGGGGTTATGGTGTGGGTGGGTGAGGAGTCGAGCCAGCTGGGGAGGGACTCGGGGGTTGTGACGGTTCCATCTTTGGAGAGGGTTCGGTATTTCTTTTCTTCTGGGAGGGGGGCGCGTGGAACAGGCGCGACGGTGAAGATGAAGATGAAGAACTGTGGATGATTAGTGTCTGGCTGGGGGTTTCGAGGTTGTGCCACGATCGGGTTTCGGCTTAGACGAGGTTCGCTACTCACTAGAACTAATAGACCAAGTAGAGTGGCTAGGATGGCCACAAGGAGGATCTCAATTGGGACTCCGACGACGGTGTCGACGCATTGGCGACATACCTCGCTCCAGGCGGCCATTGTGGAGGCGTCAGACGCGGGAAAGGGAACGCGAGTGCGCAAAGGGAAGTTTTCACTATGAGTTCATAGGAAGTTGTTCGAAAGTTGAGGGGAATGTTGGAGTAATCAGTAGTCGCCAGCATGGCCTTTCGGCAACGCGCAAGCTCCCGAAATAAGCTGCACCCCACACCCGAGCGGAGCCACGGTTCTTTGCTCCTCTTGGCATTTTCAACTTGACATCGCTCTGGTCTTTTCTTTTCTTTTCTCGCGCATTGTACACTTTTATGCTATTGATTTTATACAAGGCTACTTGAGCTGGGCAAACAAGTGTGCAAATGCTACGGCTTATACACAGCTTCGCGTACTATAGTCGAGATGGCCCAATCTGTCCATTGTTTACTATACACTGAGTTCCCAGATTGAAAGCAGAAGACAGCTAGTGACAGAGATGGTAAAGCTTATAGAGAAATATGAAGGCCTAGGGGATAGCATTTAGCATACCTACACGAAGAAGACTGTGGATCTTCCATGGTTATTGTCATTCCTATACTTCCCTTCTCTTTTGGTGCGCGTCTCTTCCACACCCAGCGCAAGTTCTTCCTCCCCTTCCTAAACTCATTGTGAGACAAATGTAGCCCCAGCCCCAGCCCCAGCCCCAGCCCCAATCTCAACACTCAAATGTCATGATAATATAACAGCCATGAATCAGACAGCCTCCAAAGTAGACCACTGAAGCAAACAAGGCAAGGTCTCATTTCAACCAAGACAACCCCCTGCCGTCCCCTTCCACGGCACTGGAAAAGCCAGCTCAATTCTCCAGATACCATTGAGCCAGAGAAATAATCAATGGTAGCCTGGGGTAGGCGATCCAAGAAATCCAGGGCCGATTCATTGTTCCACGGTATGAGGCCCCAAACAGCCAAGTCCTCGGAGTGTTCCAGCAGGAAAGTCCAGGTCCGGTAGGCATGGCATCTGTTCTGTAAAATCTGTCGTATAGTCGTGGCCGACTCATGATATTTTCTGCCTGGTACCAAGAAAACAAAAGGAAATCCGTTCCGGGTTGCGTGTACAGGAAAGGACCTAGGAAATATTGTACCAGGATGTGAAGCTATTTTCAAACCAAGGAAATCCCCCAAACTCCAATCACTGAAGTATTTCCGAGGATGTCGCATGTCGGTATTGCGACGGTACAGCGGAGCCAGTTTTAATCATGTCTCAAACCTCTTGTGCTTGCTGGTTGGGTTGTGCTTCGAGCTTTGCTGCTTGGCTTCGCCAGAACGATCAAGGTTGGCTAAGGGTCCCGCTGTAAAGAATTGCTCTCAACCCTGCTGAGTCAGTCCAAAGCCTCACTCGGCCATGCGTTTGGTAGCTCAGTCAGTATTACTGCCGAGAGAGTCGATGGATTCTGCAATCGGAGCATATTCGTGTGCTAATTGCGTTGGCGCGAATCCTCGGGTCTGGTCATACGTCATCCAGCGTGTGAACTGTAGAGAATAATCAGTTTACTTAGAATCAACTTTGTCAAAGAGTAACTCACAGTTGCAATTCTAACTCCGAGCCAAAGGCACCGTTGTATTCTGGGAATCAGCGTTGAAGGCTGCTCAATTGATGGTCTGTCGTCCTCTGAGGGTGCTCCCTCGAAGAAATTCTCTGGGTGGTAAAGTCGACTCCAAGCCTGGCCTCTCATCAAAAAGTCCTCCGGTAGCTGCTTGACGGATGTATCGTCGGAAACTGGAAATTCCTCCGCCTCAATCTTGGAGACGGCAGTATCAGACCCGAACAGACTGTTGAGGTACGTTGTCAATCTTGCCCAAGGAACCAATGGCTCTAGCCGTTGAATAGCCGCCGGGTTGAGGGTAAGACACCACACGAACGCCATGGAGATATGTACATTCGGATACATGTTCTGGTCACCGATTTGATCGAGCATGACTATCAAAGTGTGAAATGCGAGCGAACTCGCTCGGAACACCAGTTGAGATGATAGATCAGAGTATGTAGGACGGGTGACCGGATTTGCGCCAAATGTCCCCTGCATCGACAACATACGCCCTTCTGCTGTAGGAATGGGTCTCTTCCAAATGAATTCCTTTTCCATAATCCCGTTCTTGTCCCCAAATTGAAATATCGCTGCAATATTGCAAGAAGTCATATAAACACCTTGCTGTCCCTGCCGACCCAGCATCTTGACTTCTTTCCGCAGTTTCGAGAGAAATAATTTTGCGCGGGAGATAAATTCCGCCGTCGAGCTCTGCTGAAAGTTCGCGCCATGAGCAGCCACAAACGAAGTGATCAAATTCAGCCTTGCAGGCGGAATATCCAAAGTCGGAGTCACTAAGTTTGCAATGCTCTCTCGGGCACTTGCAAAAGGGCGAACGCAAGTCAATGCTTTCGTGTAGTGAAAGAACTGCTGCAGACGATCCGGACGCGACAAGACTGCCAGATGGTGCTGGATGCGTCCGTTCTCCGGGATATTGGCTGCGTCTTGGTTATACCAGTATCTAGAGATTCCAGCCCAGAGATCACGGTCTTTGTAGTCAAATTCTTCTACGGCCATTCGATATCGCGCCAAATCGCCCAGGCATTCAATCCACGTTTCTTTGAAATGGGACACGCTTTCCAGAAGCAGTGTCATCATTGAGTAGGAGAGGTAGATGAAATCGAGCATGTACTCCATCGAACCGGGGAGTTTTTGGCGCAGTAGCTCCAGGAATGAGTGGATGGCGTATTTCCACATACGCGCTGGCATTGAATACTTGTCTGCCAGAGGTCGTAGAATTGAACCGGAGGAGGGATGCTGGGATGCGAGGAAGAAGTCATGATGTTCGTAGAGAAGCGTTCTGTGGACTGCGACAAGGCTCTGCCACTGGGATGGTGATAGCTCTAGTTTGGATTCCGCCTGTTGCTTATCGATCTCGATGCATTTTTTCTCCACCATCACTAGGCCCGTGTAGATCCCACGCACTTCATTGACCAATTGCTCTTCGGTGATTGGAAGGGTCTTAAGCTGTCTGAACATCTCATCAGGCGTTGGTTTCAGAGTTTCTTGCTCCGGTTCTGGCCCCGGTCCTGGTTCTGGTCCTGCCTCTTGGTCCTCCATAACCACATCCACATTCTCTGTTAGCTCGCCTTTGATCGTGTTAAAACATTGAGGCTGCATGCTATGAGCTTCATTCTGATTCATAAGGCATTGACTACCTCCTTGGCTATCCAAAGCCGCATTGCTGTACCCAGCAACCGGACTTGATATCGATCTTGGAAAGTCCGGACGTGTCGTGATGTTTCGCGGCTCTTCATTTGTTCGCTTGGCATTGGTAACCGCCTTTCTCTCTGATGTTCCTTCAGCAATGTACTGAGGCACACTAGTCCTTAACTGCTGACCTGTGGCTGACCGTCGAGGTTCCCGGGAGACCCGGAAGCTATCCCTGCGGCGCTTGCCGACATGAGTTACGCTGCCGCGACTGGAGCTTCTCACTGCCCGCATGCCGGGGCTACTGATTGATTCTAGCGTGCACTCATCTGCCAGAACGCCCGTTGAGAGTGGACGATTAGTTGGCGGGCCCGCGGAATAACAGCGCGCGCCCACGGACTCTGAGATCAGCTCTTCTGATAGTAGTCTCTTCATCGAGTGTCTAGAATGGAAAGTTAGGACAGATTCAAGTGCAAGAATACCGGGACTCGCCTAGGTGACACACTACCAATAGCTTCTGAGAACCTCTTGGCGTAAAAATTGGGCCGTGTTGGCCTCTGGCATTCGCCCATTTCATAAAATTAACCAAGAAGCCATGTGAGAAAAGAGAAAGAATTAGGCGTGTATTTCGTCATCAGTTGGGCAAAAGGTATAGATGAGGCACAAAAAAGAGGGGGACTCCGCAGTAGTTTATTTATACCAAACAGGCTCTCGCAGGCAACGGGCTACCCGGGTTATTCGTTCGGGGCTAAGATCTTTGTCGATCTCCTTCCTTTTTTCTTTTTTCCAGTTGCCTACTATTTTATCCCCTTTTTTTTGCTTTTTCCTACCTTCAGATCTATATCCTCGTTTTATGTTCATTAAATCCCGAATGATATTTCTAGCCTCACCTGAGGACCCAACATAGCCCAATGGGTTCCCAAAGAACCAACTTGACACGCGCAGCATGCCGCTTTTGGGTCAAATATAGGCATACCCTTGCCTGCGCTAGGGCACTGCTTGGACCCGGTCACCGCTCTTTGCCAAATTTGGAAAGTCGATTTAGATAACAATTCCAACCTCACCGTTTCTTTGGCTTCATGTTCATTCAAACCTTGAAAATGGGCAAATTCCAACCAAAGTAGCCTCACTTGGATGTATGAGGCGTACAGTGTCCTCCGTACGTAGTATAGCTCGCAGAATGCATCAGCTATACGACTGGGCCTATAATGTTGGTGCTCTCCGGGGCTGTGGGAGCATTCCCCGGGCCAAGTGGGTTAGCCGCCTAGAAAGCCAGTCGCTAATTTTCCTGGGATGGTCGATGGAAAATCATGCGACAGGGACGTGGATCGATGTTCCGGGCTTCCCCAAGGGATACCTGTGAGCACAGGGCCACATGGCCTTTTCATCTCGTCGGGAATGCTCAGGTGATGGTTCAGTTTACCGGGATTGATCGACAGCCATGCTTTTTACTCGGTGTTTTGGGTCTTTGAATTCGAGTCATTTCGATCTACGAGTACCCTTTACCAGATCAGCTCTATTTCCGACTCAAACACGAAAGCCGAAAGTGGACCTGAATGCAATACATCTGTACCCCGGAGGCCGCAACCTTGGAACCGTGGAACCGAGTAACGCAGCATTCGCATAATCCTGGAAGCTGTCACCTTGGCAAGTACAAATATAAACCCCCAGCTAGGAAGAATTCAAGCTTTAGATCATGAGATAAAAAAAAATTTCAAGACTATATTCAGCCGCACAAATTTTGGTCTGTTGCTCAACCCAAACCCGCCTGGGTCGCATTGCTCGCAAGGCAACCTTCGTACTCCACAAGCATCTAGCCCAGATCCGAGAGGTAAGGAGGGATGATGTGATATCAAGCCATGAAGGATATTGCCCGGGTGTGAGATTGGGACTGACCCTGACATTGCGATGCAATATGTATAAGCTTGCATGATGCGACCAGGATTAGCGTGTGAAGTGGGGGTGCAGACTTCACCCGGGTGATTCGACAAACTTCTAGATGACTGGTGTGCATGCTTCGGTGCTGGGGAAGGGGATCTTGGCGCGGTTCGATTGGTTCATATTATAGAAATCTGCTGGCTTTGTAGGACTCTGGAGAATGAGTGATGTGACCTTTGGAGTATGGAGGTTCCAAGGTTGCTGATATGTGTACAAGGAGCTATACCATGACTCGGTTCTGTGATAATTAGCCTGCGATTATCTTTGATCATGAGGTGTTCCCTCTGCAAGTAGAGAGCTTTGACTACTGGTATGCAACGAGGGGAAACAAAATCACCGCAAAAAATAGCCTTGGATCTTGGGGCCCAAAGGGATATTCCCCAGCCCCCGATTGTTTTGCGACGCAGTGCCATGCCTACTCCGTATTTTGCCAACCCATTGACAGATCTCCTTTCTGGTGGGAAGAAAATCAAAAAAGAAAATCACAATCAAAAAAGAAAAAATAACGTTTCAGACGTACTCCGTATTCCGTACAGAGTACTCCGTAGAGGGTGAAGACAGCAAAGTCAAGATCTCCACTTCTCCCGACGTCATAACTGAACAGCAAACGAGCTTCAACCGCAACAGCCAACCACCAACCAAAAACCAAACATAGACAAAAGTCCTCTTGGCCCACAAACCAACCCGAATGAACTCCCTCCGCCTTGCCACGCGACATCTCAAACCAAACATCACCCGAAAACCAATAGCCACCGCCAGCAAGATGATAGCCCCAGAGATCCAAGTCAACACTACCCCAGACCTAAGCCTCGCAGACCTCTACTCATTCCCCGCCTTCAAAACCTGGATAACAACCCTCCAGCATTCCCTCTCCAGACAACAAAACCCCTCACACGAATTCCACCAAGACCCCTATGTGCTCCGCAAAATCGAAATTCAAGCCGTCGACCGATTCGGAGGCGCGCGACTTGGGTTCGTCAAGCTAAAAGCCTCCGTATCAAATGGCCAGGGCGAGACTCTACCGGGAAGTGTATTTCTACGTGGTGGCAGTGTTGGCATGTTGGTAAGTTAGCGCCTGTGCAAAAACCACCCGTTATTCGTTACTCGTTATTTGTTATGCGCTATCCGATATTCGGAATTCGCTATTCGCTATTCGATGTGGAATTCTTCTCCCTACGCAATCTAAGCTTGTGAATGACGTGTTCCTGTTCTGATTATGCATAGCTGGTCTTGCAACCGGATGATATTGCCAATCCGACAGATAATGATGAGCGCGCTATCCTCACTATCCAGCCCCGCATCCCCGCGGGCTCGTTGGCGTTCCCTGAAATTCCGGCGGGTATGCTGGATGATAGTGGGACGTTTGCTGGTGGGGCGGCGAAGGAAATTCAGGAAGAGACGGGGCTGTTGGTTGAACAGGGTGATTTAATTGATATGACTCTATTGGCTTCGAAAGCTGGGCAAGACTCTAATGGCGAGTCTTTGCAACATGCTGTCTATCCTTCGGCGGGTGGAAGTGATGAGTTCATTCCTTTATTCTTGTGTCAGAAGGTTATGCCGAGGAAGGAGATTGAAGATTTACAGGGGAAATTGACTGGTCTTCGGGACGAAGGGGAGAAGATCACGCTTAAGCTTGTTCCTTTGGCTGATCTTTGGAAGGAAGGGGTTAGAGATGGGAAAACTCTGGCTGCTTGGGGATTGTACCAAGGGCTAAAGAGTGAGGACTTGCTCTGAATGTGAAGACGGGTGGAGGTCAGGGATTTGAATGATGTGATATACTTTATTTCGTGCGGCTTGCAAGCCTTCTAGATATCTTAGTGGAAGTGAGGTCCCCATGGTTTCCAAGGTTTGGCATGGATGCTTCACAGCTTCCACTTCTTCGCCAATTCAATGCCTTCTGCAAGGGTACCAATCCGAGCATCAATAGCATAACCTTCCTTCTCAAGCTTCTTCATCTCATCAAACAACGATGTCAAAGGCACCGTGAAGCACTCAATAAACTCATTCTCTTCAAGCTGAGGCTTCGGGTTCTTGTTCTCAGGAAGCGACATATCAACCTTGACATGGACCATGTGCAAATTGGTATTGCACATTCCAGGATCTAGTTTCAAAAAAAGAGGTTAACAACAAGCCAGAGAAAACCCCCCAATTCAAACTCCACTTACCATTGAACATGACTGGACTAGTCTGCTCCGCCACACCAACATAGCCAGTCTCTTCAAGAAGCTCACGGACGGCACACTGCTCTGGTGTCTCTCCAACATCAATCAGACCCGCTGGGACCTCAATGACCACTTTATTGATAGGCGGCCGATATTGCTTCTGCAAAAGTAATTCCGACCCGCTATCTTTGCTTAGAATAGCGACGATCCCCACGCCATCGAGCTCCACTCCCGCAGGTCGTGTCTAGGTAAGCGCGGTTAGCATCAAATTCAAAAAGACACCTTTGTATCTCAGTGGCTGTGGCTGCTGTGTATTGGATATGCGGGTGGGACCCGATGCAATTAGGCATCCAGGGCTTGGGCTTGGACTTGGGCTTGGGCAACGCCCGGGCTTATGTCACTTGAGCCCGCGTATTGCATTCACAGCCACATGTGCCGCTGCATTGCGTAGATAGTACTGCATCTGGAAACAGGTCATGCCCTATGGATGGTCTCGTGGTTTTTGGGTATTGGAGGGTGGTGTTGCTTAATTGATCATAGGATTGAGATTGGGAGGTGTCTTACAGTGCGCTCGGCGGATTCCCATGTTCGTTCAACACCCAAGGGATCAGTGTATGTTGTCTTCACGGCTCGAATCCAGCGTGCTTCCTCGGTACCCTGGTTGTGGAAGCATTAGTTAAGGGGCTCCAGAGGGCTCTATGCGGGATCCAGTGTCATTGCAAAGATTGAGCTGATCGTTCTCTTTGTGGTAGTCATATCGGGGGTAGCATACCAGTGGGCCCTGTGCGACAAGCTTGGACTGGGTGTGGGGAGCTGACATTTTAGACCAAAGGGCGACGACTTGGGAGGAAGAGAATGGCCGAGGCACAGCGAGGTTGCTCCAATTCTGCGATGGCGGGGTGGTCTTATCTTATCTGCCTCGATGTGCGGGGATTCCTCTGGTAGGTCCACGGGTATATCCAGGTGCATTTGAGATCGATCATTACTTCTCGGACATCGCAAAGCATGGTGAGCTGCTCGAAGTTGTGGAGCGAGTCTATAATATTGGACTTATTTCGACCAATTTGATGCAAAAAAACCAAGCCTCATGGCAAACAACATATTGAATGCACGCAGCAAGCATGTCTAGGTGGTGTCTCAGTCACTGTCTTCCATATGGTTTGCCATATTCTGTCAGAACAACGGTAAGTATCGTTATGGTATAGGTCTGACCGTGAGCTATTAGCATAGTTCAGCTGGGCAGTGGCGAAGATTCGGGAGTGGCAGGCCCTGTGGAATCCACGGTGTGATTGCAGGTAGGTTGAGCGCATTCTCAAGCTTCCTCTCGGAGTGAGTTTAGCGCTATATTAGCGATAAAAAGAACTGTTAGATATTAATTTCTATTCAGAACAGGTAAGATTCTTGGTCAATGACCTCGGAAGACTGTGTAAATTGCTATTTGGTATCTCATTGCGCGTAAGTAAAACATAGCAAGCTGATTGTACCAGGTCTAGAGAGTGACAGCTCAGACTGAGTCCCGACTCATGTAAGATTTGCCGCAGTCTTAAGCAACAGAGGAAAGAGTTCCTCGCTTCCATGTGAACAAAGATGATAAAACAATAGCCCCTTCCAAAAGGTGGCTGATAAAACAATACAATCCAAGAAAAAGCTCCTTAACGACCATACGCTCGTTATCATAACATCGTGGGTGGAGATGAATCCACAAACTCAAAGACTGGCGTGGACCTCAGCAACGTTTCCGTTCTCGATATCCGCAAGACGGTCCCCAAATTCAGACCAGTGGTACATGACGGTCTTCGCACCGATTTCAGTCAATGCTTGCGCCATCTCCTTCTGTGTCTCCTCGCCATGGTAGCTGCCAACGTAGGCAATCACAGGGATACCAGCGCGAACAGCAGAAAGAGCACCAGACTTGCTGTCTTCCACGGCAACGGTTTCCGTAGCGGTATTGCCGACCTGCTCAAGGGCATGCAGGTAGATAGCGGGATCAGGCTTGGAAGTTGGCTTTGGCAGAGAGGTAGCAGCACTGAAAACCTTGTCGTGGTCAAAGTACTTTTCCTGGTCGACCTTCTTGATAGAAGCGCGCACGCGGCGGAGAGCGGAAGAGGAAACCACAGCAAGACCGTACTTCTTCTCCGCAAACAGCTTATCGAGCTCCTCGCTGGCGCCGATACAGGGCTTGGCCTTGGCTTCTAACTTGGCGATGACCTTGTCCTCTTCCTTGGTCACGTATCCCTCCAGCTTGTCGGCGGGGATCTCGAAGTTATACTTCTTCTGCAGGGAGCCGATCATGCCGCGGAAGTTCTGGCCGACAAAGTCCTTGATGAGCTGGTCGCCGGTGTAGCGATCAGAGATGTTGTTCGCTTCTAAGATCTCATTGGCGAGATCGGCGCAGGCTTCAAAGGCCAGCTCCTCTGAGAGGACGAGAGTGTTGTCACAATCGAAGAAGATTTCCGTAATCTGCAGGCCGGTTAGAGTCGGGGTAACCTTGCAACCATTCAGTATCCCCGTACCTTAGTCATGATGAAATGCGGAGAGTAAGTCCGGGGATGGGGGATTCACGGGAATGTTGGATTGACGAGGATATGATGCGAAAGTGCAGACAAGTGTATGTCGGCTATGGAAGAGCGGATGCAATGAGAAAGGGACAATCAAGGATAGGAACAGAAACAGCGGCAGTCGGAAGTATTTAAGTTAGGGCAAGTGCCGACTCAAATGACGCCGCGAATGTCCAAAGGGAAACCGGGCCAGAGCGGGAGGGGCTAGATGCACTGACGTGGGGGACTCAAGTAGCCAGTACTTGAAAACAGCGGGGCTGAGCCACACAATGGGAAGTACCCGGTACTTCCATCCTGCAGGTATGGGCAAGCATTCAACCAATTAAAATACGAACCGGCTCCCAGCTAGTCTACTTTGGGATTAGCACCTATTTTCTACTCCGAGCACGATGGGCTGGTTTCACTTGTTTTCAACTTCTGCCGTCTTCCATCCAAGTCCTTGTTTAGAAGCGTCCCGATGTTTCTCGTGACCGGCAAACATTCCACTATTACCTTTCTCGCTCAATGATCATGCATTTGGAAGACCCCCTCACCGGGCCAGAAGTGTACCTAACCTTGGAAGACTGGGCGGGCCACGGACTGCAAAGTGATTATTTAATTGGGTAAGACTATACTTCTGAGGTTACTAGGCCACGACGTATGATGCACGGCCATTACTCCGCCTGCCTTGTCCGAGGGGAAGCCAATCTCCAAGGCACACTTATATCATTTGTTTCGGCCTTCTTCCTCGTGTGCCTTTTTAATATTCTTCCAAGGGATGTCTTGCTGTGTGTCTTTGGTTGCAGCAGCTCTAACACTACATCAGTAAACATGTAACAGATCAACCCAAATGGATGCCAGTCCACTGGTCTCGGTCATCCAGCCTCATCACTCTATGTACCCCATGTAGTCCCAAGGCACAGATGAAATCCGGGGGTGCAATGGTTGGGGGCCATCTCCATGCATGTGCCTATACAGCCCGCGTTCCCTGAGTTGCTCCATCTGCCCGTGCTGTTTCAAGCCAGCTAGTGCAGTCAGATTCCCGTACGGAGTAGAGGTGATATCAAATATGCACTCGGACTCAAAAAGATTCTTGGCGGGTTGGTTCAGAGTGCCCAACGAGAACCCCGAGATTATATTATAGGCCACCAACTATGTGACACTTTGAACCTCGGTAAGACGAATCCGACTCCGGTGAGGTTTGAGGGATTTCAATGCTTAATATCTCATTGCGCTAAGACCAGGATTCAAATGTTCCGAATCCCGTCCACGGGTACCAGGGCTATCCAATCCGGCATATTATCGATGGTGAGCCAGACCTTGCTGCTCAGTCAATGTTACTAAATAATGTATCAATTATTGCGTTGCTTTGAAAAGCAAATTACACGGCCAGGAACCAGGTAGTACATGTATAGTGAGATGTAGTACGGCCATTGTGCAGTAACGCTTCAAAAGTATTTGACCCCGGGTACTTCGACCTCAAATCTACTTTTCAAGACTGCCTCGCAGAAACCTTCTAAATTTAATATGATACAGAAATACAGTATACAACCCCCAATCTAGATATCTAATGATATCAGCCACCTTGTACAGTATGATAATTTTAAAAAAAAACATTAAAAAGTCAGCCAAAAAGACAGCGAAGATTCCAAGGTTAGGCTTAAGAGTGGACTTTGTTGAGCAATGGCTACTGTTCCGCTTCGTGCGCAGCACCTTCCCATTGCACGATTGCTCCTCGTTTGCACGCCCAGCTTTAGGTCAGGTAATGCCCCAGAAATCCTTTCTTCCACAAACAATCTTTTCCGAACTTCTGCTTCCACTTAGTCCGCTTCTTCGAATTTCAATATCGGAAAGTACTGAAGATTCAATACTTATGAAAATGCACTGTCGAGGTGCCAACTGGGTTCCACTCCGTCCCACGATGATTGGCCACACTCAAAATCGCGAACGCATATGCCATTCCACAACCGTCCATTGCATTCAACTCGCGATCCATTTGGCCTGTCACAAACCGGAGGAAACCCCTCCAATCAGTCCAGCACAGTTTATCCAAAACCAATCAGCTGATTTGCTCAGCCCGCAGGGTCTGTCTAACCCGGAACGCGGCCCGACCCAACATCAAAATTGGATATAGTCGGCATTGGACCAAAAAGAGAAGAAAAGCATGGGTTCTTCGGGAGCTCTTCCGACGCTGGATTCCCTGCATTTTCCATCAGCGCAACAATCGATCTCACAGACACTCTCGTCGCTGCGCCGATCAGCGCTCTCCGTCTCAAATCGGCTCCAATCGATTGAGACGGATGCGAAGTTTGTGCAGGAGGTTGCTGAGAATTATGGTCTGCCACTCGTCGCTAATGAGCGCTGCGGAAGCTGGTATATTCCGCCAACGACCAAGGTTGGCAGTGCTTATTTCAAAAGCACCGATGGCCATTCTGGTCAGTGGGACTTTAGCTGTCGCAGGCTGAACCTGCAGTTGTTGCCTCTGGTCAAGGATCATGGCGGGTAAGTTTCACATCCTCGACCTGTAGATTTGGCATCATTAGGTGGCTCGTGGGCATGGCTCGTACCTCAAGCGCTGCAAACGGGAAAAACGGCTAGTCCACAGCCTGAGCTCATTTATCGACACGGATTTGAAAGGCTGATCATAATATTCAAACTAGTTGTGTTATTGTGGACTCAACGCGTCGAGGCAAATGTACGTATGAACGACACCGACTGCGAAAATCAAAGAAACGAGAAGCCATATATTGACCAGCCCTCAGTAATGCCGGATGCATTATCAAAAACAATCCCAATCTGGAGCGCCGTCCTGAACAGGGCTCTCTTCCCATCTGAGACCACATACCACCCAGTCCAACTCCCACCAAACTACCTAGGAGAATCCGAAGAAGCGCAAATCGAAAGTCGAATCGATAGATTCGTACACTCACTCAAGGTAAGCTACCAGAAGTTACGCCGCCTCCCTCCTCAAAGGCAGTACGGAGTACCATGAATAATCTGACACGAAAGCCACAGAGCTTAAAACTCGATCTAGATGGTCTGCGCCAGCAGATCGGCAAACCCATCCAAGTAGCATGGGCCAACAGATCATACTTCCACCCCTCAGACCTCCAAAAAAGCAATGACTACCGCCTTCTCGTACTATGTTCTGCGTCGCGACGCGTTCACGGCGCCGAGATGTCCGAGGGCGGATACATCCAAGGCGCAGGCGATGATAGCGAGGGATGGGCGTACGGGCTGACGCCGCCGGTGTTCTGGGCCAATCGGGATATTTTGAAAAGTACGCCTGAAGATGACCTACCTGAACTTATTAAGCGGTTGGTTGGCGAGCATCAGATGCTGGAAGTAGCTCGGGATGCGACGCTGGTTGCTCCGACGAGTAATCTGTTTATTTCTTCGACGGGTGCGGTTAACGCAGCGGAGAAGTATGATCTTGTGATTGACTGCAATGGAAGTGCGGTTGAGGGCGAGGCGAAGAGACTCGGGTTGGGCTGTGATACGGGGAAGTTGGGAAGTCGGGATCTACGCAAGTCATTGGATAAAGTTCGGGACTTTGTGAGTGCGGAACTGGCGAAGGATTCGAGCTTGTCTATTTTGGTGACTTGTGAGACTGGGAAGGATTTGTCGGCGGGGACCCTGTTGTCGATTATATGCCTGTTTTACAACGATGAAGGTATGTATGCAAATCCCCGCTGGGGGTGTATTCAAGCGCTAGATGGAAAAGGAAGACAAAAGCTAAAGATTCCTCCGCAGGTGGCTTTGATGTCTCGCTGGGCAAGCGTGCCATCAGCAAGCAATTTATCAGACAGCGTCTCGCTTGGTTGGTATCGTCAAAACATGACGTGAACCCGTCGCGAGCTACGCTTCAATCTGTCAATGCCTTTTTGATGCAGCCGCCAGATTATTGACCCTAGCAAACCAGATTTGCTGATCTGGTCAACCCGGGGTTGGCATCAAGGTCCCCTGGTGATCATGATTATGGCATGGGATCGCCTCATGCGTTATCAACGGCCTCGACAATAGCACCGTTGCTTCCCTGGTCCAGGGAATCCAACACGAGCATATCTTCTTCACTGAGTTCGAAGTCGAACACATTTGCGTTGGCGGCAATGCGCTCTGGGTTATCGGTCTTGGGCAGGGGCACCCAACCCTTCTGCAGCGCATAACGAATCAAAACCTGCTGGGTCGTGTGGCTATTCTTCTTCGCAATATCCACCAGAACGGGGTCATTCGCTTTGTAGTTTCGTACAATAGGGGAGTATGCTTCGACGACAATGCCATTGCGCTGGCAGTATTCAGCAACCACGCGCTGTTGGCACCACGGGTGGAGCTACAGAGATAGAATGTCAGAACTAGGAACATAGACAGGTCTTCCAAATACCAGAATCTCTAAAGCACTTACCTCGATCTGATTCACATGAGGTGGGAAAACTTGCGCAAATGAGCGCAGCTCCTCAATATGTCCCACGCCAAAGTTACTGACACCAATGCTCTTCGCCTTGCCTTCCGCATGCAACTTCTCAAGCGCCTGCCACAAAAGTTTGCGACCCGCGGATCCCGAGCTGGAAGAGTGAATTAAAAACAAGTCGACATATCCATCTTCGCCACTGATCTTGTGCACCGAAGCGAGCAATTTATCGTAGGTAGCTTCGAGGGAAGCTGCGGGGCTGAGGATCTTAGTCGTGACGAAGACCTCTTCCCGGGGCACACCGGAGGTGCGCAGCGCCTCGCCGACTTCCGCTTCGTTGGCGTAGAACTGCGCTGTGTCGATGTGTCGGTAGCCCGCTTCCAATGCCTTGAGACATGACTGCACGCATTGGTTGGTCGGGGAGCGGTAGACGCCGAAACCGAGGCGCGGAATGCGCACACTCGAGTTGGGGAGAGGGAGGGTGTCGGTGATCTTGAGAGACATTGTGTGAATTGTTTGCGAAGGTGAGAAGAAAAAAAAAAGTCTCGGAGCTGTGAGTCTTTCAAAGGGTCCCCTCGCCCCGCTTGCAGATGACCTCATTTGTGCTGACTAAACGATTTGCACCACCGCGGCATCGCGGCATCGCGCATCTCAACTCAGCTGGATTATACAAGCATGAGAATATCAATGTGAGCTTTGTTTTGTCTAATTTTTGACATCTATACCGATAGAATAAGGTACCATCGATTGACTTCGGACCTCACATTTCCAGAAAGTCTTGGAAAATGGGAGATATTGCGTGATATCGAATTTTGTACTCCGTAATTGCGCAATACACTAGGTTGACTCGATGCTAGTATGCAACGTTGTTTCTTCTTTTCACCACTTACTGGTTTAAATTGGACTGCAAAGCTATGTATAGGGCCTTTAGGACTTTAAGCTCTTTCAACCTACACAAACAAGTATAACACCCAATTTAGACATGGATATACTCCTCCCGAAGCTCAGACAGACGAAGATGAGGTCAACAGCCCGGCATGTCCAGAAGTTTGCTCTTAAAAGGCCTTGAATTTCACTCAACTTATGCAGAATATCAATTGTTCGTGTTCACCTGGGCAGCTTCGCCGCCAACGCGAGGCAGATCGAAGTCGTATCACTGCTCAGGTGGGTGAAGAAAGAAGTCATAGATGCACCACCATATGCAAGCTAAGACTTGAAAGTCCAAGGAGATTCCCAGTTCTAATAATAAAACAATCTCATCATAAAGAGGCCTTATCATGGAGATCCTGAACAAGGTTCGTCCACTTGCTAGGGATAAAGTCCAAATCGACATGAACTCGACATGGAATCCATCCAACCTTCACCTCTCGCTATCGGTTGCTACAGCCAAATCTAGAGTTTGTGGATACGAGCGATCTGAGTATGCTCTACCGAGATTGGCTAGGGACCGAGACTCGATGTTAAATATTTGGAAAATTCTTATGACCAATTCTTGTGGGTTTAGTTCCTATAAAATTCATTGTAGACATTGTAGATTAACGAAACCCATGCCAAGATTGAAATAGATAGGACAATGCATACTCCGTATCATGCTTTATAGTCCAGTAACCTTGGAAACCTTGGGATTTGGGAGTACCATGGCCCATCGATACAACCAAATCTGACCCTGGTTCCAATGAAATTATTCGAGGTTCCATGGTTGATATGCTCTCAACTTGGGTGGAGTTCATCCGTGGACATGGCTTCTGTTTACCTCACTGTTGAGGACTCTATCGCAGTTTCAGACACTGATCTCAGAATAGTGCTGCTTTCACAGTCTTTGTAAATATCCAAATACATTACCCCTGTCGAGTCAAACTCACATATTTACATCTAGATGCTCGCATAATAATTTCAATCTATCTTAAGTACTAAGAAGACAAAGGGGGGTCTATACTTAGAAGTGGGTCAAGGGATGCAATGCATCTGCAGTCACTTGACTAGGGATTTTTTTCTCTGAAAACCTCAACCTTGAAAGTCTTTAATTCTAGGACATCGCCACAACTCTCCGTTTTAATTCGAATTGAAACTTGCCGTTGAGAGTATCTCTCCCGTACCAGAACGCACGGTTGCTAGGGTGATCTTCAGCTCCGAACACCACCCCGCCCGACTTTCAGAAACCCCCCTTGTGCTGGATCGCTCCGAATCGGAAACCGACCTCGGGATCCTTTCAGCCTCTCTGATCGCCGTCACCCAACCCTGACCCCTGATCGCTGCCAACCCCACCATTATTGCCAATCGGCCCTGAATGTCTCCGCAACCATGTTGACGGTCGAGAAGCAGTGGATTAATGTGCAGCAAAAGACCTTCACCAAATGGTATGTCCCGCCGATTTGAACTACCCCTCCGGTGAGGGCGCTTGACTGACCAGTGTTTGGGGCTCGCTAGGCTGAATGACAAGCTGAAGGCACGGAGCCTGTCCATCGACGACTTGGTCACTGACCTCTCCGACGGCGTACGCTCTGATAACCCCCCTTCCCCCACTTGTGCAACGTCATTTTGCTGATCGCGTGTCCAGGTCATTCTCATTCACCTCCTAGAAATCCTGGGAGGAGAGTCCTTAGGCCGATATGCGTCGAAACCGAAACTGCGCGTGCAGCGATTCGAAAATGTGAACAAAAGTCTCGATTTCATCAAGGGGCGCAGGATCCAGATGACGAATATTGGCGCCGAGGATATTGTGGATGGAAACCAAAAGATCATCCTGGGGTTGATCTGGACCCTTATTCTACGATTCACGATCAGCGATATCAACGAGGAGGGCATGACCGCAAAGGAGGGCTTGTTATTGTGGTGTCAACGAAAGACGGCTTGCTATGATGATGTAGAGGTCCGTGACTTCTCTTCCAGCTGGAACAACGGTCTGGCTTTCTGTGCGCTGCTGGATATCCACCGACCCGACTTGATCGACTACGAATCCCTCGATAAGAGCGACCACCGCGGAAATATGAAGCTGGCCTTCGAAATCGCATCCAACGAGATTGGCATTCCCGACCTACTCGATGTGGATGATGTGTGTGACGTTCCGAGACCAGATGAGCGATCTCTCATGACCTACATCGCGTACTGGTTCCATGCTTTCTCGCAACTGGAGAGGGTCGAAAATGCCGGGCGACGAGTTGAGAAGTTCGTGAACAACATGCACGGCGCATGGGAGATGCAGAACTCATATGAGCGCCGGGTCAAGGAGCTCTTGCGATTGATTCGCGGTCAACGCGATCACTGGAAGGGATCTTCCTTTGAGGGAACCTACAAGGATGTCAAGGAACAGGCTTATCAGTTCTCGCTTTACAAGCGCACAGAGAAGCGCCAATGGGTAGCCGAGAAATCTGACCTGGCTGCTTTGTTGGGTAATATCAAGACCAAACTGGGCACATATCGACTCCGTCCTTATGATCCACCCCATGAACTGAGCCCGGAGAACTGCGACAGAGAATGGGAGATCCTAACTAGAGACGAGCATGAGCGCAGCCAGCTGATCAACGAAACTATTCGTGACATTAAGAACAAGCTGCGCCGCTCCTTCGCTGACAAGGCGAATGACTTTGCGCTGACGCTCAAGACTTTGTCGCTAGCGATCTCGGGACTGGATGGCGACGTTGAAGATCAATTAGATCACGTTCAGAGGCTGAATGACAACCTACCGCCCCTTGACGCTTTCTTGGATACCATCGCAGAACTGGATCAGCAATGCGCGGAAGCCAATATCGAAGAGAACGACTTCACCACATATACCCTTGATGAACTTGCATATGAATTGAGTCTCGTCAAGTCGAGCATTTCAAAGAAGCTGGCTTTCCTCGACAACCAAATGGTTGCTCGCAGTATGACCAACTTGACACCCATTCAACTGGAGGAATTCGAGTCTGTTTTCCGCCACTTCGATCGCGACGCTTCCAATACTCTTCACGAACTTGAATTCTCAGCGGCACTGGCTAGCTTGGGACTGGTTTACGACGAAGAAGAAATGCACCAGGTCTACGTTGAAGTCTGTGGGCCCAACCGCCTATCACAGAACGCTGGTGTCAGTTTCGAGCAATTCATTCGATTCATGGTCAGCGTCACCGAGGATCAAAATACTGCTGAGCAGGTCTTCCAGAGTTTCAAGGAAGTTGCAGATGGAAAGGTACGTCATTTTGTTTCATTCATGTTGACATCTTGTCTATTGTTACTAACGAATATTGTAGCCCTATGTCACAGAACTTGACCTTCGCCACTCACTCATCCCTGACGAAGTGATTGAACATCTTGTCAAGACGATGCCCTCGCATGATGGACCCGATCTCCTCGAGGACCGCGAGCTGGCAAAGTATGACTACATCAGTTTCATGGAGAAGATGCGGGAAGAAGGTAAAAGAAACGGCGATCAATAGAAGGGTGCCATGACTGCCACAGTTGATATAGGCACAGCATTACCGGGGAATTTGCACTGGCTTGGTGTTGCTGTGTTTGGTGTTTTTAGGGTTATTGTTTTTGACGCCTTTTCTTGCTTCTGATTCATCTTGCATCGGGTGAACTACCTCTCTTAACACTTATCGTGTTGCACACTTTCTGTTTGTAATCATCAGGATACCACATAAACATTTTCAAGTATGATCAATGTCGAATGCTGCTGTAGGTTTGTTAGTCAAGTGCTTTCTTGAGTAGAGCCTTTCGATTCGTAAATTCTTGGGTCATTCTTAGGTCCAGCCTTGGAAGTAGTACTCCGTGCTTCAAAAACCAGTTTGGAGTCTGACGAATCTGTGTGCAGTGACCATGTAATGCTTGTTGTCTTCTTGTCTGTCTGTCTGTCTGTCTGTCTGTCTGTCTTGTTGTCTTTCTATTTTTCTTTCTATGTATTTCCAAATATCATTCGAGCCGTCAAAGAATGTAGATGTCTCTTCAATAGATGGCGAAAACACGTGATTTTATGGTGGATCCTGCCGATCGCTGCCGCATTGGAGCAGAAGCTGTCATGTGATTAGCGCCCCCAGATGATCCGCATCGGAGGTGATGAAGATGATCCTGCGGCTCAAGATCAAAACACACCTCTCTCCCTTCTCTCTTTCATTTATCACTTAATAAGATCAATCAGCTTGGTCTTCACTTTCCTCTCCTTTCCCTCCCATCTTTCGTCAATACTCGCCAGCTCAACATGGACCGCAGTCTGGACGAGATCATTGCTGAGGACACGGTAACGACCCAGTTACACCCATTTGATCAAGACATCGCTGATGGCGTACAAATAGCGCCCTAACGCTCGCTCCTCCGGGCCATCTGGTGGTGGCGGCGGTGGCCGTCGTCGCAACAACCCCGGCCGTCGCACCGAGCGCGACGGCGTCAGAAAGGTATGATAACATCTTCCCTTGTGACGTGAAGATAATTTAGCATCTACACAATAGCAACAGTGCTGACTGTTGAATTGCTGAATAGGTCCGCCCTCCTATTCCTCTTGCTGCGAAGTCTCCTGCTCCGTGCCCGTCGTAGCCAGTCCTCTGGATTGCCCGAGACTACCCAGCGAAACCACCACGGCATCGACATGGACAGAACTTTGCATGGTACCTATTTAACTTGGAGCTAACGCTCTCGATAACAACAGCCATACTCCCAAGACCGTGACCGCGTCGATTTGAACCTGTGAGTAACCCTCCCATCCGCCTGGTTGGGCCAATACTGACGGTGACATGTTTCTAGCGACTGGGTTCATGACAAGTTCGAAGATGACCGTTGTACGTGAATTTTTGACGATGTGATTGAAACGCGTCTAACAGTTCTTTCAGCCCGCCCATCCCGTGGAGGAGGTGGCCGTAGAGGCCGTGACGGACCCGATTACGAGCGGTACGCATTTCACCATTATTGACATCAGCTTCGACAAAAAACTGGGCAAGAGACTGATTGAAGCCTTAGATCATTGACCAAAGTTCGCGTGGAGAACTTGCACTACGATATCACTGAGGGCGAGCTCGATGTACGTGCCCAATCATCATATAATCAACACAAGAACAATATTGACAACCCGCCGCTCAACAGGATCTTTTCAGCCAGATCGGACCCGTATCTGATCTCACCATGTCCTATGACCGCTCTGGCCGTTCTGAAGGAGTTGCATACATCACATACGCTCGTCTCAAGGACGCACACACCTCCATTCAAGAGTACGATGGAGCCAACGCCAAGGGCCAGCCTATCCGCCTGTCTCTCATTCCCGGCCGCCGTGAACGCAACCCTCTCGATTCCGCCCACCACCCTCGATCCAGCTTGATGGATCGCATTGAGCGTCCTCGCGACGGCCGCAGCCTCAGCCCCCGATCCGACGAGAACGATGGAGGTCGCCGCCGCGGTCGCGGTGGCCGTGGTCACCGCAGCGACGTTACCAAGCCCCCTCCCGATGGAATCGATCGCTACGTTCCCGGCCAGCGCTCCGGACGCTCCCCCGCCGCAACGGAGGTCGACGCGGTGGACGTGATGGCCGCGCCCAGCCAACAGATGGCTCAAACCGTCGCTCTAATCCCCGCCCACGCAAGACCCAGGAAGAGCTGGACCAGGAGATGGAAGATTACTGGGGTGGTGCAAACAACGGTGGCGGTGACGACGCCGCAGTTGTCCAGGACGCTCCTCAGCAGGCTGCGGCTGCACCGGCCCCCTAGCGCACCCGTCGCCAACGACGACGATGTTGATATGATCGAGTAAACATCTCTGCGATTTCTCGTCTGGACATTCTACTTTCGCAATCCATTTCGGTCAGCATGACGTTCTCCATTGTCTTCGCTGCACTTCAGATCTGTTCGACCTTTTGTGCTCCCTCTCTACCTTCCCGTCTTTGATATGCCTCTTCGCGCGGGAGCTGTCACTCTGTACTTTACTCCAACCACGAAATTGTAATTGGGTTCTCACTACACATCTTGCTTTCTTCACAACAATTTCGACGCCGGCGCCTTCGTTCCTCGTCATCGATTCATACTGGCGCATCGGGAAACCTCATATATCTCCCGACTTGGTTCCGGTTGCATTCTCTGGTGTTTGAGGTGTTTATACGTTCATTTTCGCCTTGCCCGAGGCTTGTAGTACATGATTCATTGCGATCGACCAACCTCGACTGATATCTCATGTTCCTCTGAAATTTCCATTCCCTACCCTAAAAACCCAAGAAATCTTGGGATGTGCACTATAGACTCCCGCTCCCACACTTCCGGTGAACTAATCACCTTGTGCAACATCCTTTGAACCTCCATCGAACCCATTCAAATACAGCCTTTTGATCTCACCCTTCAGAGTGATCCAGACCATGCATGACACACTGTACTGACCATTATTGGCTTTTGTTGGGACATGATATGCCAGAAAGGCAGAAAGAGCTGAATAGATCTGCTATAAAGACGTCCCGCTCAAAGGAATGATACAATTGAAATTCATGAAGCTGGCAAAGTCCGCCGCCACTCACTAATAAAGAATAGAGCTGCCATTATTCAAGGCAGAAAGCATGCATCTGTGGTTTCTTGTGTACATTTTGACTGTGAAAAAGTCCGATTTCACCTCCACAGCCCGTAAGGCTCGCGGCAAGCTTTCCACAGCTTGATAGTACCGTCCTCGCTACCAGTTCCATAAAGCTTGCCGTCAGGCGAGAAGCTCACTGACCAGATAGGTCCATGATGACCCTTTTGCACCTCTTCAGACAATGTTAGTACAAATCCCAACAAACCCAACGTAGGATGAAAACACATACCGAGTTCCTCATTCGTGTTCAGGTCATAAACCCGCGCCCACGTGTCATTCGCACTGCCCGTAACCAGACGGCCAGACTCACTATTGACCGCCGCACTGGCAACATCATAGTCGAAATCAACCTTCTTGAGCAACCGACCAGGCTGCACACCATCATAAAGATAAACGCTCTTCCCAGCCGCAACAGTCAGAATCCCCGAGTCATTAGGCCTCGTCGCCAAACTATTCAGCTCACAAGAGCCAATAGGTCCATCAACCGCCATCTCAACGATCGGATGCCGCGAGCGCAGATCCCACCACCGAACCTTGCGATCTTCAGCCGAAGTCGTAACGACATTGTAGTCCTGGTTCCAGACAATAGACTTGATAGTGCCGCCATGAACACCGGGTCCGATCTCATAGCTCGTAACCCCATTCTCAGTCGCAGTGTTGGTGCCCGCGGGAACCGGTTGCGTTGAACCGCCGCGCGACAGATCGAAGATCCGAAGCTTCTTCTCTGCGCCACCTGTTGCTAGTACTTGCGGGTTGGCTTGGATGGGGAATGCTACTGATCGCACGATGTGTGCGTGCTGCAGCGTGTGAAGGCATTCACCTGTGTAGGTGTCCCAGACCTTAGCTGAGAAATCGGCTGCTGCTGTTGCTGAGATGGCAGCGTCTGCGGAGAGTCTGGCTTGCCACACGGCGCCTTTGTGGCCGAGGAATGTTCCGATCCTGTCGGTTGTTAGTTTTGGCTTTGAGGGAGGGTCTTTTTGTTCTTACCAGTCTCCTGTGATGCCGTCACGCAGCATGGGATTATTATCTGGGGTTGGTTAGTGAGGGGTGATGTTTGAAAGAGCTTTATTATCATACCCTTGCATGATGAGATGAAATAATATTGCTCGTCCTCCACGGTGGAAGAGAAGCTCAGATGTGTCACCGGACGAGAATGTCCATGACATGTCAAAGGGACTACCTTGGGGATATCTTAAACTGGGTTAGTGAATTTGCCATAATTGAAGAGCGAAATTTCATCAGGGCGAGTGCCTCACCAGCAGCCATTTCGTCGATCGTCGAATGTGAGGTTTTGCGAAGTTTCGGTGGTTTTAATGATAGGTATTAGAGGGGCCAATCAGAGCAACGAATCGCTTTGAGCCCAACGGTCGAGTCTGATGTCAAGATGCAGTTCCAGGAAGAAGACCCAGAGTAATTTCAATATGACTAGAGAAGGTACATAAGAGATTCGTCAGGGTCGTCAATCGTCAAGCAAAGACGTGGGGTTCCAGAGTTGGTTGATGGCAAAGGATCGACGAAGAGACTCGGATGCGAGATATTGAATGCGGGTATATTCCCACCGCCTGAGAAAGGAGTGAAGTCCTCAACGATCTTGAAATCCCCTTTGAATCTCGAGGACTTGGAGACGGTGATATCGAATTTCACATTCACGGACTCCATCGCAGCCGATCTTCTTATGTAATACACACGCTAGTCCCGTTAGGGTATAATTGAAGTGACACGTGAGGCTCATACTTGAACGACCATCGTGACTTTCTAACCAGTTTTCTTGGAATTCGAGCTTTTTTTAAGATCTCTGGATTGACAGAGTGAATATGATTTGTGCCCTTGATATCTCTGGAGCGTTCTTGTTTCAGGTTTTGTATTCACCGCCTCTCTGAGAGCACTTTCTTATCGATTGTAGCATCATGGATTTGAGACTTGGTGACAGAATAGACAGATAATCTATGACCCGTAATATAACATTTGCATGGGCTCATCAGCTTCCAGGTGGTGATTTGCATATGTAAGGTACAGTACTATAAATGACATGCTCACAGTACTTCAAGGTTGTTAGTTGTGCCTACCCTCATTGGAACCAGGATATGCAGTACTATGTATGGAGCATAAACAGTATTGACCGGACAGCTTCTAGCGTGTCCAGCAAAAAGAGCCATCACAATCTCCGGCCCTCCAGGGCTGGACCAGTCAATTAATAATCGCAGGAACCTTGGAAGGTTCGTACAAAAGAAAGACCTCGGCGTTCTAGCAGGTTCCCCTGTCGTTACCGCCCACGTGATATGATGCTCAGGCGGGGCGATCCCCGGAACGACTAAAGGACAACAACGGGAGAGCTTCCTTAATCATTGATCCTGCATTGATACCCTGCTCATACCGTTCTTTCAGACCTTTGCTCTTTCACTTAATCTTACCCCAAAGTTTTATGGATGCCTGACTTCAAGCTTTCAGCAACTTTGGAGGGCCACGGCGATGATGTAAGACTCCTGGTCCCGGCGTCTGTAGATGCCCATTGGAGGTCACCCCTCGTCCACGCACATGGCTCACATTTTCACTTCTGATACAGGTTCGCGCCGTGGTGTTCCCAAACCCCAATGTCATTCTCTCCGCTTCCCGCGATGCCACAGTCCGACTCTGGAAGCTCGTATCGAACCCACCTCCCGCATATGACTACACGATTGCTGCCCACGGCTCCGCCTTCATCAACAGCTTAGCATATGTACCACCCACAGCAGAGTTCCCAGAGGGCCTTGTTCTCTCTGCTGGACAAGATGCCGTCATCGAGGCCCGGCAGCCTGGGAAAGGTGCTGCAGACAATGCGGACGCGATGCTTCTGGGCCATGGTCATAATGTCTGTGCTTTGGATGTGTCCCCGGATGGTGGATGGATTGTCAGTGGCAGCTGGGACTCAACTGCGCGACTGTGGAAGGTCGGCAAGTGGGAGTGTGACGTGGTCCTCGATGGACACGAAGCAAGTGTCTGGGCTGTCCTAGCCTACGACGAAAACACAATCATCACAGGTGGGCAATCATAGCAGAAGCTTGCTAAAACTTTCAACTAACCATCCTTTAGGCTGCGCCGATAAAATGATCCGAATGTTTAATACCTCTGGAAAACTGCTCGGCAGTGTACAGAACTCCGACGACGTTGTACGCGCCTTATGCAAGCTTCCTGCGTCACATCCCTCGGGTGCCCAATTCGCTTCAGCCAGCAATGACGGAATCATTCGTCTCTACACAATGCAAGGTCAGCTTGTTGCATCACTCTACGGGCATGAGAGCTTCATCTACTCGCTTGCAGCTCTCCCAACCGGCGAGCTTGTGAGCTCCAGTGAAGATCGCACCGTGAAGATATGGAACGGGACCGAATGTGTACAGACAATCACCCACCCTGCCATCTCAGTGTGGAGCGTTGCGGCCTGCAAGGAGACTGGTGATATCGTCACGGGCGCTAGTGACCGCATCACTCGTGTATTCACTCGAAGCCCAGATCGCCAAGCAGCCCCGGAGGTCGTGCAGCAGTTCGATCAAGCCGTCAAGGAATCAGCCATCCCTGAACAACAAGTCGGAAAGATTAATAAAGAGGAGCTACCCGGTCCAGAGTTTATTCAACAGAAGTCCGGAACCAAGGAGGGTCAAGTCCAGATGATTCGAGAAGCCGATGGCAGTGTTACTGCTCATACCTGGTCATCAGCAACACAGGAGTGGATTGCCGTTGGCACTGTGGTGGATTCGGGCGGTAGCAGTGGTCGCAAGACCGAATATGCAGGCCATGATTATGACTACGTCTTCGATGTTGACATTGAAGATGGCAAGCCTCCATTGAAACTTCCCTATAATGCCTCGCAGAATCCATACGAGGCCGCGACGAAATTTATCGGCGACAACGAACTCCCTATGACATATCTCGACCAAGTTGCAAACTTCATCACTCAGAACACCCAAGGCGCTACCATTGGACAATCCTCACAAGAAGCCGCGGGTTCTGATCCTTGGGGCTCAGACCGACGGTATCGTCCTGGAGATGGCTCGGCTGCTGAAGAGTCCCAACCACCTGCCCCCGAACCACGACCCAAGGTCCTTCCTCAAAAGATCTACCTCTCAATCCGCTCAGCAAACTTAAAGGTCATCACAAAGAAACTGCAAGAACTGAACGCACAACTCGTGTCTGACGGCTCCAAGGAGGTGGCTTTGAGTCCCGCGGAAATGGAAACAGTCATCGCCTTGTGCGGTCAGCTAGAATCATCTCAGCAGCTCAAAGACACACCCGAGGTTGAATCAGGTGTGCCTTTGATTTTGAAGATTGTCACAACCTGGCCCGCCGCCAACCGACTACCTGGCTTAGATATTCTCCGTCTTTTGGCAGGTGCCTCGTCGTTCACAGCGAAGGCCGAGTACGAAGACGAGAACGTTGTATCGGGCGTCATTTCCAGTGGTGTCTTCGACTCACCGCTCAATGTCAACAATGCAATGCTCGCCATGCGAACCTTCGCAAACCTCTTCGAGACAGCAGAGGGTCGAGACTTGGCAATTCGCTCCTTTGATCAAATCCTAGCAGGAGTGAAGTCTGCCCTAGCCAATAGCGGCGCGTCGCCAAATCGCAACCTCGAAATCGCTATCACGACCCTCTACATCAACTTCGCTGTTTATCTTACTTCTGAAGACAGGAGCCAGACACCTGAATCCTCGGAACAGGGGCTGGTGCTACTCGAAGAGTTGGCTCGGATTGTTGCCGCAGAGAAGGACTCGGAAGCTGTCTATCGGGCTCTCGTCGCTCTGGGCACACTGGTGGCTGCTCTCGGAGAGGAGGTTAAGAGCGCAGCCAAGGAAGTTTATGAGATTCAAAGCGTTCTTGCTAGAGTCTCGGCTTCTGGCCCTGGAAAAGAGCCGCGTATCAAGGGTGTTATCGGTGAGATCCAGGAGGCTCTCTGAGGCGAGACATATTACTTTCTAACGACGACCACGCTATTCACAACTATGGGACTTCACTACACGACACCTTCTGCCTAGTATTCAATGTATCTACTTCATAACGCACAACCTTAGAAGTACTTGATCGGTCCTTTGCGGCTTACCCAAAGTTTTCAATATGCTAGTTCCTGAGGTCTTAGTCGAGCCTTTTTTGTATTGCAGAGCAAACAAGTTCCTACATCCATGGATGGGGTGTTTAACTTCACCCCGAAGTGCAATACACCTACAACTTGCCCTCACCATCGACTCGAATCTCCAAGACCTGATCAACGCCCTGATACTGCGGCAAATCAAGCCCGTACTTATCAGTCAACGCCTTAGTCAAAAATCGACCTCCAATGAAGTGCCTTCCTTGGTAAAACGCCACGCAAGGCTTCGGCGCCGACAAACTAACAAGCACAGTAGGCATAAACTTCGCGCCTGGTCCACCCTTTGGCGGACCACTCTCGATATCCCAGGAGCTGGGAGCATCCACGCTCAATACCGGGATAGTCGCCGACTCAATCTGCGAGATAATGCTGGGGAAAGGCTCGCGCAGTGGTCCACCAAAAGAGAACCCGAAGATTGCATCGACAAGCATGTCACTTGATTTCAAGGCTGATGGGAACTTCTCAGCGGAAATAAAGGGAATTGAGAGATTTTGAAGTTGGATTTTCAAGCGCTGTTTCGATGGACAGGTTAGATCTGATAGATACTAAGATATCTGAGAACGGGAATTGCGTACTTGATATAGCTCATTCTTGCCTTCTTTGGGGTAGTACACTGATGGCCGGTACCCAAAGTGGGACAGGTGTCGGGCAGCTACCAGGCCGTCGCCTCCTGTATACTTGTTAGATTGTTCGTTGATGTCGTCGGAGATTTACTCACCATTGTTGCCCGGTCCGCAAACTACTAGTACATCTTGGCCTGCACTTGGGGGCATAACCTTCCAGACTGAATCGTTTGAATTAAGTCAGTAAATAGGGTGAAGTTGTGAGTCCGAGATGCTTCAAGCTTACCGGCTTGCGCGACAGAGAGACCCGCTAGTTCCATTAGTTGATCTAAAGACCATCCGCCGGTCTCCATGAGATCTTGATCAAGAGATGCGGCATCCTTGGCCGAAATTGCCTTTTGAGACTGTGTTAAAACCTTTTTGTCTGGAATGAAATCATTTCATCTTACCCTTAATGACATCGTTGCTTGTTTAGTGTAGCGGCGGAGTGTACGGGGGGCTTGAAGGTTAGGGCGGCTGAGTATGGAACGGAGCATGTAAAATGAGTAGAATCACTCTATCCTGGTATGATTGCTATTGGAAGAAAAAAACAACAAGAAACTTGAACTAACAGCTTGAGCTCTAGATATGATGTAGATCTAGAGGTCCTCACATTACATCACCGCACTTGACCCGATTTGGTCATCTCGGATCAACATTTCATCCGTAAATCCCAGAACTTTTGCGGAGGTCATTGGAGATCACCAAACGAACAGCCCTACCAATTGAACAGCATCACAACCGCCAAAATGGTCCTTCGCATCCGTCTAGCACGCTTCGGCAACAGCCACAACCCCTTCTACAACATCATTGTTGCGCAGGCTCGGTACGTGGTACCCTCCCCTAACACCTGAACACCCTCGGCCAGCGAGAGCCGTCCGTGCCAGACCAGAAGCGACATTTTCCACGCAGCTTGCGACATTCAATGAACCCAAACTAACATAAGCACAGCTCTGCCCGCGGCGCAAAGCCCCTCGAAGTCATCGGCACTTACAACCCCATCCCGAAGCGTCCTACGAATCTCTACAACGAGAACGCCGATGCTCGCCCTTACAAAGAAATCGCACTCGACAGCTCCCGCGCAAAGTACTGGCTCGGTGTGGGTGCACAGCCAAGCGACCCCGTCTGGAAGCTGATGGGAATGGTAAGTCGATCCTTGTTTCCCATTCGCGAGAGTTTGTCCATGATCTGGGAACCGCGTGATGTGGCCGGCTAGTGTTGGCTACTGCCGGGCCTTTGTCTTGACGACAAAACCAAAGATGGAAAACGATTAAAAAAAAAAGTGTCTCTTTCGATTTCTGGATGGCTTCGCTGACGACTCGACTTTTCTCTAGGCTGGCCTTGTTGCGCCTAAACCTTCTACTCATCACAAGGCGTGATTTCAGCCTCCCCGTACCTCGCGTGCAGTGTCTCTGATTAACTTTGGCGCATTGTTTCTCATTCCATCTGGGGTTGTATTCACGTCTCCCGGCTTGACATTCTTTGTGACCCTGGCTGAGGGACGTTTGGAACCACTGGGACGAGTCTGGGTGTGGGCCCATCGATGACGGGAGGACCACTGTGTTGTACTTCTTTATTTTTGTGGCATTTTTGGCGTTGTTGAGTTGCCTGGGAACTTCTCTGTATATTATGCAGCCTGTGAGGGTTGCTCCTTTTTTTACCTTTTTGAGTGTACGTGGCGCATCAGCCGCAGAATCAATATCGATGTTATGACTCGAAAATACGGAGGCTGCTACCTAGGTATGTTCTGTGTAGACTGCTTACCAACCTTGGAAGTGCTTCGATGGATATCGATTTGCCTCATAGGCAGCTACTTGCTCACATGGGCATATCGTGCTCGTCAGTACGGAGTAGTTAGTGCCGAGGTAGCTTAACGTTACGCGTGTATTTGTGGTGCTCATCGATGGCTCATCGCGGAGTCCTGTAGTGACTCTCCAATGCACGCCACAGAGTTCTAGAGATGTAAGCTTCCGAAGCCAAAATCCTGATGCACCTATGACCATCTCAGGGACATTACTATGCCAGATGAAGGAGTGCTAATAAGCCCCTAAAGTGGCGGCTTGTCTCCACGGGCCAACCAAACAAAGCAACGCCTCCTTCGATAAGACCGAGTCGTTTCCGCATGGCCAATCCCATGTGTTGCCGGGGTTGAGTCCGTGGCAATTGGTGGACATCTGGAAGGATCGTCGGGGATTTGACTTTGACGATTCCACGGGATCCCACACGTTTGGACGTGTATGGAGTACAAAGTGTGGTAGATTGGGGTTTATTTAATGTGTTTTTATGTTTAATGTTTAGTGTTCGAGTTGACAATTGACGATATACTCCTTAGGAGGTCTAAGATATGAGATATGAGATATTATCTTATATTGTAATTTCAACTATGCAAGTCCGTTAAAGAGTCTCACCGTATGTTGTGTAGCAAAGTACATGTGCTCAAATATGAGGTGAGGATGCATAAAAATGTGTGGCAGTCTGTACTTCGTACTAAATCTGGGATATCCCCCCCTGATCGTGAGGTATAGCGACCTTAGGATATAGGTATTATCACCGGGCCCTGGACATCCACAGCCATACATGCATGTGCTTGGATAAAACGTGATCCACCCGGCGATCGATCGAAAAATATAAAAAGAAGCGAGTAAAGAATACGAAAAATAAGAGATAATAGAGAGAGTCAGAGAAAGAAAAAAAAGCAGACGTTCGGGGCACGCAGGGCACGCACTTTCTTTTTTTCTGCATGCGGCCAAGTTCCAGGGCCAGCGTGTAAAATAGCAGTGTGGTATTGTCATACTACGGGGAGGAATACATGGGGATACTTGGGTGGGTATGGGGGGTGACATAATAAAGCCAAGTACCCGAGCGTGTAATGTAATGTTTCCCCGAGAGTCGCGTCGTGAAGGCAGATCCATGGGTCTGGCACCTGGGCCTGAGGTGGTCGACGTTCCGGACCCGGACGCTTTTCTCTTCCCCTCCCCCCCTGCTCGACTCTCTCTCTCTCTCTTCCCATCCATCGTTTCAACACCCTTTTTTTGTTGCATCTATTTTCGGACATCTTTATCACCGCGATCGTTTTCCCACGCGCATTCCCTCCGATGAGAGAACTCGGTCGATCTCCCTAATCGCTTTCCTTTTCGTCTGCATCGCGTTTCTCGGTGTTGGATTTCCCTGTCGCATTCGCGATCGCTGCGCCTCACTGCCCATTCTCCCGCGCAACACTCCTATTGACCCATCCGGATTCTATCTTGTGAAACCCCAAATTTCTCATATTCCAATACGTGGAGGGATGAGCGGTAGCTCTAGCCAGTCTACTCGTACGAGTCCAGGGTCTTTTGGAACCACGCAACTCACCGAGTCCGTGTCATCTGGTTCATCGCCCCCACAGCAGTCGCTCCCGTCCTCTTCTCAGGCGCCGTTGTCGTCTCAGCATGCGATGTCGACCGACGTGTATAGCCCGACTGCGTCGCAAACGCCATCTCTGAACACTTTCGCCTACCCCTTTTCCCCCATCGGTACCTCCGCCTCCTTCGACAACAACATGCGCTTGGGGGACTCCGATCGCAATATGCAGGGTCTGAATGGCCTGGGTCGCGCCGGTAACGGAGGCGCGATTCTCATGCGCAAGCTGCCCCGAAACACCAGTCGCGAAGCGCTCCGCAGCATGCTACTGTTCGCCAAAGACTTTGTGGACGCGGATTTCATCCCCCTGGATCTGCCAGAAGACGAGGGATTCTTGACCGCGATCGCGCGCTTTATATCACTCCCCGCTGCCGAAGAGGCCAGAAATCTCCTCGATGGCAAGCCCAATTCCAAAAATGACGCCAACATGATCGTGGAAATGTACCCGGGCCCCATGGCATCGAACCTGTCGAACGCGCGTCGCAACACCATCGACCACACTGCGAGCCGTGCGCTGATGGGGGTCTCTTCGAACGGTCCTCTTGCGCGCCAGTCCTCGCGATTCAATGGTACTTTCCAGAGCCTCGAGAGACTTTCCAACGCAAACCCCAATCAGGCCATCGGCGACGGTCTCCATCAAAATGAAACGGGATCGCGTATGCACAGCCTTTTCTCCCCACATTCTCCGATCGGAAACGGCATCGATAACTTGCCTCGCATAACCGGCAAGTCCATGATTGATGAGGACCCAGACGAGGAGACTGGTGAGCTACTCAAAGATCCGGTAGGATATGCAGAGAATGGCCATACCACCGGTATCTCCGCTGGGCGCCGGGCGACCAACCCATCGATTCCGACCAACCGCTTCGCAAACTTGTCCTTGTCGACCAACATGTCATCTCCGCCTTTGCCCAACTATCCATCAGGTGGTGGGCAGCGCATGGGCAGTGGAACCCCCTCATCTGCATACCCCAACCAGGGTCATAATTTCCCGTACAACGCTCAGCACACGCCGCGCCATAGCCTTCCCGCTGCGAACCCTAATGATCTGAACCCACCTTGCAACACATTGTACGTGGGTAACTTGCCACCGGACACCTCTGAAGAGGAGCTCAAGGCACTCTTCTCCAAACAGCGTGGGTATAAACGACTCTGCTTCCGCAACAAGCAGAATGGTCCCATGTGCTTTGTTGAGTTCGACGAGGTCGCCATGGCGAGCAAGGCTCTTAATGAACTTTATGGCTACAAGTTGTCAAACAGCGTGAAGACTGGTATCCGTCTCAGTTTCTCAAAGAACCCGCTCGGTGTTCGCTCCGGTCAACCAGGTAGCATGAACTCATCCAACTCGGTCTCTGGACAAGGCGCAGTCCCCGGAGGCAGCAACTTGAGTGGAATTCATAACAACATGTTCTCCGCTGTCAACGGCCCCCCTCCAGGCCTGGCAGCACCCCCTGGCCTTGGCATGTCCCTTCCCGCCCCGCCCATGCGTCACGGGAACAACATGCACACCCCGGTCAACCCACACGCCGGGTTGATGAACAACAACGCTTCTTACAACCCAAACTCGGGTCTTGGCATTCGGAACGGAGCCAACTCTATGATGATGTCGCCTCCGCCTCCTGGAAGCGCCGGTGGAAACGGCAACGCGACACCAAACCTCAATGGCTATAATTCTTTCTACCCCGACTACATGATGGGCCGTTAAGGTCATTCAAGCATTATATTGAGATCATGTCCGGCATGTTTGAACGAATTGGGGTATCTGGCGCATTGGGGATTCGTTTTCGTTTCGTGAGCTAGAACAGCATTCGGCGGCTGCATAACTCCCGGGAGTCTTTTTTTTTTTTTTTTTTTCGGATTTGCTTTTTGATGTTTTCTGTTTCCCCCGTCGGTTCAGTTTGCTGGATTTTTCTTTGCTTCTTCTTTTTTTGCTATTGCATGGGAATAAGGGCGCTCTACATTCCTTGTGTTTCTCTTCTATCTTGTTGTTTTCTTGTTTTTGTTTTTCCATTGGGAGGATTGCATTTACGGTCATTGCCACACCTGTATTCTTATTTGGTCGGGTCGAGGCGCTCGAGTAGCGCATCTGTTTCTGTTGGCCCTTGCTTTTCGTCTGCACCTTTCATACCCTCGTGCTTTTTTCTTGCTTTACTCTACTTTTTTTTACCCCTCGCTTATGGATCCAGTGTTACACGCAATAAACACCCAATGTGTGTCTGCTGTCTGCCTAATCCAGGACCTGTACGTGCTATTATTTTGGACCTATCTGATGTGATTCCCCATTGCTTTTTATTTTCCTGATATCTATCTTCGAAATCTTTCTCGATGCATCGCCGTGCGTGGATCGAAAGGGACTTTGCTGATTTTACCACTTTTTTTGCGATGCGTGTCTATTTTCTTTTTAATGCAAGTACACCAAGAAGGGTCTTATGTGGCTTTCTTTTAGCTCTTCTAATATCTCTCTACTCAAATGGCATGAGCTACGGAAGGACATATCGGCGTCGACCACATATGGCCCCCGGCGTTTGTTTCTACAGTTCATTCCTTTTGGATAAGGCGTCCCGACATACGGTTGCATTCGGCTGAAATGCCTACTTTGCTTGCATTGCCACTCGCTCTGGTTTGGCTATCTCGTCTCGTTCCCCAGAAGAACGAAGAAATGAAGCGTGTTAATTACTATCTTTTACCGGTCTTGCTTTTGTGATATTGATACATTTGCTTCGATGTCTACTTGGGAATGAATGCCCAACTAAAATCAATGTGCTACGCGAGGGTAACATGAGAAAAGCAATACCTAGGTATTCATCCGAAGAAGTAACAATGAAAGTCACTAGTGGTAGAGGAACCTGTAGGAACCCTCTTCCCACACACCACCTCTCCTCTTAGTCAACCCCACCTTCGAAGTAACTGGTTTCACCATGACCGTCATCTACCTAGAATTTCCTGAAAGCCCTGTCTCCCAGGATACCATCCTCGTCGTCACTCAAATCCTTCAGGCAATCAACCCTGGCCTGTGCGAGTCGGAGCGTACCCACGACAGCATTACCTTTACGTCGACTGATTCTGACGTCGAGGTCTACGGTGGGATCTTCCAATTCTGGGCGAATTCCGAGCCTCCACTGATCTGTGCCTGGCGAGTATCGGGAAGCTATTAGCTTCTTATTTTGACTGGGTCGAGCTGGGGCTGTCACGTGAGAGCACAGACTACCGAAAAGTTTCTTCCCCTGCGACACCAACACTTTCCGTCAACCCGATCTCCCCCAAACACAGCAAGAAGTCAATGGCAGCTGGATCTCCTTGATTCTTAATATCCAGCGGCTGTGATTCCTTTGCTTTTAATTGTATTCCCTCCTTTCACCTTTTCAAACAACATGGCACCACGGGTTCAAACCCGCGTGTCCAACGCCCTCCTCCCCTACCTCACATCCTCCTCATCTATCTCTTCCCTCCCTTCCTCATCACAATGTCTCTCACGGCAATTCTCTGTTACGGCAGCACCACAGACCAAGCTTCGTCGGACAATGTTTGAATGGTTCGAGACCGAGGGTGCCGCTCTCAAGCACCACACTCCCGGGGAAACCAACTACCTCACTCGCGTAAAGCCCGGTGGTAACCCTGATGCGGCTGCAACGCGTCCTTTCCCTCACAATCCCAACTTTATCAGCGAGTCGGTTTTGAGCGAAGACCTCCGGAATGAAGTCTACCACCGCGTCGTCGAGCAGAAGAAGAGTCTCCGTGCTGTCAGTGTGCAGCTTGGAATTGATATGAAGCGTATTGCCGCCGTGGTCCGACTGGTTGAATTAGAGAAGAGACAACGTCAACAGGTAAGCACCATGTCCTCGTTCTCCTTCTCTGCCTTGATTTCCCTCCACTTCCTTGAGATTCTCTCTTTCCCTTTCTCGCATATGATGAGTCACAAAAAATCGATTAGTCTTGAAGACACCTACATGGTTACACCTTACTTTTTGAACTGAAATGCGTCATTACTCCATTTTGAATTGCTACCATTTACTGGGTTCGTGACATGAACTAACAATTCTGAAAAGGGCAAGCAACTAGCACTACCATATGCTCGGGCCATCCATGAGATGGTTCCCACCACCGCTCTCGCAGAACCAGGCGAGCGCCAAGAATATCATGAACCCATCAACGACCTTCCCGCCCACCCCCTGACCGGAGCCCAAATCTTCTACCCAGTCTCCGAATCTCGCCCCTTCAACCGAATTGAAGCGGGTCGTGTCTTCTCCTCTGCCCCAGCCCTGGAACATCACGAGGCCCAAGAGATTTCACACCCCTCCGATCTTGCCGAAAAGGTCATCGAAGACCCCTCAGTCATCGGCTGGATCGGCAAGGGCAAGGACACCCGCCAGATCCTCCAGCCCGCTGACGTTCGCATTCCCCACCCTCAAATGGTCGCACTGGACCGCGACCGCATCGCCCACCCCACCGAGCGTCGCGCAGTCGCCGAACGCCAGGCCAAGCGTGTAGAGCGCCAGGATGCCCTCGAGCAAGAGCGTCGCGACCGTGCCCAGGCTCGTCGTGAGAAGAGCCTCAAGTCTGTCTCCCCCGAGACTTCTCGCTTCGAGTACCGCATCCAGGAGACCGTCTACACCAGCGAGACTACCGGATCCGATGGCCGTGCCCCTTGGGCTACTGGTCGTCGCTACGGTGTTCCCCACCGTGACCGCACACGCGGTGAGCTCAAGATCCCCACTCGCGTGGACGCTTGATCTCCTCTTCGATCTACATTGGTTGATCTTTGTTTTTTGAGCATCTTTCTCGGCTACGGCCTCTGTAATTTTACTTGTATGCATACACTATCACGAAGGCTGGCTGGGCCCTATGTACCTATAACCAATGTACTCAGCAGTATTTCAATTCTCACTGGATTCTCTCCAAATTCTCACTTCGTCTTCGTTCACATCTGTCATGTAACTCATCGCCGTGCATCCATTCCAATAGACTAAACAGCCCGCCTCCAGGGCTGGGAATAATTCAAACCCTCGCAATATAAAAAAAAATTATGAAACCAGCACGCTAGCAGCTACAGAATATCAAATCCTCGTAGCAACATCATATAAATCCCAAGTACCAAATCCCAAATCCCAAACCAAATATCCCGATTTCAATCCAAGACCTCAACGACCAGGGTCCACAGGACTGACAGAACCAACAGAGCCAACAGAGCCAACAAAACGACACCGTTTCCTTCTGTTCCCACCAACCCACCCCGAAATAGCATCAGCTTCCTCTTCTTTTTGCTCAGGTGTGCTCGTGAAGATATTCCCAATGGAAGCGAAGACAGTTTGAAACCATGTAGGTGCCGGGGTTGGGGATGCGGTGGGCATATTGTGTTGGATTTATTTTTTTTTTTTTTTTTTTTTTTTTTTTTTAATATATGTAGATATTTGCGAGGTAGATCCGAAGCCTGTCGGAAATCGTTGAAACGTGGATGGTGTAGAAGTTCCAAGCTTGTGCGAGGTCACAGTAGAGGATGTTTGTGTAGATGGGTATGAGGTATGAATGTGGAGGGTTGGCCGCTGAGCACTGGGCACTGAGCACTGGGTATACTGAGTACACTGAGTGAGAGAGGTGCGGAGAGAGTAATCTGAGGAAGTGCGGAGTAAGTGAGATCTCAAAGGCTTATTATATAGCTACGTGTAAGGCCAAGGCCAAGGCCAAGGCAAAAGAACAATGCATGAATCATGTGCTTTTGAACAAAGAGGGTCACAGCACAATGTGCAAGTACAGGTACCTGATGAAACTACGGAGTACACCGTACGAGGGCTGATTTGCAATGCATGCAGGATCTACGGCATCGAAAGACCTCGGGATCGGCATGAATATGATTGGTGTTTGTGAGAGAGATCGATTTGCAGCCTTGGCTCGTGGTTCACCTCATGGTGCAGGGGTTACAGACGAGATCGAGGATATCATATTACTTTCGGGGGTGTACGAGGGGTCTTGTGAGTGTTGGATTATGGAGTCTGGATATTTGATCGCGTTGGGGAAGTGCTGGGGTGGGCAAAGGTAAGATCGGGAGAGGAAAAAAAAGCTAATAGATTGTTCGGCTACACTGAGTTTTGCGTTTTGCATGCAGCGTGCAGAAGACTAGTAAGTGGCTACATACACGAGCGATCGTTATCAGGCTCGGGCATGGTATGACAACATGCCGAGGTAGGAAGGGAGGCGCAAGGCGTGCCATGTTTGGAAGATAAGAAGGAATATACATTGGAAGTTTAGACATGAGGACATCTCGATCGTATACATGATGTCCGTTGCATGGAGTGTGTGCAGGAAAATAGGTCCCCCGTGGGAGATCGACAAAAGAAAATCAATATAACAGAGAAAGTAGAGCGGGCTGACGCGTATGCAGCCAAGTGAATATGCATATAACCAATGCAACATGCGATACCCGGTGACAAATGATTAGCATATCATCGAAAGAATGATAACTCACCCAGCCACAGGACGTGAAGGAGAACGAGAAAAAAACAACAACAACAAAAGCAGACACGTTGCTATGCGGGGGGTATCCAATGGAAGAGATAGTCAAATCAAGACTGAGAAATATCGTGGGGGGAGGGTAGGGACCGACCAGCCCCGAGACCGAGCCCGAGGCATGGCACTCATCCCAGTACCGATCGTAGTCATTCGGGACCATCTCTGGTATCGCTCGGCGTAGCATCGGTCGGTGTGTCTAGCTGCGGACTCGCCGGTGAATCCAAGCTATCGGGACTGCCGCTTCCCCATGAATCTTCCTGTAACACAGCGTCATCAACCAAGCGAGGTCTAGCCGAGCTGCCGTCTGGCTTTTGCGCGCGAGAGCTGGAAGGCGAGGGAGGGTCTTCTTGTGGAATTTCTTTCAAGTGACCCCCTTGCATTGGACTGGCCGCTGAGTCTATGGCTGGAGATGAGGGCGCGGGGGAGTCTTGGAATCCACGCCATTTGCGCCAGCCTTCGAAATCGATTAGGGCTTGCATGCAGCCCCATTCTGTTACTTTCTGTTCTAACCAGGGGAATCCAACGGGCTATAGCGGTGTTTTAGCTATGGGGACGTTGAGAGAGGAGTATCGGGATGATGACATACCTTGGTTAAGAAATCGTTACAGCCAGCTGCCAATGCCTCGTGACGATCACTTTGTAAACTGCTAGCCGTCAGAGCGACGATGATGACCGGACTGCGGAATAATGAGAGATCGGGCAGAGTATCCTCTATGCTAACGGTACGATGAAGGCCAGGTCTTCTATCCGCCGCAGACGCATTGGACGCACTGAAAAGTCCAGAGGCTGTCTTGGGGAAAACACCGATACCATTCAATCGCTCTAGACGTCGAATCTCTTTCGTTGCGTCCAGTCCGTTCATAACAGGCAGTTGGATATCCATCAGGACCAGATGGAATCCACCCTGCCTCCATTTACGCACTGCCTCTTCGCCGTTCGCCGCACATTTCCAACGAACTTTAAGTCTCTTCATGAACGCCTCCAAAAGCTTTTGATTGATGATGTTATCCTCCACAATGAGAACATTGATTGGGGGCACCGTGCCATCAATCAAACCACCGAACACCGCAGAGGGAGAGATGGCGGCTTTTGATTTTCGGGTGGATCGAGGGGAGGAAACCGCTGGAGGGGTGTGTGTTTTTGTTTTGGCCTGAGGGGACTCGACCACCGGCGGCGCCGGAGGTGTAGGTACTGCTGGAACGGCGGCTGTAGAGAGAGGTTGGGAATGGGAAGTTTCTGTGATATGTCAGTGGTTGTTCAATTTGCATGTGACAATTTTCAAACACACCTATCAAACCAGTACTCTGTGAATGAACTGTGGGAGAGTTGGTCTTGTGTCTGGTCAGCGGAGGCCGCTGATGGTGTCGACTCCTGCGGTTTCCTGGAGATGGCAACTGCGGCGCAGAGCCAGTACTTAGAATTGAGATCGAAGGCGCGCCCACAGTTGCCGGCGCAATCGCCGGGTGTGAAGACGGTGTTCCCGCATTGGGGTTTGGCGGCATTAGAGGGAAATAATCGCCATGCTCGCCAGGTTCAGATTGGTGGTGTGAATATACTGCATGGCGTGGCGAAGGCTTCGGGGTTCGGCGGCTCGGCGCATCAATCATCAATGCCTCCTCGATTCTCTGTCCACCTGGATAGTACGAGTCCAGGATGGACGCCAGAATTTCCTCCGGGCTCAAGAGACGTTCCGGGTGGGCTTGTCGATTAGAACCCTCTCGTGGCGCAATCCTGATCACGATGTCGGGCGAGTCGAAAGTTCTGCCCAACGAGTTGACGTATTTCATGATCACCTGGTCGCGCAGTTCATCGACGACCGCGTCCTCCATGCATGGCACCAAGGTGGCTGATCCACCGGGTCGCTTGACCCAGATCCGACGTTGTACCATCTCGCGAGGAACGGTGGGAATTGGGCCGCTGCCGTCGTCACCTCTTGCGAACAGGCTCGCGTCCAATAGGCCACTTATCAAGTGTTGGTGTGTTGCGGGGAGAAGAGATTGCCGACGGACCGCAAGGCTGGGGCGTTTGCTCGATGAGGGCGTAAAGTAGGGAGCCGACGGTTGACGATCGTTCGGCCACTCGATCACGGTGTTGAGCGTTGGGGTCAATTGGGGCTCGGATGGGGCAGCTGTTTTCAGATTGGATTGGAAGGAGGTGTTATCGGAATGCTGCGTGGGCAGCGGAGGGGTTGCAAGGGGAGATGGAGGGTCGCCCGATAAAGGTGTTGGTAGGGAAGAGTTATACGGCTCGGTCCACGAGGGTGTACAGTCACGGGTGCGCTCGCGATGAAGTTGTTCCGACACAGATGCCGAGGAAACCGGTTCCTGTTCGTTTTGTTCTGCGTCTGTAGCTAGATCCGGAGTCGCAGAGACGATGCTATAAGCCGGGGATTTGTTGGAGGTTGGGTGGGCACTCGGGTCCGTATCCGCTTTTGGAGATAATCGACCAAGCAATTTTGCCTTCAGTCGCGATATCCGGTCTGGCATCGTGACTATGCCATAGGCGTACTTGAGCTTTGGCGAACTCTCAACCTTTGACCGGAAGAGCTTTGGAGTCAAGCGAAGAGGGGGAAGCCTGAGTTGAGCCCAAGCTCCTTAGTTTCACCAAAAGCTAAGGCTAAGAAAACCCGCCTTTGTTTTCCCGTGTCTGACCGCAAATTGCCTACATTAGACATATACATGTGAGCTGGCCTTGGCTTTATGCACTTGGTTTCTGTTCAAGAACGTGTCCTATAGATAACTATTCGGTTCATCTAGGCCTCCCTGCCAGCTCTTCCTTTCACTATATATCAAGCACCAACTATAAAGCACGTTATTCCGAGGTTTATACCCAGGCACTCGGTGTATGCCTTGTAGATAGCGCCTGCGATAGACCCAGAGCCAAGCCATCATACCGGACTGTAGCCAGACCAAGGTGCCACTGCATAGATTCCTACCAGTGGATAATTGATCGAGATAGTCTATGCCTATATGTATAATAATTACCTAGGTACTGGGTGTTGTTGATTGCGCCATATGAGCTTCCAATGCCCAGCAGGCCGGGAGTATGGATTCACCATAGTGTGTTACTTGACTCTACAAATTCATAAATGCCCAGGTGGCCCTTTGAATTGAGAACTTACTTTCAAAGATACGGTGAGCTCAAGTAGTATCCAGGTAGTCTACGTGATTCAAGATTTCTGAGATGATAGAGCCCATCGCAGCGTGGCTAAGGCAGGTCTAGATGGTTTCTTATTAAACGCTTAGTAAGAAGCACTTAGCAAGTAAATATCTAGTTAAATTCCTGCAGAGTATCATTGGAAAATTGTATGAATAAGCCCTGAAGTACCTAATACCTGCTCTGGCCCATGCGGTACTCAAGCTCATAAGTCACCTGGGCAGCTCTATAAACTGCAGGGACCTCGAGAATATGTTTACACAACATACTAACCTTTTTCAAAAACATTATATCCAGACATCTCTCCAAAGCTGAATAAGGTCCCAAATATACTAGAGAAGCCTTTGTCTACTGCTTGCATACCTGGATTGAGCTAAGTCCTCGAAATTTCTATCGGAATCATGTTTTGGTACACCTTTCCTTTGCGCAAGCCTGATGGGTTGGGAAAACACAGTGTGCACTTGGGCACTTGCTGAGTATCTCTCTTCGTTTTGGACCACATTTCATAGCTGAGGTCATTTGAAATGTCAAGAAGCATGACTTCATTCGCACATTGTCAGTTCTTTACATGTTGCGACACATATGACAAACAGCTTAAGCCACTCGAGTTGCCAGGAAGCCTGGATTCTCCCAGGCAAGTTAAACTTTTCACAGCAGTACCAAAGCCAAAATTAAATATACATAGATCTGGATAAACAAGATACAAAATTTAATTAGAAGAAGGTAGCGGACCCTTAAAAAGCATGCGCAAGAATGGAAAGATGGATTCAGCGGCGTTAGTTTAGTTTCTCTCACAGTACTTCGTATCTCGAACCCGAAAACCCAGGTTAGAAGTCCTTGAATCTATTCAAGTGATTTCCAGAGTGTAACTTTGTTCATAAATATCATATCAAACTTTTTGAATCCGATCTCGTTGTTCAAAGCCGTACGTCGACAATTGTTCTGACCTGGCCATGTCAACATCACCAGGGACTTGGGGGACCACCCCTTTCTCAAGATCTTGCGATTCCTGTATATCTTCTCTCCCTACAGCAAGAAGTTCATCAATGCTTTGCCCTGAAGCTTTTGCTTCCTGACGCAGCCTGCGATAACGAATGCGCCAGACAATATGACTAGTATAGATGCCAGCCTCGAGCACAACCACCAAGATGTACATGATCCCACCTAAGATATCGAAAGAGCCTTGTGCCGCTTGATTAAATGTTAGTGATGAAACTTGGAGCAATTCTAGGGAGAAGCATGTACCCAAAGCAAAGAGCGAGAACAACCCGCCGAGCGTGTCGATGGAGAGGAACACCCAATCTGATCATATTAGCAAGCCATTCTGGAAAGCTACCCAAATACCAAGCTAGAGACTTACTTATTCCAATGACCCGTCCATCTCTCTTCCATAACTCAAAGTATGGAGGTAATAACCCTGCGCTGAGGAGAATGGCGGCTACTACGCCAACCACAATATCCGGCCATGTTACGCCGTTGTTGTATGGTATCTAACTCATTCATTAGAGCCATTCCCTTTCAATTCGTAGAGGAAGACAAACCCTCAAAGTAAGAATCAAAAGAGCCTCCAAGCCTCCAAACAAAACAACCATTGCCGAGCAAACCAAGACAGCCTTGTTTCTACTATACCCACTATCCAATGTAATCAGCACTCGAAACCTTGAAATAAGAAAAGCAGGTCTGAAAACACCGTATGCAACCCCCACTCACTGATTATAATAAAGCACCTGACCCCAACTAACAAGCGAAAAGAACCCAAAGATCTGGGGCTGTATCTGCAATGGTATATTGACTTGCTATAAAACCTACCAGTCAGCAACAACCATTTCAAACCTCACCACAAACCCAGGACTGAACTTCTCTGGCCTTGACATATCAAAGTATCACCAACCTGCAAAATCAAATATGCACCCATTGGAACCGAGCCTGCATGGATCACACTTATGAGCTCAATCAAGTCTCGACTCTCGCTTTCGAGCCTTGATCCTTTCAAGAATGCACGACACAGGAAGGAACTCACAACTCGCCCATAAAAACATCATCGCAGCGGGGAACCCATCGGTCTTTTGCGCCGCCAGTTGTGCCAGATTTGCGGTATGAGCTGGATGCACCAGAGAACAGTCCCGATTGTGCCGAGGACTGTTGATGATAGTGTGACGTTGGACTCGGACATCGTGCCGTTGTGTGGACTCGGACTATAATCTAGATGGAGATACCAAGTAGATGGACTGGAGACTGGTGTTATCTCTACTCTACCAGAATACCAAGCACACAAGCAGCGGATTAAGAGATGAGCGAGCGAAAGCTTGACCGCTGGTGTCAAATGTCCGAGCAACTCTACTGAGGGGTGCTGATGGGTCTTGCATTAGCACGGCCGTGGCTAGGCTTTGGGATCTACAGACGGTTTATGGGTTTTATCGGTAATGTTGGCCATGACCAGATGAGAGATGGGAGTTTCACGGTCGATTCGGCAATCAATTAGCAAGGTCGAGTGATGTATATCGAGGATGAATGCTTTATAGATTTTTTGACTTGCATTGGAATGCTTATAGTGAGTATTGGAGGGGCTTGAGAGGGGTGTGAGGGGACTCGAATGGACTAGGACTGAACGGGAGAATACGGGGAGACGTTCCGGTTGTATCTAATGTTATGAATACGGAGTAGAAGGTGCAGAAACATGCATGAAATGCGAGTCATACCTGAGATTATGAATCAGATACTCCGTACTCCTTATTGAACGGTAGAATGCATACCAGGTAGTTGGGATCTGAGGAATTCTCGTCAATTCTCCGACGCATATACCACACGTGGACTACCCGCGCTGACAGGTCTCATTTGATTGAAGATTGAAGATTGAAGATTTTAGACCGCAATTGGAAGAAATGATTGTAGATTTATTTGACTCCATATGAACAGGGCTAGTCCAGAATCAAGTACCAAGGGTCCAAGAGTACATATCAAAATTGCATTGGCAACGTTCTCAGGGACATAAACATATCCACACAGGGTACTTTTTCTCTCTCTCTGGATATTCTCAAAGTCTTCGACCTTGGTGCTCAATCGTATATCCACAATGAAAGCCAGAAGAACAAGTAAACAAAGAAGGACGCGGGCCAACCACCCGCTAAACAAGTAGGAAAGGAAAAAAATGAATCCAAATGACAGAAAAAGTATAAAGGAAAGATACGTGCCAGGAAAAGAACGCAGAAGGAAAACAGAGGAGGCCATCAAGACATCACGTTAGAGCCAGAAAATACACATACATCGAGGTCGGATCCGAAGGGTATCAAGGGAAGCAGGGGTTGCGACAAAAGGGGAGAAAGCTCGGAAGAAAAGAACAAAGCAAAACAGGAAAAAAAGGCATCAGGCATACGAACTGCGATCACAGAAGGATCAAATAGTTCGATGGCGCAATGCCAGTATCTCCATTTTGCTTCCGAGCCTGCCACCATCTGCCGCTGACATCGGACACCTCGAGGATCTCATGCTTGGCGAAGCTGATTTCATTCGCGTCTTCGGGATTGGCGTCGTACGAGTAGATCGCCTTCGCGCGGTATGGGTAGTCGGTTGGCTGGGGTACTTCTCCGGTCTCCTGCTCGTTGCCTTGGTTGGGATTCGGTGTGCCAAAGCGGGGCGCCGAGGATGTTCGCTCGGCACCGGGCGCTCCACCGGGGTAGCCAGAGACGGGGGAAGAGGTCTCGAAGCCGCCTAGTTGGGCGGAGGTGTACATCTGGGGGGTGTTGTTGGTTGCCATGGTCTCGGGGCGGGCACCGAAGGCGCTGGACATGGGGCGACTGCCGCGGTAGGAGGGCTCGGCGGGTTGTTCTTTGTTCAGGGCGAAGGAGTCGATGAAGCCGCGGTGGGTGGCTTGTGGGGTGGAACCAAAGTAGAAGATCCAGATGATGATGACCATGGAGAGGAGGATGAAGCCTGCGCCGGCGGCTTGCATTGAGCCCTGGCTCTCGTAGATCAGGTTGTTAGCGCTCAGGGATGTCAGGACCAGACCACAGCCCAGGTAGCCGACGATCTGGAGGGATAGGGGGTTAGCATTGGTGCGATTGGCGACGTTGAGAAAGGTACATACTGCGACGCCATATAGGTGGCCCGTGTCAGTGCCAAAAGTCACAACAAGCCCCATGATCACGCAGAACATGTAGCAGTTGGCCCACCACGAGTAATTGGGGTATTTGGCCTTTTGCACATCCGCAATGATGGATGAGATGAAGGCGATCAGCCATGCCAACTGGGAGGGGATGTTAGTCGGGGGGCTGAGGGCGCGTTTGGAACATAACATACAATGGAGATGGAGACGGTCGCGAGCGCGAACGGATCGCCAAGGATGTTACTTGGACGAAATTTGCCCATTTTGGAAACGGGAGGTTTGTGGAAAGAGGTTTGTGTTGAGGTCATGAATGGTCGAGTTGCCCAGTTGCCAGATTGTTTGGCTGAGGCTGAGGCTTTGAGGCGAGGCTGTGAGGCTGTGAGGCTGTGCGTGTATATAGGTGAACGAGTGACGAGGAAGGAACGACTGGTTAGTTAGCAAGGAAGGGTCGAAGGGTGAAAGCGGAAGACTAGAAAGCAATAATAATCTAACAATAACGTACCTTGAGACAGAGCCAAGTGGGTTTCAGAGACAATCCGCGGGGTGAGGTTGGGATACAAAAAGAGGCCCCTTACAGATAAAACAGCACCAGGCTGGGAGTCGGGGGAAAAAAGAAAGGAATGATCTCGAAAAGAAAAGAAAAGAGAGTAATAGCGAAGGAAAAAAAAGAATGGTTCGCAAAGTCGAAAAGTTCGCGAGAATGAAAAGGAGGGAAATGTGCCAGGTACCGTCCCCACTGCGTGTACACGCACCCCTGGACGGTCTCGCCCTGGACGTTTTTCTCTTTGGACCTAAACTCCTCTCTTTGACTTCCTATAAATAACCGGCTTACTTGTTATTCTCTATACTCTCTTTACTCTCGATAGCCTAATTTCTATCTACCCTATAAACCCTTAGTTCTTACTATTCTACTACTCTTTACGCTTGTGCTCCTGGTTTTAAGATTAAATACCCAAGCCCTAATTCCCAAACGTTCTGGACTGCAATTTCCCACTCCACGGACCCACACCCGATCGCCTGTAGAGATCGATGTTGAACGTCAACGTCCAGTCTAGAACTTTTCGGCCTTTTTTCTTTACCAGTGTGTCCGACTTCTGCTGTCGCCCTATGAAACCCGAACTACAACTCCCGGAATCCGGGGTATCCCACATTCCAGGCGATGAAATACCCGATCTCATGACGACACGAGTATGGCATAGGCATGCTGAACCATGAAACGTATCAAACGTCGGCAGCCGGAGATCAAATTCCCCATATCTAAAATGACAAATATACACCCCGTCAGTACGGAGTAACTACCGAGCACTCCGTACTCCATACAAACATTGCAATCGCAACCGACACCGAGTTCCCACGAGAAAAAAAAGAAATTGATCAAAAACATATACACCCAAAAAACCCCAGAATACGCCAATGGATATCATACAATACAAACGCATGCACGAACGCCCTCAAACCTCCTCTCGCTGCTGTACAATAACCTCTTTCCTACGCGTTTCCCTCTCCACATCCTCGAGTCTCCCTTCCCACTCAGCCCAAACCTCCCCACTCCCCACTAATCCAACCTCATACCACCGCTGTAAAACACTAGCCGTACGCACCCTCAGCTCGGATATCTCAGCAGCCTGTGCTGTCTGCACCTGCGCAAGACGATCAAGCTGAGGCTGGAGCTCGATGAGCGAGGCGGAGCTCACGGCGTCTGGTACGGGGAGGTCGTTGAGAGAGGTGAGGCGGGAGGCGGTTTCAGGGAATGCGGTGGCATAGGATAGCACTATAGAGGCGAGAGTTTGGGGTGTGAGGCCTTGTGGGATTTCGTGTGGTGGTGTTGTTTGGAAGAGGTCTGGATTGCGGTGGTCTGGGATTTCGGGTTAGGTGCTAGATACGTGGGACGTGCTGTAGGCATTGGGGGGGTGTTTACGTACGGAGCTGGAGAATGTCTCGGGCGGCGGGGACGGCTCGACTGAGTTTTTCGAGCTCGGCTTCTAGACTGGCGAGACGGCGAGTGACGGTTTCGTCGAGGGTCGTGGGCTTCTCTGGTGTGGTGGGGACGCCGGTCCAGTCGGTGGCGCCGGTGAGGAGGTAGGTTAGGCGGCGGAGGCGCGCCTCGAGGAGCTCAATGGTGGCTCCGGCCACGGTGTCGCTTTCGGTGGTCATGGTATTGTGTTTTGCTGGATGTTATGGGGAATTGGGTTGGGAGTGGAGGGTTAGGAGCTGCGGATGCAAACATGGCAAAATGTGGGGAGCTTATCGGTTTGTTGACGTCCGCTCTCTTCTATACGCCCCGTGGACTACTATACACATACTAGATATCGTACACGAAGGATCAGAGCATTAGAGAACATATTTGCTAAAGCTCAAAAGTAAATAATCTAATGGTAAGCTTGTATGCAAATTCAATCATCTAACGGGCAAATAGCTTCCTTTGTACTTCTTTGTTGCCTTGACTCGAGCCTTTGCTCTATTGGAATTACTGCCTCAAGGAGGTAACAGGAGCTCATGTATTCTCTATGAGCGTAATTTCCTTCTTTACAAATTGAAGAATACACACTGGAGTCAAATTCCTTTGATATGTTCAATTGGCTTGAAATTGCTTTGCCCGAGCTCGATGCTAGTCTAAGTTTCATTAATTCATCATTCATATGGGTTTCCCGGAATGCTTCATCCGTGCTACTTTGCATGCTCGATATGGGCGTCCGCATCTTTCCTATCCACATGTGTCCACTGCGAGTCATCATTGGAGGTACTCGAAGTGCTATTGGCCAGAATGCTGCCTCTTTTCTCCTGCATCTCTTGACCAGGCTTCTTCTCATCGTCAAAATTTGCGACCTCGTAGTCAAAGACATTGACATGTGCAGGCTTTTCAGGCTCTTGAGGTGTTTCAGGCTGCGTGTATTCGGGTGGAGCTGTGGGGAGCCAAGGGTCTTCTTGGTCATTAATGACGATAGTAGGAGTTTGCTCAAACTCGGCAGTGAACGCGTCGTTATCTCGGTTCACAAAGCCCTGGGAATCGGTTAGTCGGATCTGGTCCAAGGTACTGTATCATGCACAACAGGTACTTACCTGGAGTTGTGGGGGTGCAGGGTCCACTTGTGCATCCATTGCATTCCCGCTTGCATAAACGAGCAAGACGGAACTCCACTCTTCACGGGCGGCTCGGAGCACTTCAGTCTCCGAGACCTTCCGGATGGTGTAGCCAATAGTGTCACCACTCGCTCTGGTGCCAGTTTCATTCTGCTTCTGTCTTTTTTCGGCTTGTCGGGCCTTTCCATCTTCCGCCGAGTAGCTGATGCGCCACCATTGATAGTTGTCGTGCGGATCACTATCCATTTCCATCAAGTCCCCCGCGGTAGTTTGGGGATCGGACAAAACATAAGTCACATGCGGCTGAGTGCACACGCCACGCAGGGTGTACTTGTAAATCGGAGGCTCGGAGGGCGATTCGGAGGGCTCAGTGAGTGTCTTGGATATTTCGCGGAGAGATTCCAATGTGCTCTGCTTTCTTTCCTCCAGTTCTATTTGAGGGTCGTTAGCTTGATATGATGGGGGTGGCGATATGTTGAGGTTACCTTTGAGTCTGACGTCTATCTTGTTGGCGATTATTTTCAGTTCCTCAGTAATCCGGGTTGTCTCCGAATTTGCCGCGTCTGAAACGGCGGAGTCGCTCAACGGTTCGGATGCAGGTGTGCTCAATGATGCGGCTGCTTTCTCGAGAATTTCTTTGGCAGTGAAAATGCTGCTACTTCCCTCCGGGAAGGTATAGCCTTTCATAAGCTGCTCAAGTTTCAAGATCTCTCCTTGAATCTCCAATCGCTTTAGCCGGAATTCGCGGGCAATATGCTGGCAGCTGCTCAGATATCGATCAGGATAGAAATTCAGAGGAACTTCCACGTCCACCGAGTTTGGCTTTTGGTGTGCATCAAGCTTGAAGACCAGCACATCAGCAACATATTCAAGCCATGTTTCGTCCAGCTCTTCTCCAGGACTGTCACTCCAAAGAGCCGAGTCCAAAACTTCGTAGAGTGTCTGTCCATGGTCCTTCTCAACATTGGGCTCAAAGGTGAAAAGTTCTTTCCTTTCGGGCTCATCGAACTCGCTAAAGAGTTCTTTCTTGTATGCATGGGAGGTGAACATGGTGGTTAATGGGTTTTCGGGATCGGCCTGCATGGCAGCACCATTCCATGCCTCCATGAACCTGGTTACAGCATCCTCCGAGTCGGTCGCCATTTGCGACATGCTTTTGATCTTGGCCAGGCTCTCACTACTTCCGAATGCACGCTTCGAAGTATCCATCAAAGCCATGAGCCGCTGGGATTCATAAATGATGTCATCCCAGTCATTGTCAGATTCGGTGCCATCATTGATTGTGACGATCTTTGGCAGATTGATGGCGTGTCCGTTCCACCACTGTGGCTCATGGCCATAGTCGAACAAAAGTTTGTTTCGTAATAGTAGAGCTTCTCGGGCCCGTGGGATGTTATGGAGAATGGTCAGGAATCCCCCAAGATAGACGTCATCTGCATTTGGCCGAATAAACGCTGGCTCGCCTTCCACTCTCACGCGATCTTCTGGGTCCGGGCTGGCCATTACTTCCTCGGTGTTGAAAAGAGTCATGGCCCAAGCATTCTCTTCATAATGATCCCGCGTCGCTTTGCTGAGTTGCGACTGGTTGTTTGATGTGACCCCGGTTTCCTGTTGCCCCATGTCGGAACCCAGGGACATGGCAACTGCTCGCTGGAGTTCTTTTTCCTCGCGTTCAGCCAGAGTTAGACCTTGCCCGGAGTCTTCTGTTGACGAGAGTCCCATGTCAGTATGCTGAGTGCATTTGTATTCTTCAGGTGGTGTGGTACCTTTAGAGGCGCTTGCGACGCCCTGCTTGCCCGCGTTTTGGTCTGTGTCGCGTTTATCGATCCGAGAGGGAGGGCGTGACGGCGGTGCGGTCGCTGGTAAGGGAGGTGCATTATCTTGTTGGGAGAAGTCCCATACTAAAGTGGGAATGTCAGCTCCGAAAGAAAGTGCGAACGAGGCTGTCCAACTTACCAGGCCCTTTCTCGCCGTAATGTCCAGTTGTCTGTACCCAGGTGTCAAAATATGAAACGATGCGCCTCGGTTGTGAATCTTACCTGTGGTGGCGGCCCAGATGGATCCTCGAAGTAAGCGTTGATAGCTTTTTGCGAGTCGAGGTTGTTTGCCTGCAAGGCCATTAGCTCGATAGCAACCGGTATAGAGACGGGGGAATTACCTTCAAGAAGGCAACCGCTTGTTCGCGTGTCGTACTTGTAAAGCTGACAAAATTCGCAATGGCATCCTCGGTGGGCTCCATCTTCACGTCGAATGGTCACGCTTTCAAACGCGGAGAAGTGAAGTGACGGTTGTCGCATCGGAGCTTCCCCACCACATGACGCCAAGCCGCTCCGCTACTTTGTTTGTCTTCACTTTCTCTTTCTCTTTCTCCATCCCTCCCTCTATTTGTGGACATATCTTGTAAAAAGGGCCCCAGCTAACAATGAATTGTTCACTGCAGACTTGACTACATCTTTTAGTCTCTCTGCTCCTCTCACGCCAGTCGAACAAAGACACTTACGTCCAGAACCATTCCTCTTTGAGCACCACAATGGTTATGTTTCCTCTTTTGCATGCCATTCTCACCAACAACAAAGCCTAACAACAAAGTATACCATCAAAGATGTGTTACGTGAGGCACACATATATAAAATGGCCTCCCTGGCTGGCCATCTAGTCTCCATCACACTCCAACAATCCATCTAGTTATCTATCTATCAACCAATCATACAGACAAACAAACGATCACAACTCCACTAGCAACTGCAGTTACAGTAATCAAAACCAGCCTACCCAGTCTATCAGAACAGCATATCTTCAGCTAAAAACTCTCATCCCAACCACTCAACATCATTTACAACCACACCAGCAACACAATGGCCCCCACACGCAACACCGCCTCCACGGCCACCTCCGAGGACAACTTCAATCCATTTGTCCTCGAGGAAGTCTTCCCTCCTTGGGGCTCCGAAGCTGCATTGATGCAAACCGCCGAGCACTATGCCAGTGAGACCCTTTCGTCCATTTACTTCGACCTCAACACCTTCAGCCGCTTCCAGCAGGATGCAAACGCCGATGACTTCCACTCGATGCAGGTCATGGACAACCTTGTCGGCGTTACAGTGGCTTTCATGGAAGAGTCATTTACTCAGTACATGAAATCGAAGCGCGTCGACAAGAAGCAAGGTGAATCCAAATATCTTGCAGCTGACAATCGATTTTATGCTACCGTCTGTGAGATCGGGTGGAAGATGTCCGCCATCTGCGCCCACACCGAGGCCTTCCGTCGCGCGTTCCGAGAGGCTGATTACAGACTCTGGGGATGTCTCCTCAACAGGATCCAAGAGAATGCGTTGAGCATCGAGCACTACGCTCACAGCCGTGCGCTGGACTGGACCAGCCTGATCAAGAACGTCACAGGACCTCTTCCAGGCCTGCCATCCATTCAGGAAGCCGTTGCTAGTGCATTGGACTGGGTGGTTGACCACCCTCATCACACCGTCTTGACACTCGACGGTGGTCTGAAGCACCCCGAATTCCAGGGGCAATTTCAGACCAACATCGAACGCAGTATCGTTGGAGAGGGCTTTTCTGTAGACCCCACAGCCAAGTCAGAGGCAACTTCCCTCGAGGGATGTCACATGTGCGGAAGCTATGACGACTGCGGATGTACTCTACAGTCTCGAGTAGCAGATCTTGTCGAGTTGGTTGAGTATCCCGGAAAGGGAACCGGAGTCCGTTCACTCGCCTCTTTCAAGCGCAACGACATTCTCGATATCTATGTAGGTGAGCTTCGACCGAATGCTAATCAAGATGACGTGTATCCCCTCACCCAGAGCCCCGACGGAACGAACGGTCTTTTCCTGTGCTACGTCTGTTCAGAGAAGTCTGGCAACTGGACTCGGTTCCTCAACCACTCTTGCCAACCCTCGACGCAGTTTATGGTTCGCACCATCGGAAACAGAGTTGTGACCACGATTGAAGCAGTGCGCAACATCTTGCCCTTTGAGGAGCTGACAATTGACTACGGTGCGGATTATTGGAGCACGGGTAAGCGCACATGTGCCTGTGGTCACTGGAACTGTTGTAGCAACCCGAGCAGCGCGAGTGGGAGCCCCCAGCCCAGCTCCTCGGTCCTCGGAGGTAAGATCAGCAAGAACAAGACCACCAAGGGCAAGAAGGGCACCAAGGGTAAGAAGGGCAGTAAGAAGGGTACCAAGGCCAAGGCAAAGAGGTAGACACTTCTTGACTGGTAGTATGGCGCTCTCCATGTGATGTTCAGATGCAGTGGAGACATTCTATATCACCACTCCCAAGCATCGCAACACCCAAGTCATTCATTTGATCTATATTCTCATTTGTGCTATTTTGCCATATTTATCATAGTTTCTCTTTTGATTCGCGTTCTCGTCATTGTCTTGCTCATTTTTTGATTAAACAAGAGGGAAAAGCTTAAAAAACAGATGAAACCCCCACAAAATCTCATAAAATATTCAATAAATATTGATTTACTATCATCATTCTTGTCTCCCTCCCCAGTAAATACATCTTTTATGGGAATAAGATTATGTACAACATGAAAATACTCCGATGTAACCCAAAATAGAAGTAGATGATGTAGGCCCTCGGCCGTATCCGCCTCCCCCCGCAGTCTGCGCGTGCGGGGAAGCTTTAGTTCCCACTTCAACTGTCTCTTCAATTGCTCGTTTGATATACCATTTGAACTTGGTCAACAGCTCATCGAAACTTCACTGGATCCGCATGAAATTGCGCCAGGACTGAGAGGCATGAGACTTCGTTGTTAGCTATCGAATCTACGAAGATGAGCTACAACGGAGCCTTGAGCTTTGGAAGAGGCCGTTTGGCACTCCGGGTTCAGCTCCGAACAAGGAGAGTCAATGGCGTACATCGTCTACGCAGAGGATTACTCACTGAGAGCTATGCTAGAGGTCCATCGGATGTAAGTACCTCTACCATTCGCACCATTTCTAGAACAATGCGGAGCGACACCTAGTTCAGACAAATTGCTCACAACTCTTACTCGCATGAAGACCCCCTTGATTGAATCGACCGTCGGCGCGCACTTTGCCAAGATTGTGACAGAACACGGAGATCGAACAGCGTGAGCATCGAGCCAAATATTTGAGAGAGTGAGACTCACAAGTTCGACTTTACTATCTAGTGTTGTTTCACGACATCAGAATGATAGAGCAACCTATGCATCTCTGGACACGCGAAGCAATGCGCTCGCCCGCGGGCTGGGATCGGTCGGCGTCCGGAAGGGAGACCGAGTAGGAGTGATGCTCGGGAATTCAATGGAATACGCTGTGGTACGCTGGATTGTCCAATAAAGAATCGAGAGGCTGATTTTGACAGGCAACGTATGCGTTATTCAAACTGGGTGCTATTCTGGTAAGTTCGTGCTGCTCGGGTATACAACACTCAATCTCATCCCTCGCAGGTTCCGCTCAATCCATCCTTCAATGCAGCACAAGTTATTGCAGCTTTGGCTCATCTCGAGTCCACTCATTTGATCATAAGCACAGAGTCCAATCTGCCTCGAAAGCAACCGCGAAGCAACATTCCCTTGATCGATGAGCTCGTTGGAGACATTCAGAGCTCGAAGTTGGAGTCTTCATTGGTTCCTTCGCTAAAGCAGATAATTATGGTCAATAACTCCGATGGTCGCGTGGATATATCAGCTTACAAGAGCTTAACACCCTTTTCATCTATCATCTCGCAACTCGCCGCAGATGGCGGTCCCTTACCCCCGCAAGACCTTTCCCCGCACGATATCGTGAACATCCAGTTTACGTCTGGAACCACAGCGATGCCCAAAGCAGCTTGTCTTAGCCACCATTCGATCTTAAATAACGGCTATCAAATTGGCGATCGTATGCTTCTCACATCCAACGATATCGTCTGTTGCCCACCGCCGCTGTTCCACTGCTTTGGCAGTATATTGGGCTATATGGCGACAGCAACCCACGGCGCCGCTATTGTGTTCCCGAGCGAGTCCTTCAATGCCCGTGCAGCGCTCACGGCAGTTCAAGAAGAGAGATGCACTGCGCTATACGGTGTCCCGACTATGTTTCTCGAAGAGCTGAGTTTGATCGAGACAGGGGAAATATCCCGTGAAGGATTCCAACAATTGCGGACAGGTATTGCTGCTGGAAGTAGCATACCATCGGAGATAATGAAAAAGTTACACCGGGTATTGAATCTGACGGAACTGACCATCTGCTATGGCATGACGGAAACAAGTCCCGTGTCGGCCATGACGACCACAGATGACCCCATTGATAAACGCATCAGCTCGGTTGGGAAGCTTATGCCGCATGTTCAAGCGAAGATTGTGAATCCAGAGAACAAGGGGGAAATACTGCCGTTAGGGAGCAGGGGTGAGTTGGCTGTTGGCGGGTACCTTCTTATGAAAGAGTACTGGGGCGACTCAGAGAAAACAGCGGAAGTGATGATCCCGGATGAGACTGGTAAGGTGTGGATGCATGTAAGTTCTCATGTCCTTATTTTTACTTTGATCTTCCCTGACCTCGCGCTTTCAGACTGGAGACGAAGCTTCAATGTCACCAGATGGATATATTACCATCACTGGGCGAATCAAAGACTTGATCATCCGAGGAGGAGAGAATATACATCCCCTGGAGATTGAGAACTGTTTGCTAGCAAACGATGCTATTTCCGATGTTTCCATCGTTGGAATCCCCGATGTGAGGTACGGGGAAGCTGTGGCTGCATTTGTTGTACCCCGAGAGCACAGCGCAACCACCATCACCGAAGAGAAGATTCAGCAATGGGTACGCGAGAAGCTGAGCAACCATCTTGGTAAGTCAAGACTCGAACTAGTTTGAAATCGAAGCTGATGGTGTTTGCGTAGTTCCGAAGCACGTCTTCTTTTTGGGGCCATTGGAGTCTTTCCCCAAGACAGCGAGTGGGAAAATCCAGAAGTTCAAGCTGAGAGCGAGGGCTGTTGAGCTTTTGGCAACAAGTGCTGCATGATTTGTGATATACAGGCCTTCGATCCCTTGTACATAAGCATAGAAGATCAGTGATACTGTATATACTCACATTTCCAAGTGATCTCATCCACAGAGAATACTCAAGATCGTGCGGGTCCACGGGTCAAGGGTAAACCTTGCAAGGTTGGAAGTCCGATAGGGTCAAAAATGTAGTAGATAGAGATATTGAAATAAGAAACAATTAAAAGGTGTCTGGAATTGCCAATAGATGATCATAACAAAGGCCAAAATTGCAAGCTCTCGTGATATACGTTTGATCAGGAGTATAAACCACTGGACTCATTCGTCCAGCAGACTGCGATTAAAAGTCCTGAACACCAGTCTCTCCATGTAGATTGGTGCGGGCATCTTCTCCGCGGGTATCACCAACCACCCACTCGGGTTCCTCATCCTCGAAGTACTGATCTACCTTGTCGGAATCATCGTCATACTCTTCGTTCTCATCAACGGTCTTATAGTCGAAATCGGGATCATTGCCCTGCATAAACCGCAGCCCCATTTCCCACTGCCAGAGCCGCTCGCCTTCTTCTTTATTCGGCGGGATCTCATCACGGTCCTCAGCGAGGACCTCCCCATCCGGGCCGCGAGTGTAGTTCATCATGGCATGAGGATCCGGATGGGAGATCGCGTCCATTCTGGCCTCGGATCGCATGATGTCTGTTTGCAAGATGCCGGAGAACCCTTTCGCTCTTCCTGCAGCTTCTCTTTCTTCTGGTGTTTGGAATCGGCGGATGAGGCGATCGTACATTAAAGGGTCTGGAGAGAGTCGAGCAATGTTAGCATTGGATGGGTAGATCCTTTTATATGCAGTGCCAGCGTTCGCGATCAAGTGAAATGACATATGATCAGCTGGGCATTGGGAGAGAAAAGAGCAGGCGGACCGGCTAGCTCAAGATCCGCGGAGTAGTACTCTGGATGCGAGTCCAGATACCGCTTGCGACGGTTCTTGACTGTAACAGCATGACTTTGAGTATCTTTGGGTGTGAACCCGGAGTCCTTGGGGAAATGTGGCATGGTTGTTTCAGAAGGTGGTGGTTGAAGTTGGGAACGCGGAATGTGGCGGCAAAAGAGCCTCCTCTCCGCAATAACTTTTCTTTCTCGACGGGAGCTTCTTTTGATGTGTCTGGTTTGAAAGAGTAAGTTGATCCTTTAGTTGAAACAGCTCGGGGTCTTTCGGACGTCGAATATTCCCTTGAAAAATGGAAAAGGACACAGTTTCAAATCGCTGACCAGCTCGCAGATACGTTGGTCAATTCCGCATGTACTAGCCACTCAAATCAAGAATTGTAACAGCTGGAAACCATGCCTGTCCAGGACTTCTTGCAGCAGGTCGATCGCCGGCGCTTCGGTACCGGCATGGCCTTGCTCGTCCTGCTTGCTTTCTACTCGCCCCTTTCGAAGCTGGTCTTGTCGCCGACTTATGGATATCTTCCTTCGAAGATCTTCCATGCTTTTGGAGTGTGCATCTCCGGTGGACTCGGCTGGCTGCTCAAGGACCAAATTGTGAGGCGCCTGGGGCGCCTCGGTGGTTACTTGCTCCCTGTGCTGGCTTTCTGGGTTCCCACTATCCAGTACTTGATCAAACAGCAGAGCTCCAAGATCGGAAACCCCACAGGCCCGGTGATCACGGAGCTGTGCGGTTATTATCCTCTAGTGCTACTCACCGTGGCATATGCCGGCAAGCAAATCCAGACCTCCTTGAGGCTGGAGGCACAGGGTGATCTGGTTGTTGAGCATGTACCCCTGATTGGCACATATGTGCTCTATTCCATTGGCGAGCACTTCGCCACGACTCTGCTCTCGTGGATTGTTGGTACTTCATTCCTCTTCACCAGGGTCGGTATGCAGATACTTCTTGCTATCGGCTACTCTGCTTTGCTCCCTTCAAAGTGGCTGGTCCTCGCAATCCCTTCTATCATTTTCTCGGTGACTTGCAACGTCCATTTTGCCGGTATCAACGGTGTCAACTCTGCTATCCAGCATGAAGGATACACTTTGCTGGCCCGTCAGGAAGCGTACACGGGATACATTTCCGTTCTGGAGAACGATAATGACGGATTCCGCGTTATGCGCTGCGACCACAGTCTGCTTGGCGGCCAGTGGACCAAGCACGTTGCTGGATATCGCCCCGAGGTCGAGGATCCTATTTACGCTATTTTTGCTATGTTGGAGGCCGTCCGCTTGGTTGAACCTGATAATGGCGTCCCCCGCGTCGATGCGAACAGCAATGCTCTCGTCATGTAAGAACACTCTCTCAATCCTGTGAAACCCCAACTAACGAAAGCAGTGGTCTCGGAATTGGTACAACACCCGCCGCCCTGATCAAGCACGGCATTGAGACCACAATCGTCGAGATTGACCCAGTCGTGCACAAATTTGCCACCGAGTATTTCAATCTTCCTCCAAACCATACTCCTGTGATCCAAGACGCTGTCAAGTATGTCAAAAAAGCCGAAGCATCCGGAAAGTCGCCCCAGTATGATTACATTGTCCACGATGTGTTCACTGGTGGCGCCGAGCCCGCTGAACTCTTCACCTTTGAGTTCCTCACAGGCCTTCACTCTCTCCTCAAGGACGACGGTGTCATTGCAATCGTAAGTTCTACCCGGATATGACCCCTATAGCATGCACTCACCATCTCAGAACTACGCTGGAGACCTGACTCTCTACCCGACCGGACTTGTCGTCCGCACCATCCGAGCTGTCTTCCCGACTTGTCGTATCTTCCGCGAAGCTCCTGCCGGCAACGAGGAGGACTCCAAGTTCACCAACATGGTTCTGTTCTGCAAGAAGACTGATTCCCCACTCAGCTTCCGTGACCCTGTTCCGGCGGACTACTTGCGCAGCAGATCTCGCGAAAGCTACCTTGTCCCCACCCATGAGCTAGACGCTTCTATGTTTGCCCATTGGCCCAAGGGTGGCAGACGGCTACTGGTGGACAAGGAGGCCGGCAGATTGCACAAGTATCAAGATCGCAGTGCTTTGGCGCACTGGTCTATCATGAGAAATGTTCTGCCCGATGCTGTCTGGGAGAACTGGTGATCTCAGGCGACGTCGGAAGGGCCTGGTATAAAAGTTGACCGATCTTTGATTCATCTTTGATTTGCAACACTTAAGTCATATAGCTTCAGGGCCATGTTGTATTGGCTAGTTACCAGAGCAATTTAGAAATGTAACAACAAATCAGACTTCATATTGGTATCACTATCTAACACCTGCCGAAAAGCCATAGGGCCTCCTTCCACTCCTGAAGTAACCTTGGAACCACAGAGCAGGGCTCCCGTCTGCTCCTTTAAGATAATGGACCCCAAAGAGCCGCCTCCATCTATACTCCGAACAGCCAACTCATTGCCAAAAGCGAGACTCCTAGGCTCTGTACTATGTATGGGCGAACTAAAATACAGGGAAAGAAAGAAAGAGAGTTCAAGCCGAGGGGCTTCCACGGGGACTTGAGCCAGGTTTCTTGACAAGACCAGCAAAGAAGTTTGCCAAAGCCTGATTGTGCGCCTTGTCATCGCTAGCAGGCGGAGTTGGAGTCTCTTTCTTTTGAGTTCGAACGGCTTCTCGATCCTGGATGAATAATTTAGCAAGGTTCTAAGATGGAGGTGACTTGGTTGTGAAGTGCTTACCCGAAGCTTTTTCAACATATCATCGGCGTCCACTTGGATTCCGCCCATGTTGAATTGCACAGGACCGATATGCTCGTTTACTTTGCCTTCGTCGGCCATGGGTGACATTTCCAGTTGTGGTGCTTGCTGAGTTGTGTGCTCCTTGTCGTCTCTGGCTTTAAGATCTTCCAAAATATTCGCTTGATTCGCAAAGAAATCTTGGAGATCAGTGGATTCAATCTCGATCTTGGTGCTGTTGTTGTTCGGGTTGGCGCCAACTGTGCCTTGCTTGGGATCATAAATTGTTTGTTCAAACGTGGTCACGGCACTTGTGCCATCTTCCGCTAGGCCGTGCTCGTTTTCTTGGGCACTGTTTGTGGTTTGATAGATCGACTCGGGGGGATCTTGAATCTCGATAGACCACGCCGTTGACACTCCTTCCATGTCGAACCCCTCTCGGATGATTCGAATCTTGCCCCATGAGTCCCAGTTTGCTGGCACGAGAATCTTGTCGCGGTCAATGACATTATGTTTTAATGATTCCTTCTTCAGCAAAGAATGTATGCCGAGTGAGGAGTGGACTAAGCCCTGAAGTGAGCCTGCCAGGAATGGGGTAGTATAAATGAGGGATGCGCCGTCTGATCAATGTTAGAACATACGAACAATAAACAATGGAGATCATGTGCAAAATGATCGATGAGCCTTACGCTTCAAGAGAATCGTTCTGAGGAACTGGAGGATGAAGTCGAATTGCTCTTCATGCCATCCATGATCCTTTTCCAGTTTCTCAATTTTGTCCGCCTGAGGGAAAATCCAAGTTAGCAAAGCTGTGCTGGATTGAGTTCTTTGGAACCTTCACATACTCCTTGGCAGACAACACACATAGGAATACCGAGGCCTTCATCCCATTCGCCTGGACCTAGAGGTATTGTGATTGGGCCACTTGAGTTTGAAAGGCCACCGGCAGTCGCGTTAGTCGCATCCATTCCTCGTTTACGGTCACGCCATTCCAGCATTGTTTCTTCCATAACAATCTTGGTCTCGTCGTCGAGCGAAACAAGTACAGAGCGCAGTAGACGGACCCATTCCCTGAGCCTCCGGACCCACGTCCATGGGTCTGACCAATCCATTAGGATCACAACCAGCGTTTCCGGTACAGACTTGGGGGTCAAGAGTGGTTTGAGAAGGGGCGCAAATGACGGAGAGGGTTCGGACAGGAGATAAGCTGAGACGCGGGCCAGCGTATCTGTACAGCATGTTAGCTACCAAGATCTAGGCGCGCATCAGGGTGTCTCATGTACCTTCTTTATCGGCGTCAAGAACATCTCGATATGTGTAGCCGAGCGCAAACTGATTGGCGATTGGCGGGACCTTCCCTTTACCCTTTCGTTTGTCATTTGCTAGAGCGGGGTCCGCAGATGTATCGGCGGAGAAGGTGTCGAGGAATTCTCGCTGGCTGTCCGGTGTACCACCTTTGTTATAGATGTTAGCGACATGTGAATGAGGAAGGCCGGGCAAGCGATCGGGGCTGGAAGCTGCAGTGAGCGGGACTGGAATGCCCCAGCGGCAACATAACTAACCTAGCACCAACAAGTTCTTTTCAGGCAAGCGCTTCCCATTAGCAACGGTATCTAATAGCGAAGACCAAATGTTCTTCTTAGAGCCGTCTTTGCTGGTCGGTCGACTGTTGGTTCCGGTCTTCGACCCTGAGTTCGGACTGGACGAAGACATATCGTCTAGTCAAGTTCTACCATGCCTCAAAGGACATTCAATCTGGTAGTGGTCGATCTGGTCTGTGGCACTGCAGTTGTAGTTTGCGCGTATGTTGAGTTGAGGGGAGATGAGGCGCGGTCAGGGGAATCCCGAGGACGGGGGGATGTAGGTTTTCGGCGGTGCTAAGAGCTAGCCCACTCGCGAGGACCTGGAGGCAATTGCAAGTCACTAAGACAAAGTGGTCTTGTGGCGACGACCGTCTTTGATTGAGCAGGGGGCTAGTTTGCGTTCAGGTGCGTAAACAATTGAATATTACGGTTCCGCGGCTCCACATTTCTCTCCAACTTCTGCGCACTCCAACTTTCTCTCTTCATTTGCAACTCCATCCATTCTGCCCCATGAATTCCATTCGTCAGGTTCAGGCGCTCAATAAGCGCGAGCTAGAAAACGCCGTGTGAGTTTGAATCCTTCTTATGGGCTAATGCGCTTATGCGAAGCTCCTCCCAGCTCGAGACTGACGGTTTTACTCTAGACCTCCAGAGGCATCATGGCATGCAGACTACCGTGATACAGCTTATGTCTATATCGGAGGCCTTCCGTTTGATCTATCCGAGGGTGATATTGTCGCAATCTTCTCTCAATACGGAGAGCCGGTGCATGTCAACCTGGTTCGCGACAAGGAAACCGGCAAGAGCAAGGGATTCGCGTTTTTAAAATACGAAGACCAGCGCAGTACAGATCTTGCAGTGGATAATCTCGGCGGTGCAACTGTTCTGGGCCGCATGCTTCGGGTTGACCACACGCGGTACAAGCGCAAGGATGACGAGGGAGAGGAAGACAATGTTGCCAAACTGATGGGTGACCCGGCTCCCGACAGCAAAGATAGCAAAGGCGATCGACACAGCCGGCGGCAGATTGAAGACCAACGTCCGATGCTGAAAGAGGAGAAAGAACTGCAAGAATTGATGCGCACTCACGACGAGGAGGACCCAATGAAGGAATTCTTGATCGAGGAGAAGAAGGAAGAGGTTGCTCGCGCCATCGAGGCCTGGAACAGCTCGAAAAAGTCAAGCAGGCGGCGCGATCATAGCAGAGAGCGATCTAGCCGGCATCATCGTCGCCACCGATCTCGCTCTCCGGATAAGGAGAGACGTTCTCGGCACAGATCTTCTGAAAGAGAACGATCGCGAAGAGACCGTCCTTCGAGGGACTCACGCTCGCCCGACTCTCGGCGTCACCGATCTGACAGGGATAGACATGATCGTCGCCGTTGAATGCTGCAAGTCAGCATCAATGCCGTGACTATGTCCCTGTCCGACCGGACTACGAATTGAATTATCGGTCTTATCGAACGCTTTTTGTCGTCCTCCAGCACGTTTCCATTACTCGTGGTTATTTGATTGACAGTAAAGCTCTTCGCACCCCCCAAATGAGCCACATCCGAAACGAGATCCAAGATATCACTGTCTTGCTCCCAGCAGCTGCGCTGCCCTTGGTTCATACTTAGTATACGACAGATACAGAACATGATCACAGCTCGAAGGATTCATTCTCTTGAATCAAATATACTACAACATGGCCACGTTCGTGATTCTGTTGTGGCTACATAAACTGGGCAAAGACCTGCGAATACCAGATCGTCCAGCAGAAACATTTCACTGTTCGCGCTTGGTATGAGCGCGAGATCCAGCAACTGGAAATAGAATCATCTTAACATCTGCTCGTGATATTTCACCGTCGGCGAGGTGTCGTGAAGGTTTTGTTGGCAGTTGCGGCCTCAACCACCGCCAAGATATCGTTTCCAACCATCCCGCACACAATATCGTTTGCCTTCTTCGCCTTCCCGAAGCACGAATTTCTCCCATCGTCCCTCTCTTCCGGAACCTATCACCAAGAGAGTCTGATCATCGCACCACCCTAGCAGTCCTTTTTGGGGCCGACCAAAGGATGGTCCACTTGTCGGTACATACGCCGAACCAGGGGTGGTTCCTTCGCCAATCTCGAAATGTGCACTCGCAATCGAGTAGACATCTGAGAAGACACGAGGAAGCAATGGAATTTTGCCAAGGATTCCCCATTTTTGGCTAGGTGCTGATTCCTCGGAAGTTGGTGTCGGTGATTGGCTGCGACGGCTGATAGGTGGCTGGGGAAGATCAAAGATGTGAAGAGTGGACTTGTCAGATGTAACGGCCAGCATAGTATTGGATGGTGAAAATGCAATGGAAAATATGACCGCGTGGTCGACTCCACGTCGCAACTCCGCCAACTTGGTGCAGTTTCCAGTAGCAAAGATCCGCACCAGTGTTCCCTAGATACGTATTAATGAACCTGCTCTACCCGCGAACAAGCACCGCGTTTGGGAGCTTACCGACTCACTAGCCGTTGCCAGTAGCTTTCCATCTGGGCTCAGTGCCATTGCTCGGAGTGGAGTACTATGCGCTGGGATAATGCTGATATTTCCAGTCTCCAGTTCTATCATCTGGACCTGGCCCGGGGATCGACCTGGGAAGGCTAGTACCTTTTGGTCAAGACAAGCGAGTCCTAGGGGGTTGTCTGAGGTCTCAAACACCGAAAGCTTCTTTGGTGGGTTAGAGAAGGCAAATACATGAACACTGTTCAACAGCACGGCGACGATCTTTGATTTCGATAGACGAACGCCTAGTACCGAGGTCCGGAATTCGAGCGTGATGGCCGCTTTCTGCTTGGCATCGTCCCAGATGACCAGCTGAGGAGTTTCAGTCAATTTCAGGGCTCTAATCTACGCTGGTAGTGGCACGCACCTTGTTCTGGGGGAACTTGGGGTTTCTCCCACCCCCAACGATGGCCAGGTAGTTGGACTGGCCCAACATCTCGGCTACTCCGATGCCAGCATTGAAGTCTGCTCAGTTAGCACTTGAGTAGTTCAAAGAGACCGGTTGCTAAAGGCGAGGGTAGCTCTCACCTCTTAAGACCTTAAGCTCGCAAGGGTTGGCATTATATACTAACGGTTGATAGGTATCAGCTTCGGTCCAATACATAGAACAAAGTATAGCTCAGATTTCCTCCCCGAAGGAAGGTTTCTTTCTTTAAGGCCAAGCTTACCACAGAAGCCCGTATCCATCCCCACTGAAAAGCAGCTGTTATCATGGTTGAAGGTTACTGATAGTGAGTATGGCCCGATGGACTCGTCGATCGACTGGCGGGTATTCATTGCAAAGTCAACGAAGCATCTTTATGAGAAGGGTGAGAAGACAGCCTTGCAGTGTAAACACCGTATTTTGGGCTCAGTCATGCAGCACGTCCAGCAATAGCAAGAACATGAAGAGGGAAGTGCTCTCGACGGTATATCGATAAGAGCAATGCGGGCAAGCTATCCACTTCGACACCTCAGGCATGTATTACATAAGCATATAGCAAATGACCCACTTCCCCCTGAGTTGGCCCTCAATTGGGTACATCAGTCAAGTAAATATTCAATAGAGACAATGCACGAGATAGGGGAAGAAAACTGAATTGATAGGATTATTTCTTTTTCGAATACACTGGTCAATTGTGATATATCCAGCGTCGAGTAAAATACCGATATAGCCAATATACAAACTAGTAGAACAAACTGGAGAATTGAGCGATGCGGTGATTGGTCACCTGTTTGGGAAAGGGGGAAACACGAACTGTCTCCCCCCTACTCTCTCTCTCTCCAGACTCTCAGGAGAGCCAAGTTTCACTCTTCCTTATTACTTCGACTTCTTCTTTCCCCATACTTGTTTAATTCAATACTATTCTCACAATGTCGTCAGCACTCAACGCGGTAGGCACCTGGCGTCCCCTATCCTCTCGCAAAAATGTCAAAGCTAATTGCACGCCCGCGCTCGTTCCGGGTAGATCAAGATCCGTCGCAAGAAGAATGTCAAGAAGGGAATTCAGTTTTGTTTGATGGTCTGCGGTGCCAGCGGAACTGGTATGCTGCCCGATCTCCCATGGGGGTCAGACGAAAGCTAACAGCTTGTTCGCCGATAGGACGCACAACTTTCGTCAACACTCTCTGCGGCAAGCAGGTTCTGGAGGGCAAGGATGCCGACGATGCTGCCAATGCTCACCTCGAGGAGGGTGTGCGTATCAAGCCCACCACCGTCGGTCAGTCGAATTCCCCCCCGCGCAGTACCCAGCATCGAGCCCGTACTGATGAACGATATACAGAGCTTGAACTTGATGACGAGGGAACCCGTATCTCCCTGACTATTGTCGATACCCCCGGATTCGGTGACCAGATTGACAACGAAGCCAGGCACGTACACCGGTCCCGTGAGCATTTGCACATTAACTGACCCCTCGAACAGTTTCGGTGAGATTGTCGGTTACCTCGAGCGCCAATACGATGATATTCTTGCAGAGGAGTCGCGAATCAAGCGTAACCCTCGCTTCAGAGATAACCGAGTGCACGTCATGCTTTACTTCATCACACCCACCGGCCACGGTCTGCGTGAACTCGATATCGAACTGATGAAGCGCCTCTCCCCCCGTGTCAACGTTATCCCCGTCATCGGAAAGGCCGACTCTCTCACTCCCGCCGAATTGGCCGAGTCCAAGAAGTTGATCATGGAGGACATCGAGCACTACCGTATTCCCGTCTACAACTTCCCCTACGACATTGAGGAGGATGATGAAGATACCGTCGAGGAGAATGCTGAGCTGCGTGGTCTTATGCCGTTCGCCATTGTTGGATCCGACGACTTTGTGACAATCGATGACCGTCAGGTGCGCGCGCGCCAGTACCCATGGGGTGTTGTCGAGGTCGAGAACCCTCGCCATTCCGACTTCCTCGCTATCCGCAGTGCTCTTCTCCACAGCCACTTGGGTGATCTGAAGGAGATCACTCACGACTTCCTCTACGAGAACTACCGTACCGAGAAGCTCAGCAAGAGCGTCGATGGTGCTTCTCCGTATGTTATCTTTCCATCAGACTCTCAAATCCTTACTAACTTGATTGATCAGTTCCGGCCAAGATTCTTCCATGAACCCCGAAGACCTTGCTTCCCAGTCCGTGCGCCTCAAGGAGGAACAACTCCGCCGCGAGGAGGAGAAGCTGCGCGAGATCGAAATCAAGGTCCAGCGCGAGATCGCCGAGAAGCGACAGGAGCTGTTGGCTCGCGAGAGCCAGCTTCGCGAGATCGAGGCCCGCATGCAGCGCGAGCAGCAGTCCCTGGGTCCCGAAGCAACCAACGGAGAGGCCTAGATATACCCTGTCGGCGATGCGGCTCGTTCCGTGGGGCGCTGGTTCGAAATGTGATACCGTTCTGTGCCATGGACTTCCAGGCACCAAGTTGGCTTTTGTTTATGGGATAATATTGACTGTTTATTCACGTTAATAGCTTTTTTCTTCTTTTCTTCTGCGGGGAGGGTCCAACTCACGATAGCCCGGTGTCCCAGGCAAGACAAGGGAGGCAACGCGTCCGTCAATCTCCCAGCTTCTTCCTGGAAGACTTGGCTCGGCATATATCTTTGGCTCACGACCCCATCTGGTGACCTTCCCGACACCATGTCTTCCCCTGTGTTTGGGTCGCGTGGTTTGTTTTTCTTTTATCACATCACCAGCTGCCACCGGGACCTGTTGCTGCATCACTTCTATTCCCCATCTTCCCTGCTTTCTCTCTAGTTCTTGTCCAAAGCCCGCAGCGCAGCAATATTCCCTTTTCTCTTGTTTTTTTGCGTTCGTGGCTCATGTCTTCTTCATTATCTCTCCTTTTTCCCCTCCTGTCTTCCTACCGATAGTAATAGAGGACGAAAAAGTATCTGGCTATACATTTTACTCCGTACTGGCATTGTAGTCTTTAGCTATGATGTTATTGTTGTGATCTGTCGATAACCTCTCTATTGAAGAGATGTCTAGGAATTGTGGCTTCGGGGCAGCGACGTATACTGTCCATCTCCGTCACAGCCTTGAGACCCTGGAGTAGTACCTAGCTCTTTAGGGTAATATTATGCCTGACACATGACCACGGTATTGCCCAGATGGTGTACGAATTACATGGGAAACATCGGAATGTTCCCAAGGACCAATGTGATATCTCTGCTGCCAACGTTAGAACACCCAACCTTGAGGCTTTAATAGAACGTACACCAAAAGGGAGAACAGACTCAGGTAAACAAGGCACCATGACCTCGGAAACGATTCGGTAGTGAGGAGTGATGAATATTTTTAGGACAGGCAATTCACCTTCTATATCTGTACCATCGAAAGTACTCAAGACATTTGGATTTGACCAACTATTCTCGAACAGGTACCATCTCTTCTGCAAATGCAATAATGATTGACCCTGAAGTGAAGGCATCATGTCTTTATCATCCATGGACGTCATAGTTTATACATATGAGATCTGTTCGTAATTGATTCACTTCCATGGATCCATCGATTACTTGGGCACGGTTGCTGCCGAGGTTATCCATCATACTAACAAACAGACCTGGAGAGATTCCATACTTATATATCGCAAACAATCATTCCAAGATCGAATTCAATGGCATTAAAGAAGTTAAGCTAGGCCTACTTCGATTCTCCCATCCGCAATGCAAAGGAACCATCCACATCAATGAAATTGCTAAGTATAACAGACAAGATACCTCGAGCTCAAAACAATACAGGTAGAAGGTGAAAAAAAGCCATGAGATGGTAGTGTAGAAACAGAACCACGGAAGATAGCACTAGAAAGTAAAGTTTTGAGGACAGAAAGGAGGTAGGCAAAATGCAATTGGCAAGAAATAGAGAAGAAAAAAAGGGTTGAACGGGGAAAGGCAAGAAAGCAGACACGCAAGAAGTGGTATTTGCGCTCCATTGTACATTGCGTAGAAAAGAAAAGACGGGTTGGCCCCGTCAAAAGTTTGTCATTGATGATGAGGAGGGGTGGATGTGGGTGGTGCCAGGGCTGAGATGTCGAGGACGGGTGGACGGCACCAGAGGGAGGTGTCACATCTTCCAGGCATTATACGTGTTGTTGGGGTTTGTTGGTCCAGAAGTCCAAGCTGGCGACGGTATCGTAGCCGTGATCATCTTCATAGGCATAGATGATCTAGAAAAAGTCAGCGTTTGGTCAGGAGACGAAATGTAAGGCGCAAGTAACATACCTCGCGAGTGGAGCTGTGTAACATGCGAATGTTCTTCCCGGTCATCAAGTGCGTCAATTCACTGGTCTCAACATGGCGAATTTCAACGAAGTTCGGCTCAAATGCTAGGATGTAGGGATAGGAGAGCGCGAATGCGTTCGGGTTACCCTCCCAGGCAATCTTCCAATCTGGACGGGCTCGCCATCCATTGCGGTTGACAAAGAACGAGAAGTCACTATAATTGAGCAGGAATTCACCATTCATGCGCTCGATATGAATGGGCTTGACGTTCTCTTTGCGTGCGACAAAGTCAAGAGACGTGTCTGCTTGGTCGAGGAGAGACTGCGTCTCGGTGGTTTCGAGACTGACAACCTCAAAGCCACGCGCACAACCAACACAAAGAGTAGAGCGCAAGAAATGGATCGAAGAAGACTCTGCAGGTATGTAGTATTCCTGCATAAAGATGTTAGAAGTGTTGGAAGAGAGCAATCGAGGATTGAACGAACCTTGAATGGCTTGAGGGTATCCTGGCCACTTTGGAACATTTTGCTGACAGCCGACTTCTTCTTTCCCTTGGCCAGATTGTCCATTGGCTCGTAGACCTTGATTGTGCTTGAGAGGGCTGATGTTTTGACCGAGCAGACCAGATGACGCCCAAGACCAATTCCTGCCTTGAAGAAATTGGCATGACCTTGAATTTTCTTTGGACGCTTTGCCATAGTATTTTGGCCCTCGGAGATATCAAGAGCGTCCATAGGATAGGAGGAAAGGGTCTTGTTTGCAAGAACCAACAACAGCTGGTATTCTTCCAAGGTATCGATTTGTGTGACCTGGGTAGCCTCGAGAACCTTTTTCGGCTTGGCTGACTTGTCCTTGGGCCAACGCTCAGACACGAAGATACCATTATCGGTACCGTAGACCAACTTCCGACCGCCATCTGATATATTTGGTTAGCGAGATTACACGTGCAATGGAGCGGCATTTGGTTACCTATTGGGACAAGGCAGTTGATACGGTTGACCGCTGCAAAGAAGCCCTCACTGAGAATGGTCTTGTTGTAGAAGTTACTGTTGCGCTCCCACAGCTTCTCCTGCTGTTGCTCAACAGCTTCAATAAACTTTCGTCGTGTTGCGGAGTTCGTGGCATATAGAGTTTGCTCATATCCACCTTTACCAAGATGTCTGAAAGTGATTGGCAAACCACCATCTTTGGCGGGAGGGGGGTTGTTGATGACTGCCTTGTTCGAGAGGAGACTAGAAGATGGCCTTTTCGCGATACCAAGTCGTGGAATGACCTCTTCCATCTGAGCAATAACCAGCAGCTCCAAAGGAATAGGCTTCCTATAGACCCGGACCTCCTCACGTTTGTTGACCACCTTGACTCGGACGAGGAGCACGGCGTGATCAAATAGATATGCCGTGACATCTGAGCTGTCGGCCGTTGTCTTCTTGAAAGCCATCTTCATGAGCATTTGTCGGTTTTCTTCCGTAAGTTTCAGATCGACATAGTCCGCAGTGTTGAACTTGAGCGCAGCATTCAACTGAACGAGATTGAAGTGGTTCTCTGCTTTACCACTTTCAGCGTTGACGCGCGAGAGGAAGTCCTTGATTAATTTGATGGCCTTTGGAATGTCCTCCTTGTCTGTGTTGCTGTCGGCTGTCGTTTTCAGTACACCCTCGAGGAGAAGCGGGTATCTTGCAAGACGAGTGGTAGGCTTCGTCAAGTAACCATTCAGCTCCAGTTTTCGGGATTCTTTGAGACGCTCCGTGTCCTCGACAAATTTGGCAAATGCCGGATTTGAAGCCTTTTCCTTTTCAAATTCGTACTTGCCGTAGAGTTGGTTGGCACCATACTTAATGAATGGATCGAAGTTGGGAACATGTTGGCAGACAATATCACCAATAGTTTGCACAACTGCGTTTTCTTTTTGACGGGCGTTCAGAGCTTCGCACAGAGCGCTATTAACTTTGAGAACCTCTAAGCAGTTACCGAACACAGTCCGAATGAACTTCTCCCGTCGGTGCTCTGGAATTGGCGAGTGAGTTGTGGTGCCCGCAGCGCGCAGTGGTCTCATCCAGAAATCTCGCAAGTATTCCAAATCCTTGACGAAGTCTCGTTCGGTGTACATCAATTCGAAGATGATCTCCTGGCGCTTCTTCTCGCGATCATCGACAGAATCCGAAACTTCCTTCGGAACAGTGCTGATCCACAGCTTCTGGTTATCGGTATCATCGTCGTCGTCGGGTGGCGCGGTGGTAACGTCTCCAGCTCCTAGTACCGGCTGAGGCTTGATATTCAATCTTGCCTGTTGCTCAAGTCTTCGGGGGCAAGCGATTGAATAGCAGAGTTGATCTCGGTTGCAAGTCGGGGAATAACATTCAGTCAAGAGCGTGAAAACACCATTAACATCAGCTGTGGACTTTTCCTCTCCCATAGTTTCCTTAAACTGATAAACCTCGCCTGGGGCATCGCGCAGACGATGATCGTAAGTGACATCATGGAAGAACTTCTGGGCATCCAGCGCACGGCCAAGAAGAAGAGCCAGGTTGCGATCGTTAGTTCTGATGATGGAGCCGATCAAATCCACAGAGTCAGTACCCGAAAATGCGTTTTGGTACGAGAGACCGTTCTTCTGACGTTCACCAAGTGAGATCTTTTCCCTGAAAATTTCAGCCACGAGAGAGAGTAGCGCAGGGTAGACCACCGGAACTTTGCGCTGTGAATCTCTAGCAACAAGTGTTGTCTGGCCAGATGAGCTTTGGGTAGCTTGGCTTTGGACACTCATTGTCCTATCGGGTGCAATTGTTGACGCCATGGACATGGTTCGAGACCTAGCTGATCCATCACTCGGTTGGCGAGAGGCTGCAAACGCCTCTGGGCTAGGCTGTGTCATCAGAGGACTGGGCTGCGTCATCAGAGGACTAGGATGCGTCATGGAATCGCTCCTTGGGGTAGTCTGCACCGCGTCGCGCATCGTGTTTTGCTGATCATGACCCGAGGGTGGTCTACGATATGGAATCGACCTTCCACTGTTCATGATGTGCGCATCTCGATCCGACGACCAGGAAGTCATGGACATGGCCCGCTCGTTGGTATTTTTCTCCGGCACCGGACGACCCAACTGAGTGATTGGGGCACCGGCATGATATTGCTCACGACGAGAAGCAATGGCAGAGGTGTGGTTGAAGTTGCTTGGTGGGGTTTGCAGAGGCGGCCCGCTCAATTTCGCCATCGACCTTGATCGGGATGCATCAGAATTCAGTGCAGGTGGGGGCATTGGGCGACTGAAGTCTCTGGGATCTGGGTATTGGGGTGAAGGGCTTGGCCGCGTCTCCAGGCGCTGGGGTCGGGGATAAGCGGCGAATCGTTGTTGGGCCCCCGGGTGCGGTCGAGGGGGCTGATGTGAAGACATTGTTGCAGCTCCTGGGTTATAGGCTTGATACTGTCCAGATGGCGGCGGCGGGGGGATATCCATTCGGCGGTGCTGATGGCGGTCCATACCCATTGGGTCCTTGCCGCGTGGGCGTCGGCGGCGGTCTCGAGAATTGAGGGTGCGCAACATGCGACGACATAGTATGGGCACGACCCTGGGAGAATTGAGGGGTCTGCGAGTTCATGGTTTGAGAGCGTCCTGCGGGTGGTGCGCCTCCAAAAATATCGGAAAACGCAGCATCCCGTTGTGTCGACGAGGCCGGTCCGTGAGGCCGGTAGTTCCGGTTACGTTGACCACCCAGATCCGCCATTTTTTACGAGATGTCAGCGATCCCAAGCGGGCAGTCGAAGATCGGTCGGATATACAAGAAGGATCTGTTCCCGGGGTCCGAAAGAGAGGTGAAAGGGGGTATCCGTGTTGATCGTGAAGAGCGTTCAGGGCGTCGCAATAGGTCTGTTCAAGATCGTGGGCAACGGAGGGAAACGACGGAGAGGACGGAGAGGGGAAATGCCGGAGACAATGGCGAATAAAATAATAAAAAAGACGTTTCCAGGCAATAGGACTTAATATGCCATAACTCCCCTCAGTTTGGGATTGAGATGGATTTGAAGGCGGATATCAAACGTTAATAGAGAAGCGCCAGGAGCCGTGAGCGCAACAAAACCAAGGCTCCCTTCGATTTCATACCCTCAGCATCCTCCGAGACAACCAAGAGAGAGTAGGGTAGCGAGGTGAAGGTGGGGGGGTGGGTAGTTGTTGAAAATGTAGTGATACACTTGGGGGAGGGGGCCCAGGAGAAGAAGGTCCACGGTGACGGCGAGGCCGGTATGTAATTTCAATACGGGGAGACCTTCAAAGTGCCGGTTAACGCGGGGGGATACACCGAATACTGCAAGTATCGTATGGTCACCGCCCGAGCGGGAACAATGCGTGGACTACGGCGGGCGAAATGACCATGTGGAACAAGGAGCGAACACACCTTACCCTTCCACGCCATCTTCGGACTTCGTCAATCAGCCTTTTTTTTTCTCGTTTCGATTGCAAGACGAGTCTTGCCTATTCATCATGGCCGAGAGCGAGCTTGCCCCCAAGTTCGCCCCGTTCTTTTCCTTTGTGAGTGGCCGTCGCCAACCTCGCAGATCATGAGACTAACAAGCTGTCTACCGCTAGGCCGGCATTGCTGCTGCTGTGAGTCGTATCACCACCTGATCATATTTTGATGCAGCATCACTGACAATCCCCTGAAGATGATCTTCGGGTGTATGTGGAATACCTTGCGGGGATGGAGCTAGATTTCGAAGTTCTAGACTCTGGGACATCCGGACAAACAGCTTACAATTTCACAGCGGCAGGAGCAGCTTATGGCACAGCGAAGTCAGGCATCGGTATTGCCGGTGTGGGAACCTTCCGATCTGATCTGATTATGAAGGTGAGAAACCTACTCAGGCCTATCTCCATGTATACCCCGGCAGCTAACCGAATTTCTACCGACAGTCCCTTATCCCTGTCGTCATGTCCGGTATTATCGCAGTTTACGGTCTTGTTATCGCAGTTCTCATTGCGCAAGCGGTGGGCCCAACCACCAACATGAGCTTGTATACGTACGTTGAAAAAGGTCGAAGGCGCAAGTTCGGACAAGCTGACAATGCGCAGAGGCTTCATGCACTTGGCTGCAGGAATGTCCGTTGGTCTTACAGGTGTGGCTGCTGGGTATACAATCGGAGTTGTGGGAGATGCGGTACGGACATGTTTGCAACGACCGAGTGAACCATTGGTACTAACAGCAATGTCAGGGTGTTCGGGCATACATGCAACAATCCCGAGTCTATGTTGGAATGATTTTGATTTTGATTTTCGGAGAAGTCCTTGGTCTTTATGGGTAGGTCCCTCTGAGTCAGACACTCTTCCGACCTTACTAACCTGTCAGCTTGATTGTCGGTTTGATCTTGAACTCCAAGTCTTGAGTATCTTGAGTACGCGCTGTCCTACACCTACAACTACCACACGGCCAACACTATACCTCCATCGCAACCACAAATTAATCCAGTCGCAGATATGGATGAAAGAGTATAAACATGGAAAGAGGAACAACATTTGGTGTACAATAAGGGAATATGCATGGTCGAATCAAACGCCCTGAAGAGGCTCTTTAGCTTATGTACTCAGTTCGTAGAGTTCCGTCTAGCCCCGCATAGCAAATACGTCAGAGCCCTTTTCGTATTTCTCCCGCCTCTTTGAACTCCACCAGACTTTTTTCCCTTTTGACAGCTTCGGACCTAAATGTTTTTTTTAATCTGAGCCTCTGAGACCTTGCCCTCCATTCAAGCTGTGCTGCCGATTGGTGGCGCGCTAACGGGCCGGATCTCATACTTTTTTTTTCCTTCTCCGGATCGCTATTCTAATGGCAACTGGAACAGTGCAACACTCGCCGAATGAGGCGCCAGGCACCATGGTCTTTCCCAAACCGAACGGATCTCTTCACCAGATCGAAAAATCCATTGTCGAAACGCTCCGCTCGTCTCCGCGATCCTCCAACCCTTTCCTTATCACCGAGCGCCAGGGCGAGAAACAACTATGCATCCAATCGAGGAGTTTGCGCGTGACCGATTTCGCGCTCCTCAAGACCCTGGGGACTGGTAGGGACCTTTGGAACTCTTTGTATCGGTTGCGCGATCGACCTCTAACCGTTGATCCGTCTTTCTAGGCACTTTCGCTCGTGTGTGGCTCGCAAGGCTCAAGGACCAAAAAGACAAGAACAAAGTCTATGCCCTGAAAATCCTTCGAAAGGCAGATGGTGAGCGCCACATTGTCTCACGTTGCGCGAGGCGAAGGCTAACTTGTACCGATTGCGCTGGACAGTGATCAAACTCAAGCAAGTGGAACATGTGCGCAACGAACGGAAGGCCCTCGCAGCGGTCATCGATCACCCCTTTATCACCACCCTGATCGCGTCTTTCTCGGACGACAAGAGCCTCTACATGCTGGTATGAACCTTCTGTGGGCTTGATATGAATTTGGAAATATTACAGGGTGCTGACGAACGGTTAGCTGGACTACTGCCCTGGAGGCGAGATATTCACATATCTTCGCAAGCAACGACGCTTCAGTGAGGAAACTTCACGATTCTACGCCGCGGAAATCACAATGACAATCGAGTTTTTACATGATGTCCATGGAATTGCCTATCGGGACCTCAAGCCAGAGAACATTCTGCTGGACGCCGATGGTCATCTCAAACTCGTTGATTTTGGATTCGCGAAACAAGTCGACAACCGTGAGACATACACGCTCTGCGGCACACCGGAGTATCTCGCACCGGAGGTCATTCAAAACAGTGGACATGGCCTCGCAGTAGACTGGTGGGCGCTTGGAATCCTGATTTACGAGTTCCTGATTGGCCAGCCCCCATTCTGGGATCAAAACCCTATGCGGATCTATGAGCAGATCGTCGAAGGTCGCCTACGTTTTCCCCCGAACATGCCGCCCGCAGCGCAGAATATTGTCTCCCTTTTGTGCAAAACGAATCCAACGGAACGACTCGGTCACATTTCAGGTGGTTCAACCCGAGTCAAGTCGCACCCATTCTTCCAAGATGTCATCTGGGACGATCTGTTTTACCGCCGGGTGAAGGGGCCTATACTTCCCCGCTTATCGCACCCCGCGGATACTGGAAACTTCGAAGAATACCCGGATCCCCCGACGTCAGACACGCCAACATCTACACCGACGACCTGAAAAAGAAATATGAGGCATTATTCAGTGATTTCTGAGTTCTGCTGATGGGTCCAATTTATCAAACTTCGAATCCCAACCTTTCTTTATTGGGATGCCATCAAATGATGGGATCATATCCCCCAAACCCCACGAACCCCCACGGGCACGTGCCCGCGTGATTGAATGATGCTTTTTGCTGAGCCTGCACTCGCAGTCACTTGTGCTCCATGTTTGCTTCATGCTTGCTGGTGGTATCCCATGATGACTCTTGGCGTGACTGTGGCGAATTTGCCCCTATGTGGGTTATTTCATGCCCAGCTGCAGTCCATTTTCTGTTGCGGGGTGTTCTATTTTATCTCTTTGAACTTTCACGACAGTATGAACAACACCAGATACCATTCGGTCTTTCTTCTCTTGCATACCGTGCTCTCTCAGCGCTATATGGGTGACCCATAGGCGTTCTGGGCATTTTACTGGGTTTTGAGTCTCCAGCGCTATTTGTACCTTGGGGGCATATTCTAGAATGGCAATACAATCGTTTACAGATACATTAATCTCGAATCTACAGAGTATCGAAAAGGCAAATTTCATCGGCGGATACATACCTGTCTGCTTCCAACCTTAGAAGACATTGGGACTTCCTGGTTTTCATGGTTGTTGTCATACATACAAACAAACCTGATCTTGCGAAGGAAAAGCAAAAGCTGGCTCAACATGAAGCCCAGGAAGCTGCCGAAGCAGCTCTCTTGGATTTGGATGAATCTTCATTACCGATGCAACCAGAACAAGCAGTTGAAGCCCCCCAGCGCGGACTAGCTTCGTCATCTTTACAACCCCGGACCAGGGCACCACCGAAATGCAGCGCGTGTGGAACTGAGGGTCATAGGAGAAATGCATGCCCAAACCAATCTGCTGATTAGGCTAGTTGATTTCATGGCGTTTTGATCGAGAAACATGTACTTGAATGTGCTCTCGTCGAATTCTATTGCAGTGACCGCTCTTTTTTTGCAAGTTCTACGGGAGATTTTATAAGCGAATGTGCACGACGCTAGGCAAAATAGCTGCAAAAGGTCGATGTCTTATAATAAACATGATTGAGCCCCATCCTACATACTCAAGTTACCGAAAGCGACCTGTTCATGATCTACCGTGGACACATTTCCAAGGTTAACTGCATCAAGGTGAGAAACCAGTTTGTATATAAAATTAGCAATTTCCTTCATATCCTCATGCTCCGAAGATCATTACTAGGCCCAGCACATGATACCACACAGATTCATGACCGCCTGCTCTCTGCCGCTTCTAGAGCTAAGGTCAAACCACGATGTTGAGTCAACATGCAGGAAACAAGGAGGCGCATATGATTCAAAATCTTGGAGATATTCATCACTGATCTCAAAATCAAGGAAGCATATATAGTGCTGCGTAGCATTTATAAGCAGTACTCTGTCTCATATCATGAGTATATTGCAAATTGGAATATGATTAAGAAGCCAAAAATTACCTATTGGATTATAGCTCCTTAAAAGGATCAGCTAATCTAGCTACCAAAGCCTCGCAAGTTATTTGTGCGAAGCAATTGTTCGAAATGGTCGGCTGGCCATTTTCTAGACACTAAAATTGTCTTTTGGCTTTCAAATAGCCATACAGCTTTTGAGAACTTTAAATATGTCTCTTGATTCTTCTCGTAAATATAGACTTCCATTATTGATAGCTATGATTTTCTGATTCAACTTGGGAGTACGGGTAGATAGCCTTGTTTTTGCGTCTCGGAATTCCACAATAGTGGGCATATCTGCGGAATCTTGTGGCGATGTAAAGTATAAAATATGCCGGATAACATATAATACTAGTTGTAAGGTCTTATTTTTAGGGGACGCTAGAAGTCTGTTCAATTTGGTGTCAATAAACTCCATCGAAGATATCTCTTAGGATCTATTAGCTACTGGACTACTAGATCTAACTTACATTTTCCTTAAGTCGATATAACCTCTTTGCGCGAGACGCTCGGTGCATTCTTGAAAACGCTTCGAAGATAGCTTAGATTCACTATTACTCTGCTTTAGTGAGACTCTAGAGATATCTTTTCCACGTCGCTTCTCGCTACCTTTGAATATTGTTAGTGCCCCTTAAACTTGGTTAAGAGATATACTACAATTAGGATCCTGTATGAGACAGTGCTCACTTAGGGTTATATAGATAATATCTAGGCCATTTAGAAACTTCATGATCTTAGGGGAAGATTAAAGATCTAAGGGGGAATGATATGGTGATAGAATTAGGAGAATGCTGTGCTGAGTATCCCACCAGACAATACAACAAGCGAACAAGTGGTCACACTTCCAATCACTGGCCTTAACATCATGAAGTTGTGTGAAAAGTTTCCTGTTCTCCGTACTAAAACAAGCTTTGAAGGATGATTTTGAGGTGATAGTGTTGAAGTATGGACTACTAGCCATGCTGTATAAAAGAGGGCCAATTTCGGGTATTTTCTTATCTATCTATAACTGTGTACGGAGTATTGAGTAACTATATTATGGTCTGTTCTATGGAAGAAACCCTCGGGAGGTGCAGGGAGGCGGGTCCGGACTAAATCAAGCTCTGGACTAGCTCTTATAGAAGTCATGTGTCTTTGATGGTATCAAGGGCGGTCAAGACTTACTGCATAAAAGGAGTTTAACCTGTGGACGTGTTGAGCATCCTATTAAACAAATCAGAATGCACCTATGGAGCCTTAACCACTTGCCTATCTTATGCGCCGTCACTGAGATCTGTTTGTGGATCCATTGTTCTGGATATCCCGTTATCTGGATCTGGTAGGATGTCGCTTCGAGCTGCTTAAGCTAACAGAGTATATCGAAGACAATGATATATGTCAAGCTCAAAACAATAACAACAATGTGTGTAAGAGGCTTGATAGTGATTATGAACTCCTTATTGTACTACCAGCGCCTTCATCAGACCCTGGGCGACTCGCAAAAAGTTGCGCCCTCTTCGTAAAGCTTTTCGCCCTGTACCGTATTCTTGAATATAAAGGAAGCGCTTTTGAAGAACATTAGTGAGCGATTCTATCTCTTTATAGGCAATGAGATCAAGTATTATAACTAATAATCTTTATGAATAATAAAAGAGGACCTAAATTTTACTTTGTAAGCCAGGCGATTCATCGATTAAACTACGTTATGTTTGGTCGTCGCAAACAAGCTAACTTATCCCTTGATAATACTTTTCAAGGTTTGATAGGCTACTTTGACTACATATATGCCACTTATGGTTGTAAAGATAAATTTCAGGTTAAAAGCTATCTCGGCAGTGGCAATAATGCGCTAGTTGGGCGTCTCTATCAGAAACAACTAGCCTAGATAACCCCAGTCAACTAGGAGGAGGATCTATACTTCGTTTATATACTGCTATCTATTACCTAGCTACAAGAGAGGTCCCTCATGACTAAAGAGTAAACAACACACACGGTAAGTCTCTTAAAATACTAATTTACTTATTCTGCGAAATCTAAAGCTTGATATTTGATATAGTCGCGTCTTCTTGTATCGAAATATCTAGATTCTAAGTTTATCTATCTTTACAAGGCTCGATTTATATCCGAATTTTTGGAAGCGATTAAAAACCCGGAAATCGCTAAGGCGTATACGGACTGGCTGACTATTTTGCGGAAAAAGATCTCTTTTAAACCTTTTGATACTTTCTGGCCGCGTCTTGTGGCCGAGCTACTACTTCAGAAAATCGCCACTGCCACAATGCCTCGGATATCAAAAATCTTACTGAGATTGTTGCAAAAAGGACAGCGAAACGACAGTACGGAAGAGAAGACTTGATACGTGCAGTGAGACGCAAAGTAGATATGGCCTGTGGAAATGAGGATTAGCAATCCATGGAATGCTTAAAAAAACACAGCAATTCTTCTTTACTCCAGGTCAAACCTTGGAATACGTCTGACTCTGAACACAGGCCCAACTGGATCGAATGCCAGTATGAATGTCTTGTACTCTGTCCCCAATGTCAGTGACTGAGATACCAGCTGAAATAATTGGTCTTCACCCTATATTATTCCTGGCATATTGAGATCAAACTCATTGCTTATATGGTAAATCTGATTTGAAGCAGCTTGACAACCCTGCGAACCTGGCTCAGCTAAAGTTGAGCTCTACTGGGTTGAGCTGTGATCGGTGGTCCAATGATAATTATGGCTGCACAATCCACTCTGAGCTTTTTGGTCCATCCGATGAAAAAGAATTGTTCAAGTAGGTATCCTCAATTGAAGACCATTATTTCTGCTAACAGCTTGCCAGAGTTTAGTGAGATCGTGAAATGGCACCCACCGCAAATCACGAAACGTCATTGAAAGCAAACAGCCATTCAAAAGGAGCTCCACAAATGCTGCGATAGGAAAATTTTCTTTCCTAATGAGCATACTCCGTGCTTATCCACCAGTCAATGTTGACAGAACTGACAGGTATACATGATGATTTAATACAAATCAAATACCTGATACTGGATCCGCTGAGGTCCCTATAGATTTTTTGAGGCTTTTGATCTGATCTAATTCACAGCAATACCTAGTATAGTGGGAAGAGCGCGCTGGCGGTCTGACATCGCAGACAAGACGACGGGGGTGTTTAGTGCTCGGCGGGATCAGGGAGCTACGCAGGCCCCCAGGACTACCGGAATAGGAAAGAGATACTGTTCTTGCGAGAGATGTGGAATGCTTGAATTGCTATGCTAGGGGATTAGGCCTAGAAATACCCCTGGGATGCCTGAGGCACAAATGAGTACTGGCGCGGTTTCCCCATTACACTAGGTAGTCTATCGACCGCATGGATTCCCGAGTTCAGTCTCGACCTCTGGATCTATCTCCCTCTACATTCCGAGGTTGATGCCTTATTGTCTGATTTCTTAGCTTTTGGAGCCTGATTACATCAGCAACATCTGTTTAAAATGTTGAGAGCTTTTAGTGTGCACAATACGTTATTTTAGCAATAAGAGACTCTTTTACCTCATTTCCTATGGGATTCGAGCTGCAAAACCTCAAGTTGAGTGCGTTCCATCTAGGGGCATCTCTTTCCAAGGTTTGTCGCTTGCGAACAGCTGCCTCGACCCGTACTCCTGAGAGTACACATAAACCTTGGAACGTTGCCCTCTTCACTAGGTATTTGAGAGTGAAGGTTTACCACATAAAGTACTCCGTAGTTACACCCAAAACATTTCACTTGAAAACAGGCACTCCGATATTCACCAGAAATGAGGATTCTGATATCTCCAGGACTCCATAATAGACTAAAATAGGCAATTGACATGCGGATGACTAAAAAGCCAAGAAACCGAAGCCAACGCCAGATCGCTCCTTCCCAAAGTGAATCCAACGTACAAGTAAAAAGACGAAAGAGCGCAAAGATGCAGTCGCAAGATGCAGCGTCGGATGTATCCGATCCCTCCGACCCCTTGCATGCATACAAGGATGCCCGCGACAGCGATGAATTGAGCTTTGACCTGGAAATTGGCGACGTCCCGCTTTTGCCGCAAGGCATGGCTCAGCCTGAGAAGTTCGAACGCGACCCATCATTCTCTTGTACGCCCTCGGGTTTTTGCAACTGGCTTCGCGGGCCGAGTCCTCCGCATGTATACCATATCAACCCCTGGTTTCCTCACCTGCAGGCTGCGCCGGCGCGTCTGATTGATCAGAAATTCCCGAGCCGGATCTCCAAGATCGCTTTGCTTGCCGGCGGGTTGATCTTCTGGATCGTTGTTTTCTTCGTCTCGTTGAAAGCTTCTGTTGCTGGCCAGGAGGTGCCGGGATATGGACAGCCGGTCAAGCTGTCGTGTCACCATCGCTTGTGGTGCGTTGAGAACTTTATCTCTGAGAGACTTTGTGGCTGACTTTTGAATTTAGGAACAATGCCACAAATTGTGGGCTCAATGGCGATTCCTGTCGTCCGTTTGAAGATCAGTCTTTTGCTTTCCGCTGTCCTTCCGGTTGCGCGGCGGCTATTCTTCTAGAGCCGTATGTGGTGGGCGATCAGGAGTACAACTATCGCCCTCTCGTGATTGGCGGCGAGCCATTTAGAAAAGATGGTCGCATCAGTGGTACTTACCGGGGCGATTCGTCCATCTGCGCTTCGGCATTGCACGCTGGTCTGATTGACGATGCGACGGGTGGGTGTGGTATCCTGCACCGAACTGGCGAGCATAAGGAGTTTGTTCCTGCAACCCAAAACGGCATCGAGAGTATTGAGTTCCGCTCAAGCTTCCCCATGTCATTCAGACTTGCCAATGAGCCACCTTCTTCGGAGTCCAGCGAGGCAAAACCTATCAAATGCTCTGATTCTCGATGGTCCCTTTTCGCCTTCACGTTGATTTGGACCACCATGCTGTCGCTGGTTGTTACTTCGGCACCGGCATTTTATAGCTCCATTTATTTCATTGTCTGGTTCCAGGTCGCCATGGCATCCGACCCGCCCTCCATGGGCAGCATTTATGACCTGGTGTCAATTGCTCTCGGTCGCTTCTTGCCCGGCGCATTCGTGGGCTTCGCGCTCTACTATTTCTGCGTCCGTCACACCTTGAAAGGTATGGATGCGCACTGGGACAAAACGGTTCTGTGGCTAGGGGGTTGCTGGGTCGGTGCCCTCAACACAGACACCTTCGATCGCATCCCGATTTCTCGACTTACCCCCCACGACATCCAGCAACAGCCCGGTGCTCTCACTGCTCTCATCATTGTTGTTGGAACACTACTCGCAATCGCATTTGGCCAAGCACACTGCTACCGTCGAGAGGGCCGGTTCTTCCCCACGATCCGCATCTACGGCGCCCTTGTCGCGGGCGTCCTCATCCTCGTCGCCGTGCCACACATGAACCTACGCATTCATCATTACATTCTTTCACTCCTCTTCCTACCTGGAACGACTTTGCAAACTCGCCCCAGTCTCTTGTATTCAGGCATCCTGGTTGGCCTCTTTATAAACGGCATCGCCCGCTGGGGCTTTGACTCTATCCTACAGACCCCAGGGGCTCTTCTGGATGGTGCCAAACTTGGCACCGTCCCACCCAAGATTTACCCTCCATCCCTGACGGATAACAATAATCTGGTCTTTGCCTTCCCAGAAATCCCGGCCCATGCTGATGGCCTCAGCGTTTTGGTAAATGATGTTGAACGTTTCCAGACGTTCCGACCAAAGGACGACAAGCCCTTGCCAGATTTCACTTGGACCCGTACTAACCCAAACGAACTAGAGTATTTCCGTTTTGGATACGTTCATTCCAAGGCTTTGGGTGGTCTCTGGTATGAAGACTTTTCTCCCCCTGCGACATGGAATGCCGATGGAAACTTCGTCTTTCCCGACCCAGAGCAACCTGAGAATGATTCAACATAGAGACTAGAGCTGTGCTATTTGTCCATACTCCCGTCCTTTTTTCTACCCTGGACACATCATTCTTCTTCGAATTAGCGACGCATGCCATCTGAAAAATTACAGTATTACAAATCCCATCATTTTTGTTCTATTGGGTTCGGTTGATTGGTAGAATATCTATCAACTTACAGCCTCTAACGCCTCAAAGCTTTCCTCGGCCTAGAGAAATCTTAGATACCAAGTAATGCGCCTTTGACGTGAGCTCCAAGCTGCACTCTCCAAAGTCGATGCTCATTTAAAGCGAAAATTTCCCCATCTTTTCCAAAACAGAAATTCGCACATCCTCCGTCTATCCGAATCCTTCCAAGGAGCACACCACCCGGAGACCAAACATGAATCCCATCACCACATCCACTATAAACATTACCATCAAGGTCACATTTTATGCCGTCAGGGATCCCTGCGTCCGTCGCGGCAAATAGCCTGCGATTAGTAAGGAACGGCTCGCCATGATAAACAGACACGTCGAATGCATAACTAGAAGTATTGCGCACAAGGTTAGCCCACCCATTAGCAACACAAAATTTCCAAAGTAAATCATACATCGCAGAAGCTTTCCGGTGATCAATCGTCCCATCACCATTCTGTTTATCGGTATCGGTGATATAAACCGTCTTCTCGTCCGGAGAGAAACAAATTCCATTCGGATGCCCAAACCCATCCGCTACCGCTCGAATACTACCATTACCAGGCTTGAAGCGATAGACCTGGCTAGGCAATGCAGGATCCGGTCGATACCCTTGCTCAAACCCATACGTCGGATCAGTAAACCAGATCGACCCATCCGAATGAACAACGACATCATTGACGGAATTGAACGGTCGTCCCAGGAAGTCTCCTATCACCAAGCTTGAAGAATACGGTGCTTCCACAGACATCGAGTACAGTCCGCTGGGCCGGTCCAAAGTTCCTTGGCCGCATATCAAGGCATCAGCACCCCAGTTCACTCCGCCATTGCCCATGGGGATGTCGGGGGTGATTTCATCGGCGGTGACTGGATTGTTGCTTAGGTTGACGCGGGTGATTTTGATATCGGGAGTACCGTCGGCGTTTGTGCATTTATTGCTGGTGATGAATAGCTCTCTTGTTGCGGCGATGTAAATTCCTGCTTCATGGGCGAATGGGTAGTCTTTCTCAAGCAAGAGCTCTAGGCTCGGCGTTGAGCCCAGAGTAGCTTGGAACTGCTCATCGTGAGCATGGAATGCTTCGCTGGACTGCATGGTGTTGGCGGACAGGAGATTGCTCGATGGAATGCGCGCGTGGGTATAGTGGGGGTTCGCGGCTCGAGGTTCGCGGGGCCAGTGTGCCTCGTCTCGAGGCGGACAATCCGGGGAAATATTGAGCCCGGGCTCGGTCATTCTGGCTTCGAATTGAAAAAACTGATCTTATGTCATTGGCCACTAGCTTTGACAAGACACAAATGGTATCATGGCGAGAGAAAAATCGATACAACCGGATCTTGCAAGATGCCGAGGCTGGGAAATACAGCGTCCTTGCAGTCATCGCGTACAATATCGAGCAGATCGTGGGATTTATGCGTGCAACAGAGAGATCTCGATCGCCGCTTATCATTCAATTCTTTCCATGGGCCATTGCCGCAACTGATGGACTCTTGGTAGATTGAGAGAGTTCTCTCTCTCTCTCTTTCCTCTCCTTATCTCACCCAATACAATACTTTGTCGTAAATGTTTGCTCGCTCAGCTCTCGTCGACAAATATCAATCAGATTGAACAATTTCATTGTACAAGAAATGCCGGTTTAATACCCTGAAACTGGCCTCACAGACACCCGCATGCCATTTGCAGGTTTGACAGTTATACCACTCGCAATCTTTATCTTGCTCATATCCGCCATTTCTTCATTTTTCATCACAAACTCGAACCGCCCAACCCAGCCCGCAAGCATACAAGCAAACTCTGCTCTCGCGAATGCTTGCCCAACACACATCCTATGACCTTGTAGGAAAGTAAGCATGGCATAGTTGCTTCCAGCACCGCCTCCACCATTGACTTTCAATTTTCCTTCGCTATCCACGTCGAGCCACCGATGAGGATTGAACTCAGTGGCATCGGGGCCCCAAAGGCTTTTATCCATATTTGTGGCGCAGCTTGAGATCATTATTTTCGTGCCGCGAGGGATGGCTATATCTTGGAGAAAAGTATCACGAGTAGCTTCTCGCATGGTGAGGCGGACTGGGGTAAACATTCTGAGCACTTCATTGCAGACAGCGTATAGGAAAGGCAAGCGACTGAATGATTCAGCTGAATAGTCTGAGCCAGCATGAAGAGGCTCCAGGTTGTTTCGTATCTCATCGCGGAGTTGTTGTTGGATCTTAGGATGAAGAGCAAGGACGTAGATTGCCCAGGTCAAGACCGAGGCTGTAGTTTCATGTCCAGCCGCTAAGAAAGTCATGACTTGATCGATAAGACCTTCGTCAGTAAAGAGACCATTTCCCATAGCAATTGAGAGAAGGTCTGTATCTTGAATAGACTGCCTGTGGAGATGGCGCGCTTTTCCTCGATGATAGTTTGACAGCTGCGGCGAATAGTCTGGATGGCCCCTGAGAATTCCTCGTTTTGTTTCAGAGGAAGCTTCCTCACAAGCTTCCAAGGGAGCAGAGAGCCAAGAAAGAAAAGAACTCGCTTTTGCTTTGTGACGTCAAACATGCTATGAAAGGCTTTCACAAGAGAGTTTGACTCGTTTTTGATAGCTCCGAAGTCTTTTCCGAAGCCCGCAAGACCGATCACGTCAAGAGCATACCGCGATGCCCAATTAGATATGTCTATTTCCGAGTCGGCTTCAGAAGATAGGGCTGCAGTCATCGCAAGTACGGTTTCGCGAGCTTTACTGCAAAAAGTTGGATACATTCTGTCGATCTGTCGGCGAGTGAAGGCTGGTAAAATCCTTCTTTTTTGGACTCGATGGTGGTCCCCTTCACTGACCAACAAGCCATTTCCGAGCATGTCCTTCATTGGATTAGACAAAAATGATGGCTTGTGATAATCATAACAGTTCGTGGTCAAAACACTGGCAAGCAGCTTTGGCGAGTAGATAATTAATCTTTCGCGATTGAAGAAGGTGAGATAACGTATGATCCCATCGTGAGGGACGTCATATAGCCTTGACCCAAAGTCAAATTCTATCAGCTTGCGCTATATTGCGTCGCAAAGAAGACCTCGGCAGGAAAACACATACCATTGCTTTGATGGATTACCTTGAGGTTCTCGTAAGAGTTTGATCCCATGTCCCCAAAGCCAATGATTTCCTTTCGGCATCGGGAGGTGTCTTAGGGGAGAAATATAAACCGGATATATTAGAGTTGTCCACACAGCCCATCCCAGAAAGATCGATGGACAAAGAATCGTCAGAAAGGTAGAGAATGCAAACAGTCTTTCATGATTCACCACAATTGACAACATAAAGTCTGCATGCTGAGAACCCATGGCGGCGCTGGTCTGCGTTTGATTACACGAAAACAGCTCTTGGGCTGATTTGAAGATCACGAACCTCAAGGCCTGTGTGTAGCCATAAATAGCCCTTGGACCCCTTGATTCACATGGGGGCTGCCTTGGATTTATACACGGAGGAAGATCTACGATTGAGACTTCCCAAGCAAGACTATCGTTGTTGGCTAACACAAGATACAATACTTAGTATATGATTGGCCAATGAGAAATTTTATCGTGGAATAATGTGTTTACCAAGATGATGTAGATTGGCAAGTTAAGCTCGCAGGTGGGTCATCATCGAATACAGCTATGTAAATACAAGTGGTAACCTCCGGTGGATCTGTATTTCCAAGGTTATCGTGGGGGGTTCTGTCATTTTGGGCCTATTCCAAGGTTTACAGCAAAAATAGCGGTCGGATCCCTACTCGTTCCAAGATTGAGTATTCGAGATTTGATGGTCAAAGACCCTTGACATTACTCAAGACATCCTCGATCTCGAATGGCTTCAGTTCCCGCCCTCCATACTACAACCGAGCTCTGTTGAGGGTCTTCTGTGAAATACTAGCGAGCCATGATGCAGCTGCATCTGCACACTCATCCGGACGCTCCAAGGGTAGCTGGTGTGTTGTATTTGTAATCCATGTGATCTTCGTCGGTTGAGAAAGTCCTCCAACAATTGTTTCAAGCTGTTTTGGTGGAACAGCGAACGGACGAGTAGGCATGATCGTGTGAAGCGGAACTTTGATATCAGTTAGACGATCGAAGCACTGGGCCGGCGTTTTTTTGTCATAATACAGCGCCCATTCAAGTCGAGGGTGCGCGATAAGTCGGAAACCCTCGCTATCTGGAATGACACCTCGCCGAGTAAAGATATCTATGACACGTTTGTCCCAGCCTCGTGTCCGTTTGTTCGTCCGCAGGTTCGTAACAACCGAATCCAGACTTGGATGCGAATATCTGAGTTTTGTGCAAAGGGTATCTTTGGGCAGCTTTGTGAATGCCTTGTTGATTTTTCCCGATGGAATCATGGCGGGGTCCATAACCGTTAGACTTGCAAAGATATCAGGTGCGTGGGCTGCTGCTAGTATTGCACATTGTGCTCCCAGGCTGTGGGCCAAAACGTGGACATTGCGTCTCACGGGTTGTTGGCCATGTGTGGTCGGCTCCCTAGCGACTAGTTGCTCCGGAAGAACTTGTGCGGCAGTGAGGGGGAGGTAGGCAGTGATGAATAGCAAGATATCCCGAGTAATGTCTTTCTCATTGCCTGCCAAAAGAAAATGTGTTACTCAAGTGCACATCTTGATTGGGGTAGCTGGTTACTGCGGATTTATGAAAACCACATAACAGTCACGTACCATAAAGATAACCTCTAGGGTTCAAAAGAGCAGTCTGGCCAGATGAGGGCATATCGAGGGTCCAAATTTCGTCGATTTGGGCGTTTGTACCATGGAGTTTGAGAAGCAGTGTCTCGAGAAAAGGCTCGAACATCTAACGCAGAAACACGAGTCTCAATTCTACCCTTCATTCACCAAGGATGTTTGTTGATATAACTTACCTCTTTAGGCACACCCATTCCCGGCAACATGAGTAGCGTCATTTTATCCCGGGTAAAGTCGTCCGCGCTTTGAGCATTTTGTATCGGTATATACCGCTTAGCGGCAAGAAATGGAGGAGGCACAGGATCGACTTCTGATGTCTTTTGCGAATCACTCTGATCATACATGTGGTAAATGCTTCGCCGGCTCGTTGTTGATTCCGGATCATAGTGAATGTTGTACTTGTCATCATCTGGAATTGATGCAGGGTCTTGCTCAAAAGACGATAGTGGCCAAGCAGGATGAGCATCGCGGTCTTTTGTCCCAGAAAAGACATGGCTCGTAGCTCGCCACGCAAGTGATGGTGTTTCTGGCAAGGATGGTGATTGGATAGTTCGGGGCTGCTCGTGGCCCGCAGTCGACACCAACTGAAGTGGGCGCAAAATTGCTCGCGGGTATTCCCTGGATATTGTAAAAGACATTGGTTTTCGAAGTTCGGAGGAAACAAGGTACAATGATTGAGCTCAGGTTGGCAAATGGGGTCAGGTAGTGGCTATATAGGCACGGACTCGCTCGTATGGACCGCAGGAAGTGTGTCAAAAACAAGGTAATGGCGAGATTGATCTACACTGTAATTTTGCGAAAACGCATTACACAGAATCTCAGATCGAATTGATCAGCACATGAAATATCCAAAGCCATACGAAGTAGCCATAGATCGCATCCCTGAAGAATTCAAACTACGAGCTCTAAAGGGGGCCCACTTTATTAGCGTGCCCCACAAGCTGTGGCTCGCACTGCATTTCCTATTTCGGAAAGTGCTAATATCAGTCCTTGACAATACTGGGGGTTTTCATGCTTCGCGCTGACCGCTGGGTAATGAACTCATTGATATAAGATACGAAGGATTGGCATCATCGTGGTAGTAGTTTAACCGGTGGCTCACGACAAAAGGGGCTAAGCAGGTGCCCAGGTGGGTGCCCGATTTGTCAGGCTCTCAACAGGCCCGGGGTAGATGGCGTAGATCAAGCTCTCTCTCTCCATCTTTTATATACTGCATTATCATACATGTCAACTCTTTCTTAGATAAGCTATGTTGCCCGATCAGCCTTGTTTGGCCAAATGATCGAAAATAACTAGATGAGTTTTACTCAAAGGACGGTGTATACTGACAAGCTTCTTTCAGTTACATCACGCAGTAATTGTAGTTGTCTCCCACTTCTTTTGTTTTCAACTTCAGGGTATTTATCTGTTGGGATCACAGACAGGCTCAATATTTACCACAAGAGTGTCCTAATGTCAATGTCACTGGGGCCCTTGATGCAGTGAAGCGGCTAACCGCAAGAAGCAAGTGCCGCGCTAACAAAGGGCGCTATACCCTCGTTCGTATCATCCCAAAGCTAACAAGGAGTATTTAGAAATCTCATTCCCATGCAAGCAAGCAATTTCGGTCTTAAGATCTTAGGACCGAAATATCCATTCAGCAGGCTAGAGGGAACTCAGTGGGACCCCTGACTCGCACATCTCGCATTGGTGATATAGATGTATAAGCGGGGTAGAAGTAAATAATGGACTTCTGTCGCTTTTATCACAGGCGGAGTTAAGACAAGATCCGCGTAGCGTAGGTACTCATGCAAGTAAGCCCGTGAGTTACTACGTGGATGAGACCAGAAAAAGCATATATCTATGGATCTCTCCCACACTTTGACTCCTTCATCTGGTAGAATCGAGCAAAACCCCCTGCAATTATCAAAATCTTTCGAAACAAATATGCCTGGGAAACATCGCGCCGCCGTACTCCCCCAGCCAGGCGGTCCCCTCTCCGTTGAGGATCGTGCCACCCCCGAGCCAGGCCCCAATGAAGTCCTCATCGAAGTCAAAGCAATCGCTTTGAATCCCGTCGACCACTCTCAGCGTGACAATGGATTCCCGCCTGTACCTGCCTATCCAGCTGTACTTGGGTGCGATATATCCGGCATCATCGCAAAAGTGGGATCCAATGTCACTGCCATTTCGCCAGGAAGCCGTGTTACCGCGCTCGCCTCATCTTTCTTTCAGAATGGCTCGCCGGACTATGGCGCCTACCAGAAGTACGCACTGGCACAGTCCGAAGGCGTCACGGTGATTCCGGATAACATCTCCTTCGAGCAAGGAGCGGTATTCCCTTTAGCTGTCTTTACCAGCCTGACTGCTTGGACAGTTATCGGCATCCCGCTTGAGACCAGGTACACCCCACAAGATAAGCAGGCAGTACTTATCTGGGGCGGTGCGAGCAGCGTGGGCACTTTCGCAATTCAATCGGCTCGATCGCTTGGGTTTACCATCTATGCCACGGCCAGTCCCAAGCACCACGAATACCTCCGAAAGCTCGGGGCTCACGCCGTATTCGACTATAAAGCGAGTGATGTCGTTTCGCAGATTGTTGAGGCTCTGAAGAAAGATGAGTTGAATCTTAACGTTGCACACTGTGTCGTGGATGGTGGACTGCAGCCAACGCTAGATATTCTCAAAGAGACCAAGGGTGACATCGCTGCGAAGGTTGCCCATTCACCTATTCTGCCTCCGGACCATCCGACGCTCGACAACACGACAATTCTCTTTAATCTTGCGTCCCAACACCCAGAAGAGAGAAACGCGCACATGCGGCAGTGTTTCCATGGGTGGCTAAAGGATGGTCTGGAGTCTGGCTCAGTCGTCCCTAGTCCTAACCTCCAAGTTGAATCGGGTGGTCTGGAAGGGGTGAATGCAGCTCTAGACAAGTTGAAAGCCGGTGTCAGTGGAACCAAGTTGGTCTTGTCAATCTGATGACCCGATTTGTGTTCATGGTCAGGAGCTTGAGAAGCTACGGGCGAAAGATCTTTGTATAGCATGTGGACTGTAAGAAAGAACCTTGGAACGCCCGTTGATATATCATACACTATGACCTAGGTAAACATATAACAAGTTTCGAGAATGCATCGAAAACGCAAAGGTCAGCGTGAAGGTAGTTGATATCAGTCTTTGACATAGCCAGGGCACGAAACCTGCACAATGTTTTGCTTCCCACCATCCTCGATGACCAGAGCCGTCAATTTGCCTCCTTTTACACAGCCGGAGTCAAGGCCTTTTGTAAATGTTCGAATAGAGAGAGAAGAATGAGCGTCATGGCCGTAGACAACAGTCATGGTCTTCGCGCGTGGGTTCTCGGCCGTGGACTCGAATCCAGAATATAATACCGATTGATGTTGATCAAACATCTTGGAGAGTGTTAGCTCTGGAATCCAGACGAATAGTCAAGAAATGAGACGAGACGAAGAGTCGCAAACATACCTTTGCCCAATTCATGCCTTTCTTCTTTGGGCTAGGCACATGGGTATGCAGATCAATTGTTCGCATGGTCATGACGCTGACCGGATCTTGCCGGTCAAGCTCGATTTCGGGCACAAGTCCTGCGTGGACGACTACCACATGACCCATATTTGGTATCTGACCAACATCCAAGATGACAGGGCAACTCTCAAGCCATTGAACCTGTTCGTCGCTGAAGGAGCGTGCTAGTGCGCGCTCGCTGAGCTCTCTGGGTGAGTACGATGACGACTCCGCATCATCGGTATCGGCGAGAGTATTGGTTCTTGCCATCTCACGCCTGTGAAGCAAAATCCGGTCTTCGTGGTTGCCACGGACACTAGAGGCCGATAACTCTCGAGCCAGATCTAAAACTCCGGCGCTGTCTGGTCCCTTGTTTATTATGTCTCCGACAAAGATCAAATGATCGCCGCTTTTTTGATTGAAGTTGACTTTTTCGAGAAGCTTATCCACTTTTCATTTAAAGCTGTCAGCCTTGATTTGGAAATGAGTATACGCATTGAAGATATCGTGAGACTTACACTCCTTTTTGCAGCCATGCACATCGCCTACGATGATCAGTCTCTGTTTTTGCTTGGAATCTGCATCAGCTCCCGCTAAGTCACCGGGCACTAAATCCGGGCTCAAATTCTGGATTTGAATCAAATCATTGAATTGAGGCATCGCGTTCGCCCCGAACCGCCCGACCGCGTCCGTTTTTGTGTTCGGATCGAGTGAATTTAACAATGAAGTTCTCTCTTGCATTCGCGGTGAAATCAAGAATCTCCATCCAATCAATCCGAAGATGAAGAGTGAAAGGTATATCAAAGCATACCGGCGAAAACGCGGTGCGGTTGCCATGGACTGCACCATCTCGGTCCATTGCGGAGTTTTCGAGTCGTCTGAAGAGGAGCTGTGGTGATACTGAGTGCGTGTTTGTGATTGCCATCCATTGCGGGCAGATTCAATGAGTGGGCGAGAAGACTGATATCCTCTGCCGTAGGACGGTTGGTGGGTGGTAGGGGCGCAGTTCTTATCAGCCTCCGGCCGAGGGCCGGATGGAAAGTCGCCGGTAGCCATAGCCCGTGACGTGAGATCAGGATCAGCTAGCCACCCAACATGTGGGTTGTGTTGTGATGAAGTTGCGAGGAAATAGGCAGAAAGTGAGGTGACGTTCACTCCGACGCCCGATAAGATCGATAAGGTCAACGGGGGAGATGAAAATCCTTGAAAGGTTCAAGGCCAACTTCATGCATCAGCTTCCACTTGTGCATCATCCTAAGTGCACAGACAGCGTGGCAGAGTAGGATGAAGATTGCAACAGGACAACTCTCCGTCCCTTGCCGGACATTGGACATTTGACACGTGTCACGTGAGGGTTGAATATCCTGATGCTCCACTTCCATCTCTTGCACATCTACTCGCGAAATGATGGCAATCATTCGGCCACTACCCGAAGTTGTCCAAATTTGTAATGGTTGAACCCGGTCCAATATTCCTGATGAAAAGTTCGAACGATGACGCGAATATCGGCATACAACATGTCGGGACGCTTGTTTTTGACGCTTCTAATCATCCCCTTGAGCACGGAGTCTCAAGTTCCCGGAACACTAAAATAGCAGTAAATTATATTTTCCTCCCTCGAGCTCTGCATTTTCCATGGAGGTCATGCAGAAGAGGGTAGTCTGGGTGGGTGACTGTACTGAAGTATTCAAGCGATTTTTCTTTGATGATAATATAATAAGAGTAAAGAGAAGGGAAAGAAATACATCCAATCAGATCAAGTCATACCAATATGTACACAAAATTGCTATCATCCCAACCAACAGAAAACAGAACATTGAGACTCGCCCAAGGATTGCTATTGGGAGTCCGCCCGTCACTCTGGGTATCGTGACTTTCGATGGGATATGAACCCGGGAATCAGTTGATGGTCCCTTCACAACTCCGTGTGTAGTTGGCGCAGAAAGCTCTTTGAGAAGTTTCATCAACTTCGTTGATACCGACGGCATGCGCAGGCTGTTCCTGAACTGTAATATTGGCAATTCGAAGGTAATATGCTCTTGATTTGGGAATAATCGGCCGTGAAAAGGGAAGAGCCTCGCGCAATACGAGCATAGAAACATATAGGGACAGATTCTACACGTAAAGTATGAATCTGCAACCGTAGTCTCGCACTATTGACAGCGATGTAAAGACATAGGGGTTGCGATGAAGATATCTTTGGGCAAGTCCAATTGGAATAGAAATCGGGCGTTTTCTAGGTCGCCAATAAATGATAGATAGCGGCCTAATTGCTGTAAAAGTAGCCATGAAAGGTGGAGGCGTGATTGGGTTAGAGTCTTTGATAGTTGAACGATGGATTGACGAACAGCGGCCTGTCGAGTATGTTCAGGTGTGGCGATAATTGAAGGGTGGTGTTGCTGAATTTGGTGGACCAAGGATTCGTTTCCAACGACCCAATCTAGGGCATTGTTGCCATAGCCATCACGAAGAGATGGATCAGCACCGTGTTGGAGGAGGATACTCGCAAAATCGAGATGACCTCGGTGCAGAGTCAGATGAAGGGGAGTCTGCAACAACTTACTCCGCTCATTCATGGACAAGAGGAGGTCTGGAAAGCAATTGAGCAGGGCAAGCCGATCATTTAAGGCCGCATAATGAACAGGTGTTTGACCAAGCTCATCTGCAAATGACATTTTCGCGCCAGCGTCAAGCAGAATCTGAAGAAGATCACTTCGGCCGAACTTGACTGCCAAAGAAATAGGCGATATATGTTGACCACTTGGATTAAATGTACTGGCGCCTGCGCTTAAAAGCATCTGAACAATGTCGCTCCTTCTCGAGTAGATCGCAGCCTGAAGGGCACTGCCAAATCGACCACCCTGGGCATTGACATCGGCACCCGCATTGAGAAGCATCCGTACGACTTCACCACTTCCCTCAGATGTTGCAGCTTGCAAAGCGTTTCCCATAAGACCCCCTGGATATTAACATTGGAACCAGCCTTTAGAAGGATTTGCACAATCTCGCTCTCTTCTTCACCTGCCGCGGCCTGGAGGGCAGTGCCGTATAAGCCTCCTCGGGCATTGATATCGGCGCTAGCATTGAGAAGTATTTGTACGACTTCAGCACTTCCCCCACGTGCTGCAGCCTGGAGGGCATTTCCAAGTCTCCCGCCTAGAGCATTAACATCGGCGCCAGCGTTGAGAAGTATTTGCACGATTTCGCTAGCTTCTTCACTTGCCGCAGCCTGGAGGGCACTACCATGTAGGCCTCCTTGGGCATTGATGTTGGCTCTAGCGCCCAAGAGGATTTGAACAACTTCAATACTTCCCCCATATGCCGCGGCCTGGAGAACGTTCCCGGATTCACCACCCTGTGTATTGACATCAGCCCCAGCTTGAAGGAGCATTTGCACCACTTCGCTGCCTCCCTGATATGCCGCGGCATGGAGGGCATTGCCAAATTTACCACACTGGGCATTCACATCAGCGCCAGCGTTGAGAAGCATGCGCACAATTTCACTGCTTCCCTCGTATGCCGCAGCCTGAAGGGCAGTGCCATATAAGCCTCCTTGGGCGTTGACATTGGCCCCAGCGGCGAGGAGCATTTTCGCAGCTTTAATGGCTGACCCATGCGCTGCAGCCTGTAGAGCATTACCAAGTTCACCACCTTGGCCATTGACGTTGGCGCCGGCGTCGAGGAGGAGCTGTACGAGCTCACTCCGATCGCCATATCCAGACGCAGCAGCCTGGAGGGCGTTGCAAAATCGATCACCCGGGGCGTTGACATTGGCACCAGCATCAATTAGTACCTGTAAACTACTACTCGACATCTCTGATGCAAGCGCGGCAGCCTGGACGACAGTGCCATGTTCACCACTGTGAGCGTTGACGTCGGCGCCCGCATCGATGAGAATACGTACAATCATATGACGCCGTGCATGTGAAAATGAAATTACGGCCAAATGCAAGGCAGTTCGTCCTTGGAAATTCTGGGCGTTGACATCGGCACCAGCGTTGAGGAGCATCTTCACGATTGCAATATTGCCGTATGCACAGGCAGACTCTAGGGCACTTCCAAAAAAGCCGCCCTTTGAGTTCACCTCTGCTCCAGCTGAAAGCAATGTTTCAACAACGTCCTTATATCCTCTCATTGAAGCTTCTTGTAGAGCACTCCGACCTTTTCCCATTGTGGCTTCCAGCTGCGCACCTTCGTCGAGGAGCCATTCCAAATTTTATTTGTCCAAAGCTAGCAGCTTCCGCTAACGGCGTTCTTCCTGCCATGTTTCTTGATTCGCAGTCTGCCGTGCCAAGAGCCTTCCGCAAAATGGTTGCGGCCTTTATGTGACCATATCGCGCAGCTATATGCAATGCTGTGTTTCCATCCTGGTCTTTTGTCCCCAGTTCCTTGCCACTCAAAGAAAAGTCCCTCAAAAGATCAACGAGATTCGCAGCTGCGGCGATGTGAATGACTCTCGTACCTCTCGCTGGATGAGTTGGTCTCCGAGGGTAAATAATCCGGTGAAGGGAAACAAAGTGGGTTTCCACCTATTTTAAAACACCCTTTTCGTTCGGCATTATGGAGACTCGACGATCAGCCGCTTGCCTCCCATGAATGAAAATATTCAAAGTGGCATAAAAAAGAAATGGGTGTGATCGGTTGAGTTCATCTCGCAGAGCTTTGTTATTGATTGCTCTTTCCGTATCCTCTGGTGGCATTTCTTCACGAAGACGATGTGCAGCCAGGTACGTAAGACAAGACCGGTATAGGATTGCCTGAGATTGCAACTCGGTTTCTTCTGCTTTTGCTTTCAACGGAAGACTCCTGGTGCCGAGAAGATCGCTCAAAACAGCCAGCCCTCTCTTGCGCAAGAAATCAGTGACGGACTGGTGAACCACCTGCGCAGTTTCATTTGAATCACCATTTGAGACAACTTCCGCTAATCCGGCGGAAAGAACCTTGATCTTTAGCTTCTTAGTTTGTCGCTTTGGATGAAGCCAGGGACATGCTCCATAGGCATTTGGAAGTTTGAAATTTCGGCATTGCCAGCGGCCATGGCATACCGCAGCTCTACCACAGTCAAGGGACGCTCAGCCAGACATAGCCATTGAAACAGCTGAAGAGACTCTTTCAGGTTCCAAACCTCTATCACATGTGTCAGAATATACTGATACACATCTTCCAGATCGGGAGGAATCTCGCGTAACCAGTTATAGATCGTTTGAAATGATTGCCCTTCGTCAAGTCTCCGTCGAGTATGGGGTATAATGAGCCGCGCCCATTGAAAGACACAGTCAGCCTGCTGGATCAAATTTGCGATCAGCATTTGTCTGCTGCCTTCGCTTGGAGTTCCAATGGCTTCCATTTCCATTTCCGTCTCCGCAAGTGTGTCCTGAACATATGCAGCAATATCTCGGCCGTTGTGTTCTTCGACCCATATTTCCATAGCATGGGTACTCCCTATGATAGGATAGTGCCGACACGAAATACAAATGCGAACAGCAGCACCCTGCTTGTCTGCTCTGCCAAGAAGTCGATGAAAATAATTTGCGAGGTAGATGGCAGACTCAGGGCCGGTCTCATCCAGAGCATTAACAAAGACCACTACTAGTCGCTGACTGCCAGATGCGAGGATAACGGCTTCCAGTAGACTTTCCAGTATCGCTTGTGGCCAACTCCATTGGCTTTCAGCATACCCGAATCGCTCTCGTCGTTCTCTATAGGTCTCGCGCACCTGGGGCCTTATTGTTGGATCTTGAACAAATATTTGGTTCACCAAAGATCTGAGCATACCCAGAGGTGTACGTTGCAGCTCTGTGCCTCGGGCAGTGAAGAAAAAGTCGAGCTGGATGCCCTGATCGTCGATTTGTACACTTTTGAGTCTGCTGTGTAGGAATGCCATCAGTGTCGACTTGCCGGCACCTGGTTTGCCCTTGATCCATAATAGACCACGGGGCTCACTCCTCCAAGATCGGTATTTTTCCAAGTCCAAAATCCATTGGCAGGTATTGGTATGGCGTGGCTCTAGGTTTTCTCTCCGATCCAGCATCCGCGGGAATGCTAGTGAGCTGACTATATCTATGAAATAGTAAGCGGTGATTATTTTCATTTGTGAGAGGTGGAACGAACTGTTATCTTCCGTCTGCTGTGCGGAATCCGTTTGTTCGGGCTCTAGAAGTGGCTTCAAGTCAGCTGAGCCTGGGTGAAGGCTTGGGGCGACATGTTCGCACATTTACGGGAGTAAACATTGACCACTCCATGGGTGACCCCAAACTGAGGCCCCGAACTTTTATTGTTAAATAATATTTGATTCATGACCAGCGGTACGCACTCTGGTGTAGTTGAAGACAGCAAGGCTCAAAGTCAAGGAGGAGGTGCTCAGCCCGACGATCAGGTGATTTCCAGCCCCCGGAAACGTTGCTTTTGTCCTAAGCGCCTGTCTGCACATCTCACGAACTTTTAAAGACCCACAGTAAGAGGAAACCGTGGGACATTCTCACGGGCGAGATTAAGCGCTGACCACACGGGGGGAAAAGACTGCTTCACCAGTCAAATTTTCTGAAGATAGGACATTAGGATGCAGCAATGGACATAAATTTGATCATCAGTCAATACGATGGTGCTGAGGAGACTTCCGCAAACCCCCCAAAATGGGCCCGGATCTCGGGCCCATGGCCCAACCCATCGCCCATCGGGGGTGGGGGGTGGGACTGTGGGCCCCCATCAAAGCCCATCCAAATGGTGGAGTCGCAAGCAAGCGCATAAACAAGTTCACGAAACAATTTGATGTGGTGCTTACTATTTTTAGTCAATGTCTGAAAGAGCTCAAACACCACCTTCAATGTCTAAAAATCAACATCAACATCAAACCCGAGATGTCCACATCCTACCTACTTCACGACACACTCAGACGATCTGCCTTTCATATCCTTACTCGATAAAGCTGCCGCAGCAAAACAAATGTTCAGCGTTTGAAATGTGTCTGCTCTAATTCATTCTGATTTTCCGGTCTGTTGAAGGAGTTGCTGGAGTTGATCATCATCTCGATAGCCCTCTAAGGCGCCCGCTCTCCACGTTTCCCATTGAGAATCTCCTTCAATGCCCAATATCTTGAGCAGCCCGAAGAAGAGCCCAATGAATCCGTCCCAGTCATCAAGGTCATATCCGCAACAAAATTGGATTCGATGAAGAAGCCGCCCATTTCGAACTATCTCCCCAAGGTCTGAATGCCCTTTCTCTTCTAGACATTCGGCAAAATAAAGTTCATCACCTCCGATATAATCAGCTCCCTCGTAGAAGTCGGCAACGGGAAGAAGCACAATTGGCGAGTTAAAAGCTGCTGATTTGGAATCTATCTGCGCCCATTCCCAGTCAATAATGCCTGTTATGTTGAAGTCGTTGTCAACGAGTATCTGATCCCCTTTCTCGTCTGCGTGTTTCAAGTAGAACATTCCATCATCAAGGTCGTTCTTTGAGAGAATTGTAGGCACAATCTCTAAGAGGAAACGATGTATGAGAAACGCATCGATTGGGCGATTGATGTAGGATTCTTGTTGAACTATCAAATCCAGTATCAATCGAATTTGAGCCTTGAAACATGCCTCTGGGGACGTATAAGGCCCAAAAACAGTCATTTTCTGGTCTTGAAAGTCGGCCAAAGATTCTCGTACATGGGGCCGATATGAAACGAGCTCTGTGGACTAAAAGAGCCCATCGCCGTGAAAGGAAAACCCTTTAATTCAATATAAATATCCGCAATTTGCTGGGTGACCTTTCGCCTCTGGCCTGGGGTAGCAAGAGACCACTGTAAGGATCTTCCAGACAGCTTCTGCATAAGAATATAACCAACACCAACAGCGTTTGATTCGTACGGATTGAAGTCAAAAACCTCGGGGGCAGGAACTTTTGTCTTGCTCAAGAATTTCAAGGTTGAGACTTCACTGCCCAGGATGTAGTTTCGCAGCTCTGGAGGTAGAGAAGTAGCATTGGATCTTCGGATGCGCGCAAGCCAGCTGATCCCATCTTCGAATGAAATCTCGATATGATAATTCATGCCTCCCATGACTGAGCTGCGCATTGATCTATCATATTGTAGATCCCGGGCCACAGAGCACGCGAGGCCATTTCGGAGATCGCTGGCGCGCTGAGTGAGCGCTTGTATGTTTATTTTCTCAATCAGAGTCGTGATTTCTTTCTCTTCAGCCTCTTGAGCAGCGGGGTGATAGTGATGCTCATCCTGTTCAGACCGAGAGAATCAGCTGGCACTTCGATTCTAGAATTTGATCGACAAACCTCCCAGTTTGGGCATGTATGAAACTCTGGCGCCAGATGTTTCGCGCATAAATGGTGATCACACAGGATGCAGTCCCCATGCGTGCGAACAGAAGGATTTTGGCAACCGTCCCAATCACAAGTCCAAATTACCATTGTTGGAGATTTAAATAGCGCTTTCGTGGACCACCAAAAGGGAGGAACTAGATGTGCTGGACAATGCCCAAACTTACATGATCCGTTCGATTGACACGTGCTCTCTATTTTGTATCGAGTACTGACGTAGTGACCTGAGAGGCGAGGTTATCGAGAGCACAAGAGAGCAGGAACGGATTGTGATGTCATGGATTGTGGGGGCATTGAGGAGAGTGGGGGAGGGAGAGAGAAGGAGCTCCCGATCTACGACTGTTAACCTGCTGAGGAGCCTGACCAATCTGGCAGTTACGGGCTCCCCCCAAATGTTTTACAAGTGGTCCGTGCCCTATCCCGCACCCCACATGCCCCACACGCCCCACACATCTGTTCCCCAAATCTCAAACCTCGTCTTCAATCAGCTTCTTTTCTCAACAAGCGTTTTCATGGATCAAAGCCTTGAGGATACATCTATTAGAGACCAAGCAGGGTCTTTTACATGACATGGGGGAAGAGTTATATTCTTCTGAGGCTTGGTCGATGTCCTTTAGCTCTACAGAGTCTCCGGGCGGAGTGCGAAGCTGGCGCTGAACTTGCTACAATGGCGAGAATCATCTTGAAAGATTCTGAGATTGGAAAGGCATTGAACTCAAATCAAAATCAGCGCGAAGGTTAATTGTTCACAACTCAACAACTTCATGTTTTCGCCGATCCACGCGAGAGTTTCTTCAGATCTTTGAGGTGAAAGCAAGCTTGGGATTAGTCGCGTCGACAATCGCCTGGATTCGTGGGGTGGGATACGTTGGGCTGATAGGCACGAAGATTGCCCCGGCCTTGAGAATGGAAACCATGGCCACCAGTGCAAAAGCCGACTTCTCAAACCCCAAGAGCACCATGTCATTTTCTCCAACATTCATGGACCTTAATCGGTGCGCCAACCGACTGGAGATATTGTCCAACTCGGCATAGGTAAATGTGCCATCCCAAGCACAAATTGCTTGATGCGTTGGTCGAAGGGATGCATGTTGTCGGATTGCATTCACCATGGGCGTGAGACTTCTGGCACGAGGGCGATCTTGCCACTCGCCAACTTGAATGTTATTGGACTCGCTGAGTAGGTCAAGATCTTTGACTGTTTGGCGCGGGAATCGGGATATTTCCTCAACAGCCTTGTCTAAGGCAGAGGCAAGATTCTTTGCGTGCCATGAAGGTATGCTTTTGCAGTAAAATAGCGAAACTCCACACCTCTCAATGCAGAGAACGATTTGCAGTGGTGAAACGAAGTCTTCCCCGCCAAGGGTTGTACCATCACGCATATCAACCACAACGGCAGTTGCACAATCCAACCCAGAAGTGGTTTCGATCGAGGAGCTCAACGCGTCGGGCGATTTCATCAATTCGGCGACCGAGACCTCAATGTTGAACATAATTTCGCATCTTTTGGATGGTCTGCGATCACCTTCATCATTGATGGCGAATGTGACGGATTGAGATGCAGTGAAACGATTCAGAACAATTGCCCAAACTTTCTGGTAGAAATCCGGGAGTGTCCAATGCTGCTGCTCGCAGCAGGCGACGACATTGGTTCTCGTCGTGCATGGGATCTTCTCCCAATGAAGTTCTTCATCTGTGCGGTATTCAATATCTAGAAACGACATCCTGAGGACAACAATGATGATTTTCCACTTCTGTGAAGTGCTGAAAGATGATTATTCCTGCAAAAAAGGGGACGATTTCCTTCGATCTCACTCGGCTGCCATCTTTGGATCAAAACTCGATCCTGGATCCATAAAGGGGGTGATGGATCCTATACGGGGTGTTCTTTAATAGAGCAGTAAAATCCCAGCTCAATGTGGAGCTCGGTGGCATTCGGGCAGTCGCGAGGGTAGGCCAGAGTTCGGGACGATCGAAGATCGCCGATCGATAAGCCTCAATCGAGACTTGCAGCGGGGAGTAAAACTGGCAGGTCAAATAAATCAGTCATAAAGGCCCACTTCAAGATCCATATCGCGTGCCAAGACTCGGACTATTTGGAGATGACTCTAGTCTAGCGCCTGCTGATCTGTATCCATACGGAGTACAGAACACACTACCAAGCACCTCGGCGTGTCCTATTACCCACAAACTGCCCATACATAGTACGCTGGTTGTTGTATGCGTAGTGGAGTAGATCTTGAATTACCACAAAACATCTGGGTCGCCGAACAATTCCGTTTCCATCCCATTCTTTTCATTTTACTTTTTTGAGTTCTCAATTCGGTGAGATTTTGGAGGTCTGTGTCTCACAATCCATCTTGCATACAAAAGATATCGAAGAGTACCCGTGGACCAAGTGGTCTATACATTGAGCTTTAAACTATCGCCCAATATGACCTCAGCGTCAACATTTCCCTTTTGTACAACAGAACATGTGATCGACGGACAATATATTCGCGAATACCCACGAGCCACTTTGTCACAGGATTCTCCCGTCAAGCTCGTTGTGAAAAAGTACACCCCAAAAAATAATTCCAGCCCCCAGCCTGGAGACGTGACTATTGTCGGCGCGCACGGTTGCGGCTTTCCGAAGGTACCAACAAGGGATATACATTTTCAAATTGAACAAGATAGCGAGGAATTGCTAACATTTGTTTTAATTGTTATATAGGAGCTTTATGAGCCGATGTGGGAAGACCTACTGGAACAAAGTAGTGATCATGGATTCCGAATTGGATCGATATGGATCGCTGATGTCGCGGCCCTTGGTGCCAGTGGTATCGTAAACGAGCCCCTCCTCGGGGATGACCGTAAGAACATGCGACGATGTGGAGAAATATTGCATGTTGAAAGTGGCTAACATTCAAAAGCATCCTGGTTGGACCATAGCCGGGATATGATGTGTATGATCAACAAGTTTCGCGATGAGATGCCTCGGCCCATCATTGGTGTAGGACACAGCATGGGAGCCGGTCAACTGTACGGAGTACATTGTTTGAGAACCAGTGCAGGATATTCGAGCTGATCAATTTGTAGGGCTCTCCTTTCCCTGATGCATCCCCGCCTCTTCACTTCCCTGGTCCTGATCGAGCCAGTGATTGTGCCAGACACCTTCAGCGGTCTCGGACCAAAGCTATCTCTGCTCTCACTTAAGCGACAGGATACTTGGCCATCACGCTCAGCAGCGATCGAATCCGCGCAAAAGTCACACAGGCGATGGGATCCGAGAGTATTTGAACGGTGGATCCAATATGGATATCGCGAGCTTCCCACATCTACCTACCCTCAGATCAGGAGTGATACTGGCCTTGACACTAATCTGGAAACCGTCCCGGTAACATTGGCAACCTCGAAGTACTTGGAGGTCATGGAATATGTTCGACCTAATTTTGAAGGGCACAAACCACCGGGAAAAGAAGAGCACATCTTTGGACATGCGCATGATCTTCTCACTCATCCTGACGTGATTGGTCCCGTGGACAAAACTTCGCCCTTTTACAAAAGCGAGGCGGTCATTGCATGGAAGCTGCTTGACCATATTCGTCCCTCTGTCCTCTATGTGATTGGGGATCGAAGTCCCATACAGACAGATATCATTCGGGCCGAGTTGGTGTGTCGGACTGGGGTGGGGGCGGGAGGCAGTGGCGGAGCCAAGAGCTCCCAGGTGAAGGAATCGGTCATTGAGCGCTCTGGTCACCAGGTACCATTAGAAAAGGTAAAAGAAACGTCATGGGCTATCGCAAGATGGATCGGCCCTGTATCAGAAAAGTGGAGGCATGATGAAGAGCGTGTTGCTGCAGGATGGCAAGATCAGTCTGCAAAGGACAGATTGACCGTGTCAGCAGGATGGGTGCCCATACTAGAAGCGCTCTACATAGCGCAGGAAAGGAGTTCAAAGATATAGTGGTGTGGATGTTTCATGCTCAGGTATTGATACCATGTGTTCCCGAAATGCTGGGTCGGGAGATCGCCTCAAAAGAATTTGCCGCTGTTTTCCAAGGGGTATCCGTCCCAACCATATCCGTGGATTCAAGTTTCGTCGCAGACTTGCCGCCACTCGATCACTTTCTTGACAGTCTCCCCGCGACTGATTTGGAGCGGATAGCGTTCGTCATCTTCACTTCTGGTAGCACAGGCCGGCCAAAAGGGTGCGTCAGTCCGCATCGCTCGTTGGCAGCACTGGTCAACCAAGCGCCAGCATTCCGTATGAGCGAGTCGACTCGTGTGTTGCAGTTTGCCCCGACCATTTTCGCCGCCTCATCAATCGACATGTACCTTCCCCTCCTCGTCGGAGCGACTGTGTGCATTCCCTCGCAACATGACTTGATGAACAAGCTGGAGGAGGCCATGAATCGATTTGAGGTGACCTTTGCGTGTATGACACCCTCTGCTGCTGGAAATGTGAGCCCCACGCAAGTGCCGGGACTAGAAACTTTGTGTCTCGTCGGTGAACCACTCTTTGATGCGATACGAAAGAAATGGGAGAAATTCGTCACTCTTTTATCAGGGTACGGTCTTTCGGAGGGTGTGGGTATTGCATGCATCTCTGCCCTCAAACCATCAACACATTCTCGGAACATTGGTGTCCCGCCTGTGGCACACATCTGGCTCGCAGAGCCATTGAACTTACAGCGTCTTGCGCCAGTTGGTTCTATAGGCGAGATCATCATCCAAGGCCCCAATGTCAACAACGGATATCTCGATGACTCGAAAAAGACGTCTGCGGTCTTTGTCAAACCACCGCAATGGTCCTCAGCGTTCTCTTTTGAAAGCTCTTCCCCTTGGATGGTTCGCCCTGGAGACCTGGCACGGTATCAATCCGATGGTTCTTTGCTTTATGTGGGTCGTAAAGACACACAAGTAAAGATCCGAGGGAAAAGAGTTGAGATCGGCGAAGTTGAAGGAGCTATTCGCCCTCATCTGATTTCAGATGAGGTGGTGATTGTGGAAGCAGCCTTTCCCCGAGACATGGAAAACACACCCGTCCTGGTTGGGTTTTTATATGTCCCCACCCATCAAAAGAGCCCCACAACTCCCTGTCCTCTGCTACGACAACCAGACACCTTTTTTCAAACACAAATTACCCATCTTGATGTTGAAGTACGCGCTTGTCTGCCTGAATGGATGTCCCCAGCTGTTTATATGCCACTGGCCGAGATTCCGAAGACTGCGTCTGGTAAAACAGACCGCTGTGCTCTACGTCAACTGATCTCCGAGATGACCTGGCAACAGATGGAGGCATACATGAGAAAAGGTGATGTGCCTCAAGTTCGACCTCGAAGTGATATCGAGGTGGCTTTGCACGGGCTCTTTGCGCAAGCTCTGAATCGAGATGGAGAGTCATTTGGAATCCATGAGAATTTCCTCAGACTTGGTGGAGACTCCATCAAGGCTATCGCTCTGGTACAGCTCTGCAAACGCGTCGACATGTCTCTCACTCTTGGAGACATCATTGAGTATGGCACAGTTGCGCAACTCACCCAGGTAGCCGGGCTTGTGTCCCATGAAATCACTGATGACGGGAAACTGGAAAAGATCCCTACTACTGCTATCCAGGAACAACTGGAAGCATTATGTGTTGTTCCTGATGATGTCGAAGAAGTGAACTTGTGTTCCCCAATGCAGGAGGGTATTCTGCTCAGCCAATTGAAAAATCCTCGACAGTATGCGATACGCGTTTTATATACACCCCAGCTCAGCAAAGCCACTCCCACTCTGGACATTGGCCGATTGTGCAACGCATGGAGCCGATTACTTGAGCGCCATGCTATGTTGCGAACAATATTCGTCACCAATATATCTTCGCACTTGTCCGCAGTTCAAGCTCAATTAAAGACGGGTTCTGCGCTTCGTGTTTGCCACCATGAGGATGATATGGATGCTCAAGATCTTTTCAGTCAACACCAAAGCCCGCGAGCGCCTAGCGCCTTGCCGCAACTCTCCCTCCATACAACGCCCAGTGGTCAGCCAAAACTTGAGATTGAGATATCCCATGCCGCTACAGATGGGCTTTCTATGTCAATCATCGCTCGTGACCTCGCCATGTTTTATAGTGGCTGTGACATGAATCCCTCACAGTTTAGGTTTGCTGACTACGTGGAGTATCAAAAAGCAACGCACAACAGTGAATCCTTGTTGTATTGGGAAAATTACTTGCAAGGTTTAGACTCAAGCCAGTTCCCAACAGACAAAGATGGACTTTGTCCAGAGTCAGGCCCAATGCCAGTTCATCACCGATACTCGGCTGTTGCGGCAGATGTTGGACCAACAGAAATCTACAGCAGTCTCACTCGGGATACCGGTATCACTTTGGCGACAGTAGTCAAATTAGCATGGTCCCTTGTTCTGCGCACGATATGTCGCACAGACGACGTTTGCTTTGGTTACCTCACAGCTGCTCGAGATGCACCCGTCAAAGATGTGGTCGATGGCATTGGACCTTTGGTCAACTTGATGATATGCCGGCAGCAGTTTGATCCAAGCTTGACAGTGGAAGTTGCATTGCAATCAATTCAATCAGACTTTGTAAAGAGTCTACCGCATCGAAATGTATCCCTTGGTGATATTCGACGATCTCTAGGCTTGGAAAGAGACGACCCGATGTTCAACACCTGCATTACACAGCTCCCAGTTCCCAGCGACAATACCATGGAACATTCCATCATGTCACTTCAAGAGCTGGAACGAATAGATCCAACAGAATTTGACATTGGTGTCGAGATTCTAGTCAAGGAGAGCGAAATCATCTCATCTGTCAAAGCTGATACAGGGGTAATCTCCGTTGAACGAATGCGATTAGTGGCTGGTCTGTTTGGGCACGCGATGAAGACCATTGGCACAGACTTACATTGTGAAGTGGGCAACCTTGACCTCATTCCTGATCGGGACTTTACTCTTATCAAGCAGTGGCACAGCCACATACCGCAGCCCGTTGAGCGATGCGTTCACGATGTCATTCAAGCGCAATGCCAGTTTCAGCCTACCGCACCGGCTGTTTGCGCTTGGGACGGGGATTGGTGTTATCAAGAGTTAGATCGCCTCTCTTCATTCTTATCTCAAAAGCTCCGATCACAAGGTGTTGGTGTCCAAAGCTTTGTACCAGTGTTGATGGAGAAGAGCCGCTGGGTACCGATTGCTCTCCTGGCAATTCTGAAAGCTGGAGGCGCTTTCGTCCTTCTCGATCCATCACAGCCAGTGGACCGGTTGAAGGGAATTTGCGCTGATTTAGGGCATCCACTCATAGTGGCATCGTCGGAACATCAAGAAACAGCTGCATCAATTGTCGGCAATGTTGTCGTGGCCTCGGACGACCAGTCGTCGGATGTTGCACCAAATTCCATGGATGCCTACCATGGAGTGGAAATTGGCCCACGAGATGTGGCTTATGTGGTGTTTACCTCTGGATCTACGGGCAAGCCGAAAGGCGTTATTATCGAACATCGGTCCTTGTGTACCACAGCGGCTGCGATGGAACGTCATTCACCCATGAACCGAAACACCCGAATGTACCAATATGCGTCCCATGCATTTGATGTCAGCGTTCTGGATCTTATGGTATGTCTGATGAACGGGGGATGCCTATGCATTCCATCGGCCTTTGATAAGCAGAACCGTTTGTTGGAAAGCCTGAATGAGTTGCAGGCCAATTTTGTGGCTTTCACACCGACCGTCATTCGAACACTTCAACCCGAGCGATTGGCTTACTTGAAAACATTGAACGTCGGTGGAGAGGTGCTCACGGTCTCTGACGTCCAACGTTGGAAAACAGCAGCACCTCATATTAAGATCATCAACATGTACGGACCCGCAGAGTGCACGATCAATGTCACCGTCAGTGCCGATGTTAATATCCAATCTCCTTCGTCGAGTATCGGACATTCCATGTGCAATTCTCTTGCATGGGTCGTTGATCCTACCAACCACGAAATATTGCTTCCAGTTGGTGCGGTTGGTGAGCTACTGATTCAAGGACCAGTGGTAGCTCGGGGCTACCTCAATCGCCCGGACCAGACAGCCAAGTCCTTTATTTCACCTCCACGATGGCTATCACGCTTCATGTCGGTCATACCGAACCAGAAACTGTACAAGACTGGAGATCTCGTCCAGTATGCCCCATGTGGGTCTCTGTTGTACAAGGGTCGGAAAGATTTCCAGGTCAAGCTTCGAGGTCAGCGATTTGAGTTGAGTGAAGTTGAGGAGCACCTTCGTCGTGTCTTCCCTGCCGCTCCCGATGTCATTGCCGAAGTGGCGGATTTACCACAGCGGAAGGCGAAAGCCCTTGTTGCATTCATCCACCAGGAAGAGTGGGGAACAGATCAAAACACGCACACGACTTCGAAGTCCAACTATGAAGACACAGGTCTTGGTTTGCTGCACCCGCCGTGTCAAGCCTTTCATAGAGCCGTGGATGAGGCCAAAATGGCTTTGGCTGGTGTGCTGCCGACTTACATGGAGCCCACGATATATCTTCCACTAGCTTGGATACCGCGATCTCGAAGCGGTAAAACCGATCGCGGTCAATTACGACAACTTATCACCGCGGGTTTGCATGAAAAGTGGCAAGCCAAATCCCACATCCTGACACCAAAACAGAAGCCACAAAATGAAGTTGAATTCCTTCTGTGCAGCAGTGTTGCTCAAGTGATCGGTCTCCCAGAAGTCCAAAACACTCATGAGAATTTCTTCCGCCTTGGAGGTGACTCAGTATCGGCCATGATTTTGGTTGGAATCTTGCGGGAGAAAGGTTATCAATTGACTGTTGGACACGTATTCGAGCATCCGCGTTTGGATATACTGGCGACAAAGATGTATCGCAGCAATTCTCCAAGCTCTGCCAACGTTCCCAAGCCATTCACTCTATTGAAAAATCACTCAGAATGCCATCAGAAGATTGTCCAACAGGCCATTAATCAGTGTGGGGTCACCAAGGATGACATTGATGATATCTATCCATGCTCTCCTCTCCAACATTCCTTCTTCCTCTACAGCACAACCAAGAGGGGTACATTGATTGGGCAGTTTGCATACAATCTTCGGTCAGAAACCAACCTCGACACTCTACGCACCTCCTGGGATATGGTCAGTGAGGCACACCCGCAGTTACGAACGCGCATTATTCATGTTGAAGGCGAAGAGCAACTTCATCAAGTCGTTCTCCGCCAGGGGGCTCAGCTCGAATACCACGAGCCACCAGATGAGCAAACGCCGACTTATCTCTCAGACCTCTCGATACAGGCTGTTGCTGGTCAACCTCTTTTACGAATTGCTCTGGTGCGCCGGCCATCTTCAACAGATCACCGTCTCGTTATCAGTCTTCAACATTCCCTCTATGACGGATGGTCTCTGGTGTCACTGATGAGCGAGCTTGAGCGTGCCTACTCCGGCATTTCTCTACAGCACCTGCCGGTCACTCCTTTCATCAGGTATCTTGGGCAGAATGATGGAGTTGCGAAGGCATTTTGGATTGAAGAATTGAAGGACTTGCGCGCTTCCATATTCCCTCAACTTCCATCGCCCACTCATAAACCGCACCCTAGCACCCTTTTGAGTCGTACTGTGACCACTCCAAATATCCATTCAGCTCAGGTCACATTGTCCACCAAGATCCAATGGTCATGGGCGCAGGTCATCTCGCACTACACAAACAACCATGAGGTTGCGATCGGCCTGGGAACGGCTGGAAGAGGGACCCCGGTTTCCGGAATCGAAAAGATTGTTGCGCCAACATTGGCAATCTTCCCTTACCGGCTTCGGATTGATCCGAACGAAACGGTGATCGATGCATTGCATGGCGCTCAGCGCCACTATAGCCAGATCTTGCCGCATGAACATTATGGCAACCCCAATATTTGCGGTCTGGCGACTGGCCCAACTTCTGCGGCAGCACTCCAAACCCTCCTTATTGTTCAACCCCAAGGACCAGAAAGTCCTTCTTCGCTTTACTCTGAGCAGGAGCTGCTTCCTCAATCAGGTGCATTCCACGTGCGTGCGTTGACACTTCACTGTCACCTCCAGCAAGACTCTGTTGAGATCCTTGCCTGTTATGATAATGCTGTCATTTCAGAGGAGAGCATCCTTCGATCCATTGCGTTGTTTGAAGTCGTATTCCGGCAAGTCTGTCAACAGCCTGACCTTTTGGTGAAGGATTTGGTAATGACTCTGAAGAATGACTTAGGGTAATTCAATCATCGGCCTCTCTTGGCTGAACAATCTTGTACGTGACGCTTGTATGGCCAATTCCAAAAACACCAAGGCATGGAGAAGCATACACATCCATATGTTAACCGAGACAAGAGATATTGGATTATGTTCATATATTCGTTGCCTAATTTTTGTTATCACACAAATGATTTACCCCCGGTACTGGTCGTACTCCAAGGCTTCCTTTCTCCGCAGGTTAACACGCTGCAACACAGCTTCATCGTAGACTTCCTCCACCTTCTTGCCTCCCTTGAGCACCTCATTCTCATGGTGCACGGCCTCCTCCTTAGTCATACAAATCATGTCATTAATGTCCATCGGAGTGCTCTTTTGGCCCTCCTTTGCAAAGGTCAGATCCAGATCCCATCCATTTGCGGGAGTTTGCCAGGGAACAAGAGCAAGTCTGTTAGCCAAGCCACTGACAGCACTCTTTCCGCGGAAGACTTCCTCCACGATGAATGCAACGTCGTCCTTGCTGAGAGGAGGACGAAGGCCCACCGTGTCTTGGGCAGCTGTGTGCTTGATCATGCGCTCGTGAAGGTTGACCAGACTACCCAAGATACTTTCGTAAAGCTTCTCACGGCCCTTGGCGCCCATGTTGTAGTCGAGAGGATAACCGGTGATGGTGCAGATAACGTGGTTGGCGACAGTGTAACCAAAGACGGCAGGCATGGTTCCCAGAACCGGGAGGATTCGAGAACGGAAGTCTGGAAGAACACTCAGCTCACCAACCTGGCCCTTAGTAAATTCATCCTCCGGCAGAGGAAGCAGACTAGCTTTGCCTGGGCCAGGCTTTTCAGTCGAGAAGACTGCTGCGACACCAGATGCGATTCCCTTCAGCTTCAGCTTCCGGCGAGTGCTTCGAGACAGAGGGTCATCTGTGGTTAGCGAGATGTCACCGACCACCACGCGCGTGGGATCGGACTTGCATCCAGCACCCATGGACGCAATCACAGGCAAGGAGTTCGCGTGGCAGTATTCAAGCAGCTCAACCTTGGAACCAATGTTGTCAATGCAATCCAAGACAAAGTCGGGGCGACGACCCTCGCCATCGTGGGTCAAGGACCACGGGCCGAGCAGGTCCTCAGATGCGCTCTTCCCGTAAAGCTCATTGCGACAATCGAATGTGACCCATGGTGCGATTTGTTCCAATCGCCTCCTAATACAATGAACCTTGGGTGTTCCAACATCGGCCAGAGTGGCAAGGGCATGGCGGTTCAGCGACGATAGGGTGACTTGGTCGAAATCGATGAGTCGGATTTTGGAGACGCCGGAGCGGGCTAGTGAGGCCGCGGCGTGAGAGCCGACACCACCACAGCCAACGACGACAATGAAAGATGATCGGAGCTTGGCGAGACCCTCGTCGCCAAGGAAGACGCGGTTTCGAGCGAGTTGTTCGAGAATCAGATCTGTAGCGCGAAATAAAGTTAGCAAGGTTCCGAAGAGCGTCTCGTCGCTTATACAGTCGCATACCGTCATCATAGTCACCCCGCTGCGCCCTGCGAGCTAAAGCTGCACTGCGCTCATCCTCTTTGCTCAATTGAACTCCAGTTTCAGCGGCACCAAAATCAGTGAGCTATACCCGTGTATTAGCCTCATGCGTCTTGCGTTTGGTTGAGCAACCAGCAGCTCTAATGACGGAGCTTACCTTCCCAGCGGGATGAGAGTCATCAATGTTTGGGATTGAAGCTTTCAGATCAGAGACTGCTTCCTTTCGTTTGTATGACTGGTATCCAAAGATAGCACCTGCGACAGCGGCTCCGGACAAAACAGCTGTGGTCGCAAGCTGGCCGTGGGACGAGCTAGCTTGGCGCTGAAGCCAAGAAGACATATTTCCAATCAGTCCCTTCTGCTCTGTTTCCTCTGAGCTTTTTGTATCGGTCGTATCGTGGGGAGGTGTGTTGCGATCAGAATCGGTTCTAGTGTCAAGCTCGTCAGAATCATATCCATAGTCGAGGTCGGCCTCATCAGGCGCTCGCCACCATGTTGAAGCCATAATGCATACAGTAGGTACGTACCATCACAAATAACCGACCGGTGCAGGCATTGATCTCTTAAGGCGGAATGTCATCTGCAAATGCGTTCATCAGTGGAACCACGAGTCCTGTCACGTGCCGCGGCGTTTTGGCTCTCGTCCCGAGATTCCCAATCTCGCGACTGCTTTCTCACTCCCCCAACTCCAACCCGGAGCTTACCAACAACTCTCAATTGACGCGTCTGCGCGTCGTCTCCTGTGATAATCGGTTGGAATTGCGAGGAGTGCAAAGACACGTGTATGATTTGAGCGTGTCTTCGAATCGGAGACGCGCTGCTACCTAATCACAACATCCACCAATTATCACAAGAGGAGACGCGCAGTCTCCTCAGACGGATCTACGTTATTCTCTGTGGTGTTTCAAATCGCAGTCATCCGTGAAACAGGTATGTTGTCACCCAAGCAATCCCACAACAGCCCACTCGACACCGACACGAAGGAGGAAATATCAAATCCAGTCTCAATGACGAAGAATCTCACCCGAGCTTCTCATGACATGTCGGTCCTATCGAACCGTCGGCCAATGGACTTTATCCCCTTGAAACCAGGGTGGAAGAAGACATTGTTCCAGATGTGAGTGATTGAGAAATGAACAGAAATCTTAGAGACTGCCAATTTGGATCAATATTTTCCCTCTCTCTTGGGGTCAATATTATTCAACGAGTCCCACTGACTGTTTCCAGTGTTCTTGTACATACCAGAGCTCATCTAGCAACATTGCACACTCCAGCATCATGATCATGATCTTTCAAGCGCCCTCCTAGGGCTACGATTCCCTCAGCACACCTGGAAGAATGTTATGCAAGCCCAGTGACGAAATGTTCCAACGCACTCTGAGGCCTGTATATTTACTCTGTCTGTATGCCTTTCAAAGGAAACGAAGAGTATATCTATGACGAGTGAACAATTTAGGTAGTTTTCAATCCGAGGGCCAGCATAACATTCACATATCCCGTTTGTACAGCCGATACCATTTTATAACCAATCAATATTCCTTGAAACTTCGTCTAGGATGTTTTCTAGTTCATGGCTTGTCCAAAAATATCCCAGCCTCGTTCGCTCGTCTGGGCTTCATGTAATCAATGTGATTTACCTAGGTAATAAATGAGACAAGAAGTACCCGTAAACCATCTCGATCTAGAAGTGCTAGCGAATGGGGAAGACGCCGGGCAGCTCCAAAGCGCGTCCCTATGGTATGCAATTGTATGAGGACCATCCCAGCTCAACATTCCTCTGAAGACTCCGAAACAGCGAGCTCACTTGAGTCCCTCAGCTTGTCGCCCATGAAGAAAAAGAGCCAAGGAAATGGGCATAAGATTGCAGCAAGAAATCCAAGTAAACTTGACGCCCACACTATACCAAGACCCTTGTACACTGCCGAAATATCAACGAAAACATTTTCCTTTAGTCCACGGATGAAACCCCACTCTGAATTGTATATAGAGGAAATACAGCTGATAGACCGTACCTTGTCAAGCTATTAGCACTCATCGCACTCGCAAAAGGTGAGCAGGGTACGAATCCATGAAATAAAGTAAGATTGAATGATCTACAATTTCAGCTTTGTACGACCTGTTTCTTGACAGACAAAGTCAACAGAGCTCTATCAAAATGCGACAGTTCTCGTCACACTCTATGTTGTCCCTAATCTGGAAAGTGAAAAGAAGTGAGTTTATTGTCAATCGGCGTATGTTCGATTCTCTGGAACTAATTTCTGGCAGCCTGAAACTCATTCATTCCGTCTTTTCTGGCTTGGATCATTTTCTGGCTTTTCCCATCGTCGAAGAAACAGATATACCCCTCACAAATAGCTCCAGTATCCATGGACCTCCCATAGCCGAGTGGACTATCATGAAATGGCCTGTCGCGTCACGAAAATACCAAAAAATGCACGATGATCAAGAAAATCACGAATGGAATGATCGCTGTCCCTATATGACGGGGATCCATGATCAAGTCGGCGAAAAAGTGGGAGGAATGTCGGGCGTCAAAGTAAGTTCCCTGCAGGCCCCCATGATTCCTGTTTTTAGCTTTGCTAATGAGAGACATTTGCCTGTATGTGCAAATCAATGGGCATGATCATTCATGCCTACACTGCGTCGCCGCGCTCTACTCCCGAGTCCCGGCGCGATAGCGGGTATCGGGTCCCACGCACTGGAGATCCAGAAAGCACTATTCCAGAGTCCTGGCATCATGACCTGGACAAAGAGTCTATTCATTCATTCCTTTCTTTGGGCCTGGATCATTGAGTGATTTATCTCCCTTTCATTCAACGAACCACCCACCTTATAGGCGCCGAGGAGCTAAAGCTACTCTCGAAAAAATGCAACCACCCCTTCACCGAGCCCTACTTGACAAATCTCTCACAGGGTCAGGTTGTTGACCAAGAGGCCTTGTCGGCAGCCTTGAAATTGGGACAGATAGCATTTGCTGCTCTCAATGTGACAGATCCAGAGCCTCTCACACCGGACCATTACCTCTGGGATGTGTCTAACAAGCAGATCAGTCCTCATGTCAGTTGCATGGGTAGAGGATGTCTTCCTGGATCCCTCGATATAGTGAAGGAGAATCCCGAGAGGATGGCCGCTGGTGATAAGTTGATGAATGCCTATGACAGAGGCAAGGGATATTAAGCGGTTTTTTCCCCCCTATAGAGTCTTACCACTCGGAATCACTGAATCAGTGCCACGGAGCTAGTTTCGAAACTTCCCAAAACAGCTGTCGGAGTGGTAGATCGGTATTATGTGAGAGCATTGGAGCTCTATGTACGGAGTAGAAGACGAAGGGAGACGAAGAGAGAACAAGAATGGAGAGAGGTTCCCTCTCTTATCTATGTCTGTCTACTCCGCGGGGAGCTTGGCAAACAAGGCAAACACCTGAGCCAACAACCGATTTGCGAGCCAGCCAAAGTTGTGCCCTACTTCATGTGTAGACTCCCATTCTGTTTACAAAGATTGAGATCATGATATGATCCTCAAGTGATGATGATCGACCAAGGCAAATAGATGTTGAAAGGATGTTCCACTTCTAATCGGGAGTGTCATTCCACTGCCCGCGGAAACGCGCTCAAGAGAGAAAGAACCTCTCTCATGTGGCTGGAGATCGACAGCTTGGCACCCCAAATTCGCTCCACGTGATGGTCTTTCGCACAGCCGCATTTCAAGTGTCTTTCGCCCCTATGTTTTGTTCCCTTCTCTAAGTTTGAGTGGAAATGGCGCTGAGAGCCATTGTGAGCGCCCTTGTCGACAAATAGACACGCGGACCACTATACCAAGGCCCAACCATGGCACCGCCGACTTCAAAACCATCGGTCAATGGAGTTGAATTTCCTCCCGAGCCTACTGTGGGCCCCTCGCTCACAAATGCCTTGCATCCCCGCGATCTCGCTATAAAAGAAGTCGATGGTTTTTCCTATATGGGCTGCTTCGCAAACAATGCCACTGTAATAGCAGGCTATCACGAAGAATTCAGTCGGCTAAATCCAGATTATTGTTGCAATGTGTGCAAGAATCGATCGACAAACAATACCTGGTGTGGTTTGGGGAATGGAAATTACTGCTTTTGTGATTCCACGACCGTTGCGAATCCATCTTCGCTTCCCGATTCATCATGCTCATCAACTTGTTACGGCGACGTTAACTATGCTTGTGGTGGAGCTGGCGCAGTGGGTCTATACAGTGCAACTACCGAGTTTGTCCCCACCAAAACAGCAATCGTCTCGAAAACCCTGGAACTGGAAGGCTACAGCAACTATGGCTGCTTCACAGACTCGAGCGATCACCGCGTTCTCAGTGCTAAGCAACAGGTATTCCAAATGAATGACCCGGAATGGTGCTGTAGCTTTTGTGCCGGTGCTGGTGGTGGCTATCGGTGGTGCGGTGTTGAAAACGGACATAACTGTTACTGTGCGAGCAGTACGAGCAGCGGTGCACTCGAAGCGCCGGCGAGTGAATGCAAAGTAGGCTGCTACGGCAAGCCAAATGTACAATGTGGCGCAAGGCTCCGGATAAACTTGTACAGCGCAACAGGCTCTCTTCCCGAAACAGTATCTGCTGTTAGCACAACCCAGGCAGACCAAGAGTCTACCACGGTGGCTATCTCGGGCAACAGCTCGGGCTCGGGCTCGGGCCTAAGTGGTGGAGCCATAGCAGGGATCGCCATCGGCGCAGTTGCAGGCGTCGTTTCGGCAGGACTGGCATTTTGGTTTTTGTGTCGCAGTCGCCGCAAAAGCGATTTCGTGAGAACACAGAGCTTACCATCGAGTGATAACAGGATATTAAATAAGGATCCTCGAGAGTTGGATGCAGATATAGATCGCTCATCAGAGCTACCCGTTGCAGCCGCAAACATGCAACCCTTGGAGTTGGATACTAACCCTGCGCGATGATCAATGTATGTACATACGAGATATATTGTGTAAGAAGGGAGAGAGAAAGAAATCTAGATCTGGTTATCTACCTGCGGCGAGCCTGACCAATCTGGCAGCGACGGCCTCCGAAAACCGACAAGCACTTTCGTCCCCCTTAGACCGAGCTCTCTGGATCTTGCTAGGTAATATTGTTGTTATGAATACTTTCCTTCCATTTGATTACTAGCTAAATCGACTCGAATACCTAGGATATTGTGCCGTCGCCGCCACCGATTTAGGTAATGGATTCACAGGGTAGATAGATCACTACCAGGTTCTCCAAGTTTTATGGTCCTAGGGACAGAGATGCCTTCCCCCAGAGAGGCCATCGCTGTTTATTTTGTCATTCTTTGCAGAGCTCCTTCACCTCCGCTGCCCAACTTAATGCTTGTACCCACAGACCAACCTTGGAACTTCAAAGTCACATCTCAACGCTTGCTATTGCTTAGAAGTCATCATACACTGCAAAATCTCCATAGTTAAGCGCTGTTTTCGTTATACAAAGGTTTTGGCCCCTTCTCAAGCATTGAATCACAAGTATCGCTCTGTTTATTTCCAACGATATCCCCAGTCAAGAGCTTGAATCAAAATGGACCCCGATGGCACCAAGTGAGAACCACACCCCATTCCTGCAGACACTTCCGAGTGTATACTGACTCTGTAGAACTTCATATGCGGTTGAGGGCAAGATTACTATCCAACTGAAAGGTTCATATGAGGGACAAACGGCCGAAGCCACGATTGTGAAGGTTTTTGAGCCATTCACGCTTTCCTGTGTGATGGTTGTTCGACTGTCACGCTCTAGGTTGGCATCGAAAGGTAATATGGTGCTGAAACTTTTTGACCGACGCTTCGCTTCGCAAATCAGAGAAGAACAAGAAGCCAGTCCCTGGACCCCGGATATCGAAAAGGAGTATCATCAGTTCGCCACCGAGGGCAGTGCATCAAGTTTCACCGCCAATCTCAACTCCAAGGACGAAACTGTTGCCCAACAAGCAGACACACGAAATGTTTCTCAGAATGAAGGCTTTATTCAACATCTCATGTCCGAGTCCCATGACACCGAGTTTGAAGTCTACCATACCCCGAAAGACATACAAGGGGAGGATATTCCCCAGCTATTTGCCAACATCCCAATGCTCATTGCAATCGACACGCATGCGCCAACAGCTAGCCAGTACATTGATCCTCCTGGTTTTTCTGTTACAGTACATCAAAGGCTTTGAATTAGCCGATATTATCGACTGCGCTCCCAAGGAGTGTTGGCAAAGCATCGGCGATCGAGGGATATCGAATGAAGATGTCAAACGGCCGAACTTCATTGTACAAAGGCAAGAAGCAAATGTTTGCAAGGTTTTCATGATCGACCTTGCGTTGTGTCTATTCCGCAGCGAATCTGAAGATGACGCGGAGTGGGATCAATGGAAGGCCATGCAGGACGAAGAAGGGACGGTCGTATACGTCATGCAAAGGAAGTTGAAGGGTGGATGTACATACCATCGATCTGCTCGATACGAACAATTAGATGAGGATTGGAATATGGAAGATGGTCCCAAGCGGCCTCGGGATGGATGATCTTTATTTTGCTTCTATGGCTTTGGTGTTGCGCATGGTGATACTTTCAAAGCGTGAAATTTACACTTCATAAAACGAATTGATGACATTCGATGAAGTCACCTTCCTTGCAAAGCGCCGTTATTGTTGCTCAGGGTCCATGCTAGTCTCGATGCGACGAATAACCCTGGCAGGATTACCCGCAGCGAAATGGAAAGGAGGGACATCCTGTCACAATTAGCTGAATGCATACTTGAAATACCAGAATGACAAAATTGTCTTCTCACCTTCGTTACCACAGAGCCAGCTCCAACTGTGCTTCCCTTCCCAATTCGTACGCCTGCTAGAACGAGAACACTGCCCCCGATCCACACATCGTCCTCGATATGCACTTCCTTCCCACCTTCCGGGCCTTTCAAGCCTCGTCGAACAGCCGGATCCATCGGGTGAGTAGCACCATAGATACAAACGTTAGGCCCAAACAAGACATTCTCTCCAATGGTAACCAGGCAAGTATCGAGGACAAGTAGATTGAAGTTCAAAAAAGTGCCCTTTCCAACTTTGAAATTCAGTCCATGGTCCACAGAGATGGGGCCGTCCACAAAGGGATCTGTGTCTTCAAAAAGCGCTTCGTCCGCCTTGGAATCCGAGTCCACGGCTGGCATGGGACGAGTGTCACAAACGATGCTAAAAAATGACAGTCAGTACCCAACTCAATTGAATAGCGATGGAATCATGTCCTATCAACTGACTTTCTCCAGAGCTTGACTTTTTCTCGTCTTGATGCATTTCCTGCAGCGTTGAACTCATCACAAGCCTGCTTGCAGCGCGTGCGGTTCGCTTGTAGGTCCTCATCCCAGGCCCAGTAGAGCTCTCCACGGAGCATCTTTTGCCATTCTTTTGAGTGTGCCATAATGTATTCTGCTTGTACGTGGGATCTTTCTGAAAGCAAAAGGAAATTGTCAAATGATCAAGAGTTCCACGCGGTGTGAAGCACATTTATACCAGCAAGTTTGCATCCATGGATGTCATTGAGTGGGGCTAGAGTGGGGGCATTATGGGGCGCCTGAACTCTAGCGGCGCTATCCGTGTCCGAATCGGGTAGTTCGGCCAGCAGGTACAATTCTTGGAATCTTTCGTTCGAGGCTTATTGCATAATTTGCTTTTATGGTTGGAGGAAGATACAGTATAGAATCTCTGGGACTGAGAATAGAATGCCTTCGGTTGGGTGTGTATATGGAAGATCGCGCAGCCGGATAAATCTTTCACCAGATAGCGTACTGTTGTAGTTTTCATTGGGACACAAGGGGCTAGTATAGTGGGAGGTGATGGCCTTCGTTGTATCAGAGATAGCCTTATGACTACTTGCATTTGCAGGGTAAAGTGGTAGGACTTACTATGAGAATAACATGAAGCTCACTGGGCTGCCGAATAGTAGAAATTAACCAATCAGATCTGTCTCGGAACAACAATAACCCGCTCATCCCGGTCTGTTCGAACTAACTCGTGAGTTGCAACAACACTCATGCTGAGTTTGTACCCAGATTTACAACGCGGACAATCGTTCAATCCACGAACCCCTACTATGCCATGTCACAAGCAGCTCAAAATTTTCCCGATCTCGAGATTTGACGCGTTCAATGCATTCATAACAACCAAACATTCCGACGGGCCAACCTGTCGCGCACGGCATAATTTGATGAATATCATACTTGATGTAGCTTTTGATTTCATCAAAGAAGTGCTCGTTTCACCGGACAACATGTCCACTGACAGAAGTCTCCAGCTGGTATCTTGTCTGTTGACAACGCTAACTGCCCAATTCGAGCTCCAAATCACTGAGCTATTTCAATTCCTCTCCCCTTTTGCCTGTCTCATCTGCCCCATTCTTCCCAAACGAGCTTCAAGTCAAGTTTTATTTGTAGCCTGCTTACCAAGCTGTAATCTGCTATCTCTCGCCCTGTGATGAGTTCGTTTTGACGAATATAAGCCAATACTGCAGGCATCTGCTGGACAACGTCCATATTCCATTCACATGGATATGTGACGGAAGATAGCTGGAAGCCGGTGATTACAAACCTGAGAGCAACCTCTGAGGGCGAGCCTGTAGTCTCTTATTATTTCTTAATGGAATGATCATCTTAAAACCTACTGGTTTTCCAAGGTTACTCATAAGACTCTCCACAAACGTAGATGAGAGGGATGTCATTGAAAACAAACGCCTGCTAAATGCATTTTGAAGAGTAAAGCTCCACCACTATACAATCTGGCTATCTCACTGATTACGCGACTAGTCAAGGAACTTGCCAAGCGCACCACCAATGTTCTTCAAATCCAACAGGAAAGTGTCGTGACCGAACAGCGACACGTCATCGCCGAGCTCAACGTGCTTCACATTCTGGTTTCCTCCAGCACGGAGTGTCTCCGCGATCTCACGCTGCTGCCACGCAGGGAAAAGAATATCACTAGCGACACCCATGACAAGCACAGGGTGGTTCTTGAGCGGCGCAAGACCAGCAACAAGATCACGAGGGGGTCCCTCTGTCCCATCGGTAGAAACAGACTCATCCAACGGCGTCGCATTGGATGCAGAGCCAGGCTGTTCCTCATACGGCTGATCCGGAAGAGTAAGACTGCAAGCCTCGGAAGAGCTAGGAGGAACGTCGCCATGAGCAATACGATCCTCGGACTCGGCCCGCCGCTTCAGAGTCTCAGTCTGATGCGCGTGACCAAGATCGAACAAGTCCATAGCCTTAGACACATACAGAAGACTGTTTGGATCATACTCAAGACAAAACTTCTCACCAGCGTGATCGAGATATGTCTCGATAAGGAAGTCCGGACAAAGAGCGGGCTGCTTGCTAGGATCCGCGCGTTGACGACCAAAGCGCATTTCCCACTCCGGACCACTGCGGTAGGTAACGGTAGCGATCTCGCGCGCGAGCTTCATACCCGAGTGCGGTGGGATCGCATCGTAGTAGAATCCACGCGCCCAGTTCGGGTCCATCATCAGGACCTGGCGCTGGGTGTGGCGCATCGCGATACTGTAGGGGTGACTGCGAGCGCAACCGCTGATGCTAACGATCTTGCCCACGCGCTCTGGGAAGAGCACGCCGGCTGCTAGACTTTGCATGCCGCCCATGCTTGATCCGACGGAGGCGGCGAGTTTCTTGATTCCCAGCCCGTCGAGGAGGCGGAATTGCGCGCGCACCATGTCGTCAAGGGTCAGGATCGGGAACCGGGTCGCGTACCGCTTGCCGTCGGAGGGGTCAACCGACGAAGGGCCTGTGCTGCCGTAGCATCCTCCCAGTACGTTTGTACAGATGATGTGGTATTTGTTGGTGTCGAGAGGCAGGCCGGGGCCGATGAATTTCTCCCACCAGCCGGGCTTCGGGTTTGATGCTGTGCTGTGGGCATGGCTGGAAGCCGACAGGCCGGTGTGGAGGAGGATAGCGTTGCTCTTGTCGGCGTTGAGTTCTCCCCATGACTCATATGCGATATCGAACTCGTTCAAGACACCGCCCCAGTCCAGCAGGAGCGGCTGTTCGCAGTGGTATGATTCATGTTGGCCGGTGGTGTATGAGGGTTCGGGACCGGATCGGAGGGAACGGGCGGAGAGTTGTGCTGATTTTGCTTCTTGGGCGTCGAGGCAGGGGAATGACATAGCCGGGTTAGAAGAGTCCCTATGAGCTGACTCCGCGGCTGCAGACTTCCGCGTGCCGGTATGTAACGAGGCGGCCCATTGTGCAGACAGCGCCCGGGTTGGCCCAGGGCTGGCGAAGAAACTGCCTCTCGGGGCTCGCAGTATACGTGAAGCAGCACGGGCAGCTTGAACTCGCATATTGGCGTGAATAATTAGGAATTGGAAATCAAGTCGGAGCTGGGAAGCTTAGAGATTAAAATTGGACACCTGAGGCGGCGATCTGTCGTCATCTGCGATATCGGTGATTGGTGGAGAAGCACTGGGATCTACCTGCTCCCCGGGGCCGTACACAACACAACCATCTCCAGAGTTTCCCGGCGGGTTCACGGCGTCCAGGTTAACCGAATGAATCAACTGACCAAATAGAACAGAGCTACATGTTATCCGTTGCGTATATATGCACCTCAATTGAATCAGATCCGTTTCTTCGTGATTCCCCAATATCTGCCGCTAGATTCGCTAAACTCAACGCCGAATGATATGCTTCAAACTTATTTTCAGAACAAAAAATGAAGGACCCTCACAACTCAGCGGGATCTCCTTGTAGAACTCGTGGACGTCTGGTTCGCTGTGAGCTCCGCCATCACGATCGTGTTGTTGTTCGATCGGATATCCAAAGCTCCGGCCCACATACAACGATGTGTTCCACAGTTCGCATGGAAGACAATCTTGGTTCCATCTGTTGACACCGTCGCGCCGCCGGGAGACTCGAGACCCCAATCAGATGTCTGCAGCAAAGGCCGATCAGCCCTGGCATATCGGCCTTTGAGAGACTTAGAGTGTGCGTATTTCACATTGTACCCAAACGAGGTATAGCAATGAGAAGAGAAGAACAGGTAATAAGTTCCGTCTGAGGTGACGATGATATTGGGAGCCTCGACGAGCGGACCGTCGGAGCCATCGATATCGAGAATCTTCACTGCGTCTCCGACCGTTGTGACGCCGTCACTCTTTAGTTCCTGCAGTAGGATCGGAACAGATACCACTGGCTTCTTACTGTTGCCGCAATTGCCGCCATGGCCAACACTGTTTCCGTCGCCTTTGTAGACGACATAGAGTGTGCCGTCCGTATCTCGGAAGGGCGATGGGTCAATTGCACCGCCGTGTTTGTGGGGGCAAGCCAGTGGTTCATTTTCCGGGATGAATGGGCCCAAGGGACTTGTGCCGTTTGATACCGCGACGCCAACACAATGATGGGTACCGAAATTTTTCTTCACTTGACCTGAGTAATACATCACGAATTTGCCGTCATTCTGGGAACGCGTTAGCATGAGAGATTACCTCAACTGGTGCACAACTCCTACCCGCTGAATCACATCAGGTGCCCAGTGATTGACCTTTCCCTCCCATGGCCCAAGCGTAGGCAGTGTATCGTAGTCTGCCTTGAGTGTCCAGTTCACAAAATCACTCGAGGTAGCCACAGGCACGTGGATGCTGTTGGGATTCTTCTTCTGGGGATTGGTTCCATACGCATACCAAATTCCATCGTGCTTCATGAGTCCGGGGTCGGGAAAGTTGTGCAGAGCAAATTTGGGCGCGTTTTTCTCTTCGTGGTAGCTTGCATCTTCATTGGGCTGAGGCAGTTTCCAGTAATCGTCTGTGTCTTTCGCATAACCGTAAATTTTCGTGAAATATATCGGGAGTGCTATGACAAGTGCGCTGACGGTGAACGCGACAAACACAATGGCGCAGATTGCTCCCATCTGACGCCTTCCCCATGGTTTTGTGAAGAATGCTTTCTTCTGTGGCTTTTCAGTCGCCTCGTTGCCTTCCTCGACCGCTGGCGACCATGGTGGTGGGTTATCGTTCCTGTCTGGGACTTCGTTGACCGCGACAGAAGGATCGACCTTATTATCAGCCTCAAACGATATTTGAGATGCCATTTCCAAGGTTCCGACAGGAACAAGTCGCTATCGGAGGTGCTGCGGATATGCGTGAAGGTACACCGCTGGATTAAGTCAAAACTCCTGTCGTGTTATGCGGTGTGTTATTCCATGTCGATCGCTGGAATTTTATCAGATCAGATCAGAAATGAAATTTGAAACCGCCCCAAATCTGGCCACGGGCGCTTTTATATGAATGGTGTGAAATGGGAATAAAGGGCCGAGGCGTCGCCGATTGGGTGGGATTCATGCGTCTTTAGACCCTGAGGACGGACCCTTCAGGCGCTAGCATTCCCACCGGAACAGATCCCATCGAGCACACCATTTCTGAAACGAAGGTCGATTTTCCCCCGGCACAGAAGAGGGGAAACATGTCTCCCGAAAGTCAAGCTTTTGCGGGTGAGGACAGGAGCGTATTGGGCCAATAGGCACACGCATCTGGACATTATGTTGACTATCACCTGCTATCTCGGGTCTAGCCTCTACTCAATCCATTCTTTTGTTTGTGTCTGTCTTTTTTAGAACTTTAAATTTATCACACTTGCCCTCTAGGTTCCTGGGCATTTCTGGGCGAAAAGTTAGGATTTTATCAAGCGATGGCGCATTGAGTCTTATGTTTTCCGGATCTCACGGCAGCAAGAGGGTTTCAAATGTGGATGTCAAGCTGCTAAAATCATAATCACTTGCGGGTACCATGCTTAGGCGAGCTAGGCACCGCAATTACCACTTTTCTCTTTTTTGAGTCTTGGGCGTACAAGGAAATTGGTTGGTTCGTTCCAAGCGAAATGTCTTGATAAATTTGGATCAAGCAACGGTCGGAACTCTTGGAAGCCGTGTTCTATGAAAAGCTACATGCAGGTTAAAAATTCTAGAAAACCCTGTCGATTTGAGGCTAGCCCATGGCCTTTCTTAAATTTGCCACAGTCGGGGGGCTCTTTTAGGCTAAGAGGGGAATGGGACAGGAAAACGTGCCATTTAGAGTTAAGCGCACATGCACGCCAAGCCCCGGTGGCGCAGCGCAATCTTTATACACCTGGGCATCCTACGGATTACTTTGAGTTAAAAGACATCTTTTCATTCGGGGGAAACCCCAAGGTAATTTGCTAATCATTACATGCATCATTGTTTTGAAAGCCGCGAAGGGGGCGAGAATCAAAGCAGATTGTGACTGGACTTCTTTCGCTGAGGGGAAGAGTTGGGTGGCTGGGTTCGTCGTCTCTTGGACCGTCCATCCCAGATGTCTTCCTCGGAGTCTTCCTCGCTATCCTCGAGGTACTGAGCCAACGAGGCTTGGGAATTTGGCCGGGGGGCGCTAGCCTTGAATGGAGGCTCACGGCACGCATCCCCTCCCTCGTCCACGATGAGGGTTCCATTGCCCTTTTCCGAGAGTTTGCGCTTGAGGGGATTCTCACGGACTGTTTTGGCGTCGGCCTCTGTGCCCGTGTTGGTTGCGAGCGCAAGATCATGAGACTTCTTAGATTCCCCGATATCGTCCCAACTGAGGAGCAGATCAGTGGCGCAAAGTTCTGTCTCTCCTGCCTCAGGGTGTGTGGGGACCTGATGGTGTGGCTCGTCGTCAGGATCCCACTCATCTTCATCCCACTCATCTTCGGAATCCCAATCATCCTTCATCCATGGTGGGAGGTTGTCTTGCTGGGTAAAGAAGCCTTCGTCCATGCCCTGCCGGGTTTGCATTCTCTTGGCCCAGGTATCGGCTCTGCCCATGAAGACATAATCATCTCCCGGATACCCTGGGAGCATTTCCCCGAGATACTTCAAGATCTCCCATGCTCTGTTGTAAGCCTCGAAGGCTGTTTCACCCCGGTCCTCCCAGAATCCAAATTGAGGCATCCGTATCTCGAGGTCTTCCAGCGAGAGAATCACGCCCCACTGTTTCATGAATTCCCAACGACCCCATTTGTTCAGACTGTGGTTTCTTTCATCCCCCAGGTCATTGTAGTGCCTACACAGATGTACCACACCCACGAGAATCCAGGCCATCCGGTAGTTTTTGTGAACTCGGTTTTTCTCATGAGGAAGGCAAATCAGTGTCCCTGAAGCGTCAACCTCGCCGTTCACGGGCCAGGTCTTAATGGGGTCGGTAACTGCAGTTACGACGTTTCGTGTCGACTCGCTGCCGAGTATCTCGAGTGGGGCGAGCTTCGTCAGCCCTCTGCTCCATGTGCCGTAGAGGCTGAACATGATCAGAATCGGCCAGCTGATCACCAGCCGCCGAAGCCATTTGACATGGCGGAAGAGAAGGTATGCCGCAAGGCCGGTCTCGCCGCTCTCATTGTTTGAGTAGCTCAGCCAGTTGTATGGGTGAACTGGGCCGTCGATGTTGACGGGAATTGGCTCTTGCAACTCTGGCTTAGCCTTTTGGCCACCCATTGTTTTGATTGGGATGGCCGCGGCCTCATCGCCCAGAAGTTCTCCTTCAAGAGCCTCGCGTGGCTGTTTCAATCGTCAACATGAGGATTCTCAGAACGCACAACTACAAAACTTACAAGTGGGATGTTGTATTGGTGGGAGTAGACAGCAGTGTTGGCTGTTTTGGTTTCTTTCGTGGGACGGACGGGCTCGTCAGGTCCCGAGGTGCTCTTGCGTTTGACCATCTTGTCAAGTTATCTTACGAAAGGTCAGCAGTTGTTCAGTCAAGTCATCCTTCAAAAGCTAACCAGTTGGAAAATTGGAAAAAGTTGTGGAGGTAACTGTCCAGGTACTTGAAGTTGATTTTAGCTGGAGATGAAAGTTGATGTAGAAGGTAGAGCGCGTTGGGGGAGTTAAACACAGAAGAACCGTTTGGGGGTGTGTGGAAAGGTCACGCGCGACACCGTGATGGGATCAATTTTGCTCTCCACAAAGCAAGCACGAGACTGGCAATTAAAGATAAGAAGTTTCTTGAGGATCCAATCCCTTTGCCCAGTAGGGCCTTCCACGTGTATACCATTTCCATTCCTAACTCTTCGAACTATCAATTTAGCAAATTCGAGAGAGCCTTGTCATATACAAAGCCATTCATATATTCGAACAAATACCCACAGCCCTGGAGAATGAGCATCCCCAATATCACCCATGGAATACGCACCAAGTGCCTAATGGAAAATTGATCGAAGGGTACGGAGTAACTGTACACAAATTAGATGAACTATATACCCATACTCCCGAGGTCGAGGGTACAACTTCCAAGCCCTGGAGGTTGGCATGCAATCTGGTTGTTTGACATTCAATTAGGCACAGAGTCCGGAGGTCCGTTTTCTAACACCCAGGGCTTGAAAAGTAGGTACACCCTGCAGGTGAGCTCCCGAGTCGCCTTGGAAGCATCGCGGAATTGATTCAACGGGAGCACTTCAGGGTTTTCCCCTGGGAAGATGCACCAACGAAATCCGTGGTTGCCGAAGAATTAGACAAATTATGGATAAGCTCTTATATCACGGCGAAGAAGAAATGATATATATTGAAGATGATAAATATCAAAGATAGCTCTCTCAGAGCTTCCAAGATTGTATACTCCAGATGCTCATTTCATGAAAGGCGGGGGGAAGATCCAAAAGTAAAGAATAAAGACTGGATGAGGATGGTGAACAACGGATAGGCAGGCGGCAGGCGGCAGGTTTGACATGTCTGGCCCAAATAGAATCTTGCAAGAACAAAGAAAGACGATGCGTGCTTGCTTTGAATGAGCTGAGAAGCACGCAAGCCTCCACAGGCAAACATCACATTTTACACTTTTCCCATACTTTCCCAAGAAAAAAGGCAGGAAGCAGACCACATCACGGCTCTGCCTCGTTTGACCACAACGCGAACGCAAGAAGCCAATCAGTGGCCTAGTGCTGAAGGTGCATGTAAATACAGCATAGAGAAAACAAGCATTCTAGTGTCTAGGTCTGCATTAAAGCTGGCCCAGGCGACGTAAATGCGGGGAGAGGTCTAGCGTCGGGCACCCCGAGGCAAAGATAGATAGACATGCCGACCGTGTCTGGCTGCGAATACCGATGTGGGGTCGGTGATAGCTAGGCGCCGTACAATTTGGGTTGATTGTGCATTATGTTGACCTTCTTCTAGCTGATTTGGCTGTGTGGGTTCGGCTCAACGAGCCCAAAGTAAGACAGACTCTTTCGCTTGTGTAAAAGTCAGACTCGGCGGTGGTCGTCAGTGCGAGTCGCTGACTGCCCCCCTACGCGTCATCATATCGTTTGAGTATGAGACGCAGGGGGTGAGCAGGCTGCCGAAACCTGCGCAGCGCCACAATAGTAGAACATTGGCGGCGTCACCGAAATCGTCTTTGACGAACACCGGAGCGCATGGCTGGTGTTGACAGCCCTTATGAGTGATGGCACAATACCCGCCAATGAGGAGTGAAGATAAGCGGCTCACGCGATCATTTGCCTTAGGATTTTGGATATTCGGGGCGAGGGAGCTCGGAGTCGACGCCAGTCAGCTGCTCCACATCTGCAGGAACGAAGGTTGACGAAGTCCACTGGAGCCGATATGTGGGGCGGCCCGTGCCGAACCACTCACCACGTCTCTGTGAACACTGTCAAGACTATACGAGATAATTCTGAGCTGAAGTCGAAACAGCCAGGGCTGGCAGGAAGTTGTGGTGATTTTTGCCGTGCTATCATCGACACCGGCAATGGATTATATGTATAAAAGGTCAAGTCCCATCGTCGATTTCTAGACATCAACCATAATCACAACACTCTGTTCATACTTCATTAGTATTCACTCATCAAGAACCATATCTATAATGGCCCCTTCCATAATGTCAGCACCCTCCCCTCTGACTAGAAGGCGAAAGGGCCGCGCTGACTCTCCCAGAAGCTCGAATGACACTGCCAGTGTCCCTGTGGCACCAGTCAAGGCCATCCAGACCACCAATGGCTCCAATGGCACTGATGGAAATGGTGTCTCTGTCACGAAGGAACTCAGTACTTTGAATGAGATCAGCAAGCAAACCGTTCTGAACACTACATTTGATGTCTTCATGAAGACCGAGCTTGCAGTCGAAGCTCGCAAATTCGACTGTGTGAAGCATGTCCGCCCGGCTCAGTTCCCAGAGGCTCTCGGAGCTTTGCCTTTCCCTCAAGAGCTCAGAGGGCTCGTAGCCTGGACTGATGCATTTGTTGAGCGACTCGGGTGGGCCGCCTTGCAGGCAGAACAGGTGAGAACAGCATGAGTTTTCAGCAACAGCAAAAGCTAACCTTGAGAGCTTTTAGAAAACCGCTAGCAAGCAGACGTCCCTTACCCGTGCCGAGCAGAAGATTGAAAGTCTCAATCTCCGTATTCAGGACCTACAGACAAAGCTTCACGACTCCGTTGGCATGAACCACAAGCTCAAGGGTGAGATCTCTCACCTGACCAGCCGCAACCGAGCCCTCGAGGAGCAACACAAGTGGGATGTCGAGCAGATCGAGTCTTTCAACAACACCATATCCGAGAAGCAGACGATGATCTGGGGTTTGACCAAGGAGAATGAGAAGCAGAGAGCTAGCGTAGGCCGTCTCGTGGAGCGGGTCAAGAAGCTCATCTCTCAGCACAAGGGAGACAAGAGCTTGATTGACGCCTTTGAAGATTGAAAGGCTGCTGACAAGATCCACGATGCTGAAGTTGATAAACTGGTTGACTCTTTGAAGAAGGATGTCGAAACCCAGGTGACTGCCACCAAAGACGCCCTGGCAAAGGCAGACATTGCGGAGGCTCGTTTCAAGAATCTGGAGGCGGAGAATGCTCGACTGGTCACATTGGATGCTCAGCTTTCAGAGCGTGTCCTATCTATCACCGAGCAGCTCAAGAGACTTGAGGCAGAGTTCGGAGCCTCCGAGGGACAGAAGGCGACCCTGGAGGCATTGCTTGCCGAGCTCAAGAAGAAGGAGACCAATGCTCAGATCGAAATTCAAAACCTCCATCAGAAGCTGCATGATGCTAAGGAGAGCGTGGAGGATGCCAAGGAGAAGGTCCTTGCTGCGAATGAGCATGCTAGGGCTCACTGGGATATTCTCCAGGCCATTCGGGTTGACGGTGGTTGGTCACGAACGGACAAGGGAGATGTCTGTGATATCAAACTGGCACCTTCTGTCTGCCGGCTCCCTGAATCTCAGACCCAACCCATCGCTGAGATCAACAACCCATTCAACAACTGAGCGTCTACTCACTGAATGGATTTATTCTGGCAGGGGGCGTTGTCAGATTATCTTGCGCTGGGGACTGCGATGGTGTGTGTGTTTCTTTGTCTGTGTCCTATTCTGCTTGTTGTAACGCTATATTTGCTTCTGAAATGAAAATGATGCATTTTCCATCGATCTAAGATAACAAACTTCCCAGCCTTGGAAGTTTTCAAAGTAATACCCCTTAGAGGTTCAATACTTATGAGAAATCACGGTATGTATGCTTTGTAATTATGCACATAAAAGGTGACTAATAATGTACGTAGCTCCAGTGGGGTGATCAATCCGGCCGGGCTCGACTTCAGGTGGATTCTGCGGGTAAGCTGCCAACACGTCATCGATACGATTTTCTGCTCTCCATAAAGTCCTCCTTCTGCTCTCCCTTTCCCACTACAATCCTCATATATCATATTGCGCAACGCGTCTTCACAACAACAGGTGTCGCGACCCATTTATCACCATCAAGAGCTTCGAAGCCCACGACAAACAGCAAGAAAGCAGAAAGACCAAGCAAGCGTGTCCAAAATGCCACAGCTCTTTCCAGCCAATCCTGCTGCGACCATGGTGATTCGCCATGTGACGCCGGAAATCGTGACTATGAGTCTGCCATTCGCGCGCTTTGGGCACCTGCAATTCGGTGGACGCGGCACACTCGGTAAGGGACCCTCGACAACTCACTCAACCAGCGCATCTCACCACAGCGACAACATAACGCGCAACCAATCCAAATCCACAGAAGCTCTTACCAGTTTTCTCAAGCTAACCCTTGCATCCAACAGTCAAACTTTCCACTGGCTCCCTCGCAGTATTCTCGCCCGTTAGCCTCACCCCCGAAGTCCGCGCGACAATCGATTCCCTCGGCGGAAACGTGAAATACATCGCCGCACCAGACCTCGAACACCACCTCAACATCACGCCATGGAAACAAGCATACCCCCAAGCAGAGATCCTGGCACCAGAAGGCCTCTTCGAGAAGCGCCAGTCAAACCCTGACTTCCAGGATAGTCCGTTCGAGCACGTTTTCAAAAAGAGCGATAAGCTGCCTCGGACTATCTCGAAGGAGTTCGATGCCGAGTTTGACTCGGAGTATGTTCACGGTCACGGTTCGCGCGAGCTTGTCTTCCTTCACAGGCCGTCGCGCACGGTGATTGAGGCCGATATGCTGTTCAACTTGCCCGCCACCGAGCAATATTCCAAGACACCGGAGGGACCAAAGCTCAACTTCCTCACGAAGCTTCTGCTCCCCTTAATGTCGACCAAGCCCCCTGCTACCTGGCATCGGCGCTTTGCGTGGTATATATTATCTTCCAATGATCGCCCGGCCTTCAACGAGTCGATCAACAAGATTGATCAGTGGGACTTTGATCGACTGATTCCGTGTCATGGTGACACGATTGAGACAGGCGCGAAGGGGATCTTCCGCGATGTCATGGCGTGGCACCTTGCAAAGAAGGACATCTAGTCGTTTTCCTGGTTTCTGACATCAATTTGTTGCGGCGATTGTGTGATTCATTCAAATTTGAAGATAGCAGAGCGTATGTACCCTGATAGTAATATGTAACACTTTTTCTCCCTTCTTTGGCTATGCTACCGAATTTCGGAGGACCTTGCAGGCAACACGATTTTCAGTCTGATCTTCACTCTTGGCTTCCGGGCAGTGGAGACCCTCGCATTTTTGCGCCTCTTACTATGTATAGTATCAAGAGCACTTGGACACTACTTTTGGCAAATCCATTCATGCATGTGTCCACTATGCATCCGCATGTTCCTGAGCTTGTGATGCATGGATCAACCTGTGCATACGTTGGGTGTCTGCCTAATTAATTTTTCTTCCAAGCGCTGTGAATATCATATTGTCAGAGGTCTTAGAGAGAAAACTATGATCATAATAGTCTGTAGCAACAATTTGATACTCTATAGAATAAACCAGGAAGAATGTATTGCCCACGTCATAGGGCTGAGGGTCATATGACTCAAATGATGTCAGTGACGTCTCGCTTCAGACCGGATCGGCCAAAGGTAAACAAATAATAGCAACGCGCAAGGCTTAAATCACACGCACCGTCAGGCAACAACCTCTCGGGAGGGCACAGCCATCCCAAGGTTGTCACTGCAAACTATACTTTCGCTACTCAGCTACCCGTTACGCACTTCGTATCCCTTGGATTCTGTCCACCCCGATCCGTGGAATACAGGGATGCACTCTGAGTTTCCAAGTATACAGTAGAACACGCTATTCACTCCGTACTATCGACCCACTTGAATTTGAAGATTCAGCCACAGTCCACATCAGCGATCAATCCACTTCCGACAGGTCGATCCCAAAATACCTGCGTTGGGCATCGGTGCCATTGGCCAATGCGTTGCCGGAAGTATATACATCACCGAATCAAGAAAAGATCTGACGACACAGGTCTTGGGCCTGAACCTATACACTCCACTGGGCCGTGGTAGCTGTGTTGACCGACCCTTGCTTTAAATCCTGTCTTGCCCTGGACTGCCGTTGTGTGACCTATCCCACACGTTATATAGCTTCCCTGTTTTCCCCCACATCTTCACTCTGCACTTCCACGAGCTTTTCCCCGATCACACAACATCTTTATCGCGTTAAACATCATGCCTGTCATCTCGCGCCTTGCATCCATTATTCTCCGTATTGCGGAAATCGGCTTTGCAGCTGTAAGAAGTCGTCTCAAGCCCTTTGAAAATATTGTCTGATTAATGAATAGGTTGTCGCCGGTGTTATCGGACACCACCTTGCGAGAGTCCACCACAGCAGCACAAATGTCGACTGGTGGCCTGAGTCACGTTGGATCTATACTGAGGTCATCGCTGGTATATCGATTCTGCTAGGCCTCATATGGCTGATTCCCTTCTCATCGGGATTCTTTTCTTGGCCTCGTATGTATCAGTCGAACTTCGTGTAGCTTCAAGACTAATCTGGGTTTAGTGGACGTCCTTATTTCCTTCGCTTGGTTTGCTGCCTTCGGTGTCCTTGTTGACTGGCTCAAGCGCCAAGGCTGCGGTAGTCCTTGGATTTGGCGCTTTGGAGGAGGCTCAGCCTGTGGGCAGTGGAGAGCTGCCGAGGCTTTCAGCTTCCTTTCCGCTATTCTCTGGCTTGTCTCTGGTATTGTGGTAAGTTGAGGTTCTAGTTTGAACTGGCGATCATTCACTAACTTTTTAACCAGGGAATTTGGTTCACATTCCGTGTTCGCCCGAGCACCACTGATGGATCGTGAGTATATCTTGCAACAATCGTGCATTTGAAGGTTTCTAACCTACGCTATAGTCGTCGCCGTCGCTGGGGCCGTTCCAACGTCTAGGAACCAACACTATGCTTGAAAGTCTACGGCGGACAGCGCCTAACTGACGTGCGAGATCATGCCTGAGTGTGAATCTTCGCGGCTAGTCCAGCACTTAGCCAAACAGGCAGCCGTCGCTTCATTATTTCCTCTTTTTCCTCCTCGTCGCCTCATAGGGAGGCTCACAAATTACGAGTCACGTTGATACCCTTGGTGGAATATTTGCTGGTTGCGATCTGCTTTTGATTTTCTCAAAGTCCATACATCTCGCACATTAGTCCGGAATCTACTTTCTTGGGCGGAAACACCTTCTTTATCTCTATCTAAAGATAGTAATGCTTAGCAAAGAACAAAGATACTTGTTCAGACACGACATGGATGCCTTTGCCTTTGCTTTTCACATATCACCGGAAGTCGGGTCGACATACTAGCTCCTTCGAGCGGGGTTTCAACTGGCTCTTTGATCCCCTACCAAGGAAATCACGTAAAGCCATTGTAAGAACAACCACATCTATGCCTTTGTCTTCCTCTTTCACCTATCTTCAATGTCTTTATCAGTACAACAATGCTTCACGGGGATCTTGGAAGCCCATCCTCGAGGAAATTCCGATTTCGAGTAGTATAAATATTAGACCTCGAGACGGTTTTCATATCCTCATCAACCATCAAAGATGTCCGTCCCACTATACAACGATCACTTGCCTACAACATTCATTCGCCAGCGAAACATTCTCATTTCAAAGCTACGCAGCCTGGCCCAGGATCTCATCGATCCAACCGAACTCACCGAAATTCAAATCTCCACCCACATAAGCGGTATAGCAGACGCATTGAAAGATCTCGAAGCTACCGCCAACACGATGATGACAAATTCCTCGGACCAGGAACTATCTAGTGTCGCACGTCTTTCGTACTTCTACGCCAGACGTCACCGTCGTGGCACAGAGACATTGACTCCGTTTGTGTGGGCCGGTAGGTATACAAACAACTCCTTGTTCACGCTACTAAACAGATTCAATGCAGGTCTGCCGATTCACACCATGGCGCTGAGTTTTGAGGAGCAAGCCGATCTCTGGCATATGGGGAGATCTTTCCCCGATACTCTTCCTGAGCATAACTCTTCGCTCAGTACCGATATTGGTAGTCTTCATCGCAACCTTGGTCTTGGATCTAGGTAGTGGGGTATTTACTTCGCTATCAGGTACGTTCATTCTGTCTGCTTAATACTAAAGAAAACAGGAAAAAGCAAAAAAAAAAAAAAAAAAAAGGTCAAACAAAGGGGAAGGAAAATCAGAAAAAAAGGATATTTGGGCGCGAAGTTAGAGATTTTTTGAGATTTTTTGACAGATATTGATTTATTGATTACAGGTACCTAATATTAACTTGAATTTATCAACTGCGACAAGACTGGTATGATGTAAAAACTCATATTTCTTTGTAACCTTAAACAATGAAGCCTTTTCTATAATGTCGTAGAAATGTATACCATCAATGACTCTTTCCCCCAGATTGCAAGCTACTGCAAGCTTGGAATAAGTAATAAGGAACAGGGGAGAAAAGAATATTTCAAGTTAATGAAATAGAATTATTGTTCAGGAATGGTGGGGGGTGCAGGCATGGCGGCGATCCGTCGATCCCTCCGGGCCTGGACCGAAAAAATGGCGATCCTCACACCCGTTCTTTCATATTGTAGGAAGGCAGGTCTTTCTCACCTGGCGAATGTGTTTCGTTTCGTGGCTGCTTTCTCAGGCATCAAATTTTCGCGAACTTCTTTGAGTCTGCTTTAGTTCTGGCTTTGGTTGTTCGAGAAAGAAGGGCAAAAAAGAGAACCGACGGCTGCATGATTCGAACATGCGCCTCCGAAGAGATTTGATTTCGAGTCAATCGCCTTAGAACAGTTGAAAAACGGCATTATGTAATATTTTCGAAAACAGAGCATTATAATCCGCCATCTTGTGACGCGGTTACCTAGTGTGAGGGGAACCGCATACGTTCCATGAAGCTTAGTTAGGCGTAGCTGTTGATTCAGCTCTCAGGAAGAGTAGATACGATCGCGCAGTCTAGATTAGTGAATATGATCTATCCTCGTTCGTTCAATCCCGCTATGCTTACAGAATAGAGGCTGATTCTACTGCCCGCTCACGCTGTGGTGCTGCTCACTGCTCCTTCCATCATCCTGTCTGCTTTGGCAACGTTCGCTGAAGAAAGGTTTCGGTTTCATTCAAATATTGGTACAGGAGCGGCCGATGATGACGCTGGTAGTCATCCTCGACTCCATAGGCACGCTCACCCTGTTTCTTAACAGAAAAGGGCTGTGAGATGATACATACTGTGGGGTTTCCGAACCCACAGGGCCCTCTGAGAACAGGCTGATCTACGGAGGAGAAGCACGAATCGCTTCAAAACAGTAGATTCTGGCTGTGAAGCAAAAAGACCGACCGGGGAAAAGAAGGAAGGGGGGGGGAGAGAGAGAGAGAGAGAGAGAGAGCTATCTAAGCAGAGGGAGTCATCTGACCTCCCAACATGCTGTGTCAGATCTATCTCCTAAACAAAGTACGGAGTAACGCTCGCTGAAAATTAGCTGCACCGTTGCTTGCCCAAAGATTTACCGAGCACGAATGTTTCCACCCCACCATAAGGAGTGCAGATCAACTTGGGGTGAATTTTTGGATATCCACAACCTTGGAAGGACTGCACGAAGTTGATGTGGCTGCTTGGACACCCCGTGGGGAGTACTCCGTACAAGGCTCCCATATCTCACCTGGGCAGGCTCTAGCGTTCTACGGGCTATGGAGTACTCCGTACTGTGCCTGAAGTAAACAAATTGGACCGCGGGCAGCAACTAACTAGCCCAAGGATGAGGCCATGGGTAGCGCGTGCCCTTCAGACAATGTTCGAGGCCCCTTCCGATGCCTCATCACTTGAATTTGACAGTCTCTTCCCGCCAAAGAGTCTTGGTCATAGGGAGTGTGATAGATCAAATTGACTCCTTTCAACCTAAGATCGGCTATAATCTTGATATCGAAAATTGTGTACGGAGTAGCCCCGCGCTCCTTCGATCCAACCCACACAAGGTTCTACAAGAAAAAGCCCCAGGTCCTGCCCGTGCGCTGCATGGGTGCCTGATGCCAGGAGAAAAGTTCTCATATCAAGTACAAGTACAAGTACCGCTGGATTCTGCATCTGCAAGGGGGCTTCTTCCTGGTACTCCGTACCTGTTGCTGGGTCCAGAGCTGCCCAGGTGGCTGATGGTGGGGTTGAGATCGGCTGAAATTGATGCATACTTTGGAAGCGATGCCCAGGTAGGATGCATGTTCCACCGAGCACCTACATAAGTTTCAACCTCGGAAGCGGTTGACAGCGATGGCACCACCAGGGCTGCTCGCATCGTTGGGCCATCATCTCTTGAGGCCACCACCAGCACCTGGGCTCTGGAGGAATTGAGCGCAAAGCCATTCTGAGGCTACAACCGGCGGAACCAATTGCTGTATATTGAAGACATGCACGATGGTATATATGACAACAATGAATGAATCTATCAACTAGCCAGCAAAAACATGTTGCCGAGCCATATTCTAAAGCTAAAAAAGGTATACAGCAATAAACACAAAAGGGGAATCACATGAGCAGGTATCATAAAACATGGAACGGTTTGGGGCCATTGACTGAAGTTGTATTGCATGGGCACCCCGGTGACAGTTCAATGCCAGTGGGCAGAATCTTCGGGTTGAGAGCCATGGAGCACACAAGTCCAGCAAGAAGATGTAGAGTGATTATAGCGAGGAGTGGAAGGAGTGGGTTGGCGAGGAGGATCGGAATTGACGTGTCGCCTGTTCCTCCGCTGGATCATTCTGGGATCGAGCGGGAATACTCTCTAAGTGGAGTATTATTTTGTTTCTGTTTTTCATAGCGATGGATCTGTCTTCCACGTGCCTGCAACAGTAAAATTAGACTCATTCAAGACGAAGGTAGGGGATCCAAAGCAAAAAGAACATACCTCCAAAATTGTGCTTCACAAAGGCCATGGGGTCATCCGTATCTCCGGCACCCATCTGACCCACGCCAGGACTGAAGCTTGTTATAGGCAAAACCACCACATCGCCCATTTTCCGATGTGTGGTCTGATATGCGAAGTTCTCGTATGAGATGCTCTTATCACCAGGTTGGATATTGAAATAGGCCGGATTATTGAAGTATCGGAAAACCGTATCCGTCCAGGCACCAGGCCCAGTAAATTCCATGATGGTCTTATCCATCTTGCCAACTTTCAGAATACCGGCTTTCTTCATGCGCAAAGCTTCCTCGGTAACATAAGCCACCATGTCACGGAGAATAGGATGTCCCGGCTTGGACACAATAGTCCACTGGCAAAACTGCAGCCGACGCGTGTACCAATCATGCCAGTCTGGGCGGTCAGAATCAGCCTCAATGCCAACGATAAATCCAATTGTCGACCGGTCCAATTCCTCCGGCAGCCACGTGTGCGCCGGCTTAAGCGCCCGTGTGTCGATGTCGCTGTACACCCCGCCACGGGCCAGTAGCACCAGGTACCGGAAGAAATCCGCCTTCATGACTCCTAGAGGGAGCGAGTCGTAGGCCTCATACACATCCGGTACCGATCCGTACAGGTACTTGATCAGGTGGGCTTGCGTGTCATCGGTGATAACCTCGTGCGTGAACCCCGGGTGCAGCTCGGTCCAGCTAGCTTCCGGACCCCGAAGGTCTTCATCAAACCACATGGAAGATGGGTTGTACTTCCACGTCTGCCAAATGTATGCGGGGAAATGTTGGTCCATCTCATAGGGGAATTGATAGCGGAGACGCTCGCGGAGAGGCGCTGTCGGCGATGCGCCGAGGGGTAGTTGGGTTCGACCATTGGGTGGTATTTTGCGGCGAGGATTTGCGAGTGTGTCTGCCTCTTCGTCGGAGATTTTTTTCACGGGCTTGTACCCGGGCGCGCCGGGGACTTGGGGCGTTCGGAACGAGCGGAGGACAGCGAGAAATGCGATCACGGAGATGAGGACGAGCACCACCTTGCGCGGGGAGATCATGGTAGACGGTCGAGTCGGCACCGCCGAGCGAGATAGCTAGCAAGGTTGCGACACTCGTATATTAACTGCGGGCCAAGAAATGAGGCGGCTTTATTTTGAGTTCGTGGATGCGCGAGTTCGTGGTGATTGGAGGGCGTGTGGTATTCGATCCGCAGGCTGAGTCGGGGTGAAAAGGTGTCGAGTCCTAGATCAGACAAGTTGAGAGGGTGACATGTCGGTACACGAGAGTCTGTTGCTTGGGCCGAATTCGTTGCGCAGATGTGGCTTTGATGTTCCTCGGAGATACGATCAACCCGCAATCAAGTTAGGAGACGCGAGGGAGAGAAAAACAGTCAGAACCTCGAAAATTCAGACTCGACCATCGGTCCACGAAGTAAACCCTTTTAGATGAACGGTGGCCAACTTTCCATTCTCTCGAGAGGATTGCGTACGCCGGAAGCAGCTTGTAGCCTCTTTGGGCACTCACGTGGCCTGAGTAGTGGTGGACGGCTCATCTCATTCGTCACTTCTCCACTGTCGACGTACACAACGTTGAAACGGATTCGCACTTCTTCAGAATTATATCGGAAATTGAAGCAAAGTCCTTCGCATTATGAGCTTCAATGCTTCTGAGATCAGCAGGATTCTGAGCTTCCCCACAGCGTTCCTTGCGGGCATCCACAATGGGCGATGATCGCCAGGTGAGACATCCAAATCCCAGGTTTACTGTGTGATCTGATCTGCTGCCTGGACGTGGGGCTCTTATTGATATGCATATGAGGAGTACATCAATTTCACACTCAAGCTTTTGATGGAGGTAGCCTAAATCAGCACGATCCGTGGATGCCACTGAAGACCTGAGTCGAGGGTTTCAAAGCTATACCTAGGTATTTGAACCTAAGAACGAAATATAGGAGACGAGATGGGTGACTATCCCCAAAATATCACAAAACACAGCCCTGGAGGTTCCATGGAAGCAATGAGATTCAGCCATATTCAAAATATAGGCATTTGGAAGCCAACTTGCGAATGAAACATGGAACACCTGGGCAAGATCCCGGGACCTTCAAGGTTTGGGGTCGATATTAACAACTGATCTGAAGCAAAGGCATGGAACTCAGTACAGCACGCCAGTCAAAATATGTGAGCTTAGTTAGACCTACATGGCAATGGGTACACCTTATCTTCGATGCCCAGGTGTATAGTTCTAGGAGGAATCAAGCAGAATTAAATTAAGACATCTAGTCATATCAAATGCAAGGGGTATCACAACAGAGTTAATCATAAGACGGTAACTCCAACACTTAGCCATACCAGCTTGTGCTGGTCTCCTCCTGTGTCGGCTCGCGGTGAGGAATGACACACTCTTTGAGGTTGAGAAGCTCTATAACTGAATCCCACGTGTCATAGTCTAGACTGAAGACAGCCTGATGTTTCTGAATTCCTTGCCTTTGCGCCTCTAGTGGTGCATAGGGTGCCGTTGCATCTGTCAAAGTGTCAGTATTGCTTTTTTACCCTTGGAACCAAATGTATCAACTTACGGAGTGTGGGCAGACCTCGGCTGTCAGTGGAGACACCGACTGTCCCATCGCGAACCAGGAAGCTAACATAGAACAAGTTCTCCACGCTTTGTCCAAAGGATCTTGGATTAATACAGAATCGGAACAAAGGAATGCCTTCATTGTCAGCAATCCAGTGCTTGTCCATGATGGCCTGCACCTGCTCTGGAGTAACATCCGGGGTGTTTTCCAGTTCTGTTGCAGCGGCCTCTAGACGAGCCTTTTGATTTGAGCCAAGGAGTTTATTGATCTCGGAGCATATCTGGGTCAGGTTTGCACTCTCTTGTCCACCAAGATCTTGTTGCTGCAACTCCTGAGGCCGAACTGCCTGGGAGGGATCTATCCTTTCAACCGCTCTCCGCTGCGTCACTTGCCTCACGCGCTTTTGGATTGAAAGCGGGCCTAATAACCATCCTGGCACAGCTGGCCGACGGTTGTTGGGGAAGCTAGCGGCTTGTCCCAAGTGATCCCAGTTCATGGCATCACCCGCATCATCTTCATCGCTTGCATCGGGGTCTCGTTGGGACCGACCATAGCGAGCACGCTGGGTCCCGCTTGGTCTAGCAGCCGCATTATTCTGTCCACGGCGCATGAAAGTGATACATTTCGAAACAAATTCATCAACATCAATACTGGCGGATGTAGCGCCGAGTGCAAGCTGAGAGGTTTTCTTGTGCGATATTTCGGCAATCTGGACCAAAAGACGAGCATCGATCGTGGCATCGGAGGTTTGTTTCACTTGGGCATAGAGCTCATTTGCTTGGGCAAGAGCATCTTTTAAACCAGTGTTCCCAGGCTGCATGTACTCGCTTCGTGAATCTATTTGAAACGTGTTAAGATCCGGTTTTGCCATTTTACTATAATCAACAGAGAGCGCGTACCACTAACTTCGCGAGTGAGTTCGCGAGTTTCCATCCGGATGCGAGCACGCTCTGTAGGATCCTGATCGGGATCATAATACAGGGTCTCACTGCTCCGCTGAGACGATACTTGCGACCCGACAGATTGCAGGTTTGTGTGACGGGTGGCCAGTCTCTGGCGTTTGTTCTTATTGCTCGGGGGCGCCATCGCGTTGGAATTTCGTTTATGGGTGTGATTTCGGGGATTTTCTTTATCGGAGGAATGGGCGGGCGATGGGTGGAGGCTGGTGGTAGATGAAGTCTCTTCGTCCAGGTGTATGTGTGCGTGAGATGCCATAGTTGATGTATCGCCTGGGTGGGAGTGTGGCAGTGAAAATGGACAAAGGGAACTCGATAAAGAAATGCAGTGTCCAGTAATAGAGCCACTGGGGCGCACAACCCCTGTATGTATAACAAACAAATGAGCAGTGGACTCGACTGCTTTTTTTTAAAAAAAAAGAAAAAAGAATGTGTATGGAGTGTGTCTGCGATCGGCGGTGGTGGACTTCAAAGGCGCGCCCCGACGCGTTTGATTTCACGTGACCTTCCCGTATCCCCGCGTCGCTTATCAGCCATGACGACAGATTCAGGTTCCCTCCTCACAGAGATGGAGGCATTCACATTTGCTGTGACCACCCAAGTGGATCTTCCTATTCGTATCAAGATGTGAGTGTGCTCATCGTTTTGAACGGGATCTTACTGACATGGTCGCAGTGGCTCACTAGAAGGGAAGCAGAAACCGATTTCAGACACCGCTCTCTGGGAGAATCCCGAGCTCAAATACGTTGGATCTGTTCAGGACCCCGCATCCGACCTGTACGTGACCGCTCAAATATGGTCGGAATCGAAACCTCTTGGTGTTCCCATGAGGACTAGATACAAAGCCTTCAAGGGAGCTCGGGTATGGAACGAATGGCTACAATTGCCCATGTCGATAAAGGATGCCGAACGCAACACCCAAATAGCAATCACGGTTATGGATCTGTCTCCCTTGGCAAAGGATCATATTACGCACATTCCTTTCGGTGGAACCACAATCACTTTGTTTGATGAGGATGGGAAGTTAAAGACGGGAAGACAAAAGTGCAAGGTCTATCTTCACAAAAGCGCCGATGGATCTGCTTTGACTTCCACCCCGTCCATACCACGACCGAAACGTCGAAAGCCGAATACCCGAGACCCCTCGCAGCAGACCCCCGAAGAGGCGGAATTGGAACGACTCGAAGTCTTGATCAAGAAGCATGAGATGGGTGAGATACCGCGTGTTGACTGGATGGATCAGTTGCTCTTTCGCGAGCTGGAGAAACTCAAGCTCAGCGCCGATGAAGCGGCACACAAAAGGGCTCTTGAACTTGAGGCGGCCACGAAGAACGACCCGGGGCGTCTACAAGACCCTGACGATGATTCCGAGGAAGACAACCTAGAGGACGAATACTTCGATCTTTACGTTGAGTTCCCACGCTTCGATCACCCTATCGTGTGGGCGGATCACGAGTACCCTCCGCCGCCCATTTCCGCTTGGAGCCAAAGCCAGACTTCTCACCCGGACTCCGCTCTCAAGCCAATCCCCGAGGTGCAGTTTGGACCTGGAATCGTGCGGGCCGATCCTCACAACGTGATCAGAATTTACGACCCTGAGGTAGGACAGATTGGCAACCCCTGCGAAGACAAGCACCGACGTTTGATTCGAAGCCACCGCACTGGCATCATGGACCGTGACTTGAAACCGAATCCCAAAATCAGAGACGATTTGAACATGATCATTTCCTACGAACCGACCCAGGACCTGACCACCGAAGAAAAGGACCTTGTGTGGCGATTCCGCTACCATCTCACGCGCGAGAAGAAGGCATTGACCAAATTCGTCAAGTCAGTCAACTGGCGCGATGTTGGGGAATCCCGACAGGCCGTGGAAATGTTTCCCAAGTGGACGGAGATCGATGTGGACGACGCATTGGAGATTCTGGGACCTACCTTCGACAACCCTGCGGTTCGCTCGTATGCAGTGGAAACGCTGCAAAAGGCCGATGACGAGGAGCTACTTCTGTACCTGCTGCAGTTGGTCCAGGCTCTCAAGTACGATGCAACCCCCGAGAATTACCCTGACGCAGCTCCCCAGGAGAGCTCGCTCGCGCATTTCTTGATCTCTCGTGCGGCCAACAACTTCAAGCTCGGCAACTACTTCCATTGGTATCTTTTGGTCGAATATGATGACGCCGATGAACCCCAGCAGCGTATCTTTGCACGGGTGGTTTACTACTTCATGGAAGAATTAAACAGGGTTCACCCGGAGTATCGAAAGACACTCCTGCGCCAAGGTCAAATGGTGGTCGTGCTGTCGAAGATTGCCAAGGACATACGATTTTCGAACGAAAAGAACCGGATCGGCAAGATCGAACAGTTGAAATCGTTCCTCCGAGATCCCGAAAGAGATTTGATCAATATTGACCCGCCGCTTCCGCTGCCTCTGAACCCCGATGTGGCCGTGACTGGACTATGTCCAGAAGAATCCAACGTCTTCAAGTCCACACTTTCGCCCCTGCTCATCACCTTCAAGACATCTGAAGGTGGTCGCTATCCAATGCTGTTCAAGGTCGGAGACGATCTTCGGCAGGACCAGTTGGTCATTCAGATCATCATTCTGATGGACCGTCTACTGCAAAAGGAGAACTTGGACCTCAAATTGTCCCCCTACCGAATTCTTGCCACCAGCGCAAACGCTGGCGCGGTTCAATTCATTCCCTCCGTCTCTATCTCTGCCGTCAACTCAAAGTACAAGTCCGTCCTCGCCTATCTGAAGATCAACAACGCGGATGAGAATGAACCCCTTGGTGTACGCAAGGAAACAATGGACACCTACGTCAAATCCTGTGCAGGATATTGCGTCATCACATATCTCCTTGGTGTAGGCGACCGTCATCTCGAGAACTTGCTCTTGGCGCCAGATGGCCACTTCTTCCATGCCGACTTCGGATTCATCCTCGGTCGTGACCCAAAGCCATTCGCGCCGATGATGAAACTTTGCAAGGAAATGGTCGAGGGTATGGGTGGAACTACATCGCCTCAATATCTGCAATTCAAGCAATACTGCTACACCGCTTACACGACGTTGCGCAAGTCCGCCAATCTGATTCTGAATCTCTTCAGTTTGATGGTCGATGCGAACATTCCTGACATTCGTGTGGAGCCAGACAAGGCAGTTCTGAAAGTGAAGGAGCGCTTCCACCTTGAAATGACCGAAGAAGAGGCCATCCGTCATTTCGAGCAACTCATCTCGGACAGTGTGAACGCCCTCTTTGGTGTGGTCATTGATCGACTACATGACTTCGTTCAGGGCTGGCGCGCATGAACTTGCATATTTTTCTTTTTCTAACACTCAGGTTTCTTGCTCACATTGCATAAATTTCGCTGTGATTCTTAAGACCAACAGCATCAAGGCGTATTGGGAGCGGTGTTTTTGAATGGGAGTTCGTGATTTTTTCCCCTTCATGGGAGGGGGTGCAATTTAATCTTCAAAAGCCAGGATACCCATTCTAGATCAATTGAATTTGACCAGATTTCGATTTGCAACCTTAGAACGCGTTGAACATTCTGCAGATCCGAGACCAACTTCAGTAGACCTCGGGATGTATTGAACCAGAACGACCGAATCTCCAAATCCTCGGTGTATCTGACCACTCATTGTGGCCTCCGATAATTTCTGGCATGTTCTGGGAGGCATGCAGCTGCATAGCCTGAAGATGCCCTAACCGGCAAAGCCTTCCAAATTTGTCCCAAAGGGGAAGTATGTTAGTCATGAATATTACGTTTTGCGGGAGCCGCCGCGCTCCGAGTCCCAACCTCCATCTACTCGCAAAACCTTCGTGTGAGGACTTGCGATCTAGATGGCGAGCAGACGAGATCTATGCATGAGAGCTGCATATGTTCGGTCCTCTCACAGCCTGTGCGCCGAGGGGTCGTCCTAATATGTCTTCAAATCGACTCAAATGACATGAGCCCCACCAATTGTATTTATATCAAACGCTGATCCCGGTTGATCTGCTGGCTACGCGGACTCACTCGGGGGTCTAGAGTTAATAGGATGGGGAATCCTCGTGGTCCAAGCCAAGTTCCGAAACCCATCTCCCACCCAGGTTGGGAAGTTTGTGACGGTTGGACAGGATTGATCCTCTTCCCAGTGACCTCGGGAGATGATTGTTGAGAAGTTTGAGAAAAGCACTCGGGGATTTGGGATATCGTCGCAGTGCATCATGGTCGAGCAAATAATTTGCTTCGGGGTTCTAGCCAGCGCTTCCCGGGATATAACAAGGCGAAGAAACGAGCTCGCGGCAGTGCCCGCATGTTAGCTCCATTGCATACAATCAGTCTTGCCTTTCGGGTCTCTCCGCAATGGCGCAAAACCTGAAATACAACCGGGAAATCCTCTCACTCGCTGGCTCGGCATCTGCAAAGCCTGCGCACATGACGATATCCGCGGGCTTCCCGTGAAATTTCCGGGGTTTGAATGACCGTGCTTTAGGTGTGGCGTGAGGGTCTCGGTGCAGACCCCGTCCTCAATATTAACCATTCACCCCCCTAACAGTGTCCCATAGCACTCATTTCTTCACACTGACTTGATCCTCGAGCCCATTGGCTACCAACAAAAGCTCCACTAACTCGAGAGCCGAACATCTGCCGGATCCTCAGCAAGGTCAACCTTCGATTATTATTCATGGAGCACATTGTTCACGTTTCCGAGGTTTCACCCCCCAGACCTTCATCAATTCACCCGAACGAGGCCCTCACGAAAAAACCCATTGACTCACCAGTAGCCACGCAGGTCAGCCATGACTACTCTCTACTTCCATCGAATAATTCAGAAACGCGGCTTCCACCACTGAGGCAAGAGATGCATCCTCTGCCTATTGATAAGAAAATTGCCAATGCTGCCCCTCTGGGTCTGTGTGCTTTCGCTCTCACGAGCTTTTTAACGAACTGCATCAATCTTGGTGTTGGGGATGTTCAGGCGGCGGGGGCTAGTGTCTCTTTAGCTTTGATCTATGGTGGCTTAGTGCAAATTTTGGTGGGCATGTGGTATGTGATACGCATTTGTGGGGTCTCAACCCATCACAGCGCAAGCTCTCACGTTTGTACCGTTGACATGCTAACTGAGTTAGGGAGATGGCTGTGGGAAATACATTCGGCGCCACAACATTCACTTCTTTTGGTGCGGCTTGGGTCAGCTTTGCTCTGACTTCGACGTTTGAGAGTACCAACGCTGTGACAGACGCAGCAAATGCAACATGCCAAAACGAGACTTTGACTGGCCTTATCAACCTGGTATGTTTTGTCACGGTGTAGCCAGGAACATTGTTGACAAATTCACTAACTGCTGTGTGCGCAGTCCTGGTTCATATTCACAACTCTGATGCTCCTCTGCACCCTGAAGTCCAGTCTTGCCATGTTCTCTCTGTTCTTCTTCTTGGATATGAATTATCTGCTCCTGGGAATTGCGCACATTGAATGCAGCTCCCAGGGCCAGATTCTCATGGCCGTGCAGAAGGCTGGGGCGGTTTGCGGTATACTAGCTGCGTTCTCAGCTTGGTGGAGCGCATTTGCTGGTGTTTGTGACCCCGGAAACGGCTTCTTCACTGTTCCACTCGGTCACTTCCCTTGGTCTCCTGCGGCTCATGCTCACCGAGCAAAGCCTAAGATCGTATGAGTAACAATCAAAAGATAATAGAGATAGATTGAGCATCTTATGTGGCGATGAAATGCATGTCGAAGTTTACCAAAAATGTTAAAAAGTTTAATTCCTTCCCGGTACTTTCAGGACTGTGGTGCATTTGACACTGTAAAAGGCTGAGGTAGACAATGGACAAGCGCTTATTTGGCCTTCAAAGCAAAGTACTAGATCTGGGGCGAGGTTCAAATCCCGAGTCCCGCCGCATGGAACGTTCGAGGATCCACAGATGCATCACGCGTGGATAATCGCTGCAGCCCTGACAGTCATCAAACCCCTCCAATATGGTCTACATCTCGACTGATCCCGAGGACTACACATGGTAGCTCAATGATTCTACAAGCTTTTCAATCCTATCAAAGCCGAGTAGCGCTGAAGCTTTTCACAGGACTCTTGGAAAAATTCGAAATAATTAATCTGAGTCGTCTCGAACGATAGCAAGAATTTTTTCGCTAGATTTCTTCTTGGGACTGGTTTTTCTCTCAGGAAAGAGAGATATAGTGGTGTGGTTCAGAGTCATACTTCCTTTCTGGGGCTCTGGAGTGGCCTTGTTTTGAAGTGCTCCCGTTCCACCTTCATCAGTTTTGCCTTCTCCTTTTCTTCCACTATCAAGTTTTCTCAATTAATTTCCCCGAATATTTGATATTACTTCCAAGTTTTTATAGTAGCTGCGCTTTAAATATGCCGAACTACAATAAGCAGTCTAGTATGTAGAAGCCTTTACCGGAATAAGAACTGAACGGATAAGAAAATGATGGTAATCCATAAAATATGATGAATTCTGTATCTTCTCAAGTGCTGGTATTTCTATACTAATTATACTAAGCCGGTAGGAATTAGTTTGGGAAATCTAGTCAAACTGTATCAATAATTTGTTAAGATCTTCTAAGGTTGGCACCCCTTAAGACAGAAGGAGAGGAAGCGAGTGGAAGTATATAGCAAAGAAAGTAAACAATAAGTTTGACGATAGATGATGAGAAGAAGCAAGGAAGCAAGCAAGCATATATAAGGAAGAGATATCATGTGATACTCGCAAGCATAACAATAACCTGCCAGAATGGCAGAAGAACTTTGGAAGGTTGATCAATACGATGATATTGGTACTTTGGAAGTCATAGAGAGAATAAGAAACCTTGGAAGAGAGAGCATGCGAGGTAGCACGAAGAGATGGAGCGAAACAAGAGAGGAGCTCCCCACCTGACAGAGTCTCCAACACAGAACAACAACTAGTTCAGAACATTTCAACCAATGTGTGTTAACTCCGACCAGGCGCCGCCTGCATAGGCCGACAGTCTAGAAGCCTAGTAGTTATCTGCGGTATTATACACAAGCTTCTCTCCGCTGATTTTTCCTTCCTTCAAAAGCTGAAGACCCTCCAAGACACCTCCAAGTCCCCCACCCCCGACCCTAGCAGGATGTACCTTCATTTTGCCAGCTGCCAGCAATTCCTCAAAAATGACACGGAAGCGCTCAGAGAAATCCCTATCATCCGGCTGAGGAGCAATTGTGTTTGGCCCGAATGTGAAGCTGTCACCGAAGGCCGTATAGGCCATCGTCGCTCGGTCTCTGACGTTTTCACGATCAATCTTGATCGGCAATAGTGAACTATATTCACCCCCTTGCGAGGATAGAGCGCGGTCACAGTACTTGGCACTGCTTTCGAGTGAAATAGTGTCGAATGCCAACGTTAAAGCATCCTTTGTCTGATCCTTGATCGCGTCCGCGGAGCTCGGATCATTGTAGTCAAAAGCTGCATCGGCACCAATCTTTTTCACTTGATCGAAATGGCGTGGGGAACAGGTAGTCAGGACCTGATATCCTGAAAACTTGGCGAATTGAATTGCCAAAGTTCCAGTGGCCGTCGAACCTCCGTAAATTAGGATCGGTACCGCGTTTTGAATTGGGTCGTTGGGCAAAGCGATCTTGAGACTCTGATAAAGTCCCAGGGCAGCTGTAGTGACTCCCAGTCCGAGGGTTGCAGCGTCTTGAAAACTCATCTCGTCGGGTATTTTGTATTGAAGGTCGCCTTTGACGACAATGTATTCCGCAAAAGTTCCATCCTCGTGTTCCACGGCGTTGGATCCGTGAGCAAAACCGCCAATACGATCTCCTTTCGCGAAGGGTCTTTTCACGCCCCTACCAACTTCTTCCACGATTCCGGCATAATCGCACCCTACTAGCACTCCAGGGGGTGCCAAGTAGTCTATGTGTTTCCAGTCGGTTGGATTCAGTGCAACAGTAACATTTTTGACAAGAATGCAGTCTTCACGGAGTTTCGGAATAGGTCTATCGTAAACCAATTCAGCATGTTTGGGCGAAGTCACGATGACAGCCTTCTGCAAAGCCATGGTAGACTGGTCGTGTTGGGTGAATTGTCAAAATGGGGGGGATAGTGGATTCAATTATCTTTGAGAGAGATCACAGTAGTCCGTCTTTCTGCAAGGATGTTGAATTAAATAACAGAACTAGCTCCCTCTTTATGAACCTGTACCAAGCGATATGATCCTGTCGGTAACCAATCAACTACGAGTTATAAGCAGGTTGCATTAGTGATCCGAGTATGGTCTCTTAACTCCGAATGTCCGAAGTCATATTTTCTGTGGGTCGAGAACATGAACCTTGGAGGTTAAATCAAATGGCATAATCAGCCACAATCAGAGAGAATAATTCCTAGGGACTGTTCTATACTCTAATTTTACAATTTCTGAATATGAAAGGTTGTCAAAGTGACGGTAGTGGTAGTGGTGGCGTTCCAAGGTGTTTTCTGCCTGATGATGAAGTAATAAAGACGGAGAATGAGATGGTTGATCCCTACGGAGTAGCTGTTGCCCAATGACGAGATTTTCAAGAGATGACAAAAAATTGGAACGAAAGGGGCCCAGGCCATTGGCACCTGAAGTCTCAAACATACCTGATTGAGACAAGGAAGCCGTCTCCTGGCTCGAAGAAGTCAAATTCTCCAAATTTAACAAGGTAATACAGCAGACCTACCGTAAACTACAATATTTTCCAAGTCATTCTAACTCCATCTCCGCAAGTTGTATATTCCAATATCATAACCTTTCAAATTCTATTTCCATCCACTACATTACTTGTATTCCGGGAACTCTTCTGCCGTCCACACTTTCCAGACCAGTCTTTCGCCACTGACAGTGCCACTTCTCATGATATCCAGAGCTGTACTAGCTCGCTGTAGCAGTGTACTTCCTTCAATAACTCGCTGACTGTTTGGTTCAATTTTGCCTTGCAAAAGCAAAGCAGGTAAAATTTCCGGCATAAGATTGTCCTTCAGGAAGGCATTCTATAAGGAATATTAGCAAATGGCCATAAAGGATGAAATATTCAAACGAAGACACGTACCGCTTCATAACTATAGCTCACAATACTATGAGTCTCCACGCCGGGTTGCCAATCGGCCTCCATAGAGACATCTGCAGACAGCTGCAGTCCGTTCCCATCAGACAGACCACCAATCACAACAGGCAGGACAGCAGCAACCTTGGAGCCTTCCTGGGTCGCAATCTTCGAAATTGGAAGCAAGGAACCGAACTTAGAGTCCACGCAATCAAAAACGCGAATGGCCTCGGAGGTTTTGCGAGAGTTCAAAAGCTTAGCAATGGATTCCACGGCATCAGTTTTGCGGTAATCCACGGCGTGTGCTGCACCATATCGATAGAGCTTCTCATGGTGCTTGGGGGATGCTGTAACAATGACGTTCTTGTAGCCCCAGTTCTTAAGAATCTGAACTGCAAAGTGGCCAACTGAGCTACCGGCACCCCATATCAGAATTGGCATATCCTGGTCATGAGGCACAAATCCTTGTGGACAAGGCCATGGCAATTCAATCTGGAGCTTTTCCGACAGAGTAAGGAAAGCGGTGCAGAAATTGGTGGGAACTGTCGCTGCCGCAGCAAGAGACATTTCATCCGGAATCTGTGCGATGGTTTAGTCTTAGAGACACAGATGCATGGTGAAGAAGCACTGGACAAACCTTTCCAAAGAGGTGATCAGGTGCAGTCACGTAGATCTGTTGTCCCTTTTCCTTTTGGCTGTGGAACACGAACCCAAACACTCGGTCGCCGGCCTTGAGGCGCTGGACGTCAGTGCCGACTGCTGTTACTGTCCCTGCAACACTATCACCAAGGCATAGTGGGAACTCAGCCATCAGACCGGCATCAACCTGGTAGACATCCAGCGGTGCAGAGGGTACCCATTCCACTCGAACCTGAACATCATGCTGCTGCGGAGTAGCAGTTGGAACTCGCTGGATCGTGAGAGGCTCTTTAAGGCCGGTCGCGATAATTGCATGGTGAGTAGACATAGTTGTTCCTTGTAATGATCGTGACGAGAGTGCTTTTTTTGAACCAAAGTCGTTCGAAGGTGCAGTTTATATATTTAGCTACCCATGACCACGGGTGATTTCCAAGGTTGCGATAGGTAGTACCTGACCAACTCGAAAATTCTATGCCTTCAAATTATTTGCTGCAGTGGGTTCAGCAATAGTACGCTTACAACCCCAAGTAGTGATGAAATAAATCGATCTAGGTCTTCCAAGCTTTGGTTCCCGCTTGCTTGGGCTGTCTCAGATTCATTTGATTTGTACCTAAGCTGTTCAAGTGGGGCGTTGGGGGCCCACTTGCCACAATGGCCCCGGGGACGGACATAAGAAACCGTTAAACCGAGTGGCGTATTTACGGGCACACTTTGTGGCGGCTCCGTATTTAATTAGTTGCCCAGGTGGTCTTCGAAAGTGGAAATCCAATTATCGCTGACCAATCTTGTTCTATCTGTAAACATCTTGCAGACAACCTTCTGACCTCCATATCCTGGTTTCTTCCATCATCGAGGCCCATACAACAAATTTTAAGACCACATTAGCATGGTTGAACGCCAGCACGCTCCTCTCAATGCCTACCACATCAAGTCTACCGCATAATCGTCAGCAACTTATTTCAGCGGGGTCAGCTCTTTCCCCGACTGATGATTGGACCGGTATCACTAATTCGGCTACGCGGAGGAGACTACAGAACCGCCTCAACCAGAGAGCATATCGTGAGTTATCCCATCTCATGTGCCTCCCTTCGGCATGTACCCTGACACTAATACCGTATGCCTGCTTGGAAATACAGGTCTCCGCCAAGAATCAAGCAAGAAAAGTGGAGGTTCACCGGAGCCCTCAGCTGACAGTCACGATGGTATGAGAAATATCACCGTTGGCAATAATTGCGCCGGGTCATCGACGCAACTCTCTCCAGTGATGTGCAGATTATCCGAGGCACAACATGACAGGTGTACTTTCGCTCCTTCTGGTGTACATGAGCTTATGAAGGAATTTGAAGAGAGAGCACTGAGCAGCTACATTGAAGGCTCGCCACAAACAGAACTGCTTATCAAGCTAAGCAGGATAAATGTTCTCCGTGCAGCCTACGACAACGCTGTCGCGATCGGCATGACTGTGGAATGCATGTGCCAGGACGATACAATTTCGATTTTCAGTTGTGCTGGTCCAAATTCACCCCACGAGGCCGTTCCTCTCACTTTACGGGCAACATCATTGCAACAGCAAATCCCACATCACCCATGGCTTGATATTTTCCCGTTCCCACGGATGAGGGACAATCTCATTCTGGCAGGAAATGCTCTTGATGATGATGAACTGTGTCATGACCTGACTGGCTTTTGGGATACTCGTAATGATAATGCAACATTGCTTGTTTGGGGGACGCCTTGGGATCCACAAAACTGGGAGGTCACGGAGGCTTTTGCTAGGAAGTGGGGCTGGCTTCTCCAAGGATGCCCTGAGATACTAATCTCAACCAACAAGTCGAGAGTTGGAAGAGGTGAGAAGTCACTTCGTTGGCGTCAAATCTTCAATGTGGAATCGGAAAAACAAACCTGATGGCTGTTTTCTACGACCCTAACTAATTTATCTCATGACTTACTTCATTTTTTGTTTTCAGTATGACTGCAATGAAAGTCTGATGCTTAATGCATTTTGACGAGTTTTATTTCAGTATTCTTCATGTATTGAGATTCGGTTGATTGCCAAATGTATCTTTTTTTTTCATCTTTTCTGTTCTGGCTTTTGTACTACTGATACTGCCGAAGTATAATCTCACACCCGGGCAAAATTAAGCCGCTTACGCCCCGCTTATTCCTGCCCCAATGAGACAAATGATATCTCTTGCACTATTCCCCACTCGGCCATTTCGCCCCACTCGGATGTGGGGCCCGGGGCTTTTTTTCCCGCGGTCCTCGCCTGCGGTGCTGAGATCTATGTATATTCATGTTCATAGGTGCTATAGGTGGCTATGATTTTTATGCGCTGCCTTTGTATCATGGTAGTATCACTCTTGGTCCGTCACATTTGTTCAAATGAGACGGATTTCTTTTCATACAAGATAGCTCTAAGATATCGCAATCTTTATACCTGTCTCGTCGCAGACCTACTCGATTAACAAAATAAAGAAGTGGGTAAGATTCTCAAATTAGGATTGCAGAAAGCTAAACTGCCTTGGGCTATGTTTGTAATTTGCCACCCCATCAGCGGTACAACGGGAAAGTGTTTTATGTCTCATATGCGTGGGGTATGATCTCGCCGTACAAGCTGAGAGATGCGCCCACCCGGCCGAAGGAAATATAATCAGAAACATCAGTTCCCAACTGGCCTGGAATTTTCTCTCCATTGACTTGTTGACTCAAATATTTTTTCCGTCGTGTACGCGGTACTATATTCAAAATGGTTTGCACTGTCACAGTCCTTTTCCCGAACGACATCAATGCCGAATACGATATCGATTACTACACCAACACGCTAATGACTCACATTGAAAAGTGTTGGACTAAATTTGGTCTCAAGGGATGGTCCGTCACCAAGTTTGTTCCAGGTCTGGATGGAAGCGCACCACTTTATGCATTTGGTAGCGAGACATTATGGGAAAGCGAAGAAGGTATGAAGAGTGCATTTGCGAGTCCTGAGGCTGCGGAGCTTATGCGAGATGTTGCTCGCTTTAGCAACAGGTCGCCTGTTTTTATCATTGACCAGACCACCAAACCTGCCTCTGGAATCTAAGCTCGGTGAGATTTGATACATCCTTGGATTGATCATCGCGTCTGACGTTTTCATATAGGCGGAGAAACAGAGGCAAATTGTTGAACTCGATACATTTCGCAAGGCTTAGTGAAAGGCACCGGTTTGCTGGTTGATGAAATATAGGAGCAGGGTAGAATCAACATTTTCAGACTCCTATTTTGAAACCTTTAGAATACCAAGGCATACATTTAGTCCCGTTGAACTGTAGGATCCCACGTAGAGGGGGAGTAATCATCAGTGTGCAGGAGTCTCATGTCCTCCTCATCCAACTCAAAATCGAAAACATTTATGTTCTCTTGAATTCGCTCCGTAGTAGCAGACTTAGGAAGTTCAACAAACCCCTGCGTGGATTTCATGATCAGAACGCCAGCTTTAAGATTTAAGCCAGGACACGATTTGCTCACCTTTTGAATACTCCAGCGAAGAAGAATCTGGGCTGGGTTCTTCTGATGTTTCTTGCTCAACTTCCCCAAAACGGGCTCATTCATGCGAGTTCCTCTTACAAGAGGGGAATATGCTTCAATAACCGCGCCGCGACTTTGTAGCCAGTGTACAAGCTCCGCTCGTCCAAGCCAAGGATGTAGCTCATACTGACCGACTTCAATTCGTCCTTCTCCCCCATTCTGAATGTACTCTTCCAACTCTTCGAGGTGGTGGATACCAAAGTTAGAAACACCGATCGAGCGAGCTTTTCCCGCTTTTTGCGCCTCCACTAGTGCTCTCCATGAGCCTAATCGGCCATCCTTACCCCCAAAAGGGGCATGGATAAGGATCCTGTCTGGTTCAGCATTGTGGATATATCGTTACGACCTAGGAAGGGTACACACAAGTCGAAATATTCCGTTTGTGCTTGCTCCAAGCTTTCATCAATAGACTGTCTGGCAGCGTCGTATCCGAAAGCTTGCGGGGAGATTTTGGTGGTCAAGAAGACATCTGACCGCTTCAATCCAGCGGCCCGTACAGCGCTTACACATTCCTTCTCATTTTCATATACTGCGGCAGAATCGATCTGTGGAATTGTAATTTTGGTGAGTAAAGATTCGCCAAAGACAAAAGTTCTGCTTACATGGCGGTATCCGGCCTTTAAAGCCTGCCCAGTCAGGGCTTCAGCGAGCGCGCCCGGTCTAAAAATATTAGATCATCTATGACACGCGTAAGACTGCATGACGCACACTTGGTAAAGCTGCAAGACGTTTGTTAGCTGCAATAATCTGTGGGAAATGGAAACATAGCGAGCCAATTTGGGTTCAAGAATTTTCACGCACTTACCCCATAACCGAGTACAGGAATCTCATATCCCGAGAGAATCGCTTGGGTAGAGTTCGAATCCAACCTTTTTGCCATGACAGCTACTGTTGACAGAAAATATTATGGTTGGGATGGGGGGTTGAACGCGTTTTCAGCTTAGTTGTGAGATGTGGGAAAGTATTGATATTTTGTAAACCGAGTGCGTGAGCGAGGTCTTATACTTATAGCATTTTATTCATCCAACCCTGGAGTTACAGATCCTCGCAGGTCATTGGCGGGCATGCATATCATTATCCGTATTATAAATCATAAATTTGCCGTTGGGAGAATGTAAGCTGCTTATTCTCGAACTTAATCCTGATGGGTCTCCCGGGGTTCTTCTCAAGCCCTATACACATCACACCTGGGCAGATTTCACTAACCATCTGGCCAGATCCTTGGGTATTAAGTACGGGCGAGAAGGTGGCTAATTTCAAATTGACACCTGGGCAGTGGTGTTGATTAGCAAGGAAATCGAAAATTTAAGAGAATCTATACTCTTAATCAACACTTTCTGTATAGTTTTTGAAGAACTCTGATACTATAAGGGACGGATATCACAAACCTTGTGATGTGTGGCTAACTATCGAGCGAAGCGCTAGAGCCGTATGTAACGTCGATCGTATGTATTGTGAGAGACGAGGAGAAAAGAAGGAGGAAGAGAGGGAAGCTCCCGATCTACGACTGTCTAGCAACGCGGGGATCCTGCAAACCAGGCAAACACCAGCACCGGCAGTAACAATTTAGGCCTCTTCATAGCCTACGGAGCCCATAACCAAACCCAGTAGTGGGTGGGGCTGGGTTGGGTTATGGGCTTAGACCCAGGGCCCGGGGCCCGGGGCCCGAGGCTAGGGCCCACCCCCGTCGCATGAAGAGCTCTATGTGGGTTTATGTTCGTAAATACTGTGAGGAAAATATTGAGAATCTGTTGCTTTGTGTTACCTCTTCCGGCACACGAAGCCCGTAGCCAGCCCAGTTTGGTTTACCAATGGGCTGGGTTTTGGGCTCGGTCCGCGGCCCATTGGTTGGGTGTCAGGATGGTCAAGTGACTCTATGTCATGTGTACCTAGGGGAAGCAGGGAGATCAGGTGGCAGGAGAGCACCCGCGCGCCTGGGGCGCCTATATGACGACCCTGACAGCTCTCAGTTCTCTCTCTCTCCTTTTTGTCTCTCCAGATTTGATGTCATCGTTCCCTTGGACCATCAAGTACCCTTTTTCTTTTGTGATTTTTGCCATCTCGACATTTAATTTCCTGTTTACTTTGATCTTCAAGACCAGATATGGGTAAAATTAACCTAGCACTTGACTCTGCGTAAGCTGAAATCAGAACACGATCCTTGCATGAATCAACTGTTTGGTGGTGTTTGTCCTGTTTGTCAGGCTCCTTCCAGGTCTAGATGACGCAGATGGCGAGAGCTTCTCTCTGCCTCTTCTTCATTTCTCCTCGTCTCTCAAAATTCTACAATATCGTACATGTCTGTTTGCGGTGCTCCCGTCGATATTAACCTTAGAATCTTAGAGGCCACGGCCCGCTAAGGGGGACCCTAAACTATGGGTCGTGTCCCGAGTCCGGCCCCACAGCCACAAACCAGTTTGTCCTCACTTCAAAATCATCAGCCTTGGATGCTAGCGCCATGTGTTGGATCACAGCGATTTTGATGTATCTACCACACTGGGATGGGGTATTTCCAGTTTTTCAAATTGATGCAAGCACTGACACGTTATCTTAACCTCATTGACATGTAGTCAGCCCCACTCACACAGAGCCCCGAGGTAATCAGGGAAGTTCGTGCGCAGGTGGATTTATGTACCTCCTATCAAGTGGCAGGCGCCATGTGTTCATATCATGATGCAATCTGACTTTCAGCTCTGAGACAGGTCAATGGCCAATGGCTTCTGTCAGGCTGGCATAGCTTCTGATCTTGAATGGTATTGAAGGTCCAAATAACGACAATACTAATGATGAGGAGAGGAAGAAGGAAGAAGGAGAAGAAGCTATGGACCAGCAAGCTAGCTAAATAGCAAAGCAAACAAAGCAAGCAAAGCAAGCAAACGAAGCAAAGCGAAGCAAAGCGAGCAAACGAAGCAAAGCGATGACGCAGGGAAGTATGCAAGCAAACACATGCGAGAGAGATGTCAGGTGATGCTTGCAGAGCATGACAGCTTCTGATTGGGTCGATCCTCAAATCTGGCCTCAGCATACGCTAATGCATGAAGATCCGATAAAGATCGTCGTCGGCGATCCTCGGGTCAGCCACTAACCTCCTGGCGATTTGGTTTCGGGCCTGCCGTGAGCGGGCCCAATCTACAAGTAGCAATGCCTCATCGAATTCTGCGTCTAATTTTTCACCGACAGTGGAACCCCACCTGGAACCCGTGTTCCATCATTATGACATTTTAAAAGATGAAGGGTGTTCTAAATCTCACCTGCTGCTGAGCATTTCGCTTTCCTCCAACCTACGAGCAAAATGAGTTTCAAGGCACTTGTGGCTACGGCCGTCGCCGTGCTATTATATGTATGTTGAGCCATATGGCGGGTAGAGTCTTGTTCTGACGCTTCTATCAGAGCATCGCGCTTGTCGTATACCGCCTGTTCTTCCATCCGTTGGCCAAATACCCAGGCCCTCGCCTGGCAGCCATCACACATTGGTATGCGGCCTTCTACGCGTGGCGGGGAGACCTGCATATTAACAGCCGAGCGTGGCACGATCGTTACGGTAAGAGATCCTCGGAATACAACTTAAAACCGGCATCACGCTAATGATCGAGATAGGTGATATCGTCCGTTTCGCGCCAAATGCACTTACTTTCAATACCGATACGGGAATGCACGCTATTTATGGTGTTCGAGCGAACGTTGTGAAATCAGAAGGGTATAGCTCACTGAGCGCTAGTCGACACACACCCAATACTCTCACAGCGACCGATAAAACTACACACGGGTTCAAACGCCGGATTCTCGCTCAGGTATTCTCTACCGAGGGAATCAAATCTATCGAAGAGCGTCTTTTGACAAATTTCCGTGACTTTGTTGACCTGCTGGGCAAAGAGGGCGATGAATTTGGCATTGCTAAGCCCGGACTTGCCTCTGAAAAGGACAATGAATGGACGCAGACCAAGCACCTGGCTCCAATGTGTGACTGGGTTACATTTGATGTTATCAGTGATCTCTGTTATGGCAAGGACTTTGATATGTTGCACTCTTCTGATATGCGCTGGTTCCCATCGGTGGTTCTCAAAATCACACAGCGCAGCATGACTGTATGTTGCCCTGCCAAGTCCTGATGATTGCGTTTGTTGCACAATGAAAGACTAATGAATGGTTTGTTTTGATAGACTCTTGTCCAGTCAAAGTTTTGCAATTTGAAAATTGACCGATTCTTCATGTCGTCGAAGTTCAAAGATATCGTGAACGCTGGTGATCGAATTGGCGAGCGTTCAAAGGCTCGCCAACGCCTTGGAAATGACATTGAGAAGCAAGATCTCTTTTACCATATGATGAACACTGCGGACCCTAAAACTGGAGCTCATTTCACTTCAAAAGACCTCTGGGTGGAGTCGATGCTCCTGATGACTGCTGGTAAGAATGGGATACTACTTGCTTCGAGTGCCAGGCTAACATGAGCTTGTGGCAATACAGGCGCAGATACTACTGCCACAGCAATGGCGGGCACATTTTTCCATCTGGTGCACAAACCAGATCTCCTCGCCCGCCTAGTCTCTGAGCTCCGCACTACCTTTGCCGATGAAGAAGATATTCACATGGGACCAGAACTCGACTCTTGCGAGCTTCTTCAAGCCTGTATCAACGAAACCATGCGCCTTGCCCCGTCTGTCGCAACGACGATCCCACGTACCGTGCTGAAAGGGGGATTGATGGTTGACGGGCATTTCATTCCCGAGGGTACCATGGTCGGAACAACAACGTACGCCGTACACCGAAACCCTAATTACTTCAGCTGCCCCGACGCATACTTCCCCGACAGATGGATCGTTAACCCTGAACTTGGAGTCGACGAACAAAGCATCAAGACTGCCAAGCAGGCATTTGTGCCATTCAGTTCTGGGGCTCGTTCTTGTGTTGGGTGGAAGCTTGCGTGGGCCGAGTTGAACGTGACTATTGCTAGAGCATTGTTCCGCTATGACATGCGGCTAGCGCCTGATGCTCGCTGCTGCGGTGGGAAGAGGAATGACTGCGATTTCAAGCTGAAAGGATGGGTGACATCAGCAGTGGAAGGGCCGTGGGTTCAGTTTAAAGCTCGATCCTGAAAAGTGGGCCATTTTTCGCTCCTCAAAACCTTTGCGAATTTAGCTAATGGTGGTTTGTTTGTGATGACCCTTGTATGAGAAACGCAACGATTTTCCTAGTGCGTCAGTACGTCAGTTTCAATAAAGTATTCTTCATCCAATGGATCTGTGAACTCACTATTCATAACCAAAATCAATCTCGCGCAAGAACTCTGATCTTCCTAAAATCTCGAAAAGTGGATATAGTGGATATAGTGGCCTTGGGCTGAAAAACACACGAGACCCACATGAGTGGATTCGTATGATGCCATGGTCGATCGATCTGAGACACTTGCTATGCGTTCATGGACATGGGAATGTCGATCATGATGGCGCGTCAGATAAGCAAAAGGTTGGAGGGAAAACCCTCCCCACTGTGGACGCATTCTTCGATTTTTCACCTCATCATCTAAGACACCTGGGCATTCTTACTCAATTGAACCTCACCATGCCTTTTCCCTTCCAAATCAGCGAACATGTGATTGATGGACAGTATATTCGAGAATATCCACGCGCGACAGCTGCTCCTGATAGCCCGCTAAAGCTTTGCATTAAACAATATACCCCGATCGATAATCCCAATCCCCAACCAGGCGATGTCACCATTGTCGCTACCCATGGTACTGGGTTTCCTAAGGTATGTTAGCAGTTGAACGCGACAAAAACTCAACGCATGCTGATATGGTTGCATAGGAATTGTATGAGCCGCTCTGGGAAGAGCTGCTAGCACGTTCCAAGCAGCATGGCGTTCGCATCCGAGGAATTTGGATGGCGGATGCTGCCAACCAGGGAGCAAGTGGAATCTTGAATGAAGACAACCTCGGAAATGACCGTCAGTGATCCCAACGGTCGGGTCCCAATTTCACGCGTAGCTGACAACCCCCAGCTTCTTGGCACGATCATAGTCGTGATGTGGTGCATATGATCAATCATTTCCGAGATCAGATGCCTCGCCCGATCATCGGCGTTGGCCACAGCCTGGGTGCGGTGCAGCTGTAAGCAAATTTCTCATCGCCGACAATTTGAGCGCATAGTCTCTAACGCCCCAAAGCTTGTTCGCATCCTTATTCCACCCGCGATTGTTCACTTCACTGGCACTTATTGAACCACACATGACAGACAACCCCTTAGCGGGTGATGGCCCACTATTTGTAGCAATGTCGACTGCCAAGCGAGATGTGTGGCCTTCTCGGGAAGTTGCCGCGGAGAAGTCCCGCAAAGTTCTGAAAGCATGGGACCCGCGAGTGTTCGAGCTTTGGAAGAAACACGGATACCGCGAATTGCCTACTGCTCTTCACCCAGAAACACCCAAAGATGGAAGCAGCCCTGTGACGTTGACCACCACGAAGCAGCAAGAGACTATCATGTACACTCGACCGAACGTCAACAGGCACGTTCACTTGGGTGTTCCTCACGATCAAGCCCATACAGATCCTGATTCAATCAAGGCCAGTACGGCCCATGATCCCCTCGTTGCCCCTGATGTGTTGGGTCCGCTACTCCCAGATCAAAAATCGTATCGCCCGGAGCCAATCCTGGCGTACAAGTTAGTACCGCATATCAGGCCCTCAGTGCTGTATATTAGTGCCTCTCACAGCCCACTGGGGAAGGGAGGCCAGCATGCGGAGGCTGCAAAGCAAACGGGGACCGGGTTCGGTGGCAGCGGGGGTATGGATTGCGGACGTGTCAAACTCGTCACGATACCCAAGGCGGGTCACACTTTGCCACAAGAAAAGGCGGTTGATACTGCGCAGGTTCTGGGCCCGTGGATCGAGCAGGAACTTCAACGTTGGAGCCAGGATGAAGAGAGAATCTATGGAGGTTGGAGAGATCGCCCCATTAGTGAGAAGTCCAATTTCCCTAATGAGTGGAGAGAGGTTATTGAAAGCCTGCCTCTACCAAAAAGACCTGCCAAGATGTGAAAGCCGAACAACGCTAGGCGTATAAAATGATTGCTGTCGGCTCAAAGATAATCTTCTCGTGTTTAAGGATGAGTATAGTAGGGAGGAGAGCAGATGTGTGCAATAATGGGTTTATTGTGAAACGAGAAAAATGAAGGCAAAGAAGAGAGAGAAAGGGCGAGACCTCTGTGACTCTCCTGATCTACGCTATCTACCTCCAGGGCTCCAGGGAGCCTCAAAACCAAGCCAATGTGGAGATATTGCACACTTTGAAATTTTCTAGAGACATGACTGTCCAAGGTCAAAGTCACAACAATTCCATTTCTTCCGTGTGAAAGGTATAAGCATTACATATTATTGATCCTCTTGGCACAGATTTCCACTTCCTTCGGTATGACACTATGGAAGCGCTACCATGGTAACTTTAGCCTGCTTTTTGACCTGATCAACGCTCTCTCCGGAAGAGTGCAAAAGCCCATACTGCTCATCCTTCTGTAACTGACACCCCAGTACAGCAAGCGCCGAATTCTTCCAGAGGGGCACTCCGCGGCTTTTGCGATTGCGAACGATCGTCAGGATAGCGAGGAGGATCGCGAGGAGCTCCGTCGCAGCTGGAACACTGACGTACCACCAGTGGATGTAAACATATGCCTCGTTCTGAATCACATCCCCATAGGCAGACAGGCTATTGGGTCCGTATCTCAAATAGTCGGTCATTGCAGTCGCCATCTTTTCAAAACGCTTGCCGAGATCTACACTGCGAGGCAGAGCAGCAGAGACACCAAGGTTTGTGTTCTTGTAGCTTCCTTCCACCCATTCCGTAACGATTGTCGTAGAAAGGAAGAAGTTTCTCAACGCCATGAAAGTGATATAGTTTATATCGAGGGCTGGAATATGGACGTCTCCATTTGTCGTTTCGTTGGTGTGTGTACTTGCCAATCTGTCGGTCGGCCATTGCCAAGGATTCTCAACGCCAAAGTCGACCTCCCGCCTGTTGGTGTATGAGATCTCACTGCCATTCGCTCGAGCAATTGAATATTCGTATGCTGCGAGGGAGAGAGCACATTCCGTGATTTCGATGTCATTGATCAGGTAGTTATAGTCTGGGGTCGATCGAAAAATTGCAAACCGCGTGATCTCTGGAAGATTCGAGAGCTGGCCGGAGATTTTTATGCTGGATACTGGAGCTGATACATTCATGTAGTAGGCTGTTACACTGTCGGTTTCTACCCGGCGGCTTATGACGGTGATTTCAGATGGCGTAGTCATATTGCATGTCAGGTGGGCATCCGCCTTGTTGCAGATGGCTGTTTTCAACGTCGCCTGGGTAACATTTTTGCATTCGGACTTGAACCCCAGCGATATGTGTTTTTCTTTCCAGCTGCATGCCCCGGGGCACCTGAATGGCTCTGTAGGAGTGATGCCATAAAGACCCTGGATGATGGCAGACTGCATATCGGGGTCTTGCGGGTAAGCCTCTGGTGAACAGCATGTCAGCTAACATTCTGAAGCTGTTGTTGTTGGTATCAATGTAAAGTGCGAGGGTCTTGTGCGCTGGATACTACTTACCGACAGCAGCGTTGGCCAGGCCGCTGGGTGTGCCATACTTTTCGAGGTGGTTGTAACTGTGCGTATATCCAATACTTGCACTGTGGGCGGGGGTGGAGATGTCTCGCTGCTTTATCAAAATCACTTGTTGTGCAAATGGCGTGAAAGAAAGTTGCAAGATTGTGATTATTGCGCCCAGACTGGCAAGGTTAGGACTCCCACTGAAAAGCCACTTCACAGACCCTAACGCGCTACGACTGACATTGTCAATCTTTTCAAGGTCCGCAAGCTTGCGAGGTTTCTCCTTAAAGTAAAGCCATTTATATTGGCCAACGAATTCGCTTACGCTGAACATAATGAGTGCAGCGGAAGCAGTTGTCAGCATTGAGACCGCTGTGTTAAGAGAAGGTATGCGGGGATGCCACGCAGAGAGAGGCTTGTGGTGCATGTAAAGAAAGATGGAGCCAATTCCAACCAGACAGACCAAGGCACCAAAAATGCCCAGTATTTCGAGCAGCCATTCTTTTTTCGATAAAATGAAATGGCGTTTGTATATGGGGGTATTTGAAACATGCTCCTCGGAGCCTTCTTCAAAAGCGCGTGCAGGCTCATATGGATGAGCTCTTGGATGCCTGTGAAGGGTATTCATGGCGACGATTTGTGAATATCTTTTGTTTTGTGAAGCCTCGGTGTCTCTCAATCTTGGTGGGGAATGGATATATAAGTTGAAAACAATGCCCAGGTGTATTCACCTCCAGATAATCATTCCAAGGTTGCAGGGGTTACACGGTGCCTCGTTCTATTTATGCCCAAATTTGAGCCTCCGAAAAAATATTCGGAAACCAAAGTGAGTAAAAGTCTTTTCGATACGAAAAAAATACTTCACGGTTGGTGCGCCGCGGCAGATACGAGAAACTCGAGTCATGTCCTAAGGCTTTACTGTAGGAGACGACGACATATCCTTTCCCGGTATCTATTCCTAGAGATAGCTGTCTCCGCTTTGAAACCCGGCTCAGTGGTTACCCCGTGATCTTGTTTGACAAGCCAATCAAGACATTCCAAGAATGGTGTTCATATGCAGGCTCACCTGGGCTGCTTACTATCAATCGTGTTCCTTCGGAGGTAACCAACTTCGGTAACATGGCCGAATGTCTTTGAACCCTGCCGATCTTTGCTCAGCCCTGGAGAACATCCTGGTGATGGGCTTGGAAACAAGGAAATGGGGAGTCGTCAAGACTGTTCACCCGGGACCCTCCATGAATAGAATATGGAATATATCCATCTCTACAGAGTACTCCGTGTGATGAAAAAGGCGCACAGCTTGTGCTGTCGCACTTCGTGTTCTCAGGTGGTTCGGGCGAACAGCGATTGTTTCCATCTAAGTCTAAGCCTCTCTGCAACGAGACGATCACCTGGCCATGAACTAGCTCTCTCAATAATGCATGCTGAATGAATATTGAAATTACCTTACGTAGTAGAGATCAAAGACCATGGATGAACGAACAGTAAAATTGACATTATGCTTAAAGAGAGTTGAGTGGGGGCCGCCCGGATAGCACCCGGGTGCGAACCTTAGGGCCGAGCGGGGCTGCATTAGCCTCGCGGAAACAGGACTAAAATGGATAATCACCCGTTAAAGAGAGCGTGGACACCCAAAACCTTCATTTTTTTAAGGTATAAACCGTCCCAGGATGCTACAGCTGAGTAGCCGTAGCCATGGAGTGGATTTGGCAAGACATCATTATTGGACTGTGTAGGTGCGCATGCCACAGTACATACACTGGTACCCAGGGGCGCGGGCCACCACACCCTGCAGTAGTTCGAAGTGTACTCACCTGGGCACCTTTTCAGGGAAAAGAATTGTCTAGACCCATCGATGTAACCATCATCAAAGTTAAAGGTCTCGAAATGCAGAGTCGATTTTTCCTATGTCTTTTAAAATTTTCGGACACAAAAAAATCAACCCAAGCACTGATATTTGGACGCGTGAGCGTAAATGTATTTATCCCAGTCGGACATATTGCGGATTTCCGCGGATCCCGCAGAAAATGCCGTGAACCTCGTCGCACACCTTGGCAGTGCATTGATGCCACCAATAATTTACTGTGTGCATCACTTTGCGATCTCAAGATCCGCGATCAAATGGAGTGACCCATCGCCACTCCCATTTATCTCAGGTTCTCATTCTTCGTGGGACAGATGGATATACTCCGTTTCTACCATGGTATCTCGCATCGAGTTCAGGAAATCTAGCGCCTCCTGGTTGATCGGGACAAAATAATCTTTAGCGAGCCGTAATCGATCACGTCTGGTAGGAACCTTGGAAGCGGCCTCTTTTTGGAGCCTTTTATCCTCGAGAACTAAGGTAATTTCGATCGTGTATGTTCAACGTCGCAAGTTTCGTTTGATGAGAAACAGGGCATTATGATAGCACTCCCTTTGGCAGACGATTCAGCGACCAGGTGGTGGCTGTGAGGGATTCTTGGTTCTGATGATCAATAAGGACTTGCCTGCATCACATGGCTATGCACTGCCTCGGCATGTATGGATTCAAGCTCTCTTGGTACGCTTCTGGGGAAGCCATGCTGTCAAAATCTAGAGCAATGAGTCAATGAGGAGGCCCTAATATGTACCGTAGACTCTCTCATGGCAACATGATATTATACAACTTACACGCTCTTTTTGCCTGTTTACTCTCAGCCGTGTCGTGCCATAGTCTCAACAGCCATGAAGCAACCAGTGCCTCCCTTAATTCTGGCTCCATCCACGACGTGATAATCAATCTGTATTGTCCATCAATAGTCTCCTCGACAGCCATTCTGTGACCTTGGAGATCATTCCACTTATAGCAAGTGCGGCCCGCGGTCCAAGTCGGTTGGATGTCAAACAGAAGGACTTGCTGTGCGTCTTCGCTAAACAACGGATTATCTGAGGCAGTTCTCTTGTGGCTTAGCATTGCTTTGAAAGATGGTCGCTGGAAACGTGATGTTGATGGCTCGAGGCGAATATTGCCCATCATGCCAGGCATCGCAGCAGTGATGTAATATTTAGCAGGTATATCGGTCCGGTATTGCGCATTCGCAGGGTGTGCAAGATAGAAAAGCGGACCTTTGCGTGATCTCAAGTTGTCATAACCCTCATTGCTCGTGATGCTCTCATCAACTGTGTCACTTTCATTCCCACTTTCAGGTCCAGGCTGATTGCACTTCACCCTTTCTAATGTCACAGAAGAGTCCTTGTTGGAGATTGACGTGACATCACTGCTTAATCGATAAAGCGGGGTTGAGGGTGCCCCCAGATCAAGGACGCATTGATCTGACAGGCATAGGCTAGCAGGAGGTTTTTCGCCTGATTCTCTGTCCGAAAAGTAGGATTCGGTTTCCAAACATTTCGGCATGATAACGGTTCAGCGGATGTGAAAGGGTGATTAACGCGAGGTATTATTTCGGTTTTTGAAGTCGGTTATAGTCAGCATTAGGATATGTGGGTTCGATTGCCGTTGGCTTCGGCGGCGTTATGTTGAAGAAGAAAGCCCCCGACCCCGTGGGGGCCTGGGGTGCCGAAACAATGATTTCATAAGCGAATGTCTCGGGGCCGGGGCGGGGATCTACCACTCCTTGCCCGTTTCACCTCCGCGGACTTGTACCTGGTGATCATCGTCAAGCGGGGTCAGGCTCACCTTCCCTAAGAGTTAACAAACAGACTAGTGGAGAGAAACAATCAACTCGATGAGGCATTTTCATCTTCATTCTCGTACCAAGCAGCACTGCCACGATCAGAACAAACAAGAGCGCCAAGTTTGGGGGCGGAAGCGGGAGGGATTACGCCAAGGCCATAAGATTTGATCTAAGGTTTGGGCGTGGGGCTCTTTGATGGGAGCGGTCCCAGCGCCTCGCCAAGTGCTGCAGAACCAGCTAACCTCCTTCATAGTCGTCATCTTACTCAATCTTCTCTATTACACGACTCTCAAGCCATGGGGCCGAAAATTGGACGGGATGCTATTTTGAGGAATGCAAAATGACCATCTTGAAGATCAACAGCTACCTGCCTATTTCAGGTACTAGCGATGGAACGCCCAGAGCGTGACCTCGAAGCCCTCCCATATTGCCGGTCTGTCAGTTTGCGAAATGCCCCAGCTGGCTTGGGCAATTACTTTTCCGGTACAAAAATTTGATCATACACAATCATGCGCTCTACACTGAACGAATTACTAGCCGTGACGCGGGTCGTGGCCACCTGTTTCATGGCCTGGAAGGCCCTTTCACTCTGGGCGGGTACTCCGTACCCCATCATGATAGTCACCACAGAGTCCATGTTTCCTGCCTTTTCTCCAGGAGATGTTCTGTTTATCTCCAATCACCATCAGAATGTTGAGATAGGCGATTTGCCTGTATGCTGGCTACCCAATAGTGCATTCCCGATGATACACAGGGTGCATCGGGTATCACACGAAACGGAAAGTACTGCAGATCTGAAGTATGGCACATACAAAAAATCGTTTCGTTACCAAAGCTGATCTAAACCAAGGCAGCTTATCTTGACAAAGGGGGACAACAACCTTATTGACGATACGGTGATGTATCCCGAGGGTCAGGATTATTTGCTCCGAAACAGCATTCTGGGATTCGTTAGAGGATATGTTCCTTTCGTGGGATGGTTCGTGATTATTATGCAAGATTTCTCACGACTTCGAGAGCTCGGGGCCTGTGTACTACGAGGTGTTGGCTTGATTTGACTTTGAGAAGCAATGTATATCTAAAATTGCATTAAGAATGTATGCTAATCTTGACCTAACCTGGGAAGATCTCGATAATGAACTTATATCTTGGGATTCAGCAGAGCTTGATAAACCTTTGGGTATATCCACATGGGGGACGCAAAGAAAAAGAAACAGGAAACCCATCCCATTCCTGCAGCCTGTCTCAGCAGGGGTGGAGAGCACCTCCTCAAGGACGCAAATAAACTCGTTTTGGTCACCGCCGTCTCTGCGGCGGCAGCTAGGAAACACAACTGAAAGAAAAGGATATCGCGGGACAATGCAGCATCTCCCAGAGACCATCCAACCAGAGAGTGCGACAGGCCAGATAAAGTGAAGATAAGCAGTGCTGTGACTGACTTCTCCAGAGTTGAGCCTTGTCGTATCCCGAACAATCGACGAGAAGCAAGCTGTGAATAATACACGTATGTGGGTATCGTCAGATTGTGCCAAAATCGACCCCAAAAGCCCCGCACACTGGATGCATTCATTGGACTTCCAAAAAGAGGGGGCCAATCCCCTGGATCGTCGAATCGCAGGACGGTCACAAATGCGATGGCTAGCAGACAATGGTAAAATTCCAGGAAGAAACATGCACGCCAAATCCATTGAACTGACATGATGGCTCGAACTGAAATTTGATGGTATGAAAGATTCAAATTGAACTCCATGCTTGGTGAGAAGTCCGTTACCGATACTTTGCCCAGTGCGTAGATAAATATTCGCTGAAATGCAAAGTGTTCAAAAGCCCACAAGGCTCCTGCCTTTAACGCCTGGTTGAAGGCGAAGAGTCCTCGTGAGCTCGTAGCACATGGTACCTTCTTTTCGAGAAGCGAGAGACGAAGTGGAAGTTTCCGAGGATTGTTCCATGTTCTGTAGCAGTCGATAAAGGTCCAGTCATGAGCACCCATCTCTGGATTCACGGCATGCTGATCCAAAGCAAGCGTTTTTGTCGAGTAAAGTAGATAGAAGACAAGCAGGCTTGCAAGGCTGCTATCTGCTCCGGTGATCCATGCTAGCCTGTGGCAAGAAAGTAAAGAGAGGAAAGAAAAAAATAAAACCGGCCCCACGAGCATTAAACGGGTGTACCGGCGCCTTTTGAGACCATTGATGTTCAGAAGACTTGCTATCAGGTAGTAACCCAACGGCAAAAGCGTATGAAAATCCATTTGTGTGCGCCTGACAAAATGAGGGCAAAGCCAAGTGAGAAATGCGGCAGGGTTGAAAACTGACAGAGCCATGATGAATTGTTTTCTTGTACTCTTTGACAAATGGACCCTGATTTATTCTCCACTTTTATCGGGGACTTTGATATGGCTCACTCCGAGCTAAGGGTTGCCGCTCCGTTATCTCGGGGGAGGTCAACTAGGGCTCCAAAGCCCTCGTTTGCGATAAACCACCCACGTTCTCATTCTTCTCGAGCAAAGCTCCTCATTTTTATTTAACCAAGGCATGTATTTTCTGATCATGAAATATCTCGTCACATTATGTCTATGGGACAATAAAATGCGAAGGTTCTGGGACCTACGCTACCATTCTGGGGGCCAAACTCACAAGCGTCCCTGATCTTACTCTCCATTCTGGGGAAGGCTTTTTCTCTGTATCGGTCTCCTCAGCTGGTGGAGTCACTCTTCTCGCATGGGGTCGGTTTTTGACACCCGGTGAGGTATTTTGTCTCATTGGTATATTGCCTTGCAGCGTAGGACGTCCCACTTCTCGTGATCGAGTATGTGGGCCAGTCCTTCTATGTTGGCTGACCGTCTTCAGAATGACCATATGTGGAATTGGTTGTCCTAAAATGGAAGTACGCTGAATCCTGCAGGTGTGCCCTGGGCCAACTAGGTTGCATTGGCAGGTGGTGGATCTACTCTTACAGGCTGCAAGCCAAAGACGCCCCCAATCGACGCTCTCGATACTGACGTAGAAATCCGATGCAACAACTTTGGGGTCATTCCTTGGCTTCAATTCAGCACCTGTTTCATCCTTCCATCCAGCTCACAGCCACGATTCTGGGCCGATCGTCTGTCAGCTGCATTGACTCTTGGATGCTAGCTTCCCCGCTACCCTCCATGGACAGGTTGAGGCTTGAGTATTCACATCAATGGCAGGTTTTACGAGATCTCGCCAAGATGCATGTTGCCAATTTTGACTTCAAAAGGTATAAAGCACTTGTGCTTCTCGCCTCTACCTGGCTCTTTGTCTCACAATCATCACAACAAAGTCTCAATTCACATTATCAAACAGACTTCCCAATTTCTTCAATCAAGATGATGTCTCCATTGTCTCTCAAAGCAGTCGGTGCTGCCGCCGCCGTCTACATGCTCGGCCAGCAGGTCCAGTGCCCACAGATTGCCATTCCTCTCATCGCCGATGCTGTTGCCATGACCGTCGCCCAGGTTGGCTCAGCTGCAGCTTCCTTCGGCGGTGCCATTGCCGCAGGACACTTTGCTGGTGGAGCCAGAGATGTTTGGCTCGTCCAGGGACGTGACACCCAGGTTACCGCCCCTGCTGGTGTGCCTCAGTACAACTTCGACATGTGTGTCGAGAGCCTGTCTGACCCTGCCGTCTCAGTCACGGTTAGCGGCCCTGTTGAGAACAATGGTAAGTTGACCTTTTGAATCCCATACTCCCACCCTCCTATCCTCCGAATTGTGCTCATGCCTCCCAGGTGTCAAGGTTGAGGGCCTGCCTTCTAACTGCATGGTTCTTTCGACTGTTTTCGACGGTGATGCCGCCGGCGGTCCAGTTCCAACCCCCTGTGGCTCTGCCTGTCTGCTATACAACAACTTGAACGCAGACCAGTATGGCCAAATGCAATCCGTCTTCACCAAGTTGAAGAACCTTTAGGTTCAGCGGAATCGGGTCATACCTCGTTTGTGATAATCCCATCCTTGGGGTTCAATTGTTGTGCTGTTGCAGGTGATATGGGAACGAGTTTGAATATTCTTTACTTTGATTAAAGCTTAGGTGATATATCGAGTCATGCATACCTACCTATCGGATAGGATTGCAGCTTGGAAGTTGAATAACTCGCTCAGCTTTAGAATTTGAGATCTGCGTTGATTTAAACATTATTGTAAAGTTTCTCTTTCATTGTAAAATCCATGGATCTGTTACTTCTTACCTACTGACAGAGTACTCGAGGGCTGACTCCCATGGCCTACTACTCTTTTCCGATTGCAACGGTAGTCATCTATTCAGATGTTTCTGAGGTTGGCCTCGAACGGCCTTGATCAAACTTTCGGAGGCAATTGAAAATGATAATTTGCGTCATCTCATTAAAAGATAACCAAAGATTTCGTGTGTACAAGGCTAACAACAATCTAAGATCAACTTTCCGATGGTCTCTTTCCCATATCAACCATAGTTTTACTTGTTTTGCCCTTCACATGCAGAGTATAGAGCCTCATCGCAGTGACAGTCACCATTAGAGCCCAGCGCCTGCCAAATTCTTCCGATCGACCTCTCACAAGCTCAAGTGTGAACGCATGCGTCAGACTAGGCCATGTGACAACCCATTCAAGGAAAGCCACGGTATCGCCATCTTCAGGCGAGGACGACGATGATTGTTGGTTGACCGAAATCTGAACAAGCTTGAAGCCATTCTTTCTACCCTGTCCATCCCCTTTCTTGACCTTTCTCCAAACAAAATCCTCTCGCTTTTCCGCCTCGCCGACCTCAATAGAAAAATGGAAGGCGATGTCATTGTTGGTCCCGGTCTTAGCGCGGATCAGCTCAGTATCCATGGCATCGGACTTGGAATGAGGATCAAGAGGTGGTAGAAAGACGATACCGTCGGGATTGAACGCATGGAGGCCGCGCGACTCGTCGCCAGCAGCAGCAAGAAGTGGGTCGTTGATGCTCATTCCGTCGCGCAGGAGAAACCCGGTCCTCATCCCAAGCGGAGCTCTCCCGCTGTATCCGGATTGCATCTCAATCAAACACAGACGATCTTTGGCGTCCATGCCGCAAAGATTCATGGACTTCCACTTTGTCCACTGGGCGTGTACGTTCATGATGGACGGCAGGTTACCATAACGAGATGATGTCATCAACGTCTCCTCATTTTCAGATGCTTCGATATCTAGGCCTTTGCTCATGGTGTGGTAATAGTGAAAGTTGAAAGGGCCTAGTAAGGATGGTGGACGAGTTGTTTGGAATTGGTTCATAATGTACTTCGTTCTTACTCCGCCACTCCCCACTGTAATCGTTACAGTGGGTCCAGCGTTGATCTCGAATGGTTGATTGGCCTTCAATTGGCATGACACACCCCGTGCAGCAACCAGAGCGGCTGGCTTGGGGCCAAAACCAGGGGCTTGCTTGGCCTAATCATTCCCGGCTTACAGTACCTGAAATCAAAGAGGTGGAATCCTGCTTTGAACTCTGTTCCAAACAAGCAAGTTACCCGTGTAGGCTCGCTATTTCAAGAAATGAATCTCATATAGCAAATCGTTATGATCTATATCTGATCAGCTTTGTATGGTTAGCCGCAGGCGTGTTGAAATTCCTAGGCACTCCATAAAACGTGTAAAGTGATCCAAGAATACCTTGTTAGTACAGCGATATGCCGGTGCTCGGAGAGAAAAAATAAGTAAGAAGGGCCCTCAACACATTGTTCACTTTTGAGTCGAAGACGCTCAAGTCTAAAGACACCGGCGATTATCAGATGGGACGTGGGTGCGAGCCATGGAACCACTGGGTGCTCACCGCCCATTCTTCCGCCTTCACCATTTTGACGGATTTTTGACAATCTTCCGCGGTCCATGCTGGTTCCTCAATCAGTCAGTCCCCTGAGGCCGACTACTTGCCTCCCTGGTAAAATGAATCGAATCTCGCCGGACTGAGATCAAATCCCTCCCAACAACCTACAATGGCGCATTTCATCCCGCGCAGTTCATTCCCCCACCATGGGGCGATTCCACGATCCTATTTCTTAGGACACCACCGCGCTGGTCTGACTAAAATGAAGAGCATGCTTTCATCTATTGACTATGTGGTTGAGTGCCGTGACTACCGAGCTCCTGTGACTTCGATCAATCCCATGTTCGAAGAGGCGCTGGGAAAGATGCGACGATTGATCGTTTATACAAAAAGAGATCTTGGAAATCCTCCCAAATCTCCCCTTCAGAAAATTGTGAGCTTCGAAGTCTGCCAAATCAGTGGATTTTTTGCTAATACACAAGCTTTAGACAGAGCGTAAGCTGGAAAGCTTCGATCCCCAAAGCGCCGTCTTCTTCACGAGCTCCTCCTCGCGCCAAGATGTCAGCCAGATCATCAAACACCTCCGCAATGACGCCGAAGCCGTTGATAAACTAGTGGGGTGCCGTGTTCTGGTGGTCGGGATGCCAAATGTTGGCAAGTCGACTTTGATCAACAACCTACGCAATTCGGGCGTTGGCAAAGCGAAGGCACTCAAGACTGGCCAGCAGCCTGGTATCACGCGCAAGGTTGCTACTCAAGTGAAGATCATTGAGCGCGAAGGAGGGTCACATGTCTACGTTCTGGACACACCAGGAGTCTTCATGCCCTATGTCCCAGACGCCGAGAACATGCTGAAGCTGGCATTGTGCGGGTGTGTTAAAGACAATGTCATATCTCCAATCACCCTGGTGGACTATCTATTATATCACATCAACCTGCATGACCCTGCAGTCTACAAACGATGGTCCGAGCCGACGAACGAGGTTGTTCCGTTGCTCGAGAGCTTTGCGCGACAAACCGGCCTACTTGCAAAAGGCGGAATCCCAAACACAGAAGGAGCCGCGCTGAACTTCATATCAAGATGGAGACAAGGAGAGTTAGGTCGGTTTTTGGTGGATGACCTCGAGGTCGAAGAACAAAAACGAGCTGATCCCGATCAAAAAGAGCGCATGAGCATGACGCAGGCCTTGAGAGCCACAAGGGGCGCTCGAAAGAACAAGCCCAATCCAATCAGCAACCTGTAATATACCTACTGTACATATAAGAGATCCATGTTTACAATGTGTTCATATGTAATGGGTAATAGTAATCAAATGATGTCATTACGACCAGACGAAATGCAATGCTTGAAGTGTGATATTTTGCAGAAGCACCGGTAACGCCCAACCCAAGCACAGAGAGAAACGAAAACAAGAAATCTTGAACAAGGCGATAAACTCAAGAGATCTTGTCAAGAAGACGACGACGACGTCGATCAACGAGCTCTTCTTGAACTTCGTCTAGTGTCGGGAGCCTCCATTCTACCCCATCGCCCGCATCGCCCGGAAGAGATTGCCAGCCATCTTCAGTGTCGTCATCGCCCTGGCGGCGGAAGTGTTCAACGGCCTCCTTCTCTTTCTGCTTCTCGTAAGCAAGCAAAGTGCCGTCTTCTTCATCGAGACCGTAGCCGAAGTAATTTGCATCGACCTTCCGGGTCGCAATGTCTCCACCTCTGCCAGATGCAGACTCTTCTTCCTCTGGACCCTTGGCGCGACGAACTGCGGCATCAATCATCTCTTTCACACCAGGTAGCTCTCTGGCACGACCGTAATATTTGTAGCCCTTTCCTCCACCCGGGATCTCACGTCCTTCGTCGTCGTAAACCCGATTGGATCCGCGCATATAGTTCGGTCCGCCCAGGTTGCGAATTTGCATTTCCCAGCCCCATTTCTCGCGCATCAGCTTGTTGATTTCATCGTTCAGATCGCGAATTTGGTAGTCGCTTAGACTTGGTTCGTGGATGCGTGTGACTTTGCGGGAGATTTCTTTAACGACTTGGCCGCGCCAGCGCTCGCACATGGGAATTGTGTCCACGGTTTGAATGGCTTTCGGACGGCGTGTTCTGGAGATATCGATAATTCCAAGGTCTGCTGCTTGTTGCGCTCGGAAGCGGAACAGCATAGACTGCGCTTTCTCGCTGTTGCGTGCCTGTTACATGGCGGGGGCCCGGGTTAGCAAATTGTGATTGCACTTGGGCCATGGAGGCCCTGGACGGATTCCAGCTCATATAAGATGTTCTCACCATGATGAATGTTTGACCAAGTCAGCGACCCGATTGAGTCGGGTATCGGGGGGGCGTTGGCAGGGAAGAAATCCGGAGATGAAATCATGAGCTCGGTAGCTTGAAGTGAAGTTGCGCGCTAATCGGCGCTTAGCGCGCGTCTGTCACGTGCCCTCTTGTGTCCCATAGCCGCGCTCTGCGGAAGCATTGGTGCAAGTATCCTTGGTAAAAATGCAGTTGCACTAGTTACGCAAATCGCTGCGGTTACTATCTGCTGACTAGGCTGTATCTGGCACCTGGGCACACGCTCTCAGAACATCCCACATCTGCGGAGCTCGGTCTCCCAGCCTTCCCCCTTACATTTCGATTTTACTCCGTACAGACAAAGACATTCTAACGCGTTTTAACTTTTGTTGTTCTCTTCCATCTCAATCATTCCACCTGCCCATGATCCAAAATTTTCAGGATTCTAAATTCACTTCAAGACAAGTCGTAAAATTTCCAGGGCGGATTGATATTTATGACAAGCTCATGTGCGACACCAACATCAATCTTTCTGTGGCTGTTCTTATTTCTTCAGATCCTTTTTGTTTTCTGCAGAGTCTCACATTCTTTACGGGTTGAACTATGCACTGAAAAAAGTTCAAAGCTTGGACTTGGCCCATTCATCGAAATCGCACTGAAGAACAGTAGTCAATCGTGAAAAAGAGTAGTAAAACCCCTGGACCACCGGTTAGGTTTTTCGACTATGCCTCATGGATCATGTATCTGAATTCCTACTTACCTGGAGAGATATGATCTCCACTATTTCTTGGTCCGAAAACTCGTTCTTGACACGCTTCCATAGCTCGTCGCTGACTTTGGGCTGTTGGATGATGGATTCCACAAATGCAAGCAGTACAAGGTCTTTAGCGCTAAAATTCGCCATGGAGTCACACTTTCCATCGCCAAAATAATTGGGTTCCTTGCCGGATGCCTCAAGGGCCAGTTGCTGTTGTTTGGTGACGCCAGCTTTTAGTGACAAGGGAATATGATGAGTCCATTCGTAGGTAGAGTTGAACTTTGAAGTAGTCAACATGATGACGAGCTCGCGGTCTCTAGTAGATAGTGATAGTTTCTTGAATTGGGCATTTCCGAGTCCTGCCCAGTGATCCACAGTGGCAGCACTATAGGAAAGGAGTTTCATAATATTGATGGTTGGATGTGATTTGGCATGTGGCGTGTGATAATCAGGATAGGGGAGTCGAGCCATGATTCCTTTTCAGTATAGGAGAATTCCAAGGTTCCAAGGTTGTATGTAGAAAAGTTGACTTGAGAAATTTGGTAAGTTGTACAAAATTATAAACAAACAGGAATGAGAGCCCTGGAGTAACTTGAGATAAGCATGAGTCAAATATATTTCAGGTTTTAAGCTATGATCCCTTCGGGAATGCGCAGCCCTAGAGGTGGTCCTGGTAGGTCCGGGAAATCCGACTTGCGGGTGCTGCCGAGGGCCGACGACCTTAACTCAAATTTCATGATTATGGTATCGAGATATTAGATCTGAGGTCTAAACCTGATTTCTCCAGTAAAACCAGGCTGCTAGATTGATATTATTCATACTTTCATCCTTGGGAAGACTCTAATATAGATATCCAATCGGAGACATGTAGATTTTTTGGGGGAATTCTTGCATACAGCTGAATCGACCAGTGTACCGAGAGTGCACATAACGCGCTCCTCTTCGGTGCGTATTCCTGACACTACGGGGGCATTCCGGGATCTCAAGGCTCCCAGAACGTAATACGCGGATATTGACTATCGACGAGAGAACCGCAAACAGACATGTACGATTTGTAGAATTGTAAGAGACGAGGAGAAGAAGAGGGAGAGAGAGAAGCTCTCGCCATGTGCGCTATCTACACCCGCGCGGAGCCTGACAAACCAGGCAAACACCAAACATCAACGTTGGCATGCAGGTGGCGACCCACGGGTCTGACTGAGATGAGAGATTGGAAATAACCATGGTTGATTGCACCGACTGGGAAAGCGGACATTTTTGAAGAAATCCCATCACTCACTTGGACGCGACCATATAGTGCCCAGGACAAACTAGTCCGACCAACTTTGGACTCACATAATTTCCGGGCTGGGTGTATCTGGCTTCTTCCTCAGACCGACACAATCAGGCCACGTCCCGATGAAAAGTTTGAGGCGAAAGAAGGCAGCCGCTGTCCCACCTGAAAGAAAGGTACGTAGAGCCAATGCTGAATGACCGGATAGTTGGAGAAAAATTGGAGCATGGAAGGGGGTAAAACTGAGTCGGGCAATCCAATCGGCCATTCTGTCGATGCTCTCGAATCACAGAGTAAATGAATAAGAAAAAAAACCTAAGTTGCACCATCTTCTCCCTGACAACTGGTGTGCATATAACCCCCTTTCAAGGTTCTTGCTAGCTACAAGTAACCCTGCAAGTTGTGTCGGTATTCGGGATCGAAAAATTCCGTCAAGCAGTGGGGACTTTGCGGTTTTAGGCGAGGAAGTAAGACCCAGCCCCTCTGCGCAAGTTATATCGATCGTACTCGAACGATGGCAGAATCGGGCGTTGGTAGAGTGCCCTCATCGTTTCAGATCTTGACAAGCTTCAGCCTCTCGAGATACGGAGTACCTATGCCAAGGAAGCTTGTTTTCAACATCCGGGGGCCAGGTGGCGTTGATGAGCGAAGTCAGGACCGGGAGGAGGGGATGTCCGTCGGCCCCCGTCGGCTGTGGGACCCATAGACGGGTCTGCGTGGGAAGCAACATTTCCTCATTGGTCAGGCCTCGTAATTTGAGGTGCTAAGCTCCAAAAGTATGGTGCTTACCCGACAAGCCTCATGCTTGTGGTGGATAGGTCTCATTGGCAACTGAGATAAATTAGTTGGGGTAATAGGACCTATCTGCTTTCCAGCCTAGATAGGGGGGTCGGTCACTGGCGGTCATCTACTGCCTGCCTCACTCCACTCTCTTCTCTCTCATCTCTCACCTGGCAATTGTCCCCCCTCCCTCTTGATCAGACAACAAACACGAATCAATTATGCTTACACCTGAGTATGTATACAATGAATGCAAGCTTAAGATCGCGATGCTAAGCGTGGAGCCTGAACAGATCTATAATGGAGATTCCGGAGTTTGAAGGCCCTTGGCCAAATGGTGCTGGAAGGTACTTGCTGTATATTGAGCGAAAGTTTAGCTCAGAAACACACACCACTACTACAAAGCTGTGGCCATTGTGGCTGGAGTTCACTTGCCAAACATCTCAGAGATTCCCTTGGCGACGGTGTATTATATCCCAATGGCCGCTCTGGCTAAACATGATCTCTCTGCGCGGAAGAGGCTGCGCACGCCTGGATTCAATGGCTTTTCCAACTCTCCGCAGATTTCCAACGACGGTAAAACTCTGATTTATCTTCAAAAGAGGGTCTCGTGGTTGGAAGATGACACAAGCCTTCTTGTCGTTTGTGAGAGTCTAACCAATGAGCCTACATTCTCGACCCATGAGCTTCACCGCAAGGATGATTCTTGTGGAACTCTGCTTTCTCCTTTGAGAATATGGTTTGCGGCCGATGAGACCTCCATTTTTCTCACGTCTGAAGACCGAGCAGAGCTTCGGTTGTTTCGTGTTTCACTGCTAGCAGAGGATCATCTCATAGCAGAGCCTTTGACTAATGGATGGTCAGTTCACGATTTACATGTTTTTTCGAGCTCTGTTTCGTCCATAGTCGTCTCTGGTAGTGCCATCAATATATCCAGGCGTTGGATGATCCTTGACACGGTATCCTTAGCTCTATCTCCAGTCAAAGAGGCCACAGAAGAGGAGAGCGATTTAGGGATTATGAATACCACGTTTGAGTCCATCGAATGGCATGGTGCTGACGACGAACCTGTTCAAGCTTGGATGGTAAAGCCACGAGACTTCGACCCTAACAAGCAATACCCTTTGCTTTATTGTGTACATGGCGGGCCGAATGCCGCTTTCAACAACATGTGGTCATCCGGATACTGGCGCAATTGGAACTTTATTTTGCTGGCAGAACAAGGTTATATCGTCGTGGCTCCAAATGCATCGGGTTCATCGGGCTTCGGGGCGGAATACGCCAAAAGGGTGGTTAACGACTGGGGTGGGAAGTCTTATGTTGATCATGTTCAGGGCTTTGCATATATCCAAGCTGAGCTTCCGTATATTGGTACGGACAGGGCTATCGCGCTCGGGACCAGCTTTGGTGGTTTCATGGTGAATTGGATACAGGGTCAATCCCTGGGACATCGGTTTAGGGCCCTGGTCTCTGAATGTGGATTCGTCAACATGTACGCGCAATATGTAAGTTGACACAATCCCCCGATGGTTGAAAAAGCCAGAAGTTATGGAAAAATGATCGCATCTGACTTCGATGTTAAAGACAGCTGACTTGATCTGGTTCGAGGACCATTTGGGTGGTCCGATGTATCAGTCTCGGAAGGGCTACGATAAATTCAATCCCATCAACCACATTGAGTATTGGTCAACCCCTGCTCTTTTCATCTCAAACGCACTGGATAATCGAGTTCCCATGGTTGAAGGCCTTGCTGCGTTTCAAATTTTGCAAGCCAAGGGTATTGAGAGTCGATTTTTGACCTTCCCCGACGAAGGTCATATAACCGTGAAGCCGGATAATCGACTGCATTGGTGGCATGTAGTGCTAGACTGGTGTCATCAGCATACCATGCCTCACGCAAAGGGAAGCAACCCTCTCTGATTGAGCTCAATCATTGCCTAATTCAGTTATGAGCTGTTACGGTCTGGAAGCAGAATAGCGTAAAGATGATGTATTCAGCTAACTAGCTATTCTGGTAAGAGGGGGTCGCATGTGACTAGCCTCTGACATTGCCCTTTTGTGTGAAGGGCGTGCTGGTCTTGGCCGTAAAGGTAACTGTAAAGACAGGAGTGGGAGAACATATAATAAGAATAAATTAGGGTATGTGGCGCGGCTAGGTAAAGATTGTAAGGACTGTAAAAGGTATAGATTCTTAAGAAGGAGAGGATAAGACCTACTTTAGAATCAGACTGTGATAGCTTTCTACTTCTAGGGAACTATTAGAGAATGCGGTAATCCTTTTGAGGAGATATATTAAATTAGCGTGATAATTTAGAGTATTAATAATAGTATTATATTGTTTAGTATTATTTCTAACTAGATTAATAACGTAAGAAACCTAGTTATCTGGGATGATAGCTAATAGTGTTAAAAATAGGTATATATACTAGGAGGTAGGAATAGGATTATGACAAAGAATCTTTTAAATCTTTGGAATATCTTGTAAGTAGTTTTTAATATTATGAAAAGTAAGAAGGTGCTTATTAATGTTAGGCTATTAGAGATTCTTATAAGCTGCTATTTATAACTATCTTTGAAATAGGTCATTTTATATGGGAACTCTAGTAAAGAAATCTATCTAGAGTGATAGCCTAGCTCGCTAGATAGTGTTAGTAGTAGTAGTAATAGTATATGCGATATTAGTGCTAGTAGTTAGAATAAGTATAGACTATAAGTTAATAGAGACCACAATTGCTGTTGATATAGTGTTTATAGTAATGGTTATAAGTATTAGATTATTAGTAGTAGTAAAAATTATAGTAATTGTAAAAAGAGGAGTGGATATATTGGGGGTCTTTATAGCTACTATATTAGTTGTAAAAGGAGGAGTGGATATATTGGGAGTCTTTGTAGCTATTGTGTTAATTATAAAAAAAGCGACGATAATAATGTTAAAGATAGTTATAGGAGGTATTATATTGATATTAGGATTAGTATCTAGTATACGTATAATCTGAAACTAGGTTTGCGTAAATTATGTAAAGATAGGAAAGCTAATAAAGTCTATATTGTCTGTATAATATATATTAATATCTATTGCCACGATATTAAATAGGAATCTAGGGATATTTTATATAGATATATAATTATATATATTATTAATGTTTAAGATTAATTTAGCTATTATTGAGGTTAGCAAGATATCTAGTAAGATAACTTATTATACTTTATAGTTGTAATATTATATAGAGATAAGAATAGTGTTGTTTAATATCTATTTAGTTTATATAGAGAGAGCTAGGTTTTTAGAGAGAAGGATATAGTTAAAGCTTTTAATAGCTATAAAAGATAGGGTATTTTAAAAAACTAGAACTAGCTTAGCTTATAGCTAGCTATATTTTATATAGATAATGTGATCTAGGTATTTTGTATATAACAAATGCTTGTAAATATTTATATCACTTATTAAGATATAAATATTGTAGAATATTAAAAGAAAGTTAATATTATTTTGGGTTATAATAACTATCTCCCCTTTAGAGATGTGTTTAATATAAAGATTATCGTTCTTTTTAAAATTGAAGAGAAATAGATTCTCTTATTTGATAATACTAATTAAGAGTAGTGTGTACACTACTTTAATATTAGTTAGATAGACTTTATATGATTCTTAGTTTATTATATTTTCTATCTATATATTGGGTATAACTAAGTTAGATTAATTAGGTAGATCTTTAATTAGCTAATTAGATATTAAAGATATTATAGTATAGCCTAGGTAAATAATAGTAAGCTCTAGTTCTAGCTAGTCTAGTTACTATTTGACTAGATCGTTATTATTAATATTAGCCTTTTTAGTAGCTTATGATATAAAAGCTTTAGTGATATTAGCAAGATTCCTGATTATAGTTTTTAAAACGAATAATACTGTAAATGATAATCTTGTGGTAGAGGCTATAATCATAAATAAAGAGATTTAAAAAAAGGATATATTATAAATAGCTTGAAATAAAGATAAAGTAAAGAAGGATATACTATAAATAATATTAAAGTGAGGATTAAATAAAGATATAAGATAAAAGGATAAATTATAAATAGTATTAAAAGTAAAAGATAAAAGATAGAAGTAAAATAAAAGGAAAAATAAAAATAAAATAAAGTAAAAGAGATAATTAAATGTTAGATCTAAAAGAAGAGGATCTTATTTTCCTTAAATTTATTAATCTTCTATTTAGTATTAACTATATCATATTCTTTTATCTACTTAACCTTTTTTTAATATTAGTCTTTTTATAGTATTAGATATTCTTTATATGGGGTTTTATACTATCCTAGATATCTAATTCTAATATCTAAAATCTTAGCTATATTATGATAGTTAATATTATCTAGAAATCTAATATTAGTTGTTAATTATATTAGACTAGGTTTATAATAGAAGAGATTAATGTCTAATAGGACTAGTTCTAGATATTAGATATTAATAATATTATGTATCTACTATAAAAATAGTAGGTCTAACTTATATATTAGTTAGCTAATATATTTAATAACTATAAAGAGATTAGTATATTACTAGTCTATTTTTTAAGATAGCTTAATATTAGTAAGTATATTATATCCTTAATCTAGATATAATAAGATCTTATCGTCTATTACAAAATATCTATTAATATAATATTAATTATAGTACTTCTTTATTTATATTATAGTATATTTTAGATATTTTGTGGTATCTACTTATAAGAAGAAATCTTATTATATAAAGATATTGGTAAATAGAGATTATAGTATTTATAGTATGAACTCGAATATTAGTTTATATAGAATCTCGTTTGTAATTATGGATATAATACTATTGATCATAGCTACTAGAGAAGGTAGTATATTTAGCTAGTTTGCTATTTTGTGTTTAGTGTATTAATATCTTAGCTATATTTTCGTTATCTAATTTATATATTTGCTCTAGTTATTTGTTTAGGTGTGATAGGCTGTTATAAAGAAGAGGGAGATATATAAAATATTAAATATTACTTTTTAGAATCCTTTAACGAATTTTAGATCTTTATTAGAAATCTATATTAACGAGATCTTTTAATCTCTATTTTATAATGTAGCTAGGATAGCTAGTACTTATTCTTTGCTTGATTAAGACTTTTTTCTAGGTACAGCGTTTATATATTTAGTTATCTTATATATAAAGATAGTTATAGTATTATAGTCTAGTAGTCTTAAAATAAGTAGTCTAAGTATAAAGTTGATATATAAGGTGTGAAATAAGATTGTTAGTCTAATAATAGGTTGTAATATATTATATAGCCTGTGGCGTCAAGTATTATTTCTGAGGTATTCTGGGCAATGTTGTATATATTAGTATAGTAGTCTTATTTCTTTGTATATGATTAGGCTATTTATATGTTGTTAGTATTAGTTATAGTCTTAATAACTAGGTTTATTATGAATTAGATAGAAGATATCTAATGTTAATATATATAGAATATATAGTTATTAATCTTTGTTATTTTATTTTAAATATAAGAAACTATCCTTTATAATGTATAGTAGATATATAGGATTATTATTTTAAGCGTTAGATATGATCTAAAAGATTATACTAGACTATCTTAGATTAGTAGGATATATAAAATAGATCTTATCTTTAAAGTTATTAGATAGTTATATTACTAAAGTTAGAAAGATATATATATATTAAGATCTTAGGCTAGTAAAAGTGACTATTTCTATAAATAGTATATTTAGATTGTTATTGTTTATTAGCTATATTAGCTCTTTACTTAGAAAACGTGAAAAAGTATCTACTATCCTATTTGTCTATTTAGTATAATAAAAGATCTTGATGTTAAATGTCTAGATATATATTGCTGTTTGGACTAGATATAGGTTAAGTCTTTTAGTAGATATAGTCTTTAATAATATTGCGATAGTAATTGTTATAGAGTAGTCTATATAGAATATAACTAGCTCTCTAGTTAATTTAATATAATAATAGATCTTTTAAATTGTCTATATAATATAATTAACTTTAAGTTCTAATACTTTATAAGATTTCTTATCTTATATAAATAGCTGGCTTAGAAATATAATTGGCTCTATCTGGTTTTAAGATGGCGATTTATTTAAATCATTATATATGTATTTATGTTTTATATGATATATGGTTATATTATGGCTAGTTTATTAGAAAGTATTAATATCTATATATGTTTAATAGTTTTCTATCTAGTATATTAGAGCTATAGTTCTAGTATTAAAAGATTTCTATAGGATTTTAAATATATCTTATTTGGTGTTTATAGGTTGATATAATAATATCTATAATATCTAATGTTATCTAGGTTATCTAGTAAGAAAACTATCCTTTAAAAGTAATATCTTGTATTACTAAAAAAGCTTGATCTTTTATGTATATCTTGGAATCATATAATGTAAGTTGTTAGTTATTTTTATATATGTTTTAAGCTTTTATAGTATAGTAGGAAATTATAATAATATAATAGTTTTTAGCTTTTTAATTAATGTTAACAAGCTTAAGATATTGATATATTAGCTAAGTAAGAAGACTTTAGAGAAACTAATATATACTTTCTTTAGTTTTAAATATATATTATATATCTCTAGTTTAGTAAATATTTGTTATAAATACATATAATGTTTTTAGAAAGTTATTGATATTATAATAATATTATCAAGATATGTCTTATATTATATTATAAATACTTTTAATATAAGGTTGATCTAGTGTTAAATATATTATATAGAGTTATAGTAACCTATGATTATAATATTGAATTACTTTTAACCTTGATATATAATAATTGTTAATTGCTTTTGATATAATCTATATATTTGCTATTGATAGAAGAAGCTTTTTGTATTAAGTATTATAATAAACTTGGCCTTTTAGTATATATGGATAATCTTGTCTTATATCTTAATAGGGTAAATGTCTTTATAGGAGACTTTATTTAATCTCTGGATATCTATAATAATATAGCTTTTTCTGATATCATTAATTATCTTATAAATAATAAAGATAGGATAATTTGTAGGGATATGATTTATTATCTAAGATATCTTCTTTTTCTTATATAATATATTAAAGATTATATTTACTAGTTTGCAATTTATTAAGTCTAATAAATAGACTTTAAGCTTTGGTATAAGTCGCTTCTAGTTATTAATAAGTGGGATCTATATCTATTATTCTTTTAGTAGCTATATAAGATCTATATTATCTTTAGTAGCCTATATATTATATTTACTAATAATATCTATTAGAGTATTAGCAGTGTTATATTCTCTATATACTATGATACTATTTAGAAGAATACTTTTTATAAATACAAATAAGAGTTTTAAATCTATTATGAAGAAAGCAATTAGTTATAAACAATCTAGTTTAGCTATATCTATTATAACTACTATTATTTCTATAAAATCTAACTCCTCTATATATCTAACTAGCTCTTTATATATAATTAATACTAGTTATATAAAGTTATTAACTATTATAATAGAGATAATTAATATATCTATTTATAAGATATAGAATAAAAGATATAAATATTAACTTTTAAAGATATAATCTTGATCTTTAGAAATCATATTATAAATAATTATATCAACTATAATATAATATTATAGTAATATAATAATATCCATTTATACATAGACTTTATACTATTATTAATAATAACTTTTAGCCTTAATATTAATATTAAAGATGGTTTCTATGTATAATATAATATGGATCTAACGTTTCTTAAGGTTAAGATAGAATCTTTTTATAGCTAATATATTAATATTAATAAATATACTAATATATAGGCTATTAACTAGATATATTTTAATAATAATTTTAGTAACATTATTATAGTCTAAAAAAAATATAAAAAGTTAGATATATTTTTCTAATTTGTGTTTAAAGCTGATACTATATATCTAGACTAGTTTTATTATATATAATATAAGGGTATTTAAAAAATATATAAAGTTTATATTAATAAATATCATTTAACACCTTATATCAAGATATACTTAAACTATTAATAATATTAATATCATAAAGCTAACTTAAGTAATAAGATATTATTAAATATAATAAACAATTCTTATATTAGATATAAATATATTATAAAGGATTTTTAATTTAATAATAGGCTTTAATATTAATATTAAATTAACATTAATAGATATAAAAGTATTTATATCTATTATAATAATAGTTAATATAATAATATTAGTATTATTTATAATAATAGGATTAGACATGATAGTATAGATATTAATAGCATCTATAAAGCCAAAAAGAATAGCCCGTAAATATGGTGTTATAAATAGCTAGCTTTTTATAAGATAACTTATTATCTAGGATCTCTTATAGAAGATATTTATTATTATTATACTTATTATATAATATATTTTTCTAATAGTAATTATTATCTTCTTATAGATATATATTGTCTTTAGTGAAATATATTACTATCTATAGTCTCTTTTACTAACGATTTTAAGGTATATAAAGCTAATAATAACCTTTATTAATATGATTTTTATAATAGTTAGCACTCTAGACATTATTATAATCCTCATAATAGTTGCTATTTTAGATATTCTATACTAGTAATTATGGCCTTTGATTAATATTAGAGAAGGGCCTATATCTCTAGTAATTGTTATAAGATTAATATAAGTTATAGTCTCTCTAATATTGTTAATTATAATTAGATTAGTATGATCGTAATTCTTCTAGATATTATTTTTATAGCTATTAATCTTTAGATTGCTAGCGATTTATATAATTAACTATATCCAATTATTAACTATAGTATTAGTCTAATTATTATATAAATATAGTTATTGAGATATCTATATTAGATTTTACAATATCTTATTATAAGAATAGATTAATATATATCTATATTATTTATAATTATTAGATTGTATTAATTATTTTTATAACTTAGACTAAATAGAATATATTTTAGGCCTATACTATTATTAATCTTATATTATGAATATTATTTTAGGAATAATTACTAGTAAATAGTTAATTAGTTATGGTTGATATATAGGATTTAAACTTATTTTTCAAAGCTTTAAGCTATCTATATTTATTATTAATAGAAAAGATCTTTAATATTATTTACTCTAGATTAAAGAGTTTGGAGATATATTATTCTAATATTCCTTTATATAGATAAGACTATATATTTGTATAGACTATAGTTTCTATTTTTAATAGTATCTAGTTTTAAATCTAATTAATAAAGATAAAGATATTAAGATAATATATTATTTTTCTAATATTTTAGATATAGACTAAAAAGGTGAAGTCTAATATAAAATAATTAATTTTATTAGTCTTTTAGATTAGTATATCTAGTATAGTATTAATATTATTAAGACTATTTTGGCTTAGAGGATTAGTAGGGCTATATGTTAGTCTAGAAAATATACTTTTTAGCTATTTAATTATCTTAGATATTAGGTTTTAGTTGTTAGGGATATTTAGTATATTATCTTTTAATTATTTACTATTATTCTTTATAATATTTGATATTATAATATCTAATGGTTTAGAAGATATTGTTAGGGTGATTAATATAAATAGAAGCGAGTAGTTTAAATTATATAAAAGGTTGATATCAGATAGTAATAAACTTTGTTGATATTATATAAAGTTATAATAAAAGATAAAATTAGGATTTTAGAAAATAAAGTTATAGTTTATTTTAAGGTAGAGATTAAATAGAATCACTATTAGGGCTAGATATAAACTAAATATAATATTCAAGATTGAAATATTAATTTAATTTGTAAAGACTAGTACTAGTATTAAAACATTAACTTAATAGTATCTTATATTTTTAGAAACTAGATTTAGTATTAATATTTAGATATCTTGATATTATAAAATAGCTAGTCTAGATTTTACTAAGAATCTATTTTTTTTAATATCAATAGATTTTAAGACTAGTTATAAAAGATCTTTTATAACTTTCTTTAATAATTTTTAAAATTTAAAAAACTAGTTTAGAAAGAATTTAAAGTTAATAATTAGTATTTAAAACTTGATATAAGGTATAAAAAAATATAGTTACTTTAATAAAAATAGGATATAGATATCTTTATATGATATAGTAGAGATAGTGTAAAATATATATAGTTAATAAGCTAATTTTATTATATTTTAAAAATTTTATAAATATTGGCTTTATATTGTATCTATAAATTAGAATCTATTAAAGATAGATTATATTAGATATAGATTATATTAGTAACTTTATATTTGTAATAATAGAAGAATGTATAATATAGAACTAGAGGGTAGTATATTATAAATTATAGTTAGTACTTTTAAAATGCTCTAGCATCAAAGGAGGATACTTTAGAGATAGAGTTATCAGAATCGATAATAAAAAGATAACCTAGCGTTCAAAGTGAAATATACTTAACGTAGGTTAGGGGTGAGATCAGAGATCAACGTATGCTAACGTGAAACGCGTTGTTACAATCAGGTAAAAAATCGCTTGGCGTAATACCTTACAATTTTGCAAAGGTTTGATATAAGCAGGATATGCTACCAGATATTACAGTCTAGAAGCAGAATAGCGTAAAGATGATGTATTCAGCTAACTAGCTATTCTGGTAAGAGGGGGTCGCACGTGACCAGCCTCTGATATGAGCTCTCGCATTTCTAAATACAAGCACGTATAATAGTTCATAACCGCGTATTTCGCTGAGGGGGAACTTTATGGCGGGTGTACCATAGCCATTTGAGTGATGGATTTGATTTATATAATAACAATGATCACTTCAGGCTGGTCTAAACCGTGCTCAAGTCTACCCTACAAGCCAACCTTGGACAGTGGCACAATGGTGAGCCTTGGGGCGGAAGAGGAGCGTCAACCTTGAAAGTGTTGCCAGATTTTTCCGGCATACATGTCTCTTTGCATGTAACGCACCGGCTTTCTATCCGGTCATGCATACAGATTAGGCTTTTTTAACTACATCCATGAGAATAATAGCCTTTCTTACTCGCTACCGCATTGGTTCCCCGCATTTTACCCCAGATTGCGGAAACCTCACCGAGATATCCGAGTACAGTGGGAAGTATGATCACCGGATAAAAGAAGGCAGGCCTTAAAACATATAGATTATATGCGGGAACGTTCGAAGGGAATGTGTCAGTCCATCTTGTATCATCTCCCACATTACTCCTACATCAGTCTTCCGCTGGATTTAGGTGTATTGAAATCGGCAATATGGACGGCATTGCGCAAACTAAACAGAATGTCGATGAAGTGGAATTTGTCAAGCCTGGCCCGTTACAAAGGCTTCCGCTGCCGCCACAGCTAGCTCATTTGGAGGGCGAGGGTCTTGCTCAACTTGAAAATGGCCTCGTGCGCAGACTTGATAGTTGCCTGCTTCCCGCAGTCGTGATCCTTTTTCTCATGAACATCCTTGACCGGTTTGTCATTGCAAGCCTGGAACTTAAGCAAGTCCAAACTGATACCTTGCTGTAGTAACAATATTGCCAACGCCAAAATCGCAGGGTTGCCGGATACTCTCAATATCTCGAACACGCAGTACAACACATGCCTGATGATTTTCTACGTTGGATGTAAGTACAATAGGAAAGGCCATGGGAGCACCTTTTTTTGAAATCCTTGAATAGTGTACAATTGGGAAACTATTGAACTGACCAAGACTAACGTTCATTATTTAGATATCATAACACAGATTCCGTCCAATCTTATCATCACAAAGGTCAAACCTTCGCTCTATATCGGTTTTGTCACAGCAGCCTGGGGTATTGTTTCGATGTGTCAAGCATTCACGCGCAACTTTACAGGTCTTCTGATATGCCGACTGGTACTTGGACTAGTAGAAGGACCTTTCTTACCCGGTGTGTTCTTCTTGATGTCTTGTTGGTACAAACGATCCGAGCTTCCTCCCCGGATAGCCCTGCTTTATGGTGCCAATATGCTAGCAAGTGCATTCGGAGGCTTAATCGCTGCCGGCATTGTCGCGCGCATGGAAGGAAAATTGGGTAGGCCAGCCTGGGTAAGCTGTCTTTCCTACCTTCATACCTGAGTGATTTATTCACCATCACAGGAATGGTTATTCATCATTGAGGGGTCGATGACTATTGTTATTGCACTTCTTGTAATTCCATTCATCCCGGACTACCCTGGAACGAAGCGATGGTGGCTCCACGACGACCACCAGATCCTTGCAGTAAGTTGTCAGAGCACCGCCCTTCCTGTCGCCTCGCTGGTCACTGAAAATCTCATTAGGACTGGAGGCTACAGAATGAAAATGCTGGTCTGGTAGACGATGATCCTCAGTCCCTCACCTGGGGACTCAAGCAAGCCTTCCTCGATCCGAAACTGTACATGTTCGTGATACTTCAAATGGCGCTCATCACTGCACAATCTTTCAACAACTTCTTCCCTTCCATTGTGGGGACACTGGGATATGATGACACCATAACTCTATTACTCACAGCACCACCCTACGCATTTGCGTTTATCTGCTCTCTACTCATATCGTTTCATGCAGCTCACAAGCAAGAGCGCGGCTACCACATCGCCGTTCCATTGGCATTTGCTCTTCTTGGTAACTTGTTGGTATGAGTGCCTTAGAGGTCTACTCTTGGATATTTGCTGGATTAAAAGCTAACAACAGATATGCAGGCAATGTTCGTGCCAACTACAGGTGGGCGATACTTCAGCATGTTTCTCATGACTGCTGGCTCATACTCTCCCTATAACCTTTGTGTCTCTTGGTTGAGCTCAACGCTTCCCAGACCAAAGGCCAAGCGGGCAACATCACTAGCACTTGTGAACCTTATGGGTGCCGGTGTTGCACACTTCTATACATCCTACATGTTTCCAGATTCACAAAAGCCAAGGTATTACGCTGGTGGGGGTGTGATGAGCGGTGCTTGCTTGGTGTGCGCGATCACTGCGTTAGGGATCAAATGGCATCTAAAGAAGCAAAATGCGGAGCTCGAGAGAGCAGAGGTTGAAGAAGGAAGAATGGCAGGGGCAGCTATTGCGGGCCCACAGATGGGGGTTCGTCCAGATGGTGTTGTCTCGTTCCGATACGTGCACTGAGCATGACCTTGGGACCTGCCGCTTGTTCATTTCGACACGCCTGAATCTGGAACCAATCCATGGATGATCCGTGGACGGCACTAGTGGACTCGCGGACCCATTGACAGTTCTATTTAAGCAGTATTGAGCGCATATCTCAAACCTGGTCAGTCAATTCTCTGAATAGCCCTGGAGGTTGACCAGAATCGATACATTCTTCTCTCAAACTACTGTATAGATTAGGACAAGAAACTTGAAAGCACCATATGTATTGGTGAGGTTATTACATTCCAGCGTTCTAGATGACTTAGACCACCCGAGAAGTATACATATTGGTCAAAAGCACAAAGCAGAGTACATCCCCAGCATCAACGCCGAACAGTAAGCAGAACTAACGGGATAGACATGGCCTGTCGAAAACAATATCAACAACCAGGCCTTCACGAATCATGAAACCATCCCCTTTCCCGATGCAAATAGACGCCGGTGAAACAAAAACAAAAACATAACACGAAATTATTGGTCAAAATTCAGCGATGGTCAGCTACCCAGGTGGGTGTAGCATGATTTCCCGCTCACAGGAAGCCCTTGGTGTTGCTAGGATGCCGTTGGGGAGTATCATTAGATCCATAGACCGCGCTTCCACGACGGCTCCCAGCGTCACTGAAGTTGTGGACGGGGGTACGTCCAATGACACTGCCTCGCTCATTACGCAGGCCCCTCCAGCCTTCGAGTTCACGCTCTAGACGCAGTGCTTTCTCGCGTTCTTCGCGGAGCTCGCGCTCAGCGCGGCGGGCCAGAAGCTGTGCATCAGAGTCGTTGTGCTGAATCTCCTCGATATTGCGAAGGAGACGTTCAATCTTGTCCCGCGCACGGTTGACATCGTCGTTAAGCTGGGCGTTCATCTTATCACGGCGATCAATTTGGGATTGAAGATCCTTAACGGTGCGGTCAACATTGCGAAGAGAGCGTTGCTCGGTGCTGTATTTGCTCTCCTGGTCTTCAAGATGGGTTTCGAGCTATAGATGTAATTGTCAGTTTTGCCACTCGTGATCAAGGTTTCAAGCTTGTGTACTGACCTCCTTGATTCGCTTGTGCAGGAAGCGAACATCCTGGCTGCCGGAAGAGTAGCTCTTGGTCTCCAAGTCAACACACCGAAGCTGAGCCTCCTTCAGCGACTTCTCAACAGCGGCCTTGTCCTTGAACAGTTGGGCATTGGCTTCGCGCTCGGCGGTGATTTCTTTCTGCATCTCGGTAGCCAAAGCGTCCGCGCGACGCATTTTGCCAACAGCAGCAGCAGACACATCCTCTTGCTGTGCGATTCTGGACTTGAGTTCAAGAAGTTCACGGTCCATGCTGGCAGCATTGCGCATAGATGGGCTTTCGCCCTTGGCGAGATCTTCGAGGCGCTCGCCAGCTTCGGCCAATCGGCCCTCCAACATCTTCTTGTCCTTCAGGAGGAGATCACGTTCGGCTTGGACATCTTCAACGGAAGTGCGGAGGGTGCGAACCTGAGACAGCAAGGAAACAACCTTGCTCTGGGCTTCATTGTGCGCGTTGACAGCCTCGTCGCGGGAGTTGTTCACATCTTGAAGGACGACCTCCATGCGGGATTTCTCCTTGGCCCATGTCGAGCTGTTGAGAACCTCATCATCCCATTTGCTGCGAAGATCCTCAAGCTCCTCACGCAGACGAGCAGTCTCACCACGGCCGTTCAGTACACGCTCACGCTCCATCTCAAGCTCGTTGGTGAGAGTTGAGAACTCGCGCTGGTATTTCTGTCTGGTTTGTTCCATGGAAGTCTCCTTGTCCTCGAGATCAATGGCGCGCTGGTTGCGGTAATCCTCGAGCTCGTTCTGTAGACGCTGCTTGGCTTGCAAGGCGCCTTCAAGCTCTGCTGCCTGATCCTCCATGCGGGCTTCCAGGGACTGTGAGTGTCGCTGAAGATCCTCGACGAGAGCATCCATCTCCTTACGCTCAGACATGATCTGGGCACATGTTTCTTCGGCTTCTTGGCCCTGAGACTTGGCGAATTGTTCTGCGCGCGACGCCTTCATCACCGCAATCTCAGCCTGTTCAAGCTTGTTGAAGTATTCATCTGAGCGACTCTTGTACAACATGAGACTGGACTCAAGATCTGCTGATCGGGATGACTCGGCATCCAGCCGGATCTGAAGATCGGAAAATTCTTGAAGGAGTTGGTTGCGACTGACAGCATCTTGTTCCCTACCAACCTGGAGTTCCTGGGCCTCCGAGCGAGCGTCGCGGAGTTCGACCTCGAGAGTGGCCCGCGCACGCTTCAGTTTCTCGAAGTGGCTCTTGGCATCACCGAATTCTGCCATAGTCTCGTTGTGCAGCTTGAGGAGTGAGCGCCTTGACTGCTCTTGAGAGTTGATGAGGTCGTAGAGCTCTTCGTGTGATTTAGCTTGAACGTCACGCAGAGATAGTTCTCCAGAGCGGATACTACGCTCGAGAGATGAGACCTTCTTTGAAGAGTCATCAAGTTGGTCATGCAAACGACCGTTCTCCCGCTCGAGAAGCTGCATCCGACGAATGGAGGGGCTGTCATCTTGCCAGATATCCCCAGTGGGATTGGAGCGAGCAATCTGACTTTGAAGATGCTTGTTCTGCATCTCGGTCATTTGGAGCTTATTCTGTAACTCTTCGAGTTCTGCAGCTGCATCCATACGCCTAGAGTATCCCTGCGTGTCTACCGTGCGATCCGAGCGAGCAGAATCGTTTGCCCCTTCGAATACATTGTAGCGTCGGTTGGGAGTCGTAGGGTTGGATTTCATCTTGGCGGCATTTTCGGAGTTCTTCCTGAAGTGTGCCGGAGTTCGGTTGTTGCTGACCTCGTTTTGATCAATCTCCTCAAGAAGTGCTCGCTTGGACGTGGAATACTTCGTATCAAGCTCTTTCATCTCGTCGGCGTGACGTCGGCGCATCTCGGCAAGTTGACCCTCAGCTCGTGCGTACTTTTCTTCGGTGACTCCCAGCTTATTCTGGACAGTTTCGAGGACTTGAGCCAAGTCGACTTGCTTCGAGAGATGAGGCTGGACAGCTTCCCAGGATTGCGTGGGCTCCGAGGCTTCAGGTTCGAAGACCTTGTGCAGCAATATCAATTGACGATGGAGATCTTCAATCTCCTTGTGTGCTCCATCCAAGGTACCCTGTGTTTGTCTGGTATTGGCCTGAGCCTGGTTGCGAAGTTGCCGTTCTGTCTCAAGCTTGCGGTTGGCCTCTGCGAGTTGGAGGTTTGCAGTGGAAGCAGCCTTTTCGGCGTTGCGACTGGTCTTATGTTCACGGTTGACCTCGTGGTTCAGGTCTTCCAAGCTCAAGGACAACTTTTCCTTTTGCTTCTCCAAGGATGTGATCATAACCTGTGAGTCTTCTACTTGACGACTCAGCTTCTTGGCTTCCTCTTCCAATCTGGTCTTCTCTTTCTGGAGGGTAGTCAGGCGAAGTCTGTTACTATCACTGGCCTTTGAATTGGATCGGGCGATATCGAGGTTCTTTTGTTGGATCTTGGTCAGCAGCGACTTGTTGTCGTTCTCAGATGCGTTCAATCTGCCCCTGAGAGTAACAAGCTCTCGCTCGAGTCGCTCTTTGTGCTGGTCGTGGCGCATGCGGAAGTTCTCGGACTCGGAAATGGAGTGCAACAATTCTTGAATCCGGACAGAGAGACTGGATCGCTCTGTTTCGACTTCTTCCAGCTGTCGCGCCTTTTCGTCCAGGTCTTTGCGCGAGCTTGCCATTCGCTCATCCGCCTGCTGCATGATCTTGCGTTCGAGTTCGGCCTCGGTGTTCATGCGGGCAGTCTCGGCATCGGTAAATCGCTCTCGAAGCTTGATGAGTTCGCCTTGCAATTCTTTCCGTGAGGTCTCAGCTGCAATCCGCGCTTCGGTGGCCCGGCGCAAGCTATCTTGTTGGATGTACATTTCCTTCTCGATGGTGATCTTGGCCTCGTTCAGGGTATCGAACTTCTGCGTCACCTGTGCGAGATTGTGTTCAGAGAGCATTTGAACGTCGTCTCTGGATTGGCGCTCGCGGCTGAGATCTGCCTGGGCTTGGAAGACCTGACCCTTCAGCTCATGGACTTGTTCTTCAAGCAGTTTCCTGCTCTCGCCAGCCTCCGCATCTTCGGATCTTTTGTTTTCGAGGAGACTCTTGAGGTCCATGGCTTCACGTTGAAGCTGTGCCTGCTCGGAACGCATGGCATCTCTCTCCGCTTGTACCTCACGAAGACGAGATTGCATATTGTCGTGGCGAGTTGAAAGAGCACCCATTTCCTGCTCGATACTTCCTCGTTCCTCCTCGTGTCTGTTGACATCGTTCCGAAGGACAGCCATCTCACTCTCCTTTCGCCGAAGGAGATCCTCATAGCCTGTTGAGGTGGCGGACAATTCAGAGAGCTGGTCTCGGATGACTCTGTTTTCCTCAGAGACATCACGAACTTGTTGCTTGGACTTGTCCAGCTCCTTGGAAGTGTTCGCCAGCTTGATATCCAAATCTTGATCGGTCTTCAACAATTTCGCTTCCAGATCTTCAAGCTTGCGATCCTTCAGACTGAGGTGGCTTTGGAGCATCTTGACTTCTTGTTCCACTTCCCCGATTTGCTCGTTCTTCCCAGACAGTTGGTTTTCAGTCTCGGAGAGCTTGCTCTCGAGATCTTTCAGCTGGGCTTGCAATGAATTGTTGTCCGCTTCCAACTTCTGGATGATCAACCCTGCCTGCTCGAGCTGAGTGATCCGAAGTTGTAGCTGATCATCGATCTTCTTCTTGGCATCGATCAGGTCATCGAGTTGTTCTTCGAGGCCCTCTTGGTCGGCGATCGCACCGGCAAGTTTCTCGGCAAGCTCAATTTCGCGGTCCTGGAGGCGTTTGAAGATTTCCTCTTTGTCCAAAGCAAGAGCACGCTCACTTTCCAAAGTGTGCTGGATTTTCTGTATCTCGAGTTCAGTCCGACGACGTTCCTCGTCGAGTTTCTGCCGGTCGGAAAGATCTTGTTTCATCTTAGCTTCCAGCTGCAGAATTTTGTCGTCGCGCTTTTTGACTTCTTTCGCGTTCCTGGTATCACCCAACAAGGGCTTCATTCTGGAGAACATGCGCCACCAGGGGCTTCGGTTGAGCTCGAGATAAGAGTGGAAGTTTTGCTGGATGATGCGCGTTGCCTCGGCGCGATAGAGACGCTTGTTCGAGATGCGGCGCTGAACAAATCCTCGTGCAACTGACTGGAACTTTGACATGATTGTGCGGATCAGTTGATCACGTTTCTCTTCGAGATCAGCGAGAACACCGGCTCTAAAGAACACTTTGGTGCGGCCGACCCGGTACCAAGCTCGATCCATGCCGAGTTTCTCTAGCATGATGCGGGCAACACTCTGGCCCTCAAGATAACCCTTGGGCATATGTTGGCAGAGCACTTCGTATCGTTGTCTGAACTCCGCGAAGGGCAAGCGGTTGGGAAATCCCGTTCGGGCAATCCGAATACCTTCCAGCACACCATTACATCGCAGCTGATCGAGAACCAATGGGGCGTGCAACATCTTTGGTCGCTTCTTGTGGTTGGGCAGAATACAGCGAACGAAATGAGGATGAGTGGAGTGGAGTTGGGTCATCAAACTGGACAGCTGCTCCTTGTGTCTTTGCGCGACAGTGCGGAACAGGCCCTTCTTAACGCGGCTTCTAGGGTGATGCCCAGCCGCATCCTCCTCGGCCTCGGCACAGTCGGAGAACAGATGGGCGACATGAGGTGCGCTGGAGTCGGCGAGAAGACGGGTGATATTATCGTTCAAGGGGTCTTTGTTCTTTTCAAGCCAGTCGTTTGTTGTGTACTCCACCTCCGCTGCATAGTGGGTAAGAACGAAGCCTTGACTCAGACGCGACGCGCGGTACTTTGCTGTTTTGCGGTCCCAAAGTCCATGCAACTTCTCGGTGAAGGATTTGTCCGTGGCCTTTGGCATAACGCAGTCCTCATCCAGACATGAGAAGATACCAATCGGGTTGGTCAGCTCAATCAGATCAATCGTTGGCTGTAGGTCCTTTCCGAAATCAATGAATTGCCATTCAATCTGCTCTCGGGCATACTCTTCTTGCTCGAGAACAAACATGTGGTGGTTGAAAAATTGCTGAAGCTTCTCGTTGGTGTAGTTGATGCAAAGCTGCTCAAAGCTGTTGTTGTCGAAAATCTCGAATCCAGCAATATCGAGAACTCCAATGAAGTAATTGTCATCACTTGCCATCGAACGACCGAGTTGACCATTGATTCTGGAGACAAGGTTGCCAAAGCCACGCTCATAAATACCCTTGGAAAGAGCGTCAAGAGCCATGCGGACCTGCTCCGGTGTTTGCACTTTCTCTACCCACTCACGACCAGCCTTCACACGGGGGTGTAAGAGGCCCTTGACGAAGGACTCAGTTTCGATACCCAGCAGCTGACAAGCTTTCTCCATGCTGGCATAGCCCTCTGGCGCCAAGGCCGCCTGGTCAGCCCTTACGCTCGCCTTGGCAACTGTCACGTTACCCAGATGTAAAACGGCAGCGATGGTTCCCAGAATACAAAGCTGGTCCTCTTCATCGAAGTTCATGACGTGGAAAGCTTCGATGAGTGAGTTCCACTCATCCTGGTCTGATACGCCAACAATTGTATCATTTCCGTCTCTTGTATAGGCGAAGTCTTCGATTTGCAGGTCCGAGAGAAGAAGCTTTTGCCGCGTGGCGTCGTCTGCTCCCTGCAGAAGCTGGTAGAAAACGTGGTAGTTTCTTTCATTGGCGTTAGGTTTGACCACCCGAGACTTCTCGAGGAGATACCAATCAATCCAAGCACCCGAGATTTGACCTGATCTTGAGAACTCAATGCGAATGAATTTTCCGAATCGAGAAGAATTATGGTTTCTGACGGTTTGCGCATTGCCGAATGCTTCGAGGATAGGATTGGCTCGGAGGATCTGTTGCGAAAGACCTGTGATTTGCTTTGATCCAGATCTGGCGTATGGCGTATCTGAGGTGGCGACGGCTGCGAGATACTGGATTACCTTCTTGGTGTTCTCGGTTTTACCCGCACCTGACTCTCCAGTAACGAGGATGCTCTGATTCTGACCCTCTTCAACGAGATTCCGGAAGGCCTCATCTGCCATCGCATAAATATGGGGTCTCGTCTCCTCTCTGCCGCGGCCTTTGTACATCTTAATGTATTCGTTTGTATAGATGGGCAATGGGCAATATGGGTTGATTGTGACCAAGAAGAGTCCGGAGTACGTCTGTCATTCCACAAGGTTAGCCGCAGATATCTCGCTTTTCAATGTCAATTCAACCAACATAGATCAGATCAGATTGGTATCTAGTGTGCAGGTTATGCACCACCGATGCCTCGTTCAGGTGTGTCAACTCCGCCATATCATCTGCTTTGTCGAATTTTGCAGGATTGACCTTGTCCACCTGGTCTGCATCGACTTCTCGTTGCTGGTGTATGGTCAGCTACTTCATTCCTGCCGCACGTAGCAATGGATGGCTATCCTACATCACCATCGTCACTCTGCACCAGCAGGCGATCCCCTTCCAACTCCTCCAGAACCAAACCGCGGATGAAGGCATTCTCGGGATCTCGTAGCCACACGTATTTGTTCCCTGAGAAGTCGTTCTCTCCCTCTATCCCCCGAATCTGATCAGCTCCGCGTCGGAGCTCTTCTGTTTTAATGAAGCTCGGAGCAAAAGTGCCAGACGAAGGACTGTTCTTTGCTGAGTTCGATCGCTCTCGATTTCCACCCGGGGAAAATGTTGGCGACAGCTGGGAAACGGAGGTATTCCGCAGATGGCCTCTTGCAGATTCTAATCCATTTGAGGGTGTGATGATGGCAGATTTCGGTCTGCCGTGTGGTGAGGAATTCCCTTGCGAGGATGGTGGGCGCGCGAATAGACTCGCACGCTTGGGCGAGCCATTTAATTGAGAGGGCAGCATGACGTGTGTTCAATGGGACATTATTTCAGCGCGGCAGTTGTGATCATACCAAAAGCTGCACACTTTCGATAGAATTGCTGTGAGTAGAAAAGAACGGTGATCAATGCCACACAGGTGAAAAAGAGAAGTATTAGGATTGTTTCTTCGTTGGCAAAAAGTGGGAAGAGAGAGGTTATCCCAATGGTTCTCCGCAATGATGTTTGTTTACCCTGCGTTCCTCGGGCGCCCGCCGATAGCATGTGGTCCGTGCATATGTCACGTGAATAATTCGATCATTTTTGACGAAGGCGCTTAGACTAGCTCGGTCCAGTCCACCTTCACCTGCCTATGATCCTCATCCCTTTTTTTCGGGTCTTCATCTTTGATCTTATAGGCCTAAATCCGAACGATCACTAAGTTTTGGTAAATCTGAGTCTTGTTTCAAGTTGACGTCAAGTCTCTCGGAAAGCCGTCGACACAGTCAAGCCTCGGTTTTGGTCTTGCGCGACATCACTTTGGCACTCACACCCCATAATGAGCCTCGATACCTAGAATCAAACATTCGACACAAGAACTATCATTCCTTGAACGCGCTTTAAATTCGGGTTTCACGTCATGTCTGAGCAACCACCTCCCTCCTTTGGAGGCGCTCCCAACTACAACCAGCAATGGCCGCCCGCTTATCCCGCGATGATGCCCCAGAATTTCTCGATCCCCCAGGAGTATTCGGCGGTCAATAACCAGCAGAATCATGGCGCGCCATTTGATCATAACATGAGCAGTGTGGACGCGAATTCACGCATGCCAGCTTCCAGTGATGGTCTGAATCCAGCAGCGTTCTTCCCACCTCAGTTTCCATTCTTCAATCAGTTCGATTCCTCGCAATTCCCGCCTAATTTTTCCCCCATGCATCTCGCCTCAATGGGATTTCCCCCGATGCCCATCCCACCTCCGTCCTCCGCCGCACCTTTGCCGCAACAAACCACTCAACAACAATTTAAGTCAACATTCGTCAAACCGCCACAGTCTAAAAGGATACCAATTCGAGCACCGCCCAGTCGTGAGGAGGGAGAAGTCAGTGAGCCAGTGAACGAAAAGCCACTGAAGTCGAGTCGCAAACCTTCACGGCAATACTCAGACTTGGAAGAAGGAGAGACCATGTCCTCCAGTGGGCGCTCTTCTAGGAGGAGCAGTGGATCACGTACGTATCTTACGTCCGAGTCAGCTCACCCCGCCAAACTAACTTACAACAGCCTACAACCCCCCTCTCTCTGTCTCAGCAGACCCTAGTATCATTCAACGCGCGGTGGACACACAGACCAAACCAACGAAATCGGCAGCGCAGCTACGCATTCAAGCCCAGGGCGCTTTACTCAGCTTGGCTCCTCATCAAATTAGGTACAAGGAACTGGCTGCAGAGGGTATCAACCCTGTTGTTTTGAAACGCCTCTACGAAGAAGTGGGTATCAAAGTTACCCTTGATTCCGACTCCACAGTTTCGACTCGTGAGGGTCCATCTAGTATCACTCAACCCGACAAGTCGTCGCCCTCCATCAAAGAACCTCAGAGCTCATCGAAGGCAAACATCCCTGCTTCTCAGACTGCCGTATCTGCGGCTCCTGGATCGAAGTCCTCCAAACCTATGGAGCGAAAAGAGCTCATCGCTCAGATGCTAGCTGAGAAAGCCGCCAAGGTAGCTTCCAAGGAACCTTCGCCTATCGATAGAACCACTTCTGCGCCCGTTGTCTCAGAAGCCCGTCCTCCGAAAGAGAAAAGCAAAGCTCAGACAGAGTTAGCCAGGCAGCGAATCGAGGAACTCAAACAGAAAGCATTGCTCAAGACCAAACAAAAGCTGCAGGAAACTCTATCGCCCAGCTCTCAAGAAGCTCCGGCGCCGGCTATTCATCATCCGCTACCTGTCCGACCCCCTGTTCCAGAATCCCACGCCCCTGCTGGGCTTCCTGGGCTTCTCATGTCTTCAGGGCCTTCGCAGCAGGCCGAGGAAGCTGTTCCTGATTCCACACCGATCTCTCGGACAATTCATCGCAAACGTCCTCTAGCGTCTGATTTTGACGAGCCATTCACAAATTCAAAGAAACATTTCAACCCAACCGTCGATCGCTTCAAGCCTGCTGACAAACTTATCATTGCAATCAGTGATGATGAGTCTCTCTACGGCGACGACGAGGATGATCAAATGGAATTGGATTCTGGTTCAGAACGGGAAGCGACTCCCCTAGTCAGTTCGGCCAACACCAACCCCCTAGCCTCGGGGCATTTATCAAGCACACGAGCTTCGACCTCCACTCCGCAGGCAACTCCCAGCTTGAATGATCAAGGTCACATCCAATCGAAAGATCTGCAGATTCAGGAAATGCGACGTAGGATCGCAGAGCTGGAACTTCGTCGAAAGTCCAAATTAGCTGCCAGCCAGACCCAATCACCTCACACTCCTGACGACTCCAGCGCTTCGACAAGTGCCCCATCAAGCTCAGCCGACGTCGGAGTTTCCGATGCCGGTGTATCCATGGCTTCCCATGACGGCCCTACATCAAAGCCACAAACCCCCGCACTAGAGCCTTCGTCGGCTCAAACTAATGAAAGCCCGTCTTTGGACACTGCCCCTGCCTCGGCTTCGTCTGAGTCTGGTTCCGAAGGCTCGGTCATGGAGGAGTCTGATGACAGCAGCAGCGAGAGCTCGGATTCTAGTGAAGACGAGGATGATGCTTCCAGCTCTCCCGTGCCCGCCTCTCCTGTTCATGTCGATGTTCCTGCGGTAGCTGAGCCCATGGACATCGAATCTTCACCACAATCACAGCCCAAGGTTGCAAATGTGAACGGCGATCGCACAGACGATATGTCACAACGTGAATCTTCCGTTGAGTCTGAAGCGTATGAGCCGCCGGAGCCTGAATCTGACGCACAGTCCGAAGGCTCCAGCTACAGCCCTCCTCCCTTCAGCCCAGCTCCCGATCCCGTAGACAGCATCGCAGCTTCGATGCCTTCACTTGATGCAGCTCAACCTACTGCAGAACTAACGACCGCCCCTCAGGTCTCCGATGCACCATCTCAGGTGGATCTCCAGGCTGAGAATCTTGGCGTATGAATACTACCTTGCTCTCAAATTCGACAGCGGCCATGCACTAATCCATAAATAGGTCGAGAATTCCTCTGCAGACCCCGTACCCAAGCAATCGGCACACAAGTTCACGCCCTACACTAGTCCACTTCGATCTTTCAAAGCCTATCGCTATCACCCCAATTTCTCTGAAGATATTGCGAGTGGCTACCGCTCATTAACTTACAGTCATAACATCGACTCGATGAAATCTTTATGTCCATATGAAGTTTCCGGGGGCGTTTGCAACGATCGATCTTGCGAGTTTCAGCATCTTCGGGATCTCTCTTTAAGCGGTGCGTCGACATGAACAATATGCAACATCCCATCTCGATTTCGAGCTACCCCACGACGTCTTGCTTGCGTCATCAAGTTTGATTTGATTCATCTTCCTCTCCTATGTTCACCTGGATATACTTGAACTTGCCCGTCCCATTCGTCCCATCACTTTTCTTCGGTTGCACAGTGCATCCTCCTTCTGATACCCCTTCTCTCATTGCCTGCGTCTATTGCCCTTCGCCCTCTCTTTGCTTGTTTTCAAACTCGATACCACACCTATATATTTGCCCTGTCCGTATGCTGACCACAGAGCCATTAACCTTGACAGACGACAAGATCCTCATCCAAATGGGTTCTGCCCGAGAGGGACAAACCGAAGAAGAAAAAGAAACATATCTCGCTGGTTTGAAGGAGATCATCAATGATCTCCGGCGTGATAAGGTGAAAGATTTCAACACTGTGGCCTCAGAGATAGCCGCATACCGTAGGCGCTTCCTCCAAGACCCGTCGCGCGTCTTATCCCTGTAACTCTCTCCCGTCCTCATTCCTGAGACACTTTTGGGTCTTGCAAGGTGAGCTGTCTTCCATTTGTTCTGTGAGCACCGCCATCGAAATTTCTTTCTTTGGTCGGGGGAAAAACAATACCTCACAAACATCATCACACTGCATCCATCGCTTGGGACTCAGGCTGTCCTCGCTGTGGCTTCCTGCCCTCCATCACTGGACGATTTTCTTTGTCGTCGCTTGTTTCCAGGCTTTCATGACCTGGCCCTATGCATCTTTAGCCGAACTGGCGTTTCTATCACAACCTTCCAATTCCATCCGGCTGTGTTGCCGGATGCGATTGTACGATTACAATTCTGGTGGACTTTCACAGCACATATTATTAGCGCTCTTTCAATACGTATTCGTTTTATCCAATCCAACTTTTTTCCCATCCCGAGACCCCTATATACATTTCTTGCAGCTAGGTAGAAAATCGCAAAAGATGCAACTTTGGAGTCTGCCCTCTGAACCTGAAATGCCTGTAACCTTGGAAACTCTAGGGCTAATCTCCACGTGGACATGTGGTGGAATTTCCCTGCAACTCTACTCACCCAACCAGGGATATATAGCGGCAACATCGGAAAGCAACTCCCGAAACCAACGCGAAAAACCGAAATTCAAGGGAAGTCTTGAAAGCTCGATCATCAGCTACACAACGGCTATGATTTAATCTCCCCGTCAGCCCACGTTTGCCGATGGTCCCATATTTCAGCTACCATGTACACATCAAGGTTGGTATATACTAGCTGAGGATTGGGGGCCGGAACCTTGGGGGGTAAGAAAGAGCCCAGACCCAAAATAGAAATCCAGCACACTAAAAGAACACAAAGTGGAAATTACCGTGAATATCGAGAGAAAAGCGAAAGCGAGAAAAGGGTGGGCTCTAAGGCTGGCGGCTACTAAACATAGCGCGAAGTCCGGGTCAGAATGGGGGCCAAATGTAAGTTGGTGCAACTGCTTCGACGTTTCAAGGGTACATTCCGAGGTTTTGGCATGCCAATAATAGCATGATGAATATAGTTTTCAGATATTCTTGCTCATAATTAACTTCGATGTAATTTTGGCATGGTTGCGCAGATGACATTTTGATCCTAACTAAGGTGATATCATAGATCTATGCCGCGAGATACGAGTGAGTCAGGGCGAGGCGCAATAGCGGATCCGAGGGAGTAGAATCCGACAGGTTCTCGATTATTGGTGCTCTCATTTGTTTATTTTCAAGTAGTTTCCCCCGGTCTGTACGGAGTATGCCATGAGGAAGTCAGTCATAATTGTACTAGTCAACTCGGATGGGTCACATTCCGTGCGCCCGAGAGAGTCGGAGAATATCAGGTGCCATTCTGCCGTTGTGGAGATGATGAGAATCCAGTAGTTCATACTTCAGACAAGAATAAGCCGTAGTATTGTCGAAGAGTCCGCGGAGAGTGACGGACCAAACAAGCGCGCGAAGAGGGTCCGAAGAGCCAAGCCAAACCCTTCCGGGGCGCACAGTCCACGCACAGCCTCGGAGAGTGGGGGTGATTGTTGATAACATTGGAAAGTGTCATGTTGGAAGAAGATGGAGGGGAAAATAGAAAGGACAAAAATAAAAATAGTCAGAGAGAACACAACGTAGCATAATGCGCATCAATACCTGAGGCTGAGTTCTGGGGGAAATACCCGTTACGAAGAAGTGAAGTATACGAGACCAAGAGCGGAGAAAGAGCGTAGATGCACGGAGTCTCCGCCAAATCTACGAAGCCAAGACCGCTTCTTTACTATGAGCCGTAGGGCTGTTTGCTGCAGATGCCAGGCAAAGGAGCGGTAAACGGGCAAAGGAGCAACAGGCTTGACAGCGCCCGGGCGCAGGTTTCTGCACTAACACCTTGGCTGGTAAATTATGATATGCAACATCCACTCAGAGCCCACCCCGGGCACCTTTAATAGTCGAGCCGCAAATAATTCCAGCCAGTCATGGCCGGTTCAAGTGGAATACATGGATTTCACGATTGCCCGGACTGAGGCTCGGACAGGGTTTGCTGCATGGAAGATCAGGAGTTCGATGACTCTTTACATGGCGCAGTCGGGCACCGAAAACAGAGAGAAACCCACTGAAATGATTCAGATTGAAAGCGGACAGTCTTAAAACTACTAACCAAAGTGAAGGAATAGTTCAAAAGTGAAATTGGACAAGGCAGACTGCCATGAGGGAACCGGCCCCCGCTGACCTCATACCCGCACTAAACTAAATCGGGAACAACAAGTATACACTCTTTCTAGTCTTGATGCAACAACAATGCGACAAAAAAATGCAAAAATAATACACCAGGATATATGCTCATGACCCATCGCTTCGCATAAATCAGATCTCAAATCCAGCCAAATGAAAGCACAATTAAAAACACAGTAAAAAGACAGTTCGAATTCACTATGCCGAAGCGTCAGCTGCAGGAACAATGCTGAGTGAGAATCAGAGAGAGAGAGCTTACCATTTCGCTCGTAATATTCAGTCTCGGCCGGCGAGACCGATCAATAAGAATCTCACTTGATGTAGGCGCAGCTGCCACAAGCCGTGTGATTGCACATTACACACTGAGGCTGGACCTCATAGATCTTGGGGCCGTCTTGACATTTGCAGCAAATGTACATGTGAGTACCGCCGTGTGTCCGTGTTCCGCCTAGTGAGCCCGACGAGACGCCTGTGTGCTCTGGTCGTGGGAGTGCCATCACCCGTGGAAGCTCCGGTACAACTATAGACATCGTTGTGGGCTTGAAGGTTGGAGAGGCAGGTGGGCTCATGGGGACAGCGGCGGGATATGGTGATGTGATGTCGCAGGTGTGAGAGTGGGAGTGGACGGCCATGTTGTCAGAGATCTTCTCTTGAGTGCAGCGATTGCAGCGAGCCACTCCGCACTGAATGCAGGCTTCGTGGAGTGCTAGGTTGTGAGGGCCGAAGTTGCAGCGGCAGCAGTACCAGAGACAACCCATTGTTTTTGTGTAGTAGATGTTGTGTATAAGATGATTTGATATCAAAGACAGAGTCAGAGGCAATGAGGTGAGGTTGCAGGTGTGAAAGGCGCGGCGAGCTGTATAGATGTAGGATGTATGTCTAGTCTCGGGTTGCGCGAGCTGTACTGATCAGATGGAATTGAGTTGAAGGATGAATTAGATTTTTAAACACGGGGGATCAACGAGGCTATTTAATCTGAAGATTACAAGAGACAGAGTAGAAGAGTTGACCAGAAAGACAAGGCAGCGCTCTGTTAGGACATAGCCAACAGCCCCGTCTGCCTTGCGCGGAAACCGTATTTGGTAAGGCCAAATTCTTTGCCCGGGTCAGTATTGGGCTATTGGGCCCACTGGGCGAGTGAGAGCTGCTTAGTTGCACATCGTCCGGGGAGATGGGTCGCCCGAGCTGTGGCCCCGGGCTCTCTCTTGCCCCAGGCATATCGACCTGCGCCTAGAATGTGAAATGACACACTGAAGAGCGGGCGTTTTGACTCAACGGGCGCCCCCACTATCAGGGCTAAGCAAATAATCTCACCGTCTCTACTGCGCTGGCTTACCCGGGGAAATGTATGACTTTCGGTACAATCTGGCGGGTTCGGGGCAACCGAAGAAACGGTCAACCTCGTCACATCCTCGGATTCCTCTGGCGCGGTTGATGCCTTGCACCAGATCGTGTCCGTCAATTGGTTTCCCAGGCGTCCGATATACTCCACTCTTTTCTGAATTTCCAGGCAGCTGTTGCGCCAAAACAGAAATGAAGAGTCATCGCGAAGTTAGGTCACCCGCCCAGCCTTCTGTTGCCTAAGTCACCCAGGCTCACATTCTGACCTTCGAATATGACGATGTGGAATCATTTTCATCGACAATTTGGTTTAGGTATTGACAAATACAGAATTACGAGATGCTGTGAAACCCCAAGGCTGATTTCTAATTTATTTTTTTCTCTCCCATTCCACGCCATGTGCTATTTCAAATACCATTTTCTACCGATTACAACTGTAGTATCTAAATAGAGAGTACTCCGTACTCCGTATGAGGTGATCCGCTAGAACAATTTTGGATGTCGGGGACGGTCGCAGCTGAGGTCAACGAAACGTGGAATAAGGCCTGACAAGGCTCGTTATATCTGAAACGAAATTATCAAAAAATAACAAACTAGCTGCATCAATTAGGGCAACAGGTGTTCCCCTGATGTCCCCCGATCCATGGGCGCATCGGAGCAAACCCACGGGTTCGAGAGATTACGTCAGGTTTGCACTGTTTGACTCGGCTGCCTTATGCGACATGTTCCTTGATCCTCTTACTATATCCATGCATTTCATATCCTATCTTTGACTCCATATGGCGTCCCCCGCGGCGCAAAAGCGCGTCAATGTCGCTGTATCCAGGCTGATCCCACCCGTGTTACTCGGCGCCGTGGTCTACGCTTCTTACGCGGTCACGAAACCCTTGTGCAGTGAGTACCGCGGCTGATTGCTGTGCCTGGAGATTTGCGGAATCCAGAGAACTAACGCAGTATGCACAGTCGACTATTTAATTCATCCATTACCTTCCTATCACCGAAACCCTCGAGTCGGCGCTGGCGCTGCGATCCTTACCGTCTATTATATCCTTTTAATCCCCATGGTTGTCACATACCTGCATCTTTATTACCACGTCCTTTGGAACCCTGGATATCTTCCCCTCGGCGAACAGAAGCTGCAGGATGATGAAAGTAATGAAAACGAGAAGAAGTCGAAGAAGTCGCACCGGAGGCGCCATCGGAGGAGCGCGCGGAAAGCCGACCAGGAGAAGACGACTCAGTCGGAGACTGACGTGGAAAGGGGCTTGGGTCCCGTTTCTGGAGGCGCGGAAGCTTCATTGGAGCTGGATCTGGAGAGCTTTTATACCAAAGATGTCTTTGTGTGCCAGGAGGACGGTCGGCCTCTTTGGTGCTCCACTTGCTGCCAATACAAGACAGATAGGGCGCACCACTGCCGGGAGCTGGGCCGCTGTGTGCGCAAGATGGACCACTTTTGTCCCTGGTATGATTTGAGTCTTTGGAATTGACTGATCTGTGCTAACAGGTAGCAGGGTTGGAGGTGTGGTGTCGGAGACGTCGTTCAAGTTCTTTATTCAATTTGTGGTGTACACCTGTATATACTGCACTTTCGCGCTCATAGTGTCTGCTTATTTCACTGCAGAGATTCGAAGAAACGTGAGTTCAACTGATCTGCAGAGCTTACATACTGTTGTGTCAACCTGTTGCTAACTTCTTTCAGACCGGGGAGCAAACGCATATTGGTGCGTCTGTATTGGACTGTGAGTACTCTGCATCATGTTGATATCTGCTTGACACTAAACAATCACTAGGAGCGCACTCTTCGCCTTTTTCACAGCTGGAATGACTCTGAGTTCGTTGCAAATGGGCATATTTAACATCACAACAATCGAGAACCTCAATCGGCGCACCGCAGTCTGGACCCTTGCCATCCGTGTGCCCGAGTATCTTCTCGATCGTCTCTGGGATACCCAGTCCCCCTGGGCTCCAACATTCCGTATGGTCTCATATCCACCGGAGACATCAACCGCAAGCCAACCGCAAGCCACAAACCCCTCCGCCGGCGAGCGCCACGTGTTTGCCATACTCCACACCCTACCGGGCGAGAACCCATTCGACCTGGGCTCTCCATTCAAGAACCTCCAGCAAGTCATGGGGCGCAGTGTACTCGATTGGCTCCTACCGATAAAACAGAGCCCATGCGCCGATCATAGCAGCATGGAAAGCCACTACGCCCTCGGCCCCGTTGTAACCCGCTTGAAGCAGGAGGCTGGACTGGTCCCGCCCGGGAATGGGGCCATTTCGGACCCCCCACATTCGGGGCGTAGCCAGCGAAGGAAAAATACCCATTGATGATTCGAGGAATATTTCAAGGGCACTTTACTCCGTACTGTGTCTCGTGCATTGGATAACGATATAATTAATGCCAAACGTATCCACTTTGTACACTATTGGATTTTCTCACTGGCATGATAGGACTAGTCACATTCCAACGGGCCGATCCAGCGTAGGGCTGAATATTGTCATTGCGTAGGTGGTTCCGGTCTTGGCATATCACCTACACTGGAATGTCATGTGTCAATGTGTCCCTAATCTTTCTTTTGTCTCCTACAGCGAAGTGATCACCGGGGTACATGGCACGCTGACGCTATAGACGAACGGTGGACTGAATTTGAAGTGGATTAGCCTGGATGCCAGGGCACATGAGACCAAAAACCATTTCAAGGTTAGAAGAGAACCTTGGAATCACTGACAGTCCTCCAAGGGCCATACATTGGCGAATACCTAATGCAGTCGATTTCCAACCTTGGAGAGGCCACAACTAAATATACCCAGAAAATACCTCAAGGCCCCAGGAAGGCGTGAAAGCAGAGATAGCCTGAACAATCCAATTCTCAACTGTGTACACTGCAAGTAAAATTTAAATCCCGAGGTCTGCTCAGCGTGGGCAGTCTAGCAAAATGTCTACCATAGAATGATCGCTAAGATGCCGCGAGAACTCCCAAATTGACCCCAAAGCACATCCATCTACACGAAAGAAAAATCCCGAAAATGCAATGAGAACATGAATAAGCAACCAAAAGAATCTGGGCAAAGAAAGGAAAAGGCGTGAAAGAAGAGAGACACCAGATGCACTGGCAAGAAACGTGATAATATGGCACTTGTCTACGCGAATATCCTCAGATCACTGAACATTTTCGCTTCTGCAAGTTCCGCAACGGGTATGCGAACAGCAGGGGCATCGTGACTCCGGTGCCAAGTTGGGGTTCACCATCTGCTTGCAACTGCAGCACGTCCACCAGCCTGCTGCCATTTTTGGGGCACCCGTCGACAGGGTCTCGGTGGGCGTGAAGGTAGCCACAGTTTTCGCCATGTATAGAACCGACAGAGAGCGGGACATGAGGGAGGGTCTCAGGTCCTGGTGGTTGTAAGAGCACTCGGAGTAGATAGTGGACCAGTCAGATGGAAGACCGTCGGTCTCAGTGAGGAAAGCGTGTGTGGACATGGTGAATTGATGCGGCGATGGATCAATTGGCAGGTCTAGAGGACGACTCGTAGATGCTGTGATCTTGAAACAGCTGGTTTGATAGAGCTCGAGGAGTGTTCGTCTATATATAAAAGCTGTTCGTGATATATCAAGCTCGAAGTCTGATTCTAGGGTGTCAGAATATCGAAAACCGCCCCTTTTATATCCAGTTGTTGATACACAGGCCTCCAGAACCAGGGCACCCATCATCAAGCGCATCAAATAGAAAAGCGAGGTCGAATTCTGAACCCGATGATCAGCCACAACCCGAACAGCAAGCCCAAGTCGAGCCCTCACCCCCAGGACTCAAACATCCAATGGGAGACAGATCGAAAAAGCAAGAACAAAAAGCACTCCAGAATTGGTGCGTTGCAGCATAGACCAACCAGCCAGAGCCAGAGCCAGCGACACTTGGCTGTTCATACCTACATTCACCCGTGACCCGGGCCCGGCTCCGCCATTGAGATGAACAACACACACCGGGGCAGTGGGAAAATACCCAATTGCACTTGGACTACGAAGATCCAGATGCTTTGGTTGCCATTGCTAGCCTAAAGATGTCGATGTCGATGTCGAGTGTTGCTCGCCTGCCATGAGGCCGACCGGATCATGTTTCAAGGCTGCCAGAAGAGATTATTGTGGTACATGGAATAGGCGAGATTGGGCGTCTATTTCCGATAATATGAATGCGATAATCGTCTTTGGCGTGCCTGTGTACCTCGGCTCGGGCGTCTGGGTCTAAGCCTCTGGCGGGTGCGAGGGTGAACCAGAGGGGTGGAAATGAGCCACGATCGGAGAACGCCGCTGTTTTCTGCCTAAGGTCGATGAGTTGGCGGGCGAAAGAGATGTCTAGAAGTCAGTAGGTTTTCTAGAATGGGGTTCGTTGACGTCGAAGAATGGTGGAGACGAGCGGCGTGGTCACGGGTGTATTTTGCCCTTTGTTCCAAGTCCGTGAAGGTTCATTTTGACCTGTCAATGCTTCTGGTTCCCTTCTCTGTGTTTTTGTTTCTGTTTTCATTATCGATTCTTTGTGTGCAATGACGTTCATGACGCACATGGTGATCTAGCCCATGTAAAGTCCCTCGGAGATTGACAAGAAATGTCTTAACGGGTGACCGAGCGCCTTCTACTCGACCTCCTTTAGGTATACAAGCTGCGATCAGTAGTCTTCCAAGCTTGAGCATAACAAAGCCGAAGTTTCCATGACATAGCGTCATTATGAAGTACTCATGGTCTATAACCCTACACCGGACGATTGGGCCATTTGCGGAAGTAGTATCTAGCTCTGAGCCATTGTTCACCTGAAAGCCTCTCTGGACCAGAATTTCCCAAGATTAGAAGTCCAAATATTCCAATTAGACCTCGGGATCAATATGAGAGAGAAAGATATATCCCATTGACGAAGGGAAAGTTCAAATCAATAGCCATACAGTAAAATAGTACCCGAGTACGACTGACAGTATGACCTCATCTCCGAGAGTTTGCCCGGGTTCCGGGCGAAACGGCAGAAGTGGATTCAGAGAGCCTCACAGTGTCAGAAGGGGACGTTTCATGGTTAAATTCCAATCCATGGGTTTCAAGCGGCCCCAGTTTCCGGCCCTCAGTGATCCGCGGTACATAAGTTGATGATCACTTCGATCTGAAGTTTGATCTGTATAGTGTTGATAGTGTTGAATACTCGTGGATTCGAGTAGAGTCTTTGAGTTGTGTACGGAGTAGACAAAGAAACTAAAGCTAACGGCGGGGTTTTGTCATCAATCCACTTCGATCTGCGTCATTGTTTGGCAACTTTTCTTCTCTCTCCTATTCACCGATTTCGACTCCTCGTCCAAGCTTGTGTGTTGGGCAATTATTGGGCTCCACTGGATGGGACTCGTGTCGCAAATTAGCGTCCTCCAATTTCGTGGGCCTTAATTCCCTCCTTTTCCCTTCAGTCGCTGTTGGGCATTGCTACAAGAAATCAACAAACTGCAGCCCAACTCGGTACCCCTGATCCTCAATCTTCTCTGACGCCGACCGGAGAAGTTGACCGAGTGATATCGGCCCTCAGAATCACTACCAGGCCGAATCCAGCGGCCGCCGGACCGTCTATACCCTCAATTCTACACAAAACCGCCACCATGTCAAGCCATCGCTATCTCTCCCCCAGCCGTGGACGGCACACTTTGATTGATCCGATGCGGGCATCGACCGGCACGGTTCAGACGGGATCCTCCTACGATCCTTATGATGCCCCTCGGCGCCACAATTATGACGATTACCCCTCCGACACGGGCTACGCCAGTGCCTACGGGTATCGTCCAGCGCGGGCATCGACGCTCGAGGCCCACCCTGTTTCGACCCATCGTGTTCATGATGCGACTGCATCCGCCAAGAAACGAACCGAGTACAGCGTCCAGCCCACCAGGCACAGAAGCAACACAGCCTCCGCTGCGGAATTCACACCCCACGTACGCCGAGTGGCACCTGACACATCTCGCCATCATCTCTCCCCCGTGCAACATTCCATCCAACGGCGCTCTCCAAGTCCTCTTCCTTCGGCGTCAGAGCCTCATGTAGTGACTGCTTCGCCTCGACACCCCGCACACCGCCGGCTATACAGCACCGATTACGCCAGTGACCATGGACGACGTGACCCGCGAGACGATGGGAAACATCGCACAGCCCACAGCTCATCTAGACACCACCCGCCATCCTATTCAAGACGTCACCCAGCTTACGACGGATTGAGAAAAGGCGACGACATTGATGACTTCGATGCTTACTCTTATACAACACCTCGCGAACAATTCGACCGTGACTACCCGGTCAAGCCTCGCACCCGCAGCTCCAGATACTCGCTTGATCGGCCGATGAGTATCTCCGGGATGGAGGACAGTCCCCAGTGGGTGGCCCGCAAAGAACGTCCTCGCGGCCCTCCCCCTACTTCCTGGGGCTTCGACAAGATTCCACATCAGCGGGAACGAAGCTCAACACGCAAAAGTCACGACCATCGCAACACGCATGGATCAAAAGAAGAAATTCACGACCAGGCCCTGGTTGCCGTGCCGCACGATTCTGACGAAGAGTATCTCCCTCGTCATGAGCGCTCCCACCGCCGTCACCGCAGACACCATGAGAGCGACCGAGGCCACCGTTATGCGGATCACTCACCAAACCCGCACGATAGCAGCGGTCTCGTCGCCCCTCTCGCCACCATGGGTCTTGGAACCGCTGCTTTGGGCGGTGGCTATTCCGACGTCGAAGATTTCGATCGTCACCGCCCGTCAAGACGCGTGCACAGACGTGGTCATGATGATCGTGATGGCCATGGCCCCGACCCTACACAGACCTCGTCAAGGGACCTGGTGACAGCAGCCCCAGGCGCTGAAAAGAACAGCCAAAACTACCTGGATCCAGAGGAGGCCCATCGCCACGGTCGGCGACGACGTTCTCGTTCCCGACGTCGAACACACCACAACGACGCGGAGACTTCCGACGATGACTTGCAAAAATATAGACGAGAGGCTGCTGCACCGGCCCAGCCTCGCTATGGTAACAGTAGCACCGATACCTTTGACAGCGAGCATGACCACGGCCGTGACCGCTCGCGGCATCGCAGGCCTCGGGACCACTCGCGTGGATATCACAGGTCTCGCTCCCGCCACCGTCTCCTTGAAGACGGCACATCCAGCGAGCCCCGCCGGTCGCCGCCGAATGATATAACTAAAGACGACTCTCGGAGGGTTGTAGCGGTTGAGCCGCCCGCTGCGCCCAAAGAACCCGAGGCGGTGCCTCCAAAGGGAATTCTGAAGGCGCCCCGTCCAGCCTTCCCGGAAGAACCGAATCCTGTCAGGGAGGGAGTAGCTCCTCTCAAGGACGCCACAAAAGAAGGCATCCCTCCAGGCGCCCGCTGGACTAAGATCGACCGACGCTTAGTGAACCCTGAGGCCCTCGAAGCGGGCAACGAGAGATTCGAGGAGAGGTCAGACTACGTGATTGTCTTGAGGGTGTTGAGTAAGGAGGAGATCCAGCTCTACGCGGTGAAGACACAGGAAATCAGAGGTAAGACCCTACCACCCAGCCACGCACCTAGGCTTTGGGCGTAAAAGTCAATCGCTGATGTTTTATCTAGACACCCGACACAGGGAGCAAGCTCGCGAGAGGCGCAAGTCCCGAGACGAGACTCAGCGCCACGGCCGCCACGGAGAGGAATCATCCAGCGACGATGAAGACGAGGGTGATGATGAGCCGAAGCAGCTCGAAGCACCCCATAATCCCGATGAGTGGCGCCCAGTCCTGCCAGAGCGTCCACGAGAAACAACTCACTCGGCACCGGATGGTCAGCGCCCAAGAATGGCGGTCCCGTCTGCCACTCCTGCATAGATTCCATTTTTCTAGCGAAATCCATTAGAGTCTATCAGAACGGCTATACGTATAAGATCGCAGAACCCGGTATTATATAAGACTAGATCATACAGCAGATTAAAGAAAATTAAGCAGCTCGCTGTATGATATCACTGGTATACCGATAGATCCCCTTCCTCGGCTAGACTAAACAGCAAGGCAGCAAAAACAACAGCCACCCATAGAAGCACATCATGCTATCGATACTCAAACCTCTAGCTTCACAAAAGGGCGTCCACATGCCTCTCTTAATGTGAGGCATTTACTGCACCTCGGTTACATTCAAGAGCACTCAAGATCGACATCGAAGTTTCACATACAATGAAACCGGCAATGAAACCACGCAGAGCCAAAGTCTGTCTAAGGCTTTACCTATCAGGGCGGGAGATCCATCGCTAGAAATTCTTGCAAGTTCTGATAGAGTGCATGATTGACGAAACCACGGCACTTGGTCGTGCTGATAAGGATGGACCCCCGGGGCCGGGATCTGACACAATGCAACCACTTGTTTCATTCAGTCTACGATGTTTGTTGATGACACCATTGAATTTCCCAAGATGGTTGACCGGGATTCATGGGCTTGGAGCTTGAGAGCTATCTCCGGAAATGTTCATCGTCAATAGTCATATCTAATTCCAAGGTCCCGCATACCGGCCCGAGAGTTATAGATGTCGGGATCGCCACCGGTGCATTGATATTGATAGGAATCTGGCACAGGAGTACATAGGATTGGCTGCCATCGGGACACCTCTAGGACTGAGCCTATGCAAGCAACTCTTCGGACCCGTGGACGCAGCATTCACGGGCTACACATGACTCTTGAGACCAGGCATCAACCCTGGTACCTTGGAATGTACATGGATATTTACTGATCCTCTCAATGTCATTGCAAGGGACATCAGAGAATCCCAAGGTTGTCATTTGCAGCATCCACAAGTTCCATGTGGTGGGTAGCTTGGAAGACCCTCGATGAAGCCATAATCCTGAAATGCAATTATCAATGGCAAGCTTCATGTTCGATCAAGGATGATGAATCTGATATTTGACGTTAGCTATGTTTGAACGATGCGTGGAAGAGAGTTCAATATCTGTGGCCTTTGACTGGGTATTTGGCTGCGAGGCTGGCTGCAATGTCAAGAAGCAGAGTGATGTTGTCCATGAAACCTTTTGTGGTGTCGCTCGAATCGATGCCTTCTGAGGTCCCTGTGGGACTTTTATTGCAGGGAGGCAGTGGGATGAATGTGTGCATACTTATTGAATGCCTGCCTTGTTCAGTGTTGTGTTGTCCCAACGAAAACCTTAAAGATATCTCCATCGACACTTTTATTACAGACACAAGTAGCAAATTATCAGAACTTCGTCGTCAAAGTAGATCGCAGAGCACTTCCAAGGTTTAGGGATTACAGGCATACCCAACTTGTGTATATTAGAGCATCTCGCTGAAGACACGCCATTCAATGATAACACTGTTCCGTAGTAGACAGAGACTGCATGAAAATTGCATGTTAACAGTTCCAAGTTTGCTGCACCACCCACAACCATTGGACGATAGGTTGCTCTACGGAATACCACAACATCAACTTAATGTCGTGATAAAGTCCTTATCCAGCATATACTCTGATAACACGTACGTCATTGAACACAGCGCTAGGCATAGCCAAACGGCCACCTCGCACAAGCGCCCCTTGGGAAACCTCGCAAACGGGAAAATTACACGAAGAGCAAACAAAAATTCTGCGCTTACGAATATCAATGTCTTGCTTGAGGCCTGAGTGGAGCGACCCCGCCGCATTCCTTTGCAATAATCTATGTATGAGATTTCCAACGGCGCCTAAATCCTAGCTAGTCCCTGCTAGTGACAACGTCTCCTATAGTGCATAGGAAGAAAAAAGCAATGAGCAACCAGCTCAAGTGGGGGTAGTGTCAAACAGAAAAGAAAAGGGGTGGAAGTAGCACGTTCAATATCGAAGTTGCATGGTGGCTGCAGGTTCTAGACACACGCCACGGAGACAAACAATTGAGGGCCCGTAGGCTGTCGGTTCCTCCATACCGGCGGAGGTTTAGGAGACACAAACATTTGTGGATTTCCAAGCACTACAACCATTCACCTGAGGGGCAATATATGATCAATTTAATTCACTAGACAGCGAAGTACACACCAAGACTATACGGGTACGGGTCACCCCGTGTTCGAGGTTTTGTCATACCTGAATCACCCTTGCTACTACCTTGCAATTTGCCCGGGTGAATAACGATAATAGACAAAGTAAGGATAGGGGGGTGTGTGAGCCAAGGAACAAAGAAACAAGACCCCGTTAATATCCCATGGGAGGCATCGAGATTCATTTCCAACGTAAACTACTGGTTAAACATTCAGCCCATTGTTACATGGCTGTAAAGGCGAGTATCAAATCAAAGAGGCCAGCACCTACCCAAAGCGTGATAGTACCTCGCATTTATTCGGAGGATTGTGATCACATCTCCCATCACGTCGGCAAAAGCCGACACTATAACTCAAAGGGCCTCCTACTAACTTGGGATTAGAGATATGCGGGATTTTTAATGAACGTGCCTTATGGGGAAAGATAGGCAGAACGTGAACCAAATTTTTCTTTCAGGGCTCAGACCCGAATCGAGTAAAAGGAGGCCCGGAGTTTGGGGATCTACAATCTTGTTTGCGGGTGGAGTTGGTCCTTAATGGGTGGGCGTGATGGCCGGGTAGTGATCATATCCACAACACGAGTCATACACTGTGGCGACATGGAAAATCCGGCACGGAGCACGGAGCACGGAGTCAATATCCACTGAGAAAGAAACTGGGTAGACGTATAGGAAAGGCGCCTGTTTAAGTTATGAATTGTAGATCAACGTGGAGGGGAGCTTGTTTCTGACCCCATTGGAGGTCTTGGGGTGGCCCGTTTACTTGGCTCGGGACTGATCCGCCAAATAAGCTACTGTGACCAGGAAGGAAATGTCCCATCTGACATCGAGATCTTCCCCTGTATATAGTGCTTACGTCGTGTGAACCTGGGAAGAGATCTACGGAGTATATGGAGGAAAGTGTGACCTTCTGTTGTCATTTTCGGCGGTGATGTAATTTGGCTTCGAGCAATTTGAAGCAATTTGCAACATTCTTGCCATGTCTGTCTGAGATCGCCGTAGCACGGGACCAAAAAAGAATAGCAAACGCAGACGCGCCACCATTTTCCCACCCACTTTCTAGTTTGACACATACACAATTTGACCCTTTCCCCCTCTCTATGGTGTCATTTCTGATGGGGCTGCTTTGAAGACCGAATTATGAGCAGGTATGCCTATATGAGCTATACCAGAGGCTAATATGGGACAAGGAAATAGACCAGTTTCCCTGTCTCCCCGACCCTTGTGACGTATTACCAGATCACCACAAGACCGATGTGAAGATACACTACGGAGTACTCCATATGCACTCATTAACTCCGGGATTACTCCTAGGAGACATCTCAGATCAGCTGATTCAGACGATGAATCGTTCGGGGACGTGAACGGTTCGGACTCGGGTAACAAGTACGTGCAGGGTACCTAATATAGTAACGGTGTGTCTTCGCAGAAGATCAGCCTCGCGATATGTGGGACCTTTTCCCCCTCCTTCAAGTCTCATTCGAGGACTAACTCACACCGCGATGAGGTGCACGTTTTACCTGTACATTTTTAATTTTACACTTGATTTCTACAGTAATTTTCATATTTCACATTTCATACCGCTTCCCACCTGCAAAGGTGAAACAAGTTGCCAGCTCCGACCACGCGACACGCTACTGCGCCCGGCTGCAGGCTTAACGCCGTTTCGCGTGGACTGCTCACAAAGTTTGGTTTACGGTGAGACTGACTTTGAACAATTATGGTTTGAGCTAGAAACCTTTTTCCCCGTCAGAGAATATTCGGTGTGGGCGCTTTATGCTCCCATATGACCACGTATCTCCAGGGCGCTACTACATACTCCGTAGTCCGATTGCCACTTTTCGTTTGTGAGGCTCCTATTGGATCTGCCGACAATGACACAACCTTAGTATCGACCTTGGAAATACCGAGCAGTATCTGTATTCTGTAATCTTGTGCGATTGTCATTTTGTCAGTGGGTTATGGTCCCCTTGTCGGATCTACTCCACCAATGGATCTGGATCTGGATCATTGAACCCTCGGCTAAAAATATACTGTGTGTATAAAGAAAATAGGAAGCGGTGCGATTGCACGTTCGAAAGCTCCATTGCTCCATTCTTCGGGTCCGGGTGGTGGGGCCGTTGAACTGCTTTTACGAGGGCTCTGCTTTGAGCGAAGAGGGTGGGAAAAAAGGGGGGGTTGACCTGTTCTCCGTAATTTGTACGGAGTACTCCGTAGAGGAGGGTTACAATGAAGGGCCAGATATTATTTGCTATGCCAATGTGGAAGCAAGCACTTTAGATGTTCATCATTTCCTATTCTCGGGGCCATCCCGCTTGGCCCGAGAGAGGGGCCATATCCGTCTTAGGGCGATCCGGAGTGCGGAGAATACTGGTTTTGTTCTTTTCTTTTTTCTTTTTCCTTGTTTTTCTTGCGTGTTTCTGCCGTTTTACTGTTGGATTCAAGTCTGGTTTCCCAATAGGATGTTACCCATCACATATTAAGATGATGTCAACCGGATGATTAGGGCTGGGAGGTTGAGCCGTTGACAGCCCCAGGGCCGATCATCACGGGCTAAGCAGGGGATGGTCGCATGGGTGCGAGACAAGGGTGTGACAACTTTAATTCGGGGACATTCTGGGGCCAAGTTTGGAGGCAGTTGAAACCCGAACAGAGATGCAATGGAGAGAGGGGTAGGAGAGATCCGAACAGAAAAACAATTTGGAATACATACCTTTCCATGGACTGGGCAACGTAACCACGGTTTGCCAAGACACCAAGACTATCAAGACTTCATTTGATACCCGGAGCCTTAAGGCCGTGGACTATAGCCCCGACGCGATCGACTAGATTGTGGCTTGTGGTCCCCCTCCTTGCCCATTGGCGTCTCCCGGGGCGCTCCCACGGTAAGCACCTAGCTGGTCCCAGACCCGAGAGATATCGTGCTCGAATTCTCCCGGATTCCGATCCTGACTCGTTTCTCCCCGGGCAGCCCAAAAATAAAAATAAAATAAATGAGAAACGAGAACGAAAAGAAAATGGATCTAAGGTGAAGACAGCTTGTCTGCAAAAAGTTGTGGCTGCACTGCAGGAAGCAAGGGTTGCGGCCCCAGGCTAACGTGGCCATCGTGTCTGCATCTTCAAACTTGCTTTGCAGTTGTCGATCGCGACAAAGAAACACGCCAGTTGACCAAAGGAACACGGAGCCTCGTCTCGGGGCGAGTGACTACGCTTCCAGCCAAGCAGCTACTCAGTGTATGGCGTGGGAAGCGTACTCTATCAAATTGCGGGCTTGAGTGGCGGTTGACAGTTGGAAGGCGCGTGGGCGCGTAAGGTCGAGGCTTTTTTTTATCAGCAGACAAGCACGGCCATAATTGATACAGGAAAGTTCAAGCCCCTTAGTTGAAGCTGCAGGTCAATGTGCTATTGCTTCATTGGGCTTAGTGCTTGGCCTGCATACTCGACAAAAGCTGAGGGCCAAATTCAAACGGTGTTACCTGTACTCCGTAACCTGTCTCGCACAGGCCATGAGAAGGTCTTTGTCACTGTGGCAGATAACATGACGTATATACAGTCATAGATCGACAGAGATTCAATTAGACCGACGGGAGACCGGCACGAGAGAGAAGGAGGGGGAAATTGTTTTGATTTTAATTTTCTCATTTAGCCCATACTTAAGCGACGTCCTTACCGTCTCGACAAATGAGGAGCTCGATATCTGTCTACGTAAGACTGCACTAACTCTTAGACATGCTCTGGGCCTTCTTGAATCCACAGTCGATCCGGGGCGGTAGTGGCACTCCAGAGGACAAAGGAGGCTAGGATTGTCGGTTGATCCGCCCAGGGGTTTACCCTCTAGTTCGTCCCCGTTGGTCCCAGTCAACCCCAGCCACTCGATCTTGAAGTGACACCGGTGTAACGTTTGCTCTGTCAGGTGAACTCTTTGCTCGTCTCAGCTTTGGTCGGGATCGAGATTGTAGAAAGATCTGATATCGAAGAACCTCTCTGCATAGACCATGTGGGTCCAGTCCGCCATCACAATTTCCCAAGATGATCATACAGTACTCCATACATACTTGTGAGTAAGTAGAGTCCCAAATTTACTCGTACAAGGAGTGTGGGACTACGGGTACGGCTTAACGCAACGGAAGACCGCGGGACCCTAGCACCCTGCATCGATCACCGCGTGCACCAATGAGCGTGCGTGGTGCAAATGGCGCCGTTGACTTCTGGGTCCTTTTTTAGCCCCAAATTGAAAGACGAAAGAGAGCGACAGAAAAAAAGGGGGCAACCGTGCACAGATTTTAGCTCCAACCTTCACTGATTTTCTCTCAGGAACTGAGAGAGATTTGTGCCTCGAGCAGGCCTGGGCAATACAGTGCAGCCTAGCTTTGTACATGTGTAAACGTGTACGGAATCCTCCGTACGGAGTATACTCAGCTGAATGGACAAACCCCGGGGCTAACCTCATCTTGGAAGCACCCTCATCTTCATAGACACAGTTCTGGTCCTCTTATTCCCTTTATTTTTTCTTTTTCCTACTTTTTTCTCTTTGCTTTTTCCCCATTACTATCTCCTCGTGTACATAGCCCAGTAAACCTCCGAAGGCAGTCCTTGTACACCCGTAATTTCACCTTCATGCAAAGTCACTGCGCAACAATGATAATCGGCAGTGCGTTTTTCCTCTTTGGTCAATGAAGTGGGCTTGGACTCAGCAAGAGAGCCTCATGGGCCGGTCGCCCGTTCCAGAGCCTGCAAACGACACCAATTAGATAGACAACCAACATTGCACAGAGTCCGTACCGATTCCCGAGTACGTTTCCGACCCGCAATACTATGTGCGTTCCCAGAGAATTATGCGAACGTAGAGCGGAACTCGAAACACTATGAGGTATAAAGAACATGCCTAGGCAAATCGCTACTTGATTGCGCAGCCGAAATACTGCGTACTCGTACATGAGCAAACATGTGCCTACGCACTAATTTCGTTCCGGCACATTTCACAAGCACAAGGGATAGACCCGAAACAATGCTTGAAATGATCCTCCAAGTGTCATGCATCAGCCGGTGTCAGAGCCCGGAGAAAATTTGGGAAACAGGATGGAAGGCTTACATCAAACAAAATCTCTCAAAAATTATTTTTTTCTCGTTTTCTCTCTCTGGTTGACTACACGTTCTCCAACGTTGATGACTTCGCCAAGCGCAACTAAGATGCCGCTAGCATAATTGCGGGATGGAGCAAACTCGGGTGGAGGCCCGCATCTTGGTCTTGATTCACCCCAGGATTGGTCGTTGGTGAACGGAATCGATACTTTTCTGGCATTAGCGTCCGAGGAAATCCTCGATCGTATCTCAGCTACTGGGACATCCGCACATCTCCCTCCGGGAAGCAGCATGGGGTTTCATGACTAGTTCATAGGATCGACCTTGCTCAGGGTTACACGCGAACCCAAGCAAAAGCGCTCCAAATGAAAGAGAGTAAACAAAAAAGAGACAGCGTTAGGTTGTTTCGAGTTGATTTAGGGCAAGAGGCGCCGAAGTCAGCGCAATTGGGCCGTGGAAACAAAGAGAGATCGGTGTAACTGGCTCCGTACCTTGACTCGTACGCGTCTGCTAATATAATAATTTTTTTGGTATTATTCCGCCGATCTCTTTCGATATACTCCGAGGTGATTTCAAGGTTTTTTTTTTTTTTTTGTTCATTTTATTTCCCATGATTTTTCAGCCCAAGCCGTACCTGAAACTGGCCTCTGCACGATCCGAGGACAACGTCAACTAGCTTTCCTTTTAGCCTCGAGTCCATCCCGAGGCCCACACGGCAATCTTTCATTATCTCAGTCTAGACTCTGCCTCTGACTCGTGGATGACCAAACGGATTTCCGCTGGGTTCTCTTCAAGTCTTATAGAAATAATATCTAGCAGATAGAGCACGGTGTATAGTACCTCAAATACACGCTAAGCAGATATACAGACATTGACATTCGACGTATCACGACCCCTCCACCGGATCCGAGAAGTCCTTTGATATCGCCGTTGAAATATAGATGCTAACCCCACCAGCCATCGAGGTCTCCCCACCTCTCTTTGTCTGCACATCATTGACACATTTAATTTTAAAGCTCGGATGTTTACCGGACTGCTGCATCCTGGTCCCAATATTACACCACTTTCCCGCTAGTTACAAGATCCTACTCCTGATACACGTTATGTTCTATTCCTACTTTGGCCTTTTTTCTCGCTTTTTTCTCCATTTCCTCTGTCCTATTCCTTTTTCAAAATAATATTACCCTTTGGGATTTTTCAACGGGTTTTTTGGAAATTACGTTTCTCGTTTCTTTCTTTTCTCTTTCCCTTCTTGCTCTCTCTCTCTCTCGCTCCCTCGCTCTCTTTGTATTATCCCACAGAGTACTTTTCCTTTCTTTTTTAAAAAAGACCCAAAAAATCATTAATTAATTTTTATTTCTTTTTTATTCTCACTTTTTTCTATAATTTTGTTTTTATTCCCTTTGGGATGTCCAGAGGTTTGCCTCCGAGAAATTCGAAATGGGGTCTGATGGGTGCAGCTAAATAACGACCCTGGACCCTCCACTTACCTTCACGGTCCATCTCAAGAGTCGCCGTTTAGCCTCAGCGTGGATCTCTGAATTATTTACAACCCCAGTTCTGTCCTTGTCAGACGTCAACTCGATTCTATCCTGGGCCGTGAGAGAGGTCGTTCATGACCGGCATGGTACAGCCTGACCTTCCAAACTACAAGGAAGATATTGACAATGTGAGTATACCCGTTCTTTTGTATGCCTGGATAGATTTTGTGAGATGTTTCCTACTTCAATATTATTCCTATCTTTCTTGATCCTGTTCATATGGAGCTCTCATTGCGCCTGAGATCGACTTGCTCAATTGGAACGAATGACGTGGTCTATGCCAGCGTCGCCAATTCAGGACCGTTGAACTCAACAAGCTCAACTACCACCTCTTGCCATTGGATATGGAACTCCCGCACTGTATAGATGAAGACATTTCTCCGAAAAGCATGGCCGAATCAGCAAGGCAACAAGACAGAAAGCAAAGAGAAAAAGCGCAATCCGAGGACCAACAGAATTGCCAATGATCTGGCCGAAATATCGCGGGTGCTCCTTCGGAAGAAAAGAAATGCGATGTCGACCATCAGCGCTACACAGATCCATGCGCTTCTTGCACCCTGTGTGAACCATCTCGGCTAGATCCTGGCAATTCGTTACGCAGCTAAGGCTATCCCTGCTCGAGCTCTCAACCTCTGGTCCAATCCAACCCTCTATGAGCCAGCGCAGAATTCCAATGCTCACGCTGGACCGGTGTCCTACACTGATGTCACGGATGCTCCCAGCTGTGTTCACAAGTCTTTCCCCCCTCTGTTCGCCCACGTTCTCTTGTAACACCGTTTTGTTGGTTTCGAGTTTCGCATTCTGGTGACTTTGGATGTTGGTTATTGCGGTTCCAGTCACTGACATGTGCTTCTGCTTCAGCTTCGACACGACAATTCTGGACGTCCCGCTCAGAACTCACAGCCTCTGCGAGCAGGCTTAGCTCAAGATCAAGGCTCGGCTGAACAGGTGAAGCCTGAGTCTCCATATCCTCCCGCCACATACCCCCCATCTCACTCGCTGAACGGAGCCCTGCACCGGAATCTCTACGGGCCACCCCAGGAAGCTCCTTTCTATACCACCCACCCATCTTATACCACCCCAGCTTCGGCAAATTTCCCCTCCAGCGGTAAGCCTTTTCTATTTCGTTGGGAATCTAGTGGAGACGTGGAGCCATTGCGCATACTATACCGTTTCATGGATCTTCACTCCGCTGATATCAACATGGACTGACTCGCGAAAAGGGCCGCCTGACCTCATGGCATCCACCGCCCAAATGCAGAGGCCTTACCCTCCCATGTATCACACCCCTCAATCAACCTCACCAGCCTCGGTAGCTTCTCAACCTCAAGACCAACATGGCCGCCCCCTCTACGGACATTCACCCCAGATGCCACACCAGATGTTCAACTACCACCCCTACTCACCCATGAACCCGGTTCAACCGTCACCATACGCCCCTCACCACTCGCCTCAGCAGCACCCTCTCACAACCCAGCCACTGATGATGCCTCCCCACAAGGCCCCGGTCCAGATGCCACCACATCAGTCTCCCCATCTCCCCACCACCGCCATGTCCGCCAGCCCAATCATGAAACTCGACACCTCCCAGCACCCTCTCCCCCAGCAACAGATGCTCAACCCCCCATCATCAGCAAACAGCACCCACGGAATGTCCGCCAACAACCCCCTGGCCAGCCCAACCCACGGCACCAGCTCCAACGCCGCCCCAGGCCCAATCCCCGCCACAACCCCGCTCGTCGTCCGCCAGGACGCCAGCGGCGTCCAGTGGATTGCCTTTGAATACTCCCGAGACCGCGTCAAGATGGAGTACACGATCCGCTGCGACGTGGAGTCCGTAGTGGTCGACCAGCTCTCACCAGACTTCAAGACGGAGAACTGCGTCTACCCGCGCGCATGTTGCAGTAAAGACCAATACCGCGGGAACCGACTTGTATACGAGACAGAGTGCAACGCCGTCGGCTGGGCGCTGGCCGAACTGAATCCCGCCCTGAGAGGGAAGAGAGGTCTCATCCAGCGCGCCGTCGACAGCTGGCGCAATAGCAACCAGGACCCGAGACTTCGCAGCAGACGTGTTCGTCGTCAGGCGAAGATGACTCGCAGGCAGTCGGTTCCCGCGCAGTCGCATATTCCTGGCGTCTCGCTGCCTGAGCCTGGTCCTGGTCCTGGTCCGGGTTCGGGTCCGGCGCTGGGGGCTATGACTATGCCGGGTCCTGGTCCGGGTCCTGCTCCTCGTCCGAATCTGGGGCCTTTGTCGATGGGCCCGCCGCAGATTCATCATCACCATCAACCGGATGGTATTCCTGCTGAGGAAGTTAGCGGTATGTTTCACCACATGTGATGTGATTTGAGTCCCCGTCTTGCTCTGCAATTGTGAGGATACTTTCTCCTCTCTCCCCTTCCATTCTTGTATTTCTTTTTCTTTTTCTTTTCTTTTTTCCCTTTGTCGGCTTGGGTTGTCATTTGTATGCGTATATGTTGGAGCATCTTTCATGTCTCTTGTCTCTTTGTATGAGTGTATGAGGATGTGTGAATGGCGATATGAGAATGTGTACTCTCCTGTATCCCTACGTGGTCCCGCACCCAGTGTTCTTACCTTGTTATTCCATACCCTGTTCGATTGTCCAGTCGAACCGCTTTACTCGTCTACCTGCTTTCTATCATTACCTTTGATCGTTGACTCTTTCCTTGGAACTGGAACTACCTCTTTTCTCTCTTCCATGCCAAAATAACCGCGTAGGCTGATCTGTCCCCTCTCCGTGGTCCGCACTAGGCACCGAACACCCACGAGACCGTCTCCCCCAACCTGATCTCCGACCCGCCCACCTCTTCCACGACACCCCAACCGCCCTCCCCCCAAGCACCGGTCCCTCAATGCCCCCCTCCGCGAAAACCCCCTCTCAACCCTAACGCGACACCCAACCATCGCCACAGCCGCAGACCAACACGACCACGAACACGACATTGAAACCCAAGGCCCAACAAACGAAGACCTCTTCAGCAGCCTCCCAGAAGGCAAACGCCGCAAATTCATCCTAGTCGACGACCCCCAGCGCAACTGTCGCGTCCGCGTCAAAGTCGTCCTCGACAAAGTCAACATGGACGAAATCCCCGACAAATACCGCGAGTCCACAGCCGTCTACCCGCGCACTTACTTCCCAATCCAGATGCCAGACGAGAACCGCGTCGTCCCGGCAAAGCGCTTCTTCCACGACGACGCAGACGACGAGACCGAGTCCGCGACCACGGGCCGCACCACCGTTCCCGCCCCGTCGCTAGACGCAGATCTCAGCACGGCGATCAGCGTGCCCAAGCTCTCGCGCAAGCGTCATCGTAAGGAACTTCTCTTGAATGACCTGGGCTACCGCATGAGCTGGAGCCAGAGCCGGGTTTTTTCTGGGCGGATGCTGTTCTTGCAGCGGTCGTGTAAGTGTTGAAACCTTATTTTGAATTGCGTACACAGTCATCCCTTGATTCCGGGTCGTGTCGGGACCCACGTGCCAATCCCTTGCTGACTGTTTGCGGATAGTGGATGCGTACCGTAATAAGATGCGGAGTAGCATGCTTGCTGCGGGTCAGGATGCGGCGGAGATTCCTGAGCATTTTGATACTCGACGTGGGAAGAGGAGGTTTTTGGAGCGGAGGTCGGAGGGACAGCGTGGGGATGAGGTTGAGTGTTAGATGTGATGTGTTTTTTTGTCTTTGCTTTTTTCGATCTTTGAGTTTTTGAGCTGTTTGGTTGTTTATGATTGATGTGATATTGATATGAGTTATGATTTACGTGGGATCTACCTTGATCTACAGGAAATATGCGAAAAGAAGGGGGGAATGGTATATGAGACATGAGTTACTGGAGTTAATGAGATTAAATATACTCCGTATGAATTGTAGAAATAACTGTAGTAGATATAGTAGAAACAACAGATATACGGAGTAATACTCCGTACATGAAGTCGAAGATAAAAATAGCTCAAGTCCCTGGAGGGTCCAAGGGTCTCACCTCACAGACCACGGAACCGTCAAATCCCCACTTTAAGTCTTTGCCTGTCATCTACACACTTGAGTATATTGTTGGATACTTCGGATACTTCATATACGGAGTATTTGATGTCTAGTCATGCGAATAAAATAGTCTTGTAAATAATTGAACATCCTCAACTAGTGTGGTCGCGACACATCCAATATCGAAGAATAAGCGTTGCCCGGCCACGCCGTGTTGATACTCCGCTTGCGTTAGCCGCATCGGCTTGGAACTCTACTTTCTGCTTTCAACGCCTGTCTTTCCTTCTGCTTTCTATTTTGATTCCTGCAATCCTCGGTTTCAGCAAGAGCCGCTCCAATCAAGAATTGACAATCAAAAAATCCCTGGGCTTGTCTCACCCACCTTCATTGTTCCGGAACCGTGGTTCCTGTGTTTTGCAATCCCAAAACTCATTTCAAATTTCCCACACCTTTCAACCTGCAGCAAAACCACATATCTGAAACGGTCCAGCAGGACCAAGCATTAAAAACCACTGTACAATGTCAGACCTAAACAACATCCCTCCATCCCGCCGATACTCCCTCACTCGCGAACACCACACCGTCACACCAGGCGTCGACAACCTCGGCCCAGGCTCTCCAGGCGGCGGAATCAGCGGAATCGCCCTGGGAATAGCAAACACCCACGATCGCCAGAGCGGTATCGACGCCTCCCACATCGACTACACAGGTCCCCGCGAGCGCGACTACAACACCACCGGCTCAGACACGCCCTACATCCCCTCCCCGGGCTTCGTCAGCGCCGAGTCTCTGCGCGGCCACTCCTACGGCTCCAGTTCCAATATGGGTCTCGAGGCAGCCGCCGCTGAGCCGGGCTTCCACACCCCGGGCCAGTCCTCACTGCACCTCAGTGACTCCCCTCATAATCAGTACCCGGCGCAGTACGTCGGTGTCAGCGACGGGCCGTATCAGCGCCATTCGACGGCCTACAGTAATGGGGAAGTGATCAATCCGGATGATATCGCCGATGATGGCGATGAGGATTTCCCGCGGTCGCGCGGTGCCGCGGGTGGGGGTGCCGCGGCGGGCGCGGCGGGTGGACTTTTTACGGGGTTTTTTGCGAAGGAGAAGAATGCCGACGTTGCGTATAACTCGGTGCCTGGTGGGTTAGAGGCTGGAGCGGGGGCCGGGGCCGGAGAGAAGGCGGCGAAGGCGAAGATGGACCCGCGTAAGAAGATGGGGTGGATCGTCGGTCTGGCCCTGGGATTCCTTATCCTCGGTGCGATTGTCGGTGGTGCTGTCGGAGGCACGATTGGAAATCGACACCATGAGAATGGGGCCAAGTCCAATGCCGGGGACGGGACGGCGGACGGCGATACCAAGAGCAATGGGGACCTCGACAAGGACTCGTCGGAGATCAAGGCTCTCCTGAACAACGATGATCTCCACAAGGTCTTTCCCGGTATGGATTACACTCCGTGGGGTGTCCAGTACCCGGATTGTCTCAAGTGGCCTCCTTCGCAGAACAACGTCACGCGTGACATGGCGGTTCTCTCCCAGTTGACCAATACTGTTCGTCTCTACGGTACCGACTGCAATCAGACGGAGATGGTGCTACATGCGGTTGATCGACTCGAGCTGAAGAATATCAAGATCTGGCTCGGGGTGTGGATCGACTCGAACTCTACATCTACCGATCGCCAGCTGGAGCACCTCTACAAGGTTCTCGACGATACGAAGGACCCTTCTATTTTCAAGGGGATCATCGTGGGTAACGAGGCTCTATACCGAGCCGGCGACACCAAAGCGGAGGCCATGAAGACTCTGATCTCGTACATCAAAGACGTAACTAGCGAGGTGAAGAAGCGCGACCTCGATCTCGAGATCGCCACATCCGATCTCGGCGACAACTGGACATCCGAACTGGTCGACGAAGTCGACGTCGTCATGTCCAACGTCCACCCATTCTTCGCCGGTGTCAACGTCGACGTCGCCGCCTCCTGGACCTGGGACTTTTGGCAGAACCACGACGTCACCCTCACCAAGGGGACGAGCAAGAAGCAAGTCATTTCCGAGGTCGGCTGGCCGAGCGGCGGCGGCAAGGACTGCGGTGACAGCGATGTCTGTAATTCTGATACGCCGGGCTCTGTGGCCAGTGTCGACAACATGAACACCTTTATGGATGACTGGGTGTGCCAGGCTCTGGAGAATGGAACGGATTACTTTTGGTATGTTCAACATCTCACATGAGAGATAAATGCTAACGGGAACAGGTTCGAGGCTTTCGATGAACCGTGGAAGGTTCAGTACAATGAACCTGGCAAGGAGTGGGAAGATAAATGGGGTCTTATGGATCCTGCGCGCAAGCTCAAGAAGGGTCTCAAGATCCCAGACTGTGGCGGCAAAACTGCCTCTTAAACTGAACCTGAACTGTTCGCCTGGTCTCAGGTGGTTTATGGGATATGATCATGAAAATATCATTGCATAGGTATCTATTAATTCTCTTTCGGCGTTTTCTTCTGTTCATACTGGTGGAACTTGTGCCCAAGCCCTGGGGTTTTGTCTGGCGTCCTGTCTCTTCAATATTAGCCTGCATTGTTGTTGTCTGCTTATGAGTCTTGACTCTCATCCTACCCCGCGGGTATTTGCATGGATATTCATTTGCGCTTGGTTCTGCCTTATGCTATGGGCTGTATATACCATATAGCTCAATCATCTCTTTCGGCCTGGCCTTTAATTTTACTCTATAATGTGTATCTTGTACTCAATAATACCCCCAAGGTCCACGGTGGAAGCTTTTCGGGACTGTAGGGTGGTCTCTTCCCAAGGTTTCGAGTGTTTTTGTGGGTATCAAACTTTTCCATCGTAGAAGATATGTCATCTTTAAAAGGAGCAAAATCCAACGCGCGCTATGCATGATATATAAATCCAAATGCCAAGATCACTCCTCACCCTTCTCCCCAGTCCAGTAAAGCCTCATATTCCAAAATGCATGCTCGAGCGCCTCAAAGGGCGGCACACAATACGAATCTGTATCACGCACATAGCTCTGCAGCACACCACCGGCATCCGCATGCTCCAACGGCCCACCAAAGAGCAGCCACGGCTTCGACGGAAGCAGCAGCTCGAGATGCTGCCGCTCCGCGCCGGGACAGAAAAGCATCGAGTCTTGCGTGATGTGCGAGAATCCCTCCGGGTGACTGAGGACCGTGATATCCAGCCCCGCCAAGAGCGATTCGTCAAGCGTATTGAAGACGGGGTCTTGCGCGTAGATTTTGAATGGCGAAGTAGAGGTCGCTATCTAACGTCAGCCAATCATCTCAACAAACGGTGCTGATGAGCCGAAAGTCATCAAACATGCCATGCCCTGCAGACGAAAGCATGCCCTGCCTGCAGACGGAAACATACCCTCTACCTGATCCTTAATACAGACAAGCGCAGCAAGCTGATATAACGAGACAGCCCGCCTGTCCACCCACCCATCACGCAAAAACCCACTCGGGCTCCCGAGCCCGATGCAGACAATCGCATCGACCGCTCGCGCCGGTCTCTGCTCCAGTCTCTCCCGCAGGACCCCCGCTACCTTTGCCCAGCTCTCCGATGACTCCCACCTTTCGCGGTGCGCGGAGAACTGGGTCTGGAGGTCTGATAGTGTGAGGCGCCCGGGGGCTTCTGCGGGGACGAGGGTGGGCTCCGGCTGGGTTTTCTGTCGCATTGCGCGCCGCACGTTGCTGCCGTTTGTGACGTGGGTCCAGCCGTCCGTGTCGGTCACGGAGGTGCGTTTTGGGTTGGTTGGTCGTTTTGGTCGGGAGCTGTGCGGCATTGTATAGATATAGATATAGATATTAGGGGTATAGGGTATAAGTGTATAGAGGCATTGAGAATCTTTTTTTTTTTTCCCTTTTGGGGTGCGGGGAGGAAAGGCTTGGCGTTCGATCCGATAAGCTGATTACTCGAGGACGAGTGGGGAGTGCCCAGGTGCCAGGGGTTCATTAAAAAGGTTATTACTGCGAAGTGGTGTCGTATTTTTTGGAATTGATATGGTTGAACAGCCAATTCTAGGCTGGTCATATCACAGTATCTTGTACAATTCGTATGTCAGTGACAGCAAGTCAGGCATCAGGGTGAGTTGTGCATGAGTAATTTCTTCTTTATATAAGGGGTTAGGGTTGACTGTTTCCGGTTTTGTGCAAATCTCAAGTATATTTAATAAGAGCTATTCGACAATTGTACAATTGTCACGCGGCTCAAAAGTGTTCCTGAGGTTGGTGGTGTATAAAGCGGTTCCAAGGTTCCAAGCATGAGTATGGTCTACGAAGTGCTTGCTCAGAAGCACCCTATTACACTTTTCGACCCTGGTAGATTTCTAGGAGTTTGGTGTATATTCTGGTGTACTATTATAGATGGAACCTGGTTGCTGGAAAAGAAAAACAATCTTACTATTGTGTTGTTGCTTAGTGTGTTACCGTATAGCAGTACCCATACACTGTACACTACACTACACTGTACACTACACTGTACACTACACTGCATTATAATGTACACTACACTATACTACCTACGTATACTAACAACAGGTATAGTGGTATACCACCGAAGGTGGTATACTACCATACTATACTACCTACGTATACTAACAACAGGTATAGTGGTATACCACCGAAGGTGGTATACTACCATACTATACTATACTATAATACAATACAATACACCGAAGGTGTATTGTTGTATTATTATCTTGTTGTTTTAAATTATCCGCCATGGCAGCTTGCTATACATCGGCACAACCCAACAAACCAAACCAGGAAGGAGCGAAGGAGCGATGACACTCCTTCCAATCCCTCCACCACAACAACTCTCCAACCATTGTAAGCTGTCCTTCAACGCACCACAGAGTCGCAGTGTAAGCCATGAGGATGAACTGTTGAATCAACTGTCGCATTCGCGACAGCGTATGATTGCAACATGCATACTCATAGCGTACATCTGAAGCAGTGCGGTGGTGGCAGCATCCAAGCTCACGGTGTATCGGAGGAATGACGATAGCGTCGACTCGACAATCCGGGGAGGCAGCATAAAAGCTCGCGGTGCTCAGGTATGAGACGGCGGCGTCAACTCGACGGCCAGGGGTGATAGCGTGTGGGCTTGCGGTGCCTCGGGATGGCGAGGCGGTGGTGTTGACTCGACGGTGCGGGTGGTAGTGTACAGGCTCGCGGTGCCTCGAGGTGGACGATGGCGCGGACTGTGTTGCTTCCAACACGTCAGCTTCGATCCATCAGTAGCGGGAGGAGGGTCAGAAGCTGTAACCCTAGTGACAATGCCCAACTCGAGCAGAGAAACAACTTCATGAAACCAATATGCGTGCAGTCGCAGTCAGCCAAGTGGGTACGGCAATGATGCAGATGATGCAAAAAGCGAAGAAGACGAAAGCCCACATGGTGCAAGAGAGACTGCCCACGTCGAGGCAGGCAGGCAGGTAGATGATGAAGTTGAATAGGGTAGAAAGAGAGCAGATGATGGAACTGAAGAATGCACGAGTGTAACAGATGATGAAGCTGCTTGGGATGATGAAACTGCTGGGGATGATGAAGCTGCTGGGGATGATGAAACTCCGACACGATGCGTGGAGGAGAGAGTTGTAAAAAGGAAGAAGAAGAGATTCAGGGAACTGATCAAATAGCAACTGTTCGTCCAGGTAGGCGCGCTTTGCCCAGCAAGTGCGACTCTCACTTACGCATAAGCGGCAAGCGGCAAGCATGAATTCGTGGCCAGATTAGGCACAGCCTCGTACTCGCATGCTACGATCATATGTTAGAATCGTCCAATGTTTCTTCCACGTCCCAACATTTTCACGACGCTCTCGGCTATATCTGTGACAAACCTGTCATTTATCGTTGACGGTGGACTTCTCTATCAAGTTCCTTTCCTCATTCGTATCTCGCTCTTCTTTCTGCAACTCGAGTTTACCTATCATGGCTGGCGACAGGAACTTCTTGATTGGACGTAGCTGTATACTGATCTGCATAATCCGAAATCAATAGTCAACTAGCTATTGGGGCAACACAAAAGTTCAAAGATTGTAAAGGATTGTCTGCCTGATATCCTACTCCGAGTCTACTATGTTGTAAACCTTGGAAGAAGACTTGGGGCATCTGCATCGTCGGAATCAACGTAGCGAATTCGATCCAAGAGACCTCCCTCTTGTCCCGACTTCATAAGTGTTTTGCTGTGTTGGCTAAGATGTATTGTCACTCCGCTTGTATCAATTGGGACCAGGGTTGGTTGTTTTCTACGTGAGTGTTTTTGGATATCAAAAAGCTGGAATATCTTTTCTTTTACTGACTACCAGCTGTATTTAAGCAAGAGTTAGAGTTGGATGCCTTCTCGCTACACGCGCAGCATTGGAGGTAGAGCGATGACATGATTATTTGACTGTGAAATTCGACTCTCAACTCTCAACAGTACAGAGAGCCGAGTACTCACGCCTCGACAACTTGTTTACATCCATCAAGGTCCATCGATGGTGTATGAGTCAGTTGACACCGCGATCTTTCGTGTCCACTGCATCGGGTGTGACTGGGCCTCTGTCGCAGGGATCGGGGATCGCTTTCAATCCCGTGTGCCGAGATCTGTGTCCCTTGCAACTCTCAAGTAGAGAACGATGAGAGAGGAATGCAAGAGAGGAATACAAGAGAGCAGAAAATAGAATTCAACAGCATGAAAGAAGAATTCATGGGAATTCTTCCATTTGAGTAGGCAGATGATACAAGCTCCACCAGCGACATCCGAGTCAACCGACGACATGACCCCATGTCGTGACGCAGGTGAGTTCTGCGGTGGTCGGCGGCATCAGTGGAAAACGCGCGTCGGGGGCTTCCACTACTGCAGGGCCACTCGAAGTTGGAGAGTTTTCCACTTGTAGTGTTCTGAATCCGATGCGACCACCCACCTTCAGCCCAAGTGCGAAGTGTGTCGTGCAGTAGTTGGGGCTTCTGCTAATGAAGAGTTGAGCTGGAGGAATCTGTCTGGCAGGATTGAGGTCGGTGAAACCCACGCCCTGTCGGCCGGGACATGACGATGTGTACCAGCCAGTCCACGGCACTGCCCAGAGTCGATGTAAGCTGAATCGTCGTGGCCATGTTCTCCCGCTGTCCTATGTGTAGACGCAGAGTTAGCCGAGTCACATGCTGCTACCAGTCCAGTGGGCAGACGCAGACAAAGCTGCTACCGCGATGTGAGCGGCTAAGTCCAGGGCCACCTGCCACATGATATCGCGAGGCAGGTCAACCGAGACATGACATTGTGTCTTCGATGATTCCGATTGGCAGGCAGGGCTGCCTGTATGCTGTCAATGGCGTTCCTGACTAGACTCTTCATAGCCCACTGAGCCCATAACCGAGCCCAACCCAGCCCACTAATGGTTTGGGTTTTGGGCTCAGATCTAGGCCCATCAATGGGCTGTGGGCCGAGGACAAAGCCCACTGACGGGTTGGGGGCCCATAGCCAAACCCAGCCCAGAACAAATTTATGGTTGGCCCATGAGCCTGAGGTCCGGCCAAACCCAATGGAGAGCTCTGTTCCTGACTTGCTGAGTTCACGGCAGCGATATACCAACATTTCCACTGCTGTACCTCGTCGGCAATGTCTGTAGGATGTGTGTTGTGGGAGGAGGCAGATAGAGAATGAAATGAGGCAGGGCTCAGAGTCTGTCAGAAGATCAGAGGAAGCAGGGTCAACATGATGAGGTTGATACCCCGGGGATGCTCATTGAGTAGAGCATAAAGCAATAAGGAAGAGAGAGAGAGCCGGGGAAGCATGCGACCATCCACCTGACGCTGCCCTCTGGCAGAGTTGAGTAGAGGTCGCACTTGCCTGTGTGAATGGCTGCTATTTAATTATCCCCCCTGGCCATATCACTCTTCTCTCTTACATCTCCCGCCATCTCTCCATCTTCTTTTTTTCTCCATCTTTCATCTCCATCTTCGTTTCATCTCCAGCTTTCATCTTCATCTTCGTTTCATCAGCTGACATCCCTCCATTGTCCATCGTCCATCGTCCATCGTCAGCTCCGCCAGCTGCTATTCCTGCATCGTCACCGCCACTACCGTCGCCTACAACCTCCTCCAGCCGCCGCAAACGTACACGTCATCCCCATGTCTCGTTACGTGACCACTGTCGATTCAGCAGATCGTCCTCATGTCGCATACCGTCACCCTGTTTGCGGGGAGCTGGGAGGAGCGCGTGGCACTCTGGACACAGCGGGACCTGCAGCCGTGGGAGGGTTGTTGGGGTGGAGGGATTGGAAGGAGCGTCATCGCTCCTCCGCTCCTTCCTGGTTTGATTTGTTGGGTTGTGCCGATGTATAGCAAGGTGCCATGGCGGGTAGTTTAATACAACAATACAACAATACACCGAAGGTGTATTGTATTGTATTGCATAGTAGTATACCACCGAAGGTGGTATACTACTACACTTGTAGATAGTATAGTATAGTGTAGCGTAGTGTAGTGGTATACCACCGAAGGTGGTATACTACTATACATGTATGTAGTTGGTAGAGTAGTATAGTAAAATACACCACCTTTGGTGGTGTATGTATTGTGTATACTACAGTATATGGTCACACGGAGCAGAGCTAGTAGTATACTTTGGTGACATACTACTGTGATATACACAATGCGTGGTTACTGCTATACTATACACTGAGCAGCAACACGACAGCAAGGTTATATCTCCACACGCACGTCCCTAGCGATCAGCCTCCAACTGATTGACAGTCATACTCTATTCCACTGATACAAGTACCGGCGTATCTCTAGACGGGCGACCAGCTGGTGGTCAATTGTCTATCTGGGCAAGCAAGATGGATGTTTCTAGTGAACCGGTGGGCCCTGGTTACCCGTGATCGTGACAGCGTGCTATGTTGCTGTGTATTTCCAGCAGCTAGACTGGTAAACCAATTAAAATCAGGCTCCGTTTACTCGTACCATATCGTGGTGGCTCTGCAGTGTAGTCTTCCTGCCCGGTACAACAGTCCGTCGACTGGGCCGATGCATTACCGGATTCAGTCAGTCCCAATCCCTGGCACAAACATGTAGATGGCCATACCACCTGTGGTGTCTGTGGTATTATCCCGGGACGATGGGATAAGCACAGCCAGTTTGTTATACATATAGCAGTGATCGCAGGCAGTTCCTGTAGGTGGTATTCCGCCCGAGTTTATGGGAACTGCCCAGGTGTGCAAGGGAACTAGGGGAGGTTTCCTACATTTCCAGCCTGTGATAAACCAGATCCAATAATCAGTCCGACAATCAGCGACAGGCCATTGAGATAAGTCAATGTTTCTTCCGCTCCAACGATCCATCTGCTGGTCTGTCGGATAGTGGTGTATTGCTACTCGACACCACCTAGATCTGCCTTCTAGTAGTTACAGGGCTTGCTGCTGTAGGGTGCCTCGACATTCATTTTCATCAAACCGAAAACAGCTAACGCTAATCCCTTACACTTATGCTCATACACAATGCCCAGGTGGCACTCGTGTAAATAGACTTGAGATCTATAGAAACGGAAACAGCTAACCCTAATCCCTTATACAAAGGACCTCGTGGGAGGTAGGTAAATTCTCCTCTCCACAGCTCACCCTAATACCTGACTTGTCAAGGATTAAGCTGATAACACCATGGAGTCAAAAAAATACTGAATCGAGATCAATCCATTCCAAAGTATTCATGTTCAACCTTATTTTTGGAGCACGTTTTGGTAAAGCTACGGTATTACTACCGCACTATTTTTATCCCCGCATGATACTCCTGACTTCTTGCAACAAAATGATGCAGATCCAACTCGCATTTAAACACACCAAGTCGAGAATGATATTTTTGGACAAAGATCCTCCGTACTCCGCTAAGCGCCCTGTTCCCCTCCGGACGTTAGCGTCCCGCCCGGCGCTTCCACCCAACTCGCTCAGCGAATCACATTGCAGAATCAGCCTTCAAGTGATGGCACTTGCAGCTGGCTGTGATGATCCCGGGCCACCCCTGCTCTCCATCACTACCTGGAGCCAGTCACGCATGGCCGGCCCTGCAGTCCCAGTCACATTTGCTGTGCGAGCTTTTACTCGCTCGCTCCAGCCATGGCCGGTACCCCTCAAAAAGACCGACCGGCCCTCAAAATTATGGCTCGGTCTTGTCCTGAGCTTCTGCCTTTGGTCTTGCATGCTTCGTCCAGAGAATCACGTCTGAGCCGGCTCGACTGGAAAAATCGTTGTCTTCGCTTTTGTCTCACAATATGGTTCTCTCACAAATATCACGATGGACCTCCATCCTCATGCTGTGCCTGGGTCTCGCGCAGGCTCACACCGTCATCACATACCCCGGCTACCGAGGAAACAACCTCCACACAAACGGCACAGTCGAGCAGGCCAACGGTCTCGGTGTCGCATATGATGTGAAGAACGGCTCATATATTTTCCCCTATGGAATGGAGTGGATTTATCCTTGTAAGACACAATCCCAAACTTCCTTTAAACTCACCTAACTTCCCAGGCGGCGGTATGCCCAGATCGACCAACCGGACCAAATGGCCCATCAGCGGCGGTGCAGTCGCCTTCCAACCGGGCTGGTTCCCGGGCCACGCAACCGCCTTGATCTACGTCAACCTCGGATTCGGCGAGATCCCGGAAAACATGAGCCACCCCGTCGTTCCGCCCTTCCAGATCACGGGCCCGACGAACAATCCTTACCCGGGTACCGTGTGCCTGCCGCAGGTGCCTCTGCCGGCGAACATCAGCGTCAGCCCTGGTGATTACGCTACTATTCAGCTTGTCGAGACGGCCAAGCATGGTGCGGCCCTATACAACGTATGTTATCACCAATTTCCATCGGATGATCCTAACTTTTTAGTGTGTCGACATCGAGTTCGCAGAAGACGGCGATGACTCGGTCGAGACGGTGACTCGCGACAACTGCTTCAATTCATCCGACATTTCCTTCCAGTACATGTACACCACGAGTGCGATTGGCTCTGGTGCGGCGATGCTGCATACGCCTGGACTGTCGGCGGCGCTCGTCCCTCTCTTGCTGGCGGGTGCGCTTGCTCTGTACCTGTAGATGTTTGTTTTGCATTGCGTTCTCGTCTTTCTTGCGCCATACCCCTGGTTTATCATACTTAAAATTCAAATTGCATGGTATAAGCATTCATATGATGCCGAGTATATCAAAAAGATGCTTATATCAATTATACTGCACGATCACGCACACCACCGATCAAGTCCAGAATAGCCCTTGACACCTCATCCGGACTCTCCTGCGGCGTCCAATGTCCAACTCCATCCACCATCCGCAGAATCCTTAGATCAGCACAAGACACCCCATCCCTCATCTTCTCAATAGCACCAGGCTCCTGATAGTTCCCCCAATCCAACTTCCCTGAGACAAACGCACAAGGCGGCTCAAGCTTCTTGCCCGCAAAGACCTCAAAGTCCCGCGTGTACTTCCCCCCAGCCGCCGTGCGGACCCGATACCAATTCAACCCCCCTGGAACCCCGTCCGCCCATACTCACCAGCGTAAACGTCAAGCTCCTCGTCCGGCAGCCACCCCTTTGAAGATTCCCCCGTCGGCTCCCTCGCCATATCCAACGCCACCGTCCCCGGCATCGTCTCACCCACCGGCATGATATAATACCCAGGCAACTGAACCAGATCCTCGGCGTCCCACTTCCCCAACGCACGAGGCCGATTCCCCTCCCACGACCCAGACTTCAAGTGAAAGTATCCGCGGAGGAATACCCGCATCTCCTCGGGTGACAGGTTCGACATCTCCGGTCCTGCTTCCGCGGTCGAGTAATACCACTTATAGTGCTTACGGCCAAGCAACGCAAGCTTCCCGTGAACGTCACCCGCCGACCCCTCCATCCCGCCCCCATCTCCGGTCCCAGTTCCGAGCGGCAACTCCGGACTCCCGTTAAAAGGATGGCTCATCAGCGCCACAGACTGGAAGAAATCCGGTCTCATGAGTGCGCACATGGCCGCGCTGACAGCGCCGCAGTCGTGGCCCGCGACGCAGGCTACGCTGCGGTAGCCAAGTGCGTGGACGAGCAGAACGATATCGCGGACTAGAGATGAGAGCGAGAATGTCGAGAGGTCGACTTCAGAGTAGGCGCGGTCGTCCCAGCCGGTTGTTCGGCCGAAGCCCCGTTGGTCGGGGGCTACGACGTGGTAGCCGGCTGAGGCTAATTTGGGGAGCACACGGCGCCAGGAGTATGCTATTTCTGGGAAGCCGTGGAGGAGGATTATCAAGGGTTTTGGGGTGGTTGAGTGGCCTGATTCGAGGATGTGAAAGGTTAGGTCGCGGGTTGGGATGTAGCGGCTTGTGACGCCTGCTGGGAGGGGGAGAGGTGGGAGGGGCATTGTGTTTTATGTGGAATGATTATATGTGAATGGATTGAGATTTGACAGGGTTCTACGTGAGGTGTAGTTATAGATGTCCACTCCCGAGGTCTAAAGAGCGGGGGAACGATCAGCCTCAACTGTTTGCAATGCTTTACAGATTTATAATATACCACTTCTTCAGGCGAATCAGAAATGACTAAATGATTCTAAATATCCACCTTGGGATATCTGTAGAAATCGTGTGTTGTGTGTAGTTCGACTCTGCGCTTGTTAACATACAACACATTGTTCTATACACAACTTTTATTCTCTGTCAGGCCATAGACATAGTCCAGATTCAATGCTAAGCTTTCCAGATACGAATATAGTAGAATGGATGTTTCGTGTATTAATAGTTAAATATAGTAGTCCACTCGTGCAAGCGGGTTCCTGAAGCGACCCACGAGAAACCAAAAAAAAGTCATGACGCAAGTGCGATCTGCTCTCGATCTGCCCCTACCAGCTTGGGGGCGTTTTCCAATTTTTACGGTGCCTTACTTCTCCCTGTCTCTCCTTGATCCTGACTGGTCGCGTCGATCTCCCCTCCAGGCTTCCAGGCTTCCAGCTTCCAGCTTCCCAGCTTCCCAGCTTCCCGGTTCCCGGTTCCCACCTCCTATACTGCATCATCACTTCACCTGCTCCACGCTATCCACCATCTCAGATCCCCGGCGCTGCATGAAGCAGTGTTCGGCTGGCTATCTGATTCCTCACCTACCCGACAAGATCTGGGAACAATGGCCTTCGGACGTCGCAAGAGAAGCGCCTCTGCCCATCTCCAGGTATGTGACACGCCTCGAGCCTGACGATCGATTCTGCCGGGAGATCAGTCGCAAAATCCTGCGATGCAACCTCCCGGGTAGCTGCACTGCATGAAACTGACAGCCTCCTCAATATCCAGCCGCTCTCCTCACCCGCTGCGCAATCCGCCCAGTCCGCCGCCAGCCATGCCTTTCTAAAATCACAACCCTCTAATGCGAGCCTCTCCTCCGCCGCCGCCGCAGCGGCTCTACGCAACCTCACACCCACCCCGACCCAGATCGAAAATGTCCAGACGAAGCGGATGGTCGAGCGCCGCGCCTCGACCCAGTCGCAGGCCCCGAACGGTCGGCGCTCCGCCAGCGCAAGTGCCACGCTCCGTCGCTCCGCCAGCAACAGCTCGATGACGGGTCGCACCTTTCGCGACCAATCCCCCGGTCGCCCGGCCACGAGCTCTGGTCCGGCTTCCCCGCCGAAAGATGTGCCCCCGCTACCCTCGTTTCCCTCCCAATATGCACCGCGCAAGCAGCCCGGTCGCCGCACGCTGAGCATGGAGCCGACGATGCGGTCGCCTCCGGGTTCGCCTCCCCGATCGGGAGCTCGGGAGCAGGGCAGAGGGTCTCCTATCCACATGGCTACGCACCAGCGCGTGACCAATCTCGGGACGCTGCCTGAATTGGAGCGGTCGGGGAGTCGCAACTCGGTGAATTTCTCGTATCCCACTGGCTCGCGGCCAACGTCGCCTTCAATTGAGAATACTACGATGAGTCTGCAGGGTGCGATAGAAGAGGTCCCTGAGCCCGCTCGAGAGAAGCCTCTGCAGGAGAGAACCCCGAACAGACCGAAACAGGCATCTAGCAGTGTCGAGGGAAGCCCCGCGGCTGGCAAGTCGGGTCGTTTGGCTGGCAGCGCTGCCGCTGCCGCACTCGCAGTCGGCGCGCAAAAAGACAGCTCCAAGGCGGCCGAGCAGCGGACTATAGCGCCTGCTTCGATTGATGTCGAACATGCACGCAACACAGCAGTCATCCCTGAACGGGACACCTCGTCCCGGGCTCTCCCTGAACGATGGCCCTCGACGGTCAAGGAGGAACCTGACGATAAGGAGATCCAAACACGTCAAGGCAGGAACCGAATGTCAACTGCATCACCCGATGCGCCAGCGCTGGCAGCGCCTCATTCGCCTTCGGGCCTGCAGCCTGAGCCACATCTCCGCCAGTCGAGCAGCCCAGGTCGCTCCGCTCGATTCGCCAAGTTGCTTGAAGTGACCGGCACCGGTGATCAGGTGCACCAGCCTCCGCCGAGATCGGTCTCTCCCGTCAAATCGGCACTCAAACACTCGAGGGGGTCTTCTCTTTCCCCAGATAGGAGACTCTCGGTGACCGGGCGCGTTCACCCCTCAAGCGAGCTATCGGACGGGACCTCTGTGGCTTCAGACGAAGGGTCTCGGATCGGTGCCAAGAAGAAGGCTGCCAAAGTCAGTTTCGACGACGAGGCCGAAGTTGTTGGCGTAGCAGCCAGTCCCCCTACCTCGCCCGAGGAGTACACACCCGAGTCACCACCGACCAAGGCCAAGTCTCGTATGAGCTGGCTCGGCGTTGGCAAGAAAACAACGCCCACGGAATTTGCCAGTGACGATGATTGGAACGTTGTTATCAAACCGCGCCAGGAGCTTCCATCCTTTGGTAGCATTCGTGGGAATAGAGACGGGTTAAAGCGATCTCCCATCCCAGATTTCAGCGACGAGTCCAGCTCGTCTGAATCCGATGTGGAACCGAAGCAGACAAATCATGCTGTTGGAGAGCTTCCCAAAGCTCCAGATCATGGGTACTTTCCTTCTACCGATGCCAATGTCTTGGAGCAGTTGTCTATATATGGTGCGCAACCAGCTGCGGACGTGACAAAAGACGCAAAAACTACTGATGAAACTGAGCAGCCCACTGCAGACTCAGAACTCTCCGTCCCTGCGATCGCTGTCGAGCCTGCTACTCCTCCAGCAGAAGAGCACAAGCGGAGCTTCGACTCCAAGAGATCTAGCATGGACCAGTACCAGATTCCAGGCGGGTTCCCACCCTCTGGCTCAGAGCGCAGCTTGAAGTCAGCGAAAAAGACCAAGGCCCAGACTGTGGCGAGCGCCGTTCCCAAGCTGAACGACGCGGATACCGACGAGGACTACAGCGACAGCATCTACAGTGATGCCGCCGAAGACATCGATGTTGACGTCGACGGTGACGGTTATGGATCCATCAATGCCATTGTCGATAGGCCGGCTCCAACGTCTGCACCTACCCGACCTCTGGAGACAGTTGCCGAATCCCGAGAGGCAACGCCAAAGCCCGTGAACCGTACCTTGATTGACAAAGACGCCCCTGAGCTTCCCCAGCCTCGCACGGTCACGCCAACCAACCATCCAGAGGAATCGCCTGCGTCTTCACCGGGCGAGCCTGCACCTCCGCAACCCAGAGCCATTCGCAACATTTCAAGTCAAAATGGCAGTCCCCAGGCACAGTCGAGTCGTGTTCGCCCCATTTCAATGGCTGTGGACACTAGCGGCGCATCTCGCACCCAAGACCGATGGTCCAGCAACGAGGCCTCTCCTCAGAGCGCCCAGGGCAAGCCACGCCCACTCTCTGTTGGTCCGGCTCTGCACAAAGCAGGGGGGGCTGCCATTCCCCCAGAGTCTCCGCCGGCAGACGTCCAACGGGAGTGATTCATCGAGCAGCTTCAAGCGATCCTCTCCTCGAGGAGACGCAGTCACGATGCGTCGGACCATGCGCGCCGGTGCAGGGAGTCCCCGAACCCAGCCTGAACGCAACGAGTCCCCACTCGATCACCGACCCATGTCGGCAGGCTCTTCAAACGGCACGATGCGCAAGACCCTTCGCGGGCCGGCTGGGGGTGAGCGTTACTCATTCTTCTCGACCAACAAAAAGGCGCCCCCAAGAGCAAAGTTCACAAAACCGCCCCCCAAGGCCGCTCGGTCAACGCGATTCGCCAACTCAGATGGTGAAAACGAGGACGAGGCCCGCCTTCAGTACTTCACCAGTCGATTTGCCGACTCCAGCGACGAAGACGAGCCCCGTGGCAATGCACTTCGTCCCGTTCGCGGTATCCCCCGCCGCCAAGGTGCCGACGACGGCGACTCCACCGAGCTGGATGACAGCTCTGAAGAAAGCCCACGTCAGCAGGCACACAGGGCCACTGCCCCTGTAGCCATTGCCTCACCACCGCGCTCCCGCGGCAAGAACGCACCGCAGAGCATGTCAGGAATGGCAGCGGTGGCCAAACAAAGAGGCATGACGCAGAGGGATCTGGAAGAGTTCATCATGGCGCCCCCTAGCAGCCGCAAACCGGGCCTTCTCACGCGTCTCGGTATAAAGAAACCCAAAAACTCAGACCACCGGATCCGCAAATCCGACGCTGAAAGCCCTTCGCGAAGAGACACCCCTTTAGAGCGCTCCCGCATGGAACTTGACGAAGTGCGCGACGGTCCCGCGAATGGAAATTATACCACAGTCACATCCATGGGAAGTCCCCAATCCCCTCACTCGAAACTGGTGAAGAGGAACTCCAAACGCCAATCCACAGGGCCTGAATCGTGGCCGCTGAGTCCTACAGTCAGAGACGAGCCTCTCCACCCAGTCGCAGAACAATCGCTCGACGTCCCTTCTCCTTTCCACGACGCATCTCAACCCGCGAGGGCAGCTCGCAATGAGAGCGTCGTCAATGGAGGTCCTGCTGCAGTCCCCGTTACAAAAGAGGCCGACGAGCCCCGCAGCCCAGATCTGAACCACGATAGCGCTTCGGAAATAACCAACCCGGAAGAACATGGTCAATCCGCTCGCGACGTCGTGATCGCTGGCTCGGGTCGGAAGAAACGCTTCCCTCTCCTCCGCAAAGCTTTCGGTCTGCGCGCTTGACGCACTCCTCTCTGATTCGAATATCCTACGTTTTAATGCCTATTTCCAATCTTCTTCCTATTCATTGTTCATTCTTGAGGAAGTGCCGATGCCTCGTCTTTCTCGAAAATCTGCCATTTTTCGCTGATATCTAATCTCTAATGACTGATATACGCCCTTTGGTCTTTTTGCTCTGGCCGTGGTTCTTCACCCGTCGGGTTTGCTGAGATATCCTGTTCCACCTGGCCGCTTTTTACTTTCTTTTATTATTTTGTTCTCTTTCCTTTCCTTTCCAGCTGGTGTGGCCTATTGGAATTGTTCCATGATACCCTCTTTTCTTGATTCACACCTTGTATTATTGTCTTTCGTTGATCTTCGATATCCTTCTTTTCGTCTTGGACTGGGCTGAGGCCCTGTGTGTTTCTAGACTTTTTGATAGATGGTACCAGGAAGAATTAATCTATCTTTGATCTAGACCTGCTTGGTGGAGTTGTCACTATCATATCAGTTGTATCTAAATTTGATGGTTATCAGTCGATACAGTAAGGTCCGCAAAGCTCGAGTCGGTGATTCATTCGAGTGTAGCTTATGCGATGTCCAGGAAAAGCGTCGAGTACGGACTACATGCAATTATACCCAATATCAAACGTCGTTGCGAATCTTTGAACAGAGACCTCCGAGAAATCGACCGAGGATCATCTTTGATCTCGAGTGTATCAAGACTAGAATCTCGTGGGCATGGTTCCGGGAGGATATCCTAGATCCATGGATAGGGTTGTGCCGAACCTTGGAACGGAACAGGTAATCCGACCACGCATCCATGGATCCTTAAACTCAATCGGCACCCAGCAGTAATAATCATTGATATTCCAGGGGTAACCTCACATCTTTTCGACAAGGGGGTTTTTGATATGCAATCCTTATAACCTACCAATTACGAAGCTGCTCAGGTGCATCTGAGATCAATTGCAAATTTGGTAGCTGTACGGAGTCCTCCGTACTCCGCACGCCGTGAGGGTCTGTCAATGCATAAGCAGGCTGCAAGGTAGAATCGGTATTTAAACAAAGAAAACAGTACGAAACATTGTAAGGTATACGGTACTTTGTGGCTGTAACGAATGGAAATGTGAAACAGGAAAGCCAATGGGGATCATACCAATGTCCAATGTAGCCTCGGGCGCCAATTGGCAAAAAAGTCCAAGGCTGGGGTCGAGTCACATCGGGCCAAGACGAGTCAGAGGCAACATGTGCGGGAATGCGGTTTCGGCCCAACTGTTTTCTTACCCGAGACCGAGACCAATGCTGTCACAGACAGGTTCCTTGGATCATACGAGGTTGTTGCTGTTTGTTACTGTTTACTACGGCCTACGGTCGGAACCTCGGTACAGGAGAAATCCATTCGCATTTTCACACAATTTGCATACATCATTGAAAGGAAATCGTCAGACAAAGGAAAATTAAATCACACAAAAGCTAAGCACTATTTCATCACATGGATGAGGTACAAGCGTATCCAGACCTCTCTCCAAACATTTACAGGCGGGAGCCGTGGATGACCTTGTAGTCGACGACGAGCTCACGGCCACCGTCGTTGATGACGAGGGCGCGAACGGAGCCACGGCCGTCGGAGAAGGCGTCGGAGATGCGCTTGTGCAGGCTGCCCTGGGAGATGACCTGGAGGCCCTGCTTGACATCACCGGACTCGGTCATGGCAACGAGACGGTTGTCATCACGGATGTCCAAGATGCGGTAGGTCTTGAAGACGGGGCCGAGCATGGTCTGGACGACGACGGAGGGGGAGGGGTTGGCGACGAAGCTGGACTCCTCCTGCAACTTGCGGGTGAAGAGGTCGACACCGAGGTAGCGGTGCTGGCCGGTCTGGGGGGAGACCGAGATGCGGATGACCTGGCAAGGGCGGCCCTGGAGGATCAGGATGTCGCCGATGCGGATGAAGTGGCAGGGGATGGGGACGGTCTCGCCGGAGGAGGAACCGCGGTTGCGGGGCTCAACAACGCGGACGTTGGCGGCGGGAGGAGCGACCTCTTCATGGTCGTCAGCACCAGCGTGGGAAGAAGCGTGGGAGTGGGAGAAGGGGTGGGCGACGCGGTCGACAGCGCGGCCAACGCCACGGCGGAAAGAGTGGTATTCACCTTCGTCGTCGTAGTAACCCATCTTGGAAGGAGTTCCGCGGACGGTTGACTTTGAGACCTTGACTTGAGTAGGAGCCTTGGTGGAGGCTGAGGAGGAAGCGTAACGAGTACGGGTGGGCTGAACCTCACGAAGGTACGCGTCGTCGGCTCTGTAAGAGTCGGTGGGAGCTTGGGGAGTTCGGTTGTACGAAACTTCCGAAGACTCGGGCTGGTAACCGTAGGCGGAGTCTACGGGTTGACGGTAACGACGGTCGTAAGAGACGTCGAGGTCGTAGGCAGGGGAAGTCTTGTGACGGTAGTCTCGTTCAGTGAGGTCGATTTGATTCTCGACGGCCTTGTCGTAGACTTGAGAGTGTTCCTCGTAAGTAGACTGAGGTTGAGGTTGACTGGGGTAGCTAAGGGTAAAGATGTCAGCCCAGGGATCCACGGGTACCATAAACATATAAACAAAACAACCGGGTCACCGCTAATTGGAAGTGGATCAGGTTTTGGTGACACGTAATTTTAGTCCGGGACTAAATCCGTAACACTCTAGACCCGGATAGGAGATCTCACAACAAATAGCAGTAAACAGCGGCTGATAGTTCGCCTGCGGGTTCCACTCGCCAGCTGAATTGTGGATCTCCGGTGGCTTGTGCTCACGCTGTTTTTGGGCTGTTTTGCTCGTTTTCCCTCGTTCGGTGGTAATATAACAAAACAAAACAGAGCCCAAAAAGACACCGCAAATCACAAGCAAACCGGCGGTAAGCCAGCCGTCGACCGAAGACCGGAATTCAGGGCAATTGACAAGCAATTGGGGGGTTCGAGGGGAAACATAATTGACGTACCGTTCACGGGTGAGCTGAACTTCGGGGAAGTCCTGATCGTAGGATCGCTGAGTACGCTGGTAGGAAGGGTACTGCTGATCGTACTGCTGATCGTACTGCTGCTCAAACTGCTGCTCCTGCTGGTATTGCTGGGGGTGGGGCTTGTGCTGCTGAGCGTGGAACTGCTGAGGGTGCTCTTCTTGAATGCGCGGGCGCTGTTCTTGAGTCACACGGAATTCGATCTCTTCCTTCTTGGGTGCGGGAAGGGGAGCGGGAGCAGAACCTTGAGTATCTTCCCGTTCGACGCGCGAAGGACGATCGAAATTGACTTCTCCCTCTACTCGTTCTTGAGTAGTTTCAGAGACAGCGTCACTCCGGTACGACGACGGGAAGACACTGAAGGGGATGGGGACACGGGCGTCAAAGTCCAGATTGCCGGACTGATGGTCTTTTCTATGCCTTTCGAACTGTCGTTAAACAACTCGAAAGACTCAAGAAAAGACTTAGGTGGGGAAGTCTTTCTCGAAGGAAGTAGAAAGGTAGTGCAATTAAGCTTGGAATGTAAGATCGGAATGGAAGAGGAAGAAAGAAGAGGGAGGAATGGCTGGCGAACGTCACGATTATTTATGGTTGGGAGGTTTTGTTTACGCCGCCTTGCCGGTTTGGGGTCCCGCTGATCACCGAGGCTTTCCCTTTCTTCTTTTCTTTTATTCTTCTGTTTTGTCTTATTAGATTGCCAGTGTCAATTCAATCCTACGGTGTACTTTGAATGTACAGATTTTTCCCTTCAAGACTGAGACCCCGTTTCTTGTTCACTCTTACAGACGGTGTATGGATTCCGCTAACAATACAATAGGGTATCTTCACATGGGGGGAGCCACCTCTGCGCGTATCACCGCGCCACCCATCCCCATAGCAACCTGACGGGTCGAATCGGAAATCTGGATCTCCTTGCCGATCGCGTTTGGGTATTGCGTTTGTGATTGCGGAGAAAGCGAGAGGGAAAAAAAGCAGGATTCAGGGGGCCATTTCCCTCGGCCGGAAAAGTGTCCTCATCTCACACTTATATCTGTGCAAGTCGATGGGGAAAAATTGAATACAGACGCCATCGGTCCACCTTCAAAACCCGTTGGACAACGCAGCAGTACTGTATTATTGCGTTACTGCACAATACACATGCAACCCGATCCACCAGAAAGTGATTCATCGAGCTCCCGTTGCTGGGGACCCTCTTTTGGGTCCCCAGCCCCGGCCCAACCACCCCGAGACGACAGCGCATGCATCTAGACCCTCTTACCGCAACGAGGCTGGGAGCTCCAACGTGTAATTTTCGTACTTTCTCCCATTTTGATATCATTCTTCCGGGGAAGCCAATGATGGTGCTCAATTGCGTACGGAGTGCCCAGCCTTCACCTTTTCTTCAAGCTCCAAGGTGTAAGCTTCTCATTGGTCAATGTGGTTGCATGGAACTCGTAATATGCACTCCGTCGGAGCATGTGCAAATGGCGAATCGATTGTGCCGGCCAAAAATAACTCAAGCCTATCATAGCAATACTCAATTGTACGGAGTACAGAACACCAATAGTATCTTGAAAAGTCACAGCAATCATTGGCCTAGACCGTTACTGTCTTCATAGCTATACGGGGTTCCCAGGTGCATACTCCGTACGGAGCATCCGTCAGACGGTGACTGTGGTCAACCTGGAGTTGTACTTTCATACCCTGTGCCTTTTGGCACAATTAAAGCCAGTTTGATACTAGAATTATGCTGAACACAACCTCGGAAGGTCCACTATCCAAGATTCATACCGGCGGCCAAGCCCTGGAGACTCCAAGGACCGATGCAGGAACAAACAGATGTTTGCCGGGGTGTCACTTTGGATATGCTGTTGCCTTGAAAGATTAGAACGAGCTGTAGAGGCCTGAGTCTACTCCGTATTGTTCTGAAGCTTTACTCCGCACTTCAAGGTTTGCACACAGAAAACATATGAGCTCAAAACAAAAGCGACCAAGGTCCTTTTACAACCTTGAAAGCCTCTGACCTAGGTTATTCACTCTGGGATGGAACTTGACTTAGGGTTGTCTGTTTACTGTTGCTATCCAAGGTTCTCAGTGTCCGTCAACCTTGGAACCGACCTCGGGAGTTGCCAGGTGAGGTCCACTATAAATATATCTTCCCGGAACTGGACTTGAGCTTTTGATATTGAGCGTAAACTTCAAACCAAAGGTTGGAATATATGATGCCTACAATTTTCCAAGTTATTATTGGACCTTCCAGGTTTCTCCCTTTAAACCCATAGCTTAGTACCAGGCTTTGGAAGCCTTCGTTACGTCGAGTCTAAGAGTGTGGGTATCTACATATTTTGAGCCTGACAAGCACCCAGCCGAAAAGCTCGGGCAATTAGGCTCTTCCAAGGTTGTGAAAGAGCCCATGCTGGAGCTGGCAGGGACAACCTTGGAAGGCATTGTGCATGGATATGCCCAGGTGAGAACCTTCCAGGGTCCCAAGGTTGTTAACGGCAGTTTGCCTATCGCACCTGGGCAAAACTAGTGGATAAACTTCCAAGGTTGAAGGAATACTAAAGTTTGGTGTGAGGTGACCATGGACTTCAGGAGTGAACAAAGGAGCAATGATATTATTCCCAGAATGAAGAATTTCCTAAACGACAAGACATCCTATATAGGACTGGACTATCCCAACACCGATGAGGCATTCGCCGAAACGAAAGACAAAAAAAAAAGGTCAGAAGAATCTGAACATGACTATACCAAGCAGGGAGAGTCATAGCGAAGCATATAAACCCAGGCAAAAAGCAACTAAACAAAAGGCACTGGAAATGACCATGAGCCTCGTTTTCCCCCAATGACGCCGACCGGTATGGAATGAGATAAAAAACAAAAGAGAAGAAAAAGGGAGCTGGAATCAGGTTCTAGTATACATCGGTAAAGCAATTGAGAGGGGTATCGTGATGCGAAGCAAGCTCAAAGGAATGGAACCGAGAAAGAACTACCGTTCACCAAACTTGCCATACTCCTGCTGCCACTTGAGCAGATGGCGAGTCAGCACATCCATCATCTCGACGCTGCTGAGTTCCTTGAAGTCTTTCTCGTGGTTCGACTCGCCGTATCCGCCATCTGTGGTCGCAGGCGCGGACTCGCCGCCGTCGCTGCCGGCCGACGGCATGGCACTGTCGATTTGATCAACCATGCTTTTCAAAAGCAGGCCCTGTGCTCGGTCGCCGTTACCGGTCGGCGTGGACGAGTTCTCGCTGGCGACTGCCATTTCGACTTGCATGCGCGAGATGAATTCGAGAATCGCTGCGACTCGGCGTTTCATCTCGTTCATCGTCGTTCGCTGGGGGTGCATGTGGCGCGGTTTGCTGGGTCGTCCGGACTCCCCGCCGTTCATGTGGGTTCCGTTCACTCCGTATCCGACGCGCGGGGAGTCTGCGCCAATCTCGTGGGATTGGCCTCGGCGCGGCGAGTTCGCCATGTACCCGGCATCACCATTGCCATTGGTATCTCGGTCTTTGGTATATTGATTTCGTCCAACGCGACCACGGCGTGCGGGAGGCCGGCCGGATTTGCGGGTTGATGGCCGCGCAGGAGTGGGCTCTTGGGGTGTTGGGGTATTAGGGCTTGCCTGTGTAGCTTCAGGCTCGGGTGGTGCGGTCTTGATTGGAGAACCAGTCTCATTGTCGGAATCTGCTTAAGTCATAAGTAATGGGGATTATAATTCTGGTGGAAGAGTTCACTGACCATCTCCTTTGCGACGGGTAGTTCTCTCCTTGCGACGATTCGACGCTTCAGGAGCCTCCGTCTCAACATCGTCGGCCTCTTTGGGTTGCTCTTTATCGAGCTGGGTGCGAGACGGAGCCCTTTGTCTCCTGGTCCCGTTCCCGTTGACTGCGGGCTTTTGTTTGGGCGCATCCTCGGAAGGTGGATGGGATCCGGATTTGCTGCGCTTTGACACAGCGCCAGGTGATGGTGACGTAGTTCGCGGGCGTTTTGCTCCATCCCTGTTGCTAGGCGAGTTGTCAGTAATCATACTTGGGCAAGGGCGTTGATCGAGGATAATACGCACGTTGCGCTCTCACTCCGACTTCGCTTTCCCAAATGAGTCTCATTCTCATCGGGGTTGCTTTTCGTGTCGGCCTTGCTCTCCTCAATTGCGCGTCGAATCAATTCTTCCTCATCGTACGCGGCATCGCGGCTGTTCATGGTAGATCGCCGCTTGGCATGAGCAGCGGCACTTTCACTCGCTTTGTCGCTGCTGCGGGATTTGGGATCCTTGGACCGGCGCGAGATTTCCCTGGGGATCTCTCTCGAGGAAGCCCGAGAAGACGGCGCTGGAGATGGGGCTACCGCTGGCACCGCGGGGGATACTGCGGGCTGCGCTGGAGGGGCTGGTAGAGGCGGAGGAGGAGGCGGCGGGGGCGGTGCCGCTGCCGGTGCGACAGGAAGGTAGGTGGATGAGCGTGTGCTGAATGATGGTTAGCAATTGTCCCTGGCGTAGTTCACAGCGCAATGTATCAAGTATCGACAATTCGTGGCCTGCCGTGGAAAGCGACTGTTGGCTGGGCCGGGCAGCAGCCCCTCCAAGCAGCGAAAACAGACCAGGAAGATTGAGACACGAGACCAGTGTACAATATTCTGCAGGGATAATTGCAAGACGGAAGAGGTGTATGTCCACTTACCCATTAGGTTCGTCTTTGATTTTGTGCAAATCTTTCCGGCACTCCTCACAGAAATATTCGTCGGGACTTGTCGCCTCATCCATGATTCCGACGCAGCCACCATGCTGCCAGACTTTGCAGAGATCACACTGGATGAACATGCTGCCGATTTCGTCTGTAAGAGGGTCCGATGGGTCAAGGGGGCCCTGGATGGCCTCCAGCTTGATGGTGCCGCGACCGAGAGCCTCGCGACGAGATTGAGGCAAACCTGGATATTCCTGCTGAGCACAGAGACACCGAGTTACTTCTTCCTCCTCATCATCGAGGTCTTCGTCATCTTCGTCGCGGGCATCGTCGTCATCGTCATCGTGGGCGCGCTGGCGCTGCCGCGTTTGTGGCAGGTCTTTCGATCCGGATTCAGCATCATCGATGGACTGAGACCGGTGACCGGACGAAGCGTTGGGGGAGGGATTTTTATGGTTCGATCGTGTGCTCCTCTCTCGAGTGTGAGAATTGGAGGAGCTGGAGGAGGAGTTGGTGTGCTGAGGGAGAGCAGGAGAGGGTTGGGACGTGCGAGCCCGAGAGGAACGACGGGGTGACATGGTAGGTGGGAGGGTTGAGGATTGAAAGAAAGTATATGAGTGCTCTGGGAGCCGGGTTGAAAGGAATGAACGAGGACTCGAGCTGATGGCTGGTCAGTTCCCAGCAACCTCGAGAAAAGCCGGTTGCGAGGGAGCTGTTGCGCGCGATTGGGAGCTCTCTGAGAGAGGCAGCAGGACAATTGAGAGTCACAGTATCTGTATCAAGGCATCACAAGGCTCGATAAAGAGCCCGATGACTACATAGTCCGAGAAGCAAATCCGTGTTATGGCGGGGAGGAGGAAGAGAAGAAAAGCACCGGCGCCGGAAAGGGACTCCAAAAGATCCAATCGCCGGTTTCCCCGCTCTCGACGCCTCTCGACGCGAGACTTTTTTTCATTTTTCTTCCCACACTGCCCTTGGTGTTTTTTCCGCTCTACATTCCTCTATTCCTCTGTTCATTATTCATTTTGGAAACAGAATCGAAAGGAGGACGTCCCTTTGCTGGCCTTGGTCGATCGACCCCCAAGTCGCTGTTCCCGCCGTTCCCGTTTTGCAGTGCAGCGGGACAAAAACAACGAGCCTGCAAGTGAAACGGAGCTAACCAGTGAGGAGCAGCACCGCTCCTTAGGTGCTTCCCTAGCAAAGTGAACATTCTCACGTTTTATGCGACACCCTTGGGAATTGCGCAGCGCAGACAAAGTCCAAGAAAAATGACACCGACAGAGAAGCGCTGACAGGGCTCGAGAATTTTACAGTCGCAAGGCCATACCCTATCTACCTCCTCTGATCTTCTTACTGTCCATAATTTACACTACAACCCTTGTGATATGAGTTTAGGTTCAATCCTTTCAATGAGTGACTCACAGGAATGTGCCCGCCGCTGTGGGTATGATCTCATACCCAACATTGGAAAGACACCACCTGCCCTGGTCATGATTCTTCTGTCACAGCCCGATCACTCCTGTCCTCGATATCCTCCTCCTTTCCCTCCGAAGCGCATGTACGTGGTGGATATGTGGATATGTATCGCGGGGCTCAGCGGGCTCAGCGGGTTTTCAGCATAGCCTGGGAGGATTCAACAAGGGCCAATCGCGTTTGATTGAGGATTGTTGCACAAGCTTGGTTTTTGTCTGATTGTTTGTTGGGTGATGCTCAGCCATCATTCCAGGCAAGTGAAGACGCCCACGGAGTGACTGCGAATGCAGGTACCAGTGGAAGATCGGAGGGGGTGTTCACACCCTCCAAAAGCCGCAGCACAACACATGTAGACCCCACGGTCCCTGGAATATGATACTCTGTTCTCCGTATAGGAGGGATTCATCTGGGTAGTACCCGTGGGATAGGTCCAAGATGCGTAATGCAATAGCCCCGAGGTCATTTTGGGAGGATTACCCAAAGGGGATTAGCGTATCGTGTTCCGAATTCCCGTGACTCGTCTTGTTCTCTTCACATCCTCAACCCCTCTTATTACTCTCCTCCGATTTGTCCATTTGGCTTGAACTTGGTTCTGGAATTGATTCCAGAGATATCTCCGTTCTATTTTTGCCCTCCGTATCCCGCCGACCCTTTATCTTGGATGTGCTGAGTAATAGCACTATTTTGTGGGTAGGTTGATATTCACCTCCGGATTGTGGACAACTAGACGAAAGGTGGGGATTGGACCGGAGTCTCCTCTCCCAGCTCGGCCTGTGTTCTGGTCTACCTTCCGGATGGATTACATGTGTAGCAGGGTCAATACTTATGCCAGTCTACAGAAATTGGACCACATCCCTCAATCGGGCCGATACCCCGATACCAAAGCACCGATCCTCGTTTATTAGCCCCTGCGGAACAGAAACGGTGGCGGGCAAGATCAGAACAGAGCCAACGGGCTGGAAATCCATACAAATAGCATCGCCCGCGGTTGAGGGCGAGCGTGGAGACTTGCATGATGGCAGCTACATTGAGTACGTCTGCTCAGGGACACATAGTCCGGACCGTTTGGTTTCCGCCGGAGACCGGTCTGCTAGTTATTCAATTACTGACGTGGAGTGCACTCATGTAGACGGGGCGCTCAACTCAGCCCCTGACACGCCCTCTACCATCTATCCCGATCGTCTGATCCGTCCTCTCCCAAGACGAACACTGCGCTCTCGCCTGCCGTCTGATGCCGCGGACACAATCTACTACCCACCCACTCCACCCGCATCCCAGATCTTCTATGGAGTCTCTGCAGACTCCGAAGAGGCGGTGAATGAGTCCAAGGTCTATGTGCAGCAGACCGTGGAGACTGAATTCTCGCCGGAGGTGGACACACATAGTTTTGAGACGGCAGTAGAGTTGGAGAGTGGGGATGAAGATGGTCCTGTAGTGGTCCGCCGCAGTGGTGTCCGGAGGTCTTCTCTCTCTCCCTCTCCCTCCTCCAACGGTCATCCCAACTTCCCCGCCGACGCACCCCAAGCCAAGTCCTCCTCGTCTGGCCCTGACGGCTACGACGCCTTTGAGAATACCAATAACAAGAAAAAGCGGAAGATTCCCACCCCCGGGAATTTGGGAGGACACCACTCTGCCTTGTCCCCCGAATTCGCCAGCATGGGATGCGCGAGCTCAACCCCCGCGCCGCCCCCGCCTCCACCAGAGTCGACGGGCACATATTATGGGAATGGAAACCCGGCGTCGCCATTAGGAAGTGGGATCTCCGGCTCCGGGCGAGGTCGACTTGGAAGACCAGTGGTTCGCAGCAGCAGCAGAACTCCGCTCTCGGCCAATGCCCAGAATGGATGGATGCACACGCGGGCGCCGAGTCGACGCGAGGGGCTGATGTCATCTCCTGATCCTTCCGGTATTTACTTCTCTCGATTGTGCCTTCCGTATTCGTATTTGCTAACTTCCCCCCTCAGCCGAGTCGTCCGACCAAGGAATCATTTCAACTGCCATCGCAAACGCAACACTCTCCTCCCCTCCCCGGGGTCCCAGCAACGTCAGTCTGCTGGAACAAGAAAACACCACTCCCACAAAGACTCAGTTCACATTCACCTGTGAGTCCGATTCGTCAAAGGGAATGGCCATGCAAAGAAACTTCTCCATTCCCAACCGTTCACCAACGTCGCCTCTCGGTCCTGCAAGCCAGAAGCAGAGAGGAATCCCTACACAGGCAGCACAGACTAGTCCCAACATGGGCGCAAACATGAGCCACGGCCCACCGGGCACGCAGCCAGCCGCTCAAAATGGCGAACCACCCGTGGTCCCGAAGAAAAAGCGGTCACCAGCCAGCGTCTACGCCATGTCCGCACGGCAGCGCAAGATCCAGCAACAATACACGAACCTGCACCATCCTCCAAGTCTGGAGGACATTTGGATTTGTGAATTTTGCGAATACGAGAGTATCTTCGGGCGTCCACCTGAGGCTCTCATCCGACAATATGAAATGAAAGACCGCAAGGAGCGCAAGCGACTGGCGGAAAAGAAGCGGCTTTTGGAAAAGGCCAAAATGAAAGGTCGCAAGACCAAGAAGGCTACTAAGAACGCATCGAAGAATGCGCAGCCCTACCAACAGGGATATGACCGCGCCTCGGTTGAACACTCCTCCGCTGGCGGCTCGGCACTTCCCGACGACGAATACAATGGTCACGAGTACGATGATGAACATTCTCCAATACCTCCCTCTGCGCCCGCCTCGCCTACTGATCTCAAACCCCCGCTCCCGGCCGGCAATCATCCAAAGATAACGGCTTCCGCTCCAGGCATCAAAGGAGCTGCGGACGCGGGGGCAAGTCGACCGGCATAACAGGCCTGATGGCCGATGGAGTTGTCCCGCTCTCTTTTTCTTTGGTTCTTTTGCGAGTTTGTCATTGCATTTTCGTTTCCGGATCGATGGGGCGTTTGTCATTTTTTCTTTTTTTCGGCGTTGAGCTTAGCATGAAGGAACTAGGAAGTCCCTTCAAATCCCCCTCAAGCATATTGGACTGGCGAGCTTTTTTTTTTTTGAGACTGTTAGTTGAAAGTGTAATTGTAATGTCCGCCCCTGAGCGATGTGCATACCCCGAATCAATGCGAGATGATCAAATGTTGACTTTGTCCAGTTGTAGCTTGTAGGACCAGATGAAACGTGCCAAGAGTATCAACCCTAGGATCTACACTGGCAATTGGTGCTCAACACAACCATAAGCAAGACTATTACTTTTTCAGGTACCGTCAATGCAAACTGACGATCTGAAATAGACCTCCGCAAATGATTGGATCTCGAGCTATCACCAAGCGCCGCGCTGAAACGACATGTAACCCGACTTGGCGCGCGCGAACTGAAGCAACGTCAATTCCACAACTTTAGTTCTTCAGAACCCATGTCAAAGCTGGGCATTCTATTTTGATCCATGGCAGTTTCATCCTTGCATAGCTCGTTGTCTGTGAACGAAGTAGTACCCGACACAGTGGAGACCAGAGCGAGTCGCGCAGCTCTCAAAGAAGCATGCCGTGTTTCGTCTCTGCAGGTGTCAGAAATAGTAGCATTGAGCTTTCTCCATTGTTTGCGAGACCTGAATGATTGAATAACATGGTCTATAGGGCTGGACTATAAAGAACTGCATGTCCTGTACAGCATTGAATCAGACTCGGCTTTCATTCTATTTCTATTTCTATTTCTACACTCTTTCCTTTGTTCTCAATTACCTCTTTCTTGACAATAGCTTTGGCATCTGGCCTGCCATAAATATTTCCCTTGACATAATTCTGCGCAGTGTGCCATCCAAAACCATCACCTTCACTCTGCACCTTCCATCAACACATACCCAAAATGTCTTTCCTCGCCGTCCCCCTCTTGAAGCTGGGCTTCTCCCAAGCCAAAAAGTACAAAGCCAAGCGCGACGCTCAAAAGAACCAAGACGCAGGCGTCTACCCCCCAAACTACCAAACCGACGACTACCCACTCAGCGGCTACCCACCCGGCGCCGTCCCAGGCACAACAGTCGACTACACCGAAAGCAAAGGCTCCAAGCTCGCCTTCATGCTCTCAGCCACCCTCCGCTTCCTCCAATTCGTCTTCGGTCTCACCGTAATCGGCCTCTACGGCCGCGACGTCCACCACGACCATTCCCACAACCACGAAACGCATTCTCAATGGGTCTATGCCCTCGTCGCAGCCTTCTTGGCTACAACAACCGCCCTCGTGAGCCTCGTCAAACCGTTCATCATGCGCAAGCTCAAAGTGGCCTCGAATCCGGCCCTGCTTCTCCCGCAGTTCGTCTGGGAATTCGTTCTGTGTGTCCTGTGGTTGGCGCTTTTCGGTGTCTTTGGGAAGATGTATATTGGTGTTCATCCGAAGGAGGACGCTGCTGATGCTTCGAAGATCAATCGTATGCGCCATGCTGTTTGGATTGATGTTATTAATTTGGGTTTCTGGGTTATTTCTGCTTCGTGGGTTTTGGTGCGCTGGTTGAAGAGTCGGAAGGGCGCTGCTGTTGATGTGGAGAAGGGGGAGATTTAGATGCGTGTGGTCATGCTCTTGGGGTGGTTGGGGGTCTCTTGCATCTTTATTCCTCGCTTTGGGCACATGGCTCGGGAGTCAGTGCTGTGTCATAAATGGCGTTTTGTTTAGGAATTCTTGGGCTGGTTCCAATTTTCGAGATACGGGTATTCAGCCTATTTTCGTGATCGTGGCTAGACTTTATCAAACTGTTCACTGCTGGTCTGATCAATGTAATCCCAAGTATTCTAAAAGTAGTCTGTCAGGGTGAACAAACAGTGGGACCGCTCCACCGATCTCGGTAGATGTACTGGTATTTCCCTACTTCTCTCGATCAAGGTTGATGAGAACGATCCACCGGTGAGATACAAGATACAAAAGAATGTCTGGCAACACAGAACGTCAAAGCCTTGATGTTTTAGACCAAGCGTCAAGTAAATTTTGGTAGTCTGAATGTTTCATTGGTCTTGTGATGGCTATGGGATTTAGACTGGCCAATTGAATAGATTAAGTATGCCGTCTTTCATCCAGCCAAATTTCGGGGAATTTGTTACGATGCTCAGGTGTTGATTTCATTTCGTGGTCAAAACAACAAGTGCTGCCATGAATCAAGAAGACAGCCTCATCCGGAGGTTTTCCCGATTCTGATATTTTCATTTGATCACCTGGTGCGCGTCAAGCCATCTCGTACATGCGGAGCCTCCCCAGCAACCACCAGAGCTGGCTCATCAATTAGGCACTCAGAGCTTGACACCTTCCATGCTGGGCGGCATCAGAGGGGTATGCTTGTCCACAGGAATGACAGCGGGAATGAGCTCAGAGTGAACAGTGGGACGAGCCTTATCCGTCATGTGCTCACGATGCTCGACAAGGTTCTTAAACGGCTGTGAGATAGGAAGTGTAGAATCAATCGCATCGACATCGGACCAGTCTCCGTCAATATCATCCAGTCCGAGATCCGACCCACCAGGCAGATCCACATCACTGACACCACCAAAGATATCAGGACTGAGAGCAGGATGCTTGAGCGACGCAGCGGGAGGGAACGGAACAGCCGAAGTTGTGGCACCTGACACAGGCAAGATCTCATCATCGACTTCATCGAAGAGCGGCACATATGGCTTTGCGGGCTTTGGTTCCGGGGTAATCTCACGTCCGAGTTCGCGCGCAATTTGGTCTTCTTCGTCGCGGAAGCTCAAGTGCTGCAGTAGCCCTAGCTCCACGTAGCTGTCTTCGTACATGGTGTCTGCGCCATCGGTTGTTGCGGCTGGCTCGGAACGTCGGCGAGGAGTCGCTGTGCCAATGGCTGCATTAGGAGACTTTGGAATGGAGGTCTGTGAGGACTTGCGGCGATTGAATATTGGGCGGCGTCGTGGGCCACGACCAGTTCGTGTTGCGGTGAGATATGACTTCTTGGGAGCTGGGCGTGGATCGGGGATGGGAGTTGGAGATGCCAAGGCGACTGGAGAGTCGGATGGGTCGAGTGTGATCTGGGTGCCGATGGAGGTATCGAGCAGGAGACGGGTGCTCTTGTGAGATTCACCTTCGGTTGCCTTTGTCCGCTCGACCGGTGGCGGTTTCTTCAAGATTGGGTGAATGGAGCAGGAGCCAGAATCGCACGGTCCCGGTTGCTCGATTGGCTTTGGTGACAGTCAGCATATGCCGGAGAAGAGGGACTGTCGTGTTTACCTTTTCTTTGTTGCCCTCAGACATCTTATCGGTCGTCTCTTGGCCCACCAAAACTTCGGGGGATTTGATTCGTAGGATGAGGCGGTCCAGAGTACGAGTATTCATTTGTTTGGAGAGCCCGCGATTACTCCATATTCTCCAGAACAGATGTTCCAGGCGATGTTCAGTCTCGTCTTTGCTGTTTCGACGTGATGTGGTGTATGCTAGAGCTGTCAGCCTGGCTGAAGTGGGGAATGAATGCGAAGATATGGGATTACCTTGCCAAAGGTTCTTGTAGATACCAGCACTTAAAGCCTCATGTCCCAAAACCTCAGAAGGGAAGCTGGACAAGGCGACCAAGCCCGGCAGCTTTGGGTCCATGGCCGCGATGACACGCTATGACAGAAGCGAGAGAGCAACAGTGGAAATCAGGGAGGGGTAAAGTCCAGTCCTGAATGTCGCTGGGACAGTCTTGGGGTCGATTCAAGACTTGCTTTCATCCTCTAGAGCTGGATTTGGTCAAGTTGCTGTATCTCTTAACTCGAGTAGAAACTTTTCGGCGAAAACTGAGGTATCACGATTGCGTCAGTCTGGGAAGCCAATAAAGATACACGCAGCCTCTCTTCAAACGGGGAAAAACAAAAGAAACAGAAACATCTAACCAGAGCAAAATACGCAAGATCATACAAAGAAGAAGAAGCAGAAAAACAGGCAAGCAGAAAAGTAGAAGGTGTACCTGAAACAAAGGGCTGTGATACCACGCCAAAGGTACCTGGACCCTAATTCCCAACCAGCCCAAGGTCGTTATTGGATTTCGATTATGATCAGCTCTCTCGTCTTTCGTCAAACTCCTGTCATCGTCGGGATCCCCGGGACGGGCCGGAATTGGGCTTCACCGTTCAGCCTCGCAAAGGATCCCAAAAGAAAGGAAAAGCAAAAGAAAGAAAATTCGAGAAGAAAAAACCCCCAAGGTAGCTCAAAAAGAAAATATGACTATCAGAGATTGAAGATCAGAGTGGCAAACTGGAACTTCAAGTTCCTATCATTACATTCCCGATTGCGCGGCCCTTGCAAGCAGGGAGTCAACGTCCTATCAAGAACCCGGGGAAAGCTGTGGGATCCGCGTAATTCGAGAAGTTCTGCCGAGGTGACATTCACCCCCGTGCCCCTTGATTCGACGCGTCTGAGTCAAGTATCAGCCCTGGAGGTATGTGGTATGCGGAGAAAAAGCTGGGGGAGGTTGTGATTGGGTCCGAGGTCTTGTCCCCATCCGCTCCACCCCTCGCTCACACCGCAAACGATCTCCAAAGGATTTTTTTCTTCATGCACTTCGAGTCAGGGTGATCGACGGATTATTGCCTCCGTGTCGATCCGGGTCAGATTACCTGGGAATGTTGATTCTTCCAAAGTTCCTATCTATATGGCAATCTCTAATACTGATCTACATCGAAATATATGTATACTTCTCAACATCCCTTGTATTTGTTCTGATCAGGTGGTTGGGCACAAAAATAATCAAATTGAGATTATATCACGTTAAAGCATTCAATTGATCATCAAAATCACCGATGATCGGCAACCACCTGGCGTTGGTGTCATTGACACTATCGATGATGAATGAAAATTATCCCGACCAACTAGTCAAGGTTTGAAGGCCAATAGAACCGCCCCCGTATACCGGAACAGCTGATGAGCTTGTTCCAATAGACATAAATAGAAATTTCTGATTGACTTTGGACCTCAAGAAGTCCATACAACATTGAAGTGGCCAACCTGGACCCACATCGTTGGGCAGCGTTTCCAAAATAGGAAGATGGGGCAACTTTGCCCAATACATATGAGAACGGAAACAGGTGAATCCACAGACTATTGATTCTCATTTGCATCGGGAGAAATGGAGGGAGAGAGATAACCAAAAGTCCCAACATAGGCATCCTGACTTTCCGGGAGCCTCAGGTACTATGAGCACAGTGGTTGGCTCTTCAAATTTAGGCATCAATTTCCAAGAATCTTCTTGACATTACTGCAATACTAGCATAGATTGGGTCGATTATGATAAGAGCAGCTAGATACATGTATCCAGTAACTCAATGAGATGGATATGTCTATGGTTAACTTGAATTGATCACAAATACCGCTTGATGGACTCAACCATACAGAACAGCGTCATCGCTTGTCCATACGGCATGGCTGTCAACTTGATAGCCTTATAAAAGTCTTTTGTCGCCCCCATGGGAGTTCCAAAACTCACATTCTGCACCAATCCATTCTCATTCACATTGTTGATCACAGCCTCGAGAGCTTTAAGCCCCATCGCTCGATATTTCTTATCAAGATATCCCAGTCTCACCCCCTTCAGGATTCCAAAAGCGAAGCCCGCCGACGCAGAAACTTCCAGATAAGAAGTAGGGTCATCGACGAGGGTATGCCAAAGCCCATTTTGATTCTGGAATTTCGAAAGAGCGATGACCTGCTGTTCAAGAGTCGATACCAAGTAGTCTCTGAAATAGTCACCAGGAGGAAGTTCAAGAAGAGAGAGAAACTCGGGGATCGCGATGGTAACCCACGAGTTGCCTCTGCCCCATAGTGCATCTGCAAAGTGATGTCTCTCCAAGAAAGTCCACCCATGATACCACAGCCCGGTGCGATTATCCACGAGATACTTGATGTGGAGTAAGAATTGGCGCTTGGCTTCCTCCACATATGCAGGACGATTCAGCAGAACCCCGATCTTTGCAAGCGGCAGGACGCACATCATCAAGGTGTCATCCCACAGCTGGCCTTCGTTGACTTGGCGGAATGTGATGTGTTGGATTCCCCTTTCTTTCAGCAAATTAGCCGAGTCAAATTATGAGATGCGAAACAACAGTCTCAGACTAACCTTCTGTTCGTGGAATCCCGTCCATAACATATTCAGCCCACGAGTCCAGATACGCTCGGTATTCAGATCTCCCAGTCCGCTCATACAAATGTGCAAGAGTCAACATGGGAGCCATACTGTTGACATTCTTTGTCGGAGTGCCTTTTGCAAATTGCTGATCGAACCAAGCTTGAATATGACCGAGGACCGATTCATCGCCAGTGATCTCGAACAGCATCCACATGCCATATAGGCCGACACCCTGAGTCCACTCCCAGTTCTTCCAAGACTTGGAATCAACCTTGAAACCGCCTGTTGGGAGTGGAACACGGAATTCACCTGAATTGTCTTCCAGATGAACAAGACTGTCAACAAGCTTCAGAGCCAAGGCCTTGGTATCGGATAAGCTCATCTCGGCAAGCGGCGTTTTGACCTCGAAGGGTACATTCTCCACCTTGTCGGGAGACAGAAAGACTGACAGTATTTTATCCGCCATCGCTGCAAAGTTGTATAATCAAAAACAGCAAGATGCTCCCCGTTATAAGACCACCAACTCGGAAAAGCGACCGAGGGTGCTCCTAAGATATCGACAGGTTCCATCAATAGGAGCACAGAAACGCCTCATTTTCCGGGTCGTCGGCAATCGCATACACAGGCCCCTCACCAGCTGTCGTGCACTATGCTAATTGCCGGCCTTGGCGCATTACCCCAGGATGCGACCCCAGGTTTCTCCACCACTCGGCAGGTTCGATACCTTTTCCGCTGTTTATCAAAGCCGAATAGCACGAGAATGACTTATCCGTTCCTTCTAGGGTCCAAGGAAGCTCCAATCGGAGTTGACATTGAAAACTCAATCATCTATCAAGAGGGTGTCTTCCTCGATGGCTGGAGTTGCGAATATGCCGCACGACATGAACGTTCCAACCGAGGCCGCGAAGCAGGGTCACAGCGTCCCTCGTACGAAATATTGGCTAAAAGCCTTCGATTGATAGATGATGTACCCCGCAAAAATAGACTTGGCGTGGACCAAAGCTATGATATAAGAGGCATGCAGATGTGGGGAGAGTGGACCAGAAATCACGGCCAAAAATGGACAAGACAACACAGGACCATGTCGAGAGGATAACTTCCGACCCCGGTGATGTGCCACAAAAGCACATAGGCATAGACGAAGAGCTACGCAAGTACGTCGTCGCCGCCGACAATGTACAAGTCGACGAGGTCACCAGCAAGCGACTGCGGCATATGATCAATAAACGTGTTTTGATTGTCATGGTAGGAACTTACTTCCTGCAATCGCTGGATAAGAACGCAATAAGTTATGCTGCTATCATGGGGATTCAGAAAGATGCGAATCTCCAGGGACAGGATGTCAGTTCCTCCTCGGTTCAATCTTGGGCCATGCTAACTCTTGCAGTATTCCTGGATCCACACGGTCATATACTTTGGTATATTGTTTGCCGAGTATCCAACAAATATCATTGTGCAGAAGGTGCCTATTGCAAAGTACCTGGCGGCAAACATCTTCTTATGGGGATTGACATTGACAATGACCTGTTTCGGCTTCAACTTTGCAATTCTAGCTGCTCTTAGAGTCCTGTTGGGAATCTTCGAAGCCGTCTCTCAGCCTACTTTTTTGTTGCTTTCTTCAATGTGGTATAGGCGCGAGGAACAAGCACATATCGTTACTTACTGGTTTGTAAGTTGCTTCTGCTGGAATATCCAAATTGCTCACTAACACAACTTCAGGGAATGGTTCGTACCGCAATATACTTCAAACAGCGCAACAAGTCTAACCGAACTCACAGAACGGAGTCCAAGGAATCTGCGGCGGTCTCTTCGCATACGGAATGAGCCACGTCCACTCGCCTGTGTTGAAATCCTGGCAATTTCTCTTCATCCTGCTCGGCTCCATCACCTGCGTTTGGTCGATGTTCGTTATGTGGTGGATGCCCGATAGTCCTATGCGTGCAAAATGTTTCTCGGAAACAGACCGGGTGCTCATGATCGAGCGCGTTCGAGCCAATCAAACAGGTATTCAGAACAGGAGCTTCAAGAAAGCTCATCTCATCGAAGCTCTTCGGGATCCACAGGTTTGGCTCTACGTTTTGATTCAAATAATGTAAGTCATTTGAGATTTCCAAGGTTCCATTGAGTCTCGTGTTATGACCTCTGACTAGACCTTCTATCATAGCATTCAGATTCCTACAGGCGGTCTTGGATCCTTCTCAACGATCTTGATCAAGAACTTCGGATTTACCGAGCTGCAAACAGAACTGCTTTCAATGGTCAATGGAGGCGTTCAGTGTTTTGTTCTCTTGACCTCTGCGTGGCTTTCTCGACGCTTCAGTCAGACTGTCATTTTCCAACTGGTAATTACCCAAACATATCTCATGTTTTCTTGCTAATCTTGGAATGTACATAGGTCTTCCTCATGCCAAACATAGCAGGAACCGCAGTTCTAATGGGTAAGCTCTAGATTCTATTTTGCATTCGGTACAAGGGCTGACAAGGAATAGCTGTGCCCATTTCCCACTCCACACGCGTCGGCCTTCTCATCGGATACTGGTGTACACTCTCTTTCTGGGGTACAACCACTCTCCTCATGCCCCTCCTATCTCGTAATGTCGCCGGTCAGACCAAGAAGTCTATCAGCACCGCCTCCCTTTTCTTTGCATGGGCAGTGGGAAACATGATTGGACCACAAGTTTTCCAATCAAAGGACGCACCGAGATATTTTACGTGTTTCTCAGTCCACATGGGGTGCTACGGGGTCCTTATCATATTGCTTCTTACGCTAAGATGGCATTTGAAGAGGCAGAATTCGATCAAGGACGCTTTGCAGGTTGGTTTCCAAGGGTCATTGCTAAGGTCTACAATGCGCTAATACCTCACAGGAACAGGATTGGAGTGCCAATGCGATGAATTTGGATAATGCTTTTGATGACTTGACCGACCGAGAGAATTTGAGCTTCCGGTATAATTACTAGATACCGCTTTGATTCTTGGATTTGGACATCGGACAAGGATATCCATTTTCAAATTCCAAGCCCTGTAGGTTATTCGACAAATTCACCTGGGCTTGGAATGTGGTCGCAAGAGATAACACAACAGATGCATATAGTATCAGCGCTTAAAATATCAGTCTCATACAAGAACCATGCAGTGGAAATCGAAAGATCCAATGTCGACATCTAGGTCACGGTGTATCCACCATCCACGCGGAGATCAGCTCCAGTAATATACTTGGAAGCATCACTGAGCAAGAAAGTGACAGCCCCCATCAAATCTTCAGGAGTACCCATCTTGCCAGCCGGAATCAAGGAAGTCCAGTGATCCCGCAATTGGGGATTCTCATCTAGGATTTTGCGAGTACTGTATTCATCAGCAAACAAGCTTCTCTAATTCCAACTCATGACTTACAGAGCAGTCAGCATATATCCAGGACTAATGCAGTTGACGCGAATATCGTGACCCGCCCACTCGACAGCCAGCGAAGCAGCCAGATGCCTCACTGCAGCCTTCGCCGCGTTGTAAGGAGCCTGGGGCTGAGGGACATTCACGATAGCGCCGGACATAGAGCCGATCATGACAATGCTTCCAGGCGCTTTGCGCTCCATGAGGTGTTTCGCGACACCCGTGGCGAAGAGGTATGTGCCGTCGACATTGACACCCCAGAGCTTCTGCATGCGGTCAAAAGGGTAGTTGATTGCGTCAAAGTTCTCAGTAAAGCCAGCAGACGTCACTAGGTTATCAATTTGGCCGTGTTTCGAGAGGACTTCGGAAAGCGCGTTGCTGACCGAGTCTGGGCTTGCAACGTCCGCGTAATGTGCTGTTACGTTCGGCATGCTACGACATATTAGCTTGACATGGCGTTGAGATGTCATTGACATACTCTTCGAGTCCAGGGTTCTCTTTTCGGAACTGCTCGACCAACGAGGCAGCCGCGGTGTCGGCTTCATCTTCTGTTATGGGTTGAGCAGGAGTTCCATATGGCGCCGGGTAAACGTACTGTTTAGATCGATGATTGCGAGATCAGATCCCGACGCAACGAGTGCTTGAGCCATGACTAGACCCAGCCCGCGAGCTCCGCCGGTGACGATACTGACTTTCTTCTCGAGGGAGAATTGGGCGAGGGTGCGCTTGAAATGCATGCCACCTCGGCCTTGGGCGACGGGTTGCGCGGGCATTTCGCTGTCGGGGGGATATTCTATATGCACGCTTTGATCGGTGCGAGCGAATTGGCCTTCATTTTCACCCGAAGCTCCTTCTGGGGCTTTGGTGGTGGCCGCGAGGTGAGGATCATTTGCAGGATCTTTATTCTTGCTGAGTGAGGCTGTGAGGGAGAGAGGGCGAGTGAGTATTATAGCTCGAGTAGGCACTAGAGGACGAGAGGATATCGATCTGGTAGCATATCGTGCAATTGGTCTGAACATTGTGAGCTGGACGCGTAGTGTAGTGTTATGGAGAGGGGAATTGAAGAAATCGCGGGGAAGGGGCGATTAAGAAGTATGCTATTTTCGCATCGAGGGGAATGTGACAGTTGCGGTGAGCAATTGTAGCAGGGGTATCTCCTGTTTCATGGCTGATACGTTGTAAAGCAGAGGCGAAGTACTCGGTAAGTGATGTCAGATTGTGCATATTCAGTACTTCGGACTTGGTACTCCGTACCTCAATGTCATACATCGGTACTATACTAAATGAGGCGCTCAGCGATCTTGAACATGATCTTGAACTTTCAGTTTGCCAGGATCTCTTTGATCGCTGTGATGACCCCCTACAATCCATACGCTTCACTAAGTTATCCCTTAGTTACGGAGTACGCTGTCCCCACGATCGGTCTGGTCATGTTTGTGTCAGAATTCGCCACTGCAGGCCCCCTGGCTAGGTACATAAATACTCTGTACTCCGTACTCGTACTTAGATGTCGGACGCATCGAATTGTGACAGATCCGCTGTGGAGAACCTTGGCTAGTGCACCTCCACAGATCTACTGATTCGTACCCGTGGACTATGGGGAGAAGTGGACCACTACGTCAAGCTAATTGATATTTAATTTGTTGGCGCCTTGAGCAAGCATGTTTTGCATTTTTAAATATCTGGTTTTGTCAATTCCCCTTTCCAGTAAGAAATAACTGTATGCAAATTCACAACTATAAGGACTCGGCGAATTCAACCAGCGGTGTTCCGCTTTTACATTGATCCTGCAAGGTACGTTAGCCATGGAACTCAATCGGTCAAAAGCTCTGAAAATTGCAAATAAGCAGAAAAGGCCAGACACGTCGGAAACAAAACAATACCAAAGTATCAAGCCAATCAAAGCGAACAAGATCGCTGGGACCGGCATTCTGGCGGTCAGGGGCAAAGGCGCGTGACTTACTCCTTGACGATGTACAACTCGCGCAATAGTACCTTGTTGCGGACTCCGGATAACTGTCTCCATCTTCATACTCTCGATGACCACCAAAGGCTGATCCTTCTCCACGACGTCGCCTGCTTGTACCTCCACCCGCAGAACCTTGCATGGCATCGGGGCGAGGACACTGTTCGTTACATCTTTCATACCGAGCGCCTTCTCCATCCACTTCGCTCGGGGGAGCGTAAGTCGGTACTGTGTGCCGCGCTGGAAGGCGATGATAGTATCCTCGTCTCTGATCACAGTCGTGTCGAGTCGAGTGTGGGGGAAAAAGGAAGTGACGATGTGGGAGGTCGGATCGAGCTTGCTGACGACTTGCTCAAAGACTCTTCCACCGACTTCAACGTTGAATGTGTCGTCTGCTGTTTGCTGTACCCGTACATTGAATGTTGATCCGTCGGTAGAGCCTGGGCCCGAGGACTCGGTGAATGATAGCTGTCGCTCTTGGTAGCTAGGCGTGAACCCAATAGCTGAGCCAGCGACGCCTGCAGAGTGTGCTCCTGAGATGGTATCGCGCTGTAGACAAGCCAGTGCGACCTGCGCCAAAACTTCGTCGTCGATTGTTTTCTTCGCGAACAGCTCTTCACGATGCTTCTCAATGTAGCCAGTTTCCACTTCTCCCGCGATAAAGTCGGGGCTCTTGCAGATGCTCTTCAGGAACTCGATGTTGGTCACCGGACCAGCGACTTCGTATTGTTCCAAAGCAACCGCCAATTTTCGGAGTGCTTCTTCGCGGTCCGCACCACGAACAATCAGCTTGGAGATCATGGGATCGTAGTGTGCGGAGACGTCATCTCCCTGTACAAAGCCCGCATCGATACGGATATCATCCGAAGTAGCTGGCGTGCGCACATGCAGCAGACGGCCCGAGTCAGGAATGAAGCCCTGCTCGGGGTTCTCGGCGTAGATACGGGCCTCGATTCCATGGCCGCTCTGTGAGATGCGCTCCTCTACTTCCTCTTGTGTAAGGGGTAGCTTGGCTCCTTCGGCTACTAGGATCTGCCAATGAACCAGATCCTGACCTGTGACCATCTCAGTCACAGGGTGCTCAACCTGTAGACGTGTGTTCATTTCCATGAAGTAAAATTTCCCGGAGTCGTTATCGAAGATGAATTCGACGGTTCCAGCGCCCTCGTAGCCAACGGCCAATGCAGCCGCCCGAGCCTTGTCCCACAGATCCTTTCTGGTAGTGTCAGGCAGATGGGGCGCGGGGGACTCCTCCAAGACCTTCTGGTGTCGGCGTTGAATACTGCAGTCTCGCTCTCCGAGAGCCACCGAGTTTCCATGCTTGTCCGCAAACACCTGTACCTCAATGTGTCGTGGCGTGGTGATGTACTTCTCGACCAGCACGTTGTCATCACCGAATGAGCTCATGGCCTCGGACTTCGCTGACTCAAGTTGGGCTTGGAATTCGGATTGGGAGCGAGCGATGCGCATGCCCTTACCACCACCTCCCTTGACGGCTTTGATGAGCACCGGGTACTCAATTTGGCCCGCCTGCTCCTCCAAGAACTTGGGATCTTGATTGGCTCCATGGTATCCGGGAACGCATGGTACACCAGCGGCTGTCATAATCTCTTTGGAACGACTATCCAATGCCTCCTGTAAGTATGCCATACCATCTGAATAGAACAGGGCTCATACCTCTTATCTCCCATATCTTCAATGGCTGTGTACGGCGGGCCGATGAAGATCAACCCAGCCTCGGTACATTTTCGTGCAAAAGCCGAGTTTTCGCTCAACTAATAATTCTCTGTCAGCTCTCGGTATAGTAGCCAAGACCCACGGTCAACCTACAAAGCCATATCCGGGATGTATAGCCTGACACCCTTCTTTCTTCGCAATTTCAATTATTCTGTCACCATCAAGGTACGCCGATACAGATCCGAGATTAAAAGCAAATGGCGAGCTCAAGGCATGCTGTGCTCGGCTATCCGGATCGGTGTAGAGGGTAGTCACGCGGATGCCGCGATCCGCAGCTGTGCGTCCAACGCGCCTGGAAAATAAGCAATGAATTCACGATATCTCAGATTTCCACATACAGAGCGATTTCGCCACGATTAGCGATGAGTATTGAGTCTAATGGCTTGGTTGTTGGTGTATTGATTGTGGACGCAGCTCGCGTCCTGCGGGCCGCTGGGGCTAAGCGGGGAGTAATGCGGAGAAGGGATGAGAGGGTCATGACGGCGACCAGCTACACTGCTGTGGTAAGATGGTTTGTCGCAGAGAGTCGAGTAATCACAAGGTAACCATGATCAGGGTCTTTCGAAGGGATAAAATAGAAGGTCGCTCGGAGCTAGGTAGTATTGTTGAGCCGACGCAAAGCGAGATTGCGGGGAAAGCCGAGCGACAATGACATAATCTGCCGCTTTGGGAGCTACTTATACCACCAGCACTCCCGAGGTCTTTTTGACCTTGTTAGAGCTTTTCTATTGTGATGTGAAATGCAATGTCACAGACTGGCCATGTAATTATCTACTCAAGTCAATGCCTGTAAGCGAAATACAGATAGCCCGGTCACAACTTCCCGAGACAGAAAGTTGATCTGGGTCACAAACACAGTACATCTTGCAGCGCACTCGCTTGAAAATCCACAGCTTAAGGGTCAGAGCCTGCATAAGGATTCGAGAATAGCTTGAGTAAAGAGGTTCGAAAAGGGAACATAAGAAAGGTGGGAGGAATATAGGTAGGTCCTTAGCGCTTGCAGGTTGAACTCCGTGGATGATTGCAGGGTAGAATTAGTGCAATTTATTCCTCAAGGCCCAGGGACTTCAAGGGCTTTAATAGTCTTTGCAGTGTCTCTGCTCACTATGTCTTTGGACCGAATGAAGCTTACCGCTGGATACTAGCGCGGCTTCCAGGCTTGTCCTGATATCTGGGGAAGCTAGCATACATACCCAAAAAGCCATAGTACCTGTATCAACTGGCAGGATGGCGCACTCGTCTCTACCACGATTGCTGTCCTGTTCAGCTTGTCTACCCCCATTCTTCTTGGCCGGTGTCTACCATGTTGGGAAATGTAAATTCCCTATGTAAACAGCGAGTGCCATGAGACATTACCGGTTCGAATTCAGCAGACGGCCTTTCAACCAGTCCTGTTGACTCACACCCTCTCCCATCTCTTTTTTCCCCCTTCTTCTTTCTTTTTGGCCGTGTATACTTACAATATCGCTATATCGTACACCATACGGAGTAGATTATGTGGGTCTTTTTACGTGCACGGTGCAAAGGGTCTCGAGTATACCAACATCCTGGATTAGTGAATGCAATAAATCATTTTGACCACTGGATACGGAGTAAGTTATTTGCTGTGATTCTCAGTCAAGTCCCCTTTTACGACTCTGAATTTTGTGGAAAATAACAATCTACGGAGTACAAAGTCCACAAATCTAGAGTCTAGACCCCATTGGATATCTGCTCCAAACTGCGCAGATTCAATTTCCAGCTGATACTAGCGTTTGATAGTCAATTTGCAGAATAGAAGACCCCTTAATCTCCCGTGACCCAGAAAGAGGCCTCCCAAGTGACAGTGGCAGTGCCGGCACTTGGCGGGTCTAAAAATACCTTCGCCTCAAAGTTCCACGGTAGCGCCAAGAGCAATTTTGACGCCGACATTCCGCGCGCGGCGGAAATTCCTTGGCAAATTGCCCCCTTATTTGTGGAAACATCTCTACGCGCTTTGCGAACTGCAATGAGTCGGGAATGTTTTTAGTCAACCTCGCTTGATTGAATGTAGTAAAAGCATGTATTTATCCGAAAGAAATTACACCTTGAATCTCACGTCCTGTGCAATGTCCAGGCTGACTTGAGGCAAGTTGTCGAATCAATCCCAGCTGTCTGAAGTTTGATTGGTTGCGGCCAACCACCATTCCTTGGAAGCTTATTAACCCTGGTTATCTAAGCTTTCAAGATCTACCCAGCTGCTTGATATTCCTCGTACTACTCCTGATGCAGCTTCGATTTGCCTATCATGCTTACTTACACTGCATCTACTTAATCGACAGGCCAATACATACGCCTAATCAAGCAGCGTTGTGTCCCCTAACCGCCTACCCCGGCTAGGCCGGGAAGGGGGGCGGGGTAAAAAGCGCCATGAATACTTGGCATTACTTCACCCTCATCTCCTGTCCAAAGGAGGGCTCAACGCCAAGCGCGTAAAAACTGGGCAGTGCTGAGTAGAACTGGGTACCCAGAGCGAGCTCAGGCAGCAGAATTTGGCGTGCCAATGTCTTGGAATATCGATAGAGTCCCTTTTCCTTTGTGTTTCCGCTCATGCAACGCCTCTTTGCCAAGTGGCTGGTTTCAGCGATGATTCGGTAGAATCTGATGGGTTCCATTATGTTTGCTCTTTTGTTCTCGGGCATGCGCACATCTTCTCTGCTCAATGCATTTTGCTCTTGCACTCATTTTCTCTGCCATATACATATTTTCTCCGATGTCGGTCACCCGTCCGCGTCTGTCAAATGAAGTCTGTGATTCTTTCTAGGTGGTTGACCGCCCTTTTGGCCTGCCTGATCGTACAGAATGTCGTCGCGATCGAAGTTAACCCTGATGATGAGAGTGGGTTGATTCAAACATTCTGTGAATCCCCCGCAAATGACTTACATGTGCTGTTCCGATAGCTTCCCTCCAAGATGCCGCCAAGACCGTGGCTTCGGCCATGATGAAGTTCTACGAAGACCGCGATTCCAAAGATATTCCGGGTAAAATGGATGGGACTTGGTGGGAAGGCGGCTCCATGTTCATGACTCTCATTCAATACTGGTACTTGACAGGCGATGACCAGTTCAACGATGCTATCCAAGAGGGAATGTACTGGCAGAAGGGCGAGGACGACTTTTTTCCTAGCAACTACTCCCAATACCTGGGAAACGACGACCAAGTGTTCTGGGGATTGGCTGCAATCACCGCCGCAGAATTGAATTTCCCCGAAAGAGACGACGAGCCCTCGTGGGTTTCCCTGGCCGAGGGTGTGTTCAACGGACAAATTCCGCGCTGGGATATGACTAGTTGCAATGGAGGTTTGCGATGGCAGATCTGGCCCTACCAAAATGGATATGGATTGAAGAACGCCATTTCCAATGGAGGCTTATTCCAGCTGTCAGCACGACTGGCGTTATATACCAAGAACAGCACCTATGCCGACTGGGCCGAGAAGATTTGGGATTGGAGTGCGTCAACGCCAATGTTGAGAAAGACTTGGGTGATTGCCGATACCACTTCTGTGGCAGCGAATTGCAAAGATCATGGCGATCACCAGTGGACATATAACTATGCTACGTATATTTGTGGCGCGGGCTATATGCACAATTATGTATGTTCCCCTTCTGTTCTAACCAGGTGAAGGCTCAGAGCGTTGAAACTGACTGGCTATTAGACCAATGGCGAGGATAGCAAGTGGCTTGAGGGTATTACAGGACTGCTCAAAACATCTGATCAGTTCTTCCCTACATCCGGAGGAAACCAGATTATATCCGACATCACCTGCGAGCCAATCGAGAAGTGTGATCGCAACCAGAAAACATTCAAGGCCTATTTCACTTCTTGGCTCGGATTTATGTCGCTCATTGTGCCAACCGAAACCATGGCGGACATGATGGCAAGATTCAAGGTATCTGCTGTCGCTGCCGGTCAGCAATGCTCTGGTGGAAGTGATGGGACACATTGCGGAATTCGCTGGACGAAGAAGGCAGAGTGGGATCAGACAACTGGATTGGAGCAGCAAATGTCAGTGTTGGGTGTTCTCAACGCCGTGATGGTCCCACTCAAGGCCCAGGGCCCTTACAACGCCGACAATGGTGGAAAGTCCGAGAGCAACCCTCATGGCGGCACCAATACCCAAGGGTCTGTGGGACCTGAGCCCATCACCACAGGTGATAAAGCTGGTGCAGGGATATTGACTGCTATCTTTGTTTTGTTCTGGGGTGGCGCTGTGGCTTGGATGGTTAAAGGCGCATAAATGTACTCAAATTTGAAACTGTAGATAATATGCAATTTGATTGTTGATACCCCAAAACTTAAGAATCACAGGGTACAAAGTAGAAGTTTTCATCTACCAAGTTGAGTCGAAATTATCTCAGTCACTCAAACAGCCAATCACGCATATCCTGGGAATACCTTAAGATTGGGAATCATGTATAGCACTTGGCTTTATTTCCGAGGTCGCCTTTCAGGCATTTTGTCAGCCAAGTGCTCAACTGGAGAGCGAAAAGCGAAGGACCCCAAAGGAGCTATTGCAAGAGCTGCCCAGGTGGAGCTTTGCAATGACTATCCGCAAAGTTGGGGTTGGAGCGTGGTGAAGGATAAACCCAATAGGCCCAAAGACATAACAAACAATGATAAGCAAAATGGAGATTGAGTTTGCTTTAGAAATACACCAACGAAATAAGACTTCCAAATGCCGAATTTGTTTGAGTACCGCCAGGTACGATACAAGCAACGCCGATATCCACGGCTAGATGTCATTGTGCCCCGGACCCCTTCCCCATGAACGAACTGACGAATACCAGCTTCGCCTCTTATCAAGTGCGTGGTCTGAGAAGATAGCTACCCGTAATACATAGTCCGTACTGGCCGACGGCATCGAGTAATGGTGGGTTACATCTCAGCAAAAGACACGATGGAAAGTAGATCTATCCGGATGTGGATAGATGGGCCCTACGTGCAGAAATCTGCGGGGCAACGATAGAATGACAGCCCAATAGAGAGCATCGATTGGTAGTATACCCCCTGATCCGAATGATAGACATCTAAAAGTGGAGATGCGATCCTCGTTGACATGGTGACTTAGCGATATCCGCGGGACAGACCTTCCTGGATAGGAATAGTCTAGTTCCACCGATGCGGATTGAGTCAGTATACTATGAGTAATTACAGCTTGGGCTCATGGTATCTCGAAGGATTTTCATGGACAATCTTTGCTCTGGAGGATTTAGTCCCGCGCCTGGTCAGGAGGTAGACAGCGCTGTCGACTTTCTTCTGTCTTCTCTTTATCTCTCTCTCTCTCATCACCTCGTACAAATACAACAAAGATTCTCCACTGGCTAACATTTCTCATCAATCGCATTGAGAATACTTAAATCAACCCAACAAGCTATGGCGACTACGATGAATCCCCTCAACATGTTGAGCAGGTGGTATTGGGGAGTGACACCCGAGGAAGATGTGTTTGATGCCAAAGTATGTACAATCGAGCTTACTCTTTTCATTAGTTTGATTGAAGATGTCTGGAGAAACGAAATCAGGATGTCTAACGTCTGATTCCGCAGCTCCATCTCCATTACATCCCACCTTCAAAGAAATTCACAATGGAAGATCTGAATCTCGAATCTAGTCCTTCCGCATCTCCTGTTGCAGGAACAGTGCCATTCTCCCTTCTATCAGCCGAAGGAGTCAGAGCTTATCGAAGAGCCCTGTTCCGCAAAGAGGTGATAGACAACTGCGCCAGCTCTCCTTTCCCGGGAACATTGGTACTACGCGATGCAGTGAAAAGGTCGAAATTCATCAATGACTTCTGGATGCACCCCGAAACAATGAAAATTGTCTCGGAGGCTGCCGGTGTACCTCTGGAGGTGGTGATGCCAACGGAGATAGGACATACCAACATCCAAGTCCAAGGCACTACTATTGCGGAGATGTCTGGAAATCTGCAAGTCGAGCCATCGGTTGAGAAGCTCGAGCTGAGCCCTGAAGATCGAGCATATGATCCTTTGAATGACACCAAATCCATCATACCCTGGCAGTATGTTGATTGAACCAGTTTATGATTCTGATAGCAGAAGAGCTAACACATGATAGCTATGACTCGTACCCCTACGTTTGTGTCCTGATGCTTAGTGAAACCGAAGGCATGATTGGCGGGGAGACATACATCAAGAAAGGAAATGGAGAAGCTCAGAAGGTCGAAGGACCACAACTTGGACATGCAGTCATGCTCCAAGGGGGAGAAGTGTGCCATCTAGCTGCTCGTGCAAAAGGCGTGAAAGAACGCATCTCTACCATCACCTCCTATCGCTCAAAGATGCCAGGCGTCTACGACTCCAGTTACATAACCAACGTTCGACCATACGCCGACACATCTTCACTTTACTCCGAATGGGCCCACTACCGCCTCCGAAAAATGAGAGACGAGCTGACATATCTCCTCGAGAAAGCTGAAACCGAAGATGATCCGGCGCAAGAAAGCAATACTATACAAACCCTCATTGATCACCAAATCGATTACCTGCAAAGGACATCTAGACAAATGGTGGATCCAAAGTACACCCAACAAGTCATCAATCGCCTTGGCAAGCCAGCATATTATGATGCGCCGAGGATTTGGAAAGTTGTCCAATCACTTCCAGAGTTTGAGAGTCTTGCGTCGGCAGCGGATGCGAAGCGACAGTGGATGCCGGAAAGCTGTTGGTGGATGGACCTACAAAACTCGATTGAGAAGATTAGGATCGGGAAGCCGGTTCAGAGCGCACTTGGAACCGCTGTGTTGGAAAAAGGTCAGTCTTATCATATGGGAGATGAACTTTTGCGCCAAGGGCTCAATGAAGTGTTCCTGGACTGGCTCGATGACTCGGGTCTCTGGGAACTCTACTGCAAGGCCTGAATACGATCTACTTCTAGCTCGGAATATGTGCGTGCATCATGATTGAAAATACCAGAATGATCTACTATATGCAAAAGTAGACATATTTGTCCTAAAGCCGAAGACTACCGTGCCGCTTTGTGGACCTATAGGGCTTGATTTATTTCTAGGGTTATCGGTAGGTGGTTGCTCGACTCTTCAAGCTGGCATCCGAACCTTTGGCGACTTGAGTTCGAAATTCAGATGAACAAAGAATACCTTCCATTGAACAGGGTATTCTGTAATACTGTAGTTGAAAACCACTTGAGCGCATCCTTACATCACTCACAACTCCACAAAATCAACCAGGTCGACAGCATTGATACTTGTACACAGTGACGTCATGATAGCCTTCCGGCTTTTCTGAGCCATCTTCCATAAATGATTCTTCCAAAATGTGATTCGTATCATCACCAAAATGCCAAAATACACAGGCTCCTGTTTCTGCCACAAGATCGAATACAATCTATCGCTGTCGTCCCCCGAGGATGCGCGGACCTCGCTCTGCCACTGCCGAAACTGTCAAGTAATCAGACTCCACACCTGTATGCCGATCGCAAGGCTAACGAACAAACAGAAAGCATTCGGAACTAACTACGGATTAACAACCAAGGTCCCCAAAGACAGCTTTAGCTACACGAAGGGAAGCCCGAAACAGCATGCCGCCGATAATGGCTCTGGCGTGACGATCTACCGCGAGTTTTGCGACACCTGTGGTAGTTTTATCCTGGAGTATGGGGTACGTGGGGAGAATTTGAGAAAGTTACATAGCCTGCGAACCGAGAACGCTGACTGAGACCTTTGTAGGAGATGGCTAAAGACAAGTTTCGTTACATCACCGCCGGCTCTCTCGATGATCCGGAGGCATTGGCACCTAAGGGCGAGTTCTTCTGCAAGATGCGAGCGAGCTGGATGCCAGAAATCCCCGGTATGTTTACAGCATTAATCCAGTCGATGTGATGTTGTGCTTACACACGCAGATGTCTTTCATAAGCGTGAAGTAAAAGAGTGAGGTAGGATAGTATGTCATGGGTTCAGATTGCAGCATTAATTTATCCAAGTCTCCGTACGCTGCTTCATTTGTGAGTAGGCAACAGTGATAATTATCTATAGTAATAGAAAGCTGATAGGATGATGAAGGGAAAAGGGAGTTGAACACGGTAGGCTGTTCTGATGAATTCCCGGCGTATTAATATATTGGATTAAGATAACCAACGTATGTCTTGTCGTCTGGAATCTCATTGGAAGGCGTTTTCTCGGGCGCTTCGTCAAGCGTGGGAGAGATTTAGTCAGACTATTGCATTTGCTTGTTCTGTTGCATGGGAGAAGGTGTCGAGGTCAAACCCATGACGAAGTTGAAAGTAGACATGTCAAGAGTGGGTTGCTCAAGGGCGTATTTACTTGTCATTGCTCTCACCTCACGGCACTTTTAGACCGATGGAGTTGTCTTTTGTGTTAAGATGAAGAGAGCAAAGAAGTAAACAAAACGTCCCAGTACAAAATCAGGGCCTATATGGGCGCCAAAAAGAGACATGATTGGACGTGGAGGGATCCACTACCCGTGAGGCTTATGTTAGCAGATGGCAATCTTCAATCAGCCCTTTTGGTCTGCACGTCAGCTGTGCACCATTCCAAGCACTGTACATATTTCGTGCTTCTAGCAGTTGACGCTTGTCACTCATTACTGCCTTGACGGTCGCTACCAATACTTTGTTGTCCCTTTCCCACCTGCACCATGTCCGACGACGAAGAATACTATGAATATGAAGAGGATTTCATGTACGAGGACTTAGTCCCAGACATGGTGGTATGTACAAACCCCAATCCATGCGACCAGCCGGTCGCATGCGCTCAGCACAACACCCTACAGATTCTAACCCTTTCCAGGACGACCTCGCCGCCTCCTCGTACTACGAAGCAGCCCTGTACGAAGACCCAGCGTACGACGTCGAAGACTATTTCAGCGACTGGGACTACTATTCAGACGATCATTACGACGACGATCCAACCGCCGAAACAAGCGCCGAGCGAAAGAAACGGACCGAGCACGCGGCCGCTGCGAAGCGAAGAACAAAAGGACCTTCCCGCAAGACGACCACGGTCCCCACAAAGTCTCCCCTGTTCCCAGACACAGCGACGTTCCAGGGCGTGTTGTGGAAGTCGCCCGCCCTAGATCGCGACGAAGATGTCGCTATTCTGTACGAACCGGACTCGGGCGAGAAAGTCGCGCTGCTGGCGAATTGGCGCGAGGTGTTCAAGTCTTCTCAGCCTGCGCTTGATAAGTCGAAATTAAAGAGGAGGCGCGCGGAGTCGGAGTCTATACCGGATGAGGAGGCAGATAATGAGATGTCAGATTACGAGGAGTCGGTTGTCTCGGAGGAAATGTCGGATGGGGACTCGCTTGCTTCAGCGGAGGATACGGGCGATGCGTCGAACACGACGCCGGACCCAGAGCCGGATGCCCGTGTGTACAAGTTGGCTTCGCCGCCTAAGGTTGTGATTCCTATGATTTCGATGGTTTCTGCGGATACCGAGAAGAGTCCGGCTAAGAGTCCTGCGAAGACTCCAGTGAAGACTCCGGTGAAGGGGGCGAAGCGGGGTCGCAAGCGGAAGGCTGCTGTGCAGGAAGAGACACCTTGGGAGAACTCTGAGCCTCGCTCCAAGAGGGTCGAGTCGCGGAAGGGAGGTGGCGAGAGGGCTGATTCGTCTGCGCCGGTACGTAGGTCGGCCAGGCAGAAGAAGTGAAGGGGTTTTCTATATGTAGGACCTTTGCATGGCCATCAAATGATTGAAACGAACCGAAGGCATCTACGGAGTACTCTCGGCGGCATACTATCTTTTTTGAGTTGAACAAAAAAAGAACTAATTTTCTCTATCTGCTAAGCGTACTCTTTGTTAAAGGCGCGACCAATAACCATCCTACGGATTTCGCTAGTACCAGCTCCAATTTCATAGAGCTTTGCATCGCGCAGCAGTCGACCAGCGGGGATTTCGTTGATGTATCCGCTTCCACCCATCAGCTGGATAGCGTCGAGGGTACATTCCGTCGCACGCTCGGCAGAGTAAAGAATTGCACCGGCACAGTCATGGGTGCGAACGCTCATCTCCCCGGGTGTCACGGCGGAGTTGTCCACCTGGCGTGCGGTGGCATATGTGTAGGCGCGCGAGGCAGCCAATTTAGTATACATGTCTGCAAGCTTGCCCTGGATCAATTGATTATGGGCAATGGGCGTGCCGAACTGCTTGCGGACGTGGGTGTAAGGAAGAACCAAGTCGAGTGCGGCTTGCATGATTCTGCAAAAGGTTATTATGTGAATAGAGAATGGTTGATGGGATAACATACCCTAGTGGACCTGCACTGAGGACGAGTCGCTCCAGGTCTAACCCTTCCATCAGGACACGAACTCCACGGTTCACCTCCCCGAGAAGATTTTCTTTGGGGACGAAAACGTCCTCGAAGATGAGTTCGCCCGTGTTCGAACCGCGCATACCAAGCTTGTCTAGCTTGCGTGCACATGAGAAGCCCTTGAATGACTTCTCAACTATGAACGCCGTGATTCCCTTGGAGCCTAGCTCGGGCTCTGTTTTGGCATAAACGACGATATAGTCTGCGTCCGGGCCCTTTAATAGTATTAGCTGATTGAAGATGGCACATGCTACTCTGATCCCACAACTTACGTTGGTAATCCACATCTTAGTTCCGTTTAATAGCCATCCTCCGCCAACCTCTTTGGCGGTAGTCTTCATGCTAACAACGTCGGAGCCAGCTGAATGCTCTGACATTGCTAGAGCACCAACCTTCTCGCCTGATAGTAAACCAGGCAGAATGCGCTCTTTTTGTTCGGTCGAGCCATTGAGCGAGAGCTGGTTCACGCAAAGCTGGGAGTGAGCCGCATAGGAGAGGCCAATGCTTCCTGATGCGCGACTGATCTCTTCCATCACCACACAGTGCGCTTGGTAGCCCATGCCTAAACCGCCGTACTCCTCGTTTGCTGTAACGCCGAGGAAACTTGGAGTCCATCAGCATACGAATCACCGTGCACCTTCCAATGAGGTTGCAATTAAGACATCTGGAAACCACTTACCCGGCATCGCCCATTTTCTGCCACATATCCGCAGGGAACTCGTTCAGCTCATCTGTCCGCTGAGCAACCTCGGCTGAGATCTCACGCCCTGTACTGGCATTAGAGCGGCAATTCGCCATTGGAACGTGTCACTTACTTGTAAAATCCTGCACGCGCTCTCTAAGCTCCAGCAGGTCATCGTCGGATGGGGGGACGAAGCCTGTGGGGTGTTTCGTTGACACTGAGCGGAAACATGGGGTGAGTGCGGGGATGCGGTTGCGTCTCAGGGCGCGTGTGGAGGCGCGAAGTAGAGACGGTAGCTTTGTAGAAGCCATGGCGGAAGATGTGTGGTGGTAGAATGCAAAGTCGGGGCAATGATTACGGAGGACGGAGCTCTTTAAGTAATATCAATGTCTCGTGCGGGAGCGGCAGTCCTCGGCGATCAATCTAGGTCCGCGTATACAACGTTGCGCTTATACAACACTGTACCATGCGAGCTTTCTACTTCCACCGTCCACCGAGTGTACCTTTTTCTTTTTCTTTTTGTTTCGGAGTATTCATCGTCTGACTAGTAAGTTCATCAATATTATTTACACATAATAGCTATATCTTGCAATTGTGTCTCCAATGTCATGACGACGGAGCGGGTAGAAGCGGCAATCGTCGCACCTCCGCATCTGGGGAAACTCCAGCTTTTGTGCCTCGCTTCTTCATAAAGTCTCCTTTACCCCAGACCAGACGTATATTTCCAACTTTTCCAATTTGACATGGCCATCAAGCCCCTGAGAACTTATTCCTGACCCATAATCATCACTCATTCCACACCTATTCCACGCTCCCCGCAATGCGCGCCCCTTCCCCGCTCGTCCTTCGGACCTGGGGATCACGACTAGCTCCGCGAAGATGTGTCCCATTATGCCGTTCAAACATCACTCGTCCCGCAACTAGATCAGTAGCAAGCTACACACACCCTCACCATGCCTCCGCCCTCTCCGTTCTCCCCACAGCAGTGGACACATCCTCACCAGAATATCAAGAAAACAACCAACAGATGCAAGAGCTCTTAGATCGCATGAACGAGCTCCATACGAAGATCGCTCGCGGAGGAAATGACAAAGCACGTGAGAAGCACATTGCTCGGGGCAAAATGCTTCCTCGAGACCGAATCTCTGCTCTAGTCGACCCAGGCACTTCCTTCTTGGAGCTATCCGCACTAGCAGGACACGGTGTCTACGATGGCGAAGATGTCCCAGCCGGCGGTATCATTACCGGTGTTGGAACCGTGGAGGGTGTCAATTGCATGATTGTCGCAAATGACAGTACCGTCAAGGGCGGTACCTACTACCCCATCACTGTAAAAAAGCACCTTCGCGCACAGGCAATCGCCCAGGAAAATCGCCTACCTTGCATTTACCTGGTTGACTCTGGTGGTGCAAACTTGCCTCATCAGGCAGATGTCTTCCCTGATCGTGACCACTTCGGCCGCATCTTCTTCAACCAGGCTCGCATGAGCTCACTCGGTATTCCGCAACTGTCTGTGGTCATGGGACCTTGCACGGCGGGTGGTGCCTACGTACCCGCAATGAGTGATGAGACAATCATCGTCGAAAATCAGGGTACTATCTTCCTGGCTGGGCCACCGCTTGTCAAGGCCGCCACTGGCGAGGAGGTTTCCGCCGAGGACCTAGGCGGCGGCCAACTACACTCTAGCATCTCCGGTGTAACGGACTACTTGGCTGTTGACGACGCCCATGCTCTTGTGCTTGCCCGTCGTTCCGTCGCGAACCTCAATTACCCTCCCACTAAGACGCCACTACAACTGGAAAACGGAAATGGGGACTCACTCGTTGTCAAAGAGCCGCTTTACGATCCCAACGAGCTGAACGGCATTGTTGGTACGAATCTACGACGCCAGATTCCTGTGCACGAGGTCATTGCACGCATTGTTGATGGGAGCGAGTTTGCTGAATTCAAGCGTGATTATGGCTCGACGTTGGTAACGGGCTTTGCGCGCATTCATGGCCATCGCGTTGGAATCGTTGCTAATAACGGCATCTTATTCTCGGAGTCTTCGCTCAAGGGAGCGCATTTCATTGAGCTCTGTGCTCAACGGCGAATTCCTCTCATTTTCTTGCAGAACATCTCTGGTTTCATGGTTGGTGCTGATGCCGAGAAGGGCGGCATTGCAAAGAATGGAGCCAAACTTGTGACGGCTGTGGCTTGTGCCGATGTTCCCAAGTTCACTGTTGTCTTCGGGTCTAGTGCTGGTGCTGGTAATTATGGAATGTGGTGAGTGCTCGCTGCGGTTTGCAGAATCCCTGCAGATTCTGTTCTGATTTGGCTAACTTGTTTTGTTTAAGTGGTCGTGCTTATTCTCCTCGTCTTCTCTTCATGTGGCCCAATGCTAAGATCGGCGTCATGGGCTCTGAGCAACTCTCTGCTGTCATGGAGGCTGTTGGCAAATCTGCGGATCCAGCTCTGAAAGAACGTATTGATCGTGAGTCAGAAGCCACTTTCTCCTCGGCCCGTTTGTGGGACGATGGTGTCATTCCACCATCTCAGACCAGGAAGATGCTGGGTCTCGGTTTGACGGCTGCGCTGAGTGGCAAGTCCGAGCCAGATATTCAAACCAAATTCGGTGTGTTCCGGATGTGATGTAGTGGCAAGTGAAACAAAGACATATGGATGTCTCGGGCATGATTAAACAGCAAAATGCAAAAACTGGCTTGCTCGATGTTCATTTTGATCTTCGTATCTTGAGAAAATGCAAATGGTAGAGTCGAAATATGCACAAGGCCAAGCGGAAACAGCAAATCCCAAAAAGAAAGAAAGCACTTTTATCCAATTCGTGAAAAGTATTTTTGTTTTCCGGGGTCCGGATCAACCAAATCTCATGTATGCCAAACAAGGAAAAGCAACGTATGACCTCAAAAGCACAGTCCAAACAGCGGGGATGATACATGATCTGTGACAGCAAAGCATGGTTCTATGAGAGACATATCATCAGGAAATAGCATCAGTCATATATGACATGTCGAAAAACATCGGAGACGTTAGGTAGCAGGGGTTCGTATCGCATGAAAACAAAAGTCCGAAGATCTTCAAAGAATGACACACGGCCCGCGCTTCCTCGGACGACGATTATCTCTTTTCCGGTCATGACGGTTGGGGCCTTCTCGCTTCCGGCTTGGATCGCTGCTGCTCCTTGAACCTTCGGAGTCCTTGCGGATGATCTGGCGGCACAGGTCGATGAAGACTTCGTTGACATTTGCGCGGCGTCGCGCTGACGTCTCGTAGTAAGGCGCATTGCCCCAGTTTTGAGATAGACCGAATGCGCGCGCACGGGGAACGGCCCGGTCTTCTTCCAAATCCGATTTGTTGCCTACTATGACGATTGGTACGTTTTCGTCGTCTTTGATTCGCATGATTTGTTCGCGCAGCTCGGAAAGTTCGTTGAGAGAGGACATGCTGGTGATCGAGAAGACTAGGAGGAATCCTTGGCCTTGTTTCATGTACAGCTCTCTGTGGTGTGGTTAGTCGGGGGTGTCTCGTGGGAACGGTGGCTCGATCGCGGGCTGAGATCTAGATTTACCTCATTGCCGCTGGGGGCATGTTAGCTAGGATCTCAAGGTCAGTTTTGACAAGGATACGTACTGAATTGTTCCGTGCCTGCGGTATCAAGGCTGTAGATTGTCGGTGTTTAGTGTCGTGCCATAGATCAGTCACCAACGGACTCACATTTCCAGTATGCATTGTCGCCCCTGTGAAGCTCGGTTAATGGCTGTGAATACCCCATTGCTGACAGACAACTTACGTCTACCTCGATTTGTTTCCGATATGAGTCTTCGATCGTTGGGTCGTAGCTTTCAATCCAAACATTTTGAACGAATTGGGCTGGAGGTTGTAAAAGTCGGTTAGCTCTCGGAGCTCATAGTCTAGGTAGAAACGGTTCTGACAGACCTGTTAAGCAACTCTTTCCAACACCGCCTGTTATCGCGCAAAGGAAGATCTCCAGTCAGCCCATTGCTCCACGTAAACTTGTCCGGACCGAGGCCTATGCTTACCAGCTCCTAGCACAACGATATGGTATTCGCGTCTGAATAAAGAGATTCACTGTTAGAACAAGCCATTGAACAGAACAAGGGGTGTATTGACTCACTGAGGCCGCATTGAGAAGGTATGTGGACGTGTTATTTAGTTGTGACTCGGGAGTCGGAAAAGCAATCGAGGATCAGGGTCGAGTATAATGTGATCGTCCCACACGTGGTATCTAAACGACGATCTCAAAAAGGGTCTCGCAAAAAGCCAAATGCCACAAATGCCGTACACGAGGGTCTTTATATCGAGAAGTAAAGGGAGGGAGGCGGATCGGTTACATCGGTCACTGGCCCGCCTTCTGTATGCACGGATAACCCGATCGCAGCGATTCGAGGGTCCACCGAGGACTGTTGGAGACTCTGAGGCTCACGAATAATGGAGTGAAGAGTCTGCGGGCCCAAACAAGCTTAGGCGTTTCTGCATGGGATTTTTGTGGAGGAGAGAGGAGAATGGTCTGATAACGGGAGTTAGCCTAACCCTTAGGTTGCGAAACTCTCCTCACCTTCTTCCCAATCACATCATCTGCTATGAAGCGGTGAGGTCTGCAATAAAACCTGCGGTAATCCCGTCACTTCTTCAATTTGCCAATTGCCAATTGCCAGCAAACAAGGTCCCTATGTACACAAGAGTCACGTGTTAAATCACGTGTGTCTATCTACGGTCCGAGGGGGAGGTGAACACAGTGTTAGGACCGAACACAGCATCTGGGTGAAGTGAATGTCACGAGGAACTAACATTAACCTTCAGTGTTGAATGTGAGTATGGAGAACTTATCACATTGACTAATGGTTCAATAAGCATAGGCTCAAAGGAATTGATGCATCAAATCTGGAGAACGGGCCAAGTGCTGCAGGGGTGACAGGCCCACCAAGAACTGCTTCCGGTTTCATGATGAAATAATAATGGGGAATGGAGTCTTGATTTACGAATACGGAGTCAATCTTCAGCAGATAAATCTGTTTATACAAGTTTTCTGGATTTATGATTGATTATCGTATTGGGCAAAGCCCTATACGTCACGTCCAACTATACTAGTACCCAAAAAGCAAAGAAACCCCGAGTCGATGTATCTGCACACAACGAACCTATCATCTGTTTGAAGCCGGGCGTTACGCCTAAAATTCGAGTTGAGGCCAGTTTCACGTTCTGGTATTGAACAGAGTGCTGACCTCGGTAAGAATGGATATTCTGCGCACACTGAGGAGCTTTAAATAGATATCATGTACAAAATATTATGCGATCCGATCATCTTGCAACTGGATATCGACTATAAACATCTAGACCAATAACAATGTACTTTATACTCCGTCGCAGTCTTGTGTACCGTCCTTGTACCTCACATTGGTTTGCCGAATACGTCATGAAAGCACGTGATCAAGCTAGCCTCTTGTCTCAGCTTGCCAGCTCTCCAGTTGCATTCTCATATTCCCATCCCTCGCTCCATTGTCATCCTAACAGCTTTTTGTTTTGATCCCTCAAACATCAATCAGCAGAAATGGCTTCTTTCCAGGATCGTGCTCAGCACACCATCGCCCAGCTCGACAAGGAGGTACGTTTCTATTGTGTGTTTCGCTGGGGCCTCAGGTCTAGCCCTCACCCGGCTATGCCGTGCACCAGCAGCACCGCATCGCGATCGCATCGCTCGGCTTCCTGGCTATGATTCCAACGCCGAGCATGTCTGTCGTCGTACACTGGAGCTAATTTGATTTCGTCGCAGCTTTCCAAGTACCCTGTCCTTGCCAACCTTGAGCGTCAGACCAATGTCCCCAAGGTCTATGTCATTCTTGGTCTTGTTGGCATCTACTTCTTCCTTGTCTTCTTCAACATTGCCGGAGAGTTCCTTGTCAACTTTGCCGGTTTCCTTCTCCCCGGTTACTACTCCCTCCAGGCCCTGTTCACCTCCAACACTCAGGATGACACCCAGGTAAGAATTTTGCCCTTATACCCCTCATTTGCTCAGTGTCGAATTCGCTAACTCATTATCTCTCTAGTGGCTCACTGTATGTTCCCATAATTCTATCATCAACTGCGTCGCAATCTCGCGGATGCATGAGATGACCGGCGCACCGCCGTGCACGTGACACGTTTGACAGCGACTGACACTAACATCTGACTTAGTACTGGGTTGTCTTCGCCTTCCTGACTGTTGTTGAGAGCGCCATCAGCGCCGCCTACTGGTTCCGTACGTCATCCCGATTCGAAACCAAGCTTGATTATTTACTGACGTGACCACAGCCTTCTACTACATCTTCAAGTTCGTCCTGATCATGTGGATGGCCCTTCCCCAGACCAAGTATGTCGCTTCTCCAGTTTCAGCCCAAGACCTACGTGACTAACCAATTTTCCAGCGGTGCCCAAATTGTCTTCCACTCCTTCCTCCAGCCCGTGGTTGGCCGTTTCTTCTCCAGCTCCGGTACCTCCTCCAACCTCCGCGCTCAGGCCGAGGCTGCCAGCAAGCCCCACTCCACTTAAGAGGTTTCTCTCTTATCTTGGCATGGAATCGCATCGACAATATAAATTCCGTGTACACCTATATTTGTAGGATCGCGGATTCGATTTCCAGTGTCTTTCGGGACACACGCGCGAAGTGGAGTGGTGGCTCAGAGCTTCGTTGCGTGGCTACGTATAGTCATATGAAGTAGCACGATGAAATAGAGAGGGCCCGTGAAATGTTGAGACGGGTCCGGGGTTTGGATATTTGCAATATCATGTTGTTTTCTTCTTTCTTGCAGTTTTGTCTCATAGCAGTGGTATGGTTCTTTGGTCCGTGTATCGATGTTACAAACGCAGTATGAAATTATGTTCACAACTTTACTCTCGATTACTCCGGGCTATTCTCGAGGTCTGTCGCATTGTCGTAGGGTCTCGTAACCGTATACCTCGGGATTCAAGCTAACATCGACCGCATACGTCCACGGGTATGCACGTTTGTTTGCGCTGAACCTCAGAAAGCCCACCCCTCATTTCTAACGAAGAAGGATATCTCAATGCTCAACTCAACACTAGCAGACAAAAGGCAACGTGGAAAAGCTCAATTGGAACAGAGTCAAAATTAAGCTCTCCTGGCATGATATTTCCCTGTTCCATAAAGCCCAACAACACGAGCCCGAGTAGGATCTCAAAGACTGGGAATAGTCAAGGACTTAGGCTGTCGCGATGGTTTGACTTGGCGATGGGATCAAAGGGGTTGCTTTTTGACGATTTGATATGGGTGTTGCTCCAATTGATCTCCGTGGATCTACATCTACATGCTCAGCATTTGACAGCATGCGACCATCGGGGTCCTCTTCCAGCTGACGCAGCGCCGCGGCAAAATGATCCAACATGCGATCAGCATCTTGCTGGACGCCGAACTTGGTGGAAATCAGTAACAGTGCATCCAGCTTCCCCTTCCCTGGATGCGTCACCAGGAGGACTGGAAACACAGGCCACGAGGACAGTATCGGCATGGTCTTGCGACAGACTAGGTCCTCGTCGACGCGCATCTCGATATGACGGTCGAAATTCTGGTGCAGCACGACCGAGTCTGGCCATGTGTCCCCGGGCCAGTCAGTACAGTTGGCGGAGATATCCTGCCAACCCAGGGCATCGACGTCGCTGGTATGGGCATGCTGCGACTGAATCGCCTGCAGGAGCTGGCGCCGTGTCCACTCTGGGCGAGCTTTTACACGGACGGGGATGACGTTCATACAGGGGCCCATCACTTTCTCCGTGCCAGTCCAGGCTTGCACAAATTGGCCAAACACCACATCTTTGCGGCCTGTCTCCTTCCACAACGTCTCCAGCCAGGCTGTCTTGATCATACTGGCCTGCGTGGTTCCTGGCAACGGATTTACTTCGGGTAACGCTCGCTCGAACACAGCCAGCGTGGCATCGCTGTTTTCGCTCAGTGGCGGCGTCAGTGGTAACACAGGTAGCGGCGCCGCTTCTAAGATCTCACGCCAGATGGTGTATGCGTGTGTTGTGCGCCGCTTGAAACATCGCTGGACATGAGTCTTATACTCACTGTGCCGCGGGATGGACTCGTTCCGGTACGCATTCCATAGCCCGTGGATCAGTGGACGTAGACATAGTGCATCATACTGCCCGTGGGAGAGCCGCATGAGGAGAATATGGTGTTGGTCCCGAAGCGCCTGCACAAGGACAAATCCAATGATCGGCTGGGTGATATCATAGCGCTTGGCCATCTCCTTCACCCCAAAGGCCTCGGTCCAGCGATTAGCATCTGCGGCGCTTTTGCATTGGTGCACCGTGAACGAGACTGGCAGACGGCGCAGAACAACCTGCACTACCTTCCTCTGGAATTTGTGGAAGACAGTGCGCAGAATAGCGTGCTGTTCGACTAGAGCCTGACAGGCGTACTGTAGTCGCGCCACATCGACAGGGCCGGTGAGATGCAAAGGAAAACAGTCGACGACCTGACCCGTTGCATATGCAGCCTGCAGCTCAAGGGATGGGTAGACGTCCTGTATATTATCGCGGTCCAGAGATGGGGGCAAATCTGCGAGGAAGCTATCGCGCAACGGTGCAAAAGTATCTGAATTCAGCTCGGACAGATCTGATACTGCTTGCGAGGCCGTTGTTGTCTGCTTGGCCACCTCCGCCAGAGGCCACTGTTGTAGAAGATGCGCCAGGGAGACTGTGAGGCCTTGTGCCCGGGCAAGTGTCACTATCTGACGTGCACTTAGAGAGTGGCCGCCAAGGTCGATGAAGCTATTGTCTAGTCCGATATCGCCGGCTGCGCAGCCCAGCACTTGCGCGCAAAGCTGCTGTAGAATCGTCTCAGGGCGCGATTCTGCATCCCGGTGTGCAACCTGGTGCACTATGTACTCGAGCAACTGTTGACGGGTGCAGGCCGCAGCACATTCGCGTAGTTGGCCGCGATGTATTTTCCCAGTGGCCGTCCGCGGTATACTCGAAACCTCAACTATAGCTGCAGGAATCATAAAGCTGGGCAGAATCTTCTGGAGTTGCCATCGCGCTTGTGTGGCCAAATGGCGAAATGCGTGTGTTGGAGGGAGCAGACTACATCTGCTGTCCCTATCTCCGGCGCTGGAAGATGGCTGGAGCTGCACAAAGGCAAGCAGCATAGGCGTCTTTCCATTGATATCGTCCGCCGCGCAGATGATGTCCGTTACCACGGTGCGGGCCGTGGACAGCAGCTGGCTTAGCTGGTGCTCCACCTCGCCCAGCTCCACACGTTGGCCGCGGATCTTCACCCTTGTACCCTTACGCCCCAAAAGGTGGAACGAGCCATCACGCGGGTGCTGACGTACCAGATCCCCCGTACGGAAGAACCGGCCCTGCGTATGGGGGCGGACCGACAGCAGCCACGGCGGATTGGCGAAGAATGCGGCCTGGGTCTCGCTGGCATCAAGATATCCGCGGCTCAGACAGGGGCTTTCCAGCACCAGCTCACCCTCTGCACCAACAGGCACCAGTCGAAGCGGGTCGTTGCGGTCGACCACCCATCCACGACCGCAGAAGGGACGACCTAAATTACTGGGGTCTGCACCATCGACCTGATGGGCCACTAGTGTCCCCTTGGCGTGCTCTGACTGCCCGTAGAGCGAGTACAGGGTGAGCTGGCGCCACTGGTGCAGATCCGCCTGACACACACCCTCGCCTACCAAAACCATCGTCTTAAGTGTTGGAACTATATCAGGGTCTAGCGTACGCGCCACCGATGGCGTGAGTGCTATCCAGGTGGCTTTTTGCGCGTGAATAGCACCCGCAAGATTGTTCTCTAGCTGCTCCTGGCTCGGAACACATAGACAAGCGCCGCATGTGAGTGGCGCCAGCTGGCTTGTTATGCTAACCACAAAGGCGTATGAGGCAAACTGAAAGACGCGCGAATGTTGATCTAACCCCACGCTGTGGCGGTAGGCCTCTAGCCCGCTGCTAAAGGCCGCCTGTGTGATCACAAAGCCTTTAGGCTCACCAGTACTGCCCGATGTGAAACCGGCGTATAGCGCGTGCTGTGGCTCTACCGAAGGTGTTTGGTACGTAGCCGCCTCTGGGGGCATATCTGGAGACGACACCAGCTCTGCGGAGAGCACTGGGACCCCGAGCTGTGCGGCGACATCAGCATGCTGCGCGGATGCCACTACCAGCTTGGCCCCGATTCTCTGGCACATGGTGCGTAGTCGGCGCGGGGGATGGGTTGCGTCTAGTAACAGAAAGGCGCCTCCAGCTTTCATCACGCCTAGCAAGACCACTGTTGTGACTAGGGATTTATCCAGCAGCAGCGCGGTAAATTGCTCTGCTTGCACACCCGCCGCCTGGAGTCGTGCAGCCGCCGCCGTGACATGTTGCTCCAGCTGCGCATAGGTCAGACGGCCGTCCCAGGCGTCAATAGCCAAGGCCTGCGGCTGCTCCCGGCACCGTTGTTGGATCAATGGCCAGCCCAGCTTAGACGATGACGCCGACAGGCCCTGGCTGTTCCAATTGGCGAGCTGGCCCAGTCCTTCGGGGCTGATACCATTCAAGTCAGCTATAGATATCGTAACCGAGGTAGAGATTTGATGCACGAGGTGGCGGTATTGGCACAGCATCATATGTGTCGTTCCGGGAAGCCAGACGGCACCGTCTAGAGCGGCGTGGATAGTGACTGTGTGATGTTGGATATCGCAGAGCACGGCGGTTGAATAGTGCTCTCGTGATGGCCATGACAGATCGTGCTGGCTATGTATATCGTGAACCACCAGTAGGGATTCTGCGAGCTCGTTCCCATTTGAGCTTTGCATGGCCTGCTTTAAAGCCGCCTCTATGGTGGTAGCTCTCGACAAGGGGATCTTCACCGAGACGATACGTTCATCTGGGTGGCACGCCGTGTCCAATATCATCACATCGCGCCAGCCCGTATAACTAGCGAGAACAACCGCCCACGCTAGCCGCAGAATGGCCGTAAGGTTCCCCGTTGGGGGACGGGGAAGAGTAATGGACTCTGCGGCAGCCAGAGGCATGGTGTGGTGTGATCAGAGAATTTGTGTCTTCAAGAGAATAAATCAATGGGTGGGTGAAGTTGTCTTACAGTTCCCCCAGAATTGAGCTATCAGATCCATTTTGATCGTGTTGGATGGAGCACATCCCCGATCGGATTTATTGCTCTCGTGCATGATTAACAAAGATCGACCTACTCCGTACGGAGTACATACATATACCGATATGCAAGGAGATATTATGTATGTGACCCTTAGGCGAGAGCCGACGACCCATGTGGATATAATGAGAAAAAGAAAAAGAAAAAGCAAGAAAACTGCTGTGTACGAAATAGCGATGCCCGATGATGCCCCAATTCCAGACCGCTTCTTACATCACTGCATGCCAAGTATTATAATCGGCGATTGGAATAGTGAACCTGTTCAAACTGGCCAAAAAGGCAAATCCATGTGGATCTCGGCGATGAGCTTCATTCCAGGCGTAATCTCAATAGAGCAGCAGCTACGGCGACGGGGTCAGACTCAACAGCTGTACAGCGACACAGTACTGTAGGGTTTATCTCGAGACCAGGCTGCAGCAGTGATGGAAGCAAGACTACAAGAGCTGGGAAGAAGAGTGCGAAGGGAGTAAGGTGAGAAAAAGGAAGATGATGGTACATTGATGATTATGGCGGGTGTGCTAGTAATTCAGGTACCATGCGTCCAATGCTTTTTGACTAAAATCAGGCATTATCAGGTATGATCATACCAACTATAGTGTATTTGACCTCAACAAAGATATCCAAACCAATTTCCAACCCGTAGGCGCCATGCACCTTTCTAGCAACCACCCTTTTACCTGAGCACCATCGCCCACAGGACTATCAAGCCCACCATAACTGCGATGCACAGGGTGATATTGCGGTCCGCATGCTCAATGCGTTCTTTGAATAGCTGCTTATACCGACGAACGGTATGCAATGTGGGAAATGGCGTCGAAGGCACCGGCTTGTCAAGAAACCGGCACAGCGGCTCCCATCCATGGTGGACATCCCACTCTAGCAGCCGCTCCGGCGGCACGAGGCTTCTAATACGCTGGCTGTGCTCCACCAAGACTTGACGGGAATTCTTCTCGAAGCTGCCGCGGTAAAAGGCGTTCCAGTTGCCCCTGAGAAAGCTCTCTTGCATCCAAAAAAGCTCAGCACAGAACCAGCTACGAAACCAGAACTTCCAACTTTCGTGCAGCGGCATCAGAGTCTCCATGACGCTGCGATGCCACGCATCCATATCCTGGCGGATATTGAGAATCACTTTGGCCTCTGGGTACGCCGCAATGAGCTCTGGCGCAAATGCCGCCGCAGCGTGGTCGGTGATGGCGGCGCAGTGTCCAATCACAGCATCAAAATCAGCGGCCGTCAGAGTACCAGTGCGCTCTCGTTTAAGTCGTAGCTGATGCCAGACGACGTCGTCTTCGGGATGGTTGACGATGTCAAACCCGTGGTAGCAGTGGTTATAGCCGAGCTGCTGTAGCGCCGCTCGCAGTGAGCCTGTACCAGATCGCGAAGGCCCGACGGCGAGGACTTGCATGGGCACCGATCGAGGACGCGATGGCGCCTCAAGGGCGTAAAGATGCTGCTTGAGGACTTCCATAGTGGATAGAATTGACCCAACGTATCGCTGGCGGGCATGCGATTCCTTCCATGGGCTTGCTTTTCAGCCCTCTTTGATCATCTTACTACGGAGTATGTACTCCGTACTCCGTAGATGCAAGGAGGAAACTTTTGAGCTGCGGTTGTAAAGTGGGGTGTAGAGAAGAAAAAGAAAAGAAAGAAAAAAAGTCGGTGTATAGCTGTACTCCGTATGGAGTAAGGAGAGCTGGGTTCCTAGGGTCTATCTGTCACACTGGCTACGTCAGCTGCAGGATAGAGATTGAAAGGACCCGAGTACAGCCCTCGTTTCTGCGCAGATTTTTCAGCTCACCCTACATCGCCATGCCCTCACTATCGACAATTCTGAAGGCCACTCGCGTCCAATTTACCCTCCCCCGGATGAGGTCTTCCAGTCGGTAGCTACATCAGTGGAAGAGCATATGGCAGCATATGACGCCTCACATAACTTCGAGCATATCCTCCGTGTAACTGCACTCTCCCAGTCTATCCTCACGGCGGAGCCGGAGGCTCAAGATCCCACCGTGGTGCTTCTCGCAGCGTGAGAATGCCCTCCCCTCTCTATTCACCGGAAACCGGCCTGGCTGATCTCCCACTTGCAGGCTTCTCCACGATGTGACTGACAAGAAATACACAAACAACGACGATGATGCATCGAAGTTGGCGGAGATACTCGCTCGCGCGAATGTCGGACCCGATCTGTCAGCGCGCATTATCACGGTCGTCAACCATGTCTCGTACTCGACCGAGAAGCGCAACCCGGAGCAGACGCGACAGGTGCTGAGTGAAAATCCAGAGCTCGGTATCGTGCAAGATGCAGACCGACTTGATGCGATTGGGGCGGTTGGTATTGGACGAGTGTTCACGTTTGGCGGAGCAAAGATGCCTCAATCCAGCATGCAACTCTCCCGTGAGCATATTGAGGAGAAGCTGATGAATCTGGAGGGCCTTATGAAGACGAAAACCGGCCGACGGATGGCCAGAGTGCGCACCGAGAGGCTGCAATCTTTCTCTCAGTGGTGGGACGAGGAGTGGGCTCTCTAGGAAAAGAAAGTAGGGTGAAGGGTGTTCTCTATCTAGGTGTGCAACTTAAAGGAGAGTATCCGACTGTTGTGGTGCTTTGAATTTGAAGCAATCATGATGAGATCTCGTCAATTGAACCAATTCCAATCAATCAATATATCAAGTTCCCAGTGCGAAGCTCGTTTTATAGTCCCGCAAGATCAGTTTCCCGGAGGCACACTCTGCCGCGCATCTTTTTAGGGGGGATTCTCAAATTTCAAATCTCGAAGTTCAACCTTGGAAATCTATTTGATTACCTTACACCCAGGTACACGCCTGGTTGCAACCCTGGAAGCTTCCAAGGTTGGGTTCCAAAATTACAGCCCTGGGGGGGAATAGGCGTCAGATTGACGTCCAGGGCTATTTTAAAGGGCCAGTTTCAGTAACGGAGGAAACAGGATATATTAAATCAAGGCCATAAGACAAATTGTTCGCTAGAACCGTGTTTTACTGTCTCGGTTGTCCTTGGGTGTCCGCATTGGGCTGGGTTGGATTGGGCCCGGACCTTGGGCAACCCATACTGGGCGCTGGGCTACGGAGTACTCTAGGGCTGCTTTTGATGAGATTGACTGGGCAATGTGTATTACCTATGCATGCACGATCGTACATAGTTCCACAAGCGGGAGGCACCTGCATAACACACCTGGGCACTAAAAAACTTTCAAGGATCCTCAAAGGGTCACATATGTACTCCGTATTAAGATGCATGTGCATATGCAGGTTTGATGTACGATCTATCTCCTTGTAGTCTATCTCAGCCGTGGACCTGCTCATTCCGAGATTTTATCTCCTTGATTATAGGAGTACGGATTACTCCGTCCTAGGTGGATAGAGGTAAATTGGACACCCCAAGATACCCGCTAGAGAAATCCGCATCACTTGTGTATCTGCCAAGAATTGACATATTTGTATGATTTGGGGCTTTGGTGGGCCCCCCCCAACAAACCCGAGCCAAGGGGAAAACTGGGCTGGGAATTTGGGCTTGTTGCGGAAGTCTAGTTATCCTCCTCCCAAAAGGCTTGCCCCGGCAGCCAGTCATCCGGATAGACTCTGCACCTGGCTTCCAGCTGGCTCAGCATACGATGCTCGATCGGCTTCAAGGTCCATCCGGTCAGGTCAAAGTTGGCGGCTATGCGCTCTGGCGTCACACTTTTAGGAATAACGCTGGTCCCCCGCTGGAGACCCCACATGATGCTAGAATTTGTTAGAAATTACCGCCAAACTGAGTCGATGGGGATGGAAGAGGTGCATACAGGATTTGCTGAGGTGTCTTGGACGTAAGTTTGCACAGCTTGGCTAGCTCCGTGCTATCATGTAGTTCGGGCAACCCAAATGCCAGTGGAGAATACGCTGTACAATGAATTCCCTGTTGCCGGCAGAATTCCACCAAGCCGTTGGATGGACAGCAGGGGTGCAGCTAAAGAAAAAACACAGTTAGCTGAAGGTAAAAAAATTGAGATATCAAGAACTAAGGAGCCACATACCTCAATCTGGTTCACAGCTGGAACCACATGGCATGCTGGATGAGCTAGCAGCGTTTTCAGGTTTCTGATGCCGAAGTTGGATACACCGATATTGCGCACGCGGCCGGAGGCGACTGCGCGCTGCATCTCCTGCCAGGTATCTGTGAAGGTCCAGCCCGGCATCGCGGCAGAGGCATCATCGGGCGATACAGCAATGGGCCAGTGCATAAGAAGAAGATCAACATAGCCAAGTCCTAGAGAGGCCAGCGACTTGTCTACTGACTCCGCCACGAGATGTTGCGAGGCATTGTCAATCTTGGTGGTGATCCAGATTTCCTCGCGCGGAATCCCCGAATCCCGCACGGCGTCACCCACCTGGTCCTCGTTGTTATACCGGGACGCAGAGTCGATGTGTCGATATCCCACGGCCAGCGCAGCCTTGACGGCCTCATAGGTCTGTCTTGGCTTCTTGGGCTTGCGGGTTCCCAGACCTACCGCTGGCATCTTGCTGCCAGTGTTGAGCTCGAACCGGTGCTGCACCAGGTCGTCGTGATGGCCATTCATCTCGGAAGATGCGGGAATGGGATCTAGGTACTGCAGCTTGTGCGACTTGAAGGAGATGTCAATGGCATTCACCGCTGCTACCGTATCTGCCATCCGGGTAATCGACGTAGAAAAATGTTCCGCACGACCTTTGACATAGTCGCCGAAGTCCTGGCACATGGCCTGAATGGCGTCGCTTTTGTGCGACTGAATGGCCATGTGGAAGGTCTGTCGGCCCTGGACATCGCGGTGGATAAGGCTTTCGCCGTCGAGGTGCAGCGAGCCGTTCGTGCCGCGTACGAGAAGCCTCTCTTCCTTGCCCAGCGAGACTTCCGAGACGTAGAGATGGCCGACGATACCGGAGGCGTCCCATCTTATAGAGGAGTGCGACTCGCGGTCTCGCGCCTGTGGCGGGCCGTCTTCAACGCGAAGGCCTAGCACACTGGACGGTCGTCCAAAGAGCCAGACCAAGATATCTAGCATATGAACTCCGAGATCGTGAAAGGTGCCCACGTTATCCAAAACGCGCCAGCCATTCTGCGGCGGGTCATACTGACCGGCTAAGGTGGCGCGCACAGAGAGGATACGCCCGACGAGAGGGAGGAAGCTCTTCAGATGGATGTAGCGCGCCTGCCACCGGCGCTGGAAAACCACGCCGATGGTGGTGTTGGAACGACATAGCTCCTCAAAATCAGCCTCAGAGTTGGCAACAGGCTTCTCCTTCAGAACTGGGACACCGGCCGCGGCGAGTTGCCTAATGCAGTCCGCGTGTAGGCGGTTGGGGACGCTGACAATGGCGAAGTCCGGCTTCCGGACTTGAAGTAGTGATTCAAGAGACGAATAGGTGGGAATATTGGGGTGACGAGCAGCAAAGGTGTCGAGCGTGGCTGGCTTGCTATCGCATACAGCGGAGATGGAAATTGAGGAGCTCTCGCGTAGGCATTCAAACCAAGTCTTGTAGCCCCGCGAACCGAGCCCGATGAGGGCTACTTGATACCTATCGTCACTTCCCATGTTTGCAGAGTATCAGGGACACGAAATCGATGCTGGAATGGCGTGCTAGGCTGTCACTTGATGCGGGCAGGCAAGATTGCTATATCTCTCCGGGACAGTGGCCTTGCCTACCACTGTATGATATTGTGCTGACCGCTTGTTGTCCACCCAGGTGTTCCTAATGGAACTCATCAATTCCGCATTCAGCATTCGTGCAGCAAGGCACCGATAAGGTACGTACATTGTCGCACCAAGACATTCCGCTCTGCAAGTGAGACCAATTTCTTTGCCCCAAGTGTCTTTTTCTCGGCATTCTCGAAAGGATCGGCAGATGCGGTGTAGTGCATATGTGTGCAGAGTCACACAAAATAGATCTATGGCCTGCAGGGTGATGGAGGTGGCTGCAGGCAAGTGGAGGGAGGCCTTGGCTGCGTCTCATCAGCATATATTGCAAGGATCTCCCATGGAAGGATCACAAGACCATCTGTTGAGATTTACTAGCAGTGGTTTATCGATCAGGACTCAGCCAGCCACGAGCATCCTTCCGGCGCAATTGTTTTTCTCCGGTCTGCTGCACAGAGCAAGAAATTTTCCACCATGGCCATAGCAAGCAAGCCACCACTTTTGATCATTACGTACCCGCGTTCTGCATCGAACCTCCTTGTGCGTATCCTCTCATTGCCAGAGCAACCGAATATCGTTACGGAGGAAAGTAGCGGCCAATTATTCCTTCCGGCCCTGGGACACATTCGCCGCGCGAGGCTGCTTGATCGACTCCCTGAGCAATGGACAGACTCGGAGACAGCGGCTACGTGGCAGAAGTTTCAGTCTTGTTACGACAACTTCCAGAGTCTCGTTGATTCGGCTGAGGCCGACGGAAAGCGGGCGGTGATCAAAGAGCATGCGTCATTCCTGATCTGCCCACAGGTGCAGGCGAACTTCGTCCATGGGCGATGGCAGGCCCATGCTTCATCGAAGGTGAACATCGGCGACTCCCAGTCCAGCCCATGGGCTGTAGGCGTTCCGGGAAACGAGACCGTCCTGCCAGACGGAGTGTTACTGCGATGTTTGCCCGCGTTCCTCATCCGGCACCCGGCCCTGGCGTTCCCGTCCTACTATCGGGTCATGCTGTCCTTCGAGGGCGGAGACAAACAGAAAGTAGAGAGCATGACAAATGACATAGCGGCAATCTGCACCCTACGCTGGACGCGCAAGCTGTATGACTGGTATGTCGCTGCGTGGGAGGGACAGAAATCGCCCATTGTTCTCGATGCAGATGACATAGTCGATCACCCTGAATTGTCGCGCCACTTCTGTGACCTCGTGGGCTTAGATCCCTCCAAAGTCAAGTATGAATGGGAGGCCGCCGACCAGGAAAAATCGACCCAAGATCACGAGAACCCTGTTCGGAAACACACCCGCGCAACTTTAATGGCCTCGTCGGGCATCACGCCGGGCAAAACATCTCGCGGGCTCTCAATCGAGGACGAAGTTGTCAAATGGAGGGTTGAGTTTGGGGATTTGATCGCGACGAGATTGCAGCAATGGGTTCAGGGAGCCATGGCTGACTATGAGTATCTCTCTAGCCAGAGACTCGCCTGCCCAAGTGGTGATCGCTGATTGAAAGTGATTGTTACAGTAGATGGTATCTTTGAATGAAAGAAGTTTTTTTTCTACTTCTTTCAAACGTATTGTTCAGCTAATAGACCGATCAACTTTGGAATCGACTGTCAAGTACTGTACTCCGTACCCAGCTCGCTATAACTATAGTGATGCTGGTACTGTAGGTGGGGAGTTGACCAGCCTGCGGTTCAAACAAGGCGCCCCTCAGAAGAACAAACAGAGCAAACAAACAAAACAAAACAACATGGTGTAAAAGCCCCCAGAAGGACCTTAGTTGGCAACAACCTCACAAGTCCTTAGATACTAATCTCGCTTTGATTGTATCTTGTATCCTTTTACCAGCTCCGGGCCGCTTTCCCTCAACCCAATATCAAGCTTACGTACTTCGTGGAACCATCCATGGACAGAAAAATCAAGCTCGTAGCGCTCGAAACTTCATGGAAACCCATTCCTCACATGTGCGCACAGGTTCCCCGCTAGCATGACCCATGCCGGGGAGCGGCGCCATCAGAGTCGACGGTTCCGGCCGCATCAAGTATGCAAAGCTATAGCGGTCCTCCGCCCGAACTCCTGGCACCGTGACTACGCGGTGAAGCACGCTCTCAAGCTTGCCGTTGCTGAGGATTTTCATGGCGTCACCCAGATTCACGATTGGTTTCCCCGGTCGAGGCATCACGTGTAGCCACTCCGGTGAGCCTGTCGGCTGGATCTGGAGACCTGGATAGTCCGTGAACAGGAACGTCAGCGACCCCATGTCGGTGTGCGCTATCTGGGGGATGCTGAAGTTCTGGTCGCCCATAGCCCCTGGGTACCGCAGCAGGCGCACCAGGTTCAGCGGGGATGTCGAGTGACAGGACTGGAATGAGCTCTCTTCGGGCAATCGACAGGCGATGGAGAGCGTTTCGAAGAGAACCTTAGCCAAGTCCAAGCAGATGGATTGAAATTCGGCCACACGCTGCTGATATTCCACAATGACCGGGGAGCGCAGTGCGCCGAAGAGATCTACCCATCTCCGTCTTTAGTTCATAGGAGCCAGTCTATGTGGAGTGATTGCTTACCGCGTAGCTCTCGAAACCATCACGCTGACCTTTGATGCCTCCGACGTTACGACCGACTGGCTTGTATCTTTATATTGGTCAGTGGCTCCGACTAACAGAATCTAACACGCGAGAGGATTAATCACCCATTGAGCTTGTATGGCCCAAGCTTGTCCACGTCAAACTTCATTTTCTCTGGCTCACTCATGGCGAAGAGGCTGCGGCTCAACTGACCAATATCGTAAACAACATCCTCGAGCAAGATGTCGTCAGCCACGTCGAGGTAGAAGACCCCGTGCTGTTGCGCCGCCTCCAGGAGCTTCGAAACCTCCTCCGCGCATCGTCCTTTCAGAGCCTTCAAGCTGATGGTCTTGAGCTGAGCAACGGGCGCTATAGTTTCTCGAGTCATTTTTTGGATGGTGGTTGTCTTCGACTGTGGGATTTTAGAAGCCGAAACATATCAAACTTATGGGATACGGAGTACAGCTACTGCTAATGCAGGAGGTGCTGGCTGCAAGCCCATCCTCGGGTATGTGTTCGAGTGACGTGGATTTCAGCCCAGATCTTCCCTAGCATTTGCTATTGCAGCACTAGACTCTGTCAATTGGAACGCCTGGTACACCGCTCTCTTTATCTGAGATACCCATCGAACCAGCTGGCTTGGCCTGCAGATGATGTACATGAACACCTTCTAACCGCTTTAGGAGTAGGGAGTGTACATCCATGGATATCCATAAGAGGGGATTTTATGAGAGTTGTCTCACGTTCCCCATGCTGTCATAGTTGAGGTCTACACCGACACTATGTGGCTTGCCTAGTTCGATAAAATGGAATAATTAACTAAAGAGTACTTGGTCTTTGTTACACACGGCAAAACTTTCAGAAAAGAAATTCATTAATGAAAACTTGATTTTTGAGAAGAATCAGGAGAAGGGCTTCTGGTACTTAGTTCTGCGAGATGTTGTAATGGGAGAACTGCGTGCACTAGTAGCAATTGTGGTTGAGCCAAATTCCCAGTGAAGATCAAATAATCATGAATAGCTTCTTATTCATGGAGCTGGGCGGATCGATCATAAGACATCCCTGGTGATTATCAATTTCTGGGTTTTTGCCTTGTTTGCCTCAGGTATGCCAGCGCGGTAGGCTCTCATGCACTAGCTGCCACTGCGGCGTGGTTTGGCTTCTTGCTACCTACCAGCCTGTCTGCATCGTGAGACTGTTAATGAACATCCTCCCTCTCCAATTTGTAATGCATGAACTGATAAAGTCAATAACCTTGGAAGTAAGTAAACTCTCATCAAGCCAAGCTTAAGGTATGAATCATTCAACATGGTAAATATGCCAAATACATCGATCTCTGAAGCATCTGCTGCTGCGGCTCCCTATTATGATACGGGGGCGCCTGGGTCCCTCAGGCAGGACTTCCATGATGTTGCTTGATTGAAGTTCGCTCATTGATCTATATATTGATCAATGAGTCAAAGCTTAGTATAAGAAGATGCAGAGGTCCATCTTGCTACAGTCATTGTAGATTGGCGGCACATTGGAAGAACTTCTGTAAGTCATCTCAGATTACCTGAGCCACAGTCTGACAGATCCGCTCAGAATTCAAGAATTCGGATAGCTTGTACCGTGACAATATATTGAAGGAGCTGTTAGATGTTTAAAACAAGATCCCGGACATGCGTTGGGTATACGCTCGAGGATAAAAACTTAGGGTGATGAAGCTGTGTGTGTGTACGTTTACCAGAGAGCAATGTCAGGCGGACGCTGGTAATAAAGAGGCCACACGTCCTCTACAAAGCCACTTGTGTAGTGGTAGAAACTGACACTCATATCAAGTCTGTGTAGCATCGTCCAGCCGGTATTTTCCTCCACGCAGCCCTCGATTGACTGATAACCGTGTGCGAGTTGCTCATCAATCTCTTCTTTGAGGTCTGGATCTTGGCTCTTTGCATACTGCTCCCTCAATGACTTCCACCAGCCATCCACAAAATTCACATAGCCATTACTCCGTAGACCACTTTCGGTGTCACGAAGAAGGCTCTCCAGAGAATCCTCGTCAATCTGGATAAAGTACCGGTATCTGGGTGCGGTCGCCAGTTCGGGGTCAAATTGTTCAAACGGACGCGAGTTTTCAGCATAGTACGCACGCTGAGCCCATTCCTGAAAGTGCGCGCGAAGCTGATCCTTTGATGCGGTTTCAAAGTTGGGCCGGTCCTCAAGGAATGTCAAACTCAGGCTTTGATTCAGAGAGTGATCGAGATCTGGAGTTTGGTGGTATTCGATGGATTTGCGCATTGCCTCCGTGATTACCCTCTTCAAGCAGTTCCAGTCTTCGTCGTTTTTGTATGCGGAGCGATAGATCACCCAGCCCCATTTTTGATACCCCCTTCCCTGAGGTATTCGTCAAGTAGACGTGTTGCGGGACTCATTGCGTCGAGCATGGCTTGGGGTTTGATGGCCCCGGATGTGAAGGACCGAGAGAAGGGTGATTGAAAGGGCGCATATTTTGCCAAAGGACCAAAGAATGAATAAGAGAGATTTGTGGATGATTGACAGAAAGGAATCTGACATCCAAATTGACGTGTGAGAATACGGTATCTCATTGATAAGGACCGCGAAAGACAAAATACCCACCTTGGAATAGGTGGATGGTTTAGATTGGAAGTTGGTAATTGGAAACGAGGGTGGAATGGAAGATCAAGAATATAAATCCGGCTCCGAGAGACACTAGACAAGATTAGTAGAAACGCTGATGGCAGGCTCAACCTACTGATTTTTCAAAGTTCAAGCAAGAGTCACTGAAGTACCTAGGTAGCCCTGGAGTCCTGGTGCTCGTTAACGCCCTGCACGATACGTGATTGGATATAGATCACCGTATGTCAGAGAAAAGGTAAAAATTCATCATTGGTTTAACAAGTCCATGCCAACCCATGATATGCACCTCTCATGCAAAGTCTAGTTCCAAAAGAACTGGGGCCTGTGAGCTACTAGAATGATCGTCAGAATTCTGGAGGGGACTCCAGAGGAGCCTCGGGATAATTATACACATGTGTGATTTTTTTGGGGGTTTCATAGTAATAGATTATGCAGAGAGTACAGCCTTATGAAAAAAGGGAAAAAAGACCATGATCGTTCTGTACCAAATGAAAACATGCGCCTAACTCCAGTACCGGGCCTTGCTCTAAAAAGCCACCCAACATTCTTAAAACAATCTCCAAATAGCCTGGACATAGACAACTCCACAAGGCCTTGACCCGAAGCTTCGAGTTAAGAACAAGAGTTGAATGCCGGGGTGGTAGGATTTTTCTAGTGTGGCAAGTTCGTAAATCGTATCGGCATGATGTGTCAGTTGAGCTGTTTCAAAAGCAGAACTAAAAGTATGCAGTGGGTTGAACCAATTCGAGAGAAAACTGAACATTGGTGTCCCGCGCCTCCAATGTCCCCAGTGCGTTGTTGGGCTCAGTAGAGACCTATGCGGTTTCCCCAGCCGTCAGGGCGGGGATTAACGACAATGCGATAGGGGAACGGATTGGAGTCACTGGTGGTGATGGGTGGGATATGATCCTTGTCGCGGTTGGCCACACTGAGGATCTTCAAAGCCGCTTTCTGAAGCATGTTGCCCATTGCCTTGCGAACCTTGGCCCGCTCTTGAGCCAGATTAGCAGGATGAAGGAGATTCAAAGCAGTGTGATACATACCAGACTCAGTACGTGGGGTCGCAATTGTCACATCCAGCGTCCAAATCTCCCAACAGACTTCTTCCTCGCCCTTGCCGGTCAGTCCACCGAACCAATTTCCCGAGCGACGTCGCTTCTTCTCGTAGAATTCGACTGCGATGCGGCCTCGCACGCCACCTCCTCCGCCAATGGGAGCCCCATCGTGGCCTCCAGCTGCGGAGGAAAGATGTTGTCGAACCAGAGCCGATACACGCGAGTCGATCAGTGTTTCTAGATCTGCGTCGTTGATCGCCGGGAGGGTGAAGTCAAGCACGTCAAACGTGACGGGCCGGATGCAAGGGAAGTACCGGTGGAAGAAAATGAGGTTGAGGACACCTATACAACAAGTTTTAGCTTGAGATTCAGGCGACGCATCCCCATCACTGACTGACCTTTCAGCACATCTCGCACATGGGTGGTATCTGCGAAGATCTCCAGAAAGTACTCTGGAGGGGTTTTGCGGGGCTCCATCCCCGCTATGACGCAGCGCGCAACCAAGATAGGGTGTACAGACGGTTTCTACACTTCGTAGGAGTTCACAAGTTCACGAAATGCGGAGTGGAAGTTGAGTGGAGGGGTTGACGTAGGGTGGAGTGATTAGTTATGGAGTGATCTGGAGTGATGAGGGGGGGCGGCCTGTATCGGCCCTGAGCTTATCGGGTCCGCTCTCGGGGGTTCTGGTTTGTCGCCATGCGGAACTCATAAAGAATAGAGAATAAAGAACACACAGTCAATACAAAATAATGTCTTAACCCAAATAACACGGCTGCGGGTTGTTGCGGGATGGACTGGCCGCATCCGGGGGAAGCTCCAACGACACTATACACTATATAGTACACGCGATGCGGAGGAGCGTGGCGATTTTTAAATAATCGAGGATAAAACGGAGAGTGTAGGAGAATAAATTCTTCTGCATATCAAACTTGATAGATATACTCTCAGGGGCAACAGAGAGAGGGGAAAGTACCATAATGTATGGAGTACACCTTACGGTGCTTGATGTGATTTCACAATGAGAGCTGTAGCCGAGGCCGCCTGAACTGCGCGATCAGCGCCCGAAGACTTTCCTCCACATCGAACCATCACACTATCATGATTTGAACCCTTTCATTTCACCCCCTCAACTAAACACAAAACATGATCGGTGCCACAAGGCGCTGGTTCCAGCGCAATCGCAAAGGCCTTGCGATCGGGGCCGGGGTGATAGGAGCCGGCTATCTGGCCGGCCAGTATGTGCTATCCAAGATCTCCGAGGCCAGAGAACGCATGAGCAGTGATCGGATTGCCCGCGAAAAGTCAGTATCCCCCCTGTTTTGATGGATTCTGAGCCCTACGCTCCTAGACACGCGAGCTTCAGCCGAGCGGAACACGCCGTCTGGACTCGATCTTCCTCGAACCGTAATCATTGACTAGAATTGCAGTTTACGCCGCCGATTTGAGCAAAATCAGACCGATTGCACATACACCGTCCTAGCCCTGTTGCCGACCGCCACCGAGAACATAATCGAAGCCCTTCCGGTGGAGGAGTTGACGAAGGAGCTTCAACAGAAGCGAGCGGAGAGATTGGCTCGGCTGAACACTGGCGAGGCTACTGGTTCGGATTTCAGCTCGGTGGCTCCTAGTCTACCGGATGATGCCAGCTTCCAGAGTGAAGGCTTCGTGCACACGAGCCAGGCTGGGGACTCGGAAGGTCAACCTCGGCCCAAACGGAACAAGACTCAGCTGTGGAATGAAGTGAAGATTACCTGTGAGTTTTGTTTCAAGATGCCTCTGCTTTGAAATTGGGAATGCCAGAAACTAAATCTTACAGCTATCACCCGCTCTTTCACCTTGATTTACACACTCTCCCTGCTCACCATCTTCACGCGTATTCAACTCAACCTCCTCGGCCGCCGCAATTATCTTTCCAGCGTGATCTCTCTTGCTACACCCCCTGCGAATGCTTCCACGATCAGCCTCGAAGACCATGACGACGAACTCACACAAACATTGGGCGATGACTTTGAGACCAACCGACGCTACCTCGCATTCAGCTGGTGGTTGCTCCACCGCGGATGGAAAGAGCTCGTGCAAAGAGTGCAAGTCGCCGTCGAGGAGGTGTTTGGCCCACTGAACCCCCGCGAGGACATCAGCTTGGCCAAGCTCTCGGAATTGACTCTGGAGATCCGCAGAAAGGTTGAAGGTAGCACGGAAGACGAACGGCGATCCCAGAAATGGCTCTCCTGCCTATTGCCCCCGGCAGAGGAGGAAGAGTACGTCTTGCGGGAGTCGGGTGTCGAAGGCGTAGCAGACCCATCTTCTTCGCAGACAGCTTTGAAGCTGCGTCATCTCCTGGATGAGACAGCCGACTTGATTGACTCTCCCTCCTTCTCTTACGTGTTGACCCTTCTCAACAACGAAGGCTTCTCAACCCTCATTGACCAGCGATGTGCCGCCGATGCTTTCAAGGCACCCACCTCTACCCCGGAAACTGCTCCTCAGTCCTTTGATTCTATCGCAACTGTCATACCCTTAGCTGCCAATGCTGAGCGCAAGACAAAGCTTGCCAATCTCCTGGCCGTCATGGCTCGCCAGGCACATGTTATTGGAAACGGCACTCATTCGCCGAATGAATATCTGGTTGCAATGGACCAGAACGTTCGCGAGCTTGAGGCTTTCTCTGCCGTGGTCTACAGCTCGAATTTTGATCTTGAGCTCTTGGGCGCCAAGGATCAAGTGGTGCCCCCACGGGATACTGACTTTACGGATGCCTCCCCGGCTTCTCCATCCTTCTCTCATGTTATGGTAGAGAGGGAGGTTGATGTTGAAGTAAACCTGAATGAGGATGAGGCTTCCAAGCCATCCATCGTTGAGCACGTTGAGTCCTCAGTTATTGAACCACTCGAGGCGCTCACTCCTGAGCCGGTTGAGCCCTCGGTCATTGAACATGTCGAGTCCTCTGTGGTTGAACCTATCAAGTCGCCCGTCCTAGAGCCCCTCGAATCATCTACTAGCATTGTTGAGGCTGCTGAGCCCCGCGCTGAGCCCGAGGAGCCAGTCGCTACCGAGTCTCTGGCCGACTCTGCCTTTGAGCAGGCGTGGGGTAAAGCCGTCGATGACGCCAAAGATTCTCCCGTCGAGGAGCTCCCGACAGAGCAGACCCACACTCAGCAATGATCTCTGAACTAATTATGTTCGATACGTGATAGGCGATCTGAGTTATCATCTATACAATACCCTTGTTGCGTTTTTTCTCGCCTTGCACGCCCCTTTCGAGCCTGATGTCTATCTTCGCTACATATACCATGTCTTCTCGATAGAATCAGCTTATGGTAATGATATATGTCAAATCGATTGTTGTACATCACCTATCAGAAGGAATATTTGGACCTATGGACCCACATGTCTCTTGGCTTGGTCATCGTTTCCAAGGTCCTTTAATCTGCCATATTTGTGTGGGGTATTCCCAAGAAACTCATCCATGGATGGCGATCGCTCTCGGATTCCTTTGAAGTTCCGGGATATAGACTCATGTCTTCTCGTATTGTCTTATCACCTGCATAGAATCTCAACGCCAACCTTGGAAGGTAAGTAGGCTAATTGACCAGAGAATTCTCATGAGCTTCCAAGGTTGTGAATGATTGTTCTGTTCGTTGTACTCGGTTAGGTTCGGCACAACCTTGGAAGAGTCCTATAGAAATATGGACACAGAGCCTCCTACTTAATAGATTAATCAAAACATGTCGTTTACCGCAAGCGCCGGACATCCGCTAGGCTCCAAGAAACGTGCCCTAACCATTCGGCGACAGCACGCCATGAATCGGACCGAGTGGAGCAGCGGGGACTGAGCCCGGGGCCAACGGCGCGGAGATGCAAGCAAAAAAACAAGGACTTTCACCATGCCAACCCTGAAATTCTTAGTGCACAGTGTAATCAACGAATGGGGAAGCAAAGCAGTGAATTTGGACACATCTGCCAAGGCCGCTAGTCTCGGGGTTTCCCACTGATGGCATCAAAACTTGCTTCGTACTCGAGAAATGGTGCTATGCAATTGCGGTTTCTGCAGCATACTACTGGCTTCCTTCTTTGGAGTGTTCCTGGTTCTCATTGTCAATGTGTCATCAGGCACAGGTACGTTTGCATTGTCTTCTTTGTGTGTCCGGATCGAGTGAAACAAGTTGACGTCATGACTTATACATTTTTCCTAATGCAGCTCCACTGGGCTGATGACATAACATCAGCCCACTTGATAGTGTGGCGCAGTTGTGTTATTCTGGAAACGAGTTGGTATTGAATGTACAATGTGCGAATTACGGCGTACTACTCCATATCCCGGATTGATATCGGGTTTTGGTGGAATTTTTCTTGACGTAGCGCCCTTCAGGGGTGGAATCTGAATCTTTTGCACTTAACCGAAGGGGGTGGGAGCGTCGCTTATCGCCACCGCTTGGAACCGAACCTGTATGCACGAATCCAGGGGAAAAGTCATCAGGCGAGTAGTGTATTTTGGGTTATTATTCCCGGTTCACCGGCAAGTCTCTGCGGTATGTTAGCCTCGAAGGTTCTTTGACAGGGATGTGTACCCCGCATTGTGGATGGTCGATGGAATCCAGTGATCAGCGGTCATGGATCCCAGCACTGCAAGTACATTGGACAACCACCGAGATATGGTTGACACCTGATGATGAAGGTTGGAGGTGTTTACATATGGTACATGAGCAGACAAAAAGCCTTGGACCATTTTCCCAACAGCACTGGACTAGACGTCTAGACAAGCATTCAAGCAAATGGTATACGCGGCTGGCTCCACCCATATAGCCCTTCTGCCTATTAAAGACACCTGCAGATTATCGTTTCGTTCGCGGACGAGAACCATCTCCAACAGTAGATACGTGGACTACAGTAGTCGAGAGTCTGGACCTGCGGTCAGAGTTCCACCATCTGCACCATGAGCGCCTCGGGACTGGGCAAAGTCTGTTGCCACGTTGGCACTGCTCTGTTAATGAATACCGTTGTGAGATGCTGATATTGTGAACTGCGTGGGAGATACGGGGCTAGCGGGCATGCTTCGCTTGTTCACTCTCAATCGAGAGAAAGCTGGCACTACCGGAAGCACTATTGCCCTTTCGCTCTAACTCGGCAGGAAATCTGCATAATCCCGGGACACCAAGGTTCGGGCGCTAGCTCGTTCACAATCCGCCACCCCGTGGTCCTTGAGATCCCGTCTAGCTTCAAAAGCTTAGAGGTTGGTATCCTCGTAACGGGCGCGTCTGATTCCTTGTTTGTCCCGGATTAGCAAGAAGACGCGGGTAAGGTGGACCAGGATTGTCCTCGACACATTGGCTAGGCGGGTAGATGGTGGAGTTGATCAAAGTTTGGAAGCCCCAGCTCGTGTGCGATAGAGTAGATTTGTCGGCTGGGAAGGCTGAAAAGGCCCACGCTGCGTGTTTTGACCAGTAAGTTTTGCCATACTCATACTGTAACCAGAGTGAATAGACAGAGTGAACCCAGAATGAGTATGCTGGTAGTCAGATGCTCAAGATCAGTAGTACTGTGTGAGAGTAGCATTCAACAAAGCTTATTCAGATAAAGATGATGCCATTGAAAGAGGCGAGCTGGTGAGAGACAAGAGGTGAAACATTTGAAACCTTGAAATGTAACGGTAAGTTTCACCCAGCCTCAGTGTGGCTTTACGATGTACTCCACCCGCCAAAGTGAGAGAGAAAGTACTTTCTCCGCCGCGTTCCGTATCCGTCCAATCACCTTCCCCAACCAAAGAACCGCCGGTCAAAGTCCTCTCTTTCCCCCGATCTACCCTGTCTCTCCTTAAGGACCTGTCCCATCACCTCTTCTCTCTACAATTTATCTGGAGCCTCTCATTTGCCCCTGCGTTAGATTTCGTGTACGCCACAGACTCACAACCTCTCGAGCCCGTATACCGATTGAGTTTCCAGAACGGCCCTCGTGTTCGCTCTTACCCTACCCTCGCCTCAAAGTACCCCGAAAAGGATCGGCCAATTGCGCTCCCTCCACCCGTTGGCGCCGTCACTTTTCTAAGGCGTCAAAAATCAGCCATCCGCCTAAGAGTCCTCGAAACGGATTGTACGGCTGCATACTGCAAGTGAGCGCTGAAACCGCATTATCTCCCTACCCGTCAGCCGCGCGCATCGGAACAAATATTCGTCTCTCAAACCCGGGATTCCCTCCTTCCAATCTCCGCCTACGCACGAGTGAGCCGGTGTGCTTCGCTGAAACAACAGTCGCGCGTGGTGGGATCTTCAGGCCGGTGTCCTAATTTCCGCCCAATATGACCGAGTTTCGAGTGCCCCTCGGTGGTGCCCAGCACGCATACGGATATCAGAATTACGATGCTCCTCGCAGTCAGATCAGCCCCCAACTGGCAGGCCCCCAGACTACGCACACTCGGACTCGCACAACCTCTTCCAGCGTCTTCCCTAGCCACGCTTCTCAGCAATATCACGGCGCTCCCCCACCCCCTCCCATCCCACAGACAATGAATCACTATCCTCCATCTCGACGCATGTCTAGCACTACAACTTCAACCTCTTCTACTGGCAATCACCCAATGGCACAGGCGGGGCACGGAGTATCTGACATTCGGCGCACTGCCTCGTCGCGCTCTGCCAACTCTCAGCTTGGATATGTGGCCCTGATGCGTCGGCAGAAGGCTACTGTCTGGTGTGACCGTGCTCAGCCCGAGGATGCCAGACTGCGTGAGCAGGCCTTGCGGGCTAAGAAGAGAGCCTACCTGGAAGTGCACGGATCAGGTGCCCGGGCTGGAAATTTGAACAGCGGCAAGATAAGACATGGTCCCAAGGGAGCTGCTGAATTCTCGCCTTCCAACCTTGTCGGCGCTAAGGTCCCTGTGCGATTGAGCGCTAATGAGGTCGGTGACGGAGACGATGACGCTCTTAGCACCGACGGTGGCGCAATGCACCGCCGGACCGGCAGTGGCCGCAGCTCACTGGGAAGCGCCCACCGCTACCCTAGTGGATACACCAGGCCCCAAGGCACCATGGGTAGCAATAGCACCCCTCCGAATGAGAAAACCGATCTACCAGAGGTATCCGAAAATACAACGGCAGAGATTCAAGAGGAAGAGAAGAGCCGGCTGTCGTCCCTCATCAAGGACGATGTGGCAACAACGCACAGTAGCGAGCAAGAACAGGAAGATTCTCTTGGTGACATGCAGGCACCGAGCGCCGCTACTGCTGCCGCCGAAAAAGCCAAGAAGGCAGCCGATCTTCGACGAAGAGGAAGTGTGGACGAACGGACTACTTCCATGACCAATGTGCGGCTATTCGTTGCAAACCCCGACTCCGACAGCGACTGAGCGTCCCATAATAATTTTGCTCATCTCAATTTCCCTCGGTCTTTTTCTTTCGATTCGCCATACCTCTTTATTGCTTCATGATCTCTACATGTTTTACTTTCCCGCCTCATCGATTGCACATAATACCTATCTCGTTGCAACTCCGCATGGGCCATATTTGCCAACCCCTGACGAGCCTTGATGGTTTCAGCCTACGCGCCCTTTCCGTCGTTGTTTATAAACCTACGCCTCTTTTCCCCTGTCTTACTTTGTTGCTTACAAGCGCCGCATCTTTCTATTTTCAGAAACTTTGCTTTATATCCTCGATGGCACTGGGTTTCTTTAGATCGGCCTTCTGGGTTGTTTTCATGCCTCGCGGCTGCATGCAACTGCGCTGGCGAATATTTTGCTCTATCTTCATTTAGCATAGCTTCTCTTCATTCGGAGATCCTAATATTCACCCAAAGATTTCATATCCATTCTTGGCCTGAGACTATGTAGCGAGTGCTGTTATCTTCATGCCGTCTATGTACGGATTGTGGCTTTTAAAAGAATACCGTATCTCGAGATTTCTTATTGACTGGGGTCATGTATGACCAAGTAGTAGATCTTAAATCAAGACATACTACGGAGTACTGGGATAAATGCTATTGTATGTAGTGATTCGACTCTATGGCCATTTAGATTGGAGTGGAGGCCTTGGGGGTTGACTAAGCCACACGTGCTTATCGCGAGCGCGACACAATTAACGCGTCTCCGTATTGAGCCCAACTCCTTTGGTGAATGAGACGACCATTGCCCTTCCATTCTGGTAGAGTCGAGATACCATATTTGGCTGTCAATTGGATACTTTGGGTCAACTTCCATTCATTTCAGCTGCCCTCGGTCGTTCTTTCCTCCGATACATGAAGTGAAGTCGCGACTTGTCACACGACAACCTGTCCCTCTTTTCTCCCTTGTCAGGTCCGCTCTCCCAAGTCTTAAGATCTCGAAGATCTTCCAAGATATTGTTCCCGATGGAATCTCAAACGAGGCTCTCCCCGATGCCTCCTGTTCCCTCATTTCCCACATCGCCGGCTGGGACCCGCAAGCGCTCGATTCATGAAGTCGATGAGGATATCGTCCCATCGCCAAACGCCAAGCGACCGTTGACGGAATCTGCCGGTGAAAATCAGGAGAATCGCGATCCTTCCATTCCCCCACCTGCTGATAATGCGGGTTCCACATCTCAATCTCCGAAGTCTATGATGACACCTAGTCGCTCTGTTGAAGTTGTGGTGAGAAGCTCTCCGAGACACTTGGAGAATTACAAAAGTCGTTCCCAAGAACTAACCTCGCCGTTGAACAAGGCTTCAAACCCTGAACCTGACATGCCGGCTTCTAAGAAGCGTAAAGTCGCATCGGCTGGCCAGGATGCCAAGCAACAAGAAAAGGAGGCCAAAGAACGCCAGAAAGCGGAAGAGAAGCTGAAGAAAGAGGAAGAGAAAGTCAAGAGGGAAGAAGAAAAGGCAAAGAAGGAAGAAGAAAAACGCACAAAGGCAGAAGAGAAGAAGAAGAGGGATACAGAGCGAGAAGAAGAGAAGCGCAAGAAAGAAGCCCATCGCGAAGAGGAGAGGAAACAGCGCGACGAGAAGAAGAAAGCAAAGGAAGATGAGAAGGCTGCTAAAGAAGCCGCCAAAGAAGAAGAGAAACGCAAGAAGGACGAGGAGAAGGAGAAGAAGACCCGAGTAAGTTCCTTTCGCAGCTACCGCATTGGGCCAGTGGATGATATACTAAACAAACCAGTCGCAAATGAAACTGAACTCCTTCTTTGCCAAACCCCCACTGCCTTCTGCCCCTGCTGGACATGTGACCGCTGTGCCCTCCTCCCCCAGAAAGTCATCCATCACAGAGGTTCCGGAAGACTCTCCTCGAGGCTTGCAGTCAGACTATGAGCGGGAGTTTCCTCCATTTTTCCTTAAATCGCATACTGTCGTGGCACCTCCTCATCGTTTCGAACGTGATCCTGAAGCATTGGCGCACGTCCGTCAAATCGTCGACTCGTCTCTTAACAAAACCCCCGCCGACGAGGTACTTCCCTTCCGGCCTTCGGAGCTCTTTCAACTCATTCCTTTCCACCGCCGTCACAGCGATCCCACGAAAACTGTCAGAAATATTGTTATGCAGATCCACAAGTCAGAGGAGTCATCACACCCTGATCAAGACTCGAGTCTCGGGTCATCTCCATCACCCCAGGACATGTTGCGTAAAGTAACCATGAAGTCTTTGAAGTTTGGTGAAGATATTCGCCCACCTTACCAGGGAACATATACGCGTCCAGTGTCCAAATTATCCGCGAGAAAACTTTCGCGAAATCCTTACTATCGAGGGCTACCAGAGACGAACTATGACTATGACTCGGAAGCGGAGTGGGAGGAACCCGAAGAAGGCGAGGAGCTGGACTCCGAAGAGGAAGATGAGGGTAGTGACGAGGGCGAAGATGACCTCGACGGTTTCCTCGATGACGAGGACGACGCGCTCGCCGGAGGTAAACGCCGTCCGATCGTTGGTGACCTCGAGCCTGTCACTACCGGTATCCAGTGGGCAGCCGATGGAGTGAACCCAGAAACCCGAGTCTACCAGATTCAAACCATCTCCGATGCTGTCAAGTTCCCCATCGATCCCTTTTCAACTGCCTATTGGGAGAAGCCAAAGCCAAAGCCAGTGGAGCAGTCCAGCAAAGCACATGCTACGGCGGGTGAGATATTCCGCTTTCCCGCTTTCCCTGGAGCCCCAACCGCTGGCGCGGTACCTCCTTACAAAGCCAAGCGACCGTTCCCACCCGACCAACTGGCAGAGTTCAAAGAGGCGGTCGAGGGCAGTGATCTCAGTAAGATCGGGTTGGTCGAGATCTTAAAGAAACGGTTGGTCCCACCCAGATTTGTTCATCCGCATACGCTAACCTTCATCCGTGCGTTAGATTCCCCAAAGTGTCCAAGGAAACGCTTAAAGCCACTCTTGATCAAGTTGCCGTTCGTGTAGGCCAGAAGGAAGTTGATAAGAAGTGGGTGTGTCGGTGATGTCAGAGTTTAGCTGTAGCATGTGTATGGAGTTCCGGAAAGCATTTGTCATGCCTTTATGAATACAAACTCGAGGATTTCATCTTTTCCCCCTCGGGGTGTTCCGGGTTTAGCTGCATGCAATGCAGAACATGCAGACTGGTATCGCGCACGATGAGTGTTATTACATGTACGAATATGAGCATATTGCCACTGGATCTACCAGTCATTTCCTAGGATTCTCACTACTCGTGAACGGGTGCTGTTCAAGTGGCGACGTGTTATACTTCCGAGCATGGAGATTGGATGCCGGTCCGAGTGCGAAGTATCCATGACAGCAAGGGTTTAACACCGCTGGCAAAAGTGAGACGGATGAAGTTTCAGAGAATAGTCTAATAGGAAAAGCAGAAACGTAGTACTCCGTATACTCTGAACACGTCTATCTCAAGACTGCAAGGAAAAAAAGAAAAGGGAGGGGGGCGAATGAGGGGCGCATGATGGGACACCTCACACCTGCACTGCCAGCGCATCGTCTCCGTTGTACCGAGTACCTTCGCTTCCTTGCGCTTCTGTGTGGCCACACACTCTGACACCGCCAACTCTGCAGGTCATTGTGACTTTGACCGAGTTTCGTATATTTCAATAGCTATTTTTACCTTTCAGAATCAACCCTCTCTCCTTTTGAACTCTCTGAGTGCACCGTCACTCTGGCCTTTTCTCGATAGAATGCGATAAGGATCGCTTAGGGGGGGTTTTGCGACGAGATGGTTGACTACCACGGTCATTCGTTGACCTTTTTGGCGTCTATGAGTGAGTCTTGTTTCTTTTTGGGGGGAGAAATCTCCGCTTTCTCGTTGGAGGGATGGCGATGGCCGTGGCCATGGAGATGACCCTCACCTCTCTGATTGCAGCCCAATCTAACCAGCTCCAGCCGTGCAAACACCTACCCAGGATATCCCACCATGTGACTTGTCGCATCGAGCGCAAGATCCCGCATCTGTGCCTCTTCCTCCTTCACCTCCGGCAACCATGTCACTTGAATCCCCCCGAAATCGCGGGGCCAGGTGAGTTGGGTGGCTCGGCCCGACCCAGTCCCAAGGACGAGACCCCCATGGCCAATGGACACAACCCCGCGTCTGCCATACCCGTGGCAACCATGGATCTTCCCCGAGTGACCTTTGAGGAGTTTGCGACCCGCTACCATCAGAACCAGCGCAAGCAGGCCCAAAGGAAACGTCTGGAGAAGCGCCTGCGCGCTACAAAGGTGTCCATCGGCCTGTCGGCCCGCATGATCCGTGTCGGGCTCACGGCTCAGCGGGGTCTCGTCGAGGCCCTCAAACACGATGACAAACCCAATTTCGTGGCTCTATACCATACTCTCCATGACTTGCAGGAATCTTGTCGTTCGCCTGCGAACGATGCTCACATTGACTCCGTGGATGCGGAGATACCCCTGGGAGCTGATATGGATCGCTTCCCGGATTTCCTTCATCAGTTGAGCCCTCAATCCCGGACGGACTTCCTGGAGATTTTGCGACTGGTTCGCTCTGATCCTCAGTTCCTAGTGAGCAGGTTGCGAAACTTGTCTTCTTCCCAATTGGCCGCTTTTACTTCTCCAGCCTCCGCTTTGGATGCCAATGATCCGGCTTTCCCTTCCACATCCCGATCCCGGGGTCAGTCTTTCATGAGCCGGAGCCAGGCTCAATCCGCCATTTTCAAGGACCATGCTTATGCCTTTGAGAGGACTGACCCATTATCAATCCTTCTGTTTAACGTGTTTGCCACTCCGTTGGACCCAGAGACGCCCGAATCCCGTTTGCGCATGGATGTGTGGTCTTCTGTCTGCGCACAACTAATCTCCAACGAAAGTAGTAGATACTACCCCCTGATCGGCCAGGTGCTGTCTTCCTGGGCCACTGGAAGCAATTGGAAAGCCCGTTCTAAGTTTGAGCTCTACCTAATGGATATTTTGCAAACCGGCGCTTTTCTTTTGGAACCTATAGCTACACCACCCGGGCTGGATTATTCCATGGATGCCTTGGATCCCATGCGGACGGATGTTGCAGAGGAGTTCTTTGCTTCTGCCGTGGATGACCTATTCCGTGTGCTTGACGATCCAGATGGCGGATTTCCTCACGCTGTGCTGCAGTTTGCAAAGGCCGTTTTGAAAAAGCTGGACAGCCCCGAGAGCCGCAGCCGATTTTTGGAATTTTTGTTTGTTCAATGGTTCTTTTCGAAGTTCCTTTATGGCGCGTTAACATACCCGGAGGTATCTGAGGTCTTCACATTCTGGTGAAAAGGCAAAGCTGACAGCAATCTTCTAATTTACAGACGCACGGTCTCCTCCTTGATTTTCATATCAGAAAAGATGCCCGAGAGAAATTGCTGAGCCAGGTTGGACACCGGGCATTTTCTCAAGTTTTTGCTGTCTTGCGTTCAATGTATGTTTCAATACCTTGGCCAAGGCACTCTCTATGTCGACGCTAACTTGCCTTCTCAAGGCATAACTTCTCCATCTCCCGTCCAATAGTCAGGGAGCATGTTGAGAATATGTTGTCTCGATTCCAGAACACAATGCCCCTCGAAACACCAATAGACTACTTCACTTCTATACAGACCCCACAGCCCTCTCGACGAAACAACCCTTCGACGTTCCTTATGATGTCCTCCCTGGACGCTCTCACCCTTTTAGACGCTCTTTTCCAACAAACACACACTTCGTTCCAATCTTCACCGGCATCTACAGCAGCCCCCACCTGGCCAGCCAGCCCTACACCGTCTATCAATCTGCGTCCTGACTCAAATACAGATTCGGGATTCGCTCGTTTCAGGCAAGATAATCCTTCACGACCCATGTCAAACACTGGATCCGTTTTCTCCATGGAGCCACCTTCATCACTACCATTGGAAAGCTTGTCTGAAAAGGCCGCTCGTATCCGTTTTGAACTGACCGATTTGGACCATCCTAACGAGCGCTTGACCTTAGAGCACCCTTCGGACGAACACTGGGCAATCTTTTCTGTCGCAGCCGATGGCCATGGCCTGACCTGGAGCCTTCTTCCACAGAGCAAATTTGATACTTCCAAAAATCCCATCTTGGACAGTGACGAAGATATGCATTCCACTACCTTGGGACTCGAGGACAACTATGAGGCGTTGCAGACGGCAATTGTTCGACTGGTCAAGGAAAACCGAATCCAGGGCTCGGCCGAATATGATGTGTACCTTCCACCCCAGATTCCAGATGGAGCATCCCTCAAGCAACGATTCAACGAAGCCATGTTCTGCTGCCACCATGAGTCTGACTTCGTTGGTGCGCACTATTGGTGGAACGCTTCACGACAGCTTGGACAGAGACCAGCACCTAGCTTGCCAAAGACCACGGACGACTCGTGGATTCTGGGACCCATGCATGACTCTTATAGCCGTTCGTTGAGCCAATCACGAGCTGTCATCGAGCGCTGTGAAAGCGACTTTGTTTCTCTTGACCACAGCCTGCGCCGGCTCCAAGGCCAGGTCAAAGACCTCACCGCCACCTTTACTAAGATCCGCGACAAGATGTGGTACATGACGGACGTCAAGAACTCGATGAAATACGAGGAAACTAAGCACGTTGCCATGGCCTTGAAGACAATGATATACTCAGCTCGATTGTTCAGTCAATATCCCGAAGAACAACGATCTCGTTACGGATCAAGATCCCTGGGTGGCTCACTGTTCCAGAAGCCGGAAGTACAAATCATGAACATGATGAAAGCACCCAGCAGCCAGGGTGGACCGAACAAGCTTTCCGACGAGCAAGTCGAATTGACTCGAAAATGGTTGTCGCACAACGGTATCGAGAACTTCTGCAAAGGCGAAGAGCGAATCCATCGGTTCTGCTATGAGGTGCGCATGAGCATCAATAAACTCGTAGGTGAAACAATGACCGATACTCCGGTACTGTGGGCAAGCGAACTCTTTCAAAGAGAACGTTCGAGGTTCGAGGGCTACGGCTCTCGCGCATTTCCGGGCCTGTCCATGCCTAGCACGCCTCGACCCTCGACAACTACCAGCGAAGATACAAACCACCCCTCTCACTTCTATGGAGCCAAGTTCCCGATGCCAGATCCTATGTCTCGTCTCTCTCAGGACACTCCTTCACTGAATCACAAGCCTTCTATTCAGAGTATCATTTCCGACAAATGGCGACCTCAACGAGATATTCCTTCAATTGACATGTCTTCGATCGCTGGATCCCCTGGTCGCGCTGCATCAATTTCTACAGGTGACACTTGCAGTACATTCTGGTCTGCGCCGCAGAGACATCCTATGTATGCTGCAAGTGTTTCAAGTGTGTACTCTCGGCCACCATCTATGTTCAGCGAGTCTGCAGCCCGCCCACCCCGTCATTCCGAGCGCAAAACACACGGCAAGACCGCGTTTATGGATGGGTTGAGGCAGACGTTGACCAGTCTTCTCCTCAGCGATTTAGGCTCCCCGGTGTGGAGTTGTGGCAGCGAGACCGATGCCTGGTTCACTAATGCCCTTGGCCAAAGACGCATCCAGGTCGAAATGCGCAGACGCGCTGCAGTGCAGAAATTCTACGCTGACTATGAAGAACGTTCCCAGAGTCGTGGTCAGCAGCGTGGATCGCTTGTAGGTCGTCGGAGCAGGTCTCTGGACAGCCTCCGCGTTCCCAACAAAGCTTCTGGCATGGAAACCTCAACAGAGCTACCGCAACCACTTTCAGACTCAGATGGACCGCCGGCGTTCTCATACAAAGAAGTCTTCCATCGGCTGATCGAGGTGTTTTCGCGCCATGGAAACCCCTTCGTGAAGCTGAACGCTCTACGGGATCTCAGGTCGTTGGTCATCGCATCAATCATCTCGTCACAAGATGCGAGCTCGAAGACTACACGCAGTCCCACAGACGGAGACAACGGAAACACTCCTCAACTTCGCCGATCTGCTCGTCGCAGCTTTTCTGAAGTGCCACCCTGCAACATCTCCCGAATGGATGCAACACCTTTGTCTGTCCCCGAATCAGTCACTTGTGACTCTAGACACTCCGATTACCCCACACCATCAGAGTCGCAAATAGTGTCTGCTCTGCGCGATTTGATCCTGGAAGTCAAACCCAAGACCCTTTTCAGGGATCTGCAGTTCATCTCTGCCTTCGTGCCAGGAGACCAGCTCAACAAGATCGACCGAGGTACAGCATTTTTCCAATTTGGCCTCGCTGCACTAAGCCTCAAAGAGGAGATCTGCCACAGCATGGTTGAGATAGCCGACCGGATTGTCTCCCAGGAGCTATCTCGTCGCCATCCGCCATTTGCCTCTGACTTCCATTCCCAGCCCGGTCGCGCCATCCAAGATGCAGCGGGTATGTGGATTATTACTGCCAAAGAGGGTAACCCGGTCGCACAACGCGAACTTGCTATCCTCTACCTGACTCACCCAGAGCTTCTTCCCCGCGTGACCCTCCCTCTGACCCTCCCGCGCGACACTTTCAAGGCGGAAATGATGTATCGCCGAGACAAGGATTCCAAGTCAGATCCTCAGAGTATGTGTTTGGCACTGCACTGGATGCAGCTGTCTGCCAGTGGGGGCGACACTCTTGCTCGGAATCGACTTCGTGAGCGTGAGGAGTTTGATTCCATTGCATGATGCCATTTTGTTGGTTTACACTTCTATCACTTCTGGTGTCCTTGATTGCTTCGCTTTCATTCATTTTCACTTCATTTCTGTTTTCTTTCGCTGGTTCGAGACTTTTGATCTATACCTATACCTTTCTTTGCTTGTCTTGCTTCTGCATACATATCCATATACCCCCGTTTGGGCGATCTAGTTGGTGTTTTTCAAGTCATTCATGATCTCCGAGACTCTTGTGCTCTCTGGAACATGACTGGCGTTTTTTTATTTTTTATTTTTTGAATATATTGAAAGATGGGCGGTTTGTCTTGATCTTCGTTCTAATATCATGTGCATATCATTTCCTAATAAGGCTCTTCGCATCTTTAACTGGCTCATTGTTCAAATCTACCAGACTCTAAGCATTAGCGGAATTTTGATGCAACGTATGAGAGAGTGCCAGATAGCTCCAACCTGCAGAGGTGTCCAACCATCTTGACCTCAAAAAGGGTTACCTAAGCTGGCCACTTCGGGTAGATGATCGGGCCGACGTCATCGAGAAACCCCACGTTCACTTGACCATATCATATTGCAGACGGTTCCTGTCTTCATTCTTCTCTTCATTCTGTTCCTCTTGTGACTACCCGGGAGCTGACTTTTATATGAGTCAGACTGATATTCGGACTTACCCGCTGCTATCCTAGTGCTCAGCCTCTTACGATTTCCTGCAGCTGAACATTTTGAGCCTTGTGATAGAATTAAAATAAATCACACTGTTTCCCTGTTTTCCTTCTCTTGGAAATCAGCCCTCTTAACACATCGGCCGTCCACTTGCAAACCGGACGACTCAACTTTCCCCTTCATCATCCCACCATGACGACCGCACCACACATGCCGGCTAAGGCGCACAGCTCCGATGATGTGCACCATCGGCCCAGAGGCAAGTTCAACACCCAGTCAAGCTTACTCCACCATTTATCTAACCCATTTACGTTCCAGGTATCCTCAAGAACTCCAACTCCTTCCAAGGCGCCTCCGTCCCGATGACAGCCACCTCTCCACCCACCGTCTCAACCATCTCCGAACCCGAAGAGACCAAGGAAATCACTCTTCAGAACACACTGCAAAATGCAGGCCGTCGGAGATCCTCCTCAACTACCCGCCCAGGCTCCAACTCACGCCGCCAGTCATCCGCCAGCGCCGTCGACGAAAACGAACCCCGCCTAAAGTGGGACGAGGCAAACCTCTACCTCACCGAGCAAGAAAAGACAGCCAAGATGAAGATCGACGAGCCCAAGACCCCCTACGCTCCCCACTACGATCCCAGCGAAGACGACGAGCAGATGCGTCTGGACGAGGCCGAAGAAAGTTTGATCAACGCCCAGGGTATTGTCGTCGACGAGCTGGAGTCCGCCAAACCCTCTCACCGCAAGGGTGTCTCTGAAGACGAGATTCCGGACTTGGAACTCGGCGAGCCCGAGGATAATATGCAAGGTGTTTCATCTGATCCTCGTGTCTTCCGCGATCGCAGTATGAGTACGGAGTCTCATAAGAGCGAGAAACACGTTCACGTTGGTGTTGAGGACGCGAACGGCTTCGACGAGTCTTCTTATGACCCTCTTTTGACCACCGAAGAGGCGCGCGAGAAGCATGCTCATTTCGAGAAGCAGCGCAAGAGACATTATGAGATGAGGAATATCAAGGAACTGCTTGCGTGAGTTATTCGCATGTTCGGCTTGTTTGAGATCTTACTAATGTATCCTTTTTAGGCATCCTGAAGATGTGGATGAGGAGATGGAAGATGATGATGCTGCTGAGCAAGGGCCTCCCCCGCCTGTCCCTGCCATGCCTGAGCGTTTTCGCGGCAGTGAGCAGTAAATAGGCTTGCACTAGTCTTGCTTGTGTTTGTATCCTGGGTTTTCTAACTTTCATGGTGGCCGTGTTGCTTTTTGACTGTTTCTGTGCCACATTCTATTTTCCTGCTACTGTGTATATTCCCCCAGCGAAATTTCCCTGAACAGGGCTCTTCATCTCTTCTTGTCACTTCTGGTCTTGATAATCAAATGATCGAAATTGCAAACAACTGTTTAACTTGTAGTATCAAGGACAATCTGAATTCAGGATTCAAGATTCTCTAGCATGAGAACACCTCGATTGTTTCAGCACTTTGACCTAAAGGCTCTGGGATGAAGGCAAGGGCGTTCACGCTCATCAGGTCTGCATAATCCGTGCCGAGTCTCGTCCTTCAACAAGACATGTATCTCGAACTCCTTGCCCTCTTTCCATCAGCCGCGACTCGCTAACTTCCACGCTCGGGTGCCGAGTCACCGATTGTATACCTTAGAACCTGCGTCGAGAAAGCATTGGATCTCACGCTGGGTAGTCACGATCGAACGAAATCCCCCATATTGTACTTCGGTGCCTATTGACTCAAGCCACACGCTGGCTTACTGATATCCATGGATGGCTGACAGCCCCAACCACTGGATTTAACATATGGTCAACAACCAGCAACGCCACACCTTATGCTATTTCCTTCGTCAGGGCTGTTGCATTCTGCATGCCGGTACCTGACATGACAAATAACTCACCATCCACAGCTATTTAAAGTGCAGTGGTGCCCATTTCGTTGAAACCCAAGGTTCTCCTAGAGTTGGACTTACCGTCCCGAAAATGCGAGAATGCGAGAATACGAAAGTACGAGAATACGAGCACACGAGGCAGGTAACAAACTAGCCCCACTCTACCATTGTCCATAGTACTCAGAATCTACTCCGTATGGAAACGACTATTCGCAATGCTCTCTTACCTCCTTTTTGGCTCGTTGTTAGTGGACCCTGAGTCCTGACGAACTCACGGCAAAACCGGATATTCACTCTTCAAGGAGCAGATGGAGGTTATAAAACCTGGGCCAGGTCCTACAGATATGGAACTCGGCCATTTTCACTTAGATCCTCGATACCATCATGTGGCTAGTGAAATCTCTCATTATATTGGCTGCTGGGACTTCTCTTGCCGAAGCAATCACGAGCAAAAGCCTCTACAAGCCGTCGACTTGGACACAGGATAACCAAACGCAGGTTCTTCCCGTCCACAATGAAACAGTCTTTCATCTATCTTCGAATGGATCGAATCCATCGATCGTCATTCTGGATTATGGCAAAGATGTTGAAGGCATACCTACCTTCCGAGTCTCCCAGCATCACGGAGATACCAGCCGCTTTGAAATCACATACAGTGAGACTCTTAGTCTTCTTGATTCCTACATGGTAGGTCCTCCTTTCATATCCACCCTGCTATGTTATTATCCAATCTAATGACACGAATGCAGGGCGACGGGCCTTTGACACTTGCAGCAGCAATGGATACCTATCGCGTGAACCGCTATAACATCACTGCAACTGGACTATACAAAAGCGAACTTGTCCAAGGTGGCCTCCGGTATCAGAAGCTCAACCTATCTACCGCCGGTGAAATCGAAATCTCTCACCCCGGGCTGATCCCAACCACCGATGTTACCCCCATTAGCCAGCTTCCCGGCTCGTTCAACTGCTCCGACTCAGAGCTGACGCGCATTTGGCAAACTGGAGCCCGCACCGTTCAACTCTCTGAGCTGCCAGCTCACTCTGTGCCGGAGTTCTGGAAAATTACTCCTGACGGGGCTTTCGTCCACAGTGCGGCACCCCAGCCTTGGGCGGGCAGTGATCTTGGATCTACCTTGATGCAATACACCCTGAAATTTTCTGCCAAGCCGACAGCTGGAGGGTTTGGATTCACTGTCTTGAGTGACACGCTGGGCAGCGGCATTTTTATCTTCGTTGATGCGGAGAGTCGATCAATTTCTGCTCATGTGGGCTCAACAGAGCGAGACTCGGCCCCTCTTGCCTCCATGAAGTTGAACTCGACAGTCTCATACGGTACCTGGCATAGTGTGATTGCAGATGTTAACATGACCGATATCACTATCTCCATTGATGGTCATATGGCTTTGAAGTTCTCTCAAACATCTTCTTTCCTAGGCAGCTTCGGTCTGGGTGCTTCGTTTGGCCAAGCTGTTTACTACAGTAATGTGTCCTTGACAACTGGTGGACGGGAGATTTACAAGTCCTCCCTCGCAGATAAGTCTGCGCTGAATGACTTCCTCCTTGGTACTAATCCCCTGCCCGTGCTTGTGGATGGGTCGCGGAGAGACCGCATTGCCTATGCTGGCGATCTCGAAACCGCTGCCCTTTCCTCATTTGCTAGTACCAATGGCAGGAAGTTTGTCAACGGAACTCTTGAGCTTATGGGCTCTTTCCAGTTGACTCCAGGCTTCTTCGCGCCCACGGCGAAGATCCAACAGCTACCACGCACAGAAGAGATCCAAGCCAATATCACGGGTCTGATTGGCTACTCGTTTTCTCTGGCAGCTACCGTCGGCGACTACTATTCGATGACTGCAGAGCCCGGCTTTGCCTCCCGCTGGGCACCGAGAATACTGCGTCTGCTAGATTGGGCGGATTCACAGACGGTCCCGGTTCAAGATGACATGGACTCAAACAAGCTTCTCAACGTCTCCAATACGCTCGGTGGTGGCTGGAATTACTACGACCCCGCGCAATCAGGCATGGTCATGAGCTTCAATGCCATATATGCCTTCGCCCTGCAGCAATGTTTACCGTTGCTGTCTTTCGCCGGTATTGGAAACCTGTCAACTTACGAGACCCGCCTTCGTGACCTTCGTCATGCGATCAATACTAATTTCTGGAACGAAGAGCTCGGCGCTTATGGACTCTCGCTCTCGAGAATGGGAATAATTTCCCAGGAGGCTAACGCCCTGGCTATCCTTGCCAATGTCCCAACCGCGGGAAACAACAGCAGATCCTCTGCCAGTGTTCTGTCCGCCATGAAACGTCACCTTTCCCTGCCCGCGAGCGGTCGCCCACTCGCGTTCTCCAACTCCAGTGTGAGCGCTGGATTCGAACAGAAAGTCTCGCCCTATGCTTCAGGCTACCATCTGAGAGCCGCCCTTTACGCCAATGATTCCACCACTGCTCAGAATCTGCTTACCTCGCTCTGGGCTCCCATGGCCGATCCAGCCGCAACCAATTATACAGGCTGCTTCTGGGAAACGCTATTGCCAGAGGGCACTCCGGGCCTTGGAGGAAGCACTTCGCTCTGTCATGCGTGGAGCTCTGGACCTACAGCTGCATTGAGTCAATATGTTCTAGGCGTCCAACCTGTTGACGCTGGCTTCGACACATGGAAAGTAGCTCCACAGACCCTCGAGCTTTCATGGGCTGAAGGACTTTATCCGACACCTCATGGGCCCGTGGCAGTGAAATGGGCCTACGATGCAATGGGAGCTCTCAAAATGAAGGTTTCTGGACCTGTGGGTACCCAAGGCATAGTGAAACTATCATTACGACCAGGCCGTACTACAGTTGACAATATACGGTACAAGGTCTCGGGGAACTCGTCTGCTATCACATCAGAACTCACATTTGCTGTAAATGGCGGCTCGACTTTCCATTTCCAGCAGCTTTGAGGGTCACAGAGGCTTGGTGTTAAAGCACCACTGGTGTTTGATAAGGTGAAGTTCTTGATCATTTTCCGAGGTTGGATGACAATGAAAAGAGTTTTGACTTGAGTCTTAGGTTTTGTAAGATACAGGCATATATCAACTTTAGAAGGTGAACTCGTGGACTGGCAAGAGGTCTATGTCGATTTTGATAAAGTTATCTGAAATACATATGTCGATCCTAGATCCCTCCTATTTGAGGTCCCTGTTGACTATTCATTCGCTTTTTTTACCCAAAAGAGTGCTTTTGTTTCACATTGCTATACAGGCTTTTATGCGATCTGCCATTGCCTCTCCGGTTCTGAAGACCGCGAGCTTGCACGCTGAGATATCCAACTCATTCTCAGACTCTACATTGACCTGGACGATTGAGGAGATGGATGCTGATGCTTTTATTGAATTCATTTAGTTACATAGATGGAATATAAAAGTCTAGTGATGAAAAGACAAATAGATAACGCCATGAAATGAATGAACCTCGAAAATCAAGCGCTCTCTGTCTTCGGCTGAGAAAGACTTTCTCCGCTAGATACCGATTGAGCTTTGCTTGGCCTTTCCAGTTTGTCACCTCTCAGAAGAAAGCCGGGGAACAATACAGTCATCACGATTGCTGCCAATGCCATGAGACAGGCGTCAAAGATGTACAGAAGATATTCCGTGCGCATGATGAATCCATCATTACCCTCCACAAATTCAACAACACGGAAGATTGATCGCATGAGAATAAGCAGACACGCGATGTAAAGGCCCCACATCAGACCTTCCCATGTCAGCTTAGTGTCAACGGTGGATGAGCCCACAGTTGATGAATAGGAATGTGGTCTAGCATCAATAAACTGCTCGTTCTTTTTCACGCGCCAGTGGAATATAGCGGCGACGATGACAAAGAATCCAAAGAAGAGAAGTTGGACTGCGAGTCCACCGATCACGACTTTCGCACCGACATCCATCGCAGATAAAGTTCCAGCTGCCATATAGCCACCGCCTTTGAGCTATTAGTATGATGGGATAGATGGGGAAATTTAGGAGAATCTTACCTGCAACCTGTAGCAAAAAGGAGATGACATCTCCCACCACAAAGATCTTTGTCAGGTACCGAACCGGTACCATAGATAGTTCCTCGGCATTCAACTTGACAACGACTCGTCCAAGTGTCATATAAATCGAGGCAGCAAAAAGTGGCGGTGCGACCAGGATCAACATTGTTTGCACAATATACGGACCGAGGGCAAGGGTATCAAAGTGTGAGAAGATGCGCGCGATATATCCCGCACACTCGACTGGAAAGAACATTAGGATCAGGGCTTTTTATGAGAAAGTCCGGAATTGGGAGGATTGCTCACGAAGAAGACCCACGAAAAAGGGTATGAAGAAGTATGTGCGACGTCTGATAATCAAAACGAATTGAACGACTGCCACTATAAAGAAGACAACCGCAAAGACAACCGCTGCAGGAATAGAAGGCGTGTAGCGATAGAGTTCGAATGTGAACCCGGCATCATAACTTTGGTCACTCATAATGAACTCTTGATGGGTATCGTCGAAGTGAATTCCGATATTGAACGAGAGTATAGGCTACTATCAACTACCAGTGCTAGTGAGCAGCAGTCCAGCTCCTTTTTATCCTCGCTTTCACCTTCAACGGTCTCTTATTTTGCCAGCAAGAGAAAAAAAATCGATCTATGTACGAGAATGCGAGCGTGGCGAAGGCAGTAGAATAGCTTACCCAAGGTTGATAAGGCGTGGCAGCAATTGAAATGGCTTCTGATTGGACTGGTGACAAGTAAAATTTTGCTCACAAGCGGCAAAATTGGTACAATCCAATAATCTTGAATCTTTAGTTATAAGATTCTGTGGTTGAACCGAGAAAAAGGCCCGGGGATCTGCCGGGAACGGGGCTCGAAAATACGAAAGTGCGAGAATACGGGAATGCGAGAATGCGAACGATGGATATGGGGCCACGGGGGTACCGACCCAACGAGTCCAACTCCACCGGGCGCATTAGCGTTGCCACTTAATAAAGTCAGGCTTAGCTTCTTGGAATTTACCCACATTGGGTATAGCAAAATTATGATACCGAGGCGAGACGGTGACTATTTTGTATACCATTCATCCTAGCTACCAGGAAGCCCATAGAAATGACCTACAGCTTGATTTCTAGGCCTACCCTTAGATCATTGATTCTAAGGTTGTATCAAATACACTACAGTGATCTCAGAAACATATCCACTCTCTTTGTTATCTTCTCACAGCAAATAGTATGATGCCGTATCCAGTTATACGATGACATAAAATTCGTGGACTAGTTGCTCTGACTCTAAATTTATAGTTCTGACAAGCTTGGGAATTTCATGCAACTGCCTCAATTTATTTTTAGAGTCCGACACCATTGGAAATCTCCAAGTTTGTACCAAGTCTCGAAACCCTAAGATGATTCAGTTGGATGTGCAATCTGGTGTCTCCGTAGTCCCAAGCGCCAATGTGCCATTCGTCGCCTCAGAAGTCTTTTCTACATATGCCCAAGCACAGCTAAAATGTCGGATTTCAAGGTTTATTGAAGTCAATTGAGAATCGCTGTGAAACATATCCCAATCAATGTAGCATCAAATTGGTCACTCGCATAACCGCTAGCTACCTTTCATAAAGATTGATATAACTTCCGTTATCTGCAGACACAGAAGGAACGGATTCATGAGGAAATACATCCCCAGCATGAATGACATGGAACAAAATCTGAACAAGGAACATTGGGGCAGCATCAAAAATGTACATATACACCTCGTGAGTGGGGATGGCGCCGTCATTTCCTTGCGCAAACTCGATGACGCGGAAGACGCATCTAAGAATGACAATGGCAGCAGCTACCAGTAACATCTTTAGCAAGGCGCTCCAGGTATATTTGCCGTGCTGCGGGATCATGTATGACTTCGGAGACGACCGCATCCGCTTCCAAAAGATCAATGAGATCACAAGAAAGAATCCAAAGAACAAAAGCTGAACGAACAAACCAATTAACATGATCTTTTGTCCCACGTTCGCCATTGTTGGCTGAGCCATCATACCACCTCCACCTGCTTGGAGAAAGAATGCGATGACATCCCCGCAAACGAATATTTTGGTAACTCGGTTCGGACGAATTACGCTAGCTTCTGGCGCATTGACGAAAAAAACCACACGACCGTATATCATATACAGAGTGGCAGCGTAGAGAGAAGGTGGAAGGATAATGAAGAGGGATTGGATGATATAAGGACCGAGCTCGAGGGGTGACTTTGCGGACAGATATCGAGCAATATAACCGGCGGTCATCACTGGCCATTGTCAGCGAAAACTCAGAAGCCAACAAAGGCGGAGAACTTACTAAAAGCTCCAGCAGTTAAGGAAGTGTAAAACAATGTCTTTTTTCTCACCATCGTGATCAAATGCCAGACGGCACTTGTACCAAAAAGTATAGCCATGATGATTGTTGCGATCTCGCTTGGTTTATATGGGTAGATACCAGATCGAGTGCTTGAGTCGGTACTAGCCATGATGATATAGGGGATTTTTGTGGACTGGACGACCCAGATTGTGAGCAGGTAGATTTGCTGCAAAATTTCTTTCAAGGGGCGAGGTTCAGCTGCTTTATAGCAATGGTCAATTTTGAGTGCTGAGCGCAACGCCGAAGAATTATGAGAAATCAGACAGTGAAGTCGGCTTCTGGAAAGCCAAGATCAAATATAACTACCACGAGGTATGGGGCTGTAGAATTAACACGCTATCGACTTCGTTGCAAACTGTGGATATACCCACCAATGGCCTCGAGTCTACCGTCTTCAAATTTTGCTTTGATCCCGGGCAATGGTTTAATTAAGAACACATACTCAAATCTGCCCGCAGAATATCATGGCCGTCATAGCAGTTTGATATCAACTTTGAAAGTTTCCTTTTATCTTTCGCTACCTACATGAACCTGGAAGTGCAAGTGTGCTTGCAAGAGACAAATGTGATGCCAAAATAGCACCTATTCTTCATGGTATTATTGTCACGCCACGCCACTAATTTGAGCGACGGATGGAGAAAAGCCCAAAACACATGTTATACGATGCTAGCGAAAATTTACTATTCTCCTGAGTATAGGGCTGAGGCTCTTGGGTATATTAGGACCAGGTATCGTCAAGTGATTGGAGGGTCCAGTGGACCAGATCCGTATTCGCATTCTCGTATTCTGGTTTTTGAGCTCGGTCTCCCAAGTCCCTGGTCCGTTCCAGACTTGACTACCCTGTTTCACCTCAAATATCCTCAAATATCTGCATTTGGACTTTCTTGCGGTATGCCGACCTGGAATTATTGACAAATTTCCATTCAGTGCACGAGCAGGATCACTCCATACTGCTTGCCTCTTCATTCCCTTTCCCCTCTCCCCGATCGGTCATCCGTCAACCTGGACATCGGAGGCCTTTGTACTCGATCATAAAGTAATTACTCTGTTGAGGGCTCATGAAACATTGGTCACTTCGGTAAAACATCCATCGCTCTTGGGATGAGCCGAACTGAGATGCATCGCGGCAATAATGCTGGCGAGTAATGAAGTTACCGCTAGACGTCGTTAGTGCTGATCAAATGGCAAGTTGTTGGCGCATAAACCTACCAAGGACACATTGTAACTCGAAATACCCAAGTCTTTCCACCATGAGCCCAGCCAGAATGGGCCCAACAAGAAGGCCTGACATCCAGCTCATATTTGTTATGGCAACCGCGCGTGAGTATCCTCCATGAGAACCGAACATTCCCGGGGTTTGCTCTTCCAGTTCATCAATGGTCTCTGAATCAACGAGTTGGATTATTATTGGGTATCCAGATTTGAGATTGCCACACTCACCAGTTGCTTCCATCATTCCAACGCCATTGAGTAAGCACATTAGACATCCAACTGTCGTGGTACACGTTGCATATATCATCTTTCCCCTGTTTCCAAACGCAGCCCAGGGGAATCGCTCATCACCTGCCATACCAAGTAGCCACAGGAAGGGAGCAAGTGAGAAGAACCCGATGGTTGTGGGGACGCGAGACCCGACTCGATCTTTCAACCATCCGACAATAGGCGAGAGAATCATTCCCGGTCCTTGAATCGATGCAAACAAAAGCCCGACTTGAAAAACGCCCCAATCAAAGGTATGCCGGACATGCATTGCAAGAGTTGATTCAAAGCTAGCAATAAACAGAGCAAACACGAAGTAGCAGAGGATTCCGGCCGTAAAGCGAGGTTGGCGGAAGATATACACGTAGAATCGCCAGCCGTTAAGTTCACGGGGAGAAGACGGAGTCCCTTTCAGAAGCGGTTCTCGCTCAGAGCAACCTCTGCCCTCTGCACAGAGAGATCTTGAGTTGGTTTGGTCGGTAAGTTTGCGCAGTGGCTTTTCAATCATGAGGAGGCGCATGATAATGTCCACAACGAGAAACAGAGCGGCGCCAGACCATGCAGCCCAATAGCCTCCAATTCCAAATAGAAACCCAGCAATAACAGGGCCAGAGCATGTCCCAGCAGAAGTGAGAGTTGAGCTTAGCCCTGCTATCTTGCCCATGTGTTCGGACCCTATATTCTCTGCCATGGTCGCTATACCCACGATGTATAGTGCGTTGCTCACGATGCATTGGAAGAAGCGACCGATAATTAACCAGGTCACTGCAAAGGTTAGTAATTTCTCTGATATTGGGACTCAACTGCCAGATTGGACTTGCGGGAGGTTGTCATTGAAAGACATAGAACACTTATCAATGTCAACACTAACAGTGCTAGCAGTAGAACCTTTTTGGATTTGGCTCGGTCGGCTATGTCTCCAATTAGAGGGCTCGAGACTATTGACATTAGAGCTCCTTCGACAAGGAAGACCGATGTATACCGCTGCGTGAGAGTTGCATCTAATCCTAAGCGATTCTCGAATATATGAGGAAGTAAAGGGACCATAAAGGCGAAGAGCATTTCATCTAGATGATCGACTTCTGTCAATAACTTCGAGTGTTCTTCGCAGCCTAGTTAATTGATTTTCCAGACAGACCAGTGAATAATGCCATAGACATGCTACTCAGGATGAAAGTATCAGATGAGCGCCATCGATAACCCCATGATGGCCGTGGAGCCAGATTCCGGCTTTCAGATAAAGTGATCATTTGGAGAGTTGGGCTTGAAAAAGGCGACAGGCATCAAACTTGTTTGAGTGATAAATCTGAGGGGAGAAAAGACGTGGGGGAAAATCCTGGAAGAGTCCGGTCTGCGGGAAAAGCAGTTAGATATGGTCTCCAAGGCTGCCCCAGCTGCGATCTCGTAACTTGGATACTTGCTTTTTCGTGTCTGCCACCACAAACATCTTCTCCGACGCGCATGCCCAGCCGCCCCAGCTGTTTCCGTCACCCAAGGCAGGCGTCAGCTGAAGGCTTCCTATGGGCCAATTACCAGCCAGCCCAGTCTCGGATGAAATGGTCGTGTTCCGTCCCTCAAAGTTCTTTTAGAACATCTACCAGCCAGAAAAAGCTCATCAGGTTGATGGAATTTCCTTTTTTGGGTCACGTAGGACAGAGCCAGCAGCTATTAGATATAAGCTTATTTGGACCGTGCAAAACCCGCGGGAATAGAACCGAATCAATACCCACTTGGGCATCAGCCAAGCTGAAGTAGCAACCAATAAAAATCCCTGCTAAGATTTTCATTTTGCGAAGGCAAGACGATGATCCCATCAACGACTCTCACGAAGATTTATGGATGAACCATCGTCGACGCCAAAAGGAACTCTGAATTCCCCGTATCAAGTTTCGTTTTGATTATATCTTAGATCTGAATCTTTGGGTGGCTACTAGCTACATTGTCGATCGCAGAGTGTTTACGGAGTAGATAGATCGATGTACGGAGTAGGGTGAAACTCACCCCTTTTAGACATTAGAGGTAAAAGGCCCCAATCTGAAGTATTGATGAGAAGAGACCGCGTTCTCATCGGTTTTTCAAGGCTCTCTCTCTCAAGTCGGTTGCTAATGCATTAATCTCCACATCGCTTACAATTCTTTCTACACTGCGTACTCCGTACAGAGCTACCACCTACGGGATTTTCGCGCCCATGAACTGTTCTCCAACCCTGGGATCTTCAGGGCTGTAAGCTGCTATAAAGATATGAAAATGTGGTTAAGTCGCTGGATCACTCCCTGAAATTTCCCAAGGTAGGCCGGTCCTTACTTTAGATTGCTAAATTGAGGAACTAGCTTCCAATATGGAGGTAAATAGCCTACCCTTTCTATCTTCCGAACATGATACCCCTAGCCCCTTGAAAACAATTTCTCTCGGGCTCGACAGCCTTATATTGGGTGGAAATAATTTTATCAGGTATGAAAACTGGTACTCTAGCTCTCTTTATGCATAAATGCGAAACCTGGTGTGGAGTTGAGATGAATGGGCACTTTGTTAAGATTAGGATAATTTGCGAGCCGAAGTAATTTTAGAAAAGACTTTCATCCGAAAGCCTAGAAGCAGCAGAAGTGAGGTGTCGATCTTGAAACGATCAACTAGTCCTGACAGGTGGGGTTGATTATTGACAAGGCAACTACCCTCTTTAAAACCCCTTTCTTTTCCTCTCGACCTTCACCACACCTGTGCCAAACATGTCAGACCAAATCGAGCAACCATCAGTCGTACCTGAGAAGCGAGAGGGAGTGGAAGCGGAGAAGGCCCTGGAGCCTTCAATTGTTGCCGACCCGCCTGCGCAGGAGAGCGCCGCAAAGGATGAGCCAGTAAAGGAAGCCGACGTCGCTGCCCCTGCAGCTCCCGCCAAGGAGCCAGAAGCCCCCAAAACCGAGGAAGCCAAGGTCGAAAAGCCCGCGTACCTGACCAAGACCCCTGCGCTGGGTGAGCTCTTCGATCGCCTCCCATCCATCCTCAGTACCATTGGACACAATGAAATGTGGGGCGTCGAGCTCAAGGACTATAATGATGTCCCCACTGTCAACGTGCTGATCAAATTCCTGCGCGCCAACGAGGGCGACGTCAAGGCCGCCGAGGACCAGCTCAGCAAGGCGCTCAAGTGGCGCAAGGATGTGAACCCGAAGGCCTTGACAGAGTCTGGCAAGTACAGTGCCGCCAAGTATGGAGGATTGGGATACTTGACAACATATGAGGAGAACGGTCGGCCATTGGTGTTTACTTGGAACATCTACGGAGCCGTCAAGGATGCGAATGCGACTTTCGCCAACGCGGACGAGTAAGTAGAGAGAAAGATGATGAGCCACAACCGCAAGGATCGAAACGAAAACTAATGCGCTACAAACAGATTCGTCCAATGGCGCGCCGCTCTCATGGAACTCGCCGTGCAAGACCTGAAGATGGCAGATGCTACCGAGGTCATCGAGTACGACGGCGAAGATCCCTACCAGATGTTCCAGGTGCACGACTACCTGAACGTCAAGTTCTTGCGCATGGACCCCGCCGTCCGCACCGCTACAAAGAAGGTTATCGATGTCTTCTCCACTGCATACCCAGAGCTCCTGCGCGAGAAGTTCTTCGTTAACGTTCCCGCAATCATGGGCTGGATGTTCAGTGCCATGAAACTCTTCCTGAGTCGCAACACCACCCGCAAGTTCCACCCGATCAGCAACGGCGCCAACTTGGCCCGCGAGTTCTCGCCCTCGATCCTTGAGCAGCTCCCCAAGGTCTATGGTGGAAAGGGCCCTGAGCTGAAGGATAACGCCAGAATTGTTCCTTTGACTGAGGAGCCTGTCGCCGCAAAGGAGGAGGCCCCCAAGGAGGCCCCCACGGAAGCTCCCCAGGAGGAAGCTCCCAAAGAAGTTGCTCAGCCAGAGGCTCCCAAGGAAGCTGCCAAAGAAGAGGCCGCTAAGGAGGCCGCTCAGGAGGAAGCCCCCAAGGTTGAAACTACCAAGGAAGAACCTGCAAAGGATGGAGCCCAGTAAATCTGCATTTGGCCGATACTGTTTCTCGTGATACCCGGAGGAGCAGTGAAGAACCCTCCCCACTCTTGTTTTCCCTGGTTTATTGTTATCGATGTCTCGATTGGAGACACCACATTGTTATTCTGTGATCATTATTCATACCTAATTTATTACTTCGTTTATCATAATTGCGAGCCCTGCTTTTTCTCTCCCTTGATACTCAAGCGTGAGCGTTGTTGACATCGTGAATCCGAATACTAGATTTCACGCCTGAATCCTGGGCCCTGCGGTTAATGATATCGAGAACCTCGTTGGGTGGCAGTTTGGACTCCGCTTCGATGATCGCTTGGGATGGCTCCAATTCTTTTCGGTGTGCCCACACTAGATTGGCAGTATCATTGCGCGGATGATTATGTCTTGCGTCGAGGATAGAGAGGGCCCATCCTTCGGGCAGGCACTGGAGTAAGGTCCTGAACATGCACCCGCAATTCTTCGTTCCGCATTGCTGCTTGATCTCATGTGTAACCACGATCGCAGATCATGTAGTAGCGATCGTCTTTTGTGGTTGCTTTCGTGAGTTCAAAGCCTTCTGAAAGTGACCATATTGTAGACATTGCTCCGCTTCTTCAAGTGATTGGAAATGGACACTGGTCGACCTGCTCTCAAGTGTTGTCTTGTAATCTTGAGTAGTGGTTTTGACTGGGGAAGCGACCTCGATGTTGACTTCTTTCATAGTTTTATTGGGGGTGGGGGTGTTTTGATGGACTGGTTTTCGTGTTGGAGAAAGCCGGATAGGCATGGCTCTCTGAAAAGGATGCCATGGCTGCGAGGACTGTCTAGGGGTAGACCTTCTGACCGGCTGCCATGATGAGAGTTGTTTGGAAGTACTTTTCTGTTCTGGCTTCCATAAGTGGGGAAGCGTTGACTCAGATTCGCTTTCCCGTCGGGGAGGCTGCCATAACAGCGGAGAATGTTCCATAGTTGCTTGCAAATATCTGAGCTATGTAGGATCTGGAAGACTCGCAAAACACACTCCGTTGTACGGAGTGGGTATGGCTATCATGGCAAGTTCACCGATAAATAACCCAATGGAGCTCGGTGGAAGGAACAACAGCTGGTACGGTTGACTGCAATACCATTCGCGCAACTCTTATCGACAAGCTTTCTCCCTCCATCGACTTGGCCGCGTTACATTCGTCTCAATACTGTCTTTGGATTTAAGAAAAGACATTAGGCCATTGCTTGCTTGGTCAATTCTGTGGATCCGCTGGCGGTTGCCTCAGAATGCGACTCGTCTTTTAATCACTTCTCCAAGCTCCCTATCAAGACGACCTCAGCTTTCGCGATAGTCACTATCCCGCAAATCCATCGCTCAGCTTCAGCTCAGACTCACTCTAGCCACCATGTCTGTCTGGAATCCCGATAACATCCGCGACGTCGCCGAGTCCGTCGGTATCCTCAACCTGAACCACGATGTCACCGAGAATCTAGCCCGTGACGTTGAATACCGGGTTGCGCAGGTCCTTGAGGAAGCGCTCAAGTCGATGCGCCACGGCAAGCGCACGGTTCTCACTACACAAGACATTGCGCTGGCATTGCGGAACCTGGATGTCGAGCCACTCTATGGTTACGACTCAACCCGGCCCTTGAAATTCGGCGAGGCCTCCTTGGGACCCGGTCAACCGCTGTTCTACGTTGAAGATGAAGAGGTGGACTTCGAGAAGTTAATCAATGCGCCTTTGCCCAAGGTTCCTCGCGAGGTTTCCTTCACCGGTATGTGGATATATCCCTTATTGAAATGTGCTGGGCAGTTATTAATGGCTATGATAGCCCACTGGTTGGCAGTGGAAGGCGTGCAGCCATCGATCCCCCAGAACCCTACCGCTGCTGATTCGCGCAACCTCGAACTGGTCTCCAAGGGCCCCAACGCCAACTCGACTTTGGCCGCTATGAGTGGCTCGGGAGATGTCGCTGTGAAGCCTCTGGTTAAGCACGTGCTCTCCCGTGAGCTTCAGCTCTACTTTGAGAAGGTCTGCAGCGCTTTCCTCGATGAGACTAGTGAGGATTACCGTACCTCCGGATATTCCAGTCTTCGGGAGGATCCGGGCTTGCACCAGCTCGTTCCCTACTTTGTGCAATTTGTCGCCGAGAAGGTCACCCACAGTCTCAAGAATGTGTTTGTTCTTACTCAGGTGATGCATATGGCAGAGGCGTTGGTCCAGAACAAATCCCTATATGTCGATCCCTATGTGAGTCGACTCCATCGGTGTGATGAGGTCCACAACTAACACTTTCAGATTGCATCGCTCGTTCCGTCCATTCTCACCTGCCTCATTGGCCGACAACTCGGCGGAAACTCCGATTTCGAAGAACAATTTGCCCTACGCGACATGGCGTCCTCTCTACTCAGCCTCATTGCCCAAAAATACTCACACTCCTCCCACATGCTCAAGCCTCGCCTTGTGCGCTCTTGCCTGAAGTCCTTCCTTGACCCATCCAAGCCATTCGGTGCCCACTACGGTGCGGTCATCGGAATGCAATCCATTGGAGGCTCCGATGTCGTGCGCGTTCTGGTCGTGCCCAACTTGAACGAATACTCCAAGCTCCTCAGCGATGGTCTGGATGATTCTTCCCGTCGCCCAGCTGCTGAACGAGTCATGAACGCACTCCTGGCCGTCCTGGCCTCCCTCCGTGGTAACAAGCAGGTTGTGACGAACGGACACACCGTGACTGAAGACTTGCGATCGCAACTTTCCGAAAAGGTGGGCGAGCTCTTTGCCGCGAAGATCGTGGAGGCCAACGAGGTACAACTGGCTCATGCTCTTTTGGATTCTTGATCGTTATGCGCATTCAACAAACCATATTCACATGGAACGGCGTTATTTGGCGTTGATTAGGAGGGCTGAGACTCAAGGGGACTGAGTACCTTGCTCCGTTCGGCCAAGTTTTATCTTGAAATGGTCTCAGTAGGCAGAATCTGGAGATAATAATTATGAATACGGTTGCCCAAATGTTGAGAGGTCAAGCCTCGAAGACACTGTGAAACCCCAGTAGACATAGATGTTTCGGAAGAGACAGGACCTCTGGCGAAGCAAAAGGCCCAGTATTCTGAAATTTACCAAGTCAATTTCAACATGCGCAAGTAGTTCAACAAAGTCGCCAGGTCACCCTGGGTAATTTGTGATAGCAACTTTGGAAGAGCAAAAGCGAGCGCGACGAGTCGAACCGGGGAGCACCGCTCGTATTCGTATTGCTATCCGAATCGGGTAATCTGTGTCAGTCTTGTATCCAATTAGTTGCCATTCTCAGCATACAAGCATGTTTACCTAGCGGTAACGGCCTCTGTATAGCTTGGGCCCCTGCCAAGCGCGATGATGATGATGACTACTGTGGGCTCACATGGCGGCGGCGGCGGCGATGATGATGATGTGATCGAAGATGGACCTGGATCTATCGCGGGCACACATGGTGGCGGTTGGCGGTGGAGGAGGCGATGATGATGATTCCCTTTTTTTTTTCTTTCACTATTCCAACCGAACCAATGGGTAGCAATGTGCGGGACCTTTCACAGTTAGCCCCGGAGATGCGGTTGCCAACATCCACGGATGTGTCTACCCAGGTAACGAACCTTGGAGTGCGGAGTGAATATGTCTTGATTGCTTGAGTGATGATTTTGTTGTCGATATTTACGTGTCGATATTTACGTGTCGATATTTACGTGTCGATATTTACGGAGGATTAGGTAGCTCTTGAGACCACCAAATGTTTTATCGGATAACTTTTCAGCTAGGATATTACTATAAGACAAGATACAAATTAGGTGGCATCTGGAAGGTACAAAGTTATCAGATTAGGTAGGTTATCCCATGAATGCCAGCAGCAAATACTATTTGGGTCGGGATGGACATACAGTCGGCATATACAGCGCAAGCGGCGCAAGCGGAACAAACAGCACAGGCGGATGTTCAGCAGAAGTTCGGCATACTCGGCTCATGTCGCCAGCGGTAAGAACAAGTGTTACCACAGAGGCCATTGGACTAAGAGATTCAGGTTAATTAGAGCATGGTCAATGTGAAGGATGAGAAGCAATTAAGATTAAAGTGATTCGCATAGGATACCAGTGATCTTTAAAAGCCTACTGAGTGGTGTTGCCTTAGCCAAAGAACTAACACTTGTACGACATTGTGATGTCTCACCGAACAAATGAAACATTTGGTAGAAAGAATAATCATCGCCATTGGCGGCTCAGAAGTGCTTTCTTTAGTCCGCGAAGGCACTGGAGTAGGTTGCCGGTGGGCCCTCGTCTGCCCTCATTCATCATCCCTGTACGATGTTAGAGTTCAAGCATCGTTGGGGGTTTGCTTGCATTTACCAAGGACTTCCTTTGGGATTGGCAATCCCCACCCGTTGATCGGGCCTTCACTCTGCACTATGACCAGCGCGGTGGAATGTTCGAAATAGGAGGGGAGTTCAAAGAACCAAGATATCCATACCCATAGGAGAAGGTCCCGGCAGTATTCGTCGGGGATCTTTTCCTGCAGACCTGTGACCCAGATATCTACCATGATATGCAAGGCCTCCTTGCACCCATAGAAGTCTGCGATGACAGCAACTTTGGCCAGCATTTCAAGCGTCAGGTTGCGCTGAACTTAATAGTATTGGCCATGAATTATCCGAAGGATAAGCAAAAAGGATTTGAGGTCCCAGCCGTCTGCCATAACTTCGACATAGCCTTTCTGTGAAAATTGCGCGCTCTCCTTCCACCCGCCGGTCAACATTGCTTTGAAAACCGGGGACGCAAGCATCATGTGCTTGGCGGAGACCTGGATGTACACGATGGGCGAGTCGTCTGCCCGGCACCCGGGTGCATTGTCGTAGAGAGAAAGAGCACCGGAGGCCGATGGGTGTTGCAAAATGCCTTGCTCTCCAAGTTTCTTCTTTGTCTCTGCAGACAAAATCGGCGAATTTGGATCGTCGGTCACTTCGGTGCTCTCGCTGACAGAGCTTTGAGTATCGATATCGTATTCTGGAGGAGAGGAGCTTAGATCCACAATCCCTGCAAATGGCGAGTTTGCATTGAGTAAGACGATGATGACTTCACCATCATGGTCGATGATATGAGTTGTTTGCGACATAGTGAGTGGAAAGACGAAAGGACGATAGATGAGACAGTCTTTGTTGGATACTTATGTCTTGAACCAAAGGTAAACAAGATGAATTAAGAGAGGGAGGGAGGCCGAGGCAAAGTGAGAGGCAAAGTGAGATTGAGAGTGAGAGAGTCCGCAGGTGACAGTTAGAGAGAGCGCTCTCTGTTCCTCCTGAAGCTTAATATCTAGACGCTCCAAGAATCTTGGAAATTGGCCATGCTCCATCGTCGCTCCATCTCGTCCTAGACTACCTCCTTCTTACGGTAGAGCACTTTACCGTCCTTCTCGGCTTCCAATCTAAGATGGCAGACTCTGTACACTACTCAATATTGTGGACGTCATGGATAGATTGTTTTGATGGTTACTTGCCGATAAGTCCCATTTCAACTGGGTTCCAGAACATATTGATGTCGAGAACAGCCCACCTTTTGTTGCCGGTCGCGGGAGAAAGACTCAAGAGGACCACGCGACGAGCTATCAACCTAGAGTTCTCGTCTTTCCAAATGGAGCTGCCATCAGGCCTGTTAGTGCCCACGGGCATACCGCATTGCAGAGGTCCCACTTGATTCTCACCAGAGATGCTAAAGGTCGCTACTTTCTTCCTCTAGACTATGCTGTTCATCTCGAGATGTTGACCCTCATCCATCACACGTCGTGACTGTCTGAAGAATCTTCGACTCCAGAATCAATGGTCATCATCCAACCTTGGGGGGTCACTGGTACAGTACCTCTTCATGGTCAGTGGCTTGGCTCGCAGTTTATAAACTTCCCGATTGTGGCTAGCTGCTGGACACTATTCCAGCGCATCTGGGCAGTCTTGAGAATCCAAGTCATAGTATCTATATAGACAAGAGAAGAGCCACCTGAGCAAGAAGTCACGGATAACCTTGCAAATCGGTTACGCATATGGACCTAACACCGGGGTGGCCATCCATGGATATATTATACACAGAAACAGGATGACGAGGACCTCGGGAACCTGCTGCTCTTCTAGGTCTTGATCAACATTCATTTCCCACTCCGAAGACCAATGATAGATACCTACCTACCTCCAGAGCTATGGTCCGGCTGATACTGTGCTAGTGGTATTTGTACTTTGCGGACGAACCGTTTACATCACTGATATGGACTGCCCATTGTCCAGGTCCACAGGTGCGAGCCTTGAGAATTTCAAGTTGAATTTGCTGATGAAGTATGAAACGATGAGCATGTGTAGTTGCACAGACATTAAGGCGTGTCGTCCAGGGCATAGAGATCATCCCCACCGCCTTTGGCCCTAAGCCAGGAACGGGAAGTCTATTCTGCCGGTCATCACCGCTCGCGTGAGAAGTCGCCAAGCCTCGCCTCGCCAACTTCCGACTTTGCCTTCTTTTCCGTCTTTTTCAGGCTGTTCTCGGTACATTGCAGTCTGCATATCATTGCAGCGTCTACTTCGTCGCATCGCATTGGATTACTTGACTCCGGTGTGTAACCCTCTCCTCCTTGGCTACTTCTTACTGATCGATTTCCCTGATGTCAGACTTGACCCGCGCCCCACTATATCGCGGGCCCACAGAGAAAATCACTCATTACCAACCAAACTGCCGCAGCAAACATTTTTTTGCAGTTTTCCCCCTCATCTCGAGGTCCCTTTCCCCGAAGACCCTGAACACACTTGCATTTGCAAATTTAAGCGAGAGATCTCTTTAGTCTCTCAGCTAGCCCCGAGTAATCAATCCTTGATCTCGGGCACACATTGGGCGACTGGGTAAGATTCTCCGAGACTTCTTCCTAAAACCCCCGCCGATGTACACGATTGTGGCCACAAGCTTCCTCGTGCCAATTTAAGTCGAAATTTTATTTCGCCTTTTATGAGCCCAAAGGACCTTCTGCGTTCATTGACCAAGCCCGCGAAGTGAGTGTTCTCCTTTCCCTTGTTCTTTCGACATGCGTCTCGGCGCAAACACAAAATACCTCAATTGGGGTGCTATTATTGGATCAAGTTACATGGTCAATGCTCTATTTATCTGCATCAACCTGGTCACACTTGTTCACATCTGCCTCCGGATTTTTCTTTCTCTTGTGCCCACTTCTTTTTGTTCTCCTTCGTCTTTTCCAACATTGTCACTAACCCACATACTGTCCTCAGGCCTCGATAACACGACTCCCGTCGTCACCAATTCCCACGTTTCCCTACGTCTTTTTTTTTACAAAGCAGCATTCTCGTCTGCTAGACCCGATACTTTGACGGGTATCGGTATCTTCCAGAACGAGGGTACCGACTGCAAGTCACAATTTCTCTTAGCAGCTTCTTCCTCGCTTTCGCTTTCCGCCCTCCCTAGCAGCCCTTCGGTCTGTTTGGAGATTATTCGCCTGGTCTGACCAGTTACAAATTTTTCAAGGGCCTTCTCTTCTCAGACGGGCATCGCCCCCTTGTTCGTCTGGGTAAGTAGACAGTGCTTCTACAGCCTTCTTCATCGAAGTTCATAGGGCGGTCCGACGTCACTGTTTCTACTTCGTTCCACACAAGTACCACAGCTCAAGCTGCATCATTCACCATGGTTTTCGTCGGTATTCCACAGAACTACACTGCTTCGCCATCCTCTTTCACCGGGACCCCGTCTCTGACAATCAATTATGAGGCCACCCAGGATCTTGACTCGACAAATGCGTTCGAGGGTCCAGAGAAGCTGCTCGAGGTTTGGTTTGCGCCATCTGCAACCGAACTAGGTGCTGCCGGTCCCGAGGGTCTCAAAAAGGTCCCCGGTGAAATCTGGAAGGACATGTTGGATCTTGTCAACTGCCAGGTGCTCTCTGTCATCTCCTCTGAGGAGATGGATGCGTACCTGCTCTCTGAGTCCAGCATGTTTGTCTGGCCGCACAAGTTGATCCTGAAGACATGTGGCACCACCACATTGTTGTCCGGTCTCCCTCGTATCTTGGAGATCGCTGCCTTGTTCGCCGGGTTCCCTCGGGCCACTGCCCCTGCATCTCGGGGCATCACTGTGGCAGCAGCTCCGTACAGAGTCTTCTACAGCCGAAAGAACTTTTTGTTCCCCGATCGTCAGCGCGGCCCTCACCGCAGCTGGCGTGACGAAGTTCGCTCCATGGACAAATTGTTTGTCAATGGCAGTGCCTACATGATTGGCAAGATGAACGGAGAGCACTGGTACCTATACCTCACTGAGCCAGGTACCATGCTTACTCCGCCCGCGAGCCCCAAGGAGGAAGTCACCTTCCAAGAGACCCAAACTAAGGTTCTGAACTTCCCCGATGCCGCCCCGCGCACTGATTGCAATGAGCATGATGAGACTCTCGAGGTTCTGATGACCGATCTTGACGAGGAGAACGCCAAGCAGTTCTACCTGGATAACGCTACCGCTGTGGCCGAAAAGCGCCACCGTGAAAAGGAAGGAGCCGACGATCATGTGGACGTCTTCAGCAACACTTCCGACATGGATGAGGAGACTGGTGGCATTCTGCCGCCCGAGCTCACCACCGAGGGCCACGCCTTGGGCACTGTGGTTTCCGAGTCGTGCGGCTTGTCCGACGTCTACTCCAAGAGCAAGTTCCCTGATGCTCGCATTGACGCATACCTCTTCACGCCATGCGGCTTCTCCGCCAACGGTGTCGTGCCAGCTCCCGACAACGGTCCAACTCATTACTTCACCGTGCACGTCACCCCGGAGCCTCAGTGTTCTTACGCGTCCTTTGAGACCAACGTCCCGCACAGCCAGAACGGCAAGGCCACTGCAGACATCATCAAGCAGGTCATTGAGATCTTCAAGCCCGGCCGATTCAGCATCACTTTGTTCGAAACCAAGCCGGCTCTTGATGAGGTCGACGAGGCCAATGGCGCCCACGACCCAGCGCACGCTCAGCGCCAGGCTGCTCGTCGCAGCAACAAGATGGAACATGTCGAAGGCTACCGCCGTGTCGACCGCATCGTCCATGATCTGAACGGTTATGATCTTGTGTTCCGTTACTACGAGCGCAATGATTGGAAAGGGGGGGCACCTCGACTTGGAGAGAAGGGATTCTAGGAACCTCATCATGTGTGGTTCTGAATGAACTTCTTCCGGTCGCGGCTGCGACCTTTCTACTTGTTCAGTTTCCTGTCAACTTTGCGCTGCTTTATTCAATTCTTGTGTCTTTTTCGAATGTCTTTCTCTTAGCATACATATTGCACAGCACTGCATGATCACGCTGAGCGATTCATTCTTTTTTTGTTTCAGATTAGTGGATTGTCACCTATTGGCAAGTTCAATATCATGTTTAGTTCCTATTGTACATCTTTATATGATACTTCATGTGCTTAGACTTTAGGTCAAGTGAGATACTTCGATAATCTTCGCTCGTCGTGGCTTTAACAAGACTTTTGACGTAGTCGCGTACCCGTGCGTCATTGTAGGGCTAGGTGATATCCCAGATAAGGAAAGCGGTGAGGTGCGTCCTTATCGCGTCTATCAAACTTCGGATCCATCGTAGCTTGTGTCACTCATCCCCCGTTGCGATTCCATACTGTTAAGAATTGTTCCAGCGCAAAGCTCTCGCGCATGGAAACTGCGCCAATCCATTCTCCTAGCTTCTCGATTCGCAATCCCGGAGGCGCGTCACCGCAGGTGTGAAGAGTACCGAAAGCTCCACCTTGCGCCTGAATCCTCCAGTTGACTCGGATTCATCTCACAATGTCGTCACCTCCGCCTTACCAATCGTCTTCCAACCCCCTCAAACGACCCTCGATCTCCTCGACTTCCTCGCAACCGCTGGGCAAAAAGCAGCGCATGCACCCGCTCCGTCAGACTTCATTCCCGACCGGTATTGATCCTGAACGCAGTTTTGGTGGCACAAGTGACGCTGGAAGTGTCACTGGCAGCTACACGGGTAGTCTCGGTGGAGCAAGTGCAGATGGTGTCTTTGCTGGTGCGGCGAAGGGAAAAAAGCGTGGGCGCAAAAGCAAGGTGGAGAAGGAGCGCGAACGGGAACAGGATGCTCTCAGCGCCAGAGGAGGAGAGTCAACACGCTTCGGATCTGTGGAGAATGAGGGCTCCGTGAGAGGTGGTCCTTCTGGCGGCGGCGGTGGTGGTGGCGGCGGTGCAGACGACGGGGATGATGATGATGAGGACGACGAGGCTGAACTTTTCGGCCAGCAGGAAGGTGCTACTGATACAGAGGCCGAGAAAAAGAACCTAGCGTGCGTTTTCGATTCTCAACACATTCAATACGTTGTCAAGCTAACATATGGATAGGATTCTGGTTGATGCCTTCAATCCCATGCAGTCAGAGCGATACGACCTCTTCAAGCGAGCGAAGCTGCGCAAAGAAACCCTTCGCCGCATCGTCAATCACGCTCTCTCCCAATCCGTCCCGGCGAGCGTGGTTACAACCGTCAACGGTTTCACCAAAGTCTTCGCCGGTGAGATGATTGAAATGGCCCGTACAGTTCAGACCCAGTGGGCCGACGCGCATGATCTCGCTGCACGGGACGCTTTCGAGGCTGAAGAAGCCGCTGCTGAAGCCGCAGCACAAGCAAAAGCCTCATCGGGTGCTACAGCCTCCAAAACCTCAACACCAACTCCGGCTGGCACTCCGGTTCCTGGGACAGGCACCAATGGCGTCAAAAAGGAGCCCCAAGACTCCGATAGCACACCCACTTCTTCTCTCCCGCCCCACAACAACACGCAACCTTCGCTCAACTCAACGTCAGCCCCTCTCCGCCCAAAGCGTGAGTTCCGACCACCGCCTAACCCACATCGAGGCCAGCTTTTACCCGCCCATCTCCGCGAGGCGGTCAGACGAACAAAGCGAAATGGCGAGGGTGGTGGTGTTGGTTACTCCGGAATGAGTTTGGAGAACATGGGGGTTCGAGGATCTTATACATGGAACTCAGGAACAGCGGGTGGACGCCGACTATTCAGATAAACTCTACGGCGACTTCTTTTTTCATTGCATACTGGCGCGAGGCTCTTATTTCACTTTTCATGTCTATTAATCATATTGGTTGTGGTGGGTTTGCGTCGGAATTACTAGGGCGGACGGGGTCCGCGAGCTGTTTGATATCACGATTATTTGGAACATATTCAAATCATTTGAGACTCCCTATCGGGTCTCCACTCGCAGCCTCACAGCCCTTGTAAGTCGTAGACCGATTTCCAATCTTTGTTTTCAGACCGTGGGCTTTATCTCCAATGATTGACAGCTGCATTCTCATGAATCTGACCTATGCGACTAGGGAGGTCGGCGTCCGATCTTGGCAGTGGCGCATCTATCCGATTCATTGTTGGCGAAGAATGCCCCGAGCGTTAGTTCGAGCTGTTTGCTGCTGAAAGTACTCCATACTGCGCGGTGTCATGAGACTGTCCTTGCAAACGATATTGCAATCCATTACTCATGTACACTCGCCATTCGTTGAAGACAATAACTCAGGATTGCATTTTCAACCCGGGTCAACTCCGCGGCCTTGGTGTAACAGACCATGGCTCGGGGCACGCGAGCGCCCTCCTAGATGACGCTACTCCGGAGACTGGTGGGTTTGTAAACTTCTGTCCTGCTGCCTTGCTCTCTGTGCGCGGATCGTATAGCTCAGATCATGCCCAGGGTATTGTTTGTCATTGGCATTCCAAATATCTGTACGCAGAGCAGAAGCACACAATACCTTGTGCGGAGTAGTTGGATGTGAGGTTGAAAAGAGGTACACAACTGATCAAAATCTGCGGAGTACATGATCTATTTACATCGTGTTATTGTTCCAGGCACAAGCCACCAGGAATAGGAATGAGGGTGATCATCCGACCCTGCAGAACGCCCAAGCGCAGGGCTGCAAGGGTGGATATCCGGCGTTTCCATAATTGCGAATGGACGATCACCCCCACAAACAGATCTCGCTGTTATGTGGGACTGCTCCACGACGGACAATTCCTCACTCAAAAGCGTGGTGGGATCGGGGAGGTATCATTGGATGTAGAAAATACTAGGAGTTCAAACTTCCTTCTAGGCCGCGTCAAGGCAGAGGCTTCAACCCCCTTCTTTCTTGGCTGATGCGATCGCCGAGTGGCTGTTTCTGTTGATTTTGGATTTATGTCTGGGCTGCGTCTCTGGGGTGTTTGTGTTCTGTCCTAAACCTTCATTTATATCCTCACTTCTGGCTGGAGAGGGCGTCACGACTCGACCTTCGTGTCTACTCCATAGCCTGGCTGCTTTCCAAATTGAATTCTTCCGTCCTTTTATACTGATAATGCAATACCTCCAGCCATCGCATTTGTACACTCGTTTGATAGACACAATACCGACAGCTCTACCATGGTCTTCTGGCGATTCATCAGTGAAGGGAGACCCTAGGAAAAGCGTCAAGTGGATTGATGTGAGTCAGATATCCATTTCCGAGGTCGTAGTCAAGGAATGACAGGAGTCTAATAAGTATCTTGATCCAGGGCCTCCGGGGCATCGCTTCATTTTTAGTGGTACTCACCCATCTCGCGCGAGCATGGGATTATGACTTATTCTCACCACGCGACAACGAAAATGCAACCCCACGGATCCTCCAATGGCCGATCCTGCGCATTCCCTGGCAAGGCCGAATTGGCGTGACCATCTTTGCCTTCTTGACCGGCTACGTCTGCGCGCTGAAACCACTGAAGCTCTCGCGAGCAGGCGATACAACCAGTGCATTTGTGACAATAGCAAAAAGTGCCTTCCGTCGACCGCCACGACTCATATTCCCATCGACCATTGCTCTCGTGATATCCTGGGTCATTGCGCAGTTCGGGGGGTTTATTGTTGCGAATAGGTCGGACTGCTGGTGGTGTCGATATGCGGCGCCCGATCTGGAGGATTCGTTCTGGAAGGAACTTGTCCGTCTGCCAAAGAATTTCTTGTCGACTTGGACAACGGGATATATGGCCTATGATGATCATCAATGGGCTTTGCTACCGCTGCTCTTGTCGTCGATGCTGGTCTATATCACGCTTTCGGCAACGATGTTTGTCAAATTTCGGTTTAGAGTGTTGATTTACATCGGCATGATGCTCTATTTCCACCAGAATACAGCGAAGAACATAGGTTCGTTGTCCCTGCACTTCATTCTTGATGCTCGAATTGAAACTACTGGGAAACTTCATCATATGTGAAAGCAACTACTGACTCGTCTAGAAACCTTCCAACTGCAGGCCATCTACGGCATGTTTCTATGTGACTTCTCATACAGCAAATCCCTGAAAGATTGGATCGAAAACCACCCTCGCGGTCGAAAAATGCTTACAATTCCTCTAACTATAATCGGTTTACTGATCGCCTCATATCCAGGCGAACACCCAGAATGGGCAGGCTGGTCGAATCTAATGTTCAAAGCAAGCCACTTCATCTTCCCACCAGAAGTCAACATTGGCAAACGCTACACCGCACTTGCAATTGACCTGATCATTCTCGCAATCTTCTTCTCCCCCTCGACCAAAGACTTCCTCTCCAGCCGATTGCTTCTCTGGCTCGGCAAGCAAAGTTTCGCTGTATATCTTATCCATGGCACGATGCTTCGCGTCGTGCTTTGCTGGATGCTGTATGGAATCAGTGGACAGCCTTGGCAGGGGCCTGAAGCTCTCACGGATGATCAACGTGATGACTGGCTTCCTCTTCGGTCTGCGTGGGTGGTCGGGGTGAGCATTCCTGTTTGGATAGGGTTGGTATACGTTTTAGCGGCGTTGTGGACGGCGTACGTTGATACTTTCTGCGGTTCTCTCACACAGAAGCTGGAGCGGGCTGTATTTGTCGAGGATGAGAAGACCACATTGCCGCTGCCTGCAGTTTCGATTCCTATGCAGACCACTTAAATTCAATCCCCTCAGCCCTGGAATACCTGTGGATTTTGGTTGGATTGATTTGCAGTCTATGTGTATGTATATCAGGCGTTCGGAGACACCCTTGGACCTGTGCAGTCAGTTCCGTGTTTTTCGATGAATGCTGTTGTCATGGGCAAGTTCCTACGCAAAGTGTTCAAAAGCGAAGAATTACAAGGTCCGAGATTACCTCAGCTACCTATAAATAAGAAGCAAGAAGATCACGTCCAGCCCATTTGCCACCAAGCCCTGATCATCAAATGTTACCTAGGTAGCTCGGCCCCCGGGGCCAGGCATAAAACCTTTGGTATGCCCAGGTGGGGACTTCAAGTATGGGGCTCAAATCAGATTACTTGGTTGCTGGTCCCTTGCCATGGTCTGGGACATTTCCCCCGGGGTCCGTTCTTCCAACTCATTCAGGAACTTCAGAGAGCAAACACTGCAGCCAGGACTTCATTCTGTGGAACCCATCGATGGCCAAAAATGACACGCTGGGTATTCCTCGGCCAATGGAAGTAGCAGTACACTCACCAGTGCTGATTCTCAGCCGAGCTCATACAACTATCCCTGCACAATCCCCCAAAGCAGGTCTTGTTGCGCGGGTATCTCAGCCGTTACTTCTCGCTCGGTCTCTACTTCGTCGGCGTCCACTATAGCAAGCTGTTTCGACCATGTGGAAAGGTGATCAAAGACAATATTTTGAAATAAGCAAAGTGAATGAATTAAACGAATCCGAAATCAAGAAATTGCACCTGTTCCAACTAGTCAGCGTTGATCATACCAGGGTGCTTGGATGGTGGGGCTGAGGCTAAAGCGACCCCCAATTTCCCAGCGATTCCGTTGTTTTCCTCTTCGACTATCTCAGTCATGGGTTCTACTGGCCAGATTACTCTCTCTCTGGAGCTATGACACCAAATCACATCCTATCTCACAAATCGCGACATCAAGTCCATGCGCCTCGCCACCAAACAATTCTCAAGCGCAGTGGAACTACGTCTCCAGCGAGTGTTTTTGTCAGCTAACCCTTTGAATATCGCAGTGTTTCGTGCTGTCGCAGATCATGAGAAGTTTAGGCACCAGGTCACAGAGATCGTCTGGGATGATGCCCGACTTCCCAGGGGTCCTTTAATACGTCGTAGACTTCCTGGCTGGGAAAGCGAAATGATATCAGACGAGGAGATCAGTGATAACGAGACTGAGATTTCGCGTTTTCAGGGAAGCTATGAGCTAGACTGGCCTCGCGAATATAGTGATGATGAAGATGAGGATGAGGATGAGGATGACGAGGGAGACGGCGACCCTTCCGATCAGCTACGCAGAAGTACAAAATTCAGAAAGAAAGATTGTCCGGTATGGTACAAGGCTGGATGCGCTGCGAGTGTTGAAGATGCTTTCTGGCGACAGGCTGGTGACGATTGGGTCGATGTTGAAGATCCGGATTGCAAGACCATGAGACAGCTGGGCTCGATAGGGCCTCCACTGAGTGAGTGCTGGGAGTTTCACCGCACTTTGATCCGGCAGCAAGACGATGTTTTAGTTGGGAAATCCGACGAAAAAGCATTCATTCATGGATTGAAACGATTCCCTGCACTCACAAAAGTGAATGTCACGCCTGCAGCTCATGGCTTTCTTTTCAACCCACTTTATCAAACTCCCATGATTCGATCATTCCCCGAAAGATTCAATTATCCCATGCCCCGCGGGTGGCCACTTCCTAGTCACGAGCAACCAGAGGAGGTGTATTCACTTCCTTGGAAACGGCTTAACGAAGTGCACAAAGAAAAGTTCCGCGGATTCCGGGTCGTGGTACGCGCGCTCGCTGAACAAAAGAATAATATCGTCGAGTTCAGTGTAGATTCCCGCCTACTTCGCACGGGAATTAACTGCACAATTATTGATGACACTTGTGAGGAATATAATCACTTGGCCACGCTACTTAAGAAACCAGGCTTCCGTCGCCTCGATCTCTCATTTACTCTCGCTGGAACATGGCAATCATTCCCCCATGAAAAGCTCCATAATATCTTACGCGAAGCAGGCGACCTGGAAGAGCTCAGCCTCGCCACCACAGGAATTGACGCCGAAAACGAACACAAGAATCTGCACAACGTGGCGCCTGTGCCCTTGAATGACATATTCCCCATTGAGAACTGGCCCAAACTCCAACACTTTGAGCTATCACGATTGATAGTCAGCGAATCTGACATGATATCGTTCCTTGCAGAGCTACCTGCGACTATGCGAACTGTGAGATTAAGTTTCTTAACATTCGTGGATAACGGAAATTGGCATTCTTTCCTTGCAAAGACGCGCGAGGAAATCCGGGAAAGCCGTCTCTGGTCAGATCGACGGCGCACTGTGACTATTGGCTGCAATCAAGATATCACTCTTCCAGGGCGTGCGAGATGGATTGGAGAGGAGGTTGATGAATTCTTGTACGGGGACGGACAAAACCCGTTTCATGATCCTCCAATTAACATGCCCAAAGAAGGATATGGAACTAAGAAAGATCAATTGGACCCCAGCAGGTAGACTTGTCTGTTTTTGAATCGAGAGCAGATCGTCGTACCCTTTTTTCTTTTATTGGACTGTTTCACTCATGGTGCGCGGCTTCGGGGCCGTTGTGAAGCCTCTGCAAAATTCAAGACAGCCTCCAACGTCTTGGCTCGAAGAAAAAGCGTCTTCTCAACATCCTCCCAGGATAGCTGATATGCTAGTGATGGGTTCCCAGTCTATTCCCGGACTCCTCGGTGCAGACATTGCGGTCCGGAATAGCTTATATGCAGTACTACAAGTCCATATTTTTCTTTTAAGTTTTGGCTTCCAATCTCGATTTTGCGTCTCAGCTAACCCATAGCCATTGGAGATCAGATTCATAAAAATACAATCAGTTTTTCGATGCTGGAAATTTCAGTCAGCAAACTTTAAAGACTGGAGAGTAGTTTGATATAGTTCCCACCGCTTCGATTTTCATCAATCAAATTAATTCCAAAATTATCAGATTCAACCTGCTTGCCGGGCAAGAAAACAACACTCGCGTAGAGAAAGAGTGTTGTGACGATGAACTCCATCAAGTATTGTAAGAACGCGCTGACGAGGACGTTCGTCAGCCCATTGGTGAAGGCACTGTCACTGGGAACGAGTATTGTTGAAAGCCCATAGGCGACATGTACTCCTAGGAACGGGATGCTTGCAATTGCAACGAGTAGTAATCTGTTTTCACTTGCAAGCTCATGCTTGTGGCGGAACAAGACTCCACATATTGTCACTTGGACGACAAAGACAACCACCACGATAATAGAAGCCGCTTTGTTGAGGTCCGCTCTTCCCATTCCCATTCCCACGGCGTAGAGTATGAAGGCGGCATATTGGGCGAGATGGAGGAACGTCCATGCTCTCTGATGAACAGGCTTGGATTGGAGTGTCGATTCACTAAAGAATAGTCAGCACAAGTCGTACCTAATTGAGGGCCACATTCAAGCATTCCGAACTCACAATTGATCGATAATTTCCAGCATTCCAAGCAGCAAGGCCATGGTTCCAAGAGAATTAATCACACCGGCCGCAGTGTGAAGGCTGGATTCGTGATTGATCTCGCTAGCAATCTGCAAGGCTGATCCTACAACACGCACAAGACAAAGCAGTGCCATGTAAAGCCAGCCGAGCTGTTTACCACACCCATGACAGCGACAGATCCACCCCGCAACAAAGAATGCAGGGCAAAAATAAATGATAATGACAATGGATAGAGCCTCGTGCGAGGTTACGCTCATTGTGACCTTAGGAGGCTGGTACCCGAACCTTCAACTACCTGAAGTACAAAAAGGTAGTTGAGAAAACTGAAACGAGAGAACGTAGGCTATCTTTGGCTGTCAGCCTCTATCCCTTTTATTGGGCTAAGCTAATCTATGTGTTCGGCATCAAATTCAACCAGTGCCGAAGGTGTTCCCAGTAGTATGGAAATCTCGGCCCCGAGCCCAGTTGTCGAAGACCCACTCACTATTTGTAGGCCAGACTTCCTCCACATTTACTGGCCGAACTGGGACCAAATAGTTACGGAGTAGCCAACTTTGTGTTGAGTCTCTAATTGGTGTAAAACCCTGTAATAGGATATTCATCTCAACCTTTGGATTTACCACTCTTTCCAATAGCCTGCTTATGTATAAAACCTAAAAATTCAAATTATTGCACCTTCGCTTGATCAATGATCTTTGTGGCCTCCGGATAGACTCGAGTTCGTTAGAATCACTAATTATTCCCCCTGCATCTGACCTAGCTGAGTCCATCAAATTTTCCCATGATACCGCCGACGCAAACAGGGCATTGAATCCAATTTCACTTTCTATTTGCAGGGGGAACGGCCATATGTCGGTACTATAAGGTGTGGCAATTTCGGTACCTGATTCATCATAGGCATCAACACCAGCGAGGGGCTCTTGGCTAAAGCTGTCGTTGATATAGTGATGACTCGAGGAAGCGGTCTGTAGAATATCTTATCAGTCACGGTTCTTGGCCACCAACGGAGTCGACTCATATAACACATACCTCGTCACTTTCTGTATTTCCACCGACCGAGACATCTCCTGTGTTAGAAGTGTCCTGCTGATTTTGCTCACTCCCGAATATCGAAGATGAGTCGTTTCGGGTATTGTTAGCCGATTGGCTTGTGAATGTCTCAACATGTCGTCTTGCAATATGCGCAAAGCGAGACAGATAATTGCCAGGTAATAATCCGCCAGAAGCGTGTTCGAGCATGCTGAAATGACCAGACAAAATGTCGAGTAAAGTCAATTTTTCCCGGATATCCGGGCGAGCAGGACAGTGAATGATGAAGTCAAAAAGTATGAAGAGCGCAGACAGTGGCATGATAGACAAGATGCTGATATATGAGTTAAACACAAAGATCTGAACAATGTCAAATTGGAAACAGGAATACTCACAAGACGGGTGTATAAGGTTCCACGTCAATGAACCGAGTGAGCTCAGCTACCGTTGTAGCAGCTTTGAGCATGGTCTGTAGACTATTATCTGCCGTTTGTCTGTCTCGACTGTGGTGAAGCCTCATTCGCTCCAGTGCAATGATCAGGTGGAAATAATAGAAATGAGTTCGGATGGCGATCTCTTTGGTACTCATATCAGCAAAAGAAAGTCTTTGTAATACCTCTCCGGGTCTGTAAACAAGAGGAATCGATTGCCTCCAACCCTCGAGAAGTTTCTGGATATGGTCAACTGCCAGAAGCAGGGACGCTATTGGTTGAGTGGACGCATTAACTGAAAATAGAGTATCATAGGTGATGGAAAATATTCGGCTGATGCGGATGGAGGCCATGAACCAGTTGTAGCCTTTGACAACAGATTCCGGAACCGAAGGAATTTGGCATCCGACATCAAGATCGATGATAGCCTGAGAAGTTATTTCCTGACCTGACTCAAGGTAGAGAAGTGACGTACCGAGCTACTTCTCGCTTGAAAGCTGTACTGCTTTTCCATATGATACACCACCCAAAATGCTCGGTAACAAGCAGCATCGTTGCAATCGATAAGGATCGACTTTTGATACCTGAGTGTAAGAACAGTGCGACAGGCCTCCGCTATTAGAAAATTCTCAATCTGTAGCGAGCTTGTGTTCAACGCAAAAATTGCCTTGGGGAGTTAGAATCCAAAGTATCATTATGGTGGTTGTGAGTAAAAAGGTGACGCACCATTGCAATGAGAGCCTGCACAACAGTCAGCGGATAAAACAACCAGACAAGCTAAAGACTGACTTGGAGATTGGGCAGAGATGCCTGGCTTGTGATAATACCAGATACATAACTGAAAGATGTTTGAAAGAACTTCCAGGCTTCTCCAACACCCGGCTGAAACGTACCGCGCCCATGATACTGGCATCCCAGAGCCATGACAGCGTAGAAAAGAGCGCAAAACGCGGAATCAGTTTTCAGGTTTTGAGACAACTGAGCATCGTTTATCCTTTCCTCAAAGTCCGATCGATCCAAAAACGGAAATACAGGATGGACGATTTCAAAGTAACCTGAAAGTGGATAAGTCTCAATCATTAATTCAGAGCATTGCTGAACCAACTGTTTGCGTAGCTTTGAAGTTCATCCGACGAGGGCTGCTCGAGGGCCAGTGGTCGCACACCGTGAGCGAAGGCATTATCATTGTTAGTGCTGGCCAGGAAGCGCGTTCTGATTTCGTTGTCGATTTGATGGACAAGTTCTCTTATTTCAGAACTCCCTAATCTTTTCACGAGGGATTCAAGCTTTTTCTCTGAGAAAAATGCAAGTCCGGAGCTCGGCACTAAGAAACATAATTAAAAGAGAAATTGCAGTCGGCTCAGGGGAACAAACCGCGTGCATCATCGGCCTGTTGTGGTCATTAATCAGGTTGCTCAAATTTCTGAGATCATAAACTTACCCTCAAGATGGAGAATTCATCATACAGATGTGCCCTCTCTGATGGATTTTCAATCAAACGGTCTATGAACAAGCTTGTCGGTGGCTCATAGTCAACAGATTTAACTGCCAAAGCTGAAGTCAGCAATTTCCTTTTAGATTGATGAACAAGCCACAAGTGCTATTGAAAAGAAGGCATACCGCTCCTCCTTGATGGCCTGTCCTTCACGGTGCCGAATGTACAGGTTTCATTTCGTTTCTAGAAGGAGATAAGTGAGTTGCTAGTTGGAGGTTTTTCAATTCACAACATGTACAATACAATGAGTGCATGCTACAGGCTCTCCTGGAGACGTAGTTGGAACTATGATCTAATAAGCATTCTATCGAAACTTCTTCTGCTACGAATTGAGGGTAGATGAGCATACCAAGACATCGGACTTTGCGATTTCGGCATTGAAAGCACGACTTGCCCATCCGAGACGTCGGCATTATCACTCGGATCAAACCCCAAATCTCCAAGAATAACTTGATTAATAAAAATAAAGGCCGAGTCTGATAATCAATAGCATGAGAGCATGCAAAAGACCGGGCCGAAGCTGTGAAGAATCCAAGTTCCGTTGGGCTTGACAAGGTGCTTCTCTCGGTGCCGAACTTTGAATGACTAATCGACTGTCCTCGGGCCCTCGGTGTCTTGTAACTATAGCAGGTCACGTAACATGGTATCATACCAGCGTCCCAGTTGATGATAGACTCCGAGCTCATTATGTATAGATCCCCGGGTATATACTGTATATAATGGTAACTATGTATTGGCCGTTTGAAAAAGTTGAAAGTTCACATTTCCCTTGTCGAAGGTACGTGAGAAGGTCAAGCATCTACTTCCGTACGCGTTTCTCAATTGATCATGTCGACCTTTGATGCGTGCACGCTACAGACGTGCTCTCTCGACCTTGCTTATATTCAATATCTGCCTTCAATCGCCGGAAATGCTTTCTACTTGACTCTTTTCTCTATCCTTTTGCTTGCGCAAGTGATACTTTTAGTACACTACCGTGCTTGGGCGTTCTCTGCTACCATGATATGCGGTCTCATTCTAGAGGTGCTGGGATACGTCGGACGAGTAAAATTGCATTGTAATCCGTTCAGATTTACAAATTTTCTACTGTAAGGCCCGCTATTTTCTTTTACTGTTCTCATGAAATTGAAAGTTATATCGCTAATATGTTGCAATCAACGCAGTTATCTTGTCTGCCTTACTATTGCACCAGCCTTCTTCGGAGCGGCGATTTATCTCTGTTTGGGTCGAATAATCATTATACAAGAAGGCGAAAACATATCACGCATCAAGCCTCGGACATACACGATCATATTTGTAACTTGCGATGTGATCTCTTTGATATTGCAAGCCGCAGGAGGTGCAATCACGTCTTCTGCTGAAGACAGTGTGGTTCGAAACGAAGGGATCAATATCATGATTGCAGGTCTCGCATTTCAAGTTGCTGCCATGGGTATTTTCATGGCCTTTGGCATTGATTTTACAATCAGGTCAAATATACGATCGGTTAGGCTCAAAGCCACCGGTTCACACTGGTTACCCGATCCAGAATTTCTCGACATCAGGGCAAGTCGAAAGTGGAGATTATTTTTGATTTGTGAGCAATGACTTAACCTTCGAAGAATCGGCAGCACATGTATGCTGACAAGAATTATCAACAGGTATCCCTACCGCCACCATCACTATTTTCATTCGATCTTTCTTCCGGGTCTTCGAGCTGAATGGTGGGTTTGAAAGTAGTCTGGCAAATAATGAGCCTGTTTTAATGGTGCTAGATGGAGCTATGGTGTCAATTGCTTGTCTATGGTTAACCATTTTACATCCTGGAGTTGCTATCGGAAGACGGTGGAACACCGTCAAGTCAAGATCTGGACAATCTGAGTTAAATTAGGTCCTGAACCTGGACTGGTTAGCTGTTATTCGACGTTCTCGAATTTCGATCGAATTCCTAGATGCCAACCTGGCCTACAGAAAAAATACGATCTATTTGGCTACTTCTGCTAACTATGTGTCTCTTTGAGAACCTTTGAAGCCTGACATGGATAAACCTTGGAAACGAATCCCAAAGCTACTTCACTGCTGATTCTGCTGGGCACTCAAACGGAAACCTCCAGGGCTGGGAAGGGAAGGGAAGGCCAAGAAATGGCAGAGGAAACCTTGAAATCAACCTTCCAAGGTTGGAAGTACGTCGTCTACGGGTAGGTTCACCCAATTTCCAAATGACAAGTTTAAATATCCAGGTGGAGATTCTAGACATATCTCTAACATTTAATCAAACATGCAAATGCCACAGCGCCATAATGTACAAAAAAAGTATATAAATACAATCATCCTCGTCGCTGTCCCGCCTTGTTGGCGTTCCAAGATTGGCTGGCCTTGTTCTTCTCATTTTCGAGGATCTTCAAGTGTTCCAGTCTACGAGCCTCGTTGCGCTTGGCACGCAAAGCCTCGTCCTCGTCCCTGCGCTCTTGCTCGTATTCACCAGCACGTCTCTTTTGCTCCTTAATCTCACGCTCCTCGAAGGATGAGGTTCCAAACTTTTCGCCGATTTCCTTGGACATGTTCTTGCCCAGGTCCTTGCCGTTTGCCAAGATACGATCAATGAAGCTAACCTGTTGGGGCTCGCCTTGGAGTTTCAAGAGCCTTTGCTCTTCGGCCTTCTTCTTCGCAGCCTTCTCCTTCTCAATTCGTTCCAGGGTCACGCGGAGAGCCTTGCTCTGGATGTTCTTGACAGATTCCGAGGGCCCGTTGGCAACCACCTTCTTGGGGATAGTCAAGCCCGCCCAAGTGCGGAATTTAGGCGAGTTGATAAGGTGGGTTTGTGTCAAACCGAACAAACCGGATGCCACGAAGTAAAGCTGGAGCGCACTGGGCATGAAAGCCATGAATGCGAAAGAGACGGCAGGAAGACCATACATGATCGACTTGCCGGTAGATGAATCCATAATAGGCATGGCACCGGTTTCACCTCCTCTCTGTTACCTCATGTTAGAACTCCGATAAGATAGCTAAGCACTAGATCACGAACTCACCTTCAGAGTTAGAACCAGCATACCCGCAGCGGCAGCCGGCAAGATGAACGTGGGATCAGAGACAGTGAGATCGTTGAGCCAGCCGACAGACTCAGCTGCGATGCCGGGAACCGGCAAAGAGGTCATGCCTCGCACGGTTCGGAAACATCCATAACCGAGGGGCATTTGTAGCATAGGAATGGCTGACACCCACGGTTTGATGCCGTGATCTTTGTGGAGTTGAGACAACTCAGCCCTTACCATCTGTGCCTCTTGCTGCTTTCCCTCACGCGTGAGTGCGACCATTCTGGCTCGGAGCGGGTCAATCTTGTCCTTGACATTGGTCATTCTGGCAGCACTCTCAGAAGCATTCATGACAGGCTTGAACAGAATCGCACGACTCAGAACACTGACAGCAACGATACTGGCCCACCAAGGCAAGTCAGAGTAGATGTGAACGTGCTCGATCAGGTACTGCATGAGCGCACTGGGGCCCCAACCGTAGTCTAGCCCAAGCTCCTTGAGGTATCCGATTCGCTCCGGGATCGTGGTAATATCATGAATGTCCGTTAAGTTGTTCAGGGAGTCGGTTGTAGAGGCATCGGGGGTGAAATCGGGGGCGTAGGGCCGGAGGAGGTGGAATTGAATCGGATTGCGGCCGGGCCAGCAGCGGCGGGTGCGATGCGCCATGATGCATTTCCAGAGAGTGCAGACTTCAATTGACCCCGTTGACTGGATCCGCGCAGGGCTTGTGAGCGGAAGGTGGAGATCTGGAGTCATGTCAATTTCGGTGTTTTTTACAAGCCCGGGGTAGGAGAACGAACCGACCGAGAAGACTGGGAGACGGCAGTCATACGCTGACGGGCAATCGCAGCGGCTGCGCTAGGGCCTTTAAGGCCTCGGGATCCCAGCATTATGGTTGAGGTGATAAAAAGTGACGGGGAGACAATGCGGAAGAGAGTCTCCTGCCTCTCGGCGCGGCTTTTTTTCTGCCGGGCGGACGGTAAACACCCCGGACGCCTACGGGGATCAGGTACCAAAACACGGGAAATATGTAGACTCGAATATTCTAATATGCTCATGATAAAACAACTGGCTTGATGCAAGTCCTAAATTCGCCAAACGCCCCCGATTCTGCGGGTCTATGTACAATCACTGAAGGTGTGCACAGCAGCCAGGTATCAATCCCAAATCACAGTTGCTTCGGTTTATGTCCCGCGAGATGCATTCTTTTCGAGGACCATGTGAAGCTTTAAAAGTTTATTCCAGGGAGGCGGTGTCCCTCAGTCCAGGCCGTCTGCGCTCTGAGGGTAGCTCCCGCATCTCGACGCCGGGGCCTACAGGGTGGGACCGGCGGTAGTTGGGGAAAATCTGGGAAGACGTCAGTTATCGTCACATACGATGCGGTTATCAAATTTGCACATACCTTGGTATTGGACCAGCCAAGTCGGAAAGCAGCTTCGTGCGCAAACAATTCGCCGAAGCCAAGCATCAAACCGTTGACGAAAGGGAGGAAAAGGTTGATGGCCGCGCCGCGCAAGAGTCCCCAGATGCTTGGGGGCTTGTAGAGAATAACTGGGGAGCTTGAATCTGAGTGCGTCGAGGATGACATTTCGTGGTTGGCAGAGTAGTTCTCCGAGTCAGAAGGGACTGTCATGGTAGAGTCGTAGAGCTCGGCGGGCGAGGCCGAAGTGGCGTCGGAAGCCATTTTGACGATTTGGAAAGACTGAATGAATGGAGAATAGTTTGTTTTGAGGCTTGGGGGGGGCTGTTGACCCTTCGTATCGAATCAAGGCTGGGAGAGGGTTCACTGACGACTGGTCAAATCGATGCGATCCGATGAACGGCGGTGGATTATGGATTACGTCAGCAGATCTGGTGGCCGGGTCACGGTCTTGGCATGCATTCTGTGTGGCAGCCGACAACAGTGGAGCTTCGAGTGTAAGTAAATGAGTACTGTTGATCACATTCAGAGGTTAAGTTGAAAGCTAACAAGGCACCTACATATTGTAGTGGAAGAGCATGGTCCTCCTTGCTATCGCTACCTCAGTACGGTGTACGGAGTACTTTGTTATTGATACCACCATGTAGGACTCCGCATTATGTGGCCAGTTTGTCTGTTGTCCATTACACTACTCCGTACGTACAGCCGCTGTTGGGGAAAAAATTTAAAGAGTTTGACCAATTGTCGGCCAATTTAAGACGCCCCGGGCCATCTTTGGGTCAAGGGCTCCCGCCTGACATCCATCCATGGATGTGATTGGACTATTTCTAGCCACAACGTAAGGGCTATTTACATTTCACCTAAATCGACGTGTATAATATCCACAAGCTCCCCGTCTTCCCTTCCTTCCATATCAGCTCACTTCAACCTTGAAATCTACAAGCTTTTGTCTGCCAAATTCCACACTTTGTTGGGGGAGAAAAACCTTGAGCGCTTCTACAGCTTGTGATTGTCAACAATATGGTTGAACCTGTCAGGGAGTCGATCAAACAGGTGGATGCGAGCACATTGCTTGTCGGTCCCCTGCAACTCCGTCGCTCAAAAGGCTATTCGGATACCTCTACTTGGTATGATCAAGACGACGACATGAGTTATACCCTCACCAAAGCTCCGGTTCCTGCGCCTCCATCCTCACCATAGCAACCCAATGAGTCAGTCAAATTGGTTTATGATGTCGGGGATAGCTCTGCAGTCTGGTCGATAGGAAACAGCGCTTTTTGCAAAGTCAAGCTGTGTGAGCCTGGCATAACACCAGAAGCTGCAACATTGGCGTTCGTTCATAGCCAGCGCCCACATTTCGATATCCCCAAGGTCTTGTACGAAACAGAACACAATGACCGCTCATATCTGTTTCTGAGCAGGGTTCAAGGCCGAACTCTTGGAGACGCTTGGCCCAATCTGGATCAAAAATGGAGACGTCACTACATGAGCGCCATAGTAGATGTTTGCAAGTTTCTCGAGAAAGGGGAGTGCGATGTGCTTCGTGGTGTGGATGGTAAAAACGCTCTTGAGCCATATCTTATCAAATACGGCGCGGAAGATGACTATTCTCCCGGCAACCTCCAACAAGCGTGTGAATCGATGGGCATGGACTGCTCAACTTTTGTTTTTTACCATGCCGACCTTGGCCCCGGAAATATCATAGTGGAAGATATCCCGAAGACCGGCTCAGTTGGTATCATTGACTGGGAGCTTGCTGGATATTTCCCAAGGGGTTGGATCCGGACTAAGTTTCGAATAAGCCGTGGACTGATTCTGGAAGATTCAGCCACAGACAATCCAACTGAGTGGAGGGCAGGGGTTGACAAGTTGCTTGAAGATCATGGATTTGAACACTACGCCTCGCAATGGGCGTCTTGGTCCGATTGACATCATATATAAACTCACTCATCTAAGTACTTGTATGTACAATAAACCCTACAGGGTATAAACGTAAGCCTGCGAAGAAAATTGCAGATGATATAATGAGGCAATCAGTACACGGAACGATCACGTTCACGAGATCTCAAGGCTTACCCACAGTAGAAGCAAATGTGCAGATAGTACTTGATAAAATCCTTTGGAGGAAAGAAGAGTGTCCAGACCGGTATCAATTCATTCCTAGGTTCAAATTGGATGACACGACTACGAATGTTCTTCCAAATCTCTCAGCAACTCCACCAGCTCCGTTTTATTCCATTTCCTCGCCCATTCTAAAGCGGTATCGCCATTAGCATCCTTCACGCCAGTGTCTGCCCCAAGACGTATCAAAATACGGATCGCGTCTGTTTTCCCCTGCTCTGTTGCAATGTGCAATGCAGTCCCTAAGCTCATGGGAAAAAACCGCTGCAGAGTCGGGCCATCCTCATACATTGTCGCATTCAAAGGCGCACCTTTATCGACCAGTAGCGAGATGACATCTCCGAGTTGCTCGTCTCGAGATACGGCACGCTGAAGAAGCTGCCCCTTTTGTACATCACCTCCACGGCTCAGCATCAGTTCGATGACACTGAGACTTGCATTTCGGACAGCGTAAGACAATGGGGTGCAGTCCACCTCGCATCGCGCATTCGGGTTCGCTCCATGGTCCAAAAACCATCTCGTCATCTCGGCGTCCTTTACTGCATAGCTATCACGATAAATGTTTTGTTATTGAAATTAATTTTGAGGAGTGGGTCTGATATACCAAAGTGCAGGAGGTCTCAAAACATCAACCGGCTCATTTATATCCCATCCTGCTTTAAGGAAACGTTCAAGGACGCCTTTTGCCTTGCATTCTGCTGCCCTTCGAGCAAAAGGGGGCGTCATTGGGAAGCCATGGGAGAGAAGGTTCGAGACGATCTCCACTCTGTTCTGTTGAATTGCTTCCAGCATTATATCGTGAAGATCTCCTATATTGAAAGCCTCCGGTTGAGACCTCGACAGCAGTGAGTCCATCACATCCTGGAAGCCTTCCAAGTCCCCAGTGACGCACATAGAACACATTTTTTCAATTGTGTCTAGCGGCGTTCGAAGAGAAATTTGGAGCCTTCCATAGCTAGCGAGTTCCTCTTCTGATGGAAGCAGAATATTCATAGTGGGTGAAGGATATATGAGTAACGTTCAGATGACTTGTCGGTCTTGGAACGGAGTAAGAGAAAGATTGTTTAAAAGAGCGAGGCGCTTAAATAGATGTCAGTGCGTAATTTGTGACCATTCATGCTACAGTCGTACGTAATTTTCAGCTGCCCAGGTGGTAGCTTAAGTCCCCCGACTAATAACTCTCCCTACGTTACACGAATCTACTTTTGATATGAGTTCGCAGGCATGTCATGTTTGTAAAAAGGCTTCATTTCCAAGGTTCCCAGATTCATGTTGCACACCTGGGCAACCACTTACTAAGATTAGTTTGATGAAGATGTTTGCTTCAGTCTTCTCAATATCAGTCGATTAATTTGCGTAGCTGGCGATATAATTAGGCCTTGTTATGCACCGCCTTGTGATCCTTTCCACGTAGTTAAACGAATTCTATAACGACCTGATCGGAGAATCGAAGAAGGTGACGGGGAAGTGGCGTCAAAACAAGATTGAAAGTAGTATTACTCTTCAACCATTCCAAGGTTAATACAGCACGCAGTTTCTCGGGGTTTTGGTGTATTACGCATATCCAAGGCTTTTGCCTTCTTTCTTGAGAGGGTTGAGAAGCCAATCATGTAGTTGATTAATCAATTTGCATTAAAAAATATGTATATCTATGTTTTGTAATCTAAATGTTTGAAATATCGCAAACGCCGCATCAAATATCCAATCCTTTTCCACATCAGTCATGCCAGCAACAACAGTCATCAAATCATTGAAACTGGATGAACTCCCTTCAAAATTACCACTTCTCTATCGTTTCACTCTCTCTCCAATTTTTGAAGATCTCATGCTTTGATGGCCTGCTCTTCATCATCGCTGAAGGCATACTTCGAGAATCGACGAATGTCCTCACCCTTGAAGTAGAACACATAGGGGATAGCACAGCAAGCCAAAGCGATGAAAGCGAGGAGGGAGCTAGCCCACTGGTAGCCCAATCGGTTGTACATCTGCTCTGTAAACAGAACAGTGGAGGCGCCCCACATAGAACGGAGGAAGGTCTTGGCTGCGAGAGCAGATGCTGCTTGGTGCTGGTAGGTATCCACTAAAAATATGTTAGGAGCGATCCAAATGAGATGTTGGGCTTTGAAACATACCAAGGTAGTTGTTGGCCGAGTTGTACAAGAAGATAAAGCCGAAGCCAACGGGCCATCCTCCCATTGCCGGACCCATCCAGTGAAGATCGGTATATGAGGTCCAGGCAAAGATGAAGAGACCAATAGGGACGAGCCAGCAAGACCACATCATCGGGATGAGACGCTTCTCCGCTGGGGGCTTTCCGCCGCATTGGGCTGAGATCTTGAGGTAGTTCTTGTTGACGAAGGGAGCACAGGCTGCGCTCATGAGGACACCGATGGCGAGAGGAATGAACATCAGTCCAGTCATGGAAGCACTCCACCCTTTACCACCCTGGTACACAATTGGGTAGCTAGGTTTCAAGGTCAGCTTTCGGGCCATTTGGTAACAAAGGCGGGTGACTTACGCAACGAAGAACATGTACAGCAAACCATACAAGACAGACATGTAAAGTGCAATAAAAAGCACAATAGGCTCAAGGAAGAGAAGCTGGAAGGGGCGCCAGAGGAAGATGCGCAGCTTCTCTCCCATGGGGCGGGGGTCAAGCTCGCCTTCGGTGGTGTACTTGTCATCGTTCTCAGACTTTCGGAGCTTCTGGGCCCTCTTCTTCAGCAAAATGGGTGCGTATGTCTCGGGGACAGTGAAGGTGATCAGAACCCAGGAAACGAATCCCAAGATCAGCTGGAGCCAGTAAAGCCAACGCCATCCACAGTTATCACCCAAGAAGCCACCGGCAAGAGGACCGATGGCGGGGCCAAGGAATGGGGCAGCACTGAAAGCTGCCATCGGAACACCTCGCTCTTCACTTTTCCACAGATCTGCCAGAGTGCCACCCACGAGAGTCATAGGCGCACTGAATGCTATTCCGTCGATAAGGCGGCAAACGATGAGAGTTCCGATGTTCTTGGAGACAGCACAAGGGATGATGAAGATGACAGCAATGAGGAGGGTAATGGCATAGAGTGGTCGACGTCCGAAGATCTCTGACATGGGAGCGAATACCATTGGTCCTGCAACATGTCAGCACAGAGCCACAATCATCGGGTCCTGGAAATGCTTAGCAACACCAAATCCAACGACAAAGACCGTGACAACAACCAAGCTGACTTCACGAGAGACGCCAAAGTCTTCCATTGGTCCTTCCAAGTCCGCAGTGATGACACTACTGGCAAATGCGACGACAAAACAAGTGAAAGCAACAACCATGGTACAGTACCATTTGTATGCCTTTGACCAGTTCTTGGGGTTTTCGGGGTCATCGAGTGTGAAAGTGACGAGCTTCCAATCTTCCATTTTGCCGGTGACATTTGACTTCACAGGCTTGATGATCTCCCCCGTTCTCGTTTCGGTGGTGTATTCGCGAAGGTCGGCGCCATCACTGACCTCGCGGACAGGTAGGTTGAGGTAATCGGGTTGCTCCCCGGACCCAACAGAGGCGGTCCGGCTGGTCGCGGAGGTGTGGATCTGTTCTGATCGAGGTGTATCCATGTTGATTGAAGTCGTTTTAGACTAGTGGATATATGGGAGGGTCTGACCCAGATAGAAGTATAAAGTGTGATGTTTGTGGAGTGAAGCTTGGAACACCTGGAGGCATCGCATTCTTTTATATCTTATGATCGATAAAATTTCTTCTACTAAAATTTGATCAACGGGCCATTTACGGAAGGGTCGTGCCACGAGCCACTGGTCGGTTGACTTGTTCCTGGACGGGAGGCTTTGATAAGATCAATTACCCGATATGGAAGTGTGGCGCTAGCCGAACTCGGTAATATGCTACGACGACGCCGTAGCTTATATCGACATACTAACCAACTAGTACAAAGTCGACTTATCCTTCAAAGTCTGCCACGTTCTACCCAAGAAAAAATCTGGCTCAGGGATCCAGTCTTTACATATGATGCTCCAAGGTTTCTAATGTCAACTTCCCGTATTCTTGATCATCCACGTTAATCTGACGAGATGCCCACGGGATTTGATGCTCCTTACGGTAATAAGTATCCCATCGTGTAAATATAAGTTTATGAGTGATACATGCTATACAGAATGTAAATTTTGAGACAATCACGTGTCGAATGATGTCTACTTTTGGGAGCTTGAATCACAAATTCTCAGAGTTATGCCGTCATCAACAAAATCCATGATAGTTGTTATCCTTCCCGATTTCCCATCTTGGCGAAGTGGGTCTGGGCTAGGGTCACGCGTGAGATTGATCAAGAGAGCAAAATCCACCGAGCAATGTGGAAATTGAAGACAGCGACGTAAAATCTGCTTACTGGAAATTTCGGTGTATGTGTCAAGACAGCCATCGGAAGATATCCCAGCCTCCATAAATTGTTATTAGCTGGTTTCGTTCCACCCACCCCTGAGGATCCCAACCCTGAATGTCACTGCAGTGTGACAGATCGTGAAGCTTCCTTCAATAAGCTACTCTGTAGAAAACTCTGTTTCTCCCTACGCCATCACCTGGACCCACAGCGCATCAGAAACAGAACCGTTGCTCTTTGCTTGCAAATTTGCCATCCAAGCAGGTGTCGGAGCATATGTCCGAAATAGGAAATTTTTGTGATTGCCGCTTTGGGAATTTACCTCAGGCAATGCGGATCCAGATTCTCCACGCGACCTCTGGTCTAGATTCCGCTCTCTGCCTAACCAGCTATGGTCGAGTTTTCTGGTTGGTGCCGTATCCTTTGACTGAAAAAGCTGGAATTATCATCTGGGTCTCACAAAGTGCAGAAATCGCTGCTCAATATGCATGAAGAGAAATTCTGGAAAGATACGGTTGAATCTATAAGTGAATAATTTGAACAAAGACTCGAAGCCAAAAAAACAAGATATTTTCGAAATGAAAGAATCTCTCCAGCTGATGCGAGTGGATCGGGCTCAATTGCAGAATGATCAAGCCGATCAAGAGCTTCCAAGGTTTCGCAGATGGGAGACAATCTGGGCCATGCTCAAGGAAAACTAGTCCAGATTATTCTTTTCTACAAAGAATTTACCCAGAATGCACCCTGCTAGCAAAGCACTATGGGGCCTGGCACATTCAATACTTCGAGCCTTGTGGCTGCTCAATTGGTATGTTCCTTCCAAGGTTGGTGGTGATTACGCTCAACTATATTCCAGACAGATGCTTTGGGCTCATATCTACATCTTTCCCCAGCAACCGTGGCCGCGAACTCGGGCGTATGCACTTTAATGTAGCAAAATAACCCTCGGGATTGAATCAGAAATTCAACAATAGCATCTCATGTCAATACCTACTTCATCGCAAAGTGACCGTATCATTCCTATTACCTAAGAATGTGTTTTCAAAAATCCATTTTTGGGGTCAATTTTTGGAAGCAGTTCATTGCCCATGTGGTCGCTCAACGCCGGTCATCATGTTAAGCTCGCATTGAGTTGGAAGGCCCCAAGGTTACACCCGAGTTTCTTTGACCTTGAAACTAGTTCAACATATATATCGAGTGATAATTGCCGCTGAGCTTTCGTTAGCACACATTCTATTTCAAAGCTTGATCGTATACTACTATATTGTCTACAACATACAATATGCTAATCAATACAGCAGCTATTTGTTCATGGGTGGTGCCACTCGAACACCCGTAGGCCAGTGAGTATACGCAGTTCCGGCACATAGCATGACCCGAATGCCAAGAGTTCCCCCGCACTTTTGAGCCGGAGAAAAGTATTGCCCAGGTGATGTTCGAGCTGCACAAGTCTTACATACGCAACCTTACAGCAAGAAAATGAAATTTGCACGTTAATTTTGACGAATTTAAGCATGAATCAATCCCAAGGCAAACAGGAGGAAAGTAAGACCGAAAAGTCTATTTGGTGCCAACTATAAAATCGGCCGGTATCGGCACGTGACCCACTTCGATAAGCCGTATTGGGCTTAGTGCGGGGCGGACAATTTTTTTAACAAAAAAAGCGATAGAGTCATCGGTCTACTCTAGAGATCTATCTCAAGCTCACTTGAGAGAGGCACTCGAGCCACTCTTTCTCCCTCGATATCAGGAGATTTAACCTCCCGTCTCCCTGTGTCAATCTGACTTGGGAGAATCCGCCTCACCTTTCTTCACAATGACTTCAACCGATACCTTCGTGGCCATCCCCGGCTCCGTCGCCTTTTCCCGTTCTCGGGGCCATGCAATTGCTGCTAGCATTGGTGTGCAGGATGTTCGTGCTCAGTGGATCCACTACGTCCACACCACGCAACCTTTGGACGAGCCCCAGCGTGCGGTGCTTGAGCAATTGCTTCGTTACGGCGACATCACCGACGTCCCTGCTTCCTTCGAATCGACCGACGGAGAATTCGATACCTTCTACATCTACCCCCGAAACGGCACCGTCTCACCATGGAGCTCGCAGGCAACCGGCATCTCCCACGTTTGTGGTTTGCAGAAGTACGTCAAGCGCATTGAGCGGGGTATGAAGGTTTCATGTCTTCGCAGCAGTGCTGAGGACTACAAGCCGAAGTACTTGGACACTCTGCATGACCGCATGACCCAGATCATCGGCCAGGATGAACCTGAGCTGAGTCTCATGTTCTCTGAGCACGCTCCCCAGCCGCTCAAGACCATCTCTCTGAAGGACAGCACCAAGTCGCCCAAGGAGATTCTCCAGGAAGCAAACAAGGAACTCGGTCTGGCTTTGGAAGAGTCAGAGATTGATTACCTTGCTGAGGCATATGGTCCCAACGGTGCCATTGCCCGTGACCCCACCGATGTCGAGCTCTTCATGTTCGCGCAGGTCAACTCCGAGCACTGCCGACACAAGCAGTTCAATGCCTCTTGGGTCATCGATGGCAAGCCCATGCCAAACAGTCTCTTTGCTATGATTCGCAACACACACAAGAAGCACCCCGAGCACACCGTCAGTGCCTACAGCGATAACGCCGCCGTGCTGGAGGGCGCCGAGTCCGCCTTCTGGGCTCCCGACCCCACCACTGGACAATGGTTGCACACCAAGGAAGTCGTCCACTTCTTGGCCAAGGTCGAGACTCACAACCACCCTACTGCGGTTTCACCTTACCCAGGTGCCGCCACCGGTTCCGGTGGTGAGATCCGTGACGAGGGTGCCGTCGGTCGGGGCTCCCGTCCCAAGGCTGGTCTCTCCGGATATTGTGTGTCGGATCTTTTGATTCCTGACAACAAGCAGCCATGGGAGCTCGATGTTGGCAAGCCCAACCACATTGCCAGCGCTTTGGACATCATGCTTGAGGCGCCTATTGGTAGTGCTGCTTTCAACAACGAGTTCGGTCGTCCTTGCATTGGTGGATACTTCCGTACTCTGCTCACTGAGATTGACGTGGGCAATGGCGAGAAGGAGGTTCGCGGATACCACAAGCCCATCATGATCGCTGGTGGTGTTGGAACCGTTCGTCCCCAACACGCCATCAAGCACCCGGAAGTTGTGAAGCCCGGTGCTTTCCTCGTTGTTCTTGGTGGCCCTGCCATGCTCATTGGTCTGGGTGGAGGCGCTGCCTCCAGTATCGCTTCTGGCGAAGGATCTGCTGAGCTCGACTTTGCCAGTGTTCAGCGCGGCAACGCCGAGGTTCAGCGCCGAGCCCAGGAAGTTATCAACGCCTGTGTGGCTATGGGAGACAACAACCCCATCAAGTTCATCCACGACGTTGGTGCCGGTGGTCTTTCCAACGCTCTTCCCGAGCTTATTCATGATTCCGGTCTGGGAGCTACTTTCGAGCTCCGTGAAATCGACAACACTGACCGCAGCATGAGCCCCATGCAAATCTGGTGCTGTGAGGCCCAGGAGCGTTACGTCATGGCTGTTGGCGAGGACAGCATGAACAAGTTCACTGCCATTGCCAACCGTGAGCGCTGTGGCTTCTCCGTCGTTGGCCGTGGAGGTGGTACTTCCGAGGAGGAGAAGAGACTCATCCTTCTTGACCGGGAGTCCAAGGAGTACCCAGCTCCTATCGACCTGCCCTTGTCTGTTCTCTTCGGAAAGACCCCTCGCATGACACGCACTGTCGACTCGCGCAAGCTGAAGCTTCCTGCTGTCGACTCCAGCCTTGCCAAATACCTGCCTAACCTGTCAGTCAAGATGGACATTGTCGATGAGGCTGTCAAGAGAGTTTTGTCGCTGCCCGCAGTTGGCTCCAAGTCTTTCTTGATTACCATCGGAGACCGTACCGTTGGTGGTCTCACTGCTCGTGACCAGATGGTTGGCAAGTGGCAAACTCCAGTGTCCGATGTCTCGGTCACTGCCACTTCCTTGGCTCAAGGTACCAAGACCGGTGAGGCTTTCGCTATGGGTGAGAAGCCTACCTTGGCTCTCATTTCCGCGGGCGCATCTGCTCGCATGGCTGTTGCCGAATCTCTTATGAACCTTGCTGCCTCCGACCTTGTTGAGCGTCTGAGCCAAGTCAAGCTGTCTGCCAACTGGATGTGTGCCGGTAACCACCCCGGTGAGGGCGCCGCTATCTATGAAGCCGTCGAGGCCATCGGTCTGGATCTGTGCCCCAAGCTTGGCATCAGTATTCCCGTTGGCAAGGACTCCATGTCCATGAAGATGAAGTGGAAGGACGAGGCCTCCAACGAGGCTAAGGAAGTCACTGCCCCCATGTCTTGTGTCATCTCCGCTTTCGCTCCCGTCGGCGATATCACCAAGACCTGGACCCCCGCTCTTCGTCGTGTTGACGATGTCGGCGAGACTGTTCTCATGTTTGTCGACCTTTCATTCGGTCGCAAGACTCTTGGTGGATCTGCCCTTGCTCAGGTCTTCAACGAAGTTGGCTCTGAGTGCCCTGACGTTCACGACGTTGATCTCTTCCGTGACTTCTTCGATGCTACCCAGCAGCTTCAGGAGGCTGGAATCGTCTTGGCCTACCACGACCGTTCCGATGGTGGTCTCCTGACCACCTTGGCCGAAATGATGTTCGCTGGCCGCTGTGGTGTTGACATCTCCCTTGACACCATCTGCTCTTCCTTCAACGTCAAGGATGTTATCGAGTCCCTCTTCACCGAAGAGCTCGGTGCCGTGTTCCAGGTTCGCAAGGAGCACGAGATCCAGTTCCGCTCATGCTTCGCTACCTGCGGTCCTCCTCCTGGTCTGATCCACAAGATTGGACGTGTCTCTGAGAAGCCTCAGCAGAACCTTGCCATCTACCACAAGGCCTCTCTGATTTACCGCAACACCCGTTCCAGCCTCCAGCAGACCTGGGCCAAGACCTCCCACGCCATGCAGAAGATCCGTGACAACGCGGACTGTGCTGACCAGGAGTACGCCAACATCCTTGATGACGCCAACCCCGGTCTCTCTTGGAACCCAACCTTCGACCCCAAGGACAAGGGCCTGCCTATGATGACCAGCCTTTCCCAATACTCTCCCTTCGCCAACAAGCCTCGCGTTGCCATTCTCCGTGAGCAGGGTGTCAACAGTCAAGCCGAGATGGCCTTCGCCTTCAACACCGCCGGATTCTCCGCCGTCGACGTTCACATGACCGACATCATCTCCGGCCGTGTGTCTCTTGCCAGCTTCGCCGGTCTCGCCGCCTGTGGTGGTTTCTCCTACGGTGACGTCCTCGGCGCCGGTCAAGGTTGGGCCAAGTCCGTGCTGCTGCACGATAACACTCGCAAGGAGTTCCAAGACTTCTTCGAGCGCCCCGACACCTTCGCCCTCGGTGTCTGCAACGGTTGTCAGTTCTTGTCTCGCGTCAAGGATCTCATTCCCGGCGCAGGCTACTGGCCCAGCTTCGAGCGCAACACCAGTGAACAATACGAAGGTCGTGTCTGTATGGCCCGCATCTCCGACCCGGATCCTTCCAACCCCAGTGTCTTCTTCCATGGTATGGACGGCACCTCTCTGCCCATCGCCGTTGCCCACGGTGAGGGTCGTGCCTCTTTCGCCAACTCTCAGGGTGTCTCGGCTTCGGACTTTGTTCGCGAGGGTCTTGCTCCCGTTCGTTTCGTCGACAATGCTTCTCTGAAGCCCACCATGAAGTACCCCTACAACCCCAACGGCAGTCCCGAGGGTATTGCCGGTGTGCGCAGCCCCGACGGCCGTGTCCTGGCCATCATGCCTCACCCCGAGCGCACCGTCATGAACGGTATTGCCAGCTGGCTGCCACCCAATGCCGAGACCTGGGGAGATATTGGTCCTTGGGGACGTGTCTTCTACAGCGCCAGACGCTGGGTCGGTTAAAATGTGTAGTTCAATGTATTTACGAAGCTTATTCCATGTTCACTTTTTTTTGTCTATAGTCGGTCCGTAAGGAGGATCAGAATGACCACTAGGGTATATAGGACTCTCAAAATCAAATTTCTATAGTTTCAATTCCAAGCACTCGTTCTTGCGTACAGAGTACGGAATAGAGAGTAGCACTATACAACGGGCCGGGACGGGTTTACGGATTTACCGATAACAGCAGATAAGTGGGTCTGGTTATCGCTTGGCGGGGTGACTCTATTCGGACAAAATTAGTCACAGTTCTTTTGTACGCTCGACATCGCCCTCCCTACGCTACGGCACCGACTCTTGGTATAAGGACATTGAATCACGTTCAATTCTGCCGACACAATGGACTCCGAAGCCCAGGCCCGTTTTGATCTCATCGCCTCCAACCTCCAGGAGTTCCTCAACCCGGAGATCATCGAGAAGATCTTGATTGAAAAGCGCTCCCCGCGCGTGTACTGGGGAACCGCGACTACTGGGTTAGTAGCAATTGGATACCGAACGCAACACCGGCGCCCCTAACAATATCTACGCATGCAGTCGACCCCACATCGGATATTTCCTCCCGGCCCTCAAGATCGCGCAACTCCTCAAGGCAGACTGCGAGGTCACCGTCCTCCTCGCTGATATTCATGGATTCCTCGATAACGTGCGCCTCCCCCGGATACTCTGTCGTAGAGGAGACTGAGAACTAATGGCCATTCGCATTTAGTTGAAAGCACCCCTCGAATTGGTCGACAACCGCGCTATTTACTGTGGGTATCCTTGAACTAAAGCCGGCTATATAAATTGACTTACACATCTACCAGACCGAAATGTCGTCACTGCCCTCGTCCAGTCTGTGGGTGTCGACACCTCAAAGCTGAACTTCGTTCTCGGATCATCTTACCAAAAATCCCCCGAATATGTGATGGACGTTTACCGCATGGCCTCCATGGTCTCTGAGAGTGCCGCTAAGAAGGCCGGTGCTGAGGTAATGATTCTTCTCTACATTCTTGGTTTGCGCTAAACGTTTCAAAGGTTGTCAAACAAACTGGCAATGCGCCTCTCTCTGGATTGCTTTACCCTATTCTCCAAGTGCTCGATGAGCAACATCTTAACGCTGATTGCCAGCTTGGAGGAGTCGACCAACGTAAATTGTTCACGGTATGTTGTTATATTCACCAATTCTAGAGTTAAATGCTGACATCATAACCTGCAGTACGCCATAGCATATCCCTTACTCGTGTCGACAAGCTTAACTAACTCCTCACAGTGCGGCAACAGAATGGCTCCCCAAGCTCGGATACTCAGTTCGCGCCCACATCATGAACCCTATGATGGCTGGACTCGGTGGGCAAAAGATGTCCTCTTCTGACGGCGCAGGTAAATTGAATCACTCAATCGCTCGTAGACTGTCCCCTGCTTTGGGGACCTAATAGGAAACCCGACCGCTAACGAGCAATAGATGCCAAGATCGACCTGCTGGACACAGCAGAGGCTGTCGCAAAGAAGATTAAGAAAGCGGAGTGCTTCCCCAAGATTGTGGAAGAGAACGGTGTCCTTTCAATTGTCGAGAACATCTTGTTCCCAGCCGCTGTTCTTAACGGCCACGGTGAATTCCGCGTTGAGCGCAGGGACGCCGAGCCATTGGTTTACACCTCCATCGCTCAAGTCAAGGAAGATTACGCCAAGGATCTCTTGACTCCTCAAATCCTGAAGCCCGCTGTGTCAGCTGCCATGGTCAGCCTGATGGCCCCCATCCAGGCAGCATACGAAGCCTCCGCCGATTGGCAGGAGATCACATTGAAGGCCTACCCTCCTCCCGTGGTTCACAAGAAGGTGAAGAAGGTCAAGGACCGCGGCTCTCGTTTCCCCGGTGCTAAGCAAGAAAACGCGAAGCCAGAAGAGGCCAAGCCTGCGGAAGATGCTCCTACTGAGCAGCTTGCTCAGACAAGCATCTAAAGTGCAAGTACTTCAGCCAATCATCTGCATAGAGTGGAGTTTTGAACAGACGGTCTGAAGACAAAAATCACCAAGAGAGAATACATGTGTCTTAGCATTGAATGTCACTTATACCAAGCGCGTGGACAAACTACCGACCCACCCAAGCATTCCAAGGTTCTTCCATCTACTCCGTACTTTGGGCTCCGCCCTTCGTACCCTGGGTCGACGTTCTATACGTCTCCCACTTAGAACAGAACGCCCTAAATCCTCTTCAAACATGGAATCCCACTAGCTCCCGACCGTACAATCGAATTGTACTCCGTACTCCGTACTGTAGCACCAATCCGGCAAAAGAGTGGATCCGCGAACCCCTACGTCACATCTCATCTCCCATCCGATCGCAGATCGCAGATCCGCTCCTATTTTTCCCAACACCTCAATCAACATGAAGCTCCTCGTATTATCCAGCCTTGTCGCCCTCGCAGTCAGCGAGTTCTCCTGCATCAAGCCCGTCAACCCTATCCCCGCAGGACCACCGGGTCTTTGTTGCAAGGACCTAGTCGAATACCCGATCCTGAGCTTTCTCTACACGGGCAACACATGTACGAATTGTGAAAGGGTTTCAAGTGAAGAGTTTCTGTAACGACTGACGAATCCAGGCACGAGAGCGGTTAAGATCGACGAGGCGGCGGATGGGTCTACGACGTATGAGTCGTGCGAGGCGGATTCAAAGGCTGCGTGCTGTGATCCGGTAAGATTGCCGAGACGATGGGGAGATCTGTGTTAATTTGTGGACCGTGTAGCTTGTTACGGAGATAGAGAAGACGGGGAACATTGCTTGCGTGTTGCCGGAATAAGGGATACGAGGCTCGGACGGGAAGACGGGAAGCACGGAGGACGGAGAACGGAATGGAGGAACTGGAATGCGACGTGAAACGAGAGCATGAGCTTTCGATCTAATCGAGATCGTTAAGTTTGGCTATTTTCGGGTTGAAACACGGGGGGATTATTCAAAACACGGTTGGCCGTGGACCGTGAACCGTGGGTGGATAAAGAGTAAAGAGTAAATAATCAGCACGAAGTAAAGAGTGCAGGAATGGATTCTCCTATTGAATGGAGTTGCATGATCGCAAAAAGGCGTTTGAGAAACAAGTCGCTGAACTCGAGAAGAACAAACCACCCAAAATAGTACCACCCAAGCATTGAGATGGAAGAAATAGACATTAAACATCCTGGAACACTTCGGTCTCCACAAGGGGCTGAATAACAAAGTCCGAGAAATAGCCACCAACGCCGAAGTTTAACTTGAAAAACACAAAAGAGAAAGCCGACCCATAGACATTACAAATATGAAGTATCAAAAGCAAATGGAAAAGCAAGAACAGAAACAGAGGCAAACGAAAAGCGGAGTGAAAGTAGCTCCAAAAAGAACACAATAGGAAATAGAAAGCAGAACAAATCAAGACTTGTTCTTTTTTCCAAGCTTCAATCCCAGAAATCCACGACCAGGCGCGAAGCTATTATGGCGCGCATGGCGGCGCTGGCTCGACTTCCGCACGATATTTGTATCGGCACGAATCGGCTGAGTAGCGACTGAGATCTGCGAGGAAGCAGGGCCATGAGGATCGAACTCGGAGCGTAGACTGCTCAATGAAGCCACACTGGAGGAAGAATGTTTCCTCGTCATGCGACGCATCATTAAAGGAGAGCGATGGGAAAGGATGTTTGAGACGCTGTAGCTTGCTGAGCGTTTTGCGGAAGCGATGGACACAGGACTGCTGGTTCTAGTAAGGCTAGGTAGGCTTTCGTGATCATGATCGTGGATCGTAGACAGGGTAGAGTCTTCTGGGGAGAAGGGGGTTGTTGGGACGGAGTAAGGGGCACTGGTGCTGCTAGAGGTGCGTGTTGATGGGGGCCGGCGAGATTCACGTCGGATGGTTAGGGGTGGAGGGGACATGTCTGAGCTTGAGGTTCTGGGGCGACGATCTTGGGTGCGGAGGTAGGGAACTGAGGGGATGTCGGAGACTCGGTTGATTGTTGCTGAAGGAGATTCATCGAATGGGAGGCTTGGGGGGTTTGTGATTTCTGAGAGGGGGGGTTCGCTTGGACAGCTCTGGACGGTTCAGTCGGCTGTCTGATCTGAGGGTTGCAGGGCGGGTTCTGCTGCTTTCCCGTGAGCGAGAGCTGGGACGAGACTTGGGGGTCTTTCGTGAGCCGAGGGCGTTGATTAGGACGACTGTAGGACGGGTGCGAGGTTCCATAAAGGTGACCTTCTGGGCAACTTGAATGTCTGCTTCCTCAACGGAGAAGATGGATGAGGGAGAAGGAGATCGAGACCTATGATTGGCGAGTCGAGGCTTTGGGGAGGCATAGATTGATGGTTGCATGAACATGCTGGATGCCAGTTGGAGAGGAGAGTCTGGCGAGGGTAGTTCTAGGACCATCTGGTCCTCGGGGTTGAAAACATATGCCTCCTCGCCAAAGACCGCGCTGCCATTTCTCTTAATGGTGTCCGTGGAGACGGGCCTGGGTCGTTTAGTTACCGGAGGCGACAAGAGGCGCTCCTCACGGTCAGACTCAGGGTCCATCTGCGATGATTCATCGGTACTGAGATCTGAGTCGAAGGTTCCGCGGTTGGATTCGACTGGAGAGGAAAGTAGATCTTGGGGACCAGCATCGGATTCAGATACCGTCTCTTCGTCGGATTCATAGCGATCCTGGAGACTGTGACGACTCAAGCGGTGTAGGCCGATAGTTGGTTCATACATGGCCATATTAAGGAGTAAGAGAGAGTAGTAAAAAAAAGGCAAGTAGCAATGTCGTGTAGGAATATCGTATCCCAGAGGCGGTTCGAAACAGTTGAAGAGCAGAGAAGCCAGCCCTCTATGAATAGTAGTGAAGACAGGGTATACAGGAGACCAGCTCAAGGAGACACAACCCCTCAGAGATAGAAAAATGCAAAGGAGAGATCCTAGGCGGCAAAATGGGTGTAAAGGCTCTTTAAAGGGAGCGGAACTCAGGAGCTCCCAGGGGATGCAAAATATAATATATTCTAAAAAAAATGGAGAAAGGAAAAAGGAAAGGAAAAGTCCATGAAGAAACCAGCCATGATCCACCCAGGGACTTTTCCAGGGCCCTGTGCACGTGTAGGAGAGAAGCAAAGGCTAGCAAGGCCACTTACGTTGGTAGCAGAGAGAGAAGGAGTGATGTGATTTGGTATCAACCCTTGCATGAGGAACAAATAGGGCGGGGGTTGGGGCAGTTTCAGCAAACCTTTTTTGATGAAAAGAGGCTAAGTTAGGTAAAATCAGTAAGAATTAATCAATTAATCAACTGCTGTAGTACGGAGTAAAGATGGCTTAATGCAGAAAGAAAATAAAATCTGATATATCAACGTGAGCTGTCGTTGGTCAAGGGCCCCTGCACCTAAACACACGAACTATGCAATTCGTCTGTTGATTGGCTACGTATCATTCCCGCAAAGTCCACTTCGAGAAAATCACTATCCAACGGCGCTTGGAGAACGGAAAAATATGGGAATCGAGCTGAGCATCCAATCACAGTATACCCGGAAAAAAGCCAGCGGGATGGAGTACCCATTTACAAATAGATTCGAATTCCAAGACGACATCGCCCGAAAATTGGGAGTGGAGAGAGAGAGTAGGATCTGATTAAAGTGTCATTAACCACAAGAGTTGCCAAGTTTAGCCGCCGCCTGAGATCAGTGGGGCATGTATAGCTCAAACACGCTACGACGAACCCCCCAGGCGTCTTAGCTTCAAACCGTAGCGTCTCGCGCCGGAGTATCCAGCTACCGACATGCTCCGTCCTTGCCAAGGGGGTTTTCTCGGGCCTTCAGGGGGATATCCTTCGTCATACCCTAAAGGACCTGCAGGCCCTGAAAGCCCTGAGAGCCCTGAAGGACGCGAAGGATCGTAATGTAGGATCGGATGGATCGGATGAGAAGAATACTGGACAGGATGCTGGACAGGACATTGGAATGACAAGAGCAACCACCCCGTTCCCTTGCAAAACCTTTCACCAGCCCTGAACAGCCTCCCGAAGTTCTTCCAAGCCTCTCCAAATACAAGTTTTTTCTTAAAAAAAAACCCTTGCCTCGAACCCGCCTGTCACAAGTCGGCGAATTCTCTCCACAGAATTTATTTTTATCATCCACTATTGCCCACACCATTTGCTTCTTGCAGGCCGTATCCGGCAAGGACTCCGGCTTCACTATCTGACTACTGCACTCTGTCGAGGTTCGCTGCAGGTACGCGCACTATGACATCGCACTATCGCCAGGTGGATTAAGTGAGCGAATCGCCTTGAGGACAGATATTAATCCGGAATGTCTTGACACTCTTCAACGGGGTTTCTTGGAACCGCTCTCCCGCTCCGCGGACGGAGTGTCACCATATGATTCAACGCTTTTGCGTTTGCTCATGTCGATCACCTCGGGTTATTAGCGTCTAATCATGCCATTACTTTATTTTTTTTTTCCCGTCTCCTGTTCCTGTTCCTGTTCCTGTTTTTCCACCCGCCTCTTTATTGCATCTGGTCTGTGCTAGCTGCATCCTGCAGTCTGCATGATTTTTACCAAGATCCTTTCCGCATGGCAGATGCAAGGCGATTTTTCTTTCTTTTTTACCTTTTTCGCATAAGCAAGCCACCTAATAATGCAGCTCGGTACCGTTATTGATCAAAGATACGGTGTAGAAGCTGCCCAGCCTCTTGATGGCTGGGTCATCCCAAGGTCGAACTTGAGGTTGGGTACGGAGTACGAGGCTGGATGCTGCCTTGCTGTCTCTGACCTCGGAACCCCTGATCTTGAATGGCTGAGGCTCTTTGAACTCCCCTTGGACTGTGCAACTGTCTTTGTGTTACGAATCGGCCCGTGAGATATGTCACTTTGTGGCGTTGTTTGTGCTTTCGCACAGGCCATGCGATCTACGAGGTCTCCATACTTCACGGACCTCTCAGGTTTTTGGCGATGCTGTTGTGATACCACACATGCACGCATGTATGGAGTATGGAGAACTGATCTAACGTGCTTGGACGATTCAATTGACAAGCTTTCATGTTGCCATATCAACAAGTTGGGGTTGTTTGTTGAGGTTGGTCTTCGCTTGGGAACTGGACTGCGTTTCGGGATCCCTGTCGTTCCAAGGTTTGAGCCAAACCTGATAGCATGGCCGTCCGGATGTCAATCATCCCCGGCTGCAATGTGATTCAACCACGGGCCAGACACATGGTCGGGGTATCTACGGAGTACTGCCCAGGTGTAGGTAGTTGGATTACGATCTCCACGCCATCTTCATCTCTGATCCAGATAGTCAAACATGATTATATTTATTTTAGTTTTGGCCACACATCTATCAATGGGCGTGATACTAATAACAAGGGGGGAAGGGTACAATCGAATGGCCTGCCAACAGGGTGATAACGACAAACATGAACAGGAGAAGAAGAAAAAAATGACATTATAAAATACAAGCAGGACAAGACTCTAGGACAAGACAACCACCCCGCGCGGGTCGGGATGGTATATAGTGCCTAGCGGTCTTCGCCCTGCTGGTTTCCAACGTTTCGGCGCGTGCATTCCGAGAACTCCGAGGCACATACCCCATGTCCGGGTAGTAGACCTGGCATCATGAGGTGGTCATTCATTAAACAAATATAGAGACGCATCACCCAAGAGCAGTCACTCGTTCTTTCTGCTTTATTTCTCCACAGGCGGCATGTGGAATTGCGATTCGGCTCGTCTTGAACTAGTCAGACGGTCGGTCTAATAGCCTAGCGGCAGCTATTTGGGCTCGCTCAAGGGAAGTGTTGAGAGGCGACTAGAATCCACTCAGAATCTAGGCCTTGCGGGAGCGAGTGACGGGGCCGTTGGAGCGGCCAGTAGCGCTGCCGTTGGCACTACCGTTGACACTACCGTTGGCGGGGGTGGTGGGAGGGATCTCGAAGTTCCTCATCTCGACCAGGGACTTCTGGCCAGTGTTGCGGCGGGGACGTCCGGACTTGGCGGCCTTGTTGTAGGTGGCAATGTAGAAGGAGATGAAGAGAACGAGGTAGGAGCTGATGATACCAATACCGGCCATGGCAGCGAATTCCTCACCGGCGCACTTGCCCATGTTAGGCAACCAGGGGAAGTAGGCGGAGGTGAAGTAGGTGTAGGAGGCGAAGTAGATGAAGCCTGGAAATTGTCAGTGTTGGTTCTTCTTCTCAAGTATGCGCTTCGACCACTTACCGACGTCAATGACGAACTGGAGAATCTGCAACATGGTGATATACTTCTTCCACCAGATGCGAACACCACGGGCACTCTGGAAGTAGTACCAGTACATCACAACGTGGACCAGCAGGTTGATGGTGATGGGCACCCACTGCACGGCAGTCACACCGATAAGCTGGGTGTAGCAGAGAAGAGCGGTGGCACCATGGTGGTAGGTGTGGAGGAAGGTCAATGGCTTCTTCTTGAGGACAAGGAAGATGGTGTCAATGAACTCGACGTATTTGTTCAGGTAGTTGAGCTGCGCGCATTAGTCAACATTTGCAGGTCAATTGATTCAGCCCAGGATCACTTACGTAGTACAGAATGATGAGGGGCTGAGTCCAACCACCACGCTGGTCACAGATGGTGTAGAACACGCCGTGTCTGACAAGAGTAGGCAGAAGCTGCTCAATGAAGAGCACCAGGAGAATACCACTGACGAGGGTCAAGACGAGGTTGTGGATCATGAACAAGGTGTTCAGCTTGAAGGCGGGCAACTTCTTCATGACCTCACGACCACCGAAGATGAGCACGTAGTAGGTAATGAGCATCATGGTGGTCTCCTTCAGGGTGGACAGAGGGGTCACGTTCTGCGCGAAGGTGAACTCGCTGGCAGGGTAGCCCATGACCTTCTCGAAGCCCATATCGAACAAAGGCCACAAGTGCACACCGAACGGGCGGTCGAGGGTCGGAGTGGACACATGTTTTAGGATTTCGGACGCCATTGTGACGGAGTGTTGTTGATCCAATGCGAGGATGGCGACGCAAGTGAACGACTCTCGATGGAAAGGAAAGAAAACCTCGATGGCCCAGGGAGAGAAAAGGAAAAAAAGGATAAAGAAAGTGGGAGGCGTGGGAAAGAAAAACAAGGAGAGATCCTGGAGAAGACAGGAGATTCTCCTACTTTTTGCGTCCGGCGCGTCCGTTGAGAACCCAAAAGGGTTTAGCGTGGGCATAAAAAGGGGAACATCCACCTCCTTCCGATCGCAGACGTCTTAACGTCCCCAGCCTTATTGACTTGTTTCAACACTATACGGAATACTCCATATTGTCTTGGAGACAAGCTCTTTGTCTATTCAGCACTCGACTATGATAGATCTAGTGCACTTCGTCGGGCTATCACATGCAAATCACCTTGTCATCTATGTACTAACTATATAGCCTAATTTATCGGTCTTGCCGAGGATCTGATCCTCTGACAATTGAGTTCCTGAGATATCATGGTGATCTTCATCTGCTCTTTTTTTTGGTCTCTCGCCGTTGTTTCATCCCCGGAACCATATCCATGCCCAAAAGGTTGGATTAAGAATCTGGCTTTCTACCGGCTTGACCCATGGAAATTGCACTTGTTTGGGCAATGGCATGGTCCCGAGGTTGGAATCGCTCCTGCGACTATAAAGATATACTCCATCGTCATCTGGTCATAATATTGAAGCGAGTCCAGCCCCCATGCACATACTAATCCGAAGTCCCATGCTACGCAGATAGTCTCAAAAGTTTGCTTCACTTGGGTAGTAACTGGAAATTTCGACGAGAGTCAATTGATCATCAATGCTTCGAAATGTCTCTTGCATAAATCCAGGGTGGCTAATTGCCTTTTGGTACACTAAATTTACTTCTCTTCGTCGGCTCCCATCTGGCAGACCGGGGAATGTGCTCCTTCGGTGTTCTGGCCAAACTCCAGATTGTCGTTACCTCTGTCTTGATACCGAGGTGGTGTATATAATATAGCTCATTCCAAGGTTTCAAGGTTTGAAAATCGAAGCGAATTCAGGTGAGATCGTTGTCTCTCTACCCATTGCCCAGGTGTCTATGATTCAATTGCCAGATCAGACATACTCGGACATGGGATATACAGGCATTGGGCAAATACCCATAACCCAACATCAGCGAATACATAGTTACTGCCCAAAGCTATTTACCTGATTCCACTTTCCAAGTTTTGGTTATCAATCTGTACCTGGATCAATGCCTTTTAAGTCCGAGGTTTCTCAAATGGGGATAAATTCACCACAGTTTAAGGTAGGGACCTCGGGAGTACTTGTGTACATCCCAAGGAGGATATATTCTAGAACTGCAGGTGTCATGACTCGAGCCAATGGAGGCATCTTGAAAAGCAACCAGACTCCGACCAATCAAAGGGCGGCATTTGAGATCAAGATGGCATGGCGCGGGCCCGACCGGATGCACCTAAAACATGACTCAGCACCCGTCCTTCTGCCTCAGGCGTCAACACCACACCACCCGCAAAATCCTAGAGCACTTCTCACCTCCCTTCCCGTCTCCATCCAAACCTCTCCCCTCACCATTGTTCCCGTTCGGTCCAACCGTGGTCCTCCTCTCACAATGTCGTCCCTCTCCGTCTTCCGCATGGCAACCCGCGCCATCCGCCCCAACGGCCTCTACAGAGCTCCTCAAATCACCCGCTCTCGGATGCAGTCCCCGGTCACTCTGTCCGCTGTCCGCGCCTCCAACTTCGGTACCACCTCCAAGCTCCTCTCCGGCCACGAGGATGAGACCTTCGAAGAATTCTCCGCCAGGTACGAACCCAATCGCAAGCCATGGACGGCGCAACGCGAGCACAATCGTCGCACATAGCCGCTTCCCGGAACAATCATCGGCAATCAATAGGACAAGAATTGGGACCTGTCGTGCTGACTGGCCCTCCAATAACAGATTCGAGAAGGAATTCGAGGGTGTGCAGGACGTTTTCGAGCTCCAGGTATGCTTTTGACCTTGACTCCTCCCGAGGCATACGCGACCTACTTGCGATACATGGCACCACGGCATCAGCCACACCCGTCATTCAGCATGCGGTCGATATGCAACAATTGGCAAATGGCTAATCTTTATGTCTTCTTCGCAATAGCGCAACCTGAACAACTGCTTCGCTTACGATCTCGTTCCCTCCGTTGAGGTCCTCACTGCCGCCCTCAAGGCCGCCCGCCGTGTCAACGACTACCCTACCGCTGTTCGCGTCTTCGAGGGTACGATTTCGCCATCTTTCAGTTCAATGCCATCGTGCATATAGCGTCGGAACTAAGCTAACCTTATCTCGAACAGGCATCAAGGCCAAGGTCGAGAACCCCGATCAGTACAAGGCATACCTCGAGTCTCTCGAGGGTCTGCGCCAGGAGCTTGGCGTCGCTCTCCGTGAGGAGCTCTACCCCCAGGAGTAGATTCGCATCATAAATTCTTCTTGCACGTCAATTTTCTCTTAAACAAACAATCCCCCTTGCACGTTATTTATCCAGCACTGTCTGACTGGTTGAGGATCAGGTTGGGTAGAAGAGAAAACTGTATACATACTTCTGAGATCTCCTGTGTTGTTGATGCCGCTGTTTTTTAGAAGGTCCTTTTGTACCTACTTGGTTGGTGCTTAATCTATCTGATTCCATCTTGTTCAATCATCCCGAGGTCTTACAGCTACGCCTCCAAACGCCTAACACCGAATCTCAATCGAAGGTTCCTTTTCCTACTCGGGGTACTCTTGGAATTTTGTGTTATATATAAGGTCGTTCTATTGAGAACTATACCGAACCTCAGTTTTATGCCTAAGTAGCCAATATATCACAAATTGATGGGCCGCGATAAACCAGCCTGCCCACAAAGTAAATCAAACAACCAGGACCCCCAGAAGTGACCATGCGCAACCGATATAAGTACAATGAAGACAAGGCCCCTGCATCTACCAAGGAGACAGCAGTACAGCCAAGAACGTAGTTTGTGATGGGGAATTAAACAAACATGAGAAGACAAACATGGGACACAAAATCATCAATACACAGGTATGTGTCCGCTCAAACGCCGAGTACCAAGCCACTGATTTTGTGGGATATAGTCGTAGGGATATGCAAAGTAATGCAAGGGATTGAGTCGTGAGTAAGGCACTCCAGGTGTCGAGGCGCAAGAGAACCGATCGATCAGATCTGTCGCTCAGTGAGTTCCGACATACTTGAAGTAAGTTGGGCGACAATCTTCCTTGGAGAGGAAGTCTGCGCCTTGGTAGAACTGGCCAGCCTTGCAGCCGGAACACTTGGGGGAGTTCGGGCAGTTGAGATAAGGAATGTGGTTATATCCAATATCACGGAACCTGGAAATTGTTATGTTAGCGAATGTCTTTGAACGCGGGAGATATTAGTACGTACCAGTGTACATTGGCGGCATCGGCGAAGAGACCAATTCCAAGCGAGTGGACAGGGGCGTCACCCCAGCGCTCATAGAAGAAACCACCCGCGCGATCCAGGTGCTGGAAGTATGCCTCATACTGCTCGCCGCGGAAGAAGTCAAGATCACCGATCTCGAAGTTGGACCAGAAGTGGCAGGTGGAGTAACCGTTGCCACCCTTGGTGTGCTCCGGACGAGCCACGTCATCTGTAATCCACTCCCACATGTTGTTGTCGCTCAGATACGAGGGGTTGGCGGCGAGGAAGCGCTGGGTCTCAGGCCAGAGGGATGGGATACTCTGGGGCGCATCGTAGAGGTTGATGGTGAAGCCGTAGGTCTTGTTGCCATCCTCCATGTAGCGGAACACATCGTAGTCGACGTCGCAGAAGAATCTGACATTGGGCTCAATGCGCCAGTAGTAGCGGTATTCGGCGAGAGCAGGGTGCTTGTAGAACATGCCGCTGTTCCAGCGACACATCTGGTGGTAGGAGATCTTGGAGCTGTACTGAATGTCCTGTTCTTCCAGAACCTTTGCGGATTCGTAGAACAGTTCCATGTTGATCCAGTCCGGCACTTCCCAGTGTTCCTTGGGGACGAGTTCTGCGACAAATGTTAGCCAAAGTCCCTCCGGGATCGAATAGGATGGGACGGCGTACCGTATTGACACTTTGCCTTGGTGGCGGCCTGCGTCTTCTGCTTGAACTCCTGGGTAAATTCGACATCGTTGAAGAAGATATAGGGGTAGTTGAATTTGCCGTTCCAGGTCTTCTCCAGATCGTTCATAGTCTGTAGGAGCTGGTCCAGTTCCTCATTGCGGACGAGGGTGATAAGCGCGGCATTGGTGCGGGCCGAATTCTCGCTATTCGGGGTGTAATCATGTTCATCAGCTCGCCATAAATTTCCTGCAGGCTCTCCGGTCGCTATAAGTCAATGTTAGCAAGGCACAGGGTAAATGGTGGATGCGATAGGAGGCATCGCAAGAAACCGGGGTCACGCACGATCTACAAGAGGATCCTTTTTCATGCCATGGGTCAACTTTGTCCCTTCTTCAGAGGAGCCTTGATGTAATTGGAAGACAAGGAATAGGCAAAGAAGAATGCATGCTGCACCCAGCATGCGAATAGGTCGCGCAATAGCCATGATGATGGTGTGTGCTGAAAGGGGGAAGATGGTCGGAGAGGGAGAGACCGCGCATCACAGTGGCCATCTTACCTCATCGGGACTAGCGCCATCCAGGCAAAACATCCCGACATCTCAGCTGCTTCACTCTTGAGTCTTGACGTCAAAAATATCTACGCAGGTTATCTTCAATGTAATCTCTTCTTCAACCTTGCTGCTGGCGCTTGTCTCAACATGGCTTTCGCAGCTGACCTCAGCACACTTACCGATGCCTTGATCACCTCGGTTGTCAAGGTACCACCGGCACAAAAAGTAGATTCGGGAATCCCTTTTCTTGTGATGAATATCATATTAATCGATGTTTAGGGATCGGCGCGTATTCAAAGTTTGAAACGCCGGGCTCAAGGAGCTCTCCGAACCGGTGCACACACTCGCACCGACCAATTTGCTGTCGCCAAACAACTGGAAGGTCTACAAGAGAAGTTCCAAGTCTTGAATAGAGATGAACTTGCCGAAGCCCTTCAAACTCGGGTCGCAGAAGTGGAGAACCACCGCAACCCCTGGCTTCCAGAAATCCTAAGCTTGCTGCTGCAACTTTCAGACCGTCCGGCGCTTTTCTCTACGATTAGACCCCCACAAGAGGGCGCCAAGCTACCAGAAGCAAATGAATCACTCTCGTGGTCAGATATCAGAGATGATAGGGCTGCGTTCAACGACGAAGAAATCTGGGAACAAGTTGACTTTGGTGCCGACTCCTCGGACGATGACTTTTCATCTGTTGCCAGCGATGTATCCCTCCCAAAACGCAGGCCACAATCATCCACAACTGTGGAAGAGGGGTACGTGATTCCGGATGATATCTTTATCCCCGAAGAAGATGACAACGTTGTTGCCTCCATAGAGAAAGCTCAATTTTGGAGGCCGCAAAATCATCACTCAGTATCGCCAGGAAAGACGGAAGCCTCGCGACCTATTACGGAATCCCAACTAGCTCGAGAGACCATCTTCATGCTTCAAGGGCTTCCCACGTCTATTTTCCGACATGTTGATAATCACATCAGCGTGGATCATAGATACACACTCGCACACTCGTCCAACGAAGCTCTGGCCTCGCTTTTGCAATGCTTTGGTGAAATCGGCACCCAGCTCTACGGCGTACGGAGCTTCACCAAAATCACACAAGAAATACCATACATGCAAACGTTTTGCAGAGGAATCGAAGACCGTCTTCTTGCCTTTGACAAGGCTTTATCTCACATTCAGTGCGAATACCTCTCCCCTGGGTCTACCATCAGTCTTCTTCAACTCCTTGCCGATATTCGCCAACACTCACACGAACTCTCTCTTCTCTCGGACGTGATCTGCAAACTAGACAATAACTCAGTCGACCAACAACCCATGCGCTGTCTTGATCAACTTTACGACTTGATATGTATGCTGGAAGCACTAGGCGAAGAAACTTCAACTAAAAGTCTCATTCAGCTATTCTTCCAGTGTTTCAACACATACACAAGATCAACTCGTCTGTGGATGGAAACAGGTCAGGTCGATGCTCTGGACAGCACATTCTTCGTCAAGGCCATTCGCGAAAACGGAGACCTACGAACTCTCTGGCATGACTGGTTCGTGCTCGATGTGGGCGACGAAGGGCAGAAAATCCCACAATTTCTCGCAACTAGTGTTCAAAAGGTGTTCACGGCCGGTAAGAGCACGGTCTTCTTACGCCATCTGATCGCCTTGCCCGACAGTGCTGTGTCCCATGAAGGTGATCACACATCAGAACCCTCACTCCTGCTCCCATTCCCCGCATTAGTAGAGTCTGAATTTGAAAAGATTGTCGATGCCGATCATTCGCTAAGTGCCGGTCTCTTGCGAACGCAACTCGACCAGCAATGCGGGCTGTGGACATCTCTCGAGGCTCTCCATCACGTTTATTTCGGGAAAGACATGAGCTCCACCAGCGCCATTGATGCCAAGGTCTTCGATCTCATGGATCGCGGTCGTTCCTGGGATAGATTCTTGCTTACGGAGATAGCAAGAACGGCATTCCAACCTGTCCCTGTCATCGACACCTCAAAGCTCCTCGTGAAGCCTCTTAGCATTGCACACGCTCACGCGCCTACGCGATCGGTTCTGAAACTCAATGATATCTCAATCGACTACGGTCTACCCTGGCCCGTTGCGAACATCATCACGGAAGACGCAATTAACTCTTACCAACGCATATCTATCTTCCTCATGCAAATCCGACGCGCGAAATATTCAATCGTCAAACAGCGTATTCGCGATGCCCGCAACAAGCCCCACGACACCGGTACATCAGCCAGTGTCCTCCACCACAACATGCTCTGGTTCTTGGATTTCATCTACGGACACTTCACCTACTTTGTCATCTCTAGCGCAACAGAATCATTGCTCAAATGGATGACCAGTGCGCGGGATGTCGATGCAATGATCTCCACGCACCGTGAGTTTATTTCCTCCGTGGAAGTTCAGTGCTTGCTTTCTGCAGACTTGTCCCCAATCCACGAAGCAATCATCAGTATCTTGGATCTCTGCATCCATTTTGCAGATATGCAGACCGCTCACTCTCTCGCTGGTGGGGATCAAGTTCCACAGGCGAAATATACAGAGAAGCGCACAAAGAACACCGACGGCGACTCCGATTCCGACGACGATTACGAAAATGATGAACCAATACACGAACATACAATCACAACCCCATTCACAGATTCGAGCTACGCCCAGCAGATGAGCATGGTGAAACATAACTTTGAGCACCTCACCACATTTGTCACAGATAGCTTGAAAGGTCTGGCTCGCGCGGATGGTCCTGTTAGCTGGGATATTCTCGCTGAAAGGCTTGAGTGGAGGCAAAAGTGACAAATTTGAGACTTGGCAAGTATTATCTTGGCAGCCAGCTTCTAAGATCGTTCTAGCTAGCCAGATACCTGAATCAACACAGCGCATCACCGATATTTAATATGACAGCAGCGATCAAAATGCCAGATCCTTCTTCTTCCAGTATCGCCTATTCCATCTCAATGGCGAGTCAGCACCTACACCCAGTCTCCCCACAGGCGAGTCTGGCTCCGCATCGCCAACATAACCAGGAAGGTAGTCAAGTAAATCAGCTTTCTCACCCAGCCCATCATCATTCCTTGAATTTTCTCTGCTGCACAGCGAAGCCGTCATCGCAACCATGGCATGACTATCGAGTGAGTCAGCCCACGGCACACTCATCGTAGCCAACACGCATAGCATTATCAGGGCAGAGAGGTAGATTGAAATCAACAGCCACAGAATCGTCATCGACACAGTTGAAATCTCAGGCCGCGGATAGTCAACTCCTTTCTTCTCGTATATGGTCAAGGTCTCGCCACCTCTAGCAGACATCAAAACAGCATGGTCTGCAAGTAAAGCCGCCTGGCTAAGTGCGCTGATTGCATATGACGTCTCTGAGAGGTAACTCACCCATGTAGCGACCCTACCTCCGGAGGAGTCGCTACTTGAGCACCTTTCATCCTCGCCCATTATTAGGCTGAGTGGATTGTATCCGTAGCATACGCTGTCTTGGGCGCTAGTCCGATGGAACGTATCGGATATGTTGCGATTGTTTGTGTCAATGAAAGAACCATTCCCAAACAAGGCCAAGGTTAGAGTTGCCAAGGGCCCTTTGCTTGGTACTAAGTCGAGATACCACCTTCCATCTTTGTCGTATCCGTAATTGGGGGACATGGAGGAGGGTCTTTGTCTGCATTGGTGGTAAGTCAGCAAGATGGAATAATTGTAGATTCAAGTTTTGAGGCATTCTCACCGTCCATTGCATCGTGGGGGAGTGCAATTTGCCAGTGGATCTTTGTCTAGTAGCGGGCCATATGCATTCTTTCGCTTCTTGTTGGGCAATTCAAAATACCCAAGGGTCGACGAGAGTGTCAGCCTCCAAGTTGCATTTCCCAGACCCGTGCCACTAACATAGTAACCTGTAGAAAAGAAGATGGTTTCTTCAAAGTCTTGCCGGTCCCTTGTCTCCTTGAACGGAGTGTGGCTGAGATTCCCTTGCATGCAGACGCTGAGACTATAAAATTCTTCCGAGGCTGGGTCTGTGGGCGAAGTGTAGTTACGAAAAAATCCGTTCCCCTCGGAGCAGTTCTTGGGAAAGTCACCCGAGTCAATGTCCGTCCAAGCCAAAGAAGAATTCATTCTGGGGGCAAATTGCCTCAACATCCCCGTGTTTGCTGTGGATGGCATAGACGAAGTAAAAAGATCAAGCGTGACGTTTGCCTCTGTGTGAGGTACAGAGTTGAGACTCGCGCGTTGGCATTTGAATAAAGAATCGGCATCCCGCGAAATGAGTTTATTCGGACGACAGGAGCTATTTCCTGCCCACAGGTAATCAGACACGGCACCGTTACCAGCTGTCACTAGGCGAGGGCGAAGCAAAGCCACCGCGGTACCGGAGTCAGTATACGCCAGTGAATGGGTATCAGTCAGAGATACAATGTCGAAGATCGTCTGAAGCTCTGTTTGGGGTAAGATGATCGTGCCAGTTCCTTGACCAACAAGAAGCTGCTGTAAAGGGCTGATGATTCCCCCTATGAAAATATGTCAGTCACTCAGGGATATTGAGACTAGTGTGATTTAATCTGCATAGCAACATACCTACCAGATGCAGTGCTAACGCAGCCCAAAGCAAAGAAGTGGCCTCTTTCCTGGGGTGCCTGAACATGGAAAAGATGACGCGAGGGCTAGTCCAGCCTCGGTCTGCAAGAGTGAGTGTCTGTCTTAGATTCGGCATTCTTTTGTGATAATTTTGCGTTTGCACATAGCCGACAGCAACAAAAGAGCAAACGGCCGATGCCAACGGTAGTGTTATAACGCTGACGATACCCCAGAGCACTCTGGCTGCCCGATACCAGCGCGCGTTGACATTGATACAAGACTGAGCATCTGCTTCGGGCTTGGAACTTTCCAGCTCTAAGTTGTCGCCCGGATGTCTGGGGAATGGGACTATGAGTCTTCTGCTGAATACGCATATTATCGACCACGCAGTCAACATGCAACAGGCGTAGAATGAAACGATTATTGGGATGTGGTAGGGCGCGCGAAATTTGACAATGTCATTTTCTTCGATGTTATCGTCCTGTGTGTCTCTGCCTGACGTAGTATTCTCCAAAGTAGATGATCTGTTGAGGCGCCCGAAAAGACTCATTCTTGTCCAAGATAAATAAAAGCTGACGTTTATAGTTTTTTATATGATAATACCAAAACCTTTAACAAGTAATAACTAGACGAGGAAGACAAGTAGTCCCGAATCAACAATTAGACTTGAGCTAGATCATTCTATGAATATTATTTTGAGATTGAGCCTACCTTGAATCTACTATAGACCCGCGTGGGGTACTGAGTTGTCTTCTCTTGAATGGATGGTAGGACAACTACGAGGTGTGTAGCTACACAATGTAGTGTTGAAGCTTTACGCGAAGGCTATTCGACACCGAACACCTGAGCATACGCGCGGTTTGCTCGACCGTAACGTCACTCAAGCTGGTCTCGCGTGTGGGCCTTGCAGGATGAATCTGACTCCCGATGTCAACCTTAGAACCTTGGAAGGATCCAATATCCGGGAACCCTTGATGGTCCGACTGGAAATGATCACACAAGGGAAATAGTGAATTTATATCCATCAGTACCGGTTGCCGAGACCAAATATTACTCATGGCTCGGGTACTGCCGTCGCCGACGAAATTCCTCCGTTGCACACTAACCAGAAATCCAAGCGGAAGATATTCGGCACGATGATCATGAGTTGTGCACTTGCAAACGTGCTTATACCAAGCTTTTCACATGTAATTTGTATTTATTGGCTCAAGTATGGACTTAATTAGCCAACTTTCTCGCTGGCGAGGACACCTGGGCATGTATGCGTATGGGTTGTGATACAGCTGCTGGTTGGGATATTCAACTTCTTATAATTTCGAAGGCAGCCTATCTGATCAAATTCCCAGGTACATATAATGAGTCATCAGGCAGCCTGGATGACAAGAAATACTTGAAGCAAAGATGAGGTCCCCTAAGAGTGTTGCAGATTAGCTCTTGATTCATTCAAACGATTTCGTTATCGTCACTCTCAATATCTTCACCCGGAGACCTCGGGGTCACATCTGGTGTTTCGGTAGAGAATGTTCACAGTGTTCAAAGATTGAGAGGTCGAAGTTTCACGAAGTAGCATGGCACAACCTTGGAGCTTGTATCACTCATCCCACGTGGGGTGACTTCTCCATCTGATCTCGTCAGATATTGTTTGCAAGGTTCGCTTGGAAGAACAACATCCATTCAGGCTGTCATACCAACTGCTGACTATCACGTAGAGGGTTTCCTTTTCTAGGTCATACAAGGTGAAGAAGAAAAATGGAATGGTTGTCTTTCATAAGTCTTCGAAAGTTGCCAAGGACAGCATCCCTAGGCTGTAGTTAGCTCAGGTGGAGCCTAAGCAAACCCTCCACTCGGCCGCATTTACGACGCGGTTGGGTCCCGGAATCCCCGGCGGGTTCACCGCGGGTCCCCACACCCTTCGTCCAACAAACCTCGATTCTTTCTCCAGATCAGTGTTTGAGCCTTGGAATATTGCCATGATTGATATCATGCTCAAGGTAAGTGGCAAGGGAAAGCGACATTACCTCATCATACTACCTCTCTCGTCCCAAAGTCCATCAAGTGAGCAGCTTAAGGCCGCATGGCGACACATGCAGGGGTATACGCCCCCGGAGGGTCCTGGAGCTAGGAAGAGGGTTAGTAAGCAGACTCGGCCAATCGACGAGTCTATACAACACCCCGAGGTCGACTAGGTCGGCTAGGGCTCTGCCATCGGAGGGGCATTGGGGGCTAAAATAGATTGGGCAATGTATTCCAACTTTGAGACAAAATTGACTCACGCCATTGCGATGGACCGACGTATTTATCTCTTGCAAGGTCTCCGCCACTTGATTGAGAAGCTCGAATTCTTTCTCCAATCTCAACATTGATCCCCCAACTTCAAAGCGCGCCATTCGATATCACATTTTACTTTTTCATCATGGCTCCTACTTTCGCTTTGATTACCGGTGCTAACCGCGGACTGGGACTCGGCATTGTGAAGAACTTTGTTGCTAAGCCAGACCATGTAAGGCTCATTTCCATCCAATCATCCCACGTCCACAGATAGCAGCTAACGTGGGAGATCTCTTTAGATTGTTGTTGCGGCAGTGCGTGACCCGACACACGAGTCTGCTCAGAAGCTATCCACGCTACCGACAGCCGAAGGGAGTAGCATCATTGTGGTGAAATATGACGCCAGCGTTGAGCAATCGGCGTTTGATGCCGTTAAGGAGGCCACCGAGAAGGGCGTTGACCACTTGGACTATGTCGTCGCAAATGCCGGTATTGCAAAAATATACCCTCTCGTCAAAGATGCCAAGCGAGCCGATATCCTCGAACACTTCCAAGTGAACGTGCTCAGCGCTGTCTCTCTCTTCCAAGCCACCCGCGACCTGCTGAAGAAGTCTACTTTTACTCTCCCCGTCTATGCTATGATAGGATCCGGAACTGGCTGCCTGGAGTAAGTCGATTGACAGTCCCCGCTAGTTAATTAATTCGGCAGATGCTGACAAACCCTAGAAAGCAGCCCAATATTCCCAACGCAGTCTACGGCGCCTCGAAGTCAGTTCTCCCGTGGTATGGCGTGCGAATCAATGCCGAGGAAGAATGGCTTAACGCGTTCGTGGTGGATCCTGGCTGGGTTCAAACCGATATGGGCAACGCAACTGCAGAGGCCTGGGGGTATGGTACCGCCCCGACCACCGTGGAGGAATCAACTGGCGGTATCGCGGAGTTGATCACCAAGGCGACGAAGGAGCAATATGGTGGAAAACTTGTCTCTTATACTGGAGAGGTTGAAGCGTGGTAGATCTATACCAAAATGTCGCATTTGCCGCAGTTGCCGCAGGAGGACTATGGATGGTCTGTATCATGAATGTGAGCCGCGACAATCAAATTAGATCCAACTCTTAAAGATATCACAATATGAATCTATGGACAGTCGACAAGTCCAGAGCAATAAGTCCGTACGGAGTAGTCCGTAGTTAAAAATGATCCGGGTAGTATAGATGAACCTCAAGAGTGGGTCTATAACCGGTTTCGGCCACGCACAGACCTCAATAGAAGAGCTTCCTAATTCGACTTCGCCGGGCGCATGTGCCTTTGGAACACTCACGCTAGACTTCCTCAATCTCAGCTCGACCGATTCTACCTTGATATCCTCATATTCGCCATCTTCCGGACGAATATTCCCAGAGCGAAGGGGTAAGACGAATACGGACTAGACAGCTCCGAGATCAATACGAATCAGTGGATATCGTCTGATTCAATCTTAGCTCGTGGTTAGCCTTTTTAAAGAGGATTTCCGCTGGGCTCGCCCTGGTTCGACTTTTCTCTGGTTCTGGTACGAAGTACGCGATGCTTACCCGCACGATCTGATAACCGAAAGTTCCAAGAACCGAGCAAAAGAAAAGACAACGAAAAGGAAGAAGGAACAAACGACCAAAGATCCAGCCCACTCAAAACCAGTTTAAATCAAGTTAAGGCGTGTGGACTCCCTACTCTTCCCGCTAAGTGTGGGTCAACTTGCTCGAGGTTGACCGGGGGCGGAAACCGGCGTGATCGGAGCAAAAGTCTATCCTAAAAAATTTTGTCCTCTGCATTCGAGAGGTAAACAAGCATCGAATTCCCTTGCTCAAGTTCGAAGTTCGACTTCTTCTTGTCATATCTGTGTGCTGGGTGATCCGTTTTGGGAAATGGCTCCGCACGACGTCAGCGGTCGCGCCGACCTCATCGACAATGGCGACAGCGTCGAGAATGTCGAAGGCGATCAAACCGAGATCAAGGCTCATGATGATGCGGCCTTGTTGGTAAGTCTCATGCCAATTTTGCAGCGCGGCTCGGTGTCAAATTGCTAACATGGGCATTCTAGCGGACTATGGGCTACAAACCGGTATGCCGACTCGTATAGATTGAATGGATCGGCGTTCACCCACTGACTGTATGCATAGGTTCTGCACAGAACGTACACTCTGTTCGAGAACTTTGCGACCACCTTCGGTATGTCTGTCTTTTTGCTGTCGCTATGCGCAAGGCTGACCGTGGCTTAGCTGCTCTGTATTTCGTTGGCGGTGTTCGCGTCACCTTCAGCACCGGTATCGCTGCCGGTGGTAACTTGGCTTACTGGACCAGTTACTTGGTGACGATGGTCTTCACTTTCATCACGGCAGCCGTCATTGCCGAGGTTTGTTCGGCCTCGCCATCTGCGGGTTCGATTTACCTGTGGGCTGCGGAAGCTGGTGGGCCTCGATTCGGCCGACTTTTGGGTTTCATTGTCGCTTGGTGGAGTACCACTGCCTGGACTACTTTCTGCGCAAGTATGTTGGTCCCATCCCTGAGGCTTTGTACGACGCTGACACTCCGATAGGCAACACCCAGGCGGCTGCTAACTACATGCTTTCGGTATGCTTTCCGACTCCCAATTTCTTTTGTGCTTTATGCTTAGTACACTGGTGCTGACCATGATTAGGAAATCACTGTGTTCAACCTTGACTTCCCATCAGACACCAGCAGTGTCAAGTTCCGTGCCGTGCAATGGATCTGCACTGAAGTCCTACTTGCTCTCGCCGCATTGCTGAACTTCATGCCTCGTGCGTATCGTCCTATCTATCGGGAACCAGCTCTGACCCCTCGCTTTAGCTCGCTACTTCAAGCATGTCTTCCGGTTCTCCGCCGCAATTGTCATGCTTGACTTCTTCCTCAACCTGATCTGGTTGCCCATTGGTGTCGCACAGACCTGGGGTTTCCGTACCACCCATGAGGCGTTCATGACCACTTATAACGGCACCGGTGCCCCAGCCGGCTGGAACTGGTGTCTTTCTTACCTCGCCACTGCGGGTATCCTCATCGGATTCGATGCCTCCGGTCACGTTGCGGAGGAAACTAAGAATGCGTCAATCACCGCTGCTCGTGGTATCTTCTGGAGTACCGTTGCCAGTGGATTCGGTGGTCTCGCTACCATCATCTTGTTCCTGTTCTGCGCGGTTCGTTCCAATGTATTTGGTAATGGCAACTTTATGCTGACGTTTTCATCTTAGCCTACTACGGACGTGTTGATGAGCTTCGGTTCCCCCCAGCCTTTCGTGCCGCTCTATGCCGTCGTTCTGGGTAAAGGTGGTCATATTTTCATGAACATCGTCTGCGTCTTCGCGCTGTGGCTTGTAAGCCGATCTTCTCCCATATCTTCTATGCGTACTTCTATACTAATCATTCCCAGAACACCGCCATTGCAATCATCGCCGCTTCCCGTCTTGTCTTCGCCGTTGCCCGTGACGGTGTCCTCCCCTTCTCAGGTTGGGTCTCCCGCGTCAACAACGGCCAGCCACGCAACGCAGTCATCGTCGTCTGGGGTGTCGCTGCCCTAGTTACCTGCACTATCCTACCCTCCAACGTGGCCTTCACCTCCCTCGTCTCAGCTGCCGGTGTCCCCAGTGCCGCAGCCTACGGACTGATCTGCCTGGGTCGGTTGTTCTGTACCCCGAACCGATTCCCGACACCGCAGTGGAGTCTGGGTCGGTGGAGCAAGCCCTTCCAGCTCATCGGTGTGTTCTGGAATGGCTGGGTGGTCGCTATCCTGTTCTCGCCTTACGAATGGCCTGTTACTGGCGAGAACTTGAACTGTAAGTCTTTCTGGATTCTTGCTGGTGATGTCGCTAATTTCTTCTCTAGACGCCCCTATTATTATGGCTGGTGTGACTATTCTGGCTTTGGTCTCTTACTTTATGATGCCGGAGAGTGCGTGGCTTCCTCGCGACCGTATCTCTCACTTTATTGATAGTAAGGGGGCTGTTGATACGGTCGAGGAAGTTAGCTCTGAGCATGGTGAGCCGAGTACTTCCACCCATAACCAGCAAAGTACTACTCGTCGGGTAGTGCTTGGTATGTGATGTGCCTATTTCTAAACTAGATAGACTACTATGTGTTCCCTAATCTTATTTGCTGGATGAATTTGATCTTTGTCCATACATCCCGGTCGAATTATATTGAAGTGTAAAGGAACTTGAAAGCGAACTGTGGGGAAAGACTCTCACACCCGTAGCCCTGGAGGTCTATAGCGGCCAGGCCAGGGTCAATTTCAGTACCTATTTCTATCATAATAGTTTCCTATTTGATATCGAGCCTACACCCCAAGTATTTCAAATGTCTTGTAATGTATCTTTTCATATATTACTACATCTGCCTATTTCCGGGGAACACTGCATACCCCGCGATTTGGGCGTTCTGGGGCTGGGGGAACAAGGGGTAAAAGAGGCCCAAGAGCACTCGGTAACTACTCCGTACTTCCAAGGCCAAAAGTCCTTGGATGTGATTAGTGCGACAATCTTGGGAATGTATCACTTTCCAGATCTGCGAGTTCCCCTCTTGGATCTTTGGCCGACAATCGGTGCTTTGTTCATTTCCCCTCCTTTGACCTTTAAGTCGTGTCAGTCACTCCAGTCACTTCAGTCCTCTCTTCTCTTTTCGTTTTGATTTTGAGACCAAGCTTTCTACTACAAGATCCCCTACAATACCCGAGTGGGGAACCATCAACCCTCACTCCCGAGGTCTAGTGGCGTGGTTACGTTCCGAACCGGATGCGGTACCCCGGTTCTTAGCTTTTTTCCCCCTTGGAGGCATTTTAAACCCGACAACAAGTTGCAGCCCCGGAGAGGAAGAGTTGCATGACTCAATATAGGTTCTATGCGGTCGGCTCTGAGGCCTTGTCTAGGAGCCCTTGCGCATCAGTCCTTTGGGGGCGCGGGTAAGCTTTCTCCACTGAGCTCGGGAGCTATACTGACACTGACCCACGATAGCTCCGATTAGGCATGCTTCGCTCTTACGGACCTCACGCATATCTCGATCCCAACCACAATGGTCTTTCTACGCCCCTTCGTATACCTATTCCCACGCCAGACGATTCGCGACAGTTTCTGAGCCCCCGACCGACCCGGTCTCCACCACTCCATACTCGGAATTGACAGTCGGAGTCCCGCTGGAAATATACCCCGGCGAACGTCGGGTCGCGATCACCCCTCAGAATGTAGCATTGTTGCTCAAGAAAGGTGTCTCTCGCGTCCTTATTGAGCGTGGTGCAGGCGAAGGCGCTCAACTCCTCGACCATGCCTACGAACAAGCCGGCGCGACAATGGTCGACCGCGACGCAATCTGGTCGAAGAGTGATATCGTGCTGAAAGTGCGCAGTCCACAGTCCGAGGGATCATTCAATGAGATCCAGGCCCTGCGTAAAGGTTCAACGGTAATTTCTTTCATGTATCCTCTCCAGAACAAGCCTCTTGTCGAAGCCCTCGCGGCTCGCGGTGTTACTTCTTTTGCAATGGATCGCGTCCCTCGTATCTCCCGCGCACAGGTCTTCGATGCTCTGAGTTCCATGGCCAATATCGCTGGTTATAAGGCTGTGCTGGAGGCATCTAATCATTTCGGTCGGTTCTTGACTGGTCAGGTTACGGCTGCTGGAAAGATTCCCCCAAGCAAGGTTCTCGTTATCGGTGCTGGTGTAGCTGGTCTAAGTGCAATTGCTTCCGCTCGCCGTATGGGTGCTATCGTGCGTGGCTTTGACACACGTCCGGCCGTCCGCGAGCAGGTTCAATCTCTGGGTGCCGAGTTCGTCGAAGTGGATTTCCAGGAAGATGGCGCTGGTCAGGGTGGATATGCTAAGGAAATGTCCAAGGAATTCATCGAAGCGGAAATGAAACTGTTTATGGAACAAGCTAAGGAAGTTGATATTATCATCACTACGGCTTTGATCCCCGGAAAACCAGCACCGAAGCTTATTACCAAGGAGATGGTCGCTGCTATGAAGCCAGGTTCCGTCATTGTTGATTTGGCCGCTGAGGCAGGTGGCAATTGCGAAGCTACAGTTCCTGGTGAATTGAGCCGCTACAAGGATGTTACCATCATCGGCTATACGGATCTTCCTTCTCGCCTTCCCACTCAGTCCTCCACGCTATACTCGAACAATATCACTAAATACCTTCTCTCCATGGCTCCCCAGGAGAAGTCATTTGGCATCGATTTCAAAGATGAAGTTGTGCGAGGCTCGATCGTGACTCTCAATGGTGAAATTGTCCCTCCTGCTGCTCCGCCCGCGCCCCCTCCAGCTCCCAAACCCGATGTGCAAGCTGCCGCCAAGAAAGAGGAAGTGGCCTTGACACCCTGGCAAAAGACAACCCGCGATGTGACCGCTGTCACCGGTGCAATGGGAACCACCCTGGCACTTGGCAAGGCCACCGGTCCAATTTTCATGGGCAATATGATGACTTTCGGACTTGCTGGTCTGGTCGGCTACCGCGCTGTATGGGGTGTTGCTCCTGCCCTCCACTCGCCATTGATGAGCGTCACCAACGCGATCTCTGGTATGGTTGGAATTGGCGGCTTGTTTATTATGGGCGGTGGCTATACACCCACCACAATCCCTGAGTATCTCGGTGCTGCCTCAGTACTCTTGGCATTTGTCAACGTCTCTGGTGGCTTCGTCGTCACGAAGCGTATGCTTGATATGTTCAAGCGCCCAACTGATCCTCCTGAGTATCCCTGGTTGTATGCGGTCCCTGCCGTGGTCTTCGGTGGTGGTTTCATTGCAGCTGCAAGCACTGGTATGGCCGGTCTAGTCCAAGCTGGCTACCTGGTCAGCTCGCTACTCTGCATGGGTTCGATCTCCAGTCTGGCCTCGCAGCAAACCGCACGCCGGGGAAATATCTTCGGAATCCTCGGTGTGGTATCTGGTATTCTGGCCTCATTGGCCGCAGTAGGCTTCTCCACCGAAACCCTCACGCAGTTCTCAGCTGTTGCCGGAACTGGTGCTATTATTGGTGGCCTTATCGGTCGTCGTATCACACCAACCGGTCTTCCCCAGACTGTCGCTGCTCTCCACTCAGTGGTTGGACTGGCAGCTGTCCTCACAAGTGCCGGTAGTGTGATGGCTGATATCGGCGACATCACAACCCTTCACCTTACAACAGCTTACTTGGGCGTCCTCATCGGCGGTGTTACTTTCACTGGCTCGATCGTTGCTTTCATGAAACTGGCAGGACGTATGTCATCCAAGCCGACAATTTTGCCTGGACGTCATGTAATCAACTCCACGCTGCTGGGCGGAAACGTCGCAACTATGGGCGCATTCCTAACCATGGCGCCTGGAAGCCCTGCCATTGCAGCCGCATGTCTGGGCACCAGCACAATCCTCAGCTTCCTGAAAGGATACACGACAACCGCCGCGATCGGTGGTGCGGACATGCCAGTCGTTATCACCGTATTGAATGCATACTCTGGATTTGCTCTCGTGGCAGAAGGTCTGATGCTCGATAACCCGCTTCTAACCAGTGTCGGCTCCCTGATTGGAGTCAGTGGCTCGATTCTCTCTTACATCATGTGCGTTAACATGAACCGATCTCTCACCAATGTTCTCTTCGGTGGTATCTCGAGCCCTGCGGCCGAAAGCCAAAAGAAGATCGAGGGTGAAATTACGCAGACTAGCATCGACGATACCGTGGAGTCTTTGTCTAGCGCCGAGAACGTCATCATAGTAGTTGGGTATGGAATGGCCGTCGCAAAGGCACAGTATGCTCTTTCGGAGATCGTTGGTCTTTTGCGCGCCCGGGGTGTCAATGTCAGATTTGCTATTCACCCTGTTGCGGGTAGAATGCCTGGTCAGTGCAATGTGCTGCTTGCCGAGGCCTCCGTGCCATATGATAGTAAGTCTATTACTGCATGGGCTTAACCATCTATTAAGATACTGACAATATTTAGTCGTGTTGGAAATGGAAGAGATAAACGAGGATTTCTCGGATACCGATGTAACACTCGTCATCGGCGCTAACGACACAGTCAACCCTATTGCTATGGAACCGGACTCTGCGATTTCTGGAATGCCTGTTCTCCATGCATGGAAGAGCAAGGAGGTTATTGTCATGAAGCGCGGCATGTCTAGCGGATACGGTATGATTGCTTTATCTTGTCCGCATCAAGCCTTTGACTAATGATGTATAGCGGATGTGCCGAACCCAATGTTCTTCATGCCCGGCACGCGCATGCTGTTTGGTGATGCTAAGACCTCTTGCGATGGTAAGTGTCTCCTCTATCTATCGGAGATCAGCTAGTACTAACATACACTTCCAGCCATTAAATCTGCCCTGGAGGCACGGAAGTAGGCAAAGAGCGGTCTTTGTTGAGTCAGTTGTTGCGCTCTTTTTGGTTCATTGCTATTTTTTCAACTCTTGCTGCTCGTGGAGTTGAGCTCCTCTATTTTGTGAAGCTTCTTCGATATACTAGCCAAAATCAACCTTTGCTTAGGCTACAGCAGCACTCATTGCCCATTATGCCGTATCAACTTTGCCGTTTTTTTCCCCGCAGTTGTAGCAACTAGGTGACAAATCTCAAGGTGATCGCAAAAGACTGCAATAAAGTCTACTTAAAAGGCTGGGTAAAGACTATCAAAAGGATGCTAGCTTCGCCAATCATGTTTCTCGGCCCAAAACCCCTCCAACGTGCCATGGCTGGCGCCCACACCCGGGCATACAGGAGCGATTTGTCGACGGACAACACAAATGGAAAAAGCAACGCCTTGAGGTCAACACATAAGTATTTAGTCTGCACACCTAGGCATGGCTAGCTGTCTACCTCAAAGGCCAACCTTGGAAGTTTCTTATTCTAGTCCAGTCATTGTTTACTATGTCTACCCAGCTTGACATTGTAAACTCCAGTCTCTTTGATATTCTTTATGAGATTGAACCGCCTAACAACACCCGCTATCATGGCCCAGGCCGTGAGCCCGGGGTTGTAGCGGACAATATAGCCCTAAGAATCCAGTACGAGTGGATTTTCCGAGGAATAACAGAGACGACTGACACCGTTCAGCTTACTTTGTAAACCAGATGACTTTTTCGCCCAACCACCCTCCTTGTCCGCTGCGGGTTACGAAATTCAGCGGGCACTAGGGGATCAAACGGCCGATTATCAGACTGTTTGGGAGAGCAACGCTGGCGGTGTGACCTACTTGCAAGAGCCATCAAGTGAGGAATATCTCACTGCTGAGTCGAAATTTGTCACTAATTCGCAGAAACTAGGGTTTTTCTTGCAAACTCCAGGGGATAGAGGAAGGCTCGTATCATTATTTGGGGCCAGCGTGATGACCAGAGCCGACGGAAAGAGATATTTCAAAGGCATCCTGGTCAATTTCGACCCTGAATCAATCGCTCCTTTGCCGTTCTCTTTGCAAATACCACGCGAGTGGGAGTCAACAGATCTGCCCCTTGTAATCGTTCCCCTAAGCATCCTCCGACTTCATCTCGACCAAACCCTCGCGGCACTCAGCAGGCTTATCTTGCAAGTGGAGGCAGTTGAACGGGATGTCCGAGACTCTTCTGCCGATACAGACTTTGATTCTCTCATTCGATTACTTCATATTTGCGATGCCGATCTGATCAAGCTGGAGAGGAGTTGGACCTTTGAGGAGAAACTGGTCACAGAGATCTTACAGGTTCTCGACAAATATCGACAGGCTTCAAGCAACTACCAGGAAGTTAAATTCATCCAGTGTCACATTGGAAGTGGCGAGAAGGCATCTATCCAATTCAATCTCGACAATGCGCCCCAAGGAAGCGACAAAACAGGACTCAATAGCACAAAGCCTTTCATGAAACTATGCAGCTTTGTGAATTTGCAAGAGCAGCGGTGTCGCGCTCCTGAATACGACTTCAGTGTCTTGCCCCGACGTATAACTAATCAATTCACTGCGGTAAGAATGGCTGCCTCCACGCGAGCTATGTGATTCAATAGCCTAAGTCTGCTGGCTGACAACAATATAAGGTATACAATCTCGTAGCCCAGCGGGATGCCAAAGCCACACGTGAACTTGCTCTAGGCTCAACCAAGATCGCCGAAGCTACCCTGCGCGACAGCTCTTCGATGAAGACCATTGCCGCCATGACATTGATATTCTTGCCAGCGACTTTTGCATGTGTGAGTACTAGACTGGCACAGTTGCGCTTTTGGCGTCGAGTTACTGCGCTGACTGTTTTCTGATCTGCAGTCTTTTTTCAGCATGTCCTTCTTCGACTGGAAGGAAAGCTCTGGTGGAACAAGCAGCACAAGCCTTTGGATCTACTTTGTGACGGCGGTCCCGCTGACGGCTTTGGTAACGATTTCATGGATATTTTGCACGCAGAGAAGTAGGAAGAAGTCTACTTGGGGGCTGGTGCGGCGAATGACTCACTTGTCAGCCGTATAAGATGGAAAGTATTGTATAGGATTAGCCATGAGCAGCACACTGCTCTTACTGAAGGTAATAATCTTGAGATTTCAGCGATTGATATATTCGGCTTAACCGCGTTTTGGTATTGGAGCTTGGTGCGTAAAGGCGTTTATAAATATACATGCCTTGAGGTACACGGCCTGACGCCAGTGCCTCCAAGGGGGGGGAATATTGTCTCGGAATCGAGGGGTATCAAAATAGAGATGTCAGAGAGTGCCACGATCGTGATGGCGGCGTTCAAGGCGTGAGCGGTGTGAGGATGGCCAACGATGCTGGAATAAGCATCGAGCAAAATGTAGTATTGAAACATCACGGAAGGAGGATGTTTGTTTGAACTTCTTCCAAAGTCTGGATCCAGCCGCCAGGGAATGAGCGCCGTTTGAACCAGACGCCCTCCAAGTGCTCGAGAGCTTTGTCCACGTTCTACATCAAAGATGAGTATCCGCCTTGCAAGATAATGGGAAGTAAGCATACCTTGAATCCAAACCGCTTCAATTCCTCCATGGTTTGACGGACGTATTTCTGTTCATCTTCCATTCGGGTTTCTTGTCCGGCGATGAATAGCGGCCACAGGACAGCTAACTGGCCGACGCCCTTGGATAAATTACAGATCAACAGAAGGATCCGACTGACGAGCATATCCATATATGTCCAATCGGTAATCCAACCCACACGCCCAGCTCCGGCAACCTGAAGGAGATGGACGAATGTAGCCTTCTCGTATGCCTCAATGCATCCCGCATATTCGAGGACCTCGGGATAGGGATATTGAGCGATACTCTCGTCGTCCAAATCCGAAAGTAGCTGCAGACTTGGCGGTGCCATTGCACGCCATACAACAAGCTGGTTGAATATATCTTTGTATGTCATATCCGACTGGTCCATAGTCATCCATGTCTTTTTGTCTGATGCGAAAGTACTGATCGTCGCCTGCACTTCCATCAAGCTCGACCATGCTTCACGCAGCTCGATCAAAAGTGGATTGTCAGGTGTAGGAGATAAACTCGGGGTCCCAAGATTGTACTCCCATCCGCCGCCCATGGTTTTCCAGTAACTCCCTTCCACCACAGTGCCCCCTGGACTCGCGCATGCGCCAGCCACGTCGAGGTAAGAGAGTAGAGATACGAGGAATGAGCGGAGTGGGTGGTTTGTTTCGGCGACGCGCTGTACTTCGCGTGTTGAAGTTCCAGTATGCGGATAAAACAGAGTATTGTAGATTTCGCGAGCGCCCTTGAGATGCACTGCCCAATTTTGATGCTGGGAATCCATCATCTACGGAAAGATTAGTGAATAATGACCTATAGTAGGACTAAGGGACAAAACGGACCTCGAATAGGCATAGCAATAGGCAAGTCGCAAAATCCGTGAGCCCAAGCTGCTGGCTAGGATCTGCGTATCGTGCGCGGAACCCCCTCACCACCAGCCCGTATTTTGCCATCGCTGTCTGGGAATGTTTATCTCGTTGCGATCCTTCCGAGGTATTCGCAAGATGCAATGCGCCCAATGCCTGCATCGCGTTTATCATTGTCGGGCATGATTTGGCGAAATCGGGGAACATGGTCCGGTAGGGGTTTGCATTGTCCGGGCAATCATAGATGATCAAGAGCGTCGACACCTGGTCAATGAAGTGTGCAAAGTAGCGCTCGTCGGTGCGCTGGATCGACCTCGTCACACTAGCCGGCGTGACAGGGTCCTGGAAGCGGAATTGGACAGTCGGCGGCGGCACCGTAGTGGGAGACACGACCTCTGTGCAGTCGTGCCCCTCTTCCCTTATGACAGACGAGACCGCGAGAGTCTCATTTCGCGCCGGGGTTGCGACCGATGTTTTCTTCCGTCGCTTCGGCGCCTTCGTCTCGGGCGCAGACTCGGAGGTCTGAGAAGGCCCATAGACCTTGAAGGTCATCTGGCCCTGGGCTCCATCGCATTCACGACCGAGTCGGACGCAATTATTGCAGGCGGGGGAAGCCTCGTCGCAGCGGACATGGCGGCGGCGACAGGTCGAGCAGCCGGTGAAGCCTCGGTGGTGCCAGCGGCGGGTTCGTTTGCGTTCACTTGGGTGTGTGTCGGTGTCCGTCAAGGGTGTGCCCGCCGTGCGTGTCTCCATCGGGCGACGAGGGAGTGATGGTGGTCATGCATCGACACGTTCAGAGTGTTAATGATCGCGGAAAACTTGCAAGGCTCGCGGGAATGGAGGGGCGCTAGGCGGGAAAAACTGGGCACACCCTGAACGGCGCAACTCGCGCATATTTGCCGGTGGAATATTGCTTCGAAGTCATTTTGTTCTACTATATACGGATTATAGCAAGCATATCTATCGCGCCTATTGCGTATGCTACCAAATGAGATAGGGAGCCGCTACTCCATACTACTAGCAGTCATAGCTAACTAGTACCCACGGCCCCGGGGCCACCTTCTAGCCTCAGAGTCTCACTGCCCAGATCAACCAGGCTGCAGACTAACATGAATGACACAAAGTGTCTCGCATGTTGCACTTATCCATGAAATCCAAACACAGGTCACGGAATGGACTGCGACAACAGGCTGTTCTATGTTCACCCATCATCGTTATGATTATCGAACTATGAAGCCGATCCGTCAGTCGTCACAGCTCTAACATCAAGTCCAAACACTACTCACAATACATTGCTCAAAAGCCACACTCGAATTCAGAATGGCGCCCATAACGGCCCGAGCCACTGTCACCGGCGCTCCAATATGTAACGCCTGTTGCTCTGCCTGTTTCAAGACAGCCTCGTTACGCGAAGGCGCATTGACAGCAGCCCGCGTCGACTTGAAACGAGTTGCTTCCCGGACGTACGCAGCCCTGCTCGAGTCAGACAAATGTCAGCTATGAGATGAAACCAAGTCACCTCGAAGATCGCTGCGACGAGCATTCGGGCCCGCTTTAGTAACTTTGACAAAACTCGCCAAGACCAAGGGGAGATAGGTCTACACTTGCCTGCTGTTGAGTAAATCTAGGAGTCTATCATCGATCTCGTCCAAGGCATCGCGGATCTCGTCTAGAGATTTGCAGCATGTGGTTGTTGTGCCGTTCAATGATGAAAAGTGGACACTAGGAGATCCCCATGGCACTGGACGCTGATCTGCTGAAGGCGTAGATTTTATGTCGGAGTCATAGCATGAATCTGTGGCTGCTACGATCGTAGCTGGCAGCATCAGAGCCCCTAAGATGCCGATGAAAAGCATGGTAAAGGGTGCACTGGAGTAATCAACAGAACGGAGGTCAACAATCGCTATGGAAGATCCCATGAAGCCCGGGAACCCCTAGTTTGGGATCTTTGCTTTTTCCACTCAAAATTGCAATGATCAGCCATCTGATGAAGAGGTACATGATTGGCGCTTAAGATACGGAGTACGGAGTATCGCTGTGCGAATTGAGCTTCTGGCGATCTTCATTTGCAGTGAAGTTTCACTGATCGAGCTCGCGAACACAGAACCAACACGGGAGGATTCGCGTTACAATGCTACATGCTCATATACCCGATACTGCAAAACGAGATAGAAGGCTGCATAAAGCAGGTTGAGCATAGCATCTTGACCTGTCAGGCTGATGTATATCCACGCAGCGTAGTTACTTGCAGCAAATTCAGGAATACGAGATGCTCCTAATACAAAGTGATCCCGAGGTCTCCCTGAGAAGTCACCAATTTGGAAGTTAAATAACGACGATGTTCCTTGCGAGTGAGAATATTCTTTTGTTTTTTCCTCATCGCAATATTTGTGCTTCTGACCTTTTTTATAAGAAAGGAGTTATCGTATTCTACCATCCTTAAAAGCTTATAGTTGTAGAACTTACGTAAATGAACCCATCGAAGAAAGATAAGCAGTCTGGCAGTGACGGTATTTCAATGACAATTGGCAATGAAGAGAGGCTTACTACCAAGATTGTCAGCGAGTCTCGCAATAAACAGTAGAAATATCAAAATGATAAAGGCTGTATAGTTGGCTGATGCGGGGAAGGTACCTTCGGATTTCACTCCGATTGTTGTCTACCGAAACCCCTCTTTGTTGATCCTTCGAGCTTCTTATAAGAAGGTGATCATTCCAAAGTAATTCGTTCACAATACGCCTCACATCAACAATCGCATAATCATGTCTCAAGGCTCAAGACTTCAAGGCAAAGTTGCCGTCGTCACCGGTAGGAAAGATACCCCCATTCAAGCCCGGCTTTACCTAACCCGCAATTCGACCAGGTGGCGGCTCAGGCTTCGGAGCAGCAATCGCACGACGCTTCAGCGAAGAAGGCGCGAAAGTCATCGTCGCCGATATCAATGTCGAGGGCGGCGAGAGTGTCGCCTCGCAGAACCCTGGCAACTTGATCTTCCAGCGCATGGACGTTACCCAAGAAGCAGACTGGAATGCGGTTCTGGATCTTGCCATCTCCAAATTCGGGCGTGTCGATGTACTGGTGAACAATGCTGGAACCAGTTATCGGAATAAGGTGGGTCCTTATGCATACATACTAAGGAAGGCCGGACACTGATGTGATTATTTGAGTAGCCCACGGCGGAAGTCACAGAAGATGAATGGGAGCGTGTCTTCAAGGTCAATGTGAAGAGCATCTACTTCTCTGCGAAAACCTTCATGCCGCGTTTCATTGAGCAGGGGCAGGGTGGATCTGTGATCAATATCTCCTCTACGGGAGCTAGTCGCCCGCGGCCTGGATTGGTCTGGTACAATGCTTCCAAGGGAGCAGTTACAAATGTGAGTGGGGTATCGAGCAAAATGGAGAGCTCTACTGATTGTCTGAAAAGGCTACCAAGGGCCTTGCTTCTGAGTACGGCCCCCATAATATTCGAGTGAACAGTGTTGCCCCCCTCCTCTCTGGAACTGGTCTTTTTTCCATGTTCACTGGGATGGAAGACACCCCTGAGAACAGAGAGAAGTTTATCGGAAACGTTCCGCTAGGTCGTCTCACTGAAGCAGATGACATTGCCAATATGGTTCTTTATTTGGCCAGCGACGAGGGCCGGTTTATCAATGGCACTGAGATGGTAGTCGACGGTGGAAAATGTATCTAAATGTTTGTATAATTGCCATACCATGTATCCCAATGGTGTAATTTGACTTCGTGAATGAACGTATATCACATTTGTTTTGATTTTAGGTCCAATATCTAGAACCGTCTGTTTTCAATGGCAGGTTGGTTCCCAACAGCCGCCTCAATCTTCTCGATAACCTCATCCGTTAACTTCTCCACCAGTCCCAAAGCCCGAATGTTATCAAGCACTTGCTGTGGCCGCGAGGCACCAGTAATCATAGACGAGATATTAGGGTTCTTCAAGATCCACGCAAGGGCCAATTGCGCCGTAGGAACCCCCAATTCCTCAGCAACCGGCTTCAACGCCGCGACCTGATCCAGTTGACGCTGCCACGTATCATCGCCCACGGTCTTGCGCAGATTCTTCACATATCCATCATTTGACTCCGCCAACCGCGAGCCCGCAGGCGGGGCAGAAGCGTCATTATACTTGCCCGTCAGAACACCACCCTTCAGAGGTGAGAAGACGGTCAGGCCGAGCCCGTGGGCATCATATAGCCAGCGGTACTCCTTCTCGACACGCTCGCGTACCAAAAGGTTGTACTGTGGCTGCTCGACGACGGGACCGACCAGGTTCAGTCTGTCGGCGATGCGCCAGGCGTCCGAGATCTCGCTCGCGGACCACTCCGAGGTACCCCAGTAGAAAGCCTTTCCGTTGTCAATGAGGTAGTTGAAGCCGCGGACAATTTCTTCCATTGGAGTGTCGCGGTCTGGTCGGTGGGCGTAGACAATGTCCACGTATGGCAGGTCTAGTCGCTGAAGAGAGAGGTTCATGCCCTCGATGATGTGCTTGCGGGAGAGGCCATTGTTGTTAAGTGGCTTATCCGGGTTGGCGCTGTTAGCCTTACCCCAGTAGATCTGGCAGTAGGTTAGTATTGCAGCCGTTTCATCATTTGTCGCTATCATCCTGCGTACCTTGGTGGAAATAACAAGATCATTCTGCTTCCAGCCAAATTTCTTGATAGCTTCTCCGAGCACAATCTCCGATTGGCCACCGGAGTATACCTCGGCCGTATCGAAGAAGTTGACACCGGCGTCGTATGCAACCTTCATACATTCAAGAGCCGTTTCTGCAGCTAGTTAGTGGTAATCAATGCAGGACAGGTGGCTCCACTCACCATTTCCGACATGTCCGCCGTATGTGAGCCAGCTACCCAGCGAGATAACCGAGACTTTCAGTCCGGTCCGGCCGAGGAACCGGTATTGCATTTCGGGAAGAGCATCAGACATTTTGTAGATAAAAAAAGTGTATGCAAGCCAAGATGGATATGCGGGGGTAGACCCTTTTTATACTCGGCGAGAGACACGGGCCGACGCGGGGTTAAGAGACGGCATCCGCGGGACTTGCTCCTCCGTTTGCCTCTTTGGGACGCCGAAGAGAGCTTGGGCCGCCGTGGCGTTGGAAAACCGGGGCATTTCACGTTTAGCCTAATTGTTTTGGAAGATCTTGGAACATTTTGACTAAGAATTGTGGCTTGAGGGGTGATTCTGCACACCGAAATATGGAGATTTGGTAGATGGTGCAATATGTGGTTACAATCACATTTGGAACTAAGCTCAGTTGCACATAAAGTGGGCTGGTGATGCCATCGGACATTTGATTTCATTTTCCTTCGACTTATTACTTACTGTATCGCCCATGCATTGACTTGAAATCATACTCATGACTCATGAGGACATGCCAGCGAGGAAAAGCACAGAATGAAGAGTCGAACAATACCTCACCCCAATTGAATAGCCAATCATACAACCTGGGGTAACAGTGGACGACCCTCAACTCATGACGAGGTTTGGTCCCAGCGAGGCCGGCATGTTTCTCGCCAGGGACTGACAGAAAGCCACCCTTTCAGCCCAATCGATCACCAGGAACAACCAGTGGGTTCCAGGCCGGGGCCACTGGGACTCGGATACACTGGTGTCTGATCTTTATTGGCACAGATACAGACGTCCATCATAGGACATATACGCAATGGTTTCAAAGTGCAGACTGGTTCCAATATAGAGCTAGTTTCCATGCCAGCTGGACACCAGAAATGCTTGAACCCCATGCAAAAGAATTCGTCGCCAGAAGAGTGCGTTCTTGTACTAGTCCACTGAGACGTGGCACAAGAGCAAGAGAGGCCTGTCAAATAAAAACCATCGACTCGTTAGCCTCGGGTTCAGGCTTGATAGTTCAGGATTTCAACTGGGAACAAGAGCCTAGTGCCTGGGACCTCACCTGTGACTGTGGTCGATAGCCCGCCTGCTAAAGTTCCACTGTAGAAGGTGCTTGTTGAGTATGGGAATGCGCCGTTGGAGCACTTGGTCGTGATCCAAGGTTCATTCGCGGCGAAGCATGTCGACTGCTCCATACAGTGATCGGGATGCCAGACCCCTGGGAAGGACCCCGGCTGACACTCGATAGGAGGCTCCGGACTGAAGCAGTATGACAACGGGGTTCCTACCGTACAGTCTGTCGTGTAAACAGCTGTTTGGCCTTCTAAGCATATAAGCTCGGGGCCTTGGGTGATCTTTGCCGGTGCCGCATCTGTGGTGACCATGGGAGTTTGCTGTGGAAACGCCGCCGCAGCACAGAAGAAGATCAAGAAGGCAAAGGAATGACATAACAATTCCATTCTGTAGAAGTGGGAAGTGTCAAAACAGTATCTTAGACGGGGTCAGCGATCAAAATTACCTGTGAACAGATTCCAGAACAGGGATGTCAGTCGTTGAGCAGTTCAAGGGATCTTTCTTATATTGCGGTAAATTAATCACTGCCACATTGGATTCCATTCGGACTCTTGGATGAGCAACAGCTCAAGAAAAGTCAATTTCCTTGACTCATTCAAAGATCTTGATCGCCTCGTTTGGTGATCAGAGACATGAAGGCTTAGCCCATGCTACCTCGCAGCGAATTTCGCATGCAACCCTTCACGCAGTGTGATAAGTAGAATGAGGGCATCTTTTTCAGAGACCAAATTGCCGTATCTCTGTCGTTGGACATGAATGTAGATTGAGTAATTGTCTCCCCGAGGTGAAGCAAAGCGTTCCAAAATTAGGATCTCAACTACCTTGAAAACAGTCTCCGGTAGCAAGCATGGCAGATGTACCTGCAATCAGCCTGGTCGGAACGTTTTCAGGGGATATAGCCATAGGAATTGGGAAGAAATTGCATGCTGTGCACATTGGTGTGCTACACGGATAGGTAGCTCGGTGAGGAGCTGCTGGGTTCTGCTGCAACACAGAACACAGTGGGCACTCATTAGATATTTTTTGGATTCTGTGATAGGAAGAACTTGTCTTATCTTAGACACTGTCACATTGTGGTCTTTGCCATCGGCTCTGTCTCAGGAGTGAGCATTCTTCTTCGTAGTCCAGTGGCGGCGATGTCCCATCGGTCCCACATAAATGTCGCACAGAATGATGTACAGCACTGTCCTCGCCGACAAAGGCAATGCAAGTTGAGCCCTTCTTGGAAAGTCTGAGACCACCAACGATGAATGCTTTGACCGGGGACTAGTATGCGAGTCTGGATCTGTCTGAGACACTGAGCGATGCTGTCCTCTTCTCCATGACATCAGCAAATATGCTGCCCAGGTTTGCAAAGGAGATAAGCACATTTCGAAGGCCCGGGTGCCTAAAGACGAAAACAAGAAATTGAGAATGTAGGGCGGAAACGAAACTTGTATCTGGTACAACCTCTTCCTTCGCCTTGATCTAATGCGATCCAATTGTGTAGGTACCAGCCAGGACGTATATAAAATTCTATCACGAAAATAAGATAATATGGCCAATGTACATCCTCCACCCCTGACTGGAGGATGTCCAAAATCAGAAAAAAGATATACAAATATGTGAAAGGGAATCATCAAGGCACAGTCACAAAAACCACAACTCAACCTGGAGTAGATCCGTGTAATGCATCCCTGCCGAGACATAGAAGATTACGCTCTGCGTACTTTTCACTGGCATCCAGCAACCAAAATTGGCTTAGACCGTGTTGTGTGTGTGACCGTGACGATGGTGAAGGTGTCTGCGCGCATGGCGAGAAGGTTGCTCCACTTCTACGGGCTCCGGAATAGTGTCTTTCTTCACGTAAGAGACGGCGGTGGACGTTTCGGTCACGGTCGTGGTAGCAGTAGACACAGTGCGGACATCGCCGGTGCTGGTGGAGTACGGGTTACCCTGCCCGTCAACTAGAACGACGATATCCCGCTGGAGGTAGATGATCTCCTCCGTGATAGGGTCGACAATAATAGAAGTAGTCGGGGTTGGGGTCGGCGTAGGCGTGGAGGTCGAAGTCGGAGCGGTTGTGGTTGTAGGAGCAACAGCAGTTTCGGCAGCAGCGTTGGCGGCAGCAGCGGCGGTGGTGGGACTGTTGGCAGCGGTGTTGGCGACGTGGAGGTTGTCAAGCAGCTGACCCGGGTCAATCGAGATGCCAGCACCCAGGGAAATGGTGGGGATTGAAGGAAGCGAGAGCGTCGGGATGAGACCGGGAGCAGTAGTAGTCGAAGTTGAAGTTGAGGATGAATCGTGTCCAGAGCCCATGTCCATCACAGCGTAGGCAGGTCCCCATTCAATGGTCATATCGCCAGGCAATCCACCGGCGTGCATAAAGACCTCGTCGTTCTCAAGGGCCGATGGCACCTTGAACTCACATTGCTGTTGCTTGTCTTGAGTCTGGATGTCAAAGATCTCGCATTCGTCAACCAGACCGGTCTCGCTTGTGCAAGTTTCGATGGCCTCCTGCAAAACGCCGTCGTCCCAGGCCTGCATGAAATCACCGTGGTATCCGAATCCAGTGGGATCTCCGTTGGCGAGGGCGAAGTAGCCGTCCACGTCCTTGAAAGCATAGGTGTTCCAAATGGTCTCGTAGAAGAGTGAAACCAAGCGAGTCTCGTAACCCTCGGGGCAAGTACCATCCATAACGAGAGATGGATACGCGACGTGCGATGTGTGGTCGTCGGAGTCGACATCCTTGCCATTCCAGCAGGATGGGAACATGAGCTCGAATCTAACACCGTCGGTGCAGTGCTCATCAAGGTAGGTTTTGTTAGGCAAGAAGTGACGGTAGAGAGAAGCCTCGGCGGTGGACTGATAGTTCAAGCAGTTGAATCCGAGCGCCTTTTGGCGCAGGGCAGCCTGCGAGGACTGCGCACCAGTCCACGAGGATTTGGGAGGGTCCGGAACTGGCCAAGTGAAGTTACGCTGGAAGGGATCACCTGCCAGCATGCGGAAGTTTTCGGGGAAAGCAGTGATGTTCTCTCCGTAAAGAAGATAGTACCTATACAAAAGAATTAGCACACTCGCATTGAGATAGAGTCTCAATACAAACTCACGCAAGCATGCCTCCAACCTCCTCCACCATTTCGGCACTGCCGTTGGTGTGCATAAAGTATAGAGCCGGGGTCCAATAAGCAGATTTATCCTGCGTGACTGCACACGACGTGCAATCAGATTCCCGAAGAGAAGCTTGGTTGGAGCTCATTCCAAAGTCTGGCCACAGTTAGTTCGTGTTTCTAACACAACACAACGATCTGGACGAAATGCACTCACTTCCAGATCCGTGGATTGCATGCGTGTGTCCAGAAACCTCGCCAGGGTTCACGATTGGGTCGAGCCGGGCGGCACCAGATCGTCCACGGCAGGGAAGACGCCAGAATGCAGTTGCAGATGATGGAAAGAGCGTCAAGCAGGCCATCAACATGGCCGTGAGTCGAATGTCCTGCATATTGCGATTGAAGAGTCGCGTCGACTCAGATGTAGATAAAGGAGTGAATGGTCTTAAAGAGTGGAATGAATGTGGAAGTTTGCCAGAAACACCGAGTCAATCGGCGAGGCACCAAACAAAAGAGTGTGAGAATCAATGGCGTGTGTCGACGATGCTAAGCAATATGTCAGTTTGAGCGTTCCACGCGTTGTTTTTCAAAGTCCAGGCATTGAGCACAGGTTTCTCATGTCGCAGACCGGAGCAACAAAGTAGCCAATCAGTTGGTCTTCAAACGCCCCAATTCTAGAGCATGGAAGATCAATGGGGCAATTAGAGGAATGCCCCTTGCTCAAGGCCGCCACCCTTCCGAGGGGTGATCGAAGTTGGGAGGAAATAGGAAAGGTATGCGACTTACCAGCTTAACGCGTTCTGACGTCAGTAAACAAAGATCGACGTTGGGATCGGAAGCCTCAAATCGCACTACTGATCCCTGGGAGATTTTATAAGCCACCATTTTATTTGCTTCTCTCGAAGGATTTAAACTCACATGTAACTACACACACAGCCGTATGTAAAACAGACTTTCAAGTCTGAAGAAATGAATGAATGAAAGTGTTGTGAACGAACGACAGGCCCTGCGAGGGTAAAAGAAGGAACAGGCACGAAGACAAAGCCCACGGCCAAGAAAATAAGATGAACCTTGAAAGGAGACCAGGTCCACGGGTTGATGGAGGGGGATCAAGTACTTCAGGAAGAAGGTCAAAGGAGACAAGGCCTCATTAACGAGTTGTGCCCCCCTTTAGTCCGTGGGCATTATAGATGGGCCTGAGTTTAATGAGTCGGCCAATCCCTTGATATTCTGGATATTAGACTGACACTAGAAGGCTCGTGGCCATTAAGCCAGTGGCTTGGTATCCCCTCCATAACCCTCCCAATTTCGATTGGGCGTTCATCTGAAATTAAATTGACCACGGGGCAGTCCGCAGTCAAGGAGGGGTGACTGAATGGACAGAACCCCTGAAGGCCAAGATCGGGTGGATAACGTGGGTACGAGTAGGAGGTTGTCCCGCTATGGAAGACTTGAATATCTGGATATCTGAATATCTGAGACGCCGGTACGAACAGCGCGTTCCTGAACTAAGTCACTAGCACAACGTCCATCGTCTCGGGGTCCACGCTACGCCTCGCGATTGGACCGGCTGGCGCATCCTGAAACGACCCATAATTTCCTAACCCCTGTCTGATAGCATGGCTTTGGCTGGGATGATGATTACTATCTACAAGTAAATTGAAAAAGGTGAGCAGACGTTTGACGTGTACCTATATCTCCGCCTATCGGGTGCTCGACGATATATATACGAGGCTTGGAAGTAATGGCCGCACATAGAATCTCACAGCCGGCCGTGCACTCAGCCTTGAGGTCAAACAAACAGCGTTTGACCAGGTCTAGCATCTCCCGTTTCTGCAATGGTCCGAGATATGTATTGCCCCAGCTAATGCATGGTCTGTCTCAGATCAATATGCTGACAGTGAAACGACCACGCCAAAGGCGTGAAGCTTGGTATTCCCTAGCCCACCGGCATTTGCTCAAGCGAAAGGTTGCTGTGGATCACCAAGATCTACCGTGGAGCTAGCAGGTCTCAGTTTCATTCGCTTTGTTCGGGTGCTGCGCTTTGATCAGATTTGGAGGAAACTGGAATTCCCGTCCAGCTGAAACATCGTGGAGGTTTCACAGCCCAAACTGACTACTTATGGAATGACACTGCCATGCCACTAGAAGTAGAAGGATTTGTGCATATCATTGAGAGCGTAAAAAGAACTGGGGTAAGACAGTGAGCGTTACCTAGTAGCCGGACTCAGAACTCTTCTAGTTTGTTGGATTCGAGTGAACCGAAGTATATTTAGAGATGCTCCAGACAACCTTGGAATGGTATCGAAAGGCCCTTGAAAAGAACCGAGAAAGGCATATGAAAGAAAACCCTGAAGACCAATGGCAATACAAGATGTGTCCAGTTGCTCATCTGTCTGGAACCCGCTGTCCTAATAATTTGAGTCGTGATGGATATATCAACGGACAACGTTTTTGATGTGTCAAATATTGTCTTTCGAATAGAACACGCCCTATGCCCCGCCTGGAGATGGTGGCAAATTGTTAGAACGATAACAGGGGTCAAATCAGTAGAATATAGTACATATCAGAGTGCATTATAGCTCTAGGTATCTGTTCTAACATGGGCAATACATATACAGCCAACTTGACAACAATTCAGATCAAGCTCTCAAGTCTTCAAGGGCCTTTCTCGCTTTCGCGACACTCTCACGCGGACGGGGATCCGACAGATCTTCAATGGCCTGACCCCCATTCCGCACAATCTCACGAAGCGAAGCCTCGGTTTCCAATAGAGATGTGCGTCCCTCCTCACGAACCTCTTCTTCCCAGAACGTGCGAGCGACGTCCCATCTCTTCTGTTGCCGGCGAATTGAGTAGATGAGACCCACCGCAGCAAGCGTACATGACTCGTACACACCTGCCGCGGGGATAGCAACATACGTCAAAGCAGACAAGGCAGAGGTCAGAGTGGTCGTGGACACGCTGAAAAGGACTAGGCTCTGTGCAAGGGCTTGGAGGGATGGCACAGTTGTAGTGAGGAGCTTAGTGCGAAGATCCGGGATTTGAGTGGGCCAGGACGCTGAAACTGGCTGTTCAGAGTTTGAGCTTGACCGTTCGTCCAACAGGCCGGCCTGCTGGTACTTGCCCGAACTCCAGATGACTTCTTGCTCCGCTCGGCGCAGGAATTTCTTATCCAGGATTTCAGATGTGATCATGCTGACATCGTCAACGCGCCAGAAGAGCTTCCACCAAGCGAGGCCTCGCCAGCGCGGGCTAGATAGTCCTTCTTCGAGGGAGCTTCGGAGCTCGGAGTGAGCGCGCTCGGCCCAGGTAGTGATGCCGCTATCCAACTTGGATCGGATCTCTTCAGGGGCTACGCCGGCTGTCTGTTCATAAAGTGCCTTGACATCCCTGGCAAGTACACTGGCATCAGCAGAATCGAGGATAGACTCCACCAGTGGAAGCAACGTTGGGTTCATGGGGGTTCCGGTTGATTTGTTGGAAGAGTTCGCCAGCCAGTCGATAAGCGGCTGTACACCACTGCCATTCCATCCACGTTCGTAGTCCCGGGCATTGTCAACAGACTCGCGGAATTTGTCAAGTGCCGCGCTAGCGCGATCGGAATCTACCAGGGAAACACGCTCGCTAGTTGATTTCTGATCCGCCGCAGCGAGTTCAATGGCCCCGCGAATTGATGAAACCTCGTTCTTCAGGTTCGATCGGCCGATCATCGTACTGTATGAAAGAAGCCCATCGACTCCACTCCCGCACACAATAGTACGGTGCACGGGATACCGAATTGCGTTATGCCGACCCGAGTGAGAGGTCTGTATAGTCACGGTGGGAACGAGGAAGGTATCGGCGTTGAAAGTAGCAGCGTTTTGATCGGCTTCGGAGCCGAGTGTGCTAACGAGGATCTCCAAGTTACCCTCTTTAAGTATGGGTGACGGGACCGAGATCGTGGGTAGTAGGTCGTTAGGGATAGATTCTGAGCTTTCGCCATATCTGGGAACAGACACTTGCGTCAGTGCCAATTCCAGAAATTTGCTGGACCACAGATATTGCTCTTACCTGATCAATAGCCCGCGGGAAGTATCGGTATCATATGTCTCAAGGATGTCTTCCCAATTTTGTCGTGGCATCAGAGGGTCTGCAAGCAGGAGTCTGACAAGTTTTCGGGCGGAGGTTGCATCGTTCAACCCAAGGACTATATTCCAAAGAGATCAATTAATGCCATGTCCATTTCAAACCGAGAACAACCGCCCGCAATGCTAAAAGATTTTGAACCATCCCCCAAGAACAACTCACCAGCTACTCTGATTAAAGGCGCCTCTGTTTCCAACCCTCGGAGCGCAAGCTGCAGTCTGCTGAGGTTTACTTGCTCCAGAGAGGCATCTTTGACTCCCTCGAGGGCCGCGTGTAGGTCCTTGAATCGCGGTGGAACGCTCTTTGCAGTAATGACAGTCGAGCTAGTGAATGCTCGAGGACTGGATGCAGCAATTGTGTTTTGAGATCGGCCGTTCCGTCGGAGGGTGTTGGCTTTGTCGATGTTGCGCGTCGACAGTGTTCGTCGCCAGATGGCGCACGACGGGCAGTAGAACACGGCGCTGGCGTCCAGTTGACGCGAAAGGCCGAGCGCACTGCGCAGTCTGGGAGCCATTGAGGCGTATCTTTGGTGGGCAATGCTCGCAAGGAAGGTAAACTTGATCGAGCGGAAGTGGACGCGGGAACAGGGCTTGGCACTCATCATTCTACAAGTCACGGGCATTTTCCGCCATCCGCCAGTCCCTCTGTTACTGTGCAACAACAATTTCGTGTGGTTCATTGTTCACTATCTATTTTTTATTCATAATCTGAACATCTCAACTATAAGAGGGCTCTCGGCGATGATGTCCAAGTGATTCCCCGAGGCTTGGAAAAAAAGTACACATGGTTCACTGAACTGTCCTATTGATCACTAGAGTTGTAGATTCACGAGTTTATCGCCAGACAAGAGGAGAGGTAGGATCAAGCAGATAGATAGGGTATCGTGTCAATCGTGTCGGGGCAAAGGGTGTGTGCGCTGGAGGACAGGAAGAAAGAATGAATAGGTCGTGTCATAATATCTCAAATCGGGCACATTTACAGCCTTTTAAGCATCCGTGGGGGGATCTCGCGATCTGGGACGAGGGCGGCCGGCCCCAGCAGACCTATTGATAATGATTAGCTTTGAATTCGTAGAGAAAAAGTTGTCAGAACGGTGAAGACTTACATGCTGATCCGGCGAGCAACGGTGGCAAGTCCAGCGTCGTTAGCCGCTTCATGCTCAGCCCGCTCTAGAGCCACACGGCGGTTTTCCTCACTCTTGGCAATAACCTCTTCCTGACTAGGAGGAAGGTGCTCGTTCTGGATATCAACCTTGCGGGCATCCTCGAAGTTGTGAATGGCCTGCTTAATACCTTCCGCACCAAGCATAAGAGTTCCTGCAGGAAGACGGCCGCCAGCCGCCGTCTTCAGCTCAGTCACACTCTCGGACTGCTCACGGAGAACCTGGAACACACGAGAGAGACGACCGATGGCAAGAATCTTGTTCTTGATGGCACGTCGCTTGAACTCGCTGGATTCGGGGTCTTGGTTAGGAGGAGGCGAGATCGGGTTGTTAGTCTCCACGGGAGAGACGGATGTAGGTGTCTCGTCCTCCAACTCCTCCTTGGAGCAGGTGTTGAGAATGGCGATGAGCATATCGGTGATCTTCTCACCAACGAACGGCAGGGACCAGGTGAAAACATCCATGAAGTTGGGAAGCCAGTATGGGTGCGGGGTACAGTTGAATTGGCGGATGTTCATGACATTGTTCTCATACTTGAGGACAGCTGCCTTGTTGTTGTAAACGTCCAGGTAGTTTGGCGCACTGAAAATTGTCATGACACTAGGGAAACCAGTCGTCCGGGTCTTCCTGTACATGCGGTACCCAGCATCCTGGGCTTCGTGTGCTCGGATAATGGAGAGCAAGTTGTTCTTCTCCAAGAATGCACAAGCAGCTGGATAAGAGAAGAAGTAAGAGCAACCGCGCACACTGTTATGGATGAAGAAATCGCCAGTCTTTTCTTGACCGAATTCCTCCAGAGGATCGGCCCACAGAATATCACACATAAGCCCGTGAGTGGGGGGCTCGCGGAAGCGATCGATCTGTTTGTTATATGAGTTTCCATTTGTCATGTTTCGAGGCAAATGACAGGTACTTACGGCCTTGATATCTTCAAGAGTATGGAGCTCTGGGCTCAGACCACCGTGGATGCAAAGGAATTGCTTGTTCATAACAGCCGCCAACGGCAGCGAGCAGAAGGACTCCAGGCATGCCTCGTAGATTTTCTCGCTGTACTTGTGCTTGCACTCCAGCTTGAAGGTGAAGTAATCCGTCAAATGACGGCATTCGTGGTTACCCCGCAGTAGCCAAAGCGAATTAGGGTACCAGATCTTCAATGCCCACAGATATAGGACGCACTGTGGAGTCAAAATGTCAGGGGATGCCCTCTAGATGCCCCAGGAAGATATATGACGCACCTCAATACTGAAATAACCACGGTCGACGTAGTCACCCAAAAACAAGTATCGTGTTTCTGAGGGGTCGCCACCGACCTCAAATAGCTTCATCAGATCATAGTATTGGCCGTGAACATCACCGCAGACTGTGATAGGCGCATCCATTTCGAGGAGGTTGGGCTCGGACCTCAAAACCTCCGTACCGGCGTGAATAATCCATAGCGCCTGCTCTTCCGAAAGGCGGCCTTCACGATACAGGTGCTGCTTCAGGTACTGGAGATTGGGCTTGGAGGGATCATCGGGCGACCAAAACATATCATCCGGAGGGTAGCTGAGGGCGGGCGCTTGGACCTCTGCCAGTGAACAACGCCGTTAGTGATCAGGGACTGCATCTTGCGAAAGCGACCGAGGCCGCGGCAATGCTTACCTTTGACCACCCGCTCCATTGTCGACACCTGCGTGTTGTCCTCCATGGTGTGCAATGTGAAATCAATCTCCGGTACCGGCTTCTTCTCGGTCACCGCGCGTGCCAGAGCTCGATCCATGGTGGCGGTTGAATTGTATGAAATCTGGAGTAAAGGGGAAGAGGAGAAGCGCGCGGAGGTCGTAGCGGGGTGAGTTCAGCGGGGGCGGGAAGCTCCCAGGGTGAAGAGGACGAGATCAATAGAATCTCGGATGTAAATATCCAGAAAAGACCAGAAGAATAACGATATAACCCAGTTGGGAGGGGAGAGGTTGGTCGTGTGTTTGGGGAAATGTTGCAGTTGGGAAAAAGAGAAACAAATTGGATAAGCGGCCTTCTGGGCCGTCCTGCTAGATCGGTGGATCACACCAACTTCGATCGTGATTCTTCTTTCTCCGGTCTTGTTTGTCTTCTGCTCTTATGCAACAACTCTTTTTTTGGGTTGACAGACAGAATTCGTTTCGACTTCAGCCTCACAGCTGACCTTTGAGTGCCTCAGGCACCGGTCTCTGATTCCGGTTTTACCCCACGCTACCCGTATCAGATTCACCTGATTTCCAATTTCTCCATGTTTGCCTGGACGGCGCTCATCCCGACCCTTGATTTGACAGATATCTTGTAGCCTCAAGCTTCGCTGGGTTGAGGCTTCAATTAGCAGAGCTTATTGAACCTGCCTAGGCCCGATTTGCCTAGACCGCTACATCTGAGGCATGCAGGGTGGATGATCTGCATGAGCAGTATTCCTCATAGCTGCAACCCATGGACTTCAGAACCCTCACTAGAGACTGATATCCTCAATGATATATGTGTCTTCTTTGAATCCTTCAGGTGTTGAAGGTACGCTGACATTAAGTTCGCTTCAATTCGGCGACAAGCAAAAGGCAGCGGTAGTACTTGTCCAACAAGTACTAGTGACTTGGGAGGTAGTGTCCAAACAAAACTGACTGCATCATGGATTGGGCTAGAATTTTTGCAATACTACAATCCCCTTGAGACTTCCCGCGCCCAGGGCTTTCCCCGTAGTACTACCTCCAGGGCTGGCTCAAGAAATTTAAACCTTCGAACTTCCCCGAAGGGCCCAACCCCCACTCTTGCTCCAGGCTGAGAAAAGAAAACCCCTGCTGTATCAAATGAGAAGGCTTTTCAGGGAATACAATGACACTACCTTCTCTTCATCGTGTTCCGGGGTTGCATTTCCTCAATGTGACGCTTATATCAATGTGCAATAGATAGGAACTTGAGTTTGGGAATATCCAACTAAGAACTAATGTGACTTCTGACTAGACAGTAATTAAAACGGTACTGGGCATATTCATAGATCATATCTACCTCTGACCCCATGGTATAAGCACCTTATTCTTCCAATTATTCTAAAAGTGCTGGTATACGCAAAGCAAGATGTGCAGGATCGCATGGAGCGGAATACCCCTGACTTCGCTATACTTCGCGATCGGAGTCCAATCGTTTGTCAGACCCTGCATCTATCAAGCAGACAAGTGCGGCACCACCCTCGCCACTCTCTACGGTATGGAACCCCTTGGCCGGTGTCCAAACTCTTTAACACATCACACGACCGATGGTTGAAGGATCGGGAACTGACAAATTTGAAAAGGATATTCGATTTCTGAATTGACGGCGGCAGTCAATCAAACATCATCAATTCCACAGCTCACCGTGGCTCAGCTTTATCAGGTCATATACCGATGTGAAGATATCTACGGAGGTATTGTGGGCAACAGTTTCTGCGTCGAGGGTGTCTGGCGACGCCTGATGCTACTAGCGATGACCAATGCAAACTCTCTCAAGCCTCTACGACAGTGACTGTCACAGTGACTACTCCAGCCCCGGTGTCCTGTTACAGGCAATGTCAGACTATCTGCTTTGGGGGAAATTGCGCAACATGTATGATGAACGCACCGGCAAATGGCTTGACTATGACCACACTACTGGGTCCCAGATAACCTCAGAAACTGACCACCTGGCAGGTGGTAGGTACGAGGTATCTTCAGTGCATCAGGTTGAATGATCGTGCCATCGGACCATGCCGCTTTGAGTCTGAGAGCGCTGCTTGCTCTGGTTTTGAGCAGTATCTTTACTCTTGTTGGCAGTCTCCCCATTCGTGGAATGATTATAAGGGCTGAACCTTGAAATATGTTAGTTGTTGGCTCGTCAAAGATTAATAGCTTACATAAATACATGAGTTCTATATGTTGTCTATGAAGCTTTAACACAGGTAATATGACATAACATCTGCCGAGCGGTTGCTATCATCCAGACAGTTCAAAGTGGCTCGTGCTCTGATCTCCATTGTTTTTGATAATATGCATCAGGTAAACGGAGACCAAAAGTGGCCATAACTGATGTAAAACGGATGAGGGGGAAAAGCGAGAGATGAGAGCCCTCAAGGCACAGCGCACTGCTCCCGACAGGCAATTTATCTCGTGCTCCACTGATATTAGTTATACTCAGTCATTGAAAATGCTCTCAGGTATTTGTTATGAAATTGACACTCGTATTCCACAAATAAATGCCACTGAGATGCTCAATATGTCCTTCTTAAACCTCAATATCGGTCGACTTGAGCTAGGAATACAACTTACAAGTTACATTGAAGCTTCAATGCAAGAGTTCTGCAATTTCAACAAAATTGGTAACTAACATAGTCTGTCTAGAAGCGAATGAATGCCTGATAGTCCTACTAGACTGACGATACCGACAACCTGAATTATACGTAGGACATAGAGGGAGTATGTTCTAGGCTAGTACTATGGATCAAGAATTGAAAGCAATTCCTCAAAGTCCACACTTGTCACTGCTATGGTTAAATGCCAATCGGGCAGTATTCCTGTCACAGACATCCCTAAATTTCGACATTTCTCATTGATTACAGGACGCACTGGTCGTTCCTGACACCGGGCTTGGTGTCACAACCCGCGAAGCAGTACGCATTTCCAGTGATTGTTCCAAGGATATCGGTGCAGTGAAATAGGGTCGCGGATAGCTGAGCCGTAGTGATAGTGGGAATCGACACAGTGTCGTTCACAGCTGCAGTAAGTTGCTCAACAGTATAGCCTGCCCAAGAAAGATTTCCAAGTCAGTTTTTGTCTCTTTCTCTATATTCATCTGTCAGACAATGGAAAGAACGAGGCTTACTGTATGGGGCAGCAAGCAGCACTGAGCCACACTTGAGCGACTGGTACTGGCAATTGGCAGCCTGTTGAGCCTGGGCTCCAGCCAAGATGAGGCCAATAGTCACGCAAACTTTGGAAAGCATGTTGCTCGAAACTTGAAAGTCTTTGAGATAGTTATTGGAAGGATTCAAGTGTATAACAGTCGGTGCCTGGTCAGGTCAAGAGAAGACGAGACCACTAGCGAGACTGGACATATTTATGTGTTTTCCTTGACACTATCACTGAGATCTATGTTCATTCTCTCTATGCTAAGGTTCGACAAGCACCATCAGTCTCTATCCGGCGGTCATGAGCTCTTAATTCTAGGTAACACCAGGTTGCCATAATTTCCTAATTTGCAAGCGGAGAGGAGACTTCAAGTCTCATGTCACCCTTGAGCGGAAATGATTCGACAACCGCAGTGGGCAACCCGCGAAAAGCAACCCCACGAAGTCCGTTCATACGCAAATACCTCAAATAAGTGCTTCGTAGGGCGGTTCAAAGACTAAAGTTCAATATAAGCTTAAGCTTGGGGAAGTCTAGAACAGGTGCCCAGCCCTTTGGGTCTGACTACGTGTGATACCAAATCGGATATATGTCCAAGTCATCACAATTTAACAACGTTGTACAACCCCCGGCGGCGTCACCAAATCCAGTAGTTTAAACCTTGGAATGAGGGGTATTTCCAATCAACAAGGATGTCTCAAGGTTTTGCTACTAGTAATCCAGGAGGGAGATGTCAGACTGAGATGACATCACTAGATCATCCATGGATACCAAGGGGCTTGACAATGAGGCACTCTGTCTATGGCAAGAATTGTGCAGACTGTAGGATATGATTCAATCGATCAAGCCTTTAGGGCTCGAGGGGTAGTATTTGTTACATAAATATGGCAAGACTTGTGCCTTCGAGCCAAATAGGGGTTGGGTAGTACCCCTTGGCGATGCCCCCTTGGCGTTTATCCGCGGAGCTGTTTGAAGTATTATTGGCGTTTTCAACAATAGGTACCGAAGAACAATGTCATTGCGGAGTGTTGAGAGTCGAGACTAGCCTGAAGCCCCAAGATAGCAGCAACTCAGCAACTGACCGCTTTGCTGTGCAAACAGTGCAAACGCACAGATTACAGCTTCGAGGGTTGACCGCGAGGAGGTGTTGCTCTATTGCGCAGCATTTCCTTGCGTTGTTGGAATTACTATGTCGAAATTTTTCTTCATCTCATACTCTGTAATGACTACCAACACAATAATCAATCTGCAAATCGATCGCTAGTCGGGCAAGAATCGATCGTCCTCGCGCGCCGAGGTGGATTTTCCAAAAAGTCTCGCTGAAGCTTTAGCACGCTTCTGGAACATATTGGCATGAATGCCCAGGGTCTGTCTCAATGAGATACTGCTTGGATCCACAGGCAATCGATTCGGCACGACTGTCACACAACTGAGGCTCCGGCATCGAGACATCCCACATACTTCTCCATAAGGCTTCTATCCAGCACCGGAAATCGAAGACCTCCTGGATAACTCTTTAGAGCCCGGGCAGTATTTGTGGTGTCGTACAGCGGCATGTTCTCATACAGCTCCCACCGAGTCATGGCCCCATGCGCCCTTTCTGCCAACATCGGTTGAAGTGGCTGCAGCCGCTCGGGAACTTTCTCACTCAACACATCAACCCATTCTGAGTAGGGTAAGCCCTTCATGGAGCCACCTAAAACCGCACCAGCCAACTCCATCGTATGATTCATATCGATTGATTCCTCACGACTGGGAGGCACAATGTGATACGCATGACCTAAAGACGAACTCGCCGGCAATCCCGCAATATGCAAGATGGTGGCATTGACGTAGTCCACGGGGACGAACTCCTTGCGCTGATTCGGCAGTAACGGATAATATCCAATCTCAGTGCAAGAGTGTATCAATCGACTGAAGAAATCGTCCAAATTACACGCGCCTGTGCGACTGTGTCCCGTGATGAAGCCTGGGCGGTAGACAGCCACGGGAAAGTTGCGGTCCATGACGCGTCTCAATAACCCTTCAACTACCCATTGACTTTGGGCGTATCCATGGTCGTATGGGAGCGCCACAACATGTTTCAGGAGAGGCTCATCCTCTGTGATTGTTGATGTGCCTGTCACAAAACCGGTGGGACCGAAACATGAAATGCTGGAGACGTAGTGCAAGGCTTTGTTCCTGCCTGTACTTGCAAGCCGCAGTATGTTCCTGGTCCCAACAACGTTTGCGGGACGGTGCATTGAGTAAGGTTGCGTGTAGTTAACCCGAGCACCCAAGTGAAAGACCACGCTTGCCCACTTGGCTATCTCATGGAAGCGCTCATACCCCATGCCTAGATAGACGTCTTCCAGTGAGCCACAGAGCACCAATATCTTGTCAGAAAATCGGTCTTCCCATTGGCCGTATTTTACCATTGCACTCTTGAGTCGTTCGAATCCCGAGTTCACATCAGAAGCTCGAACCAAGCATCCCACTTGATGCACCTCTCGCATGCGAAGGAGATCTGCCACCATGAATGCACCGACAAAGCCTGTGGCTCCGGTGAAAAACACACGTCCTTCTGTATCACGGCGCCAATTAACCACCGGCCCTGAAGGTGGAACGAGATCATCGGCGACTTTCGTGTCTTCAACCCAAACTGACTGCTCATGGCGGATGGTTTCGGATTTTGCTCCGTTCACATTGGCCCTTTCAACCACAATTGCCAATCTCCCGAGAGTGGAGTTGTCGTACAATGTCAAGAGCGAGACGCTTGTGTTGAAATTCTGACGAATACGGCTGATCAGAAGCGAGGCCTGCAAAGACGTGGCGCCAAGGTGGAAGAAGTCGGTCTCTGTGTCAACAAGTACAGATGATATACCCAAAATGTCCTGCCATAGACTGGCCAGCCGGTCTTGGGTGGTACCTGTACCTTTATGAGCGCTAGGGGCTTTGTGATCTGTCCAACGCTTGCGGTAAAGCTGAGACAGGTGCTTTCGGTCGACTTTTCCATGGCTGTTGAGAGGTAGTTGTGGAATCAATTCAATCTGAGGTACCATGTATGCTGGAAGAGCTTGGTTGAGTGACTTCGTCGCCTTCAAAATGGCTTGAGGCTTTGAGGAAACTGAAACCGCGAAAGCGACGAGGATAGACCCAGCCCCTTCACTAGCTTCTGCTTTCAATGCAGCCACGTCGGAGAACTGACCAGTCCTCAACATTGCGGCTTCAACCGCTTCGAGCTCAATTCGGTAGCCGCGGACTTTGACCTGATGATCCTGACGCCCTACATAGTCAATCTGTCCATCATTGATTCTCCGTCTGACCCTATCGCCGGTGCGATAGAATCGTTGAATCTTGTTCTCCTCGCTGATAATAACGAAGCAGGCCGAATTCTTCGCAGGCTGGTCCACATAACCAGATGACACGCCGGCACCAGCAATCCAAAGTTCCCCCTCCTCGCCGTCCGCAACAGGGCTTCCATCCTCACCACAGATGCGCGCGACCGTCTTGCCCACTGGTCTCCCAATACTGACGGACCCTCTTGAGGTGTCGTCAAGGGTAACTTCATGCGCCAAGCAAAAAATACAACACTCAGTGGGGCCATAAGCATTTATCAGTTGGCGGGGCGGGCCTTGCGTCAAAATTGCCTGAAGTGCCGTCACATTTGCTGCTTCGCCGCCAATGAAACACGTCTTCAATTGCGCAAATGCACGTGGATATGTCGTGGCTGCAAGGTTCAACAGAGCGGTAGTGGTGGCCATAATGTTAATCCCCATTTGGTCAATGGCAGCTGCCATGGCCGGCAGGTTGAGAAGGGTGGCTTTGCTCAATACTGCGATACGCGCACCGCGTAATAGGGGCACCCATATATCAAACAACGCGACGTCAAAACTGGTGTTGTTGACATGAGCTACAGTATTGGTCTTCTCAATCGCCTCAAAGGGTGCATGATACACAATTTGTAGGATGGAACGCGCAGCAATCTGCACCGCCTTTGGCTCGCTGGTTGTCCCCGAGGTATGAATCAAATGAGATCGATGTTCGAGGGTTGTCGGTAAAGGGAATTCTGATTTTGATAACCAAGACATCCATGACTCTTTGGATGTTGCCTGTGTCTTGCTGTTGACACCGAGACGGCGAAAACTAAGACTTCGACCTTTGTTGGTGTCGTCTACCACTATGCATCTTGCATGGAGTCTCTCCAAACGAGTCTGAATGAGGCCATCTGGTAGAGTGGGATCCATTGGAGCGCAGCTTCCACCAGCATATATAATTCCCATCTGGGCTACCACATCTGCGATGCCATGCTGCACGATAATGCCAACCGGCTCTTCAAACTTGATCTGCTCCTCTTTGAGACTCTGAGCAATAATCAGTGCGGCCGAATGCAGCTCTTGATAGTTGAGTTGCTCGCTTTCATCAAATACGGCGATTGATGCAGGGTTTCGTTTCATCTGGATGTAAAATAGCTGACCGAGACCAATGTTTTGATCAACGGTCAGCTCATACTCTTCCAAGTTAGATAGTATCTGCGACGGCATTGATGTCAAGTGGTGTCAAAGATACTCAAAAAGACGTGATGGTGCGCTCTGTACTACGCCTTGTACCTGGACCTACACGCTATATACTCAGTTTGGCATGGATGTCTATTTTTGAGACTGCATTTCCTCGCTGTATGCCGCCTAGGTACGACCCAGCCGTCTCTGTTGATCCCGCACAAGATCAGCCACAACGCGAACTCCTCTCAGCCATGCAATGATGGCACGCTGGCTGGCTGGCTGGCTGGCTGAGCCATGAAAAGAGCAAGTGTGTCCAAGTATGAGATACCATTGATCGCATTTGGCTTTGTTTGTTCTTTGCCGCTCATCGATTCCTATCAACACCTGTAAGTGGGTGGGTGGACGACCAAAAGGGACACACGCGCAGGAGTTGTGCTCAGCCCGCCTCAAGATTCCAAGGTTTTATGCCATCTGCCCGATCATACCCGGAGCGAGTCAGCTCGCCATCAAATCAACACATCATAGGTGTTTGAGGGTTGATGCTTTGGCTGACTGCTTTACTCCGACTGGATAACTGAGGGTTCACACAAGGTACATTCGGGCCAGATCAAAAGTTATAACTCAGCGCCACTATCACAAGCTCTCGTTGAAGTGATGGGCCTTGAACTCAAAAGGTGAAAGGATTTATCGAGCCCTGTCAAAAGTTGATATGTGTTCATACCCCTTCTGGCACAACTTTAACGCCTCCCTGGTGCAGATGTACCCAGTGATCTACAAGGGCGTTCGTGAGCACTAACAAAACTGACCGGGTGCTTACAACGATGCATGTGTTTACCGCATTTTGTAATCTCCTATTACGACTAGACAGGGACGTTGGCTACTGTTGATCAAGGGATCTACGGCTGGCTCTCTCAAACGGAGTAGGCATGACTTGATACCGACGCCTGTATTGTAATGATAAAACATTTGAAATTACTGGACCAAGTGTTCAAACCATATGTGACAAAGAAGATATTGCAGTCTCAAAACCGAGCCGCGAACCATTGGCTGGCCGTCACCAAATATTTCCTTTCTTCTGGCCATCCCAAAGCCTCTGCGACTGCACGCTTCAAAACGGCAGCTGTGGTGTTCTCAGTGGGCTCCGCAAAGTACCTTCCACCAGTGATCTGAGTAAATCCAAACATGAGTTTAACATCTTCCAACTCGTGGATGCCGTGGGTATCAAAAGCCTTCCAATCTGGCAAGATAGGATCAAATCTTGCCTTGAGATTAGTGGCCGTTGCAAAATCCATCACAATATCCTCAAATGTTCGAATATCGCTGACACCATGCACAAAATGCCCATTCCATCGAATAGGATCTAGAAAGACTCCGTGAACAATATCGCCAAAGTCATCGGAGATGCTCAGCCAGGGGACATTTTCCTCTCCGCCCCAGAAAGGAACACGGAAATTCAAATACCCTTCAGTGTCTGGAATGTGAGGGAAACCTCCAAACACAGGGGCAACCTCCTTGGCGAGGAAGTTTTCCAGGAACCAGCCGGCTCCGATTGGAATGACTGTCTGAAAGGCTTCTAGCTTTCTGGCATATTGTTCGATCTTGTGTTTCACTTTTTATCCAGTCAATCAGAGAGCAATGAAAGGATGTCTGCCTTACTCACTGTCCATGGCTTTCATTTGGACTTCGCCGTTCGTCATCTCGGTACATGGTGGTCCCGAACTGAATACGAAACATTGTACACCTGCTTCCACAGCGGCATCAACGATTATCTTTCCCATATCAAATTCGTTTGGACCATCCGCTTCTTTAAAAACCTATGCAGCTTAGCTATTAGCAAAATCATTGATAGTCTTTGGAGTCTAACAGACCTTGTCATCGGAATTGATGTTCACAAAGGCGCCCCATGAGTCTTGAAATGCTGCTACCATTTGGTCATAGTCAAACCCATTTGCTTGAACGACCTCGGCGCCCTCTGTAGCAAGCTTATCACTGGCATCCGATTCGGGGTCGCGGGTGATGCCTCGGACCTGAAATGTGGGATTTTGAAGCAAAGACCGAGCCACCGATCCTCCCTGGTTGCCTGTGGCTCCAAATACAGTAATACGCAGCGCTTTAGTGTTCATCGTAGATAGTCAAATTTTTAGAAGTCTGGGTAAGAGAGACTTCAGGAATCAATGGGATGGATGAATAGAGAGAGGCTCAGGGCAGCACGAACCAACTCCCTCCTCCCAACACCTAAGAATACGCGGCTAATAGAAGTTGCACACGTTGATCAAAAAAAGCAAGGACTTTCCCTACTTTCGAAATAAACAGAATTTAGACTGCGCTTTCTCAGGTACTCATCTCTACGTGGCTGTAATGCAGTGTGATAACCTGAGTCAGTCTAGATCCGCTCGCCTTGAGAAAGAGTCTAATAGACAGACCCTCGCCTATAGGATGTCATTTAGGTGATTAATTCAAAGTGTCAGTGCTCCTGGTGAAAGCTGGAAGACTAGTGTCACTTAGATCTTTTGAAAATGCGGCCCGTTACCCTCCACTGGTGACAGCCAGCCACAAAGCTCCATCACTGATCCGCACGATACCAACCCCTGTAATGTCTGGGGTGCAGCTTGGTATCTTCTCTGATTGCTCTTGGCAGATGAGAGCAATTTCAAACTCTCTGATGGGGTTTTATGTATCATTTATGACATCTAGCCTTACGAAGGGGTAGAGAGGCACGAGATATTACACGGTTAGGGTTCCAGCGCTACATGCATAGAGATAATTTGGGCTTGTGGGAGTTACTCATGGGACCCAAAGTTCTCATTTGGGCACCCATGGAACGTCACCCATGAAATGAGAATCCAACTCGATCGAATATAATAGCGCCCGTTATTTGTAAATATTCAAGAGCTCCACTGTCAACCATGCATGTATGCAGCGTCTACCGTCCCATCAATGCTAAATTCTGACAGCGAACGGTGAGTCTTGAAGACCTCCAGATGTACCTTGTCTTCAGCTCTTATGACCTGTTTTATCAAACAAAAAGCGCCAATTCCATAGGTTCATGTACCACGCAAGTTTGTTCGCTCGGGCCGTTCTGCATGTAGATCACAAACTCGTATTCCACACCCCAGGATTTCAGCCCATCACTTGGCAGCGCGTGCATCACGGAGCTTCAGGTTCAGCGGAACCAGACCTTGCCAGACCCCATACTCCTTCATCTCATGTGGATCAACATTGTCTGGGCGGGCTTTGAGGTCAAAGTTCCACAACAGCCGAGTAATAATCAGGCGCATGTTCAGATATGCCAGGCTGATAGGGTCAAGTCAGCACAACCCCTGCTCCTACGGGTAAATTCACGCACTTTATTCCAACGCATTTTCTTGGTCCAATAGAAAACGGTGCCCAGATTTGCCGGTTGTCTGATTCGAATTCGGGGTCTCCGAGCCATCGCTCTGGAATGAACTCATCTGGACGACGCCAGTATTTCGGAGATCTGTAAGCCGCCAGCAGGGCCACCGAGACCCATGTCTAAACACAATTCAGCTAAGCCAAATACCTGTTGCTGGTTCAAAGAGGAGAAAGGATGATCGTACCCCTCCTGGTACCCATTTTCCATCAATGTGGCTGCCTGACTTGGGTGTAATGCGGTGCAAACCAACTGGAACAGACGGGTGAATGCGAAAAGTCTCTTGAATAACAGCCTTGAGATAAGCGAGGGTGCTCACGGAGTTGAATGTGATTTCGTCCTCGGATCCATAGCTCGATCGGATCTCTTCGACTAGTTTCTGGTAGCTCTCCGGGTTGTGAACAAGGTAGTAGAGGGCTGAAGAGATGGTGGTCGCAGTGGTCTCACTTCCTGCTGTAGCCAAAATGTTGATGTTATCCAAAAGTTCATCCTCGGTCATTCCTTTCAAAATGAAGGATGCAAAGTCCGCGCGAGACACGCTCTTTTCTTGTTCCCTATCTCTTAGGTATCTACGAGCATTCTCCATATGAGTCTCATATGGGGCACTGATCTCGTCTGGGATAAGCCTTTGTAGAAGGTGGTGATATGGCTTCAGCCTATGAGCACACTGCACAAAGTGCGAATGTTTCATTGCCCCAAAGATCACGTACGCCCATGGATGATAGTCAGCAGAAGGGAGACATCCCACGGGTTTCCCAAAGGACAGTGAGCTCAAAATGTCGAAGATGATGAAATTGACCCAAGCTCCCATATTCACGATCCCGTCTTTGTCGGGATAGTAAGCTTCTCCTGACCGGTTGTACCGCAATGCATCAATCATTAGACTGGTGTATGTTTGGATCATCGGCTCTTGCTCTTTGATAGCCTGCTCTGAGAATGCAGGTGCCATGAGCTTTTTGAAACGCGGGTGCTCACGAGTACTCGCGAATAGTATGTTCTGAGCTGCCCCAGATCCCTGGATATAGACGGCCGGATTCTTTTCAAATGCCATTTCTTCGGTCGTCTTGCTTCCAAAGATTGTCTTGTTTGCGGAAACCGTCATGTATGAGACTTCATTCGGGCCGGTACGGACAACTTCGCCATATCTCTCGTGTAGACTTGAGATATACCTGCAGCTGTCGCCTTTCAACATATGGTATACGTAAACAAGCTGGGATGCTGCGTCGAGCTTTGGGCCTGCGTAATTTCGTAGCGGATGAAGGAACACATTGTAAACTGCAAGGCCGATGTGAAATGCAAAGAACTAGGACATGTCAAAACAGCTCAAGAGGATCTTGACGACTCCCTACCAAGCCTGTTAAAATTCCAAGCCATTCGAGGAACTCCATCTTATGGTTATAAAGCGTGTGAGTGTGAATTGGTGAATGATCAAAGGGGAATGGAAAGTAAAGTGAAAGTGTCACAATGTAAGGAGAAATCTTGAGGAGAAATCTTGAGATTGACTAGACCCGAAGACCGTCGCCTTTACCACTCTGTTTTGGTGCACTCTGAGGCCGCCACACCAGACTTCAGCTGCGTAACTAGCCATAATCTCGTTTAAGCAGATAATTATTTTCTTCGAGCTCTTTTGCCTTTGGAAATCTTGACATCCTTTGTGCTCTTTTGTTATTTTGAAAACGCGCTCTGTCAACCTGGTCAATCATGAGCTCTCCAGTATCGTCTACTCAGGCCCAGAAACCACTTCGACTTGTAGTCGCAGGTCTTTCACGGACTGGAACTGCTTGTATGTGCCTTTCCTAACAGATAGTCTGGTCTCTACTAACGTTTGACTGTTATTTCAGCACTCTACCTCGCTTTAAAGGAGCTGGGATACACTCCATGGCACATGTGTGAGCCCATCGAAAGCCCGAAACTCATGTACAACCAATGGACGGACGCAATGAACCGCAAATTCTTCAACTCAACCGGTACCTACGATCGAAAAGACTTCGATAACCTCAGAGGCAAATACGATGCGCTTCTCGATATCCCTGCCTGTCTTTTCTGGGATGACTTTCACCGTCTCTATCCAGATGTCAAGATAATTCTCACCTCGCGCTCTGCCGACTCCTGGTTCCGGTCTGTCAGCAGCACCATAATTCCATGGCTTCAAAAACCATTGCTAAACATTCTGCAATATTTTGAGCCCAATGGTTTGGGGCCCGAGCTCCGTATGGTCAAGACCGCGTACAGGGTCATCTGCAACAATGACTATTCCGGTGATCTCGCCAAGCAACGCTTCTTAGAACATAATGAGCGAGTGCGAAAGGGAGTTAGCCCGGAGAGATTCCTTGAGCTGAAGCTGGGAGATGGGTGGGAGCCGTTGTGTGAATTCCTCGGTATCCCTGTGCCGAAGACACCATATCCACGAGTCAACAACACGAATGAATTCAATGAGGGGGCAACTAAGGCTGACAGGGCTGTTCTGGGCGGACTTCTCACAACCTGGCTGGCGTACATCATTCTTGTTGCAGGGGTTCTACTAGGACTGTTTGTTTGGAAGAAGTGAGATAAACTCACATATTGAGAATGTTTGTTTCAATCACAGGGGCATGAAGTACACAGCCAATCACCTTTGAGATGTTTGAAGTGCATTTGCAACATAGTGTGATGTCTATGCAGGGATATCCTCATTCAGTCAGCGGTGGTAAAGTTCCCTGATTGTTAGGTAGCCACAAGGATCCAACCCCCCGATTCTCATCCGGGCTAGCTGCATTTAAAAATGACCTGTTTGTGGCTGAGTTTGGGATGCGCGGCCCCAAATCAGTGCCCTGTGCCTTATCCATCCCTCTCCATCTTACTCCGTATTCCGTACTATAGCAGCGAACTATGCACCTCAGCCCGCCATGATCTTCGTCTGCCGCTGTCATCACATCGGCCCCCGTAGCCTTGCTGGATGTGCTATCTCACTATGAGGATGTCTGACCGCATATGTGGCTTGAAATACTTGTTCCTGGTATAACACTCATCTTATGACTGATTTTGCTTGGACCGAATTTTGCATGTTGCTCAAGAAAGAAAATCCCCTGTCATGATGTGAAGTGCGCTTTCACTTATTCGTGGTCTGCATTCCCTTTCTTCCACATCCCTAGGTCACCTCTCACTGGTATCTCAAGGGATTTTCTCTTCAAAGGCTATTATCCTGCGAAAATGGCGACCAATGATCTTTACAGTTCTCCATATCTTGTCGACTATTACGACCTAGTCGCCCCAAAGTCGGAGTCTATCGACGATGCTTCGCTTTACTGGAAGGTCTATCAAGACCTCCGGTCCCCTCTTATCAGGGCGCCCAGGGAGCCCTTCGTGATCATGGATGTTGGAACGGGTACCGGTCGCGTTGTCCAAGGTCTTTCGAACAGCGCAGCTCTGCTCGGCGATGACTTCTTCAATACGAAAGTCCTGGGGGTTGACAATGCCCAGCATATGCTGGACAAAGCTGCCGATAATCTGGATCCTCTTTTCAAAGAACATGTCTCTTGGATTCTAGGGTCTGCACTGGACCTTGAGAGCGTAATGGTTCAAAGTGGATATAGAAAGGTTGATCTACTGATCTTCTCTATTGGGTCCATCAGCCATTTATCTGAGAAGGGCCAGCCAGAGAAGTTTTTGGAGCAAGTCTCCCGTGTACTTTGTCCAGGCACCGGGCGAGCCTACGTCTCCATATACGATGGGTCGCTCCTCGAAAAGAGTGAGCAAGTCACTTTCCATCAACCTGAGGGTGTCACGGAGATCAAAAGCCACGTTTTCCCCAACATCATGTACCGAGAGTCTAATCATCGCGGAGAGGTGCAAGACAAAATCAAAGATGTGACGTTTGAGCTTCAGGTAGTCGAACAGACGGATCTAGGTGCTCAAGTTCTGGAAACTAACAATATCTCCATGAAAATGAGGCAGTGGGAGGAGGATGAGCTATTGACAATGCTACCTGGGAGTGGTCTCAAATTTCTCGAGAAGACGAGAGGCAAGCATGAGACATTCTATGTATTTTCAACTGCGGCATCTGCGGCATCTGCGGCATAAGCGATGGTTATAGATAGGAGCTCGGGAGCATGGTCCGAAAGGCACATTTAATTGGTCTTAAGACTTTCAACATGTCTATGTAGGCTACCAATCGCTAGTGATCGCCATACATGAAAAGTCCAAAAAAGGGGAGATCTCATCAAAAATTGCCATATAATGTCAGACTCGGGTACATCGACGCTTTTGCCATCTGTGAATCTAAAATCGCCTCACGTGACACGCCATCCTCTAGTCGGAAGAATTTCGCTGGGCTCGATTTCCTTTTTGTATTCTTCTTCGAAATCTTCAATTCAAGATGTCCGTCGTAGATCGGTTCCGCGAGATCCGGTCGTCGGATAGGTTCACATTGGTGGCAATGTGCTTCGCCATCTTCACTGATACTTTCATCTATGGAATGGTAAAATTCACGAAGGTAGCATTGCCTGTGTCACGATCTAACGAATTTTGCTTTGCTCGATAGATCGTTCCAATCCTTCCATATCTGCTACTTGAGAATGGTCAAATATCGAAAGAAGAAGGTATGTATAGCAGCCTTATCTCACTATACCTTGCTAACTTGCTCTGATCAAACGCAGCGCAGAAATGGACATCCATACTCCTGGCTGCCTATGGGGCAGCATTGCTGGTGGGATCTCGTAAGACTCGCCATGAATACTTTTGTATGGACGACTGGCTGATATCATATAGCGATAATCGGCTTCGTCAGTGATCGCATCCACTCGCGACGATCACCTCTTATCTTTGGGTATCTGACGATTGCTGCTTCAACTTTCATCTTCTTATTCGGACGCTCACCTTCTGTGCTCATTGTGGCAAGAGTGTGCCAAGGCCTTTCTGGGGCGGTGATCGGGGTTCTTGGTCTTGCCATGATTGCAGACAAGGCTTCCCCGGAGAATATAGGAGAATTCATGGCATATAGCTCTCTTTCTTTCACGTGGGGAATGTTGATCGGGCCTGTTCTTGGTGGTATCCTGTATGTGATCTCTCTTGTCGCTGTTTCTCAATCTTTCGATCTGACTGGTTTCTGTGGCACGTTCTAGGTTCGATCACTTTGGCTCGGCTGGCGCCTTCGGGCTGCCAATTGCCATGTTGGTGGTTGATATCATTCTTCGGGTCCTGATCATTGAGAAAAGCAAGGATTCAGCCTGCAACGAGGTCGCGGAATCTTCGCGCGAAACAGAGACTCCTGCTTCCCCCCAGACAGATGAGCAAACCCCCTTGGTTGCGGCTCGAAAGCCCTCTAGTGGGCCCTCTCTGTCTTTCCGCAACTTCATCGATACTCGTCTTATGACAACGATTCTTGTCGAGATTACCATATCAACTGTGTATTCAGTATTTGAGACGGTATGTGATCTATGCCAATTGAGCTTGGATTTTCTGACATAACAATATCAGACTTTACCCCTGTTTACGATCGAAACCTATCAATGGTCTCCAACAAATGCTGGACTCGTGTTCCTAGGGTTGACCCTCCCTAGTTTCCTCAGCATTCCCCTAGCGACATTTACCAGCAAGCATGGCTGGGATCGGCGGAAGATCGTCGCTATCGAGCTTATCGTCAGTTCGCTTCCTATGGCAGGACTCAAGTGGACTGAAGGACCCACACTACAGCATGAGCTCCTTTTTGTCGTACTAATATTCCTTGTGGGCTTGTTTATGACTACTTGTCAGGCGCAAACCATGGCCGAAGTGTCGGACTCGGTTCGCCAGATTGAGGCAAGACATGGAATTGACACAAGCAAGAGCAGCGGAATGGGCACCGGCTTTGCCTTCTGCAACATGGCTATCGCGGCTGGACAATTCATTGGGCCTCTCATAGCTGGTGTGACTAGACTTGGGTTTGGCTGGAGTGTCATGACTTTCATGCTGGGGATCTTGTCAGGTGGCGTTGGTCTTGTGTCGTTTGTTGTGAACACGAAGTAATCTTGTCTATGCTTCGGAAATTGATTCCAAGCCCAATATTAAATGTGAATATTTACACTTCTTAAACTATAATGTACCTATTTCTCCTTTGAGGTGTGGTCGGGCTAGGCCGATCTGGTATTCAACTGCGTGCTTGACCCACCATCTGCCAACTGGCGAAAATCCCCCCCGAGATGACGTTTCCGCGATCACTCCCCATCTCCGCTACTCCGCATCAACATCCAAACAGCATCATGTACGACTCTTATCGTAAGTCGCATTGCCTCGCGTCCTTTTCGGTATGAAAACTCGACATAACTGACACCTCTATACAGGCCCACACCCTCTTCTCGCCCAGGTCCCGCTCACGGTCTCACCCTTCATCAACCTCCCCACCTCAGTCACATTACCCTACACATATAAATCCGTCACTTCGATTCTCCCGCCCTCAGTAACGGTCGACCCTAGCAATCCCGATGGCAAAGCTCGTTATGTCGTCTCCTCGAGTGGTGAGCATGCAGCTCATCCAGACGATATCCTAGCCGCGTGTCACTCCCTCGAAACGCACCTGAACAAGACCCGCAGCGATGCCGACCAGGCAATTGAAGCTTGGAAAGAGTCAATAAAACAGCGCGAGCTTGCTGAAAAGAGACGCTTGGCTCCTGGGTGGCTGGACCGCGAGGAGAAACTACTCCAGCCCAGTCGTGCCACTATGTCTCCCGGTGCCCAGCAGAGTCTCTTGGATAGCTCGTCTCCCGACCAAAACGCGTCGCAAATGCCTGCCATTCAGCCGCATGATGAGGGGGAGGAGTTGGATAGGGCTTTTGGTGGACTTGGTGTGAAATGAAGGGGGAAAAGGCTCCAGCAATAATATATCACGCGTCTTTCATGCTGCAGTAGTCTTTGAGGCAGGTTTAGGCGTGGTCTACCTGTCGTTCTCGAAGATGTCTGGATCCAGGCCACAGGGAGCTAGCACACTGTCTCACGGCTTTCTCGCCTTGGGCTGTTGGGCTATCAGAGACCGATCAAAGAAGTCGGCGACTTCATGGGCCATGGAGCCTCCCATTTTGCCCTCGAGACCAGGCATTATGCTCTCTATAGTATCATTAGAATCTGTCATACAGATAAATTTCCGGGCTATTGCTTTGGATATCCTCTGTCTGAGCCACGATCAAATCTGTACACCTGGATTGTCCCGAGGTCGGCTACAGTACTGCGACAAGACGGGTACCAGATACCCTTGGCCCCAAGTCTGTCGCCACGGGGCTCACCTACTCAATACAATGTCAAATTGATTTATACATTTTGCACCAATTACTGGCATCCCATAAAGTGTTTCCAAGAAATTTGAAAATTCGGGAGGTGTAATCGTGAAGAACTGGGTATCAGCCTCAATATATATAGTCCACCCTTTGGTTTGTCATTTAACCTTGGGACCTTAAAATCACAGAAAAAGTGATATTTTGATTCATATTCCCCTACCAATTTCCACTGTGTAACACCTAGGCAATGATCTTAGAATTGATCGCAGGTCACCAAGTTCGCAATGGCAATGAATGCAGCTGTTGGAGCTCCCACCTATGCAAGCTTATCGGGGAATCCACTCGGAAAAGCTCCTCGCCGCAGCTCTTTCCAACCTCAGCACGACTTCACCTCAACCTCACATTATATCCAGACCACAAACAGACCCTGCGCATTTAAATATAACCTTGGAAATTGACATCAACATGGAGTCTCTCACCAGCGCCCCCGAAACCTCTACATTCGTCCCACTCGCAGAGCACCAGTCCCGCACTCCAAGCTCTTTCTATTCCGGCCCCGCAGTGTTACACTACCACAGCCAGCGCTGCAAGATCGTCATTCTCGAGCGTGAACTACTTGCCGCCCCTGCACTGAACGCGCTTCGCAGCGAGAGCGCACCCACCGCTACCGCGACACAGGATGACGACGAGAAGGAGGTTGCCATTGACGGCGTCGACATCTGGGTGACATCTGAGTAAGTTAACACTGGTGTCCGGGTCAGACGTGTCTTCATGCGACCTGTTCAATAGAGACCATTCACTGACCACTCATACAGCAAGTTCCTCTTGTACTCCACCGCCGCATCCGCCGGTGTCTCAATTCCCTACCCCTCGATCTCACTGCACGCCCTGCAACGGCTGCGCGTGCCAGGTGATGAATCCTCTACCGAAGTGCAAGGTCTCTACATGCAGGTCGCGACGCCAAGTGCGCCTTCCGCCGACGACGAAGAGGAGTGCACCACTATGACGGTGGTGTTACCCGCGGACGCCACAGTGGAAGCGTCTACCGAAGAAGGAGAGACGGAAACACCCACGAAGCAGCTCTACGAAGCTGTATCTGCGTGCTCGAATCTGCACCCGGACCCTGTGGAGCCTGGTGATGAGGATGATGATATGGAGGATGGAGCGAAGTTTATCTCTGCGGAAGATCACGAGGGCGTGTTTCAGCTAGGGGACGGCGGTATGCCGCCTCCTGTTGATGGGAGCTCTGGGTGGATTACGGCGGAGAATATGGATCAGTTCTTTGATGCGGATGGGAATTGGATTGCTGCAGGTGAGGCGCCTTCGTTCCCGCTTGGTCCCGGGGCTGGAACCGTGAGGGCTCGGGAAGAGGAGAATGGTGCTGAGGAAAATGGAGAGGAGGATGAGACTAAGTGGCAGAAGACGGATTGATTTCGGGGTCGAGGGCTGGGTGTAATTCAAAAGCTACCGGAATGGAGTTTCGATACTTGGACGTTATGGTTACTTTTCATTCTATGAACTGGCGGTTTACAGTGGGAAATGCTATTCGAGAATATTAGATCCAAGTAACACTACCAGCTATCAGTTTCATGGTTTTCAGATCACCGATAATCCATGAAGGCGTAAGAAAATAAATGGGATGATCCCAGGGCCGCCAGGTGAGAGCAACGTAAACGAAGATTTAGTCAAGAATAAGAGTAAGATTCAAAGCTAGGTAAAAATGAAGTAAAACGAACAAAAGGGGGATATCCGCCAAGCAAGAGGTGAGCATAAGGATAAAAAATAATAATCCAACAAGAAAGAAAGGACGGCTCGCTTCCGAACTCCGTTTAAATGACTCGTCAAGAGATTCATAGTCAAAAAAATTCACAAATTAACAACTTATTCACGCAGGAACCCATCACCATCGTAGAGACTACCGGGTGTGGCTGTTCCAATTCCCAGTCCCATGCTCTTGCGCTTGGGGGTAGCGAATCCTCGCTGAGGTGAGGTGGGAGTGGGAAGTCCGTAGACGTTGGAGGTTCGAGGGGGGAAAGCTTGTTTGCTTAGCATGGCGCGAGGGCCATTGGTTTTCCCATGGGTTGGCGAGGCCTTGGGGGTAGAGAATGTGCCAACCGGCGGAAGCATTTTGGAGTTTGTGGGTGTGCGATCACCATCCTCAAAGATAGTGACGGGGTTGCGCATCAAAGAAGAGCGACGGGCGCCGAAGATTCCCGAAGAGGGACCGATGGGACCAAGATCCTTGTCCACGGACGCAAGTGAATCGCGGCTTCGACGTGATTCACAGTCTGAAGCATTTGTCTTGGTGCGGTGAAGGGAGGATGTGGACCGCCGCCAGTCGCTACCTTCGGTGCCAGTAATGCTGGACATAAGAGGAAGCCGGCTAGGGTCACCGAGAGGACTGTTCAGGAGTTGATCGGAGGATGTTGAAGGCACGCGAGTAGAGTGGCTTCGCAGTGCGGTGGCCTGGGGTTGATTGCGTGGACCCTTCACTCCAGATCGGCGTGGGCTGCCAGTACCTGGGAAGTTCTCGTGGCTTGGCGACGGGGCTCCAGAAAGCTCCCATGGCGGGGCGAATCGTTTGGGAGAAGGGGTGTGGCTGAGGCCGCTGCCAGTCCCTTTGTAGCTGGGAGGAAGGGAGGTGAGTAACTCGGGGAGGTTGCAGCTGTCTCTGATGGACGGCTTTTTGGGGACCGAGACAGACGGGATATGATTCCTCTTGTTAAAAGGACTTTCGTAGCCAGTGGGCAGATTCGGCTCCTCTACCAGTGGACCAAGGGAGCCGAAGACTGATGGTTTACCGTTACCATTCCGACTGCCGTATTTGCCACGACGCGAGGAGTTGGAGCCCATTGGGGTTGGAGGCAATGTTGGAGGTGGCTTTGGTGGCTCGTTGATCGCACTCTCGCGGAGATCCAGCTCCTCCATCTTGTCGTCGAAATCGTCGGGCTCTTCTTCAACAGTGGGAGTGGGACCAAACGACATAGGGGGATTAATGTGAACATGAACACCGTTTTGACGACGGTGACCCTTGACCATGCGTTGTGAGTTCCCACCTTTCATTGCAGACGGAAGAGCGGTCTTTGAAGGAAGGCTGATCTGTTCCAGATGGCTTGAAGGCCTGGAGGTCTTTGCAGCGCGGCTAGGGGATTCGACGGGCTGGAACAGAGTCCCGCTGCCAGGCGCGCCAACATAGAAGGGGTCGATATTGGTCTCCTGGTTCCCGTGCAAAGTGTTGTTTTGGACCAGGCTGGATTGAGACGCGAGAGACATCTGAGACCCAGAGTAATTCATGCGTCGTCCAACTGGAGTCCCAGACCGCAGCGACACATGCCTGGATGGCGGGATGTCAGCGCACAGAGAGTCCGTCCGACGGAGCTCCGCGACTTCCCTGTCAAGTGAAGCCTCAGAACGGTGATAAGTTGTCATGCTTCGCCGAGGGGAAACAGGGACAGGCTTATGCCGAGGCTCGGTGGTCGACGAAGAGCGCACAGGAAAGTTGTGCATTGGAGGAATGGAGGTATTGGTAGTGATGAAACTTCTGCGGCCATTTTCAATTCCCACGTCGGCAGCACTGTAAGGAACAAAGGTGCCACCAGAGGGGAAGCCACGCTGGCTGAACTGAGATTCGACTCCCCAGGTAGTGCCGGGATGACCGTGACCGGTGATGGTGGTGTTTGCCCAGGGGTTAGGACGACTATTGTCCATGGTCGAGGTGGTGCTTGCCCAGGGGTTAGGGCGACTGTCATTCGAGGTGGTGTTTGCCCAAGGGTTAGGACGACTATTGTCCATGACCGAGGTGGTGCTTGCCCAGGGGTTAGGGCGACTGTCATTCGAGGAGGCGGTCGGTCCCCAAGGGCTTTGCTGATTATCATCGACGAAAGAGCTGTTCGCTGCCCAAGGGTTGGGTCGACCCTCATCTAGGATCGAGCTATTCGTGGTGTCCAGGCTCATATTAGACATTCGTGCCACAGAATCATTGCGTGCATAGCTGAAACGGTCTGGGGGATACGCAGCAGGCGGTGGTGGCGGTGGAATTGAGTGTCCTGGCATGATACCTGCCGTCTGGCTAGCGATGCTGACTCCTCGCAAACGTCGTGGAGAGTCCTCAAACATCATAGGTCGGGGGTCGAAGGCATGGGGAGAGTCCTCATCGGAAGCACACCAGGGACCCGAAGGTTCCTTTGGGCCTGCAAGAGGCCATGCATTTGAAATGGGCCGCATACCGAGATGGAATCCTCTGTCTTCGTCGTCGTTTGGATCAGGTGTTTGCGTGGGGGTCCTTTCGGCTGGCAACTCAAGAATCCCTTCTACTGCTGAGAGCGGAACGTCTTCTTTCGAGATGGAAGCCTTTGGAGGGGGACTGGGAAGATGGCTGGATTCACCCAAAGTGGCTAACGAACTAAACCTTTTGTGGGAAGATCTTGATAGACGCTTAGACCGAGATCGAGAGAGAGAGTGGCGAAGGGAGCGAGCTTTCTCCGTGAGCGGAAATGAAGAGCCAGAATTGCTCGTTGGGCGGAGTAGGCTCTCGCGTGATGTTATTTGACCCCATTCGGTTGGCTTTCCATAAGGCAGTTGCCCGTGTGTTCTCAACACATTCCCTTCTGCTTGACTCAGCTCGGTCAATGTGTCAACAGGGAACGACTGTAGCCCTTTTGTATAACATCCATCCTTCGATTTGAAGCCAAGCAACGCCAATGCATGGCGCTCTTTGCGGTGCCTCACCCATACAACAATGCTCACCACCGAGACGACAATGAAGACAGCCCCGACAGTAGCGGCTATAGCAACGATGGCGCTCAGCTCCAGCATGGTCGCCTCGCTGGCGCGTCACCAGGCTCGTTCCGGGACAGAAAGGCGCAGTATGGGGATTTGGTTTTCCAATCCTTCATGTGTGAAGCCAAGGCACCGTCGTATCCAGATGGCGGTGTTCGATGTCTCGCTCGTAGTGACAATGTTGAGATAATATCGATGTTTCACGTCTCAGGAAGCTTCATCCGGCGCGATGGGGGTTCGCAGGAGCAAAAGAGCAGGCTGGCATAGCTTCCATCTCCCAAGGGGCTCGCCGTTTGTTATGGAAACACTGGTGCCAGCCGAGGAATGCCCGTCCATCATTATCGGATGTGTGAGGAATGCTGGCGGCCACACTACCCTCGTCTCACCTAACTCGACGACGACATACCTGACGAATCATGTTGATTTGGGTACCACTACGGAGTACTCGTAGTACCCTTGGGAGTCGACTTCGCTGGCTGGAATGGAGGTTGAGGGCCCTGTCCGCCCATGTCGTCCACGGTCGCTGGAATATGAGTAATGGCTCATTACCGTCCACCATTGAGCCCCAAGCCTCAGTCCAAAGATCCAGCTTGGGGCTCAAGCCCACTGCATTTGATCCGATCATGGTAAAAGCCATTGCGAGAGATGGTTGGCACCCTCGCGGGGACTGGACGACTTCCCCGCGAAGTCGTCACGAGCTCGTGGAGCTCGTTCACCGCCTCGTATTCTGCCCGGGCTCATCCACAAGAACGTCCACGGCTATGCTACGGGGTATCTGCTCGTCTTGTTGCAGAATGACACAGCTGTCTTTGAGACTTTGATTCATCCGACGATATAATCGGGGGATACGGAGTACTCCGCAGTGTGTTCTTTCGGCAGATGCTCCACTTTCTCGGGAGACCCACAGTGAGCCAATGGGGTTTAGCGCCCTTCCCAGACGGTCTGGGTGTGAGTTTCAACCATTCTGTGTTCAATTGGGATTATCAGGCGCTGAGAAGACTACGGAATATGATCTTTTTTTACCAGAGCACTGAACAGACTGTGAGCAGACGAAGCCGGATACTTCACTACCCGTGATCAAACGTGCCCAAGGTTTGTGCAGTGACCTCTGGTCTAATCATGGGGACGACAGCTCCAAATGTCAATAGACTCGGGTCCGACCGTCTGCGCCAACGCATTGCTCACCGTATTCTTTGCGGAGAGGCTTCGTTGCCCCTCAAAAAGATCTACTATAGAAGGGTGTCGAGCCACAACTTCCCTTTTCCTAACCAGGTTGGATCTTATTCACAATGGCAGCAAATCCAGTCAGCAAAAACGGCCTTTTCGTCCACAACAATACAAATGCTCCAGAGCATCCCAGCTTGATGAGCATGTTCTCACTCAAGGGGAAGACTGCTATCGTGACGGGTGCTGGTGCTGGCATTGGGCTTGCTGTTGCACAAGGCCTTGCAGAGGCCGGTGCCAACGTGGCTATGTGGTATAGGAGCAACACAAAGTGCTCCGAACAAGCTGCAGATATAGCCACAAAATATGGTGTTCAGAGTACGTGTGGGATCTACTTAGTCTGCTTGCCCTGGTCACTTCTCACACTATCTTCAAACAGCCAAGGCTTATCGCGTCGAAGTCACCGACGCACAGGCTGTTGAGGAAGCAGTGAATGAAGTTGTCAAAGACTTCAATGGCCGACTCGACGTCTTCATTGCTAACGCTGGCGTGCCTTGGACCCAGGGCTCCATGGTCGATGGCCCGCTCGAACACTACCGTGACGTCGTCGGCATCGACTTGGACGGCACATTCTACTGCGCTAAAGCTGCTGCTCATCACTGGCGCCGTCAAAAGGAAGAAGGCACTGATGCCAATGGTAACAGGCTCACTAACTTTACATACGGTAGCTTTGTTGCCACTGCTTCTATGAGTGGTCACATTGTCAACTTTCCCCAGATGCAAGCGGGTTATAATGCCGCTAAGTCTGCTGTGATTCATCTTTGTGCGTTTTGCATGGTTTGGCTATCGCTGATGATTCACTGACTCCTTCCTAGGCAAGTCTCTTTCTGTCGAGTGGGTTCGCTTCGCCCGTGCCAACACCGTATCTCCAGGATACATTGCCACTGAGATCTCAAGCTTCGTTCCCGAAGAAACCAAAAACATCTGGCGCGACAAGATTCCCATGGGCCGTGAAGGTCAGGCCCATGAGTTGAAGGGCGCCTACCTCTACTTGGCCTCTGATGCCTCGACTTACACAACTGGCGCTGATTTGATTGTTGATGGTGGCTACTGTGCGCCCTAGATCAACCACGCCATTTCTAATGTTTCGATCAAGATTTTCGATTCTGCTCATACAGGTGGGAGGGTTGAATACATGGCAATCTCCCACGAGAAACGATTGACGATTGGAACGATTGACATTCAGAATACGTTGATTAGTTGAAATAGCAAAAGCCGTGCTCAAAAATTATCATGAGCAACCCATAATCCATGCCAACTGAGCTGCATACTTGCCCGAATTCAGCCAACAGAAACCGTGCTCTACAGATATTTTACCCAGGACCTCAGCGACTCAATTTTAAGAACCGAGAGTGAGCCTTGCCATACGGAGTAGTCCTATCAGAGATCAATTTTAAATCCCTTGCATGGCGCTTTGACATTGACTCCGCCAATGGGGGCAATCTGACAGCCCAGTCACGGGCCACTACGTCACTACGTCAAGAATCATGATGCCTCAACTCAGATGATAGATTGTGCGCGACATACAGAATCCTCCTCGGAGGGTATCTTCACTCATAGAATATCAAAATACTGGCACAGATATCTTCCTTCCATCTTCCCTGCAAACAACAAAGGGAGAACAACGCTTCAAAGAGCACCCATGCCCGCCGCCAAGCTCGTGACAGCTGCAGCCATCCTCGAAACTTTCAAATCGTTACATACCGCTCATCCATGGCCTCCAGGACATCAGGGGGAGCAACGCTAGCAAAAGTAGTCAGCGCCGTCCAGCGAACTATCCGGTCCACCCAAGCCGATGTCCCAGCAGAGTTGATTGCAAAGATAGGCTGCTGGAGCTCAGCTTGCCAAACATCAGGCAAGTCGTCGATTCCGCTGCTCTGGCGATATCCCATGCTTCCGGATAAGGGTCGATTGTCGTTATTCGATCCATAAGAGTCATTGTCCCAATCGTCATCGGAATCGTCGGGGGTGTACAGGGTCAAAGAAGGAGATCGGTCACCTTCCGGCTCGTCCTCGTCAGATTCGCTTGCGGTGGGAGGTGGCAGCATTCCATCAGCGAGTAACACGATGCCGGAGGGTCGTTGGGTTTGACTTGGGTTGCGCGCCTTTGGGGATGGGGACGGACTGGCAATCTCCGTGGTTGAGGCTTCGCGATATCGACTTTGAGAGCGTGGGAAAAACCATGGTCGCTCGGGTGACTGCTGTGGCTCCTCTTCAATCTCCTCGTCTTTTTCGTCGCTGATCACTTCATACGCGGGCTCGGAAATGGCGATCGCCTGGTTGGTTTGGGTGGAGAGCTTGCGTTCAACCCATGCGCAAATGGGAAGGATGATGTTGCGGCACAGGGCGCCAGCACGCTCCCTGATGGACGCGCTGTAGAACAAAATGACGAAGATGAACGAGAAGGTGAGGCAGCATATCGGGAAGACGAGTGAAGCCTCGGCCATGCTGTGGCGTTCGGGTCAAGATGTTGCGGGAAACAAGGTAGATCTTGAAGGTAAACAAACGAGCTGGTGGATCGGCGAGTTACAGTGTAGACTCAGAGTAGCGTGGAGGGAACAACCGTGATGGGGCGTTGACACCAAGGTTAAGTATCGTTGACACCTAACCACCAGGTATCTTTGGGGATATTCTATGGTCCCAACCACAGTTACATTTCGTCGGTAAGAAAATCAAAGCCATTCTATTTAGTATTGGAGAGATGCAGCTTTCTATGCGTTTGAATGGGCTAGGATAGTAACCATACCATATCGCAAATCTCGGGTCTTGTACCAAAGTGTGTAAGGTTGAAAGAACCGATTTTCTCCAGTCATGAAAGCCAATAAAGAGAAGACACCAAGCAGTGTCATGTTATATTATCTGGGGAAGGGCACATTCTTTAAGTGCGCTCGGATGATCCAACATCACGGTCCTCGGGATGTAGTCACGTCCCCGAGCTTCCAAGGTTACTTGTACCCCCAGATGACCTTCAAATCCACGTATGTCATATGGGCTTGGGCGTCAAGCTGCGCATACCTGAACATTCTTTTTCATTTAAGTAGCTCCTCACTCTCGATAATTTATGAAGGCCCTGTCGCCTAACTTCGATTCCATCCATGAATGTTCCTCTATGAGGTGCGATACAATTACTTCATTGTTCGCTTAGGGCTCCCTTTGTTGGCTCGAATCAATGAGATTCAAGTCAAGCATCTCTTATTGTTCAATTTGATTTATGAGCATTTCAATGAGTCCTATTATAACCCAGTCCCCTTTATTCACGACAACACAAAGGCCGTTCATGGATTGTATAAATGAATGCCTAACGGCATCACCTTTCGCTCACATCATTCTCACCACTCAATTTGATCATCAGCCCTCACATATACATTATTCCAGCCTTTACGCGGACCTCATTGCTCATTCATTCACCATGGCAATCTCCCAGAGAACCGGCTGCGTCGCCAAAACCCGCACCCCACCCAGAAAGCTTTGGACAGAAGCCATCAAGGAGAAACTGGTACAATTCGCCAATCACAACCAACCCACCAGTGCTCAGTTGACTAACGTACCCAAGTCACGGCATAATGCCGCGCTGCAGGAGGCTCTCCAATGCAAAACATGCAAGATGGGGGCTTCCCCCTACAAAATGGCATCAGATATCAAAGAAGGCATATACATCACCTCTCGATACCCGCCTTACTTTGCCAACAAACTCGAATCAATCGAGGAGATCTCTCCCCTCGATGCAAGCTCACGCCAACCTCGCAACCTCTCCTTCTGGTCCGACATAACCTATTCTCAACAACGCCAATACTTCGAGGCTGTGGATGCTATAATCCAAAAAGCCGAGGCTGCGAACGGTAAGGCAGCAAGCGAGGCTATCGTTGTATACGCGCACTACCAGGTAGACAGCCACATCCGGCAGCATTATATGGGTACCCAGAGCGTGTTTAATATGTGCCGAGACAAGCAAGATATCGCCGACCTGCACGAGTGGCAGTGGGAGGTCGCGGCGGTGGATGAACCCGCTGCTACGAGTAACCCGGACTGGGGAGTCGACTGGGCATCAGACCCGACTAACTCGCTGTACGAGCAATACGATGGATGGAAGGCGAGGGAAGCTCAGAGGGAGGATCATCTTGCCATCGTGAGATCTCAATGGGCTCGAATTCAGCTGGAGAGGGAGGAGCAGAGGAAGAAGACTTTGGTGTTTTGGTTTCGAGGCGCTCCTATCAGGAGTGTCAGATTTAGTCCGGGGGCTGAACCGTCTCTTTCGGAGGAAGAGATAATGCAGATTGCTAACGAGACTGCTCATTGGGTGACTTCTTTTGCTGAGTCTGAAGCCACTGGGGTGACGCCTTGTGATATCCTTTGAATATTTCTGCGAGTCAATTCTTTTTTTTTTTTTTTTTTTGCGGGATACCCATAATGACTTTTTGATTGAGCCTCATAGCATGGAGTAACTTTTTCTGGTCTGTTGTCGCTGTAGAACTTTGGAATCCTGCCCCGAGGACCATCATGTAGACCAAGCAACGTATTCATCAAATAGGTGTATCCCAAGTTATCCTATCTTTCAACGCCGAAGCTTTCTTTAGTCGGTTGATTGCCAATATTTTAGCAAAGCCAGGCTTGAGTTTGGTTTAACATTGGAGGATCTGCAGGTCTGGGGAGCTTCGACAACAGTTCATTAACTGACTGAACAACCTGTACGGAGTAAAGTTTCCTGAGAGCGAGTCCTATGTTCGGCAGTCAAGGCACGTCCACCTGGGCGGGTATCCGATAGGGTGATTTTGATTGAAGTAAGGAGTACATAGAACATGTGTACTCTAACCAGATAGTCTTAGTGTTTCGCATAGCCAAGAGCATGTGCTGCCCATACAGGGCCTCGTTGTGATTTCGGAGATATCATGGGAGCAGATGACCAATGAACGCTCGCGTCGACAGAGGTAGCAATAGAGAACTTCCGCGCTTTTGGAGGTCCAGAGCTTACCACTGGTGAGGCAACTGCCCCTTGCTTTGGGCGGTGTTGTGCATGGTTAGGTACGATGCACAATGCACGGAGTACATAGAGCAAGGTAAGCGCGGAGTACGTACGGAGAAGTGTGTTTAGTCTTGAGCGCATTGTCTTGCACATCATTCAGTTGATCACCTGGGCAAGTGGTATGTTTAGTCGTAACAACATCCTACCTAGCTGGGCAGCTTTGGTAGTGAGATATACTCCTCGAGTCGTAGCCCTGGAGGCATTGCCTTTTTCAAATAACCAATCAAATCAGGGGAATCGCAAATATCATGGCCGATCTCGCTTTTCAAGATCACCAGTGCTACGTGACTCTCCTAGGAAGCAGAAGCACTCTTGACGACCCCTGAGTTGAGGAGCTGACACTATTTCCACGCTCCCCCGCGGGATATACTGTACATCGATATCCGCAGTGGACCGGAAGCCCCCTTATGGTCTAGTTCCAAAGTGGTTGGAATGAAAGTAGTGTGACCCTTTGGAACTGACTATGAGGCATTATTGAAGGGCAAGTCTCACTCCCTATAAACGATGGAGGATATGGAGACAATGCAATACGGAGCATCCAATTTTGGTCACATGCTGAGGCGTTCTATTTTCCACTTTTCAACTAACCGCCCATAACGACGATCATGATTCTCGTTCCAGAACGTCACTTTGCTTGGGCCCTCCATTCCCCGCGATGATTACCAGGCGGCCCGGAGATCTTCCCTTGTTTTACCGGATTTGGAGGAATCCCCAAACTCGCGATGCGAGTAACCTTACCCCACCAGAGGTACTGAAAATATTTTGACGCTGAAGACTGGAGCAATGGTGGTCGATGAACTAGCCTTGGAAAAAGCCCAAGCAGGCTAAGATCGGTTGTGGCTGGCGCCTCAGCCCAAATATTTGTAGCAATAAGCAATCAATACGGAGTACTATAATTACTATTGCTTACTATTCGGCCTCCTATAGGCTGCCTTGGCTTCTGATTGGCTGCCTCTCCAAGTTTTGGCTACGGCGCCACTACTCCGTAAAGACCCTGACTAAGCTATTTCGTCACAGTCCTGGACATCTGGAGCTCCCTCTCCCACAACTGTGGGCTGTAAAAAAAGGGAATGGCATACGGAGTAAGCTGTGATGCCGATCGGGATCTGTGACGTGGGATTGCTAGTATTCTGCACGGGGAACAAGGGGGACCAGCGGGCTTGGCCGGTGGCACACTCTCATCTTGATCAGTGTGTTTCAGCTCCCGAGGTCTTTCAGTCTCCTGATCAATGACATGCCATCTGTCATTCTTATCATGCCCCCTCAAGGTCCGGAGTAACCTGTATACAGAGAGTACTACGCCGTACTCCGTACTCCATATACACAGAGTAGGGCCTCGAGCCGCAAACATCATGATTAGCGGGAAGCCGCATGTGACGTAAGAGGTCCCCGAACCGGCCCGTGAGAAGAACTTGAGCAGGACGGAGTAAATATGGTGAATGAATATATATCAGGATATAATGAAGAGATAGCACAAAAGAAAAGAGAGTCACAAAAAAACAAGAAAAGTCGAGTCATGAGAGCAAGTATGTCACTGGGTTAAAAAAAATAAAAACGAACCCCCCCCAAAACGAGGGGAAAATCGACCCACCGATGGGAAAGTGGGTAGGGAATTTATAACGTCGTCAGGTCCTAAACCTGTTACCCAATCCCTGCTTCTCTTTCTCTCCTTCAACTTTCCCCTCCATCCCTCATTTTTATCTCCCCCATCTCCTCTATAATTGTTAAACATGTCGAAGACCACGGTTTTGTTGGTCGGTGCTGCGGGTGAAACCGGAGGCTCCATCGCCAACGGCTTGCTGGATACCGGTGACTTTGTACGTGGTCAGCTTCGAGCCGAGATCTCCCAGTTATTGACCGATTGTGCTCTAGGACGTCATTGCCCTGGTTCGCCCAATTTCCGCCCAGAAGCCTGCCATCACACGCCTCCAGGATCGGGGTTGCCAGGTCCGGAAATGCGACTTGAAGGCCCCCGAGGAACAGCTCATCGAAGCGTTGGCCGGGATTGATGTGGTCATCAGCTGTGTCGGTCCCGCCGAGCAACAGGATCAGATTCCCCTCGCCAAGGCGGCTAAAAAGACGGGTGTGAAGCGTTTCGTGCCCTGTGGTTTCATTACTGTCTGCCCGCCAGGCGGTGTAATGTGGCTCCGTGATGAGGTTCGATCCAGACGCTCGCCCCCATACTCACAGATTCAAGAGACTAACCGGACTCTTCACCTACACAGAAAGAGATCGTCTACAACCAGATTCGTCAGTTGTGGGTTCCCTACACCATCGTCGACGTCGGCTGGTGGTACCAGCTGGCCTACCCCCGTCTTCCCTCCGGCCGTGTCGACTATGCCATGACATCCGGTAACGATGAGATTATCGGCGATGGCAACATGCCCACCGCATTGACCGATCTGCGAGACATCGGCCGCTACATGGCCATGATCATTTCCGACCCCCGCACCCTGAACAAGAAGATCCTCGCCTACAACCTGGTCTCCACCCAAAACAAGATTTACGAGCTCATGGAAGAGCTGAGCGAAGAGAAGATCGATCGCAACTATGTATGTTGCACAGACCCTCGGCCCGGAGTGACTTTCGAGTGTAACTAATGATTTTCTTTCCCGGAACACAGGTCCCCGAGGAGACTATTTGCAGCAGAGTCGTGGCGGCCCGACAGGCCAGTGAAACCTACCCCTTCGACCCGATCAAGTTTATTCCTCGATACCTGGCCGAATATCAGCTCTCGTGGGGAATCCGCGGCGACAACAACCCCGATTACGCCAAATATCTCGGCTACCACACCACACAGGACTTGTTCCCCGACTTCCAGCCCACGGACTTCCGTGAATATCTCGAGCAGGTCATTCGTGGCTCGGCCAAGGGTGTGTATACCGATCGCGTGATCTCACGGAAGCACCAACGACACTTCCCCCGTACCGAGTCCAGCGATTCCCTCTACACCCGCATATTCCCCCGCACCGAGTCTAGCGACTCGCTCATGTCGCGATGAAGGAAATTCTTGAGGAAAACCCTTACATATCTCTCATGTTCCACCTCCGCCTTTTCACCCAGGGAGCGACCGCTACAGACCAAACGCCAGTCGTTCCCGATCCCACTTGGTAATTTTTTCTTGATAAAGACTTTATGACATCTCTACTCCCCCTCTGGCCCCACGGGGACATGGAATTCAGTTTGCAACCGACTGGTGCTTTGGGTGCGACTACTTTTGGGCGTTTTGTTTCTTATCTGGCCTTTGGAATTTAGACGCTAGCCGGCTTTTTGGTGCCTCCTCGATGGGCTTGGTGGCAATCATAGAGTTGGCATGGGAAATGCTTCTATCCACTTCTTGCTTTTTACTTTTTTTTTTTGTTTCATATGCCATTCTCCTCGTCCCCAAGATGGACTCTTTGCATATAGAAAATATATCCCAAAGACTTGTGATCCAACCTTGCTCCTTCCGTTTTTTGCGTCGGCACTTGGACTTTCGTCCTTTAGGACCGTGGGAACCTAATTTCACTGACTACCCTCTTATAGCATTTCATCTTGACTCTTGTCTATACAATTGTCTGTTCTGGCAATATTTGATACCTCGCATGTTGGATGGAATATGTTTTCTAGGCGCCCACGACTCTTACCCAGCGTGCCGAACCCTGATCCTACGCCGGCACCAGCGACTGCGCCAGCGCCTGACCACGCTCTGGGTTTCACCGATATATATGGCTCCCTAACGCCCCGTCAGATTAGCATCATCAGTATGTCTCACTGCAAAGATATCTGATCACGCTAACATGTTGCCCAGCCATCGGATCGGCCATTGGAACAGGCTTGATGGTTGGAACCGGAAGAGCGTTGTCCATGTAAGAACACCACATGCCATGGGTTCATCTTTGTGTGGAATATTTGTCAATAATGAGCCCTACTGATTTTGCACAGGAGCGGAGTGAGTAAATTCGCACCGCTTCACCAGTGTGCAGAAACTGATCCATCACAGCCGGCCGCTATCCTCATTTCATACACCATCGTTGGGTTTGCAGTCTACCTTGTCCTCTCTGCGTTGGGTGAGGTAGGCTCTTGGTTACCGAAGCCATACACCGTTGCAGACCAGGCTGTACGATTCTGTGATCCTGCGCTCGGGTTCAGCTTGGGTTGGATGTAGGTCGACCGGCTGTGCTGGTCATCGTCCAAGGGTTGGCTTTGCTAACCCCTCCAGATTTTGGCTCAAATATGCTATCGTGACGCCTAATCAACTCACCGCTGCGGCATTGGTGGTCTCCTACTGGGTCGATGCAGAGCATGTCAACCCCGGTGTCTGGATCACGATCTTTCTGTCGATTATCGTTGCTCTCAACTGTATCAATCACCGCCTTCCGAGTCGTATCGAGTTTTATATGGCTTCGTGCAAGCTTGTTGTCATGCTTGGTCTCATGATTTTGTCGACTATTATTGCTTTGGGTGGAGGACCAGATCACGATCGGCGAGGCTTTCGTTACTGGTCTTATCCTGGGGCGTTTGGATCTCATCGACATGATGGGTTGATTGACAAGTTCTACATCACTTGTTCGACGATGTCATCTGCTACGTTTGCATACATTGGAAGCGAGCGATCTGGGATGTGTCATTTCCCCAATGTCCGCAAAGCCACCTCCCGAGCTATCAAGAATACGTTTTATCGGATTCTGGTGTTCCATCTCCTAGCTATCACGCTACTGGGAATGATCATCCCTCAGGACTCTATTTCCGTGGCCTTCTACAGTCGAGCATCCCACGATGCTGCCGCATCTGCTTTCGTGGCAGCATTGTATCTCGCCGGCATCTCAGTGCTACCGGACTTTCTGAATGCGTGCATCCTGGTGTTCGTTCTGTCAATCGCGAACTACGACCTCTATCTTGCAACGAAAGCAATGTGTGATCTCTCTCTGAAACGCCGAGCCCCAGCCTTCTTGTCACGAACTACCCACAGAGGCGTACCCATCTACGCACTGGGGATGTGCTCGCTGCTAGCCACATTGGCCTATCTCAACGTAAACCAAGACTCGACCCTTGTCTTCGGCTACTTCGTCGACATGGTCACAATGCTCGGCCTACTGACGTGGTTCTCCATTCTCGTCACCCATATATCCTTCGTGCGCGCGCGAAAAGCCCAAGGTGTACCCGACAAGTCCCTAGCCTTCCGTGCTCGGTTTGGACTGCCTGGAACCTGCGTTGCATTGGTGCTCTGCTTGTTTATCTCGGTAACTATCGTCTTTGACTCCTTCAGTTTTGACTCTGGTGAGAGGAGGTTTGATGTCAGTTCCTTCATTGCGTCTTATATCAGTATCCCTCTGTACATACTGCTCATGGTTGGGTACAAGATCGCTGTCCACAGCAAGCATGTCAACCCCAAAGACGTTGATCTGTGGACGGATAAGAGTGGGCCTGAGATTTCGGCTGGTCAGGGACAAGTGAGGTTGACTGAAGTTCCTCCTTCGTGCTCGTGACTTTTTTTAATATTGTATTTTACACCATGGAATTAGACGCTGCTGCAGACTGCACAGCAAGCTTGGCATCGTGATATGATCTTTTTGTGGGGTAGTCTATTGATTCTCTACGCATGGAAGATACCAGAGACCAACGAGCAATTGAATCTTCATGTCATGCTAGAACCATCTGGAGTATCTTTGTACGAGTATACGAGTAGGGGGGTGAAGGCTCAGAAATCAGTCGAAGCCCTGGAGCTGACAGCTGTGAAGGACGCTAAAAATACGTGGTTACCCGAGTTAACAGCTCCTTTGCATAGCAGCCAAGCGATGAGAGCAGTCAATTTGGTCTGACCTTCCTTTCATTGGCCTGAGAATTGCTTTTTGTTGCCAGCAACGTGCCTCAATTGGGCTATCCTCGTTCTAGGACGCTGGGTGAAACCCATGCAATTTCGTTTGTTTACCCCCGCGACAGTCCACACATGAGACTAATTACTGCAGCCAACTCACTGCAGTCAGTTCTCCCAAATGTCCCACAGTCCTCAATGTCCCGAGCCCGAGTAGGGACTGTGCGCCATGAATCCAACAACCCCCAAACACCGCAAACCCAGTTTCCACCAGTATGTGAAGGACCTGAATGACACCTTCGGACTGGAAATTCCACTTCCGGGCTATGAATCGCCTTCCGTGCGAGAGAAAAACACCACACTCCCATACCAGGTCTACAAACATTTGCGCCCGTTGTTCTACAATGCCAAATTCCAAGGCTCGCTCAAACCAGACTTGGAAGAATGGGTGCGCGGGAGAGCCGGGCTACTCGCCCATGGGAACGTCACCCCGCTTCCAGCCCCCACCCCGAACCAACGCGATGAGCGCACGCAGTACCTCTTGAAACTGATCGAGGACGAGGAATACCTGATTGGTCATGGTCGTCAGGAAAATGCGAAAAGGTTAGCCAGTGATCCGTTGGGACAGGTCAGGGGCTTATCGCGAAAAAAACGAAGGATCTCCGATGATGAAGATGATTTTCATACTGCGCCTAATTCGCCCTCTAAGGAGTCCGCTTCGCTGCAGTCGCCTCTTGGAAGGTATGGAGATGGAGCCCCGCAGCTGCCACAGATGGCAAAGGCACGGACGCAAGTTTCCGGTGGCTCTGCGGCTTCGAATTCGTTGGCGGCGCCTGATGGTCGGGTCACGCCGAGGAAGAGTCAGGAGTTCAGTCGTGCGCCAGCGAAGTATTCGGCTACTTTCCCTGTTCCGCCGAAAGTGCAGGTCAATCAGTCTGTGAGAGATCGTGGGGTTCCGAAAGTGCTGTCGAAGCCTCAGCCGGGTCCTTATTCTCCTGCTAGAGTGCAGGCGAGTGCTCCGTCGCCATCGAAGGCGCCTGGAATCTTTCGATCGCCGATTCGAAACTCGCAGGTCTGCCAGCCAGCGGAGGATGATCCGAAGTTTTCCCAAGCCTCTGTCTCGCCGTTGAGACAGTCCACAATTTCTGCATGGATTCAGAAGCAGAGTCCCACGGTTGCTGCACCTCCGAAGGAGAATGAGGATGACACTTTCGAGTTCGAATTCAAAAAGCCTCAATTGCTTGACAGGCTGACAGCGGCTTCGGACGAATCGAAGTCTAATCAATCCCTGGCTCCTTCAGTCGCTCCCAGTTATTCAACACGAGCGTCTTCTCTAGTTGGTATTTCCAACGATACCACCATGGAACAATCTTTCGATACTGTCATGACCGAGTTCTCTGATCCATTGGACACACAGTCAACGACATACGCCGACTCAGTCGTTGATGTGATGACTAGCGAGGAGATGATCAAAAGCTTCGACGCTGCTACTACTTCCATGATGGTCAATCATGACCCGGTTGAAACGAAAGAGTCTCTGAAGCAAGAGGTTCTTAGTGAGCTGCGCTCTCATGGCCCATTCTCACTAGAAGGCTCATTCTCAACCAAGATCCCGTTGCGATTCCGGTACGAGCTTGAGCGAGTTGGCCGCGCGTGGGGCGTCCCTTGCAACAGAATGCTTGTCGGTGATCATGTCTCTCATGACACCTTGGATAAATTCTGGACTTGGATCAGCGGACATAATCAGAGGAATAACCAACCGCTTCCAGAAAAGTCATCTGCCCGAGCCTGGGATTCTGCTGTTGACAGCTTCAAATCAAAGAAGCAATCCGAGGTCGTGATTATGTCCGGAGAAATGGACTGGTGCGATGAGTCCGAGCCGGGTATTTTTAAATTAAAATTGAATCCACTCAAGACGGATCGAACGTGTCGGTTTCATCGAAGGTTCGGATCGGATCGTTTCTTGACTGTCACTATTCCTGCGCCCACTCGGCCTCCCAGGCATCAGAAGACTGATCCTTCAGTACTTCGAGAGTGCTTGGCTACGTGGCTTACTCGGTATGATCATTCTTGTCTCGGTCGCAAGTGGCGTGCATTTTATGTCGAAGAAGTGAAGATGAAGCGTAAAGTCAAGGGTGAGCCGCGGTTCCGTGTTGAGTTCTTTGCCGTTTCGGGTGGAGATTTTGAGCCTTGGTCTAGAAAGCTTCTCCCGGCCATATCTGCCCCTCGATTGCAGGGCGAAAAGCCCACGCCGATGAGTGTGGAGAAGCTTTTGGAGTGGCATATGCCCAATGCAGACAATGCGAAACAGAGCAATTGTAAGCTCTTCCAGCGCATTTCGCTTGGTCTTTCGAAGACGTTTGATACGGTCACTCTGAAGCCGAGCCAGGTCCTCCATCTGAAAGATGTTGAGGGTCGTCCCGTGATGAATGACGGCTGCGCTCTGATGTCCAGGGCGCTTGCGAATAAAGTCTGTGATTCTCTAGGGATCACCACTGCTACGCCGAGTTGCTTCCAGGGTAGAATAGCAGGTGCGAAGGGCTTGTGGATGGTTGATCGTCACGAATCTAGCATTGACAATACGCGAAGAGATTGCGGGGACGACGACATCTGGATCCAAATATCCGATTCCCAGCTAAAGATCCACCCTCATCCGCAGCAGTGGTTTGGTCCAGTTGACAAGGAGAAGCTGACCTTTGAGGTTGTGAATTGGGCCAAGGCGCTGCATCCTGTCGACTTGAACATTCAGCTTCTTGGAATCCTTCAGCACGGCGCGCCTGTCAAAGAATATATTGCCCAGCTGGTTCGTAACGGCGTGCAGCAGCTCTACGACGACTTCTTAGAGGTTCTCAAATCCAATAGCCCTGTCTCATGTCGCGCTTTGCTTCAAAAGCTCAGACCCTGCGGAGACGACCCAACTGGTAAAGCGCGACGCCTAGACCAATGGACGGCGAACGAGGCAGAGTCCATCATCCGGTTCTCGGAGGCTGGATTCCCTCCTAGAGATTTCTACCCGCTTCGTATCAAGATGCGGAAGTATCTCACGTGGCTTCTTGAACGACAGGTAGAAGAACTCAAGATTGAAGTTCCTCTTTCGACCTATGCCTATTGCATTGCAGACCCATACGGCGTGCTAGAAGCAGACGAAGTTCACTTCGGCTTCTCTAGTAACTGGCGAGACCCGAACGGTCAATTCGAGGACAATCTCTTGGACGGTGTGGATGTTCTCGTCGGTCGACTCCCTGCACACGTCCCTTCAGACATTCAGCGTCGCAGAGCAGTCTGGAAACCCGACCTACGCCATTTCAAAGATGTCATTGTGTTTCCTACAAAAGGCAACGTTCCACTGGCGCACATGCTATCTGGTGGAGACTATGATGGTGATACGCCGTGGATCTGCTGGGATCCGATGATCGTGCAGAATTTCCGCAACTCTCCGCTTCCATCTGAGTATCCTCCTGATCACTATGGCCTTACCAAACACTCGGTCCCAATGTCTCAGTTGAGAACAACGGAGGATTTCCTACAAAGCGCATTTGATTTCAACCTTACTACCTCGAGCCTTGGTCGGTGTACTGTGGAGCATGAGAAATTGGCATATGAGGAGTCCATCAACTCCGCTAAAGCCAAAGAGTTGGCTTGTCTGTTGAGTCATCTTGTGGACAGTCGCAAAGGAGGAGTGCAACTTTCAGAGTCCGCGTGGCAAGCTTTCAGGAAGAAGCTGAGTCCTCAACTTCGTGGTCTGCCGGCCTATCGACCAGGTTCAACTCGCAAGCCCAAGATTTCGAATATTGTCGATTACCTCAAATTCGAAGTCGCCACGTCGGAACAGACTAGAATTTTGTCGGGTCTGAACGACGCATTCCCCGAAAGTGATGTCCAAGAACTCGATAAAGATCTCATTCAGCCATGGAAAGACGCCAAAAACGCCGTCGCAGAAAAAGGCAAGCACTATGAGAAATTGCAAGCTGCACTCGAGGGGATCCAGACATCGATCGGCAAATTGTACGACCAATGGAACGCAGGCAACGCGACTAGCGAGAGCTTCTCGGCTCTCTCCCGCCAAGCAGTCGAAAGTGCCAGCGCCATCCCTCCCCGGAAAAGGGCAGACATCCGCTCATCCATACTTGGCAATCCAGTCACGACGAATGGGTCCGTGTGCTAGCTTCATACACATATCAAAGATACCCGCGGACGGGGTTTGTTCTCCATGCGTTCGGCGAGACGCTATGCCATATTAAGGCTTCCTGCAAGGCCTCTCGTCTGGTCATTCACGATGTCCTTGCGACTTATCGGGTGAACCAGAAAATGGTATCCCATCTTACTGCTACTGAGGTTCCTGGGATCGAGCCTGACATGGACTTGGATGAATACGAAGGTGGAGATGCGATTGAAGCTATGGTATCTTTTGAAGGGGACCTGGACTGGTTTGAGTGAAAGCCTTCCCCGGTTGATATGTACGAATTACGCCGTGATATGTGAATGATATGATCTGAGATACTCCGTATATGAGCCACACTTGCAAATAGAGTCTGAGAGTTTTTTCCACCTTCACATGCAAGGGCCTTTTGCCTAAACGCTTAAATTATCTGCCGGCAGGAGAGTTCGAAGGTTCTGCTTCCTGCAAAAGTCCACTGCTAGAAGGCTCATCACATGTTCTATTTTAGACTACTTTAGAGCCCGATCAGGCGGACAATCCCAACACTTTCATTAGCTTCAAATCACACTTGAAAGTTGCCCAACATTACAAAAACCCCACGAATCGAAAAAGATCTCACACGCCGGTAAGCAGATCGGCATATGACAAAGATGTTCCGACATGTGATAGGGCGGACCAACGTCTTCCGAGTATCCTTGTCCTAAAAGGGTACTATTAGGACTATATCCCAAGGCCGAACACCGTGCACAATACTCCGTACTCCTCATACGTGGAGAGACGTGGGATGTCAAGGATTCAAGGGGGATCCTTCGGTCTCGTATCCGAGCACCTAGCGCATGTTGGGGTACATGAAGTTCATCCTCGGTGCCTAGGTAAAGGTTTTGCAGTGCAGATTCCCTCAAGTTGAAGTAGTACGTTGTACTCCGTACGAGTTGCAAAGTTGCAAAGTATTAGCCCACACCGAAAATGTGATAGTTCTACACTGGTATTCGTACTTGTACCCCGTTGTACTCCACAAAGACACAGAAGCGATCAGCCCAAATTTGCGACTTCTCCGATATTTTTCGGATCGCGGGAGTGACATGTGAAGTGTGGTACCTACGATGTCATAGTGTTTAGTATGGGGAAGACAAGTACCTGAGATTACCTCATCTTCCTTCCTAATATGGACTAGTGGGAATATTGAAGTGACAGGCGCTTTTTCACGTGAAAGCGAGTTTGTCCTCTGAAATGACCATGGAACCGAAGCAGAGCGCCACTCTGATATCACCTCAGAATGCTTCCATGATGGATCGTTCTCGACGAGCCGCCAGTGTTTTATCGATGGACGACCTTGAAGCTGCGCAGGCCCTGGAGGGGCTACGCTCCGGTATGTTCTTTCTGCTCTCTGCTCTCTGTCGCTCTAGCTGCTTTGGGATCGCTGTGCGACGGACTGGAACTGATTTGGAACTATTGAACTACAGATTTCGGACAATCTCCTCGAACATCACGACAATCACTACCCATCGCTTCACCAGACCCACCACCAGAGCCACTCTTGTCTCTGCTTACATCTTCCCACCCTCTTATCTCCTCTGCCATCAGCGGCTCAGTCTCGGCCTATGCCACGTCCAAATCATACTCGCCCCGATTCAAGTCTGGTGCCGAGTTCATTGAGCGCAATATTGGTTCGCCTGTCGCAAATACCGTCGGGACGGTAGGTCGCAAGACTGGCGTTGAGAGCGGCTTACGTTGGGCGCTGCAGCGACGAGATTCGACCAGCGAGGACTCAACTCAGACCAACAAACGACGTAAGATGGATGGCAATGTTTCGCCGAGGACGTTGGATGTCGAGAGGGGACAGAATGGCTCGGCTCAGCCGACGCGAGCGCGCAGTCCTTCTGATCTCTCCATGGCCGAGTCGCTACCACCTTACGATGAGATGAGGTCGCCTCACTATGAGGAGAAGCCTGGGCGACGTGCCGAACCGACATGGCAGAGCAGACTCGTCATCTCAACGTCGGGGCTGGGAGTCGCTATGAGCGACGAATCCTTACGAAGCTTGCAATACTGCCTCACCTGGCTTCGATGGGCCAACAGACGATTAGGCAAATCCATTGAAGCACTCCACGGTGCTGTGTCCGAGTGGGAGAATCAAAAGGCTGGACAACAGAGCATGTCCCAGACGGACGTCGAGGCTGGAGACAGCCGCCAGGAGAATGCCTCGTTGCTCATTCAGCGCATCCAGACTGTCAAGGCAGATGTCCTCTCGACCTTGAAACAGGTCGTGGATATCGTCTCCAAGTACGCTGGAGGTGCGCTGCCAGAAAATGCCCGTCACCTCGTGCGTCGCCACTTGACGTCTCTGCCGCACCGCTTCCAGGTGGCATCCACCTCAAATCCTCCCCCAGATTCATCCGCTGCCTCGTCGGATGCCAAAATCAGTGCTCACCGTATTCTGGTTCTGGCACAAGAGGGCTTGGACATGATGGCTCAAGTCAGTGGCGTTGTCAATGACACATTAGTCAGTGCTGAGCACTGGTGTGAACGACTAGGACGGAAGCGACCTGAGAATGGAACTTCGTCCGATGACCCAGAGAAGCAGAGCGAGGCTGCTCCCGGCGGCCAGGCTTACGGCGTGGATCTCAAGCCTCCCATTCTCCCGGAAAACGCTATCCAAGATGACGTTCAGATGTCTGGCATGGAGAAGGCTTGATATCTGCTTATACTTCACAGTACATCCTTCAATTTTTCTTTCGGGCTCTCTTACTCTGTCATTTCCGCATTATCGCATGTCATCTTTCATGTCTCTTTCTTTATGATTGATATCCTCTTTTGTTGTTTTCGCTCCGCTTGGGTTGATGGGAAAAATCTTTGGAAATTTATGGTGTATTTTTTGTTTTTCTTTTTTCAAGCGCGCGATGGGTTCATTTCGGACGGGCTCGGTCATCCTGCTATCTAGTTATGGTTATGGGTTTCTTTATCTACGCAAGAGGCTGCTGGCTCAAGCTGAATGAATGCAGGCTATTCATCAATTCATATTCTCCAGCCCTAGGGTCTCTGGATACCACGGTTGATCAGCGTCATATTCCTCGTAGTTCTATGATTGAAACCCCAGCCGACTTTGAAGTTCCACATGGACATTAAACGTCCGGCAATGCTTCACTATTCACGTATATTATATCACATTCACTGCTGAAGCCGTTGAATTGGGTGGCAGTGGTACTCGTGTAAGCTAGGAATTGTCAGTGAAAAGCAAGATGTCCGTCTTTGAGAATACTCACCTCCCATGTCTTTATACTTGAACCAATCTCCGACTTTGACCTCGTTTTCCAAAGAGACTTCACGTGCCACACAGTCTGTGCTGTCACATGTAGGGCCCCAGATCGAGTAACGGTGCTCTGTCGATTTGGTCATCTCATTCCCCTTTTCGCTTATTTCGCTTGTTCTAGGATTCCCCAAATTGGCGGCCTTGCTCTTCTTCGCTTTTAGCAGGTGAGGTTTCATAATTTCCTTCTCCATAATGACGTTCATGAAATTACCATAAATGCCATCGTTCTGGTACAACATGTCTGGAATGCCCGATGCCGCAGCGCTCCCAAGCTGGCGCCGCCTTGAGATCACTCGGCAGACAAGAGTATACACACTTCGAGCGTAGAACCGGCCCGGCTCTGCGACTACTGTTGTGCCAGCTGGGAATTCGGCTCGGATGGCATCTCGGATTATTGGTGCCATGGACTCAAAGCAGTTATCTTGGAAGCCGCCACCGATATCAAGAATCTTGGGGTGGAACCCTAGACGTTCAGCCTGTTGAAACACCAAGCGTGCATCTTTAATAGCGTTGCAAAATGAGGCCGGGTTAGTCGCACCAGTACCTAGAAGGTACGATGTCAGCATACCTATGGATTTCCTTGCTGGGAGAGGGATCAAATTTCACATACCAACATGGAAACTAACACCAACAACATTCAAGCCGAGCTCCCACGCCCGTGCAAGCAGCTCCTCAGTTGTGTCCAGGTGTGCGCCGAACTTCTCTCCCAGGCAGATGAAAGCTTCTTCATCATTTGCATATATGCGGAGTAATAGTTGAGCATCCGGCATATGCGCCTTGATAGTATCTAGTTCATCGATATTATCGAACGTCGTTCGAAGGACTCCAACCTCTCTCGCAAAGGCCACGGCCGCGGGGGCCTTGCATGGATTCGCGAACAAGATCCGACCCGGATCGACACCGAGATTGAGCACCGCGCGCATCTCCTCAATAGACGCACAGTCAAATCCAGTACCCAGATCCGCAAGGACCTTGAGGAACGTGGGATCGCAATTACATTTGACCGCTAGTTATTAGCTATATCAGCTTACCGTTCACACAACGAATACATGGTACAAGAAACCGAGAGCAAGATTCAAAATTTCCACTCAGGAGTAACATACCATAGAAAGGACGTATGCCGGGCATGTTCTGGATCCAACGACGATGCTGTCGAACGATCTGGCCCAGATCAGCGACGAAAAATGGATCATCGCCGCCGATGGCGAATCGTTTGATGATCCGCGCGATCCGACTCTCAATAGCGAGATCGATTAGATCACCCGGTGCAGCTTTCCTGTATCCGTGAACGGGAATAGCCTTGTCGATATTGAAAGCCTGGCGGGGAATGGGGATTAAAGCCATAATTGCAGAAATGACTGGACTGAGGAAAATTGGGGTAGATAGAGAATTTTGTAACTGAAACAGCATATTCATGTAGTGACCGGTCAGACTATGGTACAAATATACGGTTCCCGACGGGGGTGAAATGTATAGATCGTTGCTACAAGTATGGGCGGAGGATTGGGCCTTATAGCGGCGTTCGCGCTTCGATCATCGCTTTGAAACTACTGGATTTGAAAACCAATGAAAAACAAGTTTGCACGCAATTGGAACGATCCATTACGTTGGATTTGCCGGCGAAGCATAAGCAAAAGAAAAAAAAGTCGCACGGGATGTCCATAAAGACCTCATTGAAAGCCCCGGTCAAGCCACATTAGAACCAATTATGTCTGTCTTCGGGCGCGTTCAGCTTGCGATTTGAGGGCTCCTCGTCAGAGGGAGACGCATGGGATAGCTAAGCTGCACGATTGAGTGACTGGGCCAGGCGATTGAGACATTTCTGCGCGTTTGGAGTCAAGTTCTAGCGAATGTGAGCTGGCCATGGTCAAGTTGTGGATTGCGTGAGGTGGAGTCACGATGAGAATTACATACGAGTTGGAAATAGCAATATGGAGCACGTACTTGCAGAGTGCCCAAGCTGTTAGAACAATGATATCGTCACACAAGTACGGAGTACACTAATGTCACTTCGACTGACTACACTCGTAAGTAGTGCAACTCTCCCGAAATCCGGACCAATGGGTTTAACAATGCTGGTATTGATGTTCCTGGAGGGGTTCTGTACGGGGAAGAGCTTCACAAATTACTGGGGCTAGTAAGTGGCTTTACGCAGCACTTGAATATCTGTTATGTTATAGAATCACAATTCAAGTTTTGACATGCAGGAACGATGGCCTCAATTCACGGTGCTGCGCCGATTTAAGTGGGCTAAACGGAGGAACTGAGCCCAACATGCACCTCACAACCCCACTGTTCTCAGCTTAATGGATCTTGTTCCACTGCAGATCGCGCTAGGGTCTGACTTTGAGTCGATCGTGCCGGGATCGGATGCGCAACATATGGTAAGCGTGCTTGGCTGTACTCGACTGTTCCCTTTGCGTTTGGCAAGTCACTTTGCAGCAGATGTGACCTGTAACTGGTCTACATGAATTGCTCGTATTGAGCGCGGTCACTCTGTTACTATTCGGAGTCGGAACGATCGGAAATAGGTCTCTTGAATATGGCCGTGCGAGGTATACAGCGATCCCGATCTGATTTTGAAGACGACCGAGAGCTGCAAAGAGCAACAAAAAGGAGAGAGGTAAAAAGAACAGACTACAATATTTCCGGAACCTGCTGGGTGACGCAGTGCAGAACCCCGCCAGTCAGCGGGATGGCGCTAGCGTACACTTGCCTCACAACTCGCTCCGGCACTAACGCTTGAAGTACCTCCAGCGCTCTTTGATCTCTCTCCTTGTCGCCAAATTTAGGGATGATGAGCCCGCCGTTGACAAAATAGAAGTTTACATAACTGGCCGCCAACTCTTCATCCGATGTCATCAAGCCTCGTGGGTCCGGTTCTTCAATGGTATGGATTTCCAACCGCCGACCCTTCGCATCCGTCTCGCGACCCAGGATATCCCGGATCTCCGCAGAAAGTTCCTGCCACAGCTCGATCGAAACTGCGTGAGGCTTGGAGTAAGCGATTACCCCAGGACTTACGAACCTCGCCTCAGCGTCCATATGCACGTCGGTAATGTCAACATTGCGCCGGCCGGGGAACCAAATGACCTTGTCAACCCCGAGCAACCGTTTCAATTCCATCTCAATGTCAGCTTTGGTCATCCCCGGGTTCCGTGCTTCACAGACGATGCTACTCTCTGTGATTAAGAGGGTTCCGTCGCCGTCCGTAACGAGACCGCCCCCTTCCGCGCGTATCGGTGCGTCAATTCGCTCAACTGGCACAGGCTCGCGGTCATGTTCAATTACCCACCGTGCAAAGTTTGTATTCTCTTGTAGTGTCTGGTCGTTCATCACGGGCCACTGCTGGCCCCAGCAGATTCCATCGTTTTCAGGTTTCTTATCTCCCCATTCGTTGAATCGGAAGTTGATTGCAAAACGACGGTTTGGAAACGCTCCTGTCGTGTCACGCACGTACACCGGACCTGTGTCGCGGACCCAACAATGATTAATTGGGCATGGTATGAGTGTTATTTTCGGTGTGCTTGTGCCGTCGCCTTTGACTAGTGACTCGGCCAATTGAATATCTTCAGGTCGGACGTATAGCCGGACAGGCTCAAACTCGGCAATTGTCAAAGCCAGTTGGGCTAGCTCCTTGCATACCGCATCATACTGATCCGGAGGCAGAGAGCATCTTGATGGGAATCCCATTATCGTGGCTTCGTGACGCTCTGACTCCGCTGGGAAGATGTACCGGCCTCGATGAACTCGGGACTCATTGCTGCCCTTGGCATGGTCAAACGACAGTCGGGCCCACGGTCCCGTGTAGAAGTTTGACAGGAAATTTCGAACCCTCCCAAATAACTTCATGTTGGTGATTGCTTCCGAATCGGTCTCATTTTCCTGAAGCTGGAATTTGCTTCCTTCTTAAAGATTCAATGCGGCTGCTGCCTTGGGCCTCATGACCCCTTGTCAATCAGCTATGGACTAGTGTGACTATATGACCGATGTGACCGCTTTCGAGTTACGCAAGCTGCTCAAGCCATGTTTCTTTCGTGGTACGTCTCTCTCGAGCCAAGAACTGACTGATAAGCGGTTGTCGCGTGCACATCGATATTGAGGTCCAATGACAATGCCGACATGGTTGTCAGATCAAAGTAAGCACGAATCACCTTACAGCCATTGGTGGGTGGCAGATTGCTTGAAGAGATACAAGGAATGCGCCTCGGTGGGCTGACATCCAGTGTTAGCATGCATGAGAGACCTTGACTGAAACAAAGAATCATCACTTTTGTGCTACTGTCATTGTTCGCCCAGCAGCGGCTCTCGCTCCATTTCTTCGTCAGCAGATTCCGACCATGACACCTCCTCCATGCGACCACTGAGCCATAGTGTAGGCACTGCAGTCAATATTGACAAGACCCCTAGCCCGAGAGTCATCACTTTCCAACCGTATCGAAATTCCACAAATCCTCCCACTAACGGCCCTAGAGCAAGACCACCAAAATGGGCCATATTTTCCAGACTGAAGGCTTGTGCTACGGCACCCTTTCCACCGAAAATCCCAGGTTCTTGGGCTTCCATGTCATCAAGCACACGCTGCATCTCGATGAGCAGGGCAGGCTCACTGAGGTCGATGCACATTCCAACAATCACTAGTATCACGCAAAGGAGAGCTACTTGTGCTGGTGATTTTTCTTCCACTAAACGAAGACATACCAAACTTGGCGCCAGAATGACGAAACTGACAAAAGTGATGATTCGCGATCCAAGGCGGTCAGATAGGAATCCTGGGTAGAAGTATTAGGCATGAGTGTTGACGCAGCGTTGAGCCATGTGTGCTTACCGAAGAATGGTTGGAAAATGGCAGCTGAAGCACCAGGAAGAAATATCATACCTGCGCCCAGCACATCCCAATCAAACGTGTTTTGAACAAAAATTGGAAGTGTCTTAGCTTTAATTTAGCAAAAGACAAGCAGGGGCATAGTCTCAGACTCCTTACCGCATCAAAAGCCGAAACCACTAGGGCTCCAACTACGACAGCCCATAGACTGATGAGAATCCGTGGCTGTCTCAAAAGCTGACCCATCGCAAAGGTACCTTTCGAAATTTCCAAAGCAATATGTGCGTCTTGGGCTCCATTTCCCACATCACCAATTGCTCCATATAGCGGTTGCTCGGGGATGTATCCATTCTCTTGAGTTGGCTGTTCACCCTCACTGACACAAAGCCAGCGCTCAGCAATTCTCTTCTCAACAACGGCAAGTCGTAGAAAGAGGTCAAGGGCAAGAATGCCGAAGGCCATTCCAAATAGGGCATAAAATCCTCCAACCTGGTAAACAACTCCACCCAGCATCGGACCAGACATGAATCCCAGTGTCATGGCGGTGCCTATATACCCAAACATTTGACCGAGACTTCCTCGGTCCACTGCATCTGTCACGATTGAAAGACCGGCTACTGACACCATTGCTGTTGCTGCGCCTTGGAGAACTCTTGCGACAATGTACCATGCTATTGAGTGTGCAGCGGTGAATATCACCATTGATGCGAACAGCAACACCAGTCCAGACACGTATGGACCTTGGCGTGTGCCTGATGTATCAAGCATGTATCCAAAGACTGGACAGCACGTAAGTGCCGAAATGGCTTGCGAGATGAGGAGGACACTGTTCCAAAACTCCCCTACGTAGAGAGCAAAATGTTAGAGGTGACCGTTTGGATTTTGATGTTAAACAGTATCGCGTACTGTCTTCAAATACTACTCCAGCCCGCAAAACCAAGACATCGGGCATGACAGGAACTATCTGTAACCAGTCAGGAAAGGATTGAGAATGGCGGTAAAAGCATGGAATGTACCATCGCATAGAGAAAAAGATCCTAAGCAAGCCACCCATTAGCTATGAGATATCATAATTGAATTGATAAGCCCGAAATATTCACCGTAAACATAGACAGTGAGATCGTAGTCACGATAAAAGACTGCGAGGATCTAAGTGGCAGCAGCCACGGTCGCTGATCACGCAGCCTCAAGAATGGCTTCGACCAAGTCATGACCAAAGAGACCAGCTCAAGGTATCGTCTTGTAGAGTGGACGTCCGACAGGGAAACAATCCTGTGCGGGGGAAACGGTATGAACAACCGTGGAAGTTTTCCTTCGACGGAGGCTTGGGCGGGTGGGCCTGCTGTCCTTATTGTTTTATTTTGTAGCCGCTGTATGCAGCTCAGAGTTGAATATGCATTAGTGGGTGCGATATGGCAACGATTATCGTAAGAGGGGCAATGTACTCGCGAGTAGCTCCAATTACAATCCGGTGTTGCGCTACTTCCTGTAAGGGAGATCCGAGCATCACTTAGTGCTTCCTGGGGCAATCCGATAGATAGACTTGGGTGACGTTGTCTTATGCATTATAGACTCGTCATCTAAAGTTCAAACAAGGATGTCGGTGTTTATGATAGTTGTTTGGATGTTCGGTGAGTGGGGTTGTTAATCTCGACGGCATCGGGGGCGAGGAGGAGGCTTTGGGTCCAGAAAGCACAATGGAGTGAACATAAAGTTAGATATGCAGATTTATTATACAATTAAAAAACATCATTAATTTCAATTCCAGTTTCCGTCCAACAAGTCGTGTTAGATGGATAGGACAGCGTTGACATTCACCAGTCTGCATTAATCATGGTAGTCTATTTCCGTGCTTTTAAACTGATGGCCGATCTACTGAGTTTCTCGTATTCTACGGCACATCAATCATACAAAAAAAAGGGTTTAAAGAAGTGTAATTCGAGATCTGGTGACATCGGCGTCGCCAAGCCCTGACTGTGGGGACCCACAGTGTGGGGCTCGGATCGCGCCCACGGAACCTATAAAACTTTGTGGAGGTTATTTCCACTGTCATTACTGCTCCCAGGAGTGCCTGCTAAGACTTGATCCATGAATACCCAGGTGACATCAGAAGGTGGCTTGGTTATGAGAAAGGACAACGTACACTTTTAGGCTTCCTTTTTTCCGCGAAATTTCGGTTTGTCGGGCCTACGGGTGGGATGTGATCGACTCGGTTATTTGATAATTCATGGTGAGATAGGTGCTTAGAAAGATAGGCGCATCTTTGAGAATGGCAGGCCAAGCAATGCGTCATTTGGATGCAGGGCTGTTCTATATGGGCAACTCCCAAAGTTGGTATTGAGTTGAGGTAAATTTCTAAAGGGTCGTCCATGACAATACGCGAAGGGTCGGTCTAATTGGATCGGGATCGGATTTGGATGAACTTTGGGAGCCAACTGCAACGAAGTCCCGGAGCCCTGCAAGCAATCATTGGGTTTAGACATGCGATTCCGAGTTTGGGACAGACAGTGCTTGATCTACTCTTAAATGGCCACGGATCTATGAATGACACTACTGGTACGGGATTGTTTGAAAATGCAATGGATTTTATGCGAAACTAGAGATATATTATGTCACTTCCTCATGAAAGGTGACGAAGTGACAGAACTGAAAAAGGGAAAATCAAAACAAAAAGAAAGGTATGCCACAGTGTCGCTGCCATTTTTCCTCCATGCAAAGCTGAACCGCAAAATGGCGAGTAGCTTAGAGAATGGAGCCAAGGGCAACACAGGGGAGGCCGGCGCCAATGAGGTCGTTGTCGGCGTTGGAACCAGAGTTGGCGCAGCAGGCAATGTTCTGCTTGCACTTTTGGTTGACAATGTCCTGGATGGGGATACCGATGATGGGGATCTGGACATCGAGCTTGGAGCACTGGTCAAAGATACCAGCACCGGAGGCACCGGAGCCAGCACCGATCAGGTTGGAGAGGGTACCGCCGAGGATACCGGAGTTGACATCGGTGGTGTCACCGGCGTAGACGGCCTTGTTGCAGCAAGAGAGCTGGGCCTGGTCACCACACTTGGACTGGGCCTGCTTGACGGTGAGGTCGCCGGGGACAGGGAAGCGAGGCTTCTCGTGCTGGGCCTCAGTGGGGGCAGCGGCAGCGAAGGCAGCGAGGCCGAGGAAGACAGCGGTGATGGAGAACTGCATTTTGAATGTAGAGGTATTAAAGATTAAAATCTTGTAAAATATAAAGAGTGGTTTGAAGGTTTGGAAGATAGAATGGTAGAGAGAGATATAGAGAAGTAGAGAGCTGATGGATAGAAAAAAAATCGAGCACCGAATGCGCGCCTTTTATCTACAAATCGCCCTGCTGCAACACGAGGTGATCTGCGGCTGTTCATAGTGAGGACCAAAAACAACAGGCCCATATTTGCTGGTGGAATGCCCTACGCAAGGGCTTGCTCCGACTCTGCCCTGGTTTGATCTACCTCCTAGCAATTTCATTGGCTACTCCTTGATTCCGGAATTTTAAGGTCAATTAAACGTGCCCCTTCAGTCCTCGCGACTCACGAGCCCTGCATTCCGCCCTGCTTTTGGTATCCGTCAAGGCTACGCTACTCCTGAGTCAATTGTGAAATTGAACGGTTTCAAGGTGGGAACCACATTTCCACACCTGCAAGCCTCACGCTATGGGTCTGTAAATTTAATCAAACTTGTCTCTGCTATGCAGTTTACAGGACAAATTGTAGGATGTGGGCCATGGCTCAAGATCGAGGGGCTTCTAGAACTGCTGCAGGGCATGTGCAAGCCCTACGGCTATCCTCCGAAGAATTCTGTCCAACCAGATCGATCTATGGATACCTTCTGTCCCTAGGTAAGCCAAGCAAATGCTTGATGTCTGTGGCGCTTGGGGGCGCTTTTGGCGTTCTTCGGAAAAATAAAACCGTCCGTTGCCATACGATCATCATATTGAATCATTCCGAAGCATCTGACGGCATAGGATATCTGGGGGCAGAAGTTCTACGTACGGCGCACATCGTATGCCTACTTTATCCGGGGTCTGATAAGATCCCTGCCTCCCTGATAGTCCCACTTTACTGCGCTGGAATCGCCCATGTCTTGATCCTCGGGAATCTATGATCGACGCTCCCCTGTGGATCCTGCTCACATCCGACCTCTGGCCCTCGTCCGGACATAGCTTGCAGTGTTACGATGGGCAACCATGCTGATCTGCGATCTTTTTCCTTGATGCAACTCCGAATAGCTCACAGGGACTGAATTTCCAGGTTTATTGAAGCCTCGCTACAGATAGATATGCTTCGGGCATACTTTTTGGTCATGTTTAATCTAACTCAGAATCCTCCAGGTAATGTGAGTCAGGCTCTAGGTTCTAGGATGGAGAATTTGAGGATTGAATAATTTGGTTGGGGTCAGAATCAATGGCATACGCCGTGAAAAGAGTTGCACTTCGTAGTACACAAACAGATTGTAGATCTTCTTGCCGGATGCTACAAACAGATGTATTTCAGGTATGCTCTAGTGCTCTAGTACTCCAAGTCACGGAGGTTGCCAGAGAGCTGGAAGCTCCATTGGCTTTGTCCCCTTCGCTGCCCACGGCGATTGTATCGGTCTCCCGAGGTCTGTAAGCTAACCTGCCCATGTGGGCAGCAATTTTATTTTGATTAGCAAGTGTCGCTGCATAGAGTTTCTCAATACAGACCATGTTATACGTTTCATCGGCGTTTGTTGTGTTTCTCGCTCTAATTCAACGCGATACGTTGCGTCCATGGATGCTCTTTCTCACTCTGCCCAGGGTCAATCTAGAAAGTGAGCTCCTTTCAAGCTTGGTTTCAAAGTGCTCTTTGCGGCCCTGGGACTTGGTGTAGTTATTATTCGGTCTATCGAAGTATAATATTCATAACGAACCTTGAGAGTGGGTTTCAAGGTATCAAGGTTATTCCAAGGAGTCCAAGCTTATACTTGTGGAGGTGGACCTTGGAGAGGTCAAACAAGTCTAAGGATCCTGGTGTCGCAAGGTTCCGATGTCGTTCCAAAGTTGTTCTCACTTAGGTTGGTTATATATCGCCGCACTCAAGCAAACCTCATCTTCGGATTAGGACCCAACAAACTTTCAAGTTTTGAGGACACAACCTAATAGGGGTGATAATATAAATGGAAATAGCATGATCTAAAAAGAACATTGTGATACTCACCACGAATGACAGAATGAAATAATTTGAACCCTGGAGTAGGTGCATTGCGCTGACTGCTTCCAACCTTGGAAACTGCCCAGGTGGGCTAGGAGCCGATAGCCCCAACGCCCCCAACCCATCGGTGGGCCGGGCCCAAGACCTCGGGACTCGACCCCCGCGGGTTGGGCTTTGGGCTCAATAGGCAGGTGCAGAAGTCTAAAAATGATATGACCTTAGCAATTACCTATGAGAATAAAGTGAGGGATATATTTTGATACTCGTCACAACAAAAAGAATCTTGCTTGGGCTAGCTTAGCTGTCTTTGAAGCGAAACAAAAAGACATCAAAGGCGTGGTAGAAATAGGCAAAAAAAGATAAGTTGGCCCACTGGCGGGATTGATCCACCGACCTCGCCATTACAAGTGGCGCGCTCTACCACTGAGCTAAACGGGCAACTATTATTGGTCATCCATAACTATTTAAATCTATGACTACATCATTTATCTGCAGATATGAATCAAAAGGAAATGTCCTCTGATCAGAAGTGGTAAAGTGAACTGCCCTAGAGAGAGGTCGAGAGAGGCTCAAACTGTTTTTTATTTATTTTCAGAATAGTAGGCACTGAGTCTACTATGTGTATACAAGGTGTCTGACAAGGTTATATATGAATACAGTACAACTGCGGAGCGCTGATATAATTAGGGATATTTAATAAATGCACTGGAAATACCAGCTGATGTGGTGTATCAAATGTAAACAAAATGGAACTCCATGCTAGAAAGCAGAACTCTAGCAAAAGCTCTAGCAAAAGCCAATCAGGCAAACTGGCCACACGCCAGCGCCACTTTGAAAAAATCCAACCAAACTCCAAAACTCAGCATATACAAGGTCTTTGCAAGTAGCAAGATTACCAGCTGGACAACTGTACAGTAAGGGGGAAGGGAACTCTTTGGTCTAACCAAAGAAAGCAATCCCTAATTCGTGACGGTCGTAAGCAACAAGATGCGAGGATCCGATCAAGTGCCATTGTAAGGCTGTGGACGCTCAATCTGAGCACTCTTGCGGTCGATCTGAGCGCTTTTACGCTCAATCTGGGTACTAGGGCGATCGACTTGCATGCTGGAGCGCTCTGCCTGCATACTGCGACGCTCTTCCTTGACTTTCTTCTTTTCCATCTTCTTCATGGCTTCCTGGGTGAGTTCCTGGCGGAAGAGGCGCTCGACAACGTCCTTCTTTCTCGTGCGACGGTCACCGATCATAATTAGTATACCACCGGTGATGTTACAAGTGATGGAACAGCACAGAATAACGGTGGTGAGAGTTTGGGATCGCTCTCCAGGTTTTTCCATACTCCACGTGCAGGCACCAAGAGCCATTTGGAGCAGGGAGTGCATGTCGAGGATGACGACGATGGCGATGAGGAAGCGCAGAGGGAAAGCGTGGTGTGTATAGGTTTCGTGAGGTTTGTAGAAAGTGTGCGACTTGGCGAACTTTTTCTGATGATGCATCAATCGAAGCTGTTGGCGAGCATCGAGGACAGAGAATTCGTGTTCATCCTCCTTGGGGGTGTCTCCGAATTCCACGTCCACATCCTTCTCCGGCTTCGAAGGAAGATCGTTCTTATCCTTGAGGCTCGGTAGAGCTCTCTTCCGACGAAGCTTCCATGTCAAAAGTGTGTAGTGGGCGATGAAACTCATATGATATGTATCAACGGCACGGAAAGGAGCAAGTCCATCACCCATAATGGCGAACAGGGCGACCAGAACGTTATCAATGACGTTGATAACGTATAGTTGTTTTCCGCCCACATTGATCCAGCCTGCACAACTTGTAAGTGTGATGAACACGAAGCAACAAGCTAAGAAAACTTACCAATCAAGAAAAGTACCCAAGCCAGACCGAAAAGTGTGATTAAGGTTGCGTACAATGTGACAAGGAAACCAAGCGCTGGGCCGTGTTAGTAAAGCAGTGAATTTTGAGCGAGAGAGATATCACTTACGCTTCCGCACATACTGTCCGAAGCCTTTCATGGAGCGTTTGAACTTGGAACGTCGAGAGTGAAGCATGTGTCGAACGTGATCGTTCAACTCAGCAAAGTCCTCTCTCGTCCATCCCTCAAGCCCATGACCCTCGGGCAGAATAGCGTAGCGGGGACCACGGTGTACAGACGACATGCTCGTTAATGGGCGGAGTTGTTCAAGAGTCGGACGTTGCTTGAGCTTCGCCTCCTCAGACAGGTCACCCTCATCCGTTGTGGTTCCCTGCTCTTCATCCGAGGAGTATTGCGGTCGGGTGATGGTATATGTGGGCATACGATTGATGAAGCCACCCAAATTCGGAATGAACAAAGAGTTCTGCACATTGGTAAGAGTGGATAGCGCCGAGACCTCGGGGTCTAATCATGTTAGTTCGATGTATGGGTTTCTTGGCGCATGAGCAGGACCTACCGATCACATCTAGCACATCCACCACATGGGACCCATACTCATTCGTCGGTTCTTCATTTTGTTGCGAAAGCGTCGGTGGGACACCCGTGACCGTTGAAGCCCGGTTTCGCGAGAAGCGATTCATCGCAGATTGGCTTGCCCGTCGAAGCCGACCCGGGGGCCGTGCTACCGCAGCAGGTGCCTCTGGTTGTTCTGTTTCGGTCGACTGGAAGTAGTCTCCTCCATCCTCCTGGGCGAGGTGGACCGGTGGCGGAGAGGTCACTGACAGGCTTGGGCGCGATGACTCCTCAGTGACTGGCATCATGCGCCCGGGTGTCGCTACCCTCGAGAGAACATCTGGCGGAGGGGAGGACCAGCGCCCCGGTCTTGGCTCCGAGCTGCTACGCCTTCGGCCGTGGGGTGAGACTTCATCCTCTTCCCTGGGAGGAGGAGACTGGATGGCCTGTCGTTCGATGGCAGGTGTCTGGTCCGCCGGTAGGTTCTCGGTGTTTATTTGAGGGATGGAAGGGAAGCGGGACAGACGGATGCTCGGTCGTCGCGTTCGTGAGCTGGATCGTGTGCGCAGCGTAGATGGGCCTGGCCTTGTAGGCGGAGACTCGGTGGGCTCTGTGGGTTGCCCCTGCGAGCGCTCGGGGTCCCCGGCCGGCTCGATGGGATCCATGTTGAAGCGACAGGATGAGCCAAAAGCACAAGGACTGAACTTCTCTTGAGATCTAACTGGTTTCCCCCTTGGTATACAACAATTGGAAGATAAGCTCTAAGGGGAAATGCAAAATGGATGACTCAGCGTCCCCATGGGAAATCTTGTTTTTTGGAGTGACGACCGCAGTGGACCTCCAAGTCCGTCAGTCTGGCGCTAGACTGTCGATCTTCATCCAATATTGGCAGTCTCCTGTGAGCACTCGTAGGTAGATCTTGGAAAAAAGTTGTCTAGTATATTCACTTGTTCTGCGCAGCCCTAGGGTCACACACAAGTCCAGGGTGGCAACGAAAAGTCAATTGTACATCATCGCGATCGGAATGGCTCCGGCCTGAATCCCCAGGTGTCGATATGGCATCTCAAGCACCTTACGCGGCCTATCGCAACCATCCTACGACGTCACCAAGAGCTTTGTAGATCAACGCTGATCGTAGCAGGGTTTTACCTCTGTTGAATCATGCTTGTACTGTAGATCTAATGGGTTCCAAGGTTGTATGTACCAGGTATAGAGTGGGATCTGTGCGTGTCTTGCCAAGGTTATAGTTATACATGATCACTTTGAAAATTCAGACTAGTACTTGGACTGGTACAAGCAGTGATTTTGTATTAAGGAATTGACTTAGATGGAGTACTCAATACTCCGTACTCCGTATCCCATACCTATTGCGATGGGAAAGCATGCCTTTTGTGTTCATTGGTGTAAAATATCTATATATTGCTTTTTAGCGCCCACCTGAAATGGGTCTGGAAGGGCCTCGGGAAAACATGTCATTTTTAAACGGGTGGATTAGATATAATTTTTAACAACTAATGCATTAAAGCAACTAAAGCTGCCCAGGTGCTGTCTGCATTGATTGGGTGTTTAATCAATTTAAAGCCATTGAGGTACTCAATACTCCGTACCTGTGAACAATGTGAGTGCAGTAAATGGTTGCCTTCGTCAAACCATGTAGATTTGTACGGAGTACCGCGTGGTAGACTCCGTACCTGCTCACATATCATATGATGTGAAGAAAGCAGTGAGACTCGAACTCAATCTGAGTCCAAACTAAGTCACAGAGACCAAGTCAGGTAAAATCGAGGTGTTCAAAAAGCATCACTTGTGCGTGTAAATGAACTAATTTTTTATGGCCACAGCAGTACAGAGTCACTACGGAGTATTAAAAGTAGCCCTGGAGGCATGGAGAGGTGGATCTCAAGGAAGATCAGCCTACGGGATACACCGATGTTATTTACGGAACATGTCACATATGCACATGTACGGTACCAGTTCCGGATGATGTGCAGCTAAACGTGAAAGTTGAAACGGTTCAGACTTGAAACAATGAGGGTAATTTCTCGTTGAGATGTGAAGTAAAGAAGAAGTTGAAGCTATTGATGAGTCATTAAGACCCAACCTGAAAGGTCTCCAGAATGACATCAGCTTGTTTACAAATTGAAATGGCGGGGCTTAGCTTGGGAAGCTGAGGGCCCTAGGGGATGACCCCCCCAGAGAGACTGCTGGGGGGGCTGCCGGGGGGCCCCTGCAGGGTCAGTCGCGGGGCCCAACGCCCCCAGCAAGCACCGATCGCAGGTGATCCGCAGGTGATCGCGATCGGAAGCTCTGACTGGGCTAGTGCCACACCGCCTCTCCTTTCCCTTTCCATCTCCTTCTTCCATCATCCTCTTTCCCTTCTCTTCAAGATCCAGTGAATCAAAAACTTCAAACCCATCTTCTCTTTCAATTGGTATCTAGGGCACGAAGCTACCCTGCTCCTCGCTCCTCTCCGTCAAGTTATATTTCAGCTGCAATCAACCCCCTCCCGACACTTTTCATCCCCACAAGCATCTCAACCATCAAGATGTCTGCCGTCGACGCACTTGCTGACTCCGTGGCTGCGACCACCATCTCCGACAAGCCCGAAACCAACGGTGTGACTTCATCTCAGGCCGCTAACGCTGCTGCCGCCAGCGCCGATGAGGGTCGCCGTCTTTACATCGGAAACCTCGCATACGCGACCACAGAGGAGGAGCTCAAGGAGTTCTTCAAGTCCTACACCATGTGAGTAGTTAAATATGCCGAGTGTCTCGCAAGCTGCCCCAGCTCGTTATGATCAGTCTGCGGGATACTCTCACTTCTACGGTTCATTCTGACTCCTGACTCTCTCTCAGCGAGACTACTTCGATCCCGGTGAACCCACGCACTAACCGCCCCGTTGGCTACGCGTTCGTGGATCTTGCCACTGCCGCCGAAGCTTCTGCTGCCATCGAAGCCCTCTCCGGCAAGGAAATCCTCCAGCGCAAGGTTTCCGTGCAGCTTGCCCGCAAGCCAGAGCCCGCCGAGCCCAAGGAAGGTGCCGCCAGCAACGGCGATGCCGCCAGCGGCGCTGAAGGTCGCAAGCGTGCTGGTGGTCGTGGTCGTGGCCGTGGCCGCGCCCGCGGTCGCGGTGGCCGTACTGGTCGCAGCCGTGCTGTATGTCAAGAATCCCTCTCCCAACTCGAATCTGCCCACATGGACTTTCTGGACTGGTTACTGACTATCGAAAAGGCCCAGGATGACCAGGAAACCCCCGAGGTTGCCGCCGGTGAAGCCCCTCTCGCCGACGCTACCAACGACAAGGATGCTGGTTCCGACGCTGGCAAGTCTCGTGCTGCCCGTCCCCAGAAGCAGCGTGGTCCTCCCGAGGACGGAATCGCTTCCAAGACCAAGGTCATGGTTGCTAACCTTCCCTACGACTTGACCGAGGACAAGGTTAGTCCCCCTTTCACCCCAAATTAACCCCAGTCCTCCATAGACTGACTTGGCCTGCTTGTTCCCCCACAGCTGAAGGAAATCTTTGCCGCTTATGAGCCCGTCTCCGCCAAGGTTGCTTTGCGTCCTATCCCCCGTTTCATGATCAAGAAGCTGCAGGCCCGTAACGAGCGCCGCAAGACTCGCGGTTTCGGTTTCGTCAACCTTGCCTCTGAGGAACTCCAGAACAAGGCTGTTACCGAGATGAACGGCAAGGACATTGATGGCCGCGTCATCGCCGTCAAGGTCGCTATCGACAGCCCCGGAAAGGAGGATGAGGACATCAACGCCCCTACTGATGAGGAGACCCCTGCTCCCGCCCAGGAGAATGCCGCCCCTGCTGCTGCCACCACCGAGGCTTAAATCACCCAACCACTATTACACAACCTCGAATAAAGTCTTCGCTGATTGGGTCTGGGATAGGAATGGTCACGGAGGACTGTTCAGGTATAGTCACGGTGGTTTGGCGCAATACACAGACTACCGTGGATATATTAGCTTTCATGGGATATTGGGGAAATGAGGAGGATTGATGACTTTTATCGGACGACATGGTCTTAGTTGATCATGCTGGGGAGCCTTCTTTGCTGATGTGAACTCCAGTCCTTAACGACTTTTTTTTTGCCTTTTGTATTGTATCTTAGCACCCATTTTCTAAACGATCACGATCTGCCACACTGGCAATTACCAAGGTTATATTCCATGAGTAGTTCCACCTTTCATTACTCCGTATACAGCATGGAGTAACTAGTATGCTTCGTAGTTAGCGTTCGGACATGACGCTAAGTCGGGGCGACCCTTGCCGATCAGAGGCAAAACATACTCGCGTCAATTGTTTACTGTCCTTCTATCAATTGCATCGCCTTTGTCCTCTGAACCTCGTCATTTTACCCGAGGGACTAAAATTAAGACACGAAAAAGGGGTAGACCAAACTGCAAAAGTGCCGAGTCGGTCAATTCTCGCGAGATCTTAGCGCACTCCGTCATTTGCATTCGCTACCCCCGCCTGGCCGCCTTGGTATAATCACTGAAAGATGTCTCGAATGTGGGAGGTTGATCCGGAGACGAAGACAAAGGTGTGATTTCGCCCCTAGCGGTGTTCACTGCAGGGTCACCGCGAGTATTGACATGTGGCACAGCTCCTCCAAATCTCCAAGACGAACGGAAATGACAGGTGCTGTGACTGCGGCGCACCCTCGCCTCAATGGGTACGTCTTTTCCCCTCCAACTCCACGCCATTGTATCGCTACATGCGCTACCCTGGATCGCACAGTACCGGGTTGTCATCTACAACTGCTAACCCCTCGCCCGCCATGGGCTGGTTCTCGAATAGGCTTCCCCAAAGTTCGGCACCTTCATCTGCCTTAACTGCGCTGGTACACACAGAGGTCTAGGCGTGCACATCTCCTTCGTGCGATCGATTACAATGGATGCCTTCAAGCACGCCGAAATCCAACGCATGGAACTCGGTGGCAACGAGCCATGGAAGACCTTCTACGACGAACACACCGTGACTGTATCGGAAGGCCGCACATTCGAAGACTCGACGATTAAAGAGCGATACGAAAGCGAAACAGGCGAGGAATGGAAGGAGCGCCTGGCGTGCAAGGTCGACGGCCGCGAATACGTCCAGGGCCAAGAGAAGAAGAATAACCCCTCGCGGTCGAGCACGCCGCTGAGCGTCGGTGGTAACAAGTCTACCGGACGAACTGAATCCCCTGCTGCTTCCTCTATCCGCTCGGGCGATAGCATTCGCGGCCCTACGACCAAGAAAGAGCAGAATGAGGCTTATTTCTCGAAACTTGGAAATGAGAACTCTACGCGCAGCGACGCTCTCCCTCCTTCGCAGGGCGGCAAGTTCACTGGTTTCGGAGGTGGTATGCCTGAGTCTTCTGCGAATGACAAGCGCTCTTCTGCCTTCGGGGGCTTTGGGGGCTTTGGCGGTTGGGGAGGAGGTGGTGGCGGCGGTGGTGGAGGACAGCCGTTCGAAGACCTCCAGAAGGACCCCATGGGAACTATCACTAAAGGATTTGGATGGTTCGCGTCAACAGTCGGCAAAAGCGCAAAGCAGGTCAATGACTCTTATCTCCAACCGACTGCCAAGCAGGTACGAGCTCCATTCAATGTATCCTGCCATCGGGTGACCCATATACTGACAAAAACATCCAGCTAGCTGAATCCGACTTCGCAGCGCAAGCGCGCATCCACGCCGCAACCTTCGGCCAGAATATGCAAACAGGAGTCCGCGGCGCGGCTGACCAATTCAACCGCTTCGTCGAAGGCGAAGATGGCCGCGTAGACGGACAGCGCGCTCGCGTTGAGCCTGAGCGCCGGGATTTCTGGGATGATTTCTCGTCTCTGGGTGATCAGGAAGCGCCCAATCACCGCCGTAGTGGATCTCAGCGCTCTCAGCGGTCTGATGTTGTTGGCACGGCTGCTATGCGGAAGGGCCCTGCGGCTTCTTCGTTGGCTAATTCTACACCTGCTGCTTCTGGAGCGGAGGCTGATAAGCATGCACCTTCGGCTACAGGTAAGGGGAAGGATGAGTGGGATGATAACTGGTAGTCTCTTGGTGACTTGAGACTTGTTTCTTGTGCCGTGCTTTCATGGCTGCTGTTATCTGTCTGTTTGCCTATGCTTGAATGTTTCACATATACCTTGTTAGAATCCTCTTTGACAGAGGTTGTCTCTTTGCGCTTTTCACCTACTTCGCATATAGCTTTCAAAAGGTTGGAGAGAGAGCTCGAGAGGAGAGCTTCTATGATTAGTCTATACGCCCCGAAGCCGAACTCGATATCACTCAAATTTACTCAGCAGCTTCAAGCCTGAAGAAGATTCCGGGATGAATTAAATAGGAATGATGTACATGCATGAGATGTTTCGATGAGATATTATACAAATGTTTCGAGTCAGTCTTGACTCGCCGCCAGCTTTTTCACGTCCTAGCCCCAGAGACACGAGAAATGTCCAATTAGAATGCACCTCTCAACTCCGCAAGTACCGCCTTCTGCCTCTGAGAAGACATGTTCTCGAAACGGTCGACACTCATGACAAAAGTGCCTCGACCAGCCGTCAAACTGCGCAAATGCTTAAGATATCCAACCATCTCCTTCAAAGGTACCTTGGCCGTGATTGTGCGCGGCCGTGTCACAGAAGCAGGGATCTCAACACCAACGGATTGCGTCTCGAATGGATCCGGAGGAGCATATACACGGCTCGTGTCGATAGGCGACAGCGCCTCTTCCTCAAGTGCTTGAGACGTAGGTGAGGCATCAGTGCCAGCCAGAGGAATTTCCTCATCGAGCGAGATGATGTGTCCACCTCGCGAAGATGAGATGTCATGCACAACAGATCCGAGACTCGCTTCGTCGACACTGATAATCACGTTCATCACGGGTTCCATCATCGTGGTACCAGCACCGGCTTGTACATCGCGTAGTGCAGCCATAGTCGCTTGCCGAGCTGCAGATGTCAATGCCGAGGTGGATGTTTCGTTTCCGAACAGGTCTGTCGCTGGATCGACGGTCAATGTGATGCGGGTGTTGTGCATTGGGAAAGTAAATTGCGGACCGCGAGCGAGAGCTGCCACGGCTCCGTTTTGCAGAGCGGTGCGGAACTGGACTAGATCCATGCCCGGTGGGAGAAGCGGGCTGCTTTCTTCCTCGCCGCGGGAAGATCGGTCGACCTGTAGGCCCGGAGCGCGAACGACGATCTGGTTTCCGTCGTAGGATTCAACGAGAAGGGTGTCTTGGTCCATTTGCGGGGCCTCAGCGTTCTCGTCTAGTTGTTCTGCAACTGCTGTGCAGCCTGCTTTTCCTTTGCGACCGGCGATCTCCTTGTCGAAGATCTTGGTAACTGGGTTTGAGACGCCGAGGGCAGATTCACGGTAGCCGATCTCAATGCGTCCCATGGTCGCCTTGGCCTTGAGATCGTTGATGAGTCGGTCGCGGGCGATTTCAAGGTGCAGCTCACCCATTCCGCTCAGGAGGGTTTGGCCTGACTCTTCATCAACGTTGACGTGAAGACTGGGGTCTTCGCGGAGGAGAAGCGCCAGGCACTCGTGCATACGCTTTTCTTCACTCAGGCTGTGTGGTTCCACGCTGGTAAAGAATACCGGCGGAGGTACAGCGATTGGCCGAAGCTGGAGACTGGTAAGTGGCTCCGGGGGTGTAGCTTTGTTGCCTGCGTAGGAGACGAGGGTATCTCCAGTTCTGGTCTGCTTGAGTCCGACCACAACTCCGATGTGACCGGCTGGAATCGAGTCTACCTCCACAGCGTCATTGGCATACATTTTCAGTAGACGTGGTGCACGCTCAGAGAGACTGAGGTTGGTATTGTACAGCAGACTGTTGCGATCCAATGAGCCTGAGTATACACGAACGTAGACCAGAACTCCTCTCTTTGCGTCGTTGACGACTTTGAATGCTAGTGCGCAACTTTGTAGCTTGCTGATAGCATCGTTGGAGGAGCTTTGTGAGGATGCAGACTTCTTCTTATGCTGTTTTCCTTTGTGTGAAACGGCAGCCTTCTCACTTTGTTGTTGAACGATCAAGTCTCCAGACAATAGGCCTCGAAGCCCTCCCTTTACACCACCAATGCTCACCTCTGGATCTGGGGCCTCGGGTGGACTAGGAAGAAGATCCACAATCGAGTCCAACAAAGGTTGCACACCCATGTTCCGGAAACTGGCACCTGCAAACAGAGGAATAATTCGGCTGCTCTGGTCTAACACGCAACGACGTAGACTCTGTATGAGATCAGCCGATGAAACAGCCAGATGATCTTCTTCGCATTCGAAGAACTTTTCGACAATCTCCTCGTCATGCTCACTGAGCAACTCCACTAACGCGATACGAGCCTTTCGCAACTCTTGCGCTAAAGCCGGTTCTTCCGCGTCCAATTGTTGAAGATCGAGCATTTTCACAGTACGGCCGTCCTCGCCTTCCTTCCATCGCAGCCCTTGGAGATGGACTGCATCTGCCACGCCAATGAAGCCGCCATCTCCCCCTGCGAACCAAGGAATCTGACAAACGGCTGGGTAAACACCCAAGCGAGAGCTCACTTCTCGTACTGTCCGACCGAATGCAGCTCCATCACGGTCCAGCTTGTTCACAAAGATAACTCTGGGAATCTTATATGTACTGGCCTGGTTCCAGACCTTTTCTGTTTGTGCCTCAACTCCAGCAACACCATCCAGAATGCAAACAGCACCGTCGAGGATACGCAGAGATCGCATGACCTCAAAGGTAAAGTCCGCGTGACCGGGTGTATCAATCAAATTGATAGTGTGTGGGTAAGAAGAGCGCCGAATTGGCCCATCCTGCTGTCCTGCCGGCGGAATTGGCTTTCCATCTACCTCTCCAGGAGGCCAGTGGAATGTGATGGCAGCAGATTGAATGGTGATTCCGCGTGCACGCTCAGCAGGAAGGAAGTCAGTGACTGTGGAGCCTTCATCGACATCACCAATGCGCCGCGTGAAGCCACTGTAGAACAACATGCGCTCTGTAGTAGTGGTCTTGCCGGCATCGATATGAGCGATGATACCAATGTTTCGGGTTCTGTCCAGCGCTTCGCTCTGACATGCTGCCGAGGTAGAAAATCGCTGTAGGTGTTTGTAGTTGGACTGAGAGCCTTTGGGTGAAGAACATATCATGCTCTTGATATTGGGATTGGTCCTATATAAGGCTGACCTCATACGGCACATCCCCGAAGGGAAGCGCGACAGTGAAGCTACAACCATTCCGAGGGAGAGGCACCCGTATGAATAGAAGGAGCAATTGATTTCAAGGCGACATCAGACGTATGCTTTTTGCCCTTGTTTATTGTGAAGAGCTGTTCGAAGCAAAGAAAATCGAAGCGCAAAGCGGACTGGGGATCGCGAGCCTTGGCACACGCATCTCTCCACACCCGGACACTTGCCTCTCTCCGACTACTTGAATTGTGTACCTCACCGCTTGCAATCCTCGGTTCTCTTTTATTACTTGCGTGTGATGCTTATTTAGGCAATTCTTCCATTGCCATCTTAATCTAAAGCTGTACGAGGTATGTCTTGACTCTCTTGAAGCTACCTGGCCGTTGCTGTGGGGGGTCTGATCTCCAGCCATCTGAATACTGACGCCTACGACAACTTAGCACCTCCCCCTTGTCAGCGAACCCGCTCCTTGCATCATATTCCGGACGAAATGGACTACTCCACGATAACCAACGATCCGGACCACCCCACGGAGGCTTCGCCCTGGGGTTCGCCGCGCGCTGAGCGAGGGACGTTCCCCACCTCCAACAATGACATCCCATCTTCTCCGCTGCCAGGGCAGGAGCCGTTCGCGGATCAATCTGGCCGGGGCCTCAATGGGGAACCGCAGTCCCCAGATCTTTCCGCGCAGCTCCAGAGCGCACAATTGGGAGATCCGGACTACCCCCAGGAACATTCCCCGTTCGCTGCTCAGCAATCCTTGAACCCCCAACAGCAGTCGCCCGCTCCCGCACACCATCAGACCGAACAAAGACAACCCCCGCGGCCTGCCGGGCCGACTTATAAGATCCAAGGCAAAATCACGGGTTTGGAGCGGACGGGCAAGAAAGACCCCATCCTGCGCTTCGAAGTTCACGTAGGTCTACCCTGTTAAGCAATCTCATACCTTGATCAATGGCTAATTTGTGTCTTTGTTTGACTACAGACCAACATCCCCAAGTTCCGCACTACACAATACCGTGATGTGCGCCGTACTCATTCCGAGTTTGTCAAGCTAGCAGACCACTTGGTGTCCGCCAATCCCGAATGCCTCGTTCCCGCTGTACCGTCGCCAGTCACACCCGCAGGTGCCGGTACAGAGGAAGACGAAATTCGGATCAAATCGGCAATGCAGAGGTGGCTTAATGTTGTTCTCAACAATGACGTGCTGATTCAAGATGACGAGGTCGTGCTCTTCGTGGAGAGTGACTTTGGGTATAGCCCAGTGCTTCGGATGAAACAGCCTGCAACTGGAGTGCGACGCAAGATGCTAAAGCAATTCGCACCACCACCCGATGACACCCCTGAGCTGCAGGCTGCTCGTCCAACTGCGAAGATGCTCTACCTGGGAACAATGGACTCAAGCCACAAGGTTGATCGAGTGGTCAAGGCCCGCCGTGGTATGTTAATTGAGGAGATTCTGCTCTATTCTACATTCAGACCAATTCAAACTAACTTCTTTCAGGCCTTGGATTAGCAGAATCTGACTTTGGTGTGAAGCTGGGTCAGATGCACGTCCAGGAAACCCACCCTGGCCTGGGCGCCGCCTACCGCAAGCTCGGTAAGGTCGTTCAGACCGTCGGTGATTACCACGCCGTTCAAGCCACAGCAGAAGCCACCACCCTTGGAGAGCCACTAAGCTACCACTCATCAGACGCTTTCATCGTGAAAGAGACCTTGACCAACCGGCACATTCTGCTTCGGGATTTACTACAGGCCCAGCAAAACGCCCGAAGCAAACGCGCTGCTGCTGACCGCTTGAAGGTCAGCTCATCGGTGCGCCCTGACAAGGTAGATGAAGCCATCAATGCCCTCGAGGAGGCCCAGAGTCACGAGGATCACTTGACCAAGCGTACTCAGCGTGTCACCTCAAACCTCCTCCAAGAGAAGCGCCGCTGGTTTGACCGAACCACTCAAGACCTTTTGTCCAGTCTGCGGGAGTACACTCTGCGCCAGATCGAAGCGGAGCGCCGCACCCTGGCAACTCTCGAGAGTGTTCGCCCCGACATTCGTGCCATTGATGCCTCCGGTGGTCTGAGCCGATTGGGTCGCGAATCTCACCCCACGGCTCGCCGGGCCAATGTGGCGTCTAGCCAGGGACCCAAGGGTGACTCGTGGAGTGGCGTTCCCCGCCGCACCGACAATATCGGGCGCAGCATGAGTGGTAGCTTCACTGCACCCTCGCTTGAGGATGATGACGAAACCAGTGGTTCCGGCAAAGGGCGCAACCGAGCCCCTAGCCAGGTTGGATCCATCGCGGAAGAGGATGATGACCGCCTTGATGCCCGAAACGCAGCTAGCCGGCTGGCCACCAGCACGTTTTAACCGGGCTCTCAGTATGCAATGAGTATGTACATGTAGCCCGGGCACGGATTTGTGATTCCCCTTTCTTTCTCTTTGTTTTTTGTGTTTGTGTTTTTCCATCATGTTACCTAAGCCTATAAACACCATGGGTTACCTACTGCTCTAAGGTCACTCTGAATACTCCATTATTATCACTCCCGCTGTAGCTATAGATACCAGTCACTAGCAGCGTGTTTCCGACATCCAATCTATTTACCTGCAGCCCAAGCCACACAAAGCCTCACTTGAGTGATCATTGACTCCACAAATCGAACTTTTGTGCCCCATCATCTGGCACCTCAAACCAACTAGCCTTCTCAGCAAGGAAAATGTGAAGACTTGGCTTGGGGATTTGCGCGGGACCCTCATTGAGCGTTCCAGCAGCCAGGCCCGTAAGCCCTGCCCACCGATCGAGAGTCATACTGACACTGGAGCCACATCGCGGACAGAAGCTACGCGTAGCAGTATTCGTCGCCCGGCGCTCCGTGGGCTTCACTTGCCATTGGATATCGTCACTCGCGAAATGTGCCCAGGTCTGATATGGTCCACCAGATTGCTTGCGACAGGTGCCACAATGGCAATTGACGAGACGTGTAGGTGGGTTGGAAGTCGTGTAACTGATGTAGCTACAGGCGCAAGATCCGGAGGTCATTGTGGTTGTTGGGTTCAATGATGACGAGTGCTGCTGTAGTGTTAACTCATATCCACCTTAACATCATACGAGGAACTCCGTCGGTTTTTGAAGCATCAACAACAGTGTGTCTGAGCTGAATACATACAAGTAAGGCGAATTCTCTCAGATGGACCAGGATTCCGGGAGGGTGTGCATGCAGAGTAGCGTCAACTCCCCGCATATATGGGTGATTTCAAAGCATAGCACCATAGCACGTAAGTTCGCTTTCGGGGCTCGTGATCAAGAATTTTGAGTTCTTATAGTCTTCGATCCCAGTGACTGATTTTTGGTCCTTGGAGTGTTTATTTTCACTGACACAGCCCTGGGGCGCTGGATATGAACATACCTGATCATTCCCAGTACTCAAGTCACCGGCTACGTTGGCGGGAGGTTTAACTAGTTGCCGTTGCCATTGCCCGTCCGGACTGGAGGATCCATTCTTTAGTCCGTAGCCAGGAAGAGATAACTCAACCTTGGAAGTCACGAGCAGATATACCGGAATTGAAATTGAGCTCGACAAATTATACCCCGCCGTCCTGATTGCGAAAGAAGTCAAAGAGAAAGCTGACATTGTATACTTCGTACCATGTGCCCCGAGGTCCAGATTCGCGACGCAAGATAATCTACATACTTTACCCACTGTGATAATTGATGTCTTTACCGCTCGAGTCATTTCCAAATACCCATGGCATACCAGCGTCGAAATACCATTGCAATTGATCCGTTCATGCTTCTGACACCGGTACCCGACCTCATAGTCAATGATAGGCCTGGAGGGCGCAGAGACACATGGAATGGGCCAACCAATCAGAATAACGAATTGAAGGGAATTGCCGAGCTGATTCACATAGCTTCCTTCTAACCTTTGGCATCGCAGAGTGAACGAGCATTCTTCGTGTTAGCCAGTGGGTCTTGAAGTTGCCCTCTTTCCAGCAGTCATTTGTGATCCAGTCCACAGCACCAGTAGCAAGATCCACCTCTGGACCTCTAGGATAGCTAAAGCTCCGTCGGGGCGAAGCTAGGGCTTCATTATCGGAGAGTATTAGAACATCTGGCGTTATGTTCACATTAGGATACGAGCAGTGTGTAGATACCTGGCCCTGGAGGAAGCAGCATCTCAGGAGGCACCAAGGTCGTTTAAAATAACGAGTGCTATTGTCCTTTTAGAAACGACCGTTCTGTTTGGAGAAACCTTGGAATATCCAGCGTATAATTGCGCAGGTTGCATTTGATACGTGATTCTATGACACCTGGGGTTTTTGACGTGGAGTATTTGGACATTATTCAGACCATTGAGATGTTTCATTTTTCAATATAGCGCAATGTGTATAAAAGCTATTAGCTCAAGAACCATTGTACTGTAGTTTTGAATGGAAATAAAACAAGTGACGTGAAAGAGCGAATGAAGTGAGTGGAGAGGAACGAGTGGAGTGAAAGGGTCGACACCTGAGGCCCCCTGGCACCTGCGGACCAAGCTTCAACCCATCAGCATCTTCGATCTTCACCTTTCACGCCTTTGGCTTCTACACCTTCTTTCGCACGGGACATCTCCACTGGTATGCTTGCCTTGCGCTATCTTCACCTGCGCTCTCCCATCACATTGGAATCTCTAACCAGTGCTTTTCCTTGATTCCAACAGAATCGACTGCATGTGTCTCTACCTTTCAGTATCCCGTCCCACCTTCACCACCCCTCGCGTCTAATTCGGTTACGCACCATGGCGCCTGGGCACGGTGGTAAGCGGAAGCGCGTTGAGCGCTCGTACTCCGGTGATTCAGGAAGCAATGACAACCAGCGTCCTTCTCCTCATCGCCCCGGAACCTTGAACATGGCGCACCACCCAAATAACACCCTACACCAATCCCCCTCCCACGAGCAGAATGAATCGCGCGATAGATCTCGCCGACAGTCAAACTTCGGCCGGGCTGGTTCCCGACGCGAATCTCATGACAGTCAAAATTTTTCGACCTCCCAGCCCAAAGAGCCGAACGCGATGTCACCTCCACCCGTTGTCCAGTCCAAGGAAGCACCCCCCAATGGCGACAGTTCCGCTCTGCAACCTTCACCCTCTCCAGCACCCAATACCCCTTCTCAGCAACATGCAAACCCGCCTTCTCGCGCTGGCTCCGAAGCTGCTCCCCGCCAACCCTCTCTTCCGCCCGCGCCTTATGATTACGAATATGTGACCGATAACGCCGTTCAAAACTGGACATCTACCGGAAAGCAGAAGGTGGTGGGAGATGGATCAGCAGCCTGCGCTCAACAAGATTTCATTCAGCTCTCATCTGTGTATCAAGAGCTGTTGCGATCTGCTACCTATGGTCGACTGTCGCCATCGGAAGCAGGCAATGCTGTCAAAGAGATCATTGCCGACTATGCGGTGCATAACGATGTGGACATGGAAGCTGGCAGCGGAACTGCCTCGACCTCTAAACTCGACCCTCGCTCCTTGTTCCTCGACACACTCTCCATCGTGACTGACGCCGATACTTCGAACCCCGCCCTAAAGCCGCTCATTTTCGCGACCGGAATTGACGCCTCTTTGATGCGCCTTCAGCTGGAGACACCACTGCTTCAGTCCTTGGGATTGGTTCGCGACACCTTTGCGCGAATGGGCATTCGCAAACAGACGAACTTGCTCTATCGGCAATCTAACTACAACCTGCTGCGCGAGGAGTCTGAGGGTTACTCTAAACTTCTGACCGAACTTTTCACCACCAGCAACAACGAACCGCCGTCAAGCGAAGTGGTTGAAGACACATTTGAGCGAGTCAAAGCTATGATTGGCGCATTTGATATGGATGTCGGTCGTGTGTTGGATGTTACACTGGATGTGTTTGCTGCAGTCCTTGTCAAGCAGTACCGTTTCTTTGTGAAGCTTCTACGGGCTAGCTCTTGGTGGCCCAAGGAAGATACCTATCAGCACGCAGAAAATGGCCGTGGCCACTGCGGACTCCCTAGCTGGGCGCTGCCTGGGTCAATTGGCTGGGTGACCACAGACGAAGAGCGATTGGCCATTGTACACTCCAATGAGGAGCGCGACCGCCAGTTTTGGGATCGGGTGAGGGAAGTCGGACTTCGCGCCTTTTTCGAGATAGGCCGCAAGCCAGTCTCAGAGAAGGAAAAGCAGGAGAGTCTATCAGAACCTCACGGCTCATCTTTCGATGAGGATGTGACCCGCTCATGGCTCGAAGAGACAGGCACATTACCACCCAAGGGCAACCGGGTCGCGGCCCAGCTGCTTGGTTTCAAGCTCAGATTCTACTCTTCTTCTGCCCGCACCAAGGCGGATGTCCTCCCTGATAACCTCATCTACCTTGCCGCCCTACTCATCAAGGTTGGCTTTATCTCCCTCCGTGACCTTTACGCCCACCTTTGGCGCCCTGATGACACTATGGATGTCCTGAAAGACGAAAAAATGAAAGAGAAAGCGGAGCGTGTGAAGGCTAACCGTCCTGGTGGCGGAACGAACGCTCTGATGATGGCCGGTGCTCTGTCAGACGATACAGTTCCTCCTCCCCGTCTGCGTGACGAACCCCGAGTGACAACACCTGCGAAAGACCAAGAACCCGAGAAGGCATCAGCCAAGCCGGAAGACGAATTACCAGATCCTTCAGACCAGAAGGTTCTTTTGCTCAAGAGTCTTCTCGCCATCGGCGCAATCCCCGAATCGCTCTTCGTTATTAGCAAATTCCCCTGGTTGATGGAAGCATACCCCGAACTACCCGAGTTCATCCACCGAATCCTTCACCACTCCCTATCCAAGGTGTATGCACAGTTCCGACCTGTGTTCACCACTGGCGACTTCCCCGGGGCTCAGTGCACGGTATCCTCCGATCAACACAGCCACCCGAAGGGCCAAATTGCGCTCACAGTCCCTCCCACGAAACGAGTTCTGAGATGGGCTCAGCTGGACAAGGAGGACATCGAGGATGGCACCGACTATCGATTCTACTGGGATGATTGGTCCGACAACGTTCCAGTCTGCCAGTCTGTGGATGATGTATTCGCCCTTTGTTCCTCCTTTTTGCTGCTTTCTGGCCACAAGATTGGACAAGATGCCAGCCTCTTGGCGAAACTTGTTCGCATCGGCAAGGGAAGCTTGATTCAGGATAAGTCTGAGGAAAATAGAACGCGCTGGCGCGACCTCTGCAAGCGTCTTCTGCTACCCGCTGTCAGTCTGACAAAGGCGAACCCCGGCGTTGTGAATGAAGTGTTTGATCTTATCAGCTTCTTCCCTCGTGATATCCGATACAACATGTATGCCGAGTGGTACTCAGGACAGACATCGCGACTTCCAGACATTAAAGAGGCCTTCGATCAAGCCAAGGCAGAGACCAAGGACACCCTGAAGCGACTCAGCAAGACCAATATTCGTCCCATGGCTCGTGCACTTGCCAAGATTGCCTACGCAAACCCCGGAATTGTCATCACCGTCGCTATCGGTCAAATCGAGTCATACGAGAATCTCATCGAAGTTGTGGTTGAGTGCGCTCGTTACTTTACCTACCTGGGCTATGACATTCTGTCCTGGTCACTCATCAACTCGCTTGGCCAGAAGGGACGAAGTCGTGTTCAGGAAGGCGGCCTTCTGACCAGTCGATGGTTGAATGCCCTCTCGACCTTCGCAGGCCGAGTCTACAAGCGGTACTCTGTGATGGATCCAGCGCCTGTTTTGCAATACGTCGTCGAGCAGCTTCGACACAACAACTCGACCGATCTCATTGTCCTTGAGCAGTTAATCAGCTCAATGGCAGGTATCATCTCAGACAACGACTTCAACGATGCCCAGATCCAGGCCATGGCCGGTGGTGATGTGCTCCAATCTCAGACCATTCTACAATTGCTCGACAAGCGTCACGAATCCACTATTACCTCCACCCGATTGCTCAAATCGTTGACCCGCACCAGACTTGCTGGCCAGCTATTGGTCGCAATCGCCCAGGAACGTTTGACCTGTGTCTACAACGAGTCATCTTCAGAGCTCAAGCTGCTCGGCAACATCTTTGATGAAATTCATCGCATTCTCACTCAGTACCTTGATTTGCTTCGCAGCAATCTTTCGGTGGATGATTTTGATTCTTTTGTTCCAGACTTCGCGTCACTGGTCAAGGACTTTGGAATTCAGCCCGAAATTGCTTTCTGGATCAGGCGGCCCAGCATTGCCCAAAAGATCACCCAGGCAGAGGAACCAAAACAAGAGAAGGGACCTTCGAATGTTGGGGAGAATGTTGCCTCCAAGCCGAACGGTGACAGCATGGACACCGCTGAAGATGGGAACACACCCTCGAAATCGGATGGTGCACCGGCAGACAATGCCATGGAAGTTGACAAGTCTGATTCAGATGAATCTGGATCCCTTCAAGTTCCTGCTGTCAACGCCGAGCCACTGGCAGCAAACCCCGTCATGCAAGATCTAATCGACAACATCAAGTCTTCTTTGCCTGCAGAGACTTGGGAAACCATCGGAGCACACTTCTACGCAACCTTCTGGCAGCTTTCTCTTTACGACGTTCATATCCCCCAAAAGTCCTACGAGGATGAGATTGATAGGCTCAAGCGACGAGTGGTGACTATCAACAATGATCGTTCCGATCTCAGCATGGCAGGAAGTTCGAAAAAGGAGTTCCAGAAGAAGCAGATCACCCAGCTGCAGGACCGCATTTTGGACGAAAACAAGAGCCATTTGATGGCGTATGGACAAACACGATCTCGGCTCCAGAAAGAGAAGGAAAGGTGGTTTGCCGGCATGCGTCTCAAACACGACTCTCTCAACGTTGCGCTTCTCGAGCAATGTTTCATTCCTCGACTTCTTCTATCCCCCCTCGACGCCTTCTTCTGTTTCAAAATGTTGAAGTTCCTCCACAGCTCAGGGACACCCAATTTCCGCACAGTTGGTCTACTTGATCAACTGTTCCGTGAGCACAGACTCACCGCTCTCATTTTCCTTTGCACATCGAAAGAAGCAGACAACCTTGGCCGGTTCTTGAACGAAGTTTTGCGTGATCTTGGTAGATGGCATGCCGACAAGGCCGTGTACGAGAAGGAGGCGTTCGGGGCCAAGCGAGATCTTCCTGGATTCGCGAAAAACGTCGATCCCGAAGGTGTGCCAGTGATGTTCCTTGAGTTCGAGGATTTCCGTCGCCTGTTGTACAAATGGCACCGGCTATTTTCTAATGCTCTCAAGAGCTGTCTTGGAGGTGGTGAATACATGCACATTCGCAATGCGATTAGTGTTCTGAAGGCGGTAGTCCAACACTTCCCTGCTGTCAACTGGATTGGCCGAGACATCCTCAACTGTGTTGACTCTCTGAGCAAGAACGACGAGAGAGACGATGTCAAGATTCCCGCTGCCTCGTTGATCGGTGACCTCAACAGACGGGAGAAGAAATGGATGCTACCCCAGGCATTCAATCTAGTGGCCCAACAACCCCAGTCCGCGGACAAGGCAGCGAAATCCGCAACCCCGGGATCTGCTACGCCTGCGGCCTTGAACGCTTCAGCTCCAGAGTTCAACCCCTCTGGTCCCTCAAAGTAAGTGATAATTCAAAAAGCACGCTCTTGGCGTTGACTAACCTGCGACCTTCAGACCACGAGGTGCTCCGAAGCAGAATCAATCTGGCAAGACTGAAGTTGAGGATGGTGAGATTGAGGACGCAAAGATGGGCGATGTCAGTTCAGGAAAGGGCAATGAGACCAAGCCTGCTGAGGCCAGCTCTCAGACTAAATCCGCAACACCACTCACTACTGAAGTGAGCCAAGAGACCGCATCTGGAGATCGCTCAAGATCTCGGCCCAACTCTCGGGCACCTACTTCAGGGCGTCAGGCCGATATTCCCAAACGTCCTGACATCCGTCAGCAAGTCCACCCGCCTGTTCGTCCTCCGCCACGCCTCAGCGATGGCGGAAGACTGCCTCAACGGCCTGAAGGGTTGGATGATCGACGGGAGAGGCAATCCGACTTCGGTCCTCGTGGTCGGCATGGAGGCGGCCCTGACCATGGCCGCTCGTTCGAGAGCCCGGCAAACGATGTCCGTGGTCGACTCAATGAACGTCTTGGCGAACGTGATCGCGACTTCCCCATGCGACCTCCAGCTGATGATCTCATGCGTGGTCCCCCTCGTGATGCTCGCGGAGGCCGAGAGAATGGCTGGCCTATGGATCGCTCGGGGCGCATGCGTGGACCTGGCCCTGGGCCCAATGACTCCTTCCAGGGACGTGATGGTCCCGCACGAGGGGAGCTGATGCCTGATCCCGTGGACAGACCTGTTGATCTTCCTCGACGTGGAGATATCCCCAGGCCGGAGAAAGATGATCGTAGATCGCACCCTCAACGCCCTTTGTCGCCATCCCGACCTGCAGACTTACCAAATCGTCCTGAACGATTCCCTCCTCCCGATGATCGTCGACCTCCCGTTATCACTGGTTCTGCCCGGATTGATAACCTTCCCCGAGGACCTCGCAGCGATCGCCAAAGTGACCCCAGAGATCCCCCAGCTGGTCCTGATATGAATCACGGTCGTCTCCGCCAGCCAGAACCTCCCTCTGAGATCCCTGCTGGGCCTAGAAGACGCAATGGACGCAACACCTCTGGACAAGGTCCGCCTGTCACTAGCTCGGCTAATGCCACCACTCCTCTTCCCGACCGACAGGCGCCTACGGGCCCTGGCCGACAAAACGCACGCGATGCACGTGATGCACGCCCAGCGCCTGAGCAAGCTGCTGCTCCGCCGCAGCCCTCGGGCTCAGCACCTGCCCCTGGGATTCATCCGGATCGACTCAGAAACCTTGTGGATGAGGTACCCTCCAATGTTCCCTCTGGACCTCGCGGAGGCTCAGGCCCACAGCAACCGCCTCGAGGCCCCGTTGGCTCTTCAGGGCCACCTATGACCCCGGGTGCTTCTCCTCCCTCAGGACCTTCCGGAGCAGGATTTAGCGGAGAGCGTGGCCGCGGTGATAAACGGTTTGCCGGTCTCAACAACATGCTACAGCAATCCAACGGTGGCAGCGAGCGCAGTGGGAATTCCCCATCCGTCCGTGGAAGAGGGGCCAATCGCCAATCGAACACCATGGAACCACCGCCAGCTCAGACTCCAACCCGTCCGCCCATGGGCCCTGCAGGACCTCAAGAAGATCAACCTCGCAGCCGACCCAGCGGTGGCCGGGCTCCTGATTTGATGGACAACGTTGTTCCTGACGCCGTCCGTTCTGGACGAACTGGTGACCGCAACCGTGAACAAGACCCTACACGCGAGAATGAGCCTGACCGCCGCGAGGGTGGCAACGGCCGTAATCGACGTGATGGTCGCCGAGGTGACCGTGAACGCAACCGCCGAAGCGATGTAGGCGGTGCCAACCGCGACGACAAGGACCGCACCGGTGAACCCCGCGAGAGCCTGCGTCGTGTTCAAAGTTCCCGCGAGGAACTACGACGCCGAGATCGACGTGATCGCCCTGACGGACCCCCTGAAATGTCTGGGCCACCTTCCGGTGTCAATGCCCCCGAGGGCGAAGGCCATATGCGCCCCTCCTCATCCCAGGGAGCGCCCCCTCCACCACCACCACCTCCTCCCCCTCCCCCAATGCCTGCAGGCAATGATCGCCGTTTCAACGCAGGTGGTGATCGGGGACCTCGATCCGACAACCGAGATCGCGAGCGCGAGCGTCGCGGTGACCGACGAGACCGGGATACCCCCGTGAAGGTGGGGGTGGCTCTGGACACCGCAAGCGCACTCGACAGGGCCCCGATGACAACAATGACGGTGGCCGCGGCATGAGAATGGGCAATGACAGCAAGCGCCCTCGCCGAGGAGCGTAAACTGCACTTCTTTTTTCACCTAATGACTTCATTTACACCAAAAGGAGAGATGGGATACCTGGTTCAATTTGTTTCTCTATGTTTCCTCATTCTCTCTTCACTTTACCCCAATTCTTTCATATCTATCTTGCTTGCATTCTGCCCGGTGTTTGGGGACCAATTACTTCTGTACTTTTTTTTCTAAATGAACACAATTGGCAGTCTCATTAATCAAAATCCACTCCGTCGGTATCACTAGTCGTATCATCCAATCTGAACTTTCCATAGTACGTTCTAATCCTTCCAGTCCTTCCAGCCTGTCCAAGTAAGCACAGGCTCCGCGGGCCGATTTCCGCGTGTTTTGCCCCGCCTCCCAGCGTGTCGGCTAAACCTCGGCCTTGCATTTCCCTCCGTGGCTGATTGAGAGATCGGTGGACCTGCTGCACCATTGCGTTGTCTCTGATTCGATCTCTTGTATCTCGTCACTGGCGGTCCCGCGTCAGAGGTTCCCCTCCCAGTTGGCTTCGTAACGAATTTGCTTCGAACCCTCGAGTATAAAGTGGACCCTTTGTCAACTCATCTCGAATCGTCATACCGCTCCTCCGAGGCATAGTTTGATTTCGGACTTTGCTACCCACAATATTCACGAGTCTCTTTTATTTTGAACAAGCTCTGAGCACATATTCCTGGCAGCGAGCCCAGATTACATCATGCCTCGAATCGATGTTGAAAAGGCAATTGAGGAGCTCACGCTCGGCGAGAAAGTCGCTCTCACAGCCGGTATATTACCCATATTCTTATGGGAACAATGTTTGTTCAATGCTGATACTTCATTTAGGTAAGGATTTCTGGCACACAGCCTCCATCCCACGTCTGAACATCCCTGCACTGCGCATGTCCGATGGTCCAAATGGCGTCCGTGGCACACGCTTCTTCAACGGCATCCCAGCAGCCTGTTTCCCCTGCGCAACAGCACTAGGTGCCACATGGGATGCAGAACTCCTTTCCCAAGTTGGTAGCTTGATGGGTGAAGAGGCGATCGCAAAAGGTACACATGTCGTCCTCGGCCCAACGATTAACGTTCAGCGGTCGCCGCTGGGCGGACGTGGCTTTGAATCCTTTTCTGAAGACGGCGTGCTGTCTGGTACGCTGGCCGGACATTTCTGCAAGGCCATGCAAGACAAGGGCGTTGCTGCAACTCTGAAGCACTTCGTTTGCAATGACCAGGAGCACGAGCGGATGGCTGTTAGTAGCATTCTCACGAACAGAGCGTTGCGTGAGATCTACTTGATGCCGTTCCAGTTGGCTATGCGAATTTGTCGTACGCAGTGTGTCATGACAGCTTATAATAAGATTAATGGGACTCATGTCAGTGAGAACAAGGCTATAATTGATGATATCTTGCGCAAGGAGTGGGGTTGGGAAGGTGTTATTATGAGTGACTGGTGAGTTTTTCCGTTTCAATTCAATAGTGAGAGGTATCGTATGGTGTTAACTGGGTGGTGTTCTGGGTAGGTTTGGAACTTACAGTACCTCCGATGCTATCATCGCCGGCCTTGATATTGAAATGCCGGGCAAGACCCGTTGGAGAGGAGAGGCTCTTGCACATGCTGTCTCGTCGAACAAGGTTGCACAGTACCAACTCGACGAGCGAGTACGCAACGTCCTTAACCTCGTCAACTGGGTTGAACCTCTTGGTATCCCAGAGGACGCACCTGAGAAGGCACTCAACAGACCAGAGGATCAAGCTCTGATGCGTCGCGCTGCTGCTGAATCTGTTGTTCTGATGAAGAATGAAGGTGATATTCTTCCTCTCAAGAAGGACGGATCATTGTTGGTTATTGGACCCAATGCTAAACTCTCGGCTTACTGTGGTGGTGGTTCGGCGTCATTGGCTCCTTACTACACAGTGTCTCCCTTGCAAGGTGTATCTGCCAAGAGCAAAGGAGATGTCAAGTTCAGCCAGGGTGTTTATTCGCACAAGGAGCTACCACTTTTGGGTCCGCTACTGAAGACTGCTGATGGCAAGCCTGGATTCACTTTCAAGGTCTATAATGGACATCCCGAGTCTGGTGCAGACCGTGAGGTCGTGGACGAGTTGCATTTGCTTGAATCATCTGGCTTCTTGATGGACTACGTTAACCCCAAGATCAAATCCATGACATACTACGTCGACATGGAAGGATCATTCACCCCCGAGGAGAGTGGTGTTTACGACTTTGGTGTCACAGTCGTTGGAACAGGACGCCTCTTCATTGATGACGATGTAGTCGTCGACAACACCAAAAACCAAAAGCAGGGCTCCGCCTTCTTCGGCACCGCCACAATCGAAGAGCGCGGTACTAAAGAGCTCAACGCCGGTCAGACATACAAAGTCGTCTTCCAATTCGGTAGCGCACCAACCTCAGACCTGGATACCCGTGGAATCGTTGCCTTCGGTCCAGGCGGCTTCCGCTTCGGCGCCAGCAAGCAAGACAGCCAAGAAGAGCTGATCGCCAAGGCAGTCGAGCAGGCCAAATCCGCAGAGCAAGTCGTCATCTTTGCCGGACTGACTCTCGAATGGGAGACTGAAGGCCATGACCGCGAGCACATGGACCTGCCCCCAGGCAGCGATGAGCTTATCAGCCGTGTGCTGGAGGTCAACCCTAACGCAGTCGTCGTTCTTCAGTCCGGTACCCCAGTCACTATGCCATGGGAATCCAAAGCCAAGGCTCTGGTACAGGCATGGTTTGGCGGTAACGAATGTGGAAATGGCATAGCCGATGTCCTCTACGGCGACGTCAACCCCTCCGCCAAACTGCCCATCACCTTCCCTCGTCGCCTGCAAGATAACCCCTCATACCTGAACTTCCGTTCCGAGCGCGGCCGCGTTCTCTACGGTGAAGACATCTACGTCGGTTACCGGTACTTCGAGAAGAGCGATGTGACGCCTGGCTTCAGTTTCGGTCACGGATTGTCATACACAACCTTCTCGCGCTCTGATCTGCGCATCGAGACTGTTCCCGAGCAGTCTAAATACGCCGAGTCCGGTGAGCCGGTCACTGCTTCCGTCACTGTATCCAACACTGGCTCTGTGGCTGGTGCGGAAGTTGTCCAGCTGTGGATTGTGCCTCCCAAGACGGATGTTGGACGCCCTGTACGCGAGCTGAAGGCGTTCCAGAAGGTTTTCTTGCAGCCTGGTGAGACTAAGACTGTGCAGTTGGTTGTGGAGAAGAAGTTGGCGACGAGTTGGTGGGATGAGGAGCGTGAGCAGTGGATCTCTGAGAAGGGGAAGTATCAGGTTCTTGTCACTGGTACTGGTGCAGAGGAGCTGCTTGGTGAATTCGAGGTTGGGAAGACAAGATTCTGGCTCGGTCTGTAGCTGCGATTCGTATATGAGACTGTCCCATGATGTTCCAAGGTTCGATATGGGTATGGACGAAGATTTACAGGGTTTCTCTGTTTTTATGATGTTTTAAGGCTGAAGACTGCTCAAAATATGATCGATACCAATTTGATACCATCTATCTGATCTAAGCATCAAAATAAAGTTCCAGGTTCATATGGATCACGTATGAACTAGAAAGAAAATTCCCCACGACGATCACCAATTCCCTAGTACTCCGTATGGCTTCTAGGGTAAACATGGACCGAGAATACCTAACACGCTGGTTGTAAATCACCACTGATCTGGAATAATGTTTAGCGTACTCTGTACTTTCTGCAGAGCACGGAGTATCCCATGAGTCGACCAGCCCCTGAAATCAGCCGGGCACCAACTACAAGACACACCCCTAGGAGGCCTGAGCTACACGGCTTCTAAAAATGGCGAAGTATATACGGAGTACGGGGCCCCTTGTTTTCCCGCGGTATACGGGGTACGGAGGAAAGGGATGCACAAAGCAATGCTTAGGGCAGAGCTAACCCTAAAGTAGACTCGAAAGGCAGACTCAGACTCGCCTAGTCCCCATTAAATAAACAACTGGGGCAAAGCCATGACAGATCCACTTTCATAGATCGGATGATTCACATACTCCGTACTATAAATGATATACACGTAGACTTCTGTATGTACAAGCGGTGATGTGATGTCACTCTTGTTTACGGCGTCGGTGTGACTTGTCCTCGTAGGTACCTCTTAGGTGGCAAACCCCGCCACGGATAGGATATGGAAGAAAACTTTTGGTTTCGTTCCAGAAAAGAGATCGGGCCACCGGTCCAAGGAAAGCAGAAAAAATAGGAGTGACCGATTCGTTCGTGTGGACTCGGAATCTTAACGCCCGCTCTATACGGAGTAAGCGGACAATGAAGGGGGAGAAAGGGTTTGACGCCTCGCAAGTACCGATGTACCTCCGAACCGAGCTCAGCCTTCTGCGTAATTCATTTTGGCTCTTTTCTTTTTCTTTCAAATTTTTTTGCTTCTCACTTTGCTTTTTTTGGCTGTTTCGATCATTATTTTCGCCACCCAACTTTCGCGGGGGATAAGGCACGATAAGAAAAAAAATTCGATCATTCTCTACCTCAGGCTTTTACTGGTAAATAAGACTCACTGTATTAATTTCCGATTCCTTATAGCCATACTTCCGAGCACATGGCCCCGTTGACTTGTGGAACAGTGTCAAGACCAAATTGAAAGATTACGGATCTCACCCAGTGAGGCTTTTTGTATAACACATGTGCGCGATACCCGATAAGAAGCGGTGAAACGAGTACTTTTAGTCTTCAGCCTTTTACGGCCTTATTCGTTTATCATATTAATTAATTTTTACCCCTGACTTCGCTTTGAATCTGAGATTTGAAATTTGCTGCAGCGGTACTCCGTACTTCTGTATAAGTACACGGCGAGAGTCCACGGGTCTTTGGCTGACATCTGGCTGACGTTTAGCTGAACCTCCACACTCTGTACTTAGACTTAGTTCAGCCGCGGTGATGTACCGTGAAAGTCTCGAAAGTCTCGACTCGTTCAACGGTTCGGCATAAACTTTGTGCCGATTATAGCGTTTGCACATATATCCCCTGTCAACTCTAAAAATAAGGCATTCAAGGAAGGCCTGCGCCACCCGATTGGGAGTGGCAACCGGTGGTTGGATCTTGAAGGAAGAAATCAAGATGATTAAGCTGGGACTAAGTACTCGGTACATGGCTTTTTGGTCTCTTTTCATTTTTATAGAAGTACAATGTGGTTGAGAAGCAATACGTCATTGTTCAAAAAAGGCACGGTCAGGTCAATAGGTTTAGAGACTGACAAGTCAATAGATTGTCAGATCATGAGGTCAACACGTCAATGGGTCACCAGACCCTTTAAATAATGAGAAAAATAGAGAGAATCGAGAGAATCGAGAGTCGAGAGTAGAGAACAATTGTATACTTGTAGTATTGAATGTACTATGCCGATATGTACTTCATGGAATTTGGCTGTCCACTGGATACGCTAAACCTAAATGAGCATGGCAACGGTGGTGACCAATCAAAAGAGAACAATTCGGACGAAAGCAGGATGTGCACCAATGAGGTGGCGGAGAAAGTCACGCTAGCCCCTGGATAGGACTAGTGCGGGACAATTGAAAAATTTTCTTTTAATCTTTTTTGATTTAATTTTTCAGATTGCCATTTCCATAGGGTTTGCCGCAGTGCCACACGATAAATATCTTCGCCCCCCTTCTCTTCTCCTCCCCTCCTCCACTCCTGCATCTTTTTCTCGAGGGTCGGCCTCTTCTTTCTTTATTGTTTTTCTTCTGTTTAAGACAGAATAGAACGCTTCCTTGAGCGTTTGCGTCTACGCAACTGGGCACCCCACTGCTCAACAAAAATTCCTCGATACCCCTCATAGAAAAAAATAAAGGAAGAGTCTTTTCTTCCTTTCCTCTAATACCCCCTTCGTTTTACGAACCGCCAAAATTTCCTCCAAAATGCCTGCCGCCAACGTCGCTGCTCCTGCCGCTGGCAAGGAGACCGCCCAGTCGGTCGCTGTCCTCGAGGACCTCATGAAGAACCTCTCCGTGGCTGCCACTGCCGACGAGGCCAACGCCGCTGCTGGCAACATTGCCCACCTCTTCAGCGGTCCCGTCCCCGAGCAGGTCCTCCCTGCTAAGGCCGCTGAGCTCTTCAAGGCCCAGCTCGCCAACAAGAAGGACGCCACTGCCCGTGAGCGTGCCGCCGAGGGCATCCGTGCCATCGCTCTCCACCCCACAATCGCTGCCGGTGTCGAGCCCCACCTCGTTGCCCTGCTCGGTCCCATCCTTGCTGCCGTCGGTGACAAGCAGGCCAACGTCAAGGAGGCTGCTCACAGCGCTGCCCTTGCCATCGTCAAGGCTGTCAGCGGTAACGCCGTCAAGGCCACCATCACTCCCATCCTCGACTCTCTGGCCAACGCCCAGAAGTGGCCCGAGAAGAAGTGTGCCCTCGACTGCCTTGACCAGCTCGTCGACTCCGCCAAGATGCAGCTTGGTTACCAGGTCCCTACCCTGATCCCCGTCATCTCCGAGGCCATGTGGGACACCAAGGCTGAGGTCAAGAAGGCCGCCTACGCCACCATGGAGAAGGTCTGCAACCTGATCGTCAACAAGGATATCGAGCGTTTCATTCCCGAGCTCATCAAGTGTATCGCCAAGCCCCAGAACGTCCCCGAGACCGTTCACTTGCTCGGTGCCACCACTTTCGTTACTGACGTTACTGGCCCTACCCTCGCTATCATGGTTCCCCTGCTGGACCGTGGTCTCGTTGAGCGTGAGACCGCTATCAAGCGTAAGACCGCTGTCATTGTCGACAACATGTGTAAGCTGGTGGAGGACCCCCAGCTCGTCGCTCCTTTCTTGCCTAAGATGTTGCCGGGTCTGAACAAGAACTACGAGACTCTCGCCGACCCCGAGGCTCGTGAGAAGACCAAGCAGGCCCTTGACACCCTTGCCCGTGTTGGTGAGGTCAAGGACGGTAAGATTCCCGAGGTCTCCCGCGCCGGTGACATCAGCACCGTCGCTGCCATCCTCAAGAGCATCCTCGAGGCCACCAAGCACAAGGACACCATCGCTTCCTCCGAGGAGCTCATCAACTACGTTGCTGCCATCTGTGGTCAGCTCGTTGACGAGAAGGAGAACGACCACGTTATCTGGACCACCAACACTCTGCCCTTCATCACCGCCATCGTCGGTGAGGCTGACGCCAAGAACGTCGCCGAGCAGCTCCGCCAGAAGGCTTGCCCCGATGCCGCTGCCGCTGACGCCATCGCCTCCGACGAGGAGGAGGGTGAGGATCTGTGCAACTGTACCTTCTCCCTGGCTTACGGTGCCAAGATTCTGCTGAACCAGACTCACCTGCGCCTCAAGCGTGGTCAGCGTTACGGTCTCCTCGGTCCCAACGGTTCCGGTAAGACCACCCTCATGCGCGCTATCAACAACGAGCAGCTCGAGGGTTTCCCCAAGAAGGATGAGGTCAAGACCGTCTACGTCGAGCACGATCTCGACTCCGCCGATACCGAGATGAAGGTCCACGAGTGGGCTAAGATGAAGCTCAACCAGGTCGGTATTGAGATCACCAAGGAGCAGCTCGTTGAGCGCTGTACCACTGAGTTCGGCTTCACTCACGAGCAGGTCGAGGGTGCCATCTCCGCCCTTTCCGGTGGTTGGAAGATGAAGCTCGCTCTGTGCCGTGCCGTCTACGAGGAGCCCGATATTCTGCTTCTTGACGAGCCCACCAACCACTTGGACGTCAAGAACGTCGCCTGGTTGGAGAACTACCTCAAGACCTCCCCTTGCACCTCCATCATGGTTTCCCACGACTCCAAGTTCCTTGACAACGTCATCCAGCACGTTGTCCACTACGAGCGTTTCAAGCTCCGCCGTTACCGCGGTACCCTCTCCGAGTTCGTCAAGCAGGTCCCCTCTGCTAAGTCCTACTACGAGCTCGGTGCCTCCGAGATGGAGTTCAAGTTCCCCGAGCCCGGTTTCCTTGAGGGTGTCAAGACCAAGTCCAAGGCTATCTGCCGTGTCTCCAACATGTCCTTCCAGTACCCCGGTACTTCCAAGCCCCAGATTCACGGAATTACCTTCCAGGTCTCCCTTGGCTCTCGTATTGCCGTCATTGGTGCCAACGGTGCCGGAAAGTCTACTCTTGTCAACGTCCTGACTGGTGAACTTATCCCCACCTCCGGTGATGTCTACCAGCACGAGAACATCCGTATCGCCTACATTAAGCAGCACGCTTTCGCTCACATCGATCACCACTTGGACTCCACCCCCTCCGAGTACATCCAGTGGCGTTTCCAGACTGGTGAGGACCGTGAGACCATGGACCGTGCCAACAAGATCGTCACCGAGGAGGATGAGAAGGCCATGGACAAGATCTACATGGTCGAGGGATCCCCCCGTCGCGTCATTGGTATCCACTCTCGTCGCAAGTTCAAGAACACCTACGAGTACGAGATCTCTTGGTCTCTTGGTGACAACCTCGGCATGAAGTCCGAGAAGTGGACTCCTCTCATGTCCGCTGACAACACCTGGTTGCCCCGTTCCGAGATTATCGTCTCCCACCCCAAGCAGGTCGCCGACGTTGACCAGAAGGAGGCCCTCGCCTCCGGTCAGTTCCGTCCCCTTGTCCGCAAGGAGATCGAGCAGCACTGCGCCAACTTCGGTCTCGATGCCGAGCTGGTTTCTCACTCTCGCATGGTTGGTCTCTCCGGTGGCCAGCGTGTCAAGGTCGTTCTCGCCGCTTGCTCTTGGCAGCGTCCTCACTTGATCGTTCTTGACGAGCCCACTAACTACCTTGACCGTGACTCTCTCGGTGCCCTTTCCAAGGCCATCAAGTCCTTCGAGGGTGGTGTTGTTATCATTACTCACTCCCGTGAGTTCACTGAGAACCTCACTGAGGAAGTCTGGGCCGTCAACGACGGTATGATGACTCCTTCCGGACACAACTGGGTCCAGGGTCAGGGTTCCGGTCCCCGTCTCGGCGCCAAGGGCGACGATGATGAGGACAAGTTCGATGCCATGGGTAACAAGATCGTTGTTGAGAAGAAGGTCAAGCTTACTGGTAAGTTCTATCATATTATTACATCTTTGTCTTTGAACATTGTGCTAACTGTCTTTCTTCAGGTTCCGAGCTCCGCAAGAAGAAGAAGGAGCGTGCCGCCCGCCGCAAGCGTGGTGAGGAGGTCTTCTCCGATGAGGACATGTAAAGTGTTGCTTTGGGTGTTTATTGATGCATATCATGATCGGTTGATGAATTTCATACGTTTTGCTAGGACAAAATACATTTCCATGTTCAATCATTCGTTATACCTTCTCTATCAAATTGTAGACTCGTAGACTCGTAGACTTCCAGTTCAAACTAGATGCTTTTTGCAATACACTTCCTCAGATATTGCCAAGGTTTCTTCTGACTTCCAAGGTTGAGCGTGGTCATCCATAATGCCATCTTGGATGCCCAGGTGCCCCCAGGCTCCCGAGGTCTTCCCAGGTTCTTTGTCAAGGCCATGCATGGATGGAGATCGATGTCACCTTGAAAGTGGTGTGTGTTCATAGACCATTCACGCTTTGAACTTCCAAGGTTGACCATTCTTTGTCGGATATCGGGGGTTCTTTTACTAACTCCCCAATGCCTAATTCTGTGTTCACGGCTTAGCCAAGACTTCTTTTATTCGGCCACTCGTGATTACTCGACGATTGGTTAGAAGGATAGTCAAAAAGACAGTTACAAAGACAGTTGAAAAGAGATCTCGAATGTGACAATAACTCTCTTCTGTTACCAATCGAAGTGAGAGATTAAGCCAACAAATAACTACTCCTGTTTATAAGTAACTATTATCGTCTTTTTGGCTGCGCGTGAGCGCGGCACTGAGGCTTGTAGTACATCATATGCCAACCAACCTTTACATCTCGCCAGTCACGTTCGACAATTGCCTAGGCCCAGGACCACCACAATTTTGCCTTGCTCATGCATTCTTATCGGAAGGGATATTATCCGAATCTTTCTCAAATCGCTAACTGATCAGAATCAAACCGAAACAACTACGGCTACGGAGATGCGTGCAGTTTCGTGGACTGGCAAACTTCTGGGTTGTCACACTTGAATATGCGAGGTTTTGAGTCTGATGGGACACTATGGCGCATATTGATCTATGGCGCCCATCAATTTATGGCTTGCTGGAAGTCATCAGAAGATTCGTCCCCTGGACAAAGTTTCTTCGTTGGGCTGGTCGGAGTTAGAGAGCTGGGGCGTTTTGAAGGCATTTTGATAACGCCCTTGCTTCGGGGCATTTCGACACTTTCATGATGGCCTCTGGTGTAGGCGACCTGGAGAGCATCACCGAAAAAGCCACCCTGTACGTCAACATCCGCTCCTTTATTGAGAAGAAGCTCAGCAATTTCTCGATGGTTAAACGCGCAAGCAGCATGGAGAGCGGTACCGTAGTGACCACCCTGCGTATTGATATCCGCTCCTTCATTGAGAAGAAGCTCAGCAATTTCTCGATGGTTATACGCGCAAGTAGCCTGAAGAGCGGTACTATAGTAACCACTATACGCATTGATATCCGCTCCTTTGTTGAGAAGAAGCTTAACGATTTCTTGATCGCCGTTTACGCAAGCAGCCTGAAGAGCGGTACTGTAGTAACCACTATACGCATTGATATCCGCTCCTTTATTGAGAAGAAGCTGAACGATTTCTCGATGGCTGCTTATGCAAGCAGCCTGGAGAGCGGTGCCATAGTAACCACCCTGCGCATTGATATCCGCTCCTTCATTGAGAAGAAGCTTAACAATTTCTTGACAGCTGTTTACGCAAGCAGCCTGGAGAGCGGTATCATAGTAACCACCCTGCGCATTGATATCCGCTCCTCTATTGAGAAGAAGTTGAACGATTTCTTGATTGTTATACTTGCAAGCAGCTTGGAGAGCGGTGCCGAAAGCACCACCCTGCGCATTGATATCCGCTCCTTTATTGAGAAGAAGCTGAACGATTTCTTGATGGCTGCTTATGCAAGCAGCCTGGAGAGCGGTACCGTAGTAACCACCCTGCGCATTGATATCCGCTCCTTTGGTTATAAGAAGTTCAACAACTTCAATGTTTCGATACCCGTCTATACAGGCGGCCTGGAGAGCGTTGCCATAAAGGCCAACCTGCGCGTTGACATCTGCTCCTTTGTCAATGAACTCGTGTGCTAGCAATGCAAGCCCAACAAAGGCGATTTTGTAGAGCCTGGAACTCATCAGGGCAACAGGCTCATTGACCCCGGGCTGATCAGGTTGATATAATCGACCCCATAACTGAAATGTTGATTCCTCCTCAAGGAATCTGACCATCATTTGCATTAAACCCTTCGAGGTCTGAGCGAACGAGGCATAACGTGCCCAATAGTGCGCCGCATGGCTTGCCATCGGAAAATGTCGCGTTATTGCTATACTGGTATCCGAGATAATCGAAAAACAAGTGACTCCCCGAAGGTAAGTCAAGCACATGCCCGTCATAGAAATGCTGGCAGTTGTGACTTCGAATGGGGGCAGATCAAGAAGGTATTCTTTGACAGAAAAGTGGGCAAGGTGTAGTTCTTTCTCCTGGTTGATGGGTCCACGGATGTCGACTAGTGTTACTAAGCTAGGACAGTAATTCAAAACATCAATGTCGGAAAACGGGCGACTATTGGTGTCGAAGCCTCGCGGCTGGTTGTCGATCTGTGTCGCTATCACTTCTTTGGCTTGGTCAACCGTAAGAGGGTGCGCGGTGTGCACAAGGAACTGCAGGAGGCGGAGTGCATCAATAGCAAGCTCTGTGGGTATGCCTGCTAACATGCGCTCGTATGTCTCGTTTAAATCTCGCGGCAATGTTTCAAGGGCCTTCTCCATTGTATACTGGCTATGGCATCTAGCCAGGCTGTTCAATTGACAGAATGCCCATCTAAACCTGGTTATAAATCAGTAGGATGTTCACATATCAATAGATGCAAAAATTTCTCACATTCCAGCGGCCTTGTTACCAATGGTCTCCCGTATCTTTGTCAGAAAATCCTGGGATAAAGACTTCCTCGTAAACTCACATCGTTGAGTAAGTTGTGCTGCAACCCAAGACTGAATATCAATGTTGACGGCCTCCTCGTTGAGTAGCAAGCAGCTTTCCTCCCCTATTGAAGGGGGAATGTGGTCAAGAAACTCTGCTTCGGGTCGACTGGTATAAAGCAGCTTGACGTGGGCTAAACCTGGACTAGAGATCATGTCCTTGATCCACAGTAGAAGATCAACCCTTGTTGTCGACTCATCCAATGCGTCTAGAACGATGAAAACCAATTTCGGGGTCATGAGCATCTTGGAAAGCATATCCTCTAGGTTCTTCGTTGCAGCTTGATTGCTACCGCGTTGATGACTTTCAAACAAAGTATCAAGATGACTGGCAGAGTCAAAGCCTCCTTGGTAAAGCTGGAATATAAAAGACCGCAGCATACCATCAAATGTCTGCTTTGCAGTGTCGCTAAAATCAAAGAAGAAGCTGAGGATCGGGCCATTGTTTACCTTTGCGAGGTGATCTAGCACAGTTGTACTGAGAAATGTCTTACCACAACCCGCAAGGCCCTTCAGCCATAGATGTCGACGCGATCCCAAGTGCCACGATTCGAAGACAGGGTCTTTCAGAAGCCATGCACCTGTTCCCTCATGACGAAGCTTCTTAGCGTGGTTAAAATTTGTAGATTGATCCGGAGGAGAAAGCCAGCGCTTGATCTTGTCAATATGGAGATCAGACCTGATGAAATTTGTTGTAGCTTCTGTGGCGACTGTCGTCTGCTGTATAGCTTCGATGTTTTGGTCGACTACCCGTAGTCAGAACGTATGCTATGTCAATTTTAAAGTGGAATTTAGTCTAGCTTATTTGCTAGTCTAGCTAGTGAACGTAACAAGAACGTTACCTTTCTGAAGAAGCTCTAGGGCTTTTTGGGTCTCTTGAACCTCTGAAACCGGCACGAATGATAGGAGCTCCTTGGTATAAGCAGCAGCAGTCGCAGAGGCGTAGCTTTGCCATCGATCATTCTTGTGAGAGTCGGCGTAGTCGCATATTCCTCGAATGACAAGACAGGGAAAGTGGTTCATCAAGCCAGCGGCTTCCATCTCAAAACAGATACAATCTGTGCCCACATTGGCAATGATTTGATCTCTAGCAGCAGCGAATTTGATCAGTCTGCTGCCAGAAGCGATAGTTCCATAGTGAATTTCGGGATCGGCGATGTCTCGAATGTCGCGTTCGACCTCGTTAGCCGTATCGCAGCCCCGACAGTCCGGACCGCGGACGTGGTCGTATAGAGTTTTGAACAGGCGGTCGTTTTCCACACCCTGATGAGTAAAGCCAGGATTTTGCTTAGTACTTTTCTTCATTTTAGGGTATTTCTCTAGCATCTCTCGGAGGTGACGGGGGATCTCAGAGTCTTTCCGATAGTGTTCAGCCTGAATTTTACCAAGCGCATTGAGCAGAACAAGTGGCGGTCTTCCAAGGAAGCCATTGAGTTCATTCTCATGACCAGGCTTCACCTTGACGAAGTCATACTGACAGACACCGCCCGTGGAGCCATGGGGCTGGCTGACGACGACATCACCTAGCCGGATATCGTATCCATCGTCTGGGCGAGGAATGCCGGCGCCTATGCCCACCAAAAGGCCAACGCGAATGGATGGTAAAGATGCAAGCACGCTAGAAGCTGTGGTCGCAGCTGCGGTGGGTCCATAGGATCCGGGAGAAAGCCCGGCAATGACGATGTTGTGTTTTCCCACGCGACCCCACGAGTAAACGTTTGCGTCGGTCTTATGTCTAGTGAAGCCGGTAGGGGCTTCATGTTCCTCGTCGAGCATCGCTTCTGCGGCGCTCCTCTCGATAGGAAGAGCAGCAATCCAAGCGACTCCATAGGAGTCGGGGCTTTCAAGTGTGGCTTTGGATACCATTATGAAGTTGTAGCAACCGTATGGATGTTGACATCAATCTGGGAAGTGCACAATATTCGTACCAGATAGAATCACGCGTTTTGCTACTGAGTGAGGAGGAAGAGAGAGGCTGGGACGAACTCCTGCTACGGAGTAATGGGGCACGCATTCTGGGGGCGAACACGTCAAAACGAGAGCGACCACAGCCTCTTCACCTACCGAGCATTGCGTGCAGGCATCTGTCCAAGAACCTGGGGACCAGGGGGAGGGGGAGGGGCATAGCGATGGCCCCACGCAGCTTTGGGTATCGATGCATAATGCGGCTGACAACCTGAAGTACTCAGGCGATTGTGCACGAGAATTCATGTTCTCAATGGTCAATGACAAGAAAGCGATGGCGAGAAGTGCGTTATCGGCCTTTGTGATTGCTGCACACAAACATTCTATTGCTGGGCTGTGGCTTTCTTTTCCGGCATGTCCGCCCGGGTGCGAGGCTGTGTCAGCAACTATCACAGCCCTGGAGCCCTGGCCTGAGCACCGCAAGATAGCTAGAAAGATAGCTAAAAAGACAGTTAGAAAAGAAGTTAGAAAAGAAGTTATCCCCAAGCTCCAAGATTAATGTTAGCCTTGGAGCTCTCTTTCGTTACCAATCGTCTGTTGAGATGTGGTTTCAACGCCAGGCACGATAGGCGATGTGCTTTCTGATGTCGCGTAAGTAAGCAAGTGATCCCACGATCCGTACCTGTCATACATGTTCGCATGAGATGTTTGTGGCGCATGGGACTTGACCCAGGTATACATGACGCCGGTACCCCTGCCTGTCGATCTCAGCGGCAATATTGGCATTTCGTGTAGTACATCGTCTTGGTGGCACTCGTGAAGTTAGACCTGAAGTAAAAGGGAGATCGGAAATGCCAATAGTGTACTATAGTCTGTCTTCATGCCAGGCCACGAGACGCAAGGTGTGGTCTCAAGAGTCGAAATCTGCGTCACTCTTCTACCACCAGCAAACAGCCTGAAGATGTCTGCCATATGCCAAGTTGAAATGGAATGTTGCAGCGCTTCGGCGCCCAAGAATTCCGGGTAAACCCCCTAAGCAAGGCACGCGCCTGGCATCCCGCGCAATCCACTGCAGAGCGGGCCCCCACCGCGGGAATATTGAACCAGCAGGTCGGGTCGAGATTTCTTCAGGGAATTGCTTCGGTGTTGGTCCTTCTGGACTCTGTCTGGGCTTTTTTTTTTTTGGCAGCCCAGGTATACTCCGTATGGGTGCATGTTCGACACACCACATGCAGTCGACTGAGGAGTGGGAAACGCTCGACAGCGCTCACAGAATTGCTTTTTTCCCTTCATTTTTCTTCAGTCCTTCCAGGATCTGCACAGACCAGTTGATTTTTCCCGCTGTCACTGGCTACCAGGTTGTCGGGTTCTTAGTGCCATCACGTACATTGTTCCTATTTCCCGATGAGTACGAGTATCGAATTCATGGGAACTCTGCACTTTTCAAGGCTTTCGAGGGAAGAGAAGATAGCGGTCAATCATAAAAAAAAAGAATGGATCTGTCAAGGGCCAAAAACATAGCCAAATTTAGGACACAAATATGAATGCTCACAGCATTTAGGCCCAAATTCTGCGCGACGGCCATTAGTTCCGGGATCTGCAAACTTCTTTGGCAGCCCCTCAGGATGAACCAGAAGAGAAAATCGAACAGACACATAGACAAAAGGGGCAAATTTCGAATCGGAGGTCAAAGTGTACAGACATCACTCTCATATCGGAGGCGCCCAGGGTCGAAGTGAGGGACATTGGTGGTTCGAATTTCATCCCCAATTTTTCGCCACTTCCGATCTCAACCCCGATCTCAACCCCCTTCCGATCGTATGCCTATTGCCATTCTGTCCTCTCGACAATGCCTCCAGAAGATTCAGTCCATGACACACAGAGAGTGCCTAGCAGCCCTGAAGCTCAGGTGCTGTGCAATGATCACACTAATGTCCCGATCAATACCAGTGGCCCGATGATTGCCGATGACTTCAGTGTATGTGCGGTCAAGCTCCGGAGTAATTTTCCATATGCTAAATTCGCCAGGACGAAGGAGAGTTTGAGAGCGAGGATTCCGATATCACTTCTCTCTCATCCAGTGTACTAGATTATGAATATGAAAATGGTCGACGATATCACAGCAGCCGAACTGTATGAATATTGCACCTTTGGAACCAAAATTCTGCTAACCCCTCAGTAGGGCCAGTATATGTACGCTGTTCACTTTCTGCCTAGTGCCCAGGTAGTAGTGGACAACTAACTGACTTGGGTAGGATGCCGAATGATGAAGAAGAGCAAGATCGTATGGACTTGGTATGAGGCCCCCTTCACAGACACAACATCTTGTCTCGACTAACGGACTCAACAGACACATCATATGTCAGCTACATCCCTATCCATGGCAAAACCAGACTCCCACTAACATCCCCTAGATGGCTCATGTTAATGAAGGGTGAGCTATACAAAGCTCCAATCACAAACCCTCAGAAGATTCTCGACCTCGGCACCGGCACCGGCATATGGGCTCTTGATATTGCCGAGTATGCAACCAAACCACCACCACCCATGCTGACTGCATCGTTGACTTTGGACACAGGAAGTTCCCAGCAGCAAAAGTAATCGGCAACGATATCAGTGCCATCCAACCGAGCTGGGTGGCGCCTAATGTGGAGTTCATTGCCGAGGACTTCGAAAGCGAATGGCTCTACAAGAAAGACAGCTTCGATTTTGTACACGCGCGATTACTCGCAGGGTAAGCCACCCTCTCTTTTTCGCGCAGAGCACCAATCTCACCCATCTCAGATGTGTAGCCGACTGGTCCCATTTCTTCAGTCAGGTCTTCGAACACGTCAAACCAGGCGGGTATTTCGAGATTCAAGAAAGTGCCGTTTGGGCCTGGAGTGACGATGGCACACTGAGGGCCGATTCGCCTCTTTTCCAATATGTGCAGGCCCTCGATGCAGCAGGTCGGGCGATGGGGCGCGAGCTCAATATTTATTATAAACTGAAGGAGTGGATGATCGATGCTGGCTTCGAAGATGTTCAGCAGTTCACTTATCTTCTGCCATACTCGCCTTGGCCACGGGATCCCTATCTCAAAGAGATTGGGAAGTACCAGGCTGTTATGGTTCAGGAAGCTGTTGAGTCTTATGGGCTGAGGCTTTGTACTCAGGTTCTTGGTTGGGGTGCTGAGCCGGCTCGTGTTTTCCAGGCTTTGGTCAAGAAGCAGCTCAAGGATAAGCATTTGCATTCTTATGTTAAAGAGTGAGTTTGGTCCGGTGTCTTTTACTCGATAGTCATGGTTCACTGACATTTGGCAGAGTGGTTGTGTACGGAAGGAAGCCGTTGAACGGGTGACCAGACGTAGGTTCTTGCACCTGGGCAGCCGACAACTTTGCAAACGTCCGTCGTTTTGGATGAGGATTAAAATCCCAATGTTGATCATAGCCTTCTATCTACTTTAGCGTTGCAACGAGCTGTTGTTTCTCTCTCATATTGTTTTTGATTCAGATCGGGTATCACGGATGCTGGTAGCCTGGTGGGCCATTCATCAGAGGCCACAGGCATTGGGGATTTTTGAGGCCACTATCAGGCCTCAACTGGCCCGACCTTAACATTCCCTCTGCTTTTCAGCTCAGCCATATCTCCGGCTTGTCGTAGCTTCTTCCGCTTCTGGGTCTCTATGTCCTTAAAGCGCTTCTTACCTCCATGTTTGAGCTTTGTGATCATATCAGCCGCCCGCCCCCGAGTCAGATCCTCCGGTTTGACCTGGGCTTCTCGAATGCGAGCTCCATTCAGCATCTTGAGTTGTCCAGGTGTTGCCGGAGCCCGTCGCCAAGGTTTCCACGATGCGATATAGTGCTCATCAAATTTACTAGAGGCATAAGTGTCTGCTGCCCGTGTGATGGTCTCCAGGTCGGAGCCTGTGGCAACCTTTCGCGGGCGTGTAAATTGGGGTGCTTCCGTTGTCGGGCTTTTGAATTTGAGGACATGGTGGGCTGTGAAGATATCGCCTTCCTTTTCAATGGTCAACCAGCCCGAGATGTCAGTGAGCATATATCTGTCATCGCCCACTCGGACCCAATTGTGCGGGCTGAATGACCGGATGTGTCTCTCTGACTGCATGTCCCCTAGGAGATCGTAGACACTATCGTAGGTGGTGAATTGAAGTTTAAGATCATTATCTGAGCCGTCATAGGGCTCGGAAATCTCGGGTTTTGGCTCGCTCTCAGCCTTTTTTTTGGTTTCTTTAATTTCATCCATGCTGGCATTCTCCAAAACTTCGTCCGGGTCCAAGCCAAACAGGGTTGGTGTTGATAATACACCAGTCGCCAAGGAAGCCACCATGTCAATGACGTGGCAGTCTTTCTTCCCGGGAAACAGTCGGAGACCTCGTCCGATCATCTGGATGAGCAGATTCCGGGATCTTGTAGGTCGGGCCAAAAGTACACAGTCGATATTTGGGATATCGGTGCCTTCTGTGAACAGACCGCAATTCAACAACACTGGAAACTCTTGGTTTCTAAAAGCCCGCAGCTCTTCCGCGCGGTGAGCTTTCGGAGTGTTCGCGGTAACGTACCTCGCATCTACGCCATGGTCGCGAAACGCCGCAGTCAGTTGCCGCGCATGCTCAATGTCAACACAGAAGACCAGGGTAGATTTGCGAGTTTCAGAAATAGCCAACCATGCTCGGACAGTGATGTTGTTTGTGTTTTCAGTATTGACTGCCTCCGACAATGAGCCCAAGGCAAAATCCCCGAAGCTGTCCTTCTTCACTTTGGACAAATTTGCGCCGGACTTGACAGTTGTGAAAACAGCATTTGCCAGCCAATTGTCCTCGATCATATCCACATAATCTTTATGATATACGATGTGATCAATGGCAGCACCCAGTTTGAGTCCATCGAACCGTGAAAATGTTGCTGAAACACCGACCAAGACTGGTCCATTATTAGATGCTTCGTTCAATCCAAAATGTCCCAAGGCTTCACGGTAGGACCTGGCAACGATGTGATGTGCCTCATCTACCAGGATGAGCTTGAAAGCACTCGGGTCGAACTTGTGTATGCGTCCTCGCGCTAGTGTCTGGACTGAAGCAATGATGATGTCCCCAGCGCCAGTCGCGACATTGGTGCCCATTTCTATTTCGACAGTCTTATCGGGGTATGCGAGACGGCAATGTTTCGCAGCTTGCTCGACAAGTTCTCGTCGGTGCACAATGATCATCGTCTTGGTGGCTTCCGCATTGCGAGGAGGGATCCGGCTGATAAGCTGTGTAAAAATGACCTGGGAGAATGAGCAAAGCAAACGCGGGAAGGAAGAAGGATAACCTTACTGTTTTGCCAGCGCCTGTAGCAAGGGAAATTCCCAAGCGTCGATGGCCCTCTCCTAAGTATTTCAGAACGGATTGAATGCTCTCCTCTTGGTAATCGCGTAGCACGATACCGGGAGTGGCCGGTGGCGCGTGGGAGTTGAACCGCACATGGCGCAAGGTGATAGGCAGAAATTGCCTTTGCAAATACCTCCTCGGTAGCTTCAAGCGCGAAGCACAGCGTAGGAGCTCCATGCAAGTCATGAATTGACACGAATCTATCGAGAAAGCTACAGATCCACTGCAAACAATGCAAACAAGCTTATCGATAACAACCAGTGGACCTCCGCAGCGCGACTTTTTTACCTGTCACTTTTCCAGCTCTGTTTGACCTGACGGGTTTTGATCGGAGTGTAGCTGTGATGTGCTGCTTCAGTTCATTCCGCATGCGCTGCGAACCTGCCAGCTCGAATAATGAGCGACACCGCCGAGATTGAATCCGACCCGGGGTACTCCCCGTCTACACCCTCAGAACGCTCTGTCTCTCCAGATATCCAACCATCCAAACCACCTTCCAAATCGCCTACAACCAAAACGCCTAGAAAAAGCAGTGCAAATACAACAACCAAACCGCCCAATATACCCAAACTACCTAATCCAATTGAATTGCCTAAAACTAAGCTACCTCCTCTCATTAATGACGGAAAAGCCGATAATGTCGATCGCCAAGTTGGAGAGGCGCTTATGCGGCGCTCGCCGCAAATGCCCGGATCGCTCTTGTTTATGCGAACCTATACACACCTTCTCGCTGAATCAAAGAAGGAAATCGATCATACCTGGTCGAGGCATCAGGAGGATGTCTTCCAGGTGAGCCAGCATGGCTCGGTGGTCTGGACTTCAACAGAGAAGGAAGCGTTCTTCAATGCGCTAGATCGCAAAGGGAAGGGCGACATCAAAGAGCTTGCCGCATCAATCGGCACCAAATCCGAGCTTGAGGTTATGGAGTACATCAGTCTCATGCATCGGGCTTTGGAGATCCAGTTTCGCTCTGGCTCAGCGGATTCTATGCCCGTGCTTGGAGATATTCCAGCAGCCAAAGAGATCAGCCAAAAAGGCTGTGAGATGCTTGACGATTATGCCGATGTTTTGGTGTTGACCGAATCTCTCACCCAAGCAAAAGCCGGCAAGCAGGATTACGGAGACTTCTGGAACATTACTGGTCCTGCTGCTTTGGAGCTGGTGAATGCCGTTGATGATGAAAACGACAACACGGTCCGAGGTGATCTGCATCTCGCGGCTACTTTGCTTTACCTTCCCGACTGGATCCAACTATCTCGAAGACTATTCATGAACTTCGGTGGCAAGAAAACAGAAGATCATTGGACGAATATCGCAAGCTCCAAAAAGAACATCACGGCGCATGATCAGACGCCGTCAATGGCCGCAGAAAGCGCCATTGATTTCTACGCCCTTACTGTCAGCGTCACGCGGCGTCTGGTCCAGTCAGCTATCTTCTTTTCCATGTCGAGAAGACGTTGTTCAACCCGCAAAGGCAGCAACAGAAAACCTCTCATTCGAGTGTCCGATGTGCGAGCAGCCATCGAAGTCCTCAACATGAAGCATCGTCGACCCAACTTTGTAGACACAGCTCGTCGAAATGAACTCCAAATAGCCGACATCCATAACCGCAAAGGTTGGGTACCTACTCCGTTCACCTACGAAGAAGCCGAAACAATAATCCGAAAGCGCAAGTGGTCCAGATACCGCAGCAACGCAGCTATATCCGGCGGTGCCGATCAAGACAACGAAGAGGCGGAGAACGTGATTGAAATCGAGGATTCCGACGATGAACTCGAAGCAGAAGACGCAGAAGGAACAGAATCGCAATCCGAATTCGAACCCGAGGTCGTTGATCTTGATCCCTCGTCTTCTCGAGAGGGGTCACCGGGTTCTGGGTCGGAGATTTCGTCTGATGCGGAGGAGCTGGAGATGGACGACGAAGAAAAGCACGCAGATGCCGCAGATGAAGCTGCCAGTCGCCTTGAAGAAGCAAAGTTTTTGCAGCTGATGGACAAATCTGGAGAGTACGTTGCGGAACCTTTGAAGGAAGAGGACCCCGACCACCAGCTCAGTGAATACCCGGAACATAGGAGCAGAGAGCCAGTCTTCGACTGGAGGAGTCGAGTTCCCTACCAGAGTGAATGGGAGGAGTACAAGCACGACTTCGCTGGTTTGAAGGAGGAATTCGAGATGCCGCCACGGAAGCGGCTCAAACCGCAGGGATCAGAACTCTGAACAATCGCAGGGCCATCTGCTCTGGACAGAAAGAAGCATTCGTCATGCTCGATGAAGATATTGGAGCAAGCCAAACAACTTGATATTGATAATTAGCGCCATGGAATAACACCGGCCTGGCTGAGGGCTGTTACAAAATAATAGCTACCCCTGGTACCACATCGAGCCAGTGTATTTGAAGCATACTGTACAACTACTCAAAAGATCAAGAATCACATCAAGGACGTATGATTAGAAGTAAACACAATGATGAAGAAAAAAAATACCCCAACCCCCTAGTTTCACCCCAAAGCGCAATCCGCTTTCTGGAAAGAGAGGGCGGATTCATTGAAAAGAACTCCAACAGAAAACAGAAAAAACAAAACGTGCGCCTTTTCCTGGCCAGAAATTTCAGAAGTATTCATAACTCAGCGAGACTAGAAGCAGCTCCCTTGGGTCGCTCTCTTCAAAGATCCAGGGGGATATCGTACATGCAATGGAAGAAAGCTACAGTTCGAGCGTCTTGTAGTCGGCACCACCCTGGGCACTCAAAGGCTGAGTTCCTGCCCGCATGTCACCGCCAACGGGCTGGAAGGTGTAGTGGTTACCGATACCAGTGGTGGCAGCATCAGCAAGCATCTGGTTTGAGTGCTCGTTGGGGCCTTGCAGGCTGACGGTCTGGAGAGCATCCTGGGCTTCCTTGACGCGCTTCTTGAAGGTCATGCGGTCGAGGAAGAGCTGCTGGCGGGCTTGCTCGAGCTCGCGGCGCTCGGCCTCGATGATCTCTTCCATCTCGTTGAATTGCTGGAGCTTGACTTCGAACTTTTGCAGAGTGACGTTGACAGCGGCGGACACGAGACGGGTCATTTCACGCTCTTCGTGAGATGCGAGCGCACCGGCACGGGCGGCTGAGGCAGCCAGGGCGATCGTGCTGAGAGATTCCTTGGGCTTCGAGCCGGCTTGTTGCTCGGCCTCGCGCGCGGGATCCACATCCATGGAATCCTCTGTCTTAACTGTGTCTTTGCCTTTGTCTCCTCCCCTTCTCAAGTTGGCTGCGGAGCTCCTTGCGGATCTCTTCAACGGATCGTCCGGCTGCGGCCGCAGCCACGGCAGGCTCTGCCATCTGGGCAAGGAAAGCAACAACAGAAAGGACAGGGTTCTCGGACTGGCTGATAGGGTCCCGTCCGCTCCCAGAACGCAGCTCAGGAACATCGTCGACATACTTGTCTTCGATCTCTAGCTGTAAGAACTTCATCACGCACTCTTCACGAGACCGTGTGCCAACGTGGCTTGCGATTTGTTCCCAGTTATCATCAAAGTTCTCCAGACCCTCGAGCAGCAAGATTGTCTCTGAGTCCGACCACGGTGCGTCTTTGCCGGGAACTTGAGTGTGGTTCTTGTCCTCAAGCTTGACAAAGTCTGAGGCATTGTGGCTGGAGGGCATTCTTCCTTGAAGGAAGCAGCTAGGGCACAGGTCATATTTAGAGTCTGGGGTGTTGGCATTGGCTGATGTGGAAGCAGACTTGGCGTAGTGGAATCGGAGCTTGGTGCAGTCAATACCGCAAGAGAAACAGTGTGCCTTCTTTTTAGACTCCTGGGCAAGGTCCAAGCCGTTGCTTGATTCGCCATTGGTCTGCTTTTCCTTATCATCGGCCGGTGTGACATCCTTGCCCTTATCGTCATAAATGGTGCGACGCAGTTCGAAGTTGAGATCTTCCTTAGAGGCAGGGGTGGAAGAAGCTGCGCGTTGGGTAGCTGGAAGAGCCTTGCCGGATGTGACGCTGTGGTTTGGGCCTGGCTGGAATGGCTGGAGACCGCGAGGAGTATCGGCGATGACTCGGAAGTGGCCAGTGAATGGGGGTCCGATATTGGAAGGACGGGTTTGTGGGTCCACCTGCAAATGTGTTGGTCAATGTGCTCGAATGGGACAAAATGGAAGCTTCGAAGCTACTCACCTGGTAGTTAATCAAACCCCACTGCTCGAGGAATGAGTGAACACGCATAATAGCGCACACATCACCGGCAAGGTTGCGACGGCAAGCAGTGACGGTCAAGTACTCAATGGGGTTCAATCGATAAGTGTTGATCATGAAGTCTCGGTAATCTTTGTAGGTAGCGGGTGTCTTGCTACGGTTGCGGCCATTGAAGAACTCGGCGAGAGCTTTCTTCTCAATGGGGTTGATAGTGTTCATGTCGAACCATGTGGCGTAGCTGGGGAGGATGATCGCATGGGTTTGGGTGACGAGTTGTTCGCGCGCAGCGGCTTCGAGAGAAGACTTGGTTGGCGCAGGTTGCTCTTCTCCCACGGCATCCTCCAATCCATCCACACCTTCTCCCGTTGGGTGCGACTCACCCACGGCATCCTCAAGGCCTTCGGTGTCGCGCTTGGCATCGGTCTCGGTGCCACCCATCTCCTCGTCTTCAAGTTCCCCGCCGTTCTGGGGTTTAGGCGAGGCGGGAGCATCGAGGGGGTCGTCGGATCCACCGGCGGTTTCATTGTTTCTCACAGGTGAGTCTTGACGCGACTGTGTCTCTGTCCAATTAATTAGCTCTGGGCGTCACGTCGCGGCTTTCAAAGACCAACCTGAAGCATCGCGGATCGCGGATCCTCCATCCAAGCCAGATCCCTGCTCAGGAACGCCAGCTGGATTGAACTGTGTATCATCCATGATGGGTCAAAGAAAGCAAGCAGCCGTCGCGGTCGGTATGATGTTGAACTCCTTGCCCTTCTTCCAATCTAGCCTCACAAAGCGCAATGGTGTTATGGACTCAAGCAGCCAGCAGCCAGTACAGGTATCAAGAATGGCCTGATGAGATAGACAAGTGGACCGAAAATGATGATTGGACTGATTGCTGAGGGGGAATTCGGGGGAGGTTGGTCGCGACACGCAAAACTCACGGAGTGCCAAGAACAGGGTTGGCGCTAGCCGCTTTCGGACTAGGCCCCTGTCCTCATTGCTACGAAGTATAACAGCCTTGAAGCCTGCACATTGCTCTGTGTTTCTTTGTGTTTCTTTTATTGCTAAGTGGATATGATTTGTTCGTGAAAATGGTTGAAAGTAGTTTGACAAAGTCTCCAAAAATCAAACGAATATGCAGTAGAGCTATCACTAAGTAGGCATACTAGGTTTTAGGTGGCAAAGCTGATCAAAGAGAATGGTCATAAATGCATTGTTCAATAAACACATGAGTCTTGGGATATAATAGAAACCTCAATATATACAGATAGTATCACCAAAACACGAGCACTAAACAATTGCACGTAAAGATCGTTTCCATGGAACTAGCTCAGTGGTGCTTGGCCATGGCCTCAGCGCGATCCTGAACAGCCTTGGCAACAGAAGGGTGGTCCTGCACACGCTTCAACCAAGCAGCAGTGGTGGGGAAGTCCTTCTCCATGTCAATCTCAAACATGGGGGCAATGAGGAACCAAGGCACGAAAGCCGCATCAACGTAAGAGAACTTGTCGCCAACCAGGTACTGCTTGCCCTGGAGGGCACGCTCAAGGACGCCCGAGACACGACGGATCTCGTTGACGTAGCGGTCAACGGCGCTTTGGATCTTCTCCGGGTGGTAGCGGGTGAACCAGACTGCCTGGCCGAAGTAGGGGCCCTGACCGGACACCTGGAAGTGCAGCCACTGCTTGGCTTGGAAGTATTCCTTGGAGCCGTGGGCGAAGCTGATCTTGTTTTCCTTGTCGTAGGTTTCAACCAGGTATTCGACAATAGCACCGGATTCCCAGAGGGTGATGTCGGTGTTGGGGTCCTCGATTGCGGGAACGCGGCCGTTGGGGTTGATTGACTCAAAAGGCTCCTTCTTCATGTCGGAGAAATCGACAAACTTGTGGACGTAGGGGATGTTAAGCTCCTCCAGGACCATGATGACCTTCCAAGGGTTGGGGCCGCCGGCATGGCCGTGGAGTGTGATGGGCTTGAGAGACATGATGTGTTTGTGATTTTGTATCGTGAGTGAGTACTTTGGATAATAGAAATTTGTTGCGGAATTGAGTCGATTTTTAAACAAATGACCCAAAAAAATGCTAACCCCCCATTACCCCACGAGGTCAATGTCGATTATTCAGGTTTGTCCGAGATGACCGAGATGACAAATTGGATAGGTGCGGAACGCCGTCGAAGGTGGGACTGCAACATTGCTAATCGCCGACCACTGCAGATTCCGATCGTGCGGAATCTTTGAGTCGGATCATTATGCCAGATCTCAGGACCCCTGCGACATAGTCATCTTGCATCAATCTGCGGTATCCTATGTAGACTTGGTTGACCGCTGAATCTGCCATGATCTCATCCTGAGAACCGGCAAGGTTAGTAATCACGCCGATCTTGATCGCCGACCTGGGCATGATGTCAAAGCTTGGAGAGATTGTCCTCAGATCAGGAGCTCGCTGCTGTCGATCAAGCGGTGTCCATTGAACAGCGTGTTGATCTCTTGCACATCCTCGATGTTCTGTGGGGCTTCGTGCACATTATTGGAAAATCGTGCAGTGCCGGTATGTACGGAGTAGGGAGTACGGAGTTCACAAGAACAGTCTCTGCGTAGCGTCCAGGTGTGGATAGAGCTTCCGAGGTTATGGTGTGAGGTTCAGCGAGGATGACCCCAGTTGACTCCAGCTCTGGAGAAGGCTTTTCGCGGATCCGAAACCGGGCCTCGATTAAGAGTATCTCCTGCAACGCTGAGGGCCAGGATGTGCTGGTTTTGAGGGTCGTGTAGCGCGCTATCTTGAAGTAAGGAAATGGTCAAGATTAAGTGTGGTCGGCGTGATATGTACGGAGCACCATGGTGACCACCTGGGGACATGCAAGGTGAAGATTGTCGATTGTCTGCTGGCCGACCTATCGGACCGACACCCCGGTCATTCAAGCTATTCCGGAATTTATATCGGCATTGGCTTTTTTGCTTTCAATAAAATCTACTCCGTACTCTATTCCGTATTTCGAACTCCCTAAAACACGTTGTTCCTATAAAAAGAAGCTTTGTAATCGGATTAAGCTACATCATGGCTTTGACATCGGAATAAAAAGCCAACGTCGGAGTAAGATCTCGGACTAAAACCGGCTCGTAGGAATGCGATCTCACGCCATGTCAAACGCTTAGATATTCTAAATTAATAACGCAAGACGAGGAATGCTAGAGAGAGGGGCTAATCACTCGCCTCTGTATCCCAACGTTGTTGAGCTATGATATAACTTGTGTTGAGTCATTCTCAGCCACCTCGTAATTTGAAAGGATCGAACTTAAAGCTAACCCTGGGACACAGTACGGACCGGAGTACTCTACGAAATACGGGGTAGATGCCCATCAGATGCCCATGCTTGGAAATCAAATTGAATGCCCAAGCGCAGGCCAACGTGATCGAGTTATCCTTCGTGTTGGTGAATAAAAACTTGAAGAATCTGTCAGATGTACTGCTGTTCTCGATCTTTGGAGGAATAAGAAATCATCGAAATCCATACTCCGTACCGGCCGCTAGATCTTTTTGAGACCCCGTTCCGATACCATAGAGCCTGAAAGACATGCACTGCAAACACGAAGGGCGGAGCCAAGTAAACGCTAGTGGGTGATCGCGCCCTTTCGCGAGATGCTTCTTAACGTGGGCTAAAGTGGAGAGCCTTTTACCCGCTAGTTCGGAGTAGATTGGGTTGACTACCATATTGGGATCCCGCCATTTCGGGGTCATCAATTAGGCTTAGATGATGCACAGATTTACTCTTCATTGGGATGCAAGTACTCGTATTGTACGTATTCTTCACATTTTGCATTCTATTGGGACTTTGGAGAATAAGTCTCTTTTCTATTCTCCATCTGTTGATTTCTTAGAGAATGATTTGGGACATCGCGACGACTTAAAGCCCTGTGCCTAAAAAATAAAGAGTACAAGTAGTTCTAGCGTCCCAAAATGAGCCCGTTCTAGATCAACTAGCCCCCCAAGGCTTTATTCCGATGGCCCTATGACACGTTATTCGAGCTCCGAATCTTACTCCGATGGCCCCACATGCTTATGACTCCAGGGCTGACGTTCTCAACTTTGATACCTTCTAGGCCGCCATGAGGCTATGGCGATCAGACTCAAATGTATGGGTACCGTGAGGTCATGTTATATAAAGCACTGAAGATCCCCTCTGAATTGTAGCCTAACATCCCAATTCAATTCTGATCAGTCCAAAGCGATCTTCACTCTACAGCTCATAGCCGCATTTAAGCTGCGTTTCCAGCAACGAGCCTTCCTTACCTCAAAATCCTCCATTTACTTCGAGTAAACCCAGTTCTCTCCAATCCACAAAAAATGTCTTCCACATACGATTCCAAGACCATGTCAGACGCGTCATCTACCTACTCTACCGTCTCCAGTGCTACAACCTTGAAGGGCGACGCACCCAAAAGTCCTAAGTGGTACTCGGCATTCTCGAAGACACCCAAGACCTCATCCTCCAAGACCTCGGACTCCGAAGCAATCAAGAGAAAGGAAAACGAAAACAAGAAGAAACAATTGCACCATGAAGCCGTGGCGACCTACCTTGCCTTGCGATAAACGCGAATTCGAATGCGAATGCACACCGGTCGTCTCGTCTCGTCCAACTTCCAAAGTTGCGATGCTGCTGTGATCGTTTTAAGTCGCCGGTACGGAGATACCTTTGGTCCTTCCGGCTTCAATGATGGAATGATATGGATACCACCTTTTGAACTTCATGTTGTATAGATAATTTTGTGCTTCCTTCTTTCGCAATGGCTCTCTTGCCATGCGTTTCGTTTGTTCTTCGTTTGAATTGGTTGTTGGCGCATCAAGAAAAATTGCCTGTCATTCTCGATGCCATGCTATAAACGTTGGCTCGACTCATGTTTGTGTTTTGATTGGTTTTTTCACTACCTAGGTAGGTACACTTCGGCGATTGCCATAATAATATCACTTAATCTATGGCGTTCTCGAAAACATTGTCATCATTGTAGAGATAGAAAAAGAAGTATGTCGTAAGAACATAGAGAAATAAAACCGTGATGAACGCTCAAGGGTATACATCATGCATATATTACAACCCGGTCAGCAGTTCCCCCATAGATATCGGTTTGCGAACAGCGTTCGAGAAACCTTCATGGAAAGTGACCCAGACTTTGCGTCCCGCCTTAGACGACTCGTCCACCCAGCTCTCAGCACTGTTCGGGTCCTTGGGCTGCGGTGCAGGCTGCTCAACGACCCGGCCAAAGAAATCGCGCTTGACAGCTGCTTCACGAAGCGCTCTAGCTGCGGCCCCGTCATCAGCTTTACCCCGGGCCTTGGGACCAGTCTTTGATACATCTGCCGGGTCGGATTTGCTTCGGTTGGTCGCTTTGTGATGTTCTTGGTCCAGAACCTGGCGGACAGCGTAGCGGACCGGCGCTGTACTACCCGACTCGGCGCTACTTCCTTTGGCCTTTGAGAAGGCAACGAGTGAATCAATTGGGCTGTTCGAATTCGGTTAGCTTGGTCCATATCAGTCGTTAAAGAGGTTTGCTTACGGTTCCATGCGGTACGCCCATCCGCCATGACTTCCTTCGTGTTCCACGCGGACTTTCTCGAATCTCACTCCCATTCCACTCATGACTCGCACGGCAGATGTGACAAGTGCACGTTCGGATTCTTTGCGAACGCTCGCTGTGCTTCTGGAGTCTCCGTTCCCGCGGATGATCACAGGTTTGACGTCTGGTGATAACATGCGAACCAAGTGAGGCACCAGGTCGGTGATAACGCTCTCGCTAGAGCGGAACATACGAGCCATTGGCGCTGAGAAACTTGCATGGAATGCAGTCAAGGCCGCGCGGTTCTGCTTCTGGGCTTCAAAGGCAGCAAAGTCGGCCCTGGGGCCCGAGAAAGGATGAGGCTCTTCTGCATTCTCGTCGTCGTTTTTGTCATCCTCGGTGGTCCTGCCACTGGCAGTGGCAAAGAGATGATGGAATCCGACAACCGCCTGACTCATATAAGGAATCAATTCCCACTCTTGTGATGAATATACTTTCGAGCTGATCAAATCATGGAAATGAAGCCAGTCATGGGCTGAATTCGGCTTGGAGAAGTAGTTGTCGTCTTGATACTGTTGTATGGGGTATGAAGCAAAACAGTCGGACACACAGCGGTCGTGATCGCCACTGGAATCAACCATTTCTCGCAATCGATTGATTGCATGTCGCTTGCGCAGATCTGCCACACCGACAGGGACACGGCTGGCGGATTCGCCAAATTTGTCCTGGAAGCTCATGTTGGTTGGCGCATCTGAGAAGCCAGCACCCTCTGTAAAGACACGGTTGACGATCTCACGAACACCTCCGCGGCTCAATTCTTTGAAGAACGCACTTCCCTCGGTTGAGGCATTCAGGACTTTTTGTTCAAGCCAATTTCTCGAGAGTTTGATCGAAGATGGTACTGACTCGTTTCGAAGCTTGTGGGCTACGAATTCTGCGGCCACAAGGACACTTCGAATATCACCTTCGGCGGATCCCGTAGTTTTGGCATTGCGCTGTTTCTTGCTGACCATGCCCCACGCAGCTTCGCAGAGTCTTCGAGCCCCATCGTTGTCGCACGGGATACCTTCGCGGCCGAAGATGAATTTAATTCTTTGCACAACGTTCTCCAATGGAGCTTGGCGAACACTGATCATCTCCGCAATAGAAGATGCTCTAAGAGGGCGAAGACTGCTGGCATAAAGGTCATTGCAAACCAGAATCAATGGCCGCATGAATCGGAAGTTATCGCCCTTGCGCTTCTTTGCCGTGTTTCCCTCTGCAGACAGTTTGGTGTTCCTTTGGTCCAGCAAGACAAGGTCAATAAGTGCTTTCATGAATCCACCCTCACCACTGCCTCCTGAACCACCAGTCACGCCATCAACTTCGTCTACCACAACACAGACGGGCTTTCCGGCGCGTCGGACCTTTTGCTCACCAACTTCCACGTTCATGCCTTTGATATTCTCTGTGCCCAGGGCATCACGGATACGGCCTTTGACCACATCTCTGCTGCGATCATCACTTGCATTGATTTCGAGGACTTCGTAGCCTGCTTGTCTGGCGCATACATGCGCGAGTGTTGTTTTCCCGAGCCCAGGAGGCCCACTTAACAGAAGAACCTTGCGATGCATGTACTCCTCTTCGTCTTCTTGGGCGAATTTCTTTCCTCGAGACTTGGCCAGGCCTGGGAACACAATTGGCTCCCAGCCCTTGAGCCAGCGCAGCACTGATCGGTGCGTGCGTTCATCACCAATCAGATCTGTGAACTTGCGAGCACGGTATTTCTCAGTCCACATTGCAGAGTCTTTTTTCTTCTGCTTTGGATCTCCGACATCGCTTTCTATGGTTCTGTGGATTTTTGGTGGAGAGGTAGGCTTCGAGGATTTTGTCTCCTTCGCTGCCTCATCCAACAAGTTGTGGATGTCTATACCATAATAGCTCTTCTTTGCCTTTCCAGGCTCTGACTCAGACCTACTAGCGATGATCTGTTCGTAGGACATGGGAGCTTGCGCCTTCCTCGTAACCACATTGTGGGTCTTTCCAGAGCACGTCTTGATCTGAAATCTTTTGGGGGCTTTGGGGGCTGGCCGAGATGTCAGCCCTGTTATCGGCCTAGGAATCACTGGTGCAGTTTCAATCGTAGGGTTCGGTTGAGAGTGTGTTTGCGGTAGTGCTGTTAGACTGGCGAGCTCCGCGGAAGGTTCTTGGGTGTGGTGCTCTGGTAGGTCGAATTGGTCATTTAGCTCCTGATCTCTGAGTGCGGCAAGGCCATCCTCATCCTCGTCATCGTCATCATCCTCGTCAATGAAACCTCCGACCATACGCTGCCGCTTCGGTTCTGTCGATTGTGAACCTCCTTCGGCGGCCTTTCTCTTCTGCGCATCGCTGACAGCATTGCCAGGGGTAGAGCCTTGCGCTCCTTGAGATGAGAGGAATGGCATCTTTGGAGTGGGTGGAGAGGATGGCAGATACGAAACGCTCTGAGCCGTGGTGTAAGGACGTGGCCTGGGAGTCTTGACGGAGGCTTTTGTCGGCGTATCTACTGTAGGGCAGTCAGCGTAATTCGGCGCATTTTTTGTAGATAGTAGCGCACAGGGTCTTGTGTCGTCTTCACTTCGGAATACATCAGATAGGTCCCACGCGCGATGCTGAATTACCACTCGGTTGCGGGTTTGTTCCAAACGGTGTAGATTGATTGCCTCGAGATCGTCGGAGAACGACTCAGATTGGGGGCAATTTGTGTTCCCCGGGTCTTCGGAGTGGAGATGGAGGGCAGGATCAAATGAGGACAAAAAGGAGGGCGATGAGGGAAGCATTCAAGCGTACAGATATCTCTTCGATCTTTGGTGTTAATTCCCCTCTAAAGACGCGACGCGCGCGGGCAGAACACGCTAGTCCCCTTTGGTTGAAGGGGATTTCTCTCAATCTATACGATCTACGGAGTACTCCAGAACATTACTATGTACATTTAGGACGGTTTTGGGGTCCAATGGAGCAGCATTATAGGGGCAATTTATTTATTTTTTTTTTTCTAAACGTCATTGTCGTGTTTTTATGTAGAAGCTAACTGAATGATCACAGATACTGAGATATCAAGGCCATAAGATATGAGGCAAAAGCTTGTAATTGCAGACTAGTAGACCAATCCGGCTCCAGTCTCTAGTTGATGGTATACTGTACGGTTCATTCAAAAGTACATCAGAAGGAAAAATTTGACCTGCTCGGTAGGTCACAAAAAAAAAGCACTATTCACGCGCGCAAATCAAGCGCTCTTCAGCTTCTCGGTCAACTCAGGCACCTTTTCAAACAGATCACCGACAAGACCAACGTCAGCAACCTGGAAAATGGGAGCCTCGGGATCCTTGTTGATCGCAGCAATGACCTTGCTGTCCTTCATACCAGCCAAGTGCTGGATAGCACCGGAGATACCAGCACAGAGGTAGAGTTGAGGAGCAACATTCTTACCAGTCTGGCCAACCTGCAGACTGTTGTCAGCGAAACCGCTGTCAACAGCGGCACGCGAAGCACCAATGGCAGCACCAAGTGAGTCCGCAAGGGGAAGCATGACACGGTCAAACTCCTCCTTGGACTTCAATCCACGGCCTCCGGACACAACGCGGGTAGCGGTACCAAGGTCGGGGCGCTCGGACTTGGTGAGCTCCTCGGACACCCACTCGGTTGTCGCGGGGACGTTGGAATCCACGCCGTCGGCGATCTCGGCGGAGCCGCCCTCGGTCTCAACGCCCTGGAAGGCGGTGCCTCGGACAGTGATGACCTTGATGTTGTCGGAAGACTGAACGGTAAGGATGGCGTTGCCGGCGTAGATGGGGCGGACGAAAGCTGTTAGCCGTTAGTGACTGGATCACATGTCAAATTTTACTGCGTTCGGCTTCCACATACTGTCCTCGCTCTCAATGCCGGTGATATCGGAGATCTGCTGGACGTCCAAAAGAGCAGCAACGCGGGGCAGCAAGCTCTTGCCGAAGGCAGTGTGACCAGCAACGATGTGGGTGAATTCGCCCTTCTTGATGTTCTCGACCAGAAGAGGAGCGTAGTTCTCGGGGAGACCCTATATCATGACAAAATGGTTAGTTTCACAATTTCAAGATCCGGTGTAGTTCCAAAGACATATAAAAACGAACCTTCTCATATGCGTCATTCTCCACGGCCAGCACCTTCTCAACGCCCTTAATCTTGGCAGCCTCCGCGGCAGAGGTTCCCTTGACGCCAGAGCCAGCAAGGAAGCCTGTTACTGAGCCACCAAGCTTCTGTGCTGCTGCGATCGCGGAGAGAGAGGAAGACTCGAGCTTGCCATTGCGCTGCTCAAGGACCGCAAGAGTTGAGAGGAGGCGGGCGAGCGCTGAAGAAGCGGGCTGGCTCAGCTTCCAGGTGGGCTGGAGCTGGGAGCGGGCAGCCCGCAGAACAGAGTGTCTGGCGAGAGGAATCATAGCGACGAGTTGGTGGAACAATCGAGTGTTGTTCTTCGTGGAGAGAAGAGCGAGTTTGTAGCTCGGCGATTCACGGTGAAGTGGCTATCGTCGGCATGCCAAGACCACCTCCCGAGGTCGGACTCGGTTAATGCGGTATTCATATAGGCTGATCAGTCCCACCAATGAATGACGCATGCGACATCTATGAGAGGGTCTGTTGATTAAGTTTGTTATTCTCGGGTGTCGAATGCGATCACAAGTGTATACAGTTTTTTTAGAGTAACTAGAAGTCGGGCCTGACTACAGGTTGAATGTGGGGTGATCGAACAATAGACACACGTGATATTTTGTACGCCAGAAATACCTTTACATGCAGAAAACATTAAGAGCTATAACCATCATGAAGTCGACTTTCTCTTCTTCTTGCCACCAGCCTTGGGTGCCTCGGGCTTGCTTGTCTCGCCATCCTCGAGAGCCTGGGCCTTGAGCTGTTGGAGCTTCTCTTTCCGCGCAGCGACAGAAGCAGCCTCTTCCTCATCCTCTGCGGACTTGGTCTTCTTGGTCTTCTTCTCCTCGACTGACTTGCCGTCGGTGACAGCCTTGCGCTTCTTGGGGAAGTTGGCAGCGTCGGTCTCGGGGGCAGCCTCCAGAACGTTGGCATCTTCCACCCACAACTCGTCAGCGAGCCAGATGGGCAGGGCCATGGTGTTGGCACCCTTAATGTGCAATGCCTTGATGTTTCTCCATCCCTTGGCCACGAACTTATCAGTCAGACCCTTGACAACGGCTGCAACGTTCTCGGACAGCTGCTCGGGTGTGAATTTGGATGAACCGACGCGAACGGCGGCTGTGGTGGAGGGTGCGAGTTGCACGGAGGCACAGTTCAGGGTGCGCTCGATCTCCTTAGCAACAATCAGGGGAGAGGCGAAAGAAGCGTGCTTGATGTCCTTGTCGGTGGGCACATTGGGCCTCTTCTTCTCCTTCTTAACGCGCTTTCCGTCGACCTTCTCAATCTCGGCAATGCGGATAGGAATTGGGCGCTTGCTAGACTTGTAGAAGATCTTTCCGAGGGTCTGAACCAGGCGCATAGCAATGCGATCATCGGCCAGGAAGACATCGTGCTCAGAGAACAACTGGCGACGGCTCTCGAAGCTCTGGTAGCGGGCCTTGAGTTTGGAGAAACCAATGACCTTTTCGATGCGGGAGGAAAGGTCTTGAGGGAATGTGGAGTCGGCGATGATGTCCTTGACGCCTCGCTGGGGGTCGGCAGTGATCAAACAGATGCTAAGGGAGGGGGGATGTGTTGAGCGAATGCGGGATGGCAATCTTGCCGGGCTTCAGACGGTTCTTGTCCACGACATGCTGCTTGGTGGTGAGAACGAGCCAGACGGCCTCGTTCTTGGTTGCGGCGTCCTCGTCATCAGAATCGTTATCGCCAATCAGGGTCTTCTTGGTCGCGGTCTTCTCCTGCTCCTGCTGGGTAGACTTGATGTGCTTCAACAGCGCCGTGGAGGCTTTGAGGGCCTAAATCCGATAAGTACATTGGACTATTGTGGCCGAGGGGCGCTTGGTACTGACCTGTGGCTTGTCGAGTTGGTAAGGTGAGCCAGATGTCACCTTAGAGGTGAGTTGAGTATTAGAGGAGCCCATTTTAGCGAATTGCAGACTCGTTGAACTTCTCCAATTTTTTTGCGATGATATCGGGACTCAAAAAAATTTCGGAAGGCGGTGGCAGTTCATCCGTGCTTGGCAGCCCATATCTCAGTTTCGGCCTGAGGCACATATCGTGTCTTATCTAGTCTTATCGCACCCGTGGACCTTATCAAGCCATGTCCCCCAGGGCCTGGGGGCCCGTGGAGGAGATGTGGATAGATGCATCTTGGCCTCACCAAAGCTGTTCACATATGGATACAATCACAATCCTGAGAGCCAAGTTGTAGCAAAGCAAAAACCGAGCTCCAATAGGCTCCTGTTGCTTTGGGTCAATTCAACTAGGTTTCATATGCTAGAAATGAAGTCGTATTGAATCATTGTAGTTGGTCATCTCCACATGGATGGACTCATGGCTATCCTGTCCATTGGTACGGAGTAAACCAAAAGTCAAACAATGCAATGGAACACTGTGTAAGTTTTCAGACATGTAGGAGCTTTGAACCGGGTCGGCCCTCTCACAGCCACGTTTTCCAGCGTAGACTTTTCCATCATTGGAATATCGTTTCCCCAAGAAAGTACGGAGTAATATACAGGTAATGAGCACCGGAAGTTAATACTTTGACACGTACTATTCATGCGGAAGATCTTTCAGCGAATCCTGCCGGTCCGACATATCAACATAGAGCCTCGGAAGAATGGCCCAGTGGCACCTGGAGAGCGAGTTAGTCGGCGCCGGCGTCATGGAGGCTAAAATAAGCTTGGAGACTACTACAACAGGTTATGTGCCGTCTCCATTTCTTGAAACGCCCGCCTCATGCGTCTTCTGCGGATTGGCCAGGCACCGTTAAATATGCCAAGCCACACAGCTTGGCTTGGTTATTTTTAGACCCATTCGGCCGATGAGCTATCTTGAGCTGTAGAAATTGAGCGAGCTTCATCATGAAAAAATCCAATGCAATGATATTTTAATCTTGTAACATCGATCACGCATGGTCCTTTTTCGGTACGGAGTACACCAGAGGTACTGACTGCATGGCCCATCGAGTATGGCCAGTACGAGCGTAGTACGAACCTACTCCATGTCGTACGCACAGAGTACAGCATATCACTTCAAGGAAGTTCTTCCTCCCTCATCGGTACTAACCGAAGAATCAAACTAGCAAGATACAAGTCACGCTGCTTGTGCACAAGTGTACTATTTTATCCAATTCAACAGGACGTGCCCCAGGTGGATACATTCATGAACATGACAAGCTCGAATATGAAACCAAGTGGGAAAGTTAATCAATTTAACTTCAATGGCATGAACAGTAGTCTCTCGGTACCTAAAAAGTGTCCCAGGTTCAAATGTAAAACCTATTCGGACAATGTCAAATGGAGCATGGTCAAAATCGCTCATTGAAAAGCCGCGCAAGCATTTTCCCCACGATCTATCGCTTCCATTTTAGCGGTGCATTCTTGTGCGCCGGCGGGGCCAATCTTGTCTTTCTCTCTCTCTCTTTTCATTCACATTGTCTCAACTATTCCGTACGGTCGGGTTTGACTTTCCAGGGAAATCCTACTATACAAATCATTATATGTGCGTGTTCCATACTCCGTAGAATGAAGGTCAACATGAGAAGCCATTTGTTCGTGGGGAATGAGTAGGCACCAGTCAATACTCCTTACTCCGTACTAGTAGCGTAGCAAATGTCAATTAGATTCTCACTGGATTGGCCACTGAAAATTGTTGTCCAGGTGGGGTGTTTGAAGCATCAGTGTAACATGATACACTAGATAAATTGAAGTATTCGGAAGGCCTTCCTCAACGCTCCTAGGCTCACGTTAGTCATTGGTACGTACGGAGAGTTAGAGGGACCGCGTCGAGAAGTTCGATGACATGAGACGATTATGTGACTAAAGGTATCAAAGACTATACACGGAGTACTCCGTAAAGTACTCGTAGTCGAACATACAATAATGTGACTAGAGGAGGCTGCTCGAGTGGGTTATGACGCGGACGTGCTGCGATTGTACGTACCGCGAGATTAAGATTACTGTGGATCGACAAGAGCGGCTTCCTGATCTTCTATGTACTGGGGATTATCATCATATTAAGCATGGTTCAAACCGCGGGATGCCGGGCTTCATCTGGCGTAGATTTGGATCGCTCGTCCGTCAGGAAATTTTGATTTAGATCGCAGTGGTCAAAGGATGCCGAATGTTGGGCCATAGGCAGCGTTTCTAGGATTCAATTAAAATACAGCGAGATACGGAGTTAGAGTCAACATCTAGGCTGCGCTTATTGACCAAACCACAATCTTCTTATGATGTGTTCTGTGATGTAGAAGGCATGGTGTGCATTGAGCTGGATTGGAAATTAATAATTTTATTTCCGACACCATGAACAAGTCGAATCAAGGCCAAGGGCAGCTTGGGTGTCATATCGGAATAGAATTGAGACCAGGCACCGTGCGTCAACTGCCAGGGGAGATCCCCTGCGTGGTGAGTTTGCACTGCCAGCCTTGGAAAAGCTGGGCAGGCTGTTAGGGGGATAGGGGGAAAAAGTGCCAGTGCAACTTGGTACCCCTAGCCTATGATCTTCATGGAAGAAACAGACGTGAACACGTATGAACCGTACATCTCGTACTCGTGCATGTCTTGAAAGGGATACTCCGTACTCTGAGAGCACTAGACAGAAAGTTGAAGTCTACAAAAATCAGACCAGAGCCGTTGTAATGTGACCATGGATACGCAAGGAATTTCGGCAGGCCAAGCCAGCGTTGATTGGTGTACCTGAATTCTGGAGCCCAATGAGAGCTTTGTAGACCTCTGATTGGCCGCCCCTGGCGACTTTAATCTCGTTTGGAAAAGTAAACACCCTCCAGAACAGAAACATTACATTAAAAACCTGAGAGTGGAAATTGGGTGCAAACTGAGATAGCCCATACAGAGTAAATGCACTCGGTCCACGGTTCGATAGGAGGTGAATGCAACAAAGAAAATGACAACATTGTGTATGCCAAGGCATTGGAATCAATCGAGACTCTTTCACTCATTCATTCAGGGTCCACCAGTGAGACAAACTGGGAAAAGTGCTGTATCTCCAAATACCCCTTTTTAGGAATATCCCACGCTAGCCTCTTTGAGCCACTGCCCGGGTCGCCCCCCTCCTTTTCGTGACTCTCCTGGACTTCTTCTTCCCCAGTCTCTCCAGTCGCAGCTCCTATCTCGAAGTTTTCTCATCCGACCTGAGGGATTCTTTCTCTCGTACACACTCATTTGAAAAAACGTGCTTTTTGCGATTTCGCCTTTCAACTCTTTGATGTACGTGCCCTGTCCCTTGATATCTATATTGCATATGGTTGGATGTGTTTTGAAACTTCCAATTGCGCCATGGGTGGATCGCTCGTCGCTCGGGGTTATACCGTGGTGGATTTGATCGCGCTGTGATTGTTTGCTATTTCACGCCCGAATGACGGCCTGAAGCGATTGGGATCATCTCATATCAGACTCGTCGGCTAACGCGTAATTTCAACGACAGATTTGCTCTACCGACAGTATGAAGCTCACCAACACTGTTGCCGCGCTGGCGACGGCTGGTCTCGCGACTGCCCACGGCCACGGCCACGCTCACTACCACAAGCGCGCCGCCGAGACCGAGACTGTTTCCGTCCCCGGCCCCGTTGTGTACGACTTTGTTGTGATGGACCCCTCCAAGTCTGGATCCCCCGAGGCCATCAGCGTCGACGATGCCTGCAAGGGCCTTGCTGAGCACAAGTTTGAATGGCTCGACAATGCCGTCGCTGCTGCCTGCCCCTCCTCCACCAGCAGCACCGCCACTCCCACCCCCAGCTCGACTTCCACGTCGACCCCGACCCCGACCTCCACCATCGCTCCCGCCATTCTCCAGGAGACTGCCGCCGCCATCACCCCGGCCAGCCCCACCAGCACCGCGGAGCCCACTTCCAGCTCTTCTAGCTCCTCCAGCTCGGTCTCGACCGCCGCTGCTACCAGCAGCTCCTCCACCTCCAGCAGCTCCGGTGCCACTGGTGTCGATGCTGACTTCCCCGATGGAGAGCTCGACTGTGGAACTTTCCCCTCCGAGTACGGTGCCCTCGCCCTCGACTACCTTGGCCTCGGTGGATTCTCCGGTATCCAGTACGTCACCCTCGTCGATGACTTGGTCAGCGACATCGTGACCGCCGTCACTGGTGATGAGTGCCACCACGGTGCTATGTGCTCTTACGCTTGCCCGGCTGGTTACCAAAAGTCTCAGTGGCCCACCACCCAGGGCGCCACCGGTCAGTCCGTTGGTGGTCTTGAGTGCAAGAACGGCAAGCTCCACCTCACCAACAAGAAGCACAAGCAGCTCTGTATCGCCGGTGTTGGCGGTGTCCACGTCAAGAACCAGATGTCCACTGATGTTGCTGTCTGCCGTACCGACTACCCCGGTACCGAGTCTGAGACTGTTCCTCTCTCCGCTTCCTCCGGTAACACCCACCCCTTGACTTGCCCCGATGGCGACACCTACTTCAACTGGGAGGGCAAGGCCACCTCTGCCCAATACTACGTTAACCCCAAGGGTGTCTCTACCGAGAAGGGTTGCCAGTGGGGTGACGGTTCCGAGCCCATCGGTAACTGGGCTCCCATCAACTTGGGTGTCGGCTACACCAGCTCCGGAAAGTTCCTCTCCATCTTCCCTAACACCCCGACCACCACCAAGGAGCTCGACTTCAATGTCAAGCTCGTCGGAGACAACCTCAGTGATGAGTGCCGCTACGAGTCCGGCAAGTTCTACGACTCCAACGGTGCTATTGCAGGAAACAGCGGTTGCACTGTAAGTTATTCTCCTTTTTCTGTGTTTGTTTCACATACTAACATATCATTTTCCAGGTCGGTGTCACCTCTGGAAACGCCTACTACGTCTTCTACGACTAGATTCCGCACTCACTTTTTGGTCGGTGGTAGCTCGTCTCAGCGCTATCCGAAGTTCAATCAAGTCCAATCGCTCTGGGATGGAAAGAGCTCCTGGGCTCAGTTACATCCCTATGTGCACCTGTCTATAGCACTTCTCCCATTTGAAGGATTTCTATTCATTTCTGTGTATCTTAAGTTTTATTTGCTTTTATGTGTGACTGGGCCCAAATTCCATTCCGAGTTGCATTGTTGTGTTCCAATTCTTATGACCCCCATTTTTTCCCCCTGGTCGGAGGCCTTGGAGGAAGCCCTATCTCTTTTACTCGACGGTTAGATTTACACTCATTCTTTTCAAGTCCAAGTGAATGTTTGATACTGAATTTATCCCTCGTTTCATTTTTTCTGTGTTACCAGTCTTGATCCTGTTGCCCACTCTTTGTGTTTACTGTCCAATGTTGAGCTATTCTTTCCAACCTGAACTTATCCGCGTCGAGTCTGCGACTTTGGGATTGTGGAACTGGTGATGATTCAACCCGATTGCACATTGTCGTTTATATGACAGTTGCGCGACATCTTGACCCCCATACTGACACCACATACACGCCCCGTGATCCAGTATCGCATCACTTATTATTTGTTCCGACTATCTTTGCTCCTTCATCAATGGGATACCATCTTGATTCACATCCCCTCCATAATAGGGTAGACAATGGTGCTCATGGATATGATGTCTACCTCTGGACAATACATCCTGGAGACTATCACAACACGGCGTTGACAAAGTGTAGATCGCCTTTATGACTTTGTACACACTCAGGCTTGGAGGTTATGCATGACCGTTAGACGTGAGGAGTCAAACCATTCCAAGCTCATTCTTTGTGGGGCCAGATCAATAGTACATGTGATGGATCACAAACATCTCTAAGTTTGGAGTCCTTGGCTAACCTCATCTATCTTCGAGGTTTTTTCTTAACATATAGTATTGATGCATGTAATCGTCTCACTTGATTCATTTACTGCTTTTTGGCCACGGGCGCCCAAGTGGTGAAAGTAATTTTTCGAAAAATGACATCTGATGCGCAATATATGTTGCTGTTCGTCCCATCACGTGCCGATATATATGGTCCCGAAACCCTAACTCATGCCTATAATCCGAGCATGGCCTTCTTGAACTGAATCCATGGCCAAGTCTAATATGATCACAAAATTGTATCTAGTAAAATTCACTTCGTACAGTCGTTATACGCACCAGAGGAGACGTATGCTCACCCTGCTTAAATGGTTACACCATAGCGTAGCGCGCATAAAGGTACCCAGGCAACTGGCTTATCAGTGGAGCGACCACTTCGGATGATGAATTACTGCCACCATAAGAAAAACTCAACGTTCAGCCCTGAAGGTCTCATGGATTGATTAACAAGATCAGAAGCTATCATCGGATGAAAAATCGAAGTAAACCCAGTCCATAGAGCCCATAATGGCCTGCGATAACTGAATCGCGACTTGATTTGATCGTGTCCACGAATGATGTAGTAGCTCTATACTCTGTGGATCTCCATCCAAATTATGGTCAGTGTTACAATCAAAGGCCCCGAATTTCTCTCCCCAGCTTGAAAACTATCCGTGGGGCAATATATCGTGCATATGTCAGGTTGGCTCGCTAATATAAGAAGCAAGGAGAGGATTGGGCGACAGGTCTAAATTAACCACAAGAAAAGATGTGCGTTGGAAACTTGTCGTATACTGTAAGATGACCATTTGCAATCAGTAAGATCCCCAGATGCGACGTGTTCCAGTTACCTATGCTCCGTACTAAAACCGTGATAGTAAGGGAAAAAAACACATAACCGAGGCCCCACTACCACTTGTCAAGAAGATCCAGTTATGACAAGTTAATATGTTGTCATAGTAAGTATCTGCTTGACAGCCCTTGCTGGGGTTCAGCTCATGTGGCCAAGAGGAAAAAAATCTACAGACTGCATCGGAATTTAGGCGAACTCCTTGAGTCGATTTGATTTTAACCCACATGGGGGCTGGGAAACGCGACAGGCGAATGAGCGGTGATTGAATTTGTGACAGTTAGTGGGGTTACAGAGGGGGGTTGGCAATTTTTTTCGTGCTGGAGATCGTATAGTACCCCCTGGTACTCTGTACTAGTACCGGAAGTAAGTATAGAGAAATTTGCGTACTAGCTCCATAAAGTCTGCTTGAACTTCGTATATTGGATTCTACGAGGCAATCTGGTGACCTAGAACATCTCTGTGTATATTTTTCTTGGACACATATTTGGGCTGAAGGCTAATTGGAATCAAATTTCGGAGTCATGGTTACCATTCCTGAACGGTGACATACTTGGTCCGATACTGGTCTCGCGCGAGGTCACGTGTTTTCAGACGCGCTCGCGACGGACTGTATACTGAGGAGAATGGAAAACCACGAATTAATCCTTCAATTCGCGCGATTTCACGTTTTTGTCCATATGATAGTATACAAAAATTTAGGCCACAGCTTGAGCTAGCAATTGAATTTACCAAAGGGTAGTGGAGTGTGGTTGGCGCCTATCGAACGCGTCTCGGGTTGTAAGCGTGCATTTCCGCGCAGGGACGAGACGCTCCGCCCCAGGGCATTCCACCACCACCTTTTGACCTTTTCCCTTCAATGCTTCTCGTCCCTACTCTTCGACAAATTTTCTCCCGTCCCACAACACCTTTTGCTTTAGGGGAGGTCTACTAGATTCTCCACCTTAATAATTGTCTAGCTTCCTCTTGTGTTCACACAACACGCCGTGACGCGGGTCCTCGACCTCGACCTGAGTTTTTTCGTGCGTAGGAGAGCTTGTGTCGACTTCGTCACACCTCACCACCATGGAATCCTCTCCGCTAAAGAGCCGAGTCGGCTCTATCGTCGGCGTGAAACGTCCAGCAGCCTTGCTGCCTGCCTTCGAGCCGAGTTCGTCGCCCTCCCTTCCTCGACAGAAGCGTATAGCACGCGAACCAGAAGTCTCGCTGTATCCCACACCGGTTCCAACCTCGTCCACCCATATCATGTCGTCTTCTCCGCCTCCCCCGGGAATAAACGCCTCGCGACCATCCATCCCACGCTCCTTCTCGGCCACTATCGAACGCGCTCCCCTGTCCGCCGTCCCTTCCATAATGCTGCAAGAGAATGGAGAGCCAATTCTCATGGGAAGATCCAGTGTCTCGTGTCATCATCAGCTAGCTGCTAGTCGTATGATCTCACGGGTTCACGTGAAGGCAACATACAAACCCGCCCCCAACCCATTCGACCGGGACAGGGTTGAGATCGTGTGCATGGGATGGAATGGAATCAAGATCCACTGCCAAGGGAGGAAATATGACCTGGCAAAGGGTAAGACCTTCACTTCGGACATCAAAGACGCGGATATCATGATCGATGTTCATGAGGCTCGTGTGCTCGTCCAATGGCCACGCAGTGAAGCAAGAGACTGCCCGTCCACCGACTCAGAACAGACCAGTGACGAAGCAACTCCCACCCAGCGGCGTCCCTCTCGTCAACAGCCGCATGAAAGTCCACTTTTGGACCGTCAGCGCCTGGCATCACCCGTTTCCCCATCTCCTATTGCCCAGCAGCCCATTCCCCCATCCTCACCTATTTTCACACCTTCTCGGTCCCGGGCTGCGGTGGTCGTCTTTGAGGATGAGCCTTCTCCACTCAAGCGTCACAACACAGTGACTGGTGTTACATCGCAGAGTGCCCGCCAGGCCACTGCCTTCCTGCATACCTCGCATGCCAATGAGCTGAGTGACCTGACTAGATCTGACGACTTCTCCGACAACGATGAAGAGAATGACCCAATTGTCCATTCCTTTGGTCCTTTCGGAGAGAACCTTCTTCCTCGTATGGCTTCTTTCCGCGCTGGTGATTCTCCTATCCACCCCGCCCGGTCTCCGCGCAGCCTGCTGCCCGCCCAGCCTCTCCAGCCCATCCAGTCACCTAGACAGCCTGCCTCGTCTCACGAGGACAGAGATACCGAGTCCGTTGAGGCCAAGCCCTCGTACACTGATGAAGCATCTGAGAGAGTCCGCAACCACGCTGCTAACCAACTCGCTTTCTCCCGCTTGTCCTCAACTCCTTTCTCAACTATCTTGAACAATCTTCCTCCTGCCTACTGGAAGTCTGGCCATGGCAATGTCACCGGCCCTGCCAAGTCCGATATCCGCAACATTCTCGCATCCACCAAGTTCATTGGCCGGGTTGCCCGTGAGGGCAAGGATGCTGCTGGCAAACCACTCGAGAGCGAATATTACTATGTCCCCGACGAGGATGATGATGTGATGCGTCGCTCTGCTGTGGTGGATGATCTCCGGAAACCCGGCTTGCGCAACTGTCGCAAACAGCACAAGGTTTGTCAACATCATCCAATCTACATCTATGAATGTACCGAGCAATTACTAATATGTTTTGTACTCACAGCAATACTTCTGGCGTAAGCCTAAATGAATCATTGACCACACTAGATCCCAGTCTTTCTGTCATCAGATTGGCTCCCCCAGTACATATTTGCAATGATTCTTGGTCTCCTTAGCTTCTAAGGAGATCCGCATAGCGTGGCGTGAGGCATACCCTGTTTACCTTTTTTTCCCTGATTGATTTGTTTTTCTAATTGCTCTCGTGGGTTGTTTTATACGTTTTTGTTCTTCTTCCAGCACCCGCCTGTACGATTTTGTTTGGTGTCCCAAAAGCCTCAGTACCTTGTATATTGTTTCCATGGGGCCTTGGAATCCCTACTTTTGTTTCTTTTTTGATCTCACTGGTTTGCAATAGTGCCCCTTGGTATTGCTGTCCTAATCACGCCACTGGACTTTCTGTACTTACCTTTGTTGTGGTCTCGTTGGTCTGGCCACTCGGTTGGTCTCCTTTTCAATGGTTGAACGCAATCATGACTTATATGTTAGCTTTTTGAATTTCATTATATGAATTAGAACTGAATCCTCCTGCAATACTCTATTAGACATCACTCTTAGCAGCTATCTTTGAAACCCTTCAAGGTTCAAGGTGCCTATACCCTGCATATGACGTATCCAAGCTTCTTGAAGTACTCCATACGGATAGCAAAAGTATCAGTCTGATTGTCGTCATCGATCTGGGGGTCGAGATGAAATGACTAAGTTCTACCTTCAAGTAGAAATACATGTGAATGAATTTCAGTCTGGGGAAGTAGTCTAGACATGCTCACTGACCTACCGAGTACGAGATACCCGAGCTATATCATGATACTTTTGCCACCTGCGCGTCATAACCACTCTCCGCCCGATTGCAGATGTCCATCTGTGAGAGGTCTTCTTCACATCTCATGTCAGTGCGCCCTCAAGGATCGCGAGCAGTCTATCGCCACCTGTGAACAGTACCAACCATTGGAGAGTTTGCATCAACACGTATAAGATCAGAGGGGAATCCACCAGCAGTCGCAACCTCTAAACATATGAGCCAGCCTTGAATAAATATCAAGCAACCTACCTCAGGTACCATTCAGATCAAAGTGTACCAGTACCAAGTCTACTTCTCACAATCTACTCAATCTATCCACTTACCTTCCAAAATGACATCCACCAGCCACAGCGATGGCCCGTTGCCAGACACCCCCGAGGCGCAGAAAGTCACTCTCCCATTCACCCCAGAGCCTACTCCAACTGATATCGTGGGGTCATCCAGTCATGATGATGCGGTGCCGGAGAAGTCATGGAAACCGACGTTTGATCGCCGACAGAGCTGGAGTGACCAGGATCGCAAGCACCAGCTGCAGGAGCGATTGCTGCGGTCTGAAAAAGGAAAGGAGATGGGGTTTACAGAAGCACATGGAATTTGAAATGCTGGAGTTGTGTTGAACGCACTCCGAGGATGTAGCAGTTGCTCAAGGTGGGGAGTGGCGGGATAGGGTGACAGTGGGGGTTCGGAGGGCCTAAAATTGGCAATGTGAACAGATTTGACTAGCGAGAAATCATACTCCGTATTGAACTAAATGCGATGGAATAGTTTCGAAAGTAGATGAATAAGAGACAAAGCGTAGTGAAAGCGTAGTGAAAGCGTTTTGAAGGAGGTAAGTCGAAGTAAGAAGGAGGAGGTTATCACACAAGTGGATAAGCAAAAAGTCCGGTATCAACTCCGCACCGCCTTCCTATGTGCTCTCGCGCGCCTCTCATCCCTCAGCTTCTCTCGATTTCCTCAATGTGGTGTTCAAGCCACCTATGCGCTCCTCTATCGGATAATTGAACTGCTGCACAGATGGATCGCCAGCGGAAAAGTTCGGTGCCCAACCTACTTATCAGACCAGTGACTAACAATCCATCTAGGGGAGCTTCGCGACCTAAACGACCGAGCTTGGGCGGGTGAACCTGGTATGATCTGCAATCTCGGGATGGCGAATATGTCGCGGCCTCTCCTATTCAAGAGGCGCTACTAATGACCTGGTATAGATGTGTTCACCACGAACAAGTCCCTCGACTCTGCGCTCAAGAAAAATACCGCCTTTATCAAACGTCTTCGCACTGGCATTAGTGCTTCCGCATTGTCCACCTTCCTAGCCGATATCCGGACGCTCTCCCTCCACAAGTACCTCTCTGAGATCATCTCGGCCTGCTACGAAGGTCTATGCAAGCTCAAATCCCCCGGAGAAATCGCCGCAGGAGTAGAGGTTGTTAGCGCGCTGCACCAGCGCTTCGGGCCATGGGAGTTCACTCGCCAGATTGGGTGGCTGCTCGGTCGCGGACTGAGCACACCGGACAAAGCGCAACTGAAGGCCCTCAGCCAGGAAATCCGTGAGCGCGAAGAGAAGGACCGATTGTCTCGCCACCGCGTTCTTCTTCGAGTGGTCACGGAGCTTTGGCTGGTCAATGTCCTAAAGACTCTGGATGACGTCGAGCGGCCTGAAGATTTGGGCGCGAAAGGAAAGGAGGGCGTTGTTGGTATTGGTGGAAAGCCGGACACACCGTTGAAAGCAAAGACTCCTGCTGCGGGGCAGAAGGATCAGGACAGGCCTGCTGATCCGTTCCCTCTGGAGGTTCTCAAAGAACTGCTCGGACATGACCGAGATCATACCAACCTTCCTCTAGCGGTGCTGTTTGTCAAGAGCTTTAGCTGGGATATTGTCGGCTCGAAGCTTGCCGAAGAGGGCAGGAAGACCGTTGAGGTTGACGGTGCAACTTCAGCTGCGGACACACAAACTGCCGAGGCCGATGGAGAGTCCACAGAGGCCGATCTACCACTCACCCCGGAGAAGACACAGCAGCGCTTCCGAAACATCTTGAATCGCTATTTGGAGGATGTCAAGGCGCATGTTGTTCGTGACCAGCGAGCGCTTGCCCAGCAGAACCGTCGTAACGCCGAGGCTTACGTGAAGAGTGGTGAAATCTTTGAAGACCGTCAAGCCAACTTCGAAAAGCAGTCCAAAGTTTTAGAAAAGCTCGTGGCCAATACCCAGGTGCTGTGCGAGGCTCTTGGAACTGAGATGCCTGACATCGCCGAAAAGGAGACCACGGATGCCTCAGCCAGCGGTGGGATCGGACTTGTCAAGACCACAGATTATCTTCGAGGCCAAGGAGAAGGAGCTGGCATCTGGGAAGATGAAGAGGAAAGGCGATTCTACGAGAATCTCGTCGATTTGAAGGGCAAGGTGCCCGCCATGCTTCTCGAGGACGGGAAAAAGAAGAAACCCGAAGCCGAGGAGTCGGGAAAGAAGAAGGTGGATGGCGAAGGTGCCGAGTCTGTCGCAGAGCAGTCGGAAGAGACCCCTGCCGCAGAAACGGATGATCAGTCCACTGCCATTGCTAGCAAGACCGTTGGCGCACAGGTGGATTCCCTTCTTGCCAAGCTCCCCGAATTGCAGACCAAGGACCAGGTTGACCAATTTGCGCTGGACTTTTGCTGGGTCAATTCAAAGGCTTCACGCAACAGACTTGTCAAGGCTGTTTCGGAGATCCCCAAGGGTCGCATTGATCTTTTGCCTCTTTACTCCCGTCTTGTGGCCACTCTGGGACAATACTTGCCTGACATCCCACAGGGAATCACCACTTATCTTGACGAGGAGTTCCGAAGTCTGCAAAGGCGCAAGTCCAAGGAGTTCCTTGGTCAAGTACGTATGGCCAATGTACGCTATTTGGCCGAATTAACCAAATTTGGCGTGGTTCCTGAACACATCATCTTCCACTGCTTCAAGGTCTCTTTGGACGAATTTTCGCGCATGAACATCGAAATCATCGGCCACTTGTTAGAGAACTGTGGCCGCTACCTGTTGCGCAACCCGGAGACATCTCCACGAATGGCTTCTTTCCTTGAAACCTTGAGCCGGAAGAAGGCTGTTCAACACCTTGCCCAACAGGAGCGAATGGTCATCGAAAACGCCATCTACTACGTCGATCCGCCACCACGCCCAGCGATTCAGCAGAAGGAGCGCACGCCCATGGAGCAGTACATCCGCCGACTCATCTATCTTGATATGAACAAGCGCAACTACACCAAAATCTTGAAGTCAATCCGCAAACTCCACTGGGAAGAACGTGAAGTTGTTGAAATCCTGGAACGTGTGTTCAGCAAACCAGTCAAGGTGAAGTATGGCAGCATTCATCTCCTGGCGATTCTTGTCAGTGCGTTGTACCGGTATCACCAGGATTTCGTGATCGGCATTGTCGACAACGTCCTGGAACAAATCACCCTTGGCCTTGAGCAGAATGACTTCAAATTCAACCAGAAGCGCATCGCGGAAATCAAGTATCTAGGTGAGCTTTACAACTACAAGATGATTGATTCTCCGGTCATCTTCGATACACTGTATCGCATCATCACCTTTGGCCATGAGGGTGGTACCCCCCGTTCCCGGAAGGATCAGCATGCTGGACTTGCCAGATGACTACTTCCGCCTGCGTTTGGCCTGTACTCTTCTTGATACATGTGGCCACTGTTTCGACCGTGGCTCCGCCAAGAAGAAGCTGGACTTCTTCCTTTCTTTCTTCCAGTACTACCTATTCACCAAGGACCCCCTTCCCATGGATGTCGATTTCCTCGTCCAGGACACTTACCATTCCATTCGCCCGCAATGGAAGCTTGCCAGCGACGCCGAAGAAGCCACTCGGATCTTCAGTGAAGCTGTTGCTCAGAATTACAACGTGCCCGATTCCGAGAGACCCGTTGAAGTCGACGAGGAAGACGCAGAAAGCAGCTCGTCCGACGAAGACCTTGAAGAGGATGCCATTAACGAGATTGACGACGACCAGGAATCCAGCGATGAAGCCGAAGTACGTCCCCCACTTCCCCCGTACGACTTCCATTTTTTTAACATGACCAAGGCATCTGGACCCAATCCAGAGGGCAATGACGACAGCGACAGCGAGTCCGAAGATGAGGATGAGCAGATCGTCGTCACCCGCCAGGAAGAGGAGCGAGACCCAGTGACCGAAGCCGAATTTGATCGAGAGTTCGAGAAGATGATGGCTGAAAGCATGGACTCCAGACGGTTTGAACGCAAGACTGTCTTTGACATTCCCCTCCCCATGAAGCGTCCTCCACGTGAAAACATGCCCAGTGATTCCAGCCCGGAGCCAGTCCACGCCGAGCCAGTCCCACCTAAGACCATGGCCTTTTCTCTGATGACAAAGAAGGGGAACAAGCAACAGGTGAGACCCTCATAGCTACTAACCACTGTATTGTTGCAATTTAACTCACTTTCATCCAGACTCGATCCATTGATCTCCCATCGGACTCGACCTTTGCCATTGCCATGCGGAGCCAACAGCAAGCGGACCGCGAGGAACAACAACGCATCAAGAACCTAGTCTTGAACTACGAGGCATCCAATGAACCCGAACCAGCCGAAAGTGAGATTGTACCCCAGGGGCCCCCAGACTCCCCAGATACCCCAGACCCCCCAGAGAACCCCAACCGGAAGAACCCCTTGCTGAGAAAACAAAAAGCAGCAACCCAGGAGAAACGCACCCCCGCAAGCCAACGGACCGACAAGGCCGGCGCCAACCGCTCCGCCTTCCGCTCCCGCAAGCTCCAACTCAGCGACGTCAACTGGTAATGAACGATCTCGCTATCCTGACACAGGTTAAATTCACTTGACGCAGCAGTCTGCGCCTTTACCCAAGGAAGGTCGCCATAGTATTATGGATACTTCGGACTCTGGTTTGAATCCAATCGGGATCGTCTAGAGGTGTCGCACTTGTGCGCAATGCTGATTATTCTCGCTGATCAATTATGCCTCGGCTGTGAATGTCTTCAAAGTGATACAGCGGGGGCTGTAAGCGCCCCTCTGTCACTTACCTAGCCCATGTCCATGACAGGTTGCTGGACTACAGGTCGCCGTTATGCCTCCATCAGCGTGATGACGAGGGGATCCTTTCCTGGTCGTCCTCACCAAGGTCAACAGTTTCACGCCTGAGAAGAGATTGTCGGTGGTGGACCGGTTCGGCGGAAGAAGAGGGCTCAGCAGATTTGGGCATTCATGCCAAGGTCATATTTTATTTTCTGTCAAATTGAACTCTTAGGGTCTACTGTTCAGCAATGGATGGTAGTACCCCAATTCCCTTGCGAAATTTTATCAATCTGTCCACAGATCTGTATGGTTGGTCCTGAATGCCTGGAATTCTGCGTACTTGATCTTCTGGTGATTAGTAGTCGGTTTCTCCTTACAGCCCAACTAGGCCTGAAGCACTTCTGGGACACGAGACTGTAAACTTTGGAAAAAGGCATGGCACGTGTCTATACTCGTATTCCCCACATTTTCCGACCCCACCTCCTGCCTCTTTGACGTCGTACTTGACCAATTGTTCCCCATCCCATTCTCCGCAGCATCCGGCAGAAGGCCCAAGGCCGGCACAGCCTAGCTCGCCTTGATCATGACATCATACACACCCACTACCACATTGCGAAAAATATCAATCGCAACCGCAATTAAAGCCGCAGCCTTGACCATTCAAGACAGTCCTGTAAATTCACCGGCAGCGTTGTCGGTAAAGGGCGTAATGACCAGAACAGGAGAATTTGCTCCAGAGACGACAGGGTTGTTACGGAGTAGAAGCCCTGGGGATCAGATCGGTGATTGTGGGGGCGCATCGGAGGATCGGCGGGGACCCACCCGGTCGCAGCGAAGTACTTCGGTGCAATTCATACAAGCCCGAGTGTACCCTCTTCTTAAATAACCATTCAAGTCCATCTCACCGAGAGCCATTTCAATTGGGTTGGATCAACATCTTCGCTTTTCTAGCAACCGAGGAATGTCTGACTTTTGGCCAACCAAGTACATTGGCCACCTGGTGGTGCAGCCCGCCGATGCACGTCTAGACCCACCCGAGAGCTATCTTTTCGTCCAAGATGGTCTGATTATCTCCTGCGGAGTGATCTATGCCCTTTTCTATGCCTTCAGTATGATGCGGGTGGTCAAAGATGGTGTTTTGCCCGGATCAATGAAATACCTGTACGCCGGCGAATTTCTCAAGGCATGTTACATTGGGTAACTGACTATCCGCTTAGATCTTTGACATTGGCGTATGAGATATACTACGCATTTGCAACGACATCAACGCGACTGGAGAGAATATGCTTTCTTGTTTGGTCTCAGCTGGATTTCGTATTTGCCGCGCTTACTCTCTGGCATGTCCATGGTCCCGATCAACGAAAGCGGATCGCTGGGGAGATGCTTGTGTACTGTGTCGCAGCTATAGCAGGGTTCAGATACTTGGGATATCTATTCCCGGACGACCGCGAGCAGATTACAGCTTATTGGACTGGTATACTCTTGCAGCTTCCGGTTGGGTGGGTGTTTGCTTATAGGCTAGTGAAGGATCGGTCTCTGCTGGGCCATTCACTTGAGATATGGTAAGCGGCTTGCTTTTCCGGTGCCATTGTCAGTAGCTTTACTAACTATGTTTAACTTTTTTTGCAGGCTTGTGCGATATTTGGGTTGTTTCACGGCGTATGGTCTTTTCATATGGCGGTATCTCAACGTCCCTCGAGACTGGGAGTATGTCAGATCGTTTTGGAGCATTGCGATTATGGTGGCAACTCTTGTTCCGGAGACAGTGTATCCTTTTCTATATGTTTGGGTATTCAATCAGAGCAAAAGAAAGGTCAAGACAGGTTAATTGCTGAAGGGCATCACCTGGGCATGGTCTCGGGAGGTATACTTCAAAAGCTTGTACATAGAAATTAAGTAAACAGGTTGAAAGAATACTTCCACGATAAAAACCACGTTTTGAATATTAGTATGGTGAGACAGTAGACTCCATACCCGTGGACTAGCGTCTATGATACACATGTAATCCTTTCAAAGCAGAGCATATCTCACCATCACCAGAATGGCATTCCAGGCGCGAGACATCATAGTCAAGCCACATTTGCCTTGTCCTCGGAGATTCAGGATCTGCGTACGGTTCGCTGCGAAGTTCCCTGGTTAGCTAGACTCGAGCATTGATGGAGGCGAACAAACTCATCTTCGTTGAAGACAATACGCTCGTCGGAAATAATGAGGACTGGCCGAGCGATGTCGGCGATAATCTGCTTGACTGGGGCGGCAATAAAGGGTGCTATCACGATGGATTCCTCGTCAATTTCCGCGAATCCTCCTGCGCCGTGAGTTCCAACAATCTCGAATCCCTTTTCAGTCAAAATCGTCTCTGCCATCTCTGTGTAGTCTGGGTCCTGAGCAAGTATTGGCACCATTTTATTACCACCACAAAGTTGAGCGATAGTGAGAGCCATCGAATGCTGGATCAGAGAGCCCATCACATATTCAACATCAGAGGCTTCACACCAAGAGCCACGCTTTTCTTTGAAACATCCAGGAGCGCAGCGGCAAAAGTCACCGAGCCCGAAGCCGAGAACTTTCTTCACGGTTTTTGTACCGAGTAAACGTCGGAGTAAGGCTGTAATTTCCTTGCAGGTTGTGCTATTCTGCCACAACAAGACTTTCTCGTCAAAGACTTGTGTAGGCTGGGCTATAAGCCCTCGAAAATTTCGAGCAGTCTGATTATCCCAATCTACAATGTAGGAGCAGAGGTAGGTTTCGATTGGGCCGTCGGGCCGTTCTGACACAAGTCGCCAATATTCTTGGTACTCGACGTAGGGTTTCCTATGGGAAATCAGATTGGGGGCTGATATCGGATCAGAATAAAGTATCCACGTACCTGATAGGATTCTGTACTTGAAAGAGGGGATTTGAAATGTGGAGTATTTTCCCATCGATTCGACGGACTGAGAATCGGTCTTTCGAATAGGATTTTCTCAACTGTTGCTCTATGTCTTTGAGATCCTCTTTAGTCCAAAGCTTGGTACCAGAATCGTACAGATCTGCGGCTTTTTGTCTGCTGATCAGCCAACTCGAGTACCCGTAGTCGAGGGAGGTATGCTCGGGTGCTGCCAACGCATGTCCTAGACTCTGTGGCATGATCTCGTAGCTGTTGATCGAGGAAGGATGTGGAAGAAACCACGTGTTGAGTTGTCGGAAGGGAAAGAAGTCTTCGACTTGGTCCGAAAGGCAGCAGTTTATTTGTGCACAAGACTCGGATAGAGAATGCTGATATTGAGCTATGAAAATGATTGCTTTTGAGTAGGAGTACCGATGACGAGTACATCCACAACTTTGGCTGCAAGCGAGAAAAACAAAACACAACGATCACCTTTGGTCTAGGTAAGCTCTGCTACCGACTATCCATGGATGTGGGTCAACTCTACTAGGCAAGCTTGGAAGGGGTAAAGAGGAATAATGAACGTCCGATGACCGGGACGATGGTCACAATATTTAGAGCTACTATGCCTATGCACACCAAATCTAGCACTCATCTTTCCTTTTCCACCCAGGCTCATGTCTACAAATTGTCACCAAAAAGCCAGGTTTGGTAACCATTGACCTTTCTGATGATTCAGTAGATTTCAAAACCGGCCCCCCTATAAACACGCCCAATTTCTCCCCCGGCCTCATTGTTTACCATGCTTACACAAAGAGTTTAATGGCTTCTGCCACGAATGAAGATAGCACAACACTAGTTAAACGGGACTATCAGGGGAGGAGCTAAAATCAGGTTAGCGTGACCCCACTGAAGATCTGTGAATTAGATGGCAAAAATAAATGGCCAGTTATATGTTTTTGAAACACTTCTATTTCCTGCCTGCCATTCCCATTTCAAGTTTCAACCCCCTGACAATGTGGCCTCCCAAGTAGATGCTCGCTATACTTTGCCATAAAGCTTCTGCTAGTTATCTATGCGCAGGTCAGGCCCCATCTTTGCCGCTGCATCTGGGAAGATTCCACTCACCGGTTTAGTCCCTGAGGCCCAGTAGGTCATCATAAAAATCTCAATTTTTGGACGTGCGAAGACTCGTGTTTTCCCCCCTTTTTTCCCTTGCTGATGGCAGCTCCGGACCGCAGGAGCAACTTGATTGAATTCACATGGCCATATCTTAACACCCAGAAAAGTGTGGTTCTCCTTTCGTGGTCGATGTGTGTGACATCAGCTCCAGACTACAGGAGTAACTCGACTGCGTCTGGACCGAGACATTGTGCCGCATGCAGGAGCGCAGTCTGTCCATCATGGTCCGAGTGTTTTATATCAGCTCCATACATATTGCAAGAGCAACTTGACTGTGTCCACGTGGCTCCGATAGACTTCTGCACCACTCTTGAGGAGAAGATCCACAATGCGTTCACTTTGATCAGCCACCGCGCGATGCAGGGGTGCTCTGCCGAAAGTATCAAACGAGTTTACCTCTGCTCCTCGGGAAATAAGACGCCGCAAAACAGCCTCGAGACCTCTATTTGTGGCGAGTCTTACCAGTGCCTGCCCTATCAACGACTGCAACTCAAGTTCATTTTCGGAGTCGAGCATCAAAATGGCAACTTCCGTGAGCCTGTAGAAGCACGAAATGGCCAGAGGAACTTCAGACAAGTCTGGGTAAAATCTGTCCATGTACTGATATATACCAAATTCCCTGAACTTGCTTATCTTTTGTCTCGACCTCTTGGCGCAAAAGTCTCGAGTTAGGTTTGTGATCTCTTCAGATTTCCGATAGGAGAATTGAGACAGATGATACTGCCAAAATTCGTTCGAATAAAAATCAAGACAGTCGTGGCGTGAACTTCCCTCCGCGAGAAGAACAAGTAAGCAGACTTTTGCCAGGGAACGGTGTGATTCCGTTGCTGGAAGAGAGTAATGCCAAATTTCTGAAGTCGAAGTTTGAACTGACAATGATGACGGGCGCACCAAAAATTCTTTGACAGTTTGGTGAAGCAGGTATACTTTATCGTCGATTATTGTCAGAAGACATCCGCATACGTCTTTGAATGTGTGCCTGGAACGCTCGGGCGGTTCCATCGCATCTTCAATATCTTCGCCGGACTGATTAGGGTTATTCACCGCTAGGGCGAGTGCCAATTCATTCAAGTCGAGTGGTCGTCCGGCAGCCATGACCAAATGTAAAATTCTCCTTGCTGTATCAGAGTCCGAGCTCCTGCCCAGAATTTTTCGTAGGCCTCATTGACAGTAGACGGTAGCTCACGGAGAGTTTGGCCAGCCTTTCCTCCATTGACCCATGTAGTATTCTCTATGAGATCCATCACAAGTGCCACCCACAGATAAGTTCGCTGTGAATTTCTCTTCTTGAAGTGATCTTGAAAAAGCTCCAACTCCCTTTTCGTAAGCTGTTTAGCCCTGGCAATTTGGTGAATGCGGTCCTCAATGACAAGGTCTATACAGCAAGAATCGCTCAACGACATGGTGTGTCGTTGTTAAGCGCCGGAGGGTTGTAATGCATATTTCACCCGGGATTCTTATGCAGCCTCAGCGCTAAGATGAGCTGGAGGAAATGCCAAGAGATAAATGTTTTGAAACCCTCAAAAGAGTGCATTATCCAATGATCATACCCCGGAAAAGTGACCAAATCACTAGTTCAAACATTGGAAGTATCATCGCGCGCGCAGCGCGCATTTATTCGTTTTTCAAGGATTGTACTTTGGGGGCGTTTGATGAAACTTCGAAGTCGGAGCAAATAGTACGGAGTAGATGCTCATCAGATGCACAAAAAGCCTTTTACTGCATACATCCTCTTACATCCTGCTCCAGGGATTCATTGGCATGTTCGTAAGTCTCCTTCCGGTTTGCACCTCTACCTAGTCCTTACTGATATGACTAGGAGTACTCTACCTACCATTTATTTTTCCGAGTATCATATGCACAAGTCATGACTCTACAGCTAACTACCTTGGTGCTCATATATTGATATCTCTTTTGGTCAAATGATAATGCATTAGGTTCGGAAGGAGAAGCTAAAGGATAAAAATGCGCTCGATATGCATAGGGAGCAAGAAACAGGAGCTAATGCTCACAAAGATTGAAGTCACCTGTCTCAAACAGTTCGTTTGCCTTCCCAGAGCTGAGCCCACGTTCTTTCATCAGCTCATGTCGATGATCTTTAGCCTCTTGCATAGTCATCAAAGGGTCCATGTCGCTCTGGACAATATCCTGAAGCTCCCTTGGCAAACGCGACAGGATTTGATCCACAGCTTCTTGTCTCTCAGCGCTCCAGTCCTCTCTCTGCGGGGGAACATTGGCCGAGGAGATGATCCGTCGATGAGGATCCACCAAGAAGAGAGCAAGGATCTTGCGGTGGCCAGGCTTGGACGGATCAGCCAACGAAAATGGAGAAACCCGGTGCTGGACGGTGTTTGGGAACGTGAGGAGTCGGCCTTGTTTGCAAATCACAGCTCCGATATCTTGTGTGATATGACAGTCGCCAGTGCCATCAACATCCTCTGGGAAGCCATAGACATCCTGCAAAAATTGGTATTCTCCTTGCTGATATCCAATCTCTAACATGTCTATTAACCCACGTTGACGGAATGCAAGAGTGTTCTCAGTGATGTTTTCACAGTCATAGTAGTAGATCGCCGTAGCACATATGCGCTCATTCTGGTTTATGTTAGAGCCCAAGACTAGGAAATTGGCACGCGAATCTTACTAGCTGTCCCTCGATATGCCACGAGCCACCGTCGTACGAGGCGTTGTCTGGGTTCAGTTCAATATTCGCCAATTTCACGATGACTTGTAGCTTGGTATCCGGGAAGTCCTTTCGGAGATCGAGACTTGCTTCTACCCTCGGTGCCACAAAGTCTTCTGGTTCGGGTTGTAAGACAGGTTGTGTCTTGTTCCACCGGGAAACGGATTCCCAGAATGCTTCCTCGTCATAGTCTTCACCTGTCGGTTGTTCTGGCTCTGGTCCATCCGGATGCTCGCCATATTTCACCTCACTATATTTAATTCGAGGTTTCGGGGTATACGACAAGCTTTTGTTCCATAGTGGAATAGCTCGAGTGATCAGTTCCTCGATGACTCCGTATAAAGCCTTGTGTTGGATGGGATGGGCGTTATTGATGTATGACACAATTCGGGAACTGTTATCATCGATAAGCTCCACGTCGCAAGGAAGCCATTGGAAGTTGTTGCTGTAGGATATATCATTGGTCCACTCGCCATGAGTATCTTTTGCTGGGTCGGCGGGGATAACTTCCCCCTGGCCCACACTGCCAAGGCAGTTGAGAAGACCAATGGTTTTGTCGGGAAGGACATGAGTTCGGCCATATACCACTGGGAACAGCGAAGGGTGCACTATATCAACAACCTTGTCTTCAGAACCTGGATGATAGTCCTTTTGGTCTTCGGGGATGCTTTCAAGAGGATGAACCGCTTGTTTCAATGCCTGCCGTATCTCCTCAGATACCGCTGTATCAGATCTCACCACACCTGCGTCAAAGGCATGAACATATCCATTCTTCTTGAAAATGTCGGCTTTATATTGAAGCTCCTTCATGATCCAATCGATCATCTTTGGCGACACGTCTTGGCCGCTCTGTGCGATTTCGCCACGCCATTTGCTCGTAATCTCCCCATTAAAGACCTTTCTGGCATTAATATATACGAGAAGTATATCAGACCAAGTGGATTCGTACCTTCTCTTCCCACTGGGGCTTTTCCGTGATTGTGTTCATGATTCGCATCATGAGAATCTCTCGGTGGGTGACAAGGTTGCTAGAAGATCATTAAAACAGAGGTTCTCCCTTAATATCTTTGAACCATACGATATGTATCCATCATCCAACTGGTCGGTATCCAGTGCATTAGGAAAGCCAAATATTTCCTCATCAAGAACGCATCTCTGGAAAGTCAGTGCATGTTTCTCATTTGGAAGTGGTCTTGCTCACTTCTGGCTGAGTATCGAGTTTCAGATTGAATCCTGGCATGCGAAGCTCGAGACTTATATCGGAAGACATGGTGATCGAAATGTTCTCAAATACACCAGGAAGGATGAGTGAGAGAGATGTTGCTTTTTAACTCCCCTGATTGTCTTGACGTCCAGGCAGTCAACTGCTGAGTTCAGGCAACGAAACTCTAATTTCAGGCAGCAAAGCGCCAAGACATTGGCGCCTGAAATGCAAGCGACATAGAGTGTTTGACCATGTCTACGTTGTGCTTCCTCGTGTTTTGTTTAATTTTCTCTATGACCTGGCTTGTTGTATAAATTAAGGTATAAATTAAGCTACCAGGCTCAGCTAAGAGAGGAAGAACTTATGGAACATAATGATTCCAGAGTTTCTGCCCTAATGTTTACTTCGTCCTCTTCATGAGAGCGGCAAGCTTTCTGGCCTATGAAAAACACATATAGGATTGCAGAACCTTGGAAGGGTGCAGTAAGAATTTCTCTATGCATAGCTCTTTATATTCACAAAATTTTGAAGGCAGCAAGCAGAATGTATGGTGTCACCTGGGCAATCGGAATCCATGGATTTATCAATTTTGACAGTTCAAGGGTTGGGAATCAAACAACCCAAATAGATATCTATTTCTTTGATTTTATCAGTAAAGTAGGCTCAATATATGTACCGAGAATACCACTCTAGTGATATGTGTTTCTCTCCTTGAGGTCGGTGTTCTCCAGATACACCTCGATCTATACAAAAAGTCTCGTTAGTATTCAATCTCTTTAAAATATACACAAGAATCACCCGGGAAATCTCTTACCTTGTTTGTCATTTTTGAGTCAACGTCCTTGCAACATAGACAGGCTGCAAGGCCGAGAATACCAAAAGCCATTGATACCATAGCAACAACACTAAGAGGAAGAAGTCAGCAAGTTTCTCACCATGAACTTTGTCACCCAGAGATAATGCCCATTTGAACAAGTGTGTCTTACAAGATTGCTTTGCAGTAAGCTTGACTGAGAGCCGCCTCCGCCGCTGCCACCACGGCGGGGCTGTATGCCTTCATTGCGGCGGCACCTTGAGCCACCACGGACAGCAGATCCGTGACCTTGGATTCAGAGAGACCGGCTTTGATTGCAGCAGAGGTGACATAAATGGCTGTGTACTTAGCCAAGGTGTTGCTGAAGACGGTTTGGTAAATAGAGGTTGCAACTGATGAAGATATTAGCAAGGACTCCTTCAACGAAGAACATGTTGAAAGAAATGATTGGGTGAAAGAGCACATACCAGCTCCAGCAGCAAAGCGAATACATCCTGAGATACCACCACTAACCCCCAGGTTCTTGTGATCAACACCCATCTGCGTAATGGCAATGCTCAGGTAAAGACCCCATCCGAACCCAGCCTGAGAAAGGAAAATGAAGGCAATCATGGTACCCTTATTCGTCGGCGTCACGAGACCCAGCAAAGATCCAAAGACGACCATCACAAAGACAGAGCCGGTAAGCTGCCATTGCCAGTGACGAAGTTTGCTACCAAACAAAGTAAGCAGAATTGCTCCAAAGAAGATAGCAAAGCCCTGTGGCAATGACAAGATGACCGAGTATTTCCAGTCGGCGCCGCCATTCGTGTAGAACACTGTGATCATCTGCGGCCACAAGATGCTGGACGAGTAGTAGAACATGTTCACAACACCCAGCGCGATGACGGGAGCTGTGAAGTCACGGCCCCAAGAGCTGACGAAGATATAAGTTGGCGTGAGAGGATATTTGAGCTTGCCGAAAGATTCCCACAGCGCGAAGCAGACTAGTACCACGGCACCGACAACTAACGGAGCCACGACATGGGCGTCATTTGACTCGTATACACCCGCCCAGACAATACCCATCAGGAATGGGACTGCACCACCGATGAATAGGAAAGCACCGAAATAATCGAGGGATTTGAAGGCCTCCATGTATGAAACTCCGAGACTGTTTGAGGTGTTAGAATTCACTTGCCCTGTAACCAATCACTGTGCTTCGTGAAACTTGACTTACGGGTGCTTGGGTGGGTGATAAAGGAAGAGCAACCCGAAGAACGACAGGCCCTGGAAAATAGCCACACCCCAGAAATTCCATGCCCAATTTCCCAGCTCATAGCCGTAGCGGGCAGTGACTGGTGCCACAATCACTGCAATGTAGACGGTGAAATCGGCGATAACAACACCAATGTGTCTCCATTTATTGGGGAGAAGTTCTGGTAGTGCAAATGCAGCCATCTGTCACAGCCAAAAATTAATAGATGATGCTAAGAAATAGGCGGATTGCACTTACCTGACAATTTGCACCTCCAAATCCTGATATAACAAGACCTGCAGTGATCTGATTCGTGGTTTTGGCAGATGCCACCACAATGTGGCCGATAAAGCACACCTGGGGACTTGTTAGAACATATCGCCTGGTGATCAAATTTGGGTGAATGATACCAAATTTCCAAGTACCAAAAACCAACGCCGACCTAGAAGATCGGTGTTTGGACCACTGCAAGATTTAATGAGAATTGTATCATAAGGTTGGGAGCCGGTGTTTCAGAAACATACAATATCAAGAAGGCGCAGGTGATCGAGATTGTCCATGCCTGAGCTTCAATCAGCCTCTGAGATCGTATCAACCGGAAGTCATGAAACATACTGGAACAAACCAGATATACCCCGTTGGATCACCCATATCAGTAGAAACCATGGTTCCAATGGCAGACACAACCGGTACAGGCCAAAATGACAGGCCGTAACCACAGGAAAGAATCTAGATAGTGCATGGTTAGCACCGATACAAAATTGACAGGTCAAAAATCAGTACCGAAGACACGATCCATGTTTTCAAAGTAACAACTGGCGCAGCAGATTCGTTCGAAAGACTCGACGGGGAGCTCGGTGCTACCGTCGGCGATGCAGCCGGCAAGTCTTCTTCGGTGTCGACAGCCATAATGTAGGTCAATGGAGAAAAGAAGCCGGGAAGAGGGGGAAACAGGAGCAGCTTTAACCGACTTTGACTATCATACTCTAGCAACGAAGGGGGTCCACCGGCGCATGGGAAACACATGGCTACCCTTGCGAGTAGCGCAAACTATGATACGACAGTCTGAGCCTGGAACGGTCAATCGACCAATGGCCAATGTGGACGGTTTCCACCCGCGTTGAATCCTGATGGAGAAGGTCCCATTAGCGGCTTTCCTAAGTCGGCAATGACTGGCCGGGTCTAGGACTTCCTGCACAAAACTCTTTCTGACTCGGGTTGTGAGTGTCATAGCCAGATGGTTGAGTCGTGAGTTGCTGATTCAACGGTCTTGGTCTGGGTTTGTAATTCAAAATCGTTGTGGCTTATAACTTGCTACCCATCCCCGCCGTGTAAATTGTCCGAGTATCCACTGTCTACAAATATCCAAACAATACCACTAATTCGCTATCACTATGGTCTCCTGTAATGAGAGCAAGGTTGCCATTGTGGCCGGCGCCACTGTCAGTGCAATTCGTCCCAATATCCAAATCCCGATTTCAAGTACCCATACTAACAAGCGGCTGCTTACAGTCGGGCATGGGAGTCGACCTTGTCAAAGACCTCTGTTTCAAAGGTTGGAGGGTTGCATGTGTAGGTCGACGCCGTGAAGCCGGTGAGGTCCTACTCGAAGACCTCCCACGAGACAGAGCCCACTTCTTTGCAGCAGACGTCTCGGTTTACGAAGAGTATGCCGAAGTGTTTCGCAAAGTACACGGCCTCTGGGGCCGCATCGATGCACTGTGCGCAAATGCCGGGATCGTCGATATCTCTTCCGTTTACATCTATGATTCAAAGAATAGCAGCGTGGACGAGGTCCCTCCCTGCCCAGACCTGTCTGTCGTGGACATCAACTACAAGGGTGTTGTGTATGGCACTCAGCTGGCAGTGCATTTCATGCGTCATAACCCCCAGCCAGGGGGACGCATTGTTGTCACAGGAAGCATTGGCGCTGTCTTCCCCCATCAGTCCTACCCGGTATACTGCGGCACCAAAGCTGCTGTCAACCACTTCATCCGTGGTGTGGCGCCTCTTCTGAAACAGAAGGAGAACATCTTCATCAACTGTGTTATGCCGGGAATTGTGAACACACCCATTGTACCGCCTGAGATGATCGCTGCCGTCACCCCTGAATGGTACGTACTTGCACTCATACGTGTATCCCATAGTCGATTTGTGCTTGAAACCCCTGCAGCTGGCTGACATCACATTTGACATAGCTTGACCCCAGTGCAGACGATCCTCGATGGCTATGAGACCTTTTTAGAAGACTCGACGGGCATGGCGGGTGAGCTATTAGAATGTTCAGCTAACAAGTTAATCTTCTATCACTTGCCCAACCCTGGAAATGGGCATATCACGACCCGCGCCATTACAGTTTGGGAGCCACTCTTCCGCATGATGCACGGCGAAGATTCCAAACTCCCGGATGCGATTCCTTAAGGAGTGAGTTTGGAGCCCTTTAGTTAGCGTTAGGACAAAGTACGAGGATCAGCGCTGGACATTACCAATTGCAATCCTTCAAGACTCAAAAATGATATCCTAGCCATCCTAGCCATCCTAGTGATCCTAGTGATCCTAGCTCCATGCTGGCCAACAGTAGTCACCGCGTGGGACCATAACGGCATAGAATGTGATGTATCAACTGTCAGATGTGTCATGCTCGGAGCCGGAAGTGGCCCAAATGGCCCGTGTGGATGATCCACCAGTGGCGTCTCGGCCCGCAATTTCCAGCGTGTTTCGCAGCGCATCCACGGTTGGCTTCTCGAAAGTACACAAAGTACGGAGTCGGATGTAAGCGATCCAGACTCACTTCACCCTGTTAATACCCCGAAATCCAATGAAATCCACGAAATGGGTGATTCAAGATGGGCATGTTTCGGGGACAATTCGGTTAAACGCCAAGTTGACATGTGGGGCTCAGCCTAAGGATCCTCCTACACTCTAATGCGTCTCTCGTGGGGGCCAACCCGGCCTTTGTCCCGTGCAACTCCAAGCTCTCATTCGAAGTGTCTTGCATTTTGCTTAACGTCTAGACTCAGGGGCTCAGACAAAGCAACTAAAGTCACTCCTGCAGAAACTGCCACTAATCGCCGTTGAGAATAGCACCGACCTGATTTTCCAGCACCGTCGCCGCCATGACCTCACGCATACCCTCATCGCAGAAATCATGCTGATCCCGGAAATACAACCCGCTGTCCGAGATCTCCACTGCGACTCCGTATAGCTCCGCCAGGGGCAGGTGCCTCCCAGTCGCGTCCTTCAAACCCTGGCCCGCCGGTTCGCCTTCTATCAGCGCGAGGACCACGCGGGCTACGTTCTCCACCTCGACGAACCGATTCTGTGGGAAACTGTCCCAGCCAACTGAGTCGACCAGATTCGTGCGTATGATACTAGGGCAGATGGCGTTGACACGGACTCCATTTGCGCGGAAATGTTGTGAGACGGAGCGCATGAAGCCCACGACACCGACTGTGATTAAGTCAGCTCTCTCCTATCAACAGACATGCAGGGATCTCTGATGTGATATGGAGTATACAGCCAACGGTCGATACATCACAAATGAGTATCACATGGTTGGTACTTGTGCTGGCTTTATGCGTTATGCATACGTGGAGGGACGCGGGGATGGCTCGACTCACATTTAGCGGCCGAGTATAACGGGCAATAGAAAGACGGGTATAGTCCGCCGCAACTAGCGGTCATCACCAGGTTACAACCCTGACCCTTGTGAGGCGAATGCCGGAAATAGTGCTGAGACAGGTAGGTCGTCAAGACCACACCTTTCAAATCGGCGTCGATCGAGAGCAGGTCGGGCTCTGGTGGTGGGCAGACATCCCTGCCATCTTCTGCGTCTGGGGTGGCGTAGAAGTTGTTTCGCTCAATGACACCGGCATTGGCAAAGACGAAATCCAGGCGGCTGGATTGTTCGAATGTGCTCTGGAATGCCGCTGCAAGCTCGCTATATTTGGTCACATTTGTTCGGTGGAAGGTTGTTCGGGGCAACTCTTTGGCTACCTGGGCTCCGCCCTCTTCGTTGATGTCGAGGATGTGTATAGTCCAGTTCTCAGAGGTGGACAGAGCTTTGGCTACAGACAGGCCTAGTCCACTGACTAGATTTTGATGTTAGTTGGTCAATTGCAGATTGGGAATTTATGATGTATCACACCTCCGCCTGTGATTAAAGCAACTTTGACGCTCATCTTGGGCGATTACGAGAGTCTGAGGGCTCAAAAACTATCGTCAATATCGGCTCAGAATGCTTGTATGAAATCTTATATCATATACGAAGTACGAGTAATGATATCAATACTTATCAAGAGCTATTGGAATACTGCCCCTCACTAAGAACGTCTATTGAATCGAACTTTTCCGTGTTGAGAGATACCCCACAGCTAGGTATTCCCGGTCTCCCGTGGTCTTATTTTCAGGGCTCATGATTGTACTGATCATGCCCCGGTGCTTGACAGGTTCCACGGTCCTGAAACTGTAAGCACTGGGTGGTTGGGGTGAGGTCGTCCTATAATCACGCTAGGGGGCCCCGTTTCTTGCATTGAGCGATGTACAAGATGGGCTGTGTACGGAGTACTACGTACTTACTTGCCCAATGCTTAGTTTTGTCCGGAAACTTCAGACAACCTCGCACGAGCCGCGGGTGGAGCAAATTCCACGAATAACTAGCGAAGTGCAGAAGTACATTCGTGTCTGGGCACCTCGGATCCTACGATGTGGACCCCCGAGTCCACTTCCCTCGGAAATCCCGCTGTGGCACTTTACTTTTCTTTGTGTGGCCCCGAAGGCGTTTTCCATAGTAATCTTAAATTGGACGAATTGAATGTTGGATTGGCTGTTGGACTCCACATGTCATTCCTCTGTGGATCGGCGCAATGTGCCATCAACTCATCGTCGTTGCTTTCCTCGGACATTTAGCAAATTTATCCTCATTGGCCTAGGTGGGTTGTGGCCCGAAGAAGCAACCCTGCTCTACGGAGTACGGAGTACATGTAGTTACAGTAGAATATCTGTCCAATCCATGGAATGATTCCTAGCTCAGTCTTCTTTGGGTATGTGCCCCGACACCACATACGGGATTCTAGAAATGTAAAACACTTAGTCACTATTGGGGGCATATGTACTTCGTACATCACTGTGCGAGATTGAAATCTGTGACTGACGATCGAGAGCGCAGCAAATGAGCATTGTTCGTGTTCAGCAAGTGTATCCCGTCCCGAGTGCCAGATTCTCGGAGCTAGTGGACTCGATTTTGAAGGATTCGATCCTTCAGAACGAATGTGTATACTGATCGACCGAGCAGGAACTGAGGTAGTAGTGTATGTGTTCTCCTATCAACTAGAACACCTTAAGGTGATAGATCTAGCCCAAAAGTCCCACTGTACGTCCGCGGGTGGCTGATTTATACTAATCTAGGAGACCTTTTCTCCTTCGCATTGATTAAATTTTGAGTTCGTCCTTGATTTTTTCATGTTCACTTTGATGGAAATCTCAAAGCCGCTGCATTGATTATTCGTCATGGCGGTCGATAGCTTGACAATTGAGACATTCACAGAATATGGCATTGGCATGCTGTTCTTGGCCGTCCGGCTATATGCCCGGCTGGACATGGGAGGCCTTCGTGGACTTCGGCTCGATGATGCCTTTGCTGCTGCCGGCATGGTATGTTTCCTTTATGTTCAGCTATAACGTGAGCCTTTCTAATTGAAACTCCACAGGTATTCTGGACTATGCAAACTGTGAACATTTACTTGCTAGGTATGTCTTTAAATGTTGTGGTGATACGGTTTTCACTAACCTCCACCCTAGGGGTTTTCGGAAACAACATTGGATTGAATACCCAAACGGCCATGCTCGTCCCTGACAACAAGATTCCTGCCATGATCCTTGGTTCCAAATTGGCATTCATGAACTGGATATGGTACATTTGCTATATCTGGTGTCTCAAAGGTGTACTTCTCTGCCTTTACTGGAAGCTCACGTAGGTCTACTCTCCAGAAGTCTTCTATACACATGGATGTCTAACACATTACAGACAAGGAACATGGCACCGTCACCTCGTCACAGCAGCATCCGGATTCTGTGTCCTTACCTGGCTCGTATGTCTCTTGACACATGTTGGTCTCTGCACGCCTGTGACTCGAAACTGGCAGATCAAGCCCTACCCAGGAGGTGAGTCTCATTCATTCATTCTCCACTTGCAGATTTCACTGACATGCTCTAGACAATTGTACCCTTCGAGGACCTCTGTATATTGTCATTGCGGTCTTCAACGTAATGTAAGTCAACGCGACAGCCACATTCCAATCTCCCATGGACAAAGCTGACTTTGGTACCCAGGTCCGATGTTTGCATAATCCTAATTCCCATCCCAATTCTCGCCAAACTCCAAGTCCCTCTCCAGCGCAAACTGATCCTAGTTATAATGTTCTCATCGGGAATATTCATCATGATCTGCACAATCCTGCGCGCCTATTACTCGCTTTCCTCGATAACGAACCTGGGAACTGCACTGGGTTGGGCAGATCGCGAATGCTTCGTTGCGGCAATCGTTGTCTCTTTGCCTGGGATCAAACCACTCTTCCGCAACACCAGCTGGCTGGGATCGACGAACCGCAAGAACTCCAAGAGCCCTTATTACAACAGCGAATACAATGGATTTGGATCCAAGGCGTCTGGCAAGACGAAGACGTTTGTTACCTCGCGCTCTCGCAAAAGTGGTGGCTTTGAGATGGATAGTGTGCTGCACACCAATAAAGGGAGTCGTGCTTCGGAGGCAGGGAGTGAGGAGCATATTCTTGAAAGAAATATTGCTGATGTCCCAGCATCTCCTGGGCGGGATCGGATGGCTATACGAGTTACGACCGAGTATGCACTCGAGACTGAGCAGGGAGGACCGGTCCAACCCAGGCCTTCTGCGTGAAAAGGGCCTGGTCTGTTATGTATTTCATATATTTGGTATTAGGAATATAATGGGGGCTTCGCCAAAACGCTGGTCGGGAGACGAACCCCAGAGATTAATCGAGCTGGTTCAAGTTGTTCGTTTAAACCTAACCTTGTAAAACAAAGACTGAAGATGAATCCACTATAAGCTCGATCTTCATTCTCGTGTGGAACACTGGGGTTCCAATTAACTATGGCGCAACAAGTCTAATCTATATCCACTTTTTTTTCACAGAGCTCACCCAAGATACCAGAGCACAAAGCATAGCAATACGCTAAGTTACACATTGAGGGAAATGAGTATGAAGAGAGCACATAGGAGCGTAGATCGGGGGGAATGAAATGCTGAAAGGTAAAGACGAGTGAGTGCATCATGGGCGCAGGAGATGGAGAGATAGCAGAAAGATCTATATAATACACAACTCCAACCCTAGTCCCTGGTGTGCATTACAGAACAGACAGGTGGTAACTTGTCTCCAAGGTTGGCATCAAGTGACATGCAGGGGGCGAGGGTTCAAATCTAAGCTTTGCTAGTCTGGTTCTTCTCCTCGGTGTCGTGCGCGGCCTTGGGGATCAGGGAGTCGCCGTCAGGGTTCTCGCCGACCTCAGCAATCTCGGCCTTCTTCTGGGCGTTGACGTCCTTGGCACGGGTGCGCTTTTCATCGGGGTGCGAGGCGGCATCGATCTCGGCAGCGGTGGGGGCTTCTGTGGCGGGAGCGGATGCAGGTGCGTCGGTTTGGGGCTCGTCGTCATCTTCAAGCTCGGCGCCGTAGACCTCGGGGTACCGGCGGAAGCAATCTTGCATGGCCCTGCGAACATTGTTAGTCTGCAATTTTGATTACAAATTCATCATTTGCTCAACATACTTGAACTTCTCAATGCAGTCAATGCCCTTGGGCTCCTCCTCGGAGTACACGAAGCAGCTAAAGGCAGCCTTGAAGTCCTCTCCGCAAGGCCCGTGGGCCATACCTCCTAGACACGGGCAGTCCCAGTTGATCTCGCCGGTCTCCGGGTTGAATGCGGCCTCTTGGCCAGCCTCGTCCTGGAGCTCCTGGGCCTTCGCGGCGGCCCGTTCTTGTCGAATCTTAGGATTGATAGAGTCGAGAGTCTGGGTGTTGGTTTCTTCATCATTTTGTTTGCGGATCGAAGAAAGAAGTGAGACTAGACCAAAAAGAGAGAATTAGCGATAGTTCGCGATCCGGAAGATCCATTGCCAGCGCAGCATAAGCCTGTCGCGGGCTGCATCCGCGGCGGCGAGGGATCAGAGTAGCGACGAGACATACACTTCGGCTCCTCGGAGAAAACACTGCTTGTGTTGTAGTAGTAGATGGCACCACCGGCCAAGCCCAATCGGAGGATAGTGTTCTTCCAGCTTCTCGGCTTCGAGGGACCGGTGCTTATCAATCGTGTGGTTGCAGGTGTGCGGGATGCGACAGTGGGCGCACGAGCGAGCGCTCGGGCAGCAGGGCGAAACATTGTGAAGTCGAGGATCGAATTGACCGAGAGTTCCTCAAAGCGAAGGATTGGGGAAATCGTGACGCGGGATGGAGAAGTCGGAAGGTGGATTTCGGCCTGAGGCTCTCCCGCCAGTCACGTTGCTCCAGATTTGGTATCAGCAGCTCATCTCTCTGCACTTTCGATCCCAACTGCCTGGACTGATTTCTGATATTTCCAGATGGAGTGGGATCCAAGTCGATTTTTTGGTGCTTCTGGGAGCTCTTCTCCTTATGCCCTGCTGATTCTTCATCAACCTATCAATGAGAAAGCATTTGATGTCTTAAGGAAACATGGTCAGTTTGGAGATGCTTGAGCAACTAGGATCATTCTAATGACCATCGCAGCGTCTTTTATTATCTGTGCCGATGGAGGTGCCAACCGGCTCTATGATATGACGAAGGCCGTTGGCACAGAATCTAAACACGTAAGGGATATCTAACAAAGTTGTTTTCTGCTACTTCTGATGAGCTTAGACATGCATATATGTATGGATCATTCTCAACCTCGAGGTGGCAGTAGACCAAATCATGAACTTCAGGCTAACCAGCTATCTCCTAGCTACCGGATGTCGTTATGGGTGACTTAGACTCTATCCGCCCCGCGGTTAGAGAGCATTATGAGAAACTTGGGGTAAGGGTCATCAGAGACCCAGATCAGTACTCGACAGATTTCACCAAGTGTTTAAAGTTCATCAACGCGCATGCCGCGGAGATCATTGCTTCACCCCGAGAGGGGGACAACCTAGCAAAGCTAGACAGCGAAAAGGCACCTGAAAGCGAATCAACCTCAGTGGCTCAGTCGGAGCAAGCACTCCTGGACACTGTTATCATGGGTGGCCTCGGCGGTCGTGTGGACCAAGCGTTCTCCCAAGTGCACCACCTCTATATGATGACCGAAACGCAGCGTGCAATCCGCCGTGACGCAAATAGCTCCGCAAGTCTCGACAATAGACCATCTGCGGGTGGGAAGCTCTACCTCCTATCCGAGGAGAGCATCACCTTTATCATCCATGAAGGGAAGAATACAATTTATACACCGGCCACCAATCGAGCAGATCTCGCGAGGCTGCCGACACCCAAGCCGGACGAGTCACCGTCGAAGAAAAGCAAAGTGGATGACCCAGAGGAAGAATATCTCTTTGAGGAGAACATAGGGATCATTCCCATCACGGCCCCTGCCATACTCACGACACGTGGTTTTGAATGGGATGTCGAGAATTGGCATAGCGAGATTGGAGGACAGTTGTCCACCAGCAACCATATTCGGGCGGACAAGGTAGAGGTTGAGACATCGACACCTGTCTTGTTTACTTTGGAGTTGGCCGAGAGGCTGAAGAGACGATCATGAGAAATGCTTGACGAAGACTTTGATTTTAGGGATTGCTTAGATATCCATATTCGGCCAACATGCCCGTGCCGAAGTTGCTATTACAGTGTGAATAGAAGAGCAGATCACTTAGATCTTGAGAAAAACTGTAGCGGACTTTATACACTAATGCCTAATGACTAACTAGTATAACGGTGATATAGTTACTTAAAGATAGTCTGGTCATTAGGGCCCCAGAAGCAAGACAAGCACCCTGAAAAAAAAAAAGATTTGACAAATAAGCCAGACCAGAAACCCCAATGGCGCCTTTTCTGGCTGAAACGAGAGACCGAGAAAGTTAAAAAAAGACAGCAAAAGAAAGCCAGAAGGAAGCCAGAAATCCAAATAGTCGCGTATCGCATAATCCATACCCCAGTGATTAATCCTGGGCCCATAAAACACAGACAAAATAGCCGAAGAACCAAGACTAGCTGAACCACAGCCCAGAACAAGTCGCAACCCCCCACCGGAGAATCTGTACAGCCCTGCAATTGTGAACCGGTACCTCAAGCACGAGTCAGGATAGCCTCGTAGATGGCGCCAACTGCACCGATGGCCGCTCCGGTCAAAAGACCGAATTCACCGCCATGCACACCGGTCTTCACCTTCTTGATGTTGTAGGAATCGGTAAGGCCAAAGCTGATTTCCTGGCCTAGCACGATGTGCACCAACAGAGCCTTGGCAATGTTAAAGATCAGCGGGTCAAACTGAGCAAGAGAAGGTGAAGAGCGGGTGCGACGCCCAGTGCCTTGAGCCTTCCAGCTCAAGTTAATGAAGTAAGAGGCAAGCAGGGGCAGGAGGAAACAGGTGACAACCCAAATGGAAAGAGGCACCCAGAATTCACTATCCAGAATTTGGAACAAATCGGGAACTCTCACACGAAGAGGAGGGGTGTTCGTGTATCTAATAGCTGGGAAGGTAGTCAGGTAGCGGATGGGGACTCGCGCTCTAATCAAAGTGATGCCTTCGACTAGTAGAATGATGGTCTCAATGGCCTTGAGGCTGCTGAGGTTCTCGCGCACGGAGTGAACTTGGTCGACAAAGCCAGATGATGTCCATACCCGTTGCACGCCTTCGTATATCTTGGTAGTCTGATGATCGATGACCTCGGTCACGACAGCTGGCGATGCCGGCAAGGTTGGCTCGGTATCTTCAACCACGGAGATAGAAGAAACACGCCGTGACTGCTTAGGAGTCTGTTGCGGCTGGCGCGCATTCGATCGCGAGCGCGCCAAAGTTGGAGATACGACAGTTGGGCTCTCAATCGGCTTCTGCGCATACTCCGGCTCACTGGGGGGTGACTGGTCAGTGCTTGCGCGATCGACACGGGTGGGCGCCGCGTGAAGTGGAGGCGGTGATCTTACCTAGACTCTTCCTTGGGCTCTGGCTCTTTCTTCGCTGGGGGACGGCCTGGGGTCCTCGTGCTGCGCTTCGCGGGCGATACTCCTTTGCGCGGAGTGTCGAGACGGGAATAATAGGCCGAGAGGCTGTCGAGGCCAGAGAAGATGGTTTGGTTGTCGCGTAGATGCTTATCGAGCGCTACGACCAGATCATTCTTGTTGTAAGATTCGGCGCTGTCGGGTTAAAACACATGAGTGTGAATCCATTTGCGACTCGGGTTTGAAACACTTACTCGGAGAAGTCGACCTCGTCTGCGATGTCGACCAAGCCAGACTTCCTCAACGCTCTCAGATAGGGTATGCCAGACATGATGAATCAGAATTGGACCAATGCGCACAAATAGTATAAGAAAAGGGTAATGTTTAAGATGGGGAAGATGCAAGGAGGGGAGAAAGTGCATTTGGCCGGTAATTGTTTACATCCGCCGATCGCCAAAACAAACGGTCTAGCGCGCTTCCTTTGTGTCATTCCCGCTTTGTTGGCACTCGACGGCTATTTTGGGTCAACTCTGTATGCAATTAAGTTGACTTTCTTTCTTTGATATGTGTGAATGAAGAGATCCTATGGTACAAGTTGGCCGTAGCCAGTCTAAAAACGTCTATCGGTACACGATTATACAAACGGTGCAAGCACTTGGGGTCGTAACCTCCCAAATCCGGGGACAAAGAATCCAACGCCAAAAGAAACAAAGAAACCCGGGAAATGCATGAATGAAACTTAAGGGCGCTCTGCCAGAATCTCGTGCGCTTCAAATTGCTTGAGCAGGTACTGGTACATCACCAGCATGGTCCCGCTTTGAATGCTGGTCCAGACACCGCGGGGGCCCACACCACGGAACCACCCCGCAAGACCTTCCGTGCGGTAGATCATCTTCAGGCCCGTGAAGACTGAGGATGTGTCGAGTCTCGGGGTGCCGGGGGGGTGGGATGGACGTGGATGCTCCCGAGGTGGAGATGGGCCGCGAGTGAGCCCGGGAAGGATGGGAATGGGGGGATGGTGCGTGGGGCCGAGGGCTTTCTTTGGGTACATGTTCGACGTTGTGTTTCGCGCCCGAGGCCGAGGGTGTTTCGGGAGGGTTCTGCTGGGTCTGGATGCGGGTCTTGACCACGTCCATCGGACAAGTGATCACACCCGCCATACCGCCGGCGGTGGCGGCTGTGAGAATTTCCAACCCCAGTCCAATATCTCGTTTCCCAACCCAATGCTTTGCCATAGACTGCTCCTTTTCATAGAATGCGAATTGAAGTGCGGAGAACGGGAGGTCGCGGAAGATCGTGGCCTTGTAGCCGTGGAACAGCGCTGAGAATCCTTCCATGCGCACAATCTGGCGGAATCCATCTCTCATGTTAAGATAGTTGTATCCGGAGTTGAAGTGTGGGTTATTGTGTCGGCCCTGCAGTTGTAATCGTGTTTTCAGGACCTCGGACGGGACATAGACAATGGACGCAGCCAAGTCGGCCAAGAATCCACCAGAGAGATAGGCTATGCTGGGGTTGATGCCCGAATCGATCATCAGACGCTTGGTATATTCGTAGCATCCAAAGAAGATGACTGTTCCGGGGAATGATCCAAGGAGAGCCGGGGTGACTCCCCCATATAGACCGCGACAGAGGCCTTCTTGTCGATAGATCGTTGCGTAGGACTGGCCCATCGATGTGTATTTCGGCGGAAAGGTCGGGTCGCCTTGTTGTCGAGTCTTGACGGTGTCTAATGAGTGCATCAACATGTCACCGCATGTTCCTCCAATGCCACCGGCAAACATGGCCTAAATAAATGAGAAAATCTCGAGTCAGTCTTGCGCAAGGCGTAAAGAAATGTTCAGCGATATCGCCGGAGAACATCGTACATGTAAATATGGCGGCCGAGGCTCTTCCTCCTCCAGCGCGAGATCAACATCTCGCATGGGATTTGATTCATCTCCCGTTGGTGTGTGACTTAGTTGTGGCCATTTTGAGGTGGGCGAATCCCCCGCAGGCGCTGCAGTTGAGTCTGAGTTCGCTGTCGTGAACAGGCCGAACACCCGCGAGGTCAGGCTCATGGCAATTCGCCGAACTGCAACCCCAAGCGATACTGGTCTGGGCCAGACAGGGGATCTGGGGGGTGCTGGGAGATTGAGAAGAGTAAAAGCACCCCTTGAAAATCAGAACAATGAGAAAGAGTGACAAGAACTCAAGGAGCGATTGATTAGTATGAGATGTTTGTTCCGACCAAAATTCTGATCGGCCTCTTTTTCGCCAAGCCCGATCCGCCTCAGGCATTGACATTGTGTCATAGTTCCCCTCGTAACTTCCAAGGTTGTTTTTGAGGATATTCATATATTCATCTTGGGAATACGTTCACAAAACACTTGGTGGATAGTGCCAGTATCAAACCTATTGGGGTCTTCAATTGGATTCCCTTGTCTGGGACCTGACCTCATCTCATGTGAATGCGTGCACGATATCATCTTACATGACAATCGAGCTATAAAGCCATCGTTTGATAAGGGCTGCTTAAGACTAAAGGCATGAACCCAAAAGCTATGTTGGCATATGAAAAAGCAAATACAGCTACTATGCATCGCGCCACTCTAGAAATAATAAACACAAGTCGTTGCGTATAGCATCATCATGGCGGGAAGCCTCCACGTCCGCCTCTTTTCTACGGCAAGAGACCTTGACGTCTCATACCCGACAATCTCCGAGCTCCATGGTCACTCGCAATTATTCCAATCGGGCAATAAACCCTTCAAATTCGTATTCCAGCACCAACCACCTTCATTCAGCGATGCTTATAACCGAGCGCCGAGCTCCTTCCTAACGCCAGAAGCTTCAAATGGGAGGGGTGTTTGGCGCATAGCCCGCGCGACATTTACTGCGGCTTCTTGGCAGCAGTAGATCCACCGACGTAGCGACCGATATCAGTGGCCTCGTAACCCTGACGCACAATACCCTTGAAGGTCTCCCAACCCTGGCGAACCTGGGGAGGTGTGCTCTGGTGGGACAGAGAAGCATCGGCACGGGCAGTGAGCTGGCGAACAGCCTGCTGCACGAAGGAGCTCTGGGCGTAGCGGGCACGGAAGAAGGACAGGTAGACAATCAGGAGAACCCAGCTACCCTTGGAGAAAGTAATGGCGGAAAGGATGAGACGGACCAGCAGTGCGATCTCCAGAGTAGCGACAACACCCATGCTGGCATCGTAGTACTGCTTGATGAAGCGACCGATGGTCTCGGCGAGGGGAGACTGCTTAGCGGCAGGCTTGGAAGAGGGAGAGGTGGGAGAGGTCGGAGTCGCGGTGGGCGCAGTCGGCTGCAGAGTGGGGATCAGGTACATGCGGCTGTAGGTTGCGACGTGGAAGACCGAGTAGACGCTGAATGGCAGAAGAGCCAGGATAAGCTGGCGGGAGTACAGCCAGACCAGAGCCATTCCTGATAAGAGGAATACCGCATAAGCTTGTGCCGACATAAATTATACAATTGTCACTCACCAAGGTATTGCACATTCTCATCGGAAACGAGCTTCACAACGATAGCCAGAGGGCTGCCCTGGACACCCCGGGCGAAGTGGCCCTTGTACACAACGATTCCATAGGTCACCGCAGCGGAAACAAAGGTCAAACGATACGCGAATTGTGCCGAGGAAGAGTAGTAGTTAAAGAAAATGCAGGACAAGCCGTAGCGGAGGACGGAGAGCAAAAGTGTCACATGTCTAAGGGTTTGTCAGTCAGCCTCAACTCCGCCCTCGTCATCATCTGGCTTCAAATTGACTTACCCAACAAACCAAGCAAACCTGTGAAGATGTTAGTGGACACGAAGCAATGCGGATATTTGGGGGACTTACTGCAAGGTCTGCGCCAAAGCCTTGAGTCTCTCGCCCAGAGGCAAGGTCGCGGGAGGAGGAGGAGCCATAGTGTTGAATAGGCTAGAAGCAATATCACCAGGACAAAAATGGGAGAGGAATGAGAAGGAGAAAATGTGGAAGGAGATAAGACGGTGGCTGGGGGAGCGGGGAGACACGCACACAGCTTCTGGCCTCTCTCCGCCTTCGTGACGTCGATGATGCAACTTTCGGGTTTCCTCATTATACTTCGTATAACTTCCAAGGTTCGCTTGGGTTTACTGTTCCCACATATTCTAGCTTTGGATTTACTGACTCGATCTGGAATTCTTACCCCGTCGATGAGTTCCGTGGTGAACCTCGGAAGTCGGTGTGATTGACCCGCTTAAGTACTTCTAGTTCCAACACTAGGGTTCGGTCTTCTGCATACCCCTGCAGCACTCCCCAACTGTTCGAGTGTCAACGATGGGCTGAGCTTGACATCTGAGCAAATTGGGTCAGCATGGCACAAAGACACTCGGTTGTTTTCAACCCAGCCTTCAAGTGTGAATACTCACCTAGTCGTCCATGGTTGTGCAAGCCCCAAGATCGGCTCGGATGCAAAGCGAGGCATTGAGATGTCACACCAAGGATTAAAGGCCCTTGCTGAAGCACATCATATATAGCCTTGATCCGGCATTGACCTTGGAAGCTGTCAAATATGACAAAGCAGAAAACGAGAACCTCCAGGGCTGTCATGGCTTACCGGTGTATGCGAGTAGTTGGGACCAACCAACTTATCACAGACAGCTGGAATGAGCCTCGAAGAACAAATTTGAAAGCGCGTGCCTGAAATTGCCTTGGAGCTCATTCGCGCGATGGTCTCCCTCGGATCGGCTCTGGTATGGAAATTACTCCGTGCTCCTTGTGATGATCCTCATCACCAGTCCACGGATCGACTGGTGGCATTTTTGTCTCGATAGGAAAACCAGTCTGGCACAAGAATCCATCCCATTGATCTTGGTTTGCAATAGGGAACTTGTGGACTATAGGCGAATCATGCACTCTACAGCCCCGGAGGGCCGAGGCTACGACTTCCCGTCGCCAAGAAGACAAATATCATGCTTGCGAGCTAGAGGCTCAACCCACGCCAATTAACCCCCGCCATATTGTCAAAAATAGCACTATGGAACGCGGAAGATATCGCCAATTAGATGGTGGTTTGCAACTAGACGTCGCTTCCAACCCTCGGCAACCCACAGCCTTTACGATGTAGCATGCACTAAATCTACTAGGAACTTTCTCTTCGAATCAGCATTATTCCCCGATCTGAACACGGATGATCTGCATAAATCTAAGCTAATCTGTGGATTTTTCTGCTATTTTTAGGCCCATCTACTGCCCTGACAGAAGAGGCTTCAGGAACACGAGTGCCAAGATGGACCGATGTTTCGATTAAGCTTAACACTGTCGAAGCCCTGCACAACACAAAGTTTGGGATCATCGTAAATACGAGATTGTTCATTTGAAAATAGACTCACCCCTGGATTTCTCTACAGCTTCAGCAGGATACGAGCCTCACAGACTAAATCCACGAATACGAAGCGATGATCTCGCTGCGTGCTACACCCTCCCATGCGAGAAATCTTGGGGTCCAAAAATGAATTCCAACGAACGGATCTCTGAATCTATGCGGCTGTTTGGAATATAAAACCCCCAGACAGTCCACAGAACTCGACACCATCCGCTCATACCATCGCAAGCATCAACCAAGCTGCAAACTACAACTTCACAATCTCACTACACAACGCATCAACCGCAATCATCTCTTCAAAATGATCTTCACTCCTCTTCTGGCTCTGACTTTCGCAGCCATTGCACCGATAGTCAATGGATACCCCATCACCGGTGATGAGGTGAACTGTCGCTCTGGTCCCGGAACCTCCTACTCTGTAGTCAAGAGCTACAAGAAGGGAGCCGACGTTGCCATTTCCTGTCAGGCTGCTGGAACAGACGTTAAAGGCGACAACATCTGGGACAAGACAGCCGACGGTTGCTATGTCGCCGACTACTACATCAAGACCGGCAGCTCCAGCTACGTCACCAAGAAGTGTGATGGCAGCGGCAGCGGTAGCGGTAGCGGTGGAAGTCTTCCTGGTTTGACCTCTACGCAGTCCAAGCACGCAAAGGCCATCATCAAGGAGGCGAAGGATCTGGATCTAGGGCGCCAGGGCTGTCTTGCAGGCATTGCAACGGCGCTTGTCGAGGTAAGCAACAAACACCATGAATGAGCAGTGGTATCTGCAATTGAGATTTGGATCTTGAACTGACACTCTGCAGTCCAGCATTTACATTTACGCTAACAAGAAGGTGCCTGCGTCTCTCAAGTACCCGCATGACAAGGTGGGCTCGGATTACGACAGCGTGGGCATCTTCCAACAGCGCGCTGTGTACTATCCCGACATTGCGGCTGATATGGATGCTGGAAAGTCAGCGGGCCAATTCTTTGCTAAGATGAAGGGCATCAGTGGCTGGAAGTCTATGGAGGTTGGCAAGCTGTGTCAGAAGGTGCAGGGCTCGGCGTATCCTTCGCGGTATGCGGAGCGTCTCTCTGAGGCGAAGGAGATTTGTGCTGCTGGGGGCTTGTAAGTAGGGCAGATTTGTCAAGGACTGTTGGTTGGTGGTAGTGGTAGTGGCGGTGATGGCTGTGAACTGTTGCTGTTGTGTAATTTCTTGCGTGATAACATTGTCCGATCCATTGGCTCAGTGGGTTGACACTTGGATAACCTTGGAACTTACCAGTAGTAGCTACCAGTTGAATGATGATATCACGTGGGAAACCATGAAACCTTCCTGAATCGAGTGCAAAAGCTTAGAAAGAACGATCAGCATGGCCTTCAACCAAGCATTCTGTGTATCACTACTCCGCTTCCTTCCCGACTCGCAGGATTTAGCGTTTTGATACGGAGTACATGATACGATGAACTTTAGAGAGATCTACAACTTCAACCTTGGATACCCACGATACCAAGATCACATGAAGACTCGTACCTCGGTGCACGATGAGGCTGCATGCTAGCGTTGAATCTGAGTTCAATACTACTCCGTACTGTACACACATGCAGACCAGACCCTCAATCTCCCCCACAAACGCCCGTTCGCGACAACGCATGCAACCCTAACTACGATTCCCAGGAACTTTAACCCCAGATAATAGTCAACGAATCCACCAGACACACGACACACGACAGTGAACCACATGCCGAACCCCGGACTTAAGTGTCAATGCCGTAAATGCCTCACTCTCGAGCCCCCCGCAAACCAAGTGCCGAGCCCTCTTCGACCCCATGTAGACTGAATTTCAGTGCGTGTTTGGGGCGATGCTACAATATAGAATTGAGCGATTGGGTGCCACACATGCCCGCTAACGCTCATTTAGCATGTCGAGCCTGTCAGTCTGATACCGGTATCGAGGAGTCCCAGGATACGGTTAATTGTCGGTCTGCGTAGGCATTGAGTTTCCTTGGGTTTGGTAACTTGTAGACGATCACTAGCACTAGAACACGGATCGTGTTCGAACGGAAGTTTGTAACCGAAATTAGGATGCGGAGAAGGTTGAACCGTGGGACAGCCCGCTACTCTGTATTCCGTGGGAGCATCGGCTACTGTATTGCTCGCTACCGCATTCCCTCTGCCGTTGTGAATCCAATCTAATAGACTCAATCATATAGTATCGACTACTACGGAATGAGCCTAATTCAAGCCTTGGGATAAAAGAGCCAAGATCTATCTCACATAATCCTCCTAGTGCGATACTACTTAAACCCAGATAAGTAAATAGACAGAAGAGAAGGCCGAATACACCTCCAGGGCTGGGCATATACAGTACGATACATAAAGTAAAATACTATACAGCCCCACATGGACGGGACTCCACTCAACGCAGGAACGGCGGTTTTACCGTCTTTGGGCTGGTCTTTTCAAGTTGCGTTTCAGACTGCCAGTCTTCCCAAGCTTGGTAATAATACCATAACCATAATCAGAACTATAACCTTCCAAGGGACTCTCTCACTGGTCCAATTTCGCCAATCCCGTTTTGCCTTCCGGATATACCCATTCTAGATCATTCCCTCGTGCATCGCATCCATGTGGGCAGAACTACAATGCCTGTCCATTGTAAAACACTCTGTTGCCTATCCCGGATCCGGTGTGTCGAAAATGTACTCCGTAAGAATGTAGGGATTTGACGGTGCATGGTATCTTTGTAAGTGATAGCGATGCGATGCGACAGATCCACAGGGAGTGTCAAGGTTGGTCCGGTGGGGAATATCAGGCATCATAGTCATTTGACTTGTTCAAGTAACTACTCAGGTGCTCGTACGAAGTACGGTACGAGCGCTCACGGGCAGACCGATGCGGGGATCCGATATAATCCACATTGCAATTTAGATTGAGATGGAGACCGTTCTCGATGGGCGATTTGAGATCTAAATTAAAACCAGTGGTCGTGGGATGGGGTTGGATTACGTTGGGAGCTTGGACTCGGTTTCTATCGTTTAATCTACAGAAGACTGTTAACGACTCCGTAACTAAATGTAGTAGCACTTATTGTAATTCCATGTGGAGTTGGATCAATTTAGAACACTGTGGATAGGGAGTCTGGGCCACATTATGAAACGGATCCATTCTTGTCGACAAGTACGCAAAGTCACGCGTGGATTTGCACGAGTACTTCCAAGGTTGCCTGGGATGGTGAGACATATTTCGCATCACGGCATTGGGAATACCCATAGACCGGTACATGTAGATCCTTGAGTCCTTTTTCTCCTACTGCATGTATAGGTATCCTTTGTAGATCCTTGAGACATGGAAAAGGTTAAAAGGAAAGACCAATTGAAGATTGAGAAAAACCGGGGAAATTTTTGGTGGTAATAATAATAATACCTAGTGTAAACATAACGTATTGCGAAAATAACATAATAAAATAAAATAAAACATTAATCTCGTTCTCGCTCGTAAGCCGGAGCAAATGTAGATGAAGGGTCCCATTCGCGCGTACCCTGAGTCGAGCTAGGCGGCCTAGGCCCCGAGAAGCTCATAGAGGGACGAGTATATCGGGCGTCTTGGCCGAGATGAACCTTACGGTCGAATGTCGGACTGGAACTAGTGAAGCCGCTGCGATCCTGGGCCATTTGCTCGGGGCTTGGCGACCGCATGTAAGCATCTGGTGATTTGACCGTGGAGGTCAGCATTTCGAAGCCCTTGTTATCGACGAAGCGGTTATTCGCGTCGGCGGAAACGAATTCATTGCGGCGTCGGACGCCGCGGCCGAATAGATCCATCCACCCCGCGAACATCGAGGGGCGAGCAAAGAGAATGAAGTTCCAGAAGCCGACTAGAGATAGGAGGATTACTACTGCGAGGAGGGTAGCTTCGTTGGGGCCGATGGCTGCTGCGTATTGGCGACAGCCTTCGGTGTCGCCGCCGGTGGTGGCGAGGCATAGGAGCCAAGGTGTTGCTTGTTCGACGTTGTCTGCGGTTGGGGCGACTGCGTTGTCGAGCTCGATGAAGACGACTGCGAAGAAGATGACGTTGGCGATGATGATTGAGACGAGGGCCACGCCTCGCCATTGAAGTTGGAGGACGCGGCGGACTCGTCGGTAGGCTTGTCGGGCTGTCACTGTCCGAACGCTAGCTGTGTATGAAGGAAGACCAGAGCTGCCTGTCGTGGAGGCAGATTTGTCGAAGAGAGAGCGGACGTATATGTGGGTGCAGTAGATCATGGTTGATACCTGGAGGAAGAGAGCTGCCGCGGCGAAGATCATGATAGGAATCCAGTAGTCGTAAAGGGCGTTGGTCACGTTGATGTGACAGATTTCACCGAATCTGAAGGAGACGCCCGTAAGTACGAGCATCACGGTCAGGCCAATTGCAGGAATGCCGAAGCCGCAGACAAAAGCCAACCACATGAATTTGGGGCCCAGGACGACCTCCCAGCAGACTTGGAGGTGGAATGCGATGGTCCGAATGAAACTCCATATCACGACCATCCAGCCACCGAAGAGTAGAAATGAGCCGGAGAAGGCGCACGAGAGATCGGAATGCATGTCATTAGGGGTGATGGCGTTGTGGCACTGTTCTGGTTTGGCACCCAGTGGGATAATGAAGGCAAGCTGAATGCTGTTAGGGATCAGGGTCCGGCCATTGGGTCTTCAGACTTACCTCCATGCAACAGATACCAATTGTGAAGCATATACTCAAGTAATGTCTGTGAGTCCATTTCACAGGCAACACGGCGTACGAAACTAGCAAAAAGATACAAAGAGGGAGAATAGCGACACTGATCCAGCTGGCCACGTCGATTTTAGAATGCAGGTCTAATTTGCGCACACGTTAGGCATTGGCATTGACAATGGAAATTTGCATTGACTCGTAGAAGCCTTTCAACTAACCAGTATCGTACCGCCATTCGGCGAGAGGGCAAGGCAAGCAGCACGAGTAAGTGCTGTTGCCCAGCGTCACTTTCTCACAATAGCGTCCATCGATAAATCCGCCGACGGTAGGGAAAAGAGTCTCTTGAAGGAAAGGCGACGGGCAGTGTCCAGTTAGGGCGTGCACCATGATGACGAGCAGCACACCAGCATATCAAGACTAACGCGCCAGCGCGAGAGGTCGCGCAAAGGAATTGAAGTGAATGGGTTAAAAACGAACGGGGGGGGATTATACAATGTACTTGTACGAGTCGAGCATCGCTGCAGGTCCCAATGCCAATCCCGTCCAGAACCAGGCAGTTCTAACTGTGAAAGGCTCATTTCGCCCCACGCACACGAGGGCATGGCAGCCACAGTGGGATTGGCTCACGGTCCTTGTCTTGGCCAATACAAGATAAAAAGATAAAATACGCGAACAGGGGGGATCTTCGCCCGCCTCAGTAAGAGATCGACCTGAGAACCTTGGGCCGGAGGACTCGTACCACCATCGCTTCTATATTCCCAATCCCGATCTCGTGGAACGTAGTAGGAGATACTACCTTGAGCCCCTGGGGACTCAGATTTGGTATCTAGGAATAGTCGGTACTCACTACTGTGTTATCACGGAGTACTACCTACACGCACACGGAGGACCTACGGAGTACCATCACTAACAATGACCTTGGAATCAGCACTAAATCTTCCCTGTGGAATATAATACAGGGCTCAACGCTAAATATCAAATACCCACCAAATACTACTCCGTAAGCCCTCCGTACTCAGCCTTCTTCGCTTCGGGCTAGCATTTTTAGTCGTAGTTAGTGCCTTTAGTGCCTTTTCCGGGCCCAGATCCAACAATGTCCATGTCCATGTTAAATTAAATCGGCTAGCTCTCTTCTGATTGTTTTGAATGTCCCCGTTTTATCCGATTTTAGTACAGTGCGGTGTATTGAATGAATTCCAATACAATCCAAAAGTCTAGACATCGGAGAATTCCCTGACAGCTGACAGATCTCAGCCTTTCAAAAACATCTCGCCCCTGCCAAGTACTGACTGACTGATGATTCGCCCAGCTCTATTTGTCTGGTCGCTCGCCTCTCTGCAAATCCTGCAAATCCCCTGCGGAGTGGTCAGTGTCAGTTTTCTCTCCCGAGTGCCCCCGCGTCAATCCGCCCAATCATCCGCCCGCACTCAGCTCCGACTGTGATCGCCTTTAACATTCGTTATCCCGAAAGCCAATTGGATGTTTCTTTGTGTGTGCGATCTGTCATGATTCAGCACTACGGCGAACAGACCGAGTCGAGTGCGATAGGTCGGTCTGCGACGGTCGACTGAGGTCATCATGGGTCTTTTTGTTGATAGCTCATCTGTCAAACCCACCTCTCTGATACCATGCAATGTACTCCGTATGGAGCACGAAGCACGAAGCACGGTGCCCGGTGCACGACTTCGCATCCTGGCTTATTGGACATGTCAATCTTTCTTGCATAATCGCGGAGATCATCCCACTTGACGCCGTGGAGTACGGAGAGGCCAGTCTGCAATTGTATGCAGCTCAGCACTCGTCTTGTGTTCGCTCGTCGCGCTGTTGAGCTGCACAACTCTATTACCCCAACGCTCTCACCCAGCGGCCAGCCCGGACCAATAGTCCCCTTCGCGCCCCTTCCTCTTCATCACACATCTATGTGCGTTCTTGGTGACACGAACATGCTACTGGCTCTGCGTTCCAGGTCCCCACGGAGATCATGCACAGCCCTTCCGTATCGGGGCATCAGTACTCCGTATTGTCGGCTCGAACACACGCCTTGGCTTGTTTCTCTGCACGTCCTCGGAATATCATCGGCTCGTCATTATTCGTGATACCAGTCGTGTGCGCCAAACATGATCGTCTTACGGGGTAACGTGGCATGGACGGGTAAGCGCCGGTGAACCCAATGAAAGTACCACCGTGATTAGACTGTGCTGAGGCCGTGCTGAGGGCGCTGGGGCCGATAAGACCGTTCAGATTGAGATCTCGAGAGGTGGTACCTCTATGCCAGGAGCATAGCAACATTGGCTTGATTCTAAAGTGTCCGTTAATCTCTCGTGGTGCTGATGCAGCTCGCCACATACATATTCGCAGATTGGGATTCGGGCTTCTTTGCAAAATTCATGACAGTGCGAACAACGGCGTCAGATTGACCCCAGGGGGCGAACTCCAGCAAAACGTGCTACGTTCCTCTATCCCACCCCGGGCTTCAGGTCCCTTCAGTCCTGTTGGTGAAGGACATGCGATGGCGTACCGTGTCACATTTTTCATCGTAACATGCTGATTTAGGGGGAAGTAAAAAGCCATCTCGGCGAAACAGGGTCCGACCTCACATCCGCACGTGGTCTCACACCAAAGATGGCGCACCGACTCATGATTGGCAGCTATATGGTCTGCGTGAAGCCGCATCAGGTTGATCGGCCTGGTTCAATCACTTCAAATCAAGGAGTCGTGTGTGACGTCTGGGTCCACGGGTATGATGTCTTAGTGAGAGCATACTACCGAGTACAGAGTGCAGAGTACAGTGCGCAGAGCACGGAGCACAGTAAACAGGTAGGAGTTCGTGCCAGGTTAAATAGCTCTCTTGCAGGTCGCATGCAGATGCATCGCGATACTTTCTTCTCGGATCTTACCCTTACTTATGGTCGTCGAATCAGACCCGGCATGTCCGATATTAGTATCCCGAAATATTCTCGGTCGTTGATCAACGTTCGGATAACTTGCCCCCCGGGATATGTAAATCAGTGGGGATGTGGAGATTCGGTGACAACATGCACGGCAAACCTGCAACCTTGCGGGTTTTTGTTGCAATCATTGGGAAAATGTGGGGGGCGGGGGGAGTGAAGAGAATGAGGTTTTGAGGTTTTAGGGAAACTGTTCCTGTTGGAACCTGAGGGAGAAATGCATTTGGGCAGAGATGTACGGAGTACTACATTGAGCTCTGTGGTTTTCTTTTCTCAAATTCTTGTCAATGCCAATTCTCTAATTCCTTAGTTTCCGGTTATTCACGGTTCAGCCCTGAATTAAAAGAATCTAAGGTTGCTTCCACTGATGCAGGCAACTGAAGCGAGCCATGTGCCTGGAATTAGCAGACTCTGCTAACTTGCTACTCTGCTACTCTGCTACTCTACTACTTTATTACTTTACTACTTCTTGCTCTCTTGCTACCTTGTTGCTCCCGAGGGTCTTTCTTCCCCCAAAAATCTTGATGCTGTATCTCTGCTATACTGTACATGCTACATACAATACGGTGTCATGAACATTCATTATTCATCTCACTGCCAGGCGTCCTTGGTCTCGGCCTTTCATACCAAGACATTGGGCTTCTCTGTTGCCTGGCATGTGACCCAAGCACCGAGAAAATATGTGCGAATGGGCGCGCAGTGGTGCAGCTCCGAGAGCTGTCCTGCACACAATGCCTACCCCACCAAAAGAGTCTCATCGGGTATCAAATGCGGGGCCAAATCCCATCGGGGACAATGTGCCTCTCTGCGCAGATTCACCCAATCTTGCAATACAGCGTAGGTGACATGGATGTTGTGGTTCCTGTTCCTGTTCCCAAGCCTGCTCTCGCAGGTCAAAACCACCCGCCTCAAGCACCTGCCTTGGGCGATCGGGTCGTACCCTCGTCCCATCCCCATTCTTTCATCAGCTGTTGCACGCGGTACTCTGTCGCCCAGCCGAGGTCTGACTCGATACTCCGAAGCAAGCGGACTGTTGTCCTGCGCTCCCGGGAATCAGTCAGACACTGCCCGGCGACAAAGAGCGGCTGCAGAGAGTTGATCCTGACACTTCCGTCCGGGCGGGAGAGCCCGATGCCTACAATTTCTCGACTGTGGAATGCGATGTCGGCCTCGATGGACCGGTAAGACTGCAGTCGGAGTGTGATTGTGCTCCTTCGACTGGTCGATTCGTGAGGTTTGTTAATCAGCAGTAAGATACGTGCCATGTGGTAGTGCTGCATGGTCGATGCGCACATTGAGAGGCTGAACCAGATCTCCTGCAGGGTGGAGATGTCTTCGTTTTCGTTGGCTGGTCGGTGGTGTGTCAGCTTGGATGAATCCATCCGTGCACAGGGTCGGAATGTCTCTGGGACGCCGCTGTACCATGCGTCGAGCTCGGATTTGAGTCTATACCACCGCTCTAGGAGTGTTTGCTGTGTCACACCGAGTGGACCGGGCATGGGCCGGTTGTCGGTTAGATGCATGTTGTCTCCCGAGCTTATGAAGTTGACTATCTTGGACATGATCCACACCAGCCCGTTACTAATGAGGTCTTCTTTCATGATCCCTTCGCCCTCGGGGTATCCAGCGGCGCCTGTGTTGCTGGGTCGGATAAACCCAGCATTATCAAGCAACAGTCCAGCTTCGGTCCAAAGGACCGTGTCGTCCGTGTTTAGCCTTGTGTGGCATTCGTTGATGACTGTTCTATCAGCATTGTCTCAAAGAATGGTATAATGGTCCTAAGATACTTACATGCAGCCAGATAATCCTGTCTTGCAAAGTTCCAAAACGTAGCCCTCCGGGCTTTTGAAAGACTCGACTTCTTCGGCGTGGAAGCCTGATACGAGTTCTCTCCAGGAGAAGGACGCTGCTCAAGAGGCATCATACCCACTTCAGCAACATCGAGAAGCGACTTAACCCCACTCAAATGACGATTCCACGCGGGCCCAGCTGCATCGAGGAACTCATACACAGACAAGATAGCCGTTGCCGCCAAAACCTCATCCGAATGAACCCCATGCGAAAGTTGGCTGTCCGACACCCGCCGTCGACGCTTACGTGGATTATTGGTATCCCCAGAGAGTTCGGAAGCCTGCCACTGACCAAACGCCTCCGGTGTACTCAAAGGAGGCGGACCCTCGGCATTCGGTTGCAGCTCTCTCATCAGAATCTGAATTGCCTTCTCATAATACTTGGCTCCGTACCAGGCGAAATCGGGATCTGTGTCAGGCCACAGTTCCATGGCCGCTTGCTGCGTGCATACGCCGCCCATCGGTGCCTTGGCGCCTTTCACTCGCCCTAGCTGCTTCGCGGCATATGCGCAAGCTGCGAATTTCAAAAGTGGGTTTGACCGGGCTCGAACGGGGACGTATGATGCGAAATATGTGCCTAGGTCGAAGAGATCCATCCTGCAATTTTGATCAACACACCTGGTCTATTTCCATCGAGGCTATGGGGTCATACCACAGTCCTGGTCCTTCGGAATAGTGTCGGAGGAAGAACGCGGTCTCGAAATCTGTCTCGGCATTGTCGTCTGGCATATGGCTTATACTCATCTGACTCATACTTCTCTTCGATACGGCCGGTCTTGTAGGGAGTGCGGTGGTTCGGTCAGAGAGCTGGATGCTGGGGTCGATGGGGGAGACATCGAATGGGAAGGGTTGAGGAGGAAATTAATATTGGTATTGTTGCTGGTGGACGACAGCGACATGGAGGGGGAGGTCGGGGGTATCGCGCTTCGGCGTTGGTTCGGAGAGGGGTATGAAGTACTATCGGAAAGTGAATGGTCCATGGGGGAATAAGGAAATCGATCGTGTGTTGCGACTGCTGACAAGGCGTCCAGTCGTTGTGTTTCGGCGTCGCTCGTTCGCGAGCCACTGCTACCCCATCGTTGGCTTGGAGATGTCGCCAGTGCCGCTTTTCCCGGCTCTGCTAATGACGCTTCCAGATCTTCCGCGTACGGATCGGAGTTGTCGACGAATATCACTACAGAGAAGATAAGCCTCCGATCAAACATCCGCATCGCAACTTCGTCAGGGCGCCGTACCATGCTTTGGAACATCCAGCCACACACTATCCTTATCAAAGGTATTCTTATATGAATAAAAGCCATTCAAGTTGCCCCGACCTTCCGGCGATCCGTTGAGATTCCGATTCATCGACGCGTTCTGTTGGTGGCGAAAGACAACGCCTTCGCTTGGGCGACATTCTCGTCCACCCTTGCGACACTGCGAACATTCAGGCTTTTCTTCGTCGCCTGCAGACGGTTTAGTTGAGGGGGACTTTTAGGGGGGGCACGAGATCGCAAAGGGTCCCTACATTTCAGCTTTCGAGTCCGACACGTGAGGCTTCTCGGTGTCAGCGCTTGGCGGATAAGTGAGGGTATTAACTTACCAGCCAGTTCGTGATCGCATACCGAAATGGTAATGCGACGGAGTAACAACATCCGAAGCAGTGTAGTTGATGGGGTTGAAAACCTGGAGATCGACTTGCGGGGAGAGAGCAGGTGACCTGGGGCCCCCACACAAAGTGCCTGGGTCAGGTGCCACAGCCTCCAGGGCTGTGTTTGGCTAATTACGTGTCTTTTTTTCGTATAGCGCTTTGGGTCTATGCCTTGTTAAGGTCATTTTCTCGGTTCTTGAGGTCAGTAATTGGTCATTTAGCTAAGTCTTTGAGCATCATCTAGTCCTCTTTCGAGTTTCTCCCAAATAATTAGTTGAATCTAAAGGGTCTTGGCTGAGCCCCATCCCTCCAATCCATGTAAATAGAAGAAAAAACAACAACCACTTCATCAGCAAAAGGGTATTGTATTAATTGTGTCATGTTCCACGATCCTAGCGTGGCTATCTACCTCACGTCCTTAGCAACATCCAGTCAAGTGACAGATCGCTAGAAAAGTATATGATACATGGGATCAGAGAGGCCTATACACAGGGGAACATCCGGAGACTAAGTGTAGTACCCGGAGTTAGAAAAAGATGAAAAAAGTCCGCGGTGTGGCCGGCGCGAACAAAAAAAAAAAAGAGAAGACATGGCAAGACACACAGATAGCAAACAAAATAAGACATTAAAGGCTGGGTATAGCAACACAACTTGCGGTAAGAACAAATCAAAAACTCCAGCTTCGAAGAGTATCAAAGGGTTCAAGTGTTTTTGGGAGTGTGGGGGTGACGGGGCATTAGAGTGCGGGAGCACCAGGGTTGGTTTGGCCGAGCGAGTTGAAGAGATACTCTGGGGGCAACCGCTGCATGTCGGAGGGTCGGTCGGTGCCAAAGGTTTGGGGTGCTGCTGCATAGCCCTGGCGACGACGTTGCACCTTGTTCAGGATAACTCCGGCCAGCACGATGAGGAAGACGCAGCCAAGGGCACAGCAGAATGCAACCAGAACAGCGATACCGTTGGAGTGGTGTTTGGCTAGGAAGGTCAGTAAAGGTCCACGGGGGAGAACCGACGACGGGTCAGGTTAACTCACTTGTCGTGGTGTAAGGGTTTTGCTTCTGAGAAAAGAACTTCGACATGCTACCCGACTCGCCATTGGCTTGCGATGAAAGGATGAAGGGGGTCAAGTCAGTGCCATTGTAGAAGGCCGCAGACGCGTTGCCAAAGTTCGGAATCACGAGTGATCCCAAAATCAACAGAGTCTGGGAGTTGTCCAACAATGTAGTCGCGGAGTGATCCTTGCTGATGGGAAGAATCTCCATGCCACGGATGACAGTACCCTCGGAGAACAGGTTTCCGGGGGACTGGAACTTGGATCCATCGTAGTTCAAGAAGAAGGCAGATCCATTGGTGGACGTACCTCCAATCCAGAACTGAGACAGATCTTCCCGGGCAGGAGTGAACACGGTCACATTTCCGGGGATTTCCGATTTGGATGCTCCGGGGAAAGTAGACCATTCTTCGGACTTCTTGCTGTAGGTGGCGATGGAAGTCTCGTTGTTCAAAACCTTGAGGTTACCAATAGCCATCAGCGTGTTTTGGCTGGCCCACTGGAGTTCCAAAACGTTGCCGCTGAGCGTCAGACCAGGTCGACTCCAGTCGTTAGTGCGGGAATCAACATAGCAGACAGAAGGACAAGGGAATTGGCCGACAGCGTCGAAATTTCCTCCAAAGAAGATGTCGGATGAGCCTGGGCGTCTGGTGATAGAGTTGACAGCGACGTTGTCGCCTCCAAACGATGGCTGGATATCTTCAAACACTTTGTCGGACAGATCGTACACAACGAGACCGCCCAGCGAGGTATCACTGATGTTTCCGGTCACATTTCCACCGGCGTAAAGTGTGTTGTTGTATACAAGCATTGTAACGAATGTTGAGTTACTGTCGATGCCTGTGGGCAGTCCTGAGATGCTATCATCGCTGCCGTTGAAAATCGCAATGTTCTCGATTGAGGACCCATTGCTACCAGCGGCAGTGAAGTGGCCGCCGTAGATAGTAAGGTTGCGGTCCGAATCGGTGTCATACGCGCCAGCAATCAAGCCGCTGCTGGAGTTCTTGTGGTTGAACTTCATAGAAAGAGGAAGAAGCGATTCGCCAGACTCAAGCAGTGATACGGCACCACCAGCAGTAACCCCATTGGTGGCAATGTTACCAGCCAGAATCAGTGTATCGTTGTGGGTAGCAAAGGCCGACAGTTGACCACCGTACTCCATCTGCGTGACGTTGAGATTTTGAATCCAATCCTTGCGTGAGGGAACCCATATGGCAAGGCCAGCCACTGAGACCGCGGGGTTGCCATTGGTAGCAAGGATCTGGTCGAAATCACCGCTCACAGCAAGGATTGTCTCGTTGATCGCAGTTGAAACGTTCAGTTGAACAGGCCAGATCGAGTTGACCTGACCGTTCACTCCTGCGCCCAGTGAAGACCACTTCTTTGATGAGAAAGAGTAGGCCGCAACACGGCTCAACCCGTCGACGCCTCCATCCGACGTGTCGGTAAAGCGACCGCCAACATAGAGGACATCGTCGAGCTCAGCCATTGCCAGCACTGGGGCGTTGAACCCAGCACCAGACATAGCTGTGGCATTGCCATCTGTGATCGTCATGATGTTATGCAGCTTGCTATCGGAGAAGTTACCTGCCACATAAAGCACGCCATCGTGTTCCTTGATGCTGGAGATCGAAGCATTGTGGTTAAGCGAAGTGCCAGCCTTGTTGATGTCTGATTTGGTGAGGTCTGAGGTATCGGAAGACTTGGAAGTCGGGTCATAATCATAGAGTCCATTGAGACCCCCTGTGCTGTTCAAAAGCTGGAAACGAACACGGGATGCAACAATGGTGACATCTCCTTGACCATCCTGTGCCCGCAGCTTGACCTCGGGTCGGAAGGAGTCGCTGCTGGCATCCACGTAGCCGGTGTAGAAAGTGTCGTACTTGTCGTCGTTGTTGGTCTGGTGGATGTACTTGGGTTCGGGTTGGTCGGAATCGGAGCCACTTGACAAAGTAGCAGTGACGTTGACGATACCTCGCGAGCTGCAACTGTTGTCCTGAGTGCAACCAGGAGTGTACATCAAAATTGTGTAATTTCCGGACTTCTTGATGTCAGGTCGGAAAGTGACAGATGTATCCGAGGCGTCGGAGTTCGTAGTCTTTGCAGACACATACCCAGACTCAATGGTCCAATCGCCAGTGCGCGATGACTGAGCGGGATATTCAATGCCTGCACAAGTCGGCTCGTTGTATTGGTCAATAGCGTATGTGAGGATTTGATCCTGGAAAACTTCAATGCCGTTCAAACCAGCGCCCTTTCCATACCAATCAAGGATTTCGATCTGGAGACCCTGCATACCAACGGGGTTAACCATGGTGAATTCGCGGTATTTGGAAGTGGTGCTGCTGGAAAGAGGGCAAGACGAGTCACAGCTGACTTTGTTGCCAGAGTCATCGGTGTAAGTCAAGTTCATGATACCATTGTCGGGAAGAGCTCGAAGCAAAAAGTCCTTGGTGCCGCGTCCATCCATATGGGTGTTGTAGAGACGAATCTTCGTCGGGAAGAAATCGAAACCAAGGTCTGCTCTCCAGAATCCGGGCGCATAATCGTGTAGAAGGTAAGTCGAGCCTTTGGCGGCCTCACCGCTGGTTGAACAGATAATGTTACGTGGGTCGGAGTAGCCGTCAAGGGAGGAATCCGCATCGGAGGTGACGGTCGCATTTTGAAGGTTGAGGACTTGTCGCTTGCTCGACGAGCTGGTGCTGTTACCGAGAGCGTCGAATGATCCTCCAAAGACGATATGGCCGTTGTCTGCCTTCAAAATCGAGTTGACTGGCCCGTTGAGGCCGTTGAACGACAGGTCAGTCCAGCCATCACCGGGCACCCAGGAAACGGCGTTCGTCGTGTTGTCGTGTGTGAAATCTCCTCCGACGTAAACCCGGTTAGTTGCTTGGTCGCAGACCACCGCTGCTACCGAGCCCGAAAGGCCCGGCAAGGCAGTGACCTTGCTAGTGTTTGGGTTGAACAGGGCGGCGCCAGGCGAATCCACGCCACCGAGAGTGGTGAAGTTACCACCGACAAAGATTCCGGAGAAGGTGCCGTCTTTTTGGGTGAAGGGGCACATAGCCAGGATTTGCGCGTCGGACGAGGACAGGTTCGTGAGGATGCCGTTCGGTAGCGGGGTGAGGAGAGCCTGGGTGCCATCTTGGGGAATTGATTCGGATTGTCCCTTGTACTGGTAGAGGGAAACACCGTCGAAATCACCAGTGATCGAAACCCGTCCCAGCGATGACAGATCCAGTTCCGGAACGGAGACTGCCTCGAATGACAGGGCGTGAATGGTCGGGAAAAGAGCCAGAAGCGAGGGCCAGCCAGTCGCCGGCCCAAACAATGAAGAGAACCTCATTGTCCTGGGAGCGACGACGGGCAAAAGAAGTGAAATTTACCCCAATGAAGCGAGTGGTAGGGTAGGGTGAGATCAGGAGGCGCAGGCGTCAGGCCGCAACGCGTTGAAAAAACGAATGTAAAGAATGTGGCATATGAAAATCTCTAAAAAAAGGGAATGTAAAAGAGTGAATGATTGAGACCGAAGCCTCCGCAACGAATGACAGGATGTGAAGAGGGAAGACCCAGGGGGGTTTGACGAAATGAGGTGAAATGAACCCACTCTGCTAATACTGAACTGTACGAAATAATTGCCAAACAACTTCAAAAATACCCAAATACGGACCTTCAGACTAAGGATGACACTAATGCACTGCACGACTCATTGACGACCAATGACACCATCGCATTCCCAGCCTCCCGTTAGATGTGGGGACCTTTTGATTCATTGGAACCATGGATGCCTTCGTTCTCCCTTCTCCGTACTGGTTTAGGACTTACGGAGTAAACAATCCCTATAATAGTATTATAAAGGGACGAGTATCAAACTTGACGTGGCTCTCTAGTTTCTTCTATATAGTAAATAGCTAGGTATACAGAATTGCCTGTACTGGTACTGTCGATACCCGAGTCGAATTAGGATCTGCCGGCACTACATACTGTAACTACGGAGTACTAATTTGCCCGTCATAACACTAAACTACTCCGTCTGAGCACTGCCCTCTTCGAAACTCAATCCCTGATCATGATGTAAGTATTCATCTTCATCCTCTCTACTAGTTATACAAGTACATCGATCACCCCATCGGTAGATCCAAAGTAATCTATCGATCGCACGTTGCAACTTCCAACGTTGAGCTAAGAGTGGAGCTGTCGCAGAACTGATCCAAGGCCCCGCGCTATTTCGCTTAATTATAGAACGGAGTGATCCACCACCGTTCTCGGTTTGCGTGGTGTCCACGCACTTGTCTATGGCATAAGGGTTTGATTGGCCTTTGCGGACTCCATTGGATTGTGTCTGGGCCGCCATACGGAGTACTCCATACTCACTCCCACAAGCATATTACGGCTTACAAGTATAGTGAAGCCTACATCCTTCATTTGGGGGTTTGCCCCGATATCCGGGGACCTTTGAATCATCTTTTTTTTTGTATGTAAAATACCTACATGGACTTTTATGGACTTTTATATTCTTGCAAATCTACTTGGGCATCATTCAGAAAGAGTAAAGAAGATATCCGCTAGTTCCGCTGGTGTCGTTCAAAAATCTTGTGCCACCCACGCCACCTGGGCAGTGTGTTATTTTACATGTCTCACAATGTATCGCTTCTACCTGCCTACAGGTGGCCTCGGGGCTGTGGTTGTATATGGTTATATTTGGTACTACATTTGTGCATAAATTAGAGCCTGGTCATTGATTTGAGCTGCGACTTCCACACTTGTTGCGTCGGTTGTGTGTTTGCTCCAAGATATGTACTTGCGGCTGGGGGTCAAGTATATGCTTCTGCATGTAGGCACCCTTACAGCGCCACCTTACAACCAGTGACCTGTTTGAAGATGGATTTGTATGTATCCACTACTTGTATATCAATTGTACTTTTGCACCATCCAAGGGCACAATGATGGGGTTCAAACAGATCAATCGTACTCCAGGGCTTGTTTCAACTCTGACACTTCCGCAGGGTTCGAAAGATCTACACTATATCGTCCGTCCACCTGGGTCTGGGTTTCAGTTGTTCAAAATAGTCGATCATCGCCACTTCAGGGGAGTTTTGGATGTAAGCAACATCGTTTCAAAAGTGCTAAAATATCAGCCCGTGTCGCATGGCTCAAGCCTTTGGATTTGACCAATTATCCTGAATGACACTATTTATCTAGAGCCCAATACTCGGCTTCGTTGATCCTAAGCTAAAGAAGCTATTGATACATATAACTAGCATAGTAACACATCTCCCGACCTCGGGAGGTCCTGCATAAGGACATCTATCCACCAAAATGGTGGTAGCTCCTCATGGCCATCGTATAGGAAGCCCACAACCTAGGTGTCTAGAACTTTGAGATTTATCCTTCCAAAATTATCCAATGTCTTCTCATATCCTCTAAATTACCTGTTTTCTTTTTTGTATATTTTTGTTATATGATTGAGCCTACCTTGGTGGTGAAGTCCATGGGTTCACATCCAGCCAACGCAGCTCTCAGGCTTGCCTAGGATACATATTCCCCTCACATATTATTCCGTGGTGACTGCTCAAATCAACCAAGTTTGATAGATGAGCTCCATGAGTGCCAAGCAGTGTCACCAGGTCTACACCGTCCAAAATAAATGAAATAAACCAGAGCCCGAACGAAAAAAGAAAGAAGAAGTGAGCGAACAAGATGCAACTGTGATAGAGGACTGGGTGTGGCGCCTCAGGCACAGACGCTAAGCCAATTATGGCGAAAGTGGCCTCCCTACCGCGCGCCGCAACGCGAACTCCAGAAATCTTAAAGCTCTCGGTCCAGCTCATCTCTCACCATCATTCCGTCTCCAATCTCTTCAGGCTACCTCATAGTTTCCACTGATATTTGCTCCTTTGGCCTCTATCATGTAGGTCCCCTCCACTGCAATTCTCGATCGGCACTGACCACCTACAGGGAGAGCTTTGACAACATCTACCTGGACCTCTCAAAGCAGCCTGGAAAATGCAAGCTCGCTGACAGTGGATTGGGATGGCGCCCATCGGGCGGAGGCGATACCTTCACACTTGACAGCAGCAATATTGGCGCAGCACACTGGAGTCGTGCCGCGAAGGGTTTTGAGCTTAAGATCTTGTCGCGCAACTCAGGAGTCATCCAGCTGGATGGATTTGATCAGGAGGTATGTGGATTTGAGCGCCTGGTGACCATTGATCGTTCACTGACATATTGAAAGGATTTCGAGCGCCTGAGCAAAGCGTTCAAGATTTGGTACGGCATTAACGTGGAGACTCGCGAGCACGCACTGCGAGGATGGAACTGGGGTAAGACCGAATTCACAAAGGCCGAACTCGCCTTCAATGTTCAGAACCGCCCCGCATTCGAAGTTCCCTACTCTGAAATCGCAAACACAAATTTGGCTGGACGAAACGAGGTCGCGGTGGAGTTCGCACTCCCTACTGGGGACGCAAGCGATGCCGCCATGAAGGCCGGAAGCACAAAGAACCGAGGCCGTAAAGCCGCAGCAGGACCTGATGAGCTGGTTGAGATGCGTTTCTACATTCCCGGAACCGCCGTGAAGAAGGAGAAGGCTGAGGGCGCCGAAGGCGAGGAAGAGGAGAATGATGAAGAGGTCGAAGAGCAGAACGCCGCCAACCTCTTTTACGAGACACTCATGGACAAGGCTGAGATTGGAGATGTTGCCGGTGACACATTTGCTACCTTCCTCGATGTTCTTCATCTCACGCCCAGAGGACGATTCGATATCGACATGTACGAATCATCCTTCCGTTTGCGCGGAAAGACATACGACTACAAGATTCAATACTCTGCTATTAAGAAGTTCTTCCTTCTGCCCAAGAACGATGATACCCACACACTCATTGTGCTTGGTCTTGACCCTCCTTTGCGCCAGGGCCAAACCCGCTATCCTTTCCTCGTCATGCAGTTGAAGCTGGATGAAGAGATCAGCCTTGAGCTGAATATGACCGAGTGAGTTCCGTGGACCTGATATTGATGTGATTCCACTAACATTGAGACAGCGACCTCATGCAGAACCAGTACAAAGACAAGTTGCAGGCGCACTACGAAGAGCCTATCCACCAAGTGGTTACCAAGGTTTTCCGTGGATTGTCTGGAAAGAAGGTCATCATGCCTTCCAAGGACTTTGTCAGGTAAGTGATAATCTGCAATTTATCCTGCAACAACAATTGCTAACCTCATTTCAGCCACCATGGTCACCAAGGTGTCAAGTGTTCTATCAAGGCCAACGAGGGTCTTCTGTACTTCCTGGATAAGAGTTTGATGTTTGTTCCCAAGCCCGCAACTTACATCCAGATGGAAAACATTGCCATGGTCACCATGTCGCGTGTTGGAGGCGCTGTTTCCGCTAGCCGCACATTCGACATTACAGTTGGATTGAAGAATGGATTGGGCGAACATCAGTTCAGCAACATCAACCGGTAGGTGCTTTGACTCTGCCCCTTTGATTACATTCTAACAAGAGCAGTGAGGAGCAAAAGTCCCTGGAGGACTTCTTCAAGGCCAAGAGCATCCGTATTAAGAACGAGATGGCTGAAGAGGTATGGTTTCCCCGTTCGACTGGTAGATTCAATCATACTAATAATCTTAGGCATCTGGCCTTATTGCCGCGGCACTTGACAACGACGCCATGGGATCTAGCGACGACGAAGTCCGCCCGGACCGCGGATCTGCGGATGAAGATGAGTCCTCGGTTGACGAAGACTTTGATGCATCATCAGACTCGGACGTGGCAGAAGAATTTGACTCAGACCACGAGAGTAGCGGTGGCAGTGATGAGGAAATGCCCGATGCTTCTGGCGGCGAGGATAACGAACGTCCCAAGAAGAAGACCAAGACTTCTCAATAGATGTACTAGTCCAATATTCATATCCATATTCAATTTTCTTTTTTTTCAAGGTTTCATTTTCTCTTTCCAATTCCGCTCTCTCTTCTTTCTCTCTCTCTACTCCGTATTTTCCTCTATATTTCCTTCTTCCGTGTCTTTAGTAACTCATTATTCCGTACTTCGTACATGTTCTATAGTCTATTTACATGTGGGGAGCTCACGTGAGTGGTGATTGGCTCATAATTCTGACTTTCAACGTTTAACCCCTGATCTCAGGAGAAATGATTATATTGCAGTTACTCCGTACTGACTCTACTCATATTCATATACGGAGTACGCAGTACGAGGCAACATATGACATGGCAGAATATTTGAATGGGCCTAACTGGAACGGGGCAGAAGTTGGTCTGGATATGCAGTCTGCCAATGGTCGATTCCACACCAGGCCGTCAGAACTAGAATGTCCCTATAATGCAACAACAAATAATAAGAGATTGAACAAATAGACGAGTCCAAAATGTATAGAACGGATAGTACATAGCATATCACGGGAGTTCCTGCGGGTCGATCCAAACCAACTCCAGAATAGCTGGGCCCCGACCCCCTTTCTTTCCCAGGAACAGCAACTTCTCTCTCCCTCTCTTTTCTTCATTTCTGTCGATTTCCTCAGTTGTGTCTGAGTTTCTTTTCCGGTCTCTCGCTTCATACCCTGTTTTCCCATTTCCCCTTTTCTTTATTTGGTTCCGGTACTGTTGTCCTTACGAAACTTTTCCCCCCTATCGTGAACCCCACTGGGACGATTAGCTGACGTTCGTCTTTAGGGGATTTTAATTAGTTACTTCTGTTTCCTCTCGACATAAAGCACAATGTGTAGGTCGTTCGTTCCCTTCGAGTCTGCCAGATACTGATCCATTCTGAAGCTTCACCTCCTGCGGCTTCGCCAGTCGCGTCCCCGGTCGCGTCCTCTTCGCCCACCCCTAGCAGTGATTCGCCATTCGTCGAGCGCAGCAACCCAATGGGTTCCGGAATCAACCAGACTGTCGCTTCGCGCGATCCCAAGGCCGCCGCCCAGGCTGCTAACGACATGAAGAACGTCGTCCGCCGCAAGCTGACTGGCTACGTCGGTTTCGCCAACCTGCCCAACCAGTGGCACCGCAAGAGTGTCCGCAAGGGTTTCAACTTCAATGTGATGGTTGTTGGTATGTGGAAGAAAAACCATACAGGTATATTTCGAATCAAGCTCATATTCATCAGGTGAATCCGGACTCGGAAAGTCGACTCTCGTGAACACCCTGTTCAACACCTCTCTGTACCCTCCCAAGGAGCGCACCGGCCCCAATGCCGACATTATCCCCAAGACCGTGTCGATCCAGTCCACCAGCGCCGATATTGAGGAGAACGGTGTTCGTCTCCGTCTCAGCGTGATCGATACCCCCGGTTTCGGCGACTTTGTCAACAACGATGACTCCTGGCGCCCAATTGTCGAGAACATCGAGCAGCGTTACGACACCTACCTCGAGGCTGAGAACAAGGTCAACCGCAGCAACATCGTCGACAACCGTATCCACGCTTGTGTCTACTTCATCCAGCCCACCGGTCACTCCCTGAAGCCCCTGGATATCGAGGTGATGCGCCGCCTGCACACCAAGGTCAACCTGATTCCCGTCATCGCCAAGGCTGATACCCTGACTGACGAGGAGGTTACCCTCTTCAAGCAGCGTGTACGTTTTGACTCACTCTGTAAGGCTTAATGCCAAGATCAAATGCTAACTCTCCTAGATCCTTGCCGATATCCAACAACACGACATCCAGATCTTCGAGGGTCCCCGCTACGAGCTGGACGACGAGGAGACCATTGCCGAGAACAATGAGATCATGTCCAAGGTTCCCTTCGCCGTGGTTGGTGCCAATGCCGAAGTGACTGCTGCCGACGGTCGTCGCGTCCGTGGCCGTAGCTACCCCTGGGGTACCATTGAGGTCGACAACGAGGAGCACTGCGACTTCGTCAAGCTGCGCCAGATGCTGATCCGCACCCACATGGAGGAGCTCAAGGAGCACACCAACAACTTCCTGTACGAGAACTACCGGTCCGACAAGCTCACCCTCATGGGTGTTGCCCAGGACCCCAGCGTCTTCAAGGAGGTCAACCCTGCCGTCAAGCAGGAAGAGGAGCGCGCACTGCACGAGCAGAAGCTTGCCAAGATGGAAGCCGAGATGAAGATGGTCTTCCAACAGAAGGTCGCCGAAAAAGAAAGCAAACTCAAACAGAGCGAAGACGAGCTCTACGCCAGACATCGCGAGATGAAGGATCAACTAGATCGCCAGCGTGGCGAACTCGAAGAAAAGAAGGGCCGTCTCGAAACCGGTCGTCCCATCGAAGAGAAGGGAAAACGCAAGGGCTTCTCGCTCCGCTAATGTCCATGTCCCGCGAGCCTCGTCCTTTATTTCTGCCTCCCCTCATGGTCAACTGATCTCGACTTTCCTTCAATATTTCCTTTACTACTGTCCACCCCATCACACTCCCTTCGCCATCCCATTAACGCAATCTTCTCACTGGATGGGCCCACGCACTGAAAAAGAATGGTTTTTTTTCTTACCGATTGATTGATAATACGATCCTGCGAGGGTCAGGTCAGCCTGGGACCTTTTACTTCTTGTGATGTACTTTTTGCTACGCCATATCTTGTCTTGCCGCTTTTCTGTGTGCCCTATTACCCGCTCATTTCGTTATTTTCTTACTCTTTGGGACGTTCGGCCGTTCGCCTTTTGTCCGTGTGTTAGTCAATTCAGCGCTCCAGCTTTATATTCTTCCAGTAGACGTCTTTTTCTTGACTTGAACACTGTACTCCGTAGGGAGAAGCTCCAAGGTTGAGCCTTGGAAGGACATGTTGCCAATTCAACCGCCCCCAATACCTGACGAATGGCCATTGCTTGTGCTCACCCAGCTAAGCCTAGCCCTGTAGATCAGAAACAAACTTTCCCAATAAAGATTGGCCTAACACGCAACTAAAGAATCACATCCCAGAGCAGATCAAAGTATAAGCGAGTCTATATCGTTCAATTTTCAAACCAAAAGAGGTATATCTATAGTCTAGCAGACTCAACACGCTTTCCGCTCTCATCAAACTCGATCTTCTTCCCAGAGATCAAGCTCTCCTGCAAAGCAGCACCAATGCGAACCGCCTTAACCGCTCCCTCCAAGGACATAGGCGGAGGAAGGTTATCCAAACAAGCAGCAGTGAACTCATTAGCCTCTGTAACGAACGCCTCACGGAACCGTCCATAGTAATCAGGCGGGATCTCACGACGCACACCCGTAGACTCAAACAAGTTCACTAAGTTCGACTGCGGCTGTGTGTTAACAGCGATCTGTCCATTCGTACCGAAAACCTCAGTACAATCCATCTGGCCCGCAGCCATCATACGCGAGCAGTAAAGCTGTGCAATCTTGCCGCCCTGGTATCATAAGTCAGTTTTCCGTACGCGAAGGTTGTTCTAGACCAAGACCAAGACCAAGACCAAGACCAAGACCAAGACCAAGCTCCAATGGAGTCAATCCAATCAGAAAAGAAAGCAACTTACATAGAATTCAATAATTCCAATTGCATTGTCGCGGTCATTGTGTTTTCGTAGATCGGGCTGCACGGCTGTGATGCCTACGGCAGTCACGCTCTTCACCTTGCTGTCCTCGCCGAAGAACCACAGTGCAAGATCGATGTCGTGGATAGAACAGTCTACGAAAATACCGCCGGAGAACTCGGCGTATGCGACGAAGAATCCGCTCGGGTCGAGCTTGTCGCATGTCTGAGAGCGGAAGACGGATGGTGTGCCAATGTCGCCGTTTGACATGCGCGCAAAGGCATCGCGGTACGAGGCGTCGAAGCGGCGCGAGAATCCGCAGATGACTTTTTGCTTGGGGAAGGATTTGATGGATTTGCGGTAAGCGTCAACGACTGTTTGGGACTGTTATAGTGTTAGTTTTAAATTATTTCGGTCCTCTTTGGGGTGTTGTGGTTGATTTTGGATGTGGGATATGTAAGGGACTTACGACTTCGGGACTTGTGCTGAGTGGCTTCTCGCATAGAACGTGGTAGCCCTTTTCAATGGCTTTGATAGCCTGTTCGGCGTGGACGGTGGTAGCGCTGGCGACGACGACAGCCTGCAGGGTCTTTTCCTTGGCGAGCATGTCCTCGAAGGAGAGGTATGTTCGGACGCCGAACTCCTTCTTTGCGGCGTCGAGCTCGGCCTGCACCGGCGAGCAGACGGCAATCAGCTCGGCGCGGGGTGTGAGTGTTGCAAAGTGTCGGGCATGGCGCATTCCCATGCGGCCAATGCCGGCGACTGCTACTTGAAGCTTTTCAGACATTGTGAGATGTGGAGGATTGGAATTGGGAGTCTGAGCTCTGTCCGGGGTAGGAGCGGCTCTTTATAGCTGCTCACCGTCTCTCGGCGTGGCTATTCCGGGGTTGTACAGCTCATGTCGATCGCACCCAAAGCGGTAGGGGTTCGGCGACGGTTACTTCGGCTTCTGATTTCCGAGGAAGCTCAATATGTTTGGCACCTGGTCTTGTGTAGGGGCCACCTGCCTTGCTAGGATATTTCCAGGAGGGGAAGTAAAGATGCTTGCAAGTACGGAGTACCTTGGAAAAAAAGGAAATTCAAATAAACGTATCTCTCTCGAGGGCTCTGGGGTGAATGCTAGTAGCTACAAGCCATAGAGAATTCAAGGATAATGCAAATATGAATAGTAATGCTTCAAAGAATCCAATATCTACTAATCCTAGTGTGACTGAGTACATTCCAAGGTTTATGTATAGATATTAACATTGCCATTCACCAGTGTACAAGTGTAGTCGGTGTAGTCCAAGTCGGTCGAAAAAGGAAAGTCGGGGTAACCCCGGGTTTCCCCGCATTTGAGGCCTCGCCGACGATTGCCCCCCTCTCACTCAAGTTTTGTCCATTTCACATCATACGATGCGAAAAACAGTCCCTTGGTGAGTCTCCACTAAAGCACTCAGTACCAATCACTAATTTTTCCAACCAGTCAAGAATGCCGCAGTAAGTGCCTGCAAAATCTCCAGATACAATCGCTAATATATTGACAGACAGGCATGTGAAGTGTAAGTTCGACTGTAGTGCAGCAAATCCCGATTCTCGGACCTCGTATTGATCAGCAGCAGGCGATGGCAAGAGACCGACATGCACCCGATGCAAGCGATCGGCTTCCTCATGTGTCTGGCAGGCCGTCCCGTCCGGCTTTCGTCACGGCTCAAGTGCCCGATATGATGCCGATTTTGCCGATGATCAGGTCTGGGTGCCGATTGCACAAGGTAAGCAATTGGTCTCAAAGCAGTCTGAGGATCACAATTGACAGTATGCAGATTATAAATACGTCGACGAGACAGCCGACGTTGCTCGGGAGTACTCCCTGGAGCTAGGCGAAGAGACTCCGTGGGCGTTAGAACGATATGATGTTTGTTTGGCGGTAGAGCAGCCAGACTTGACAGAGTCCTCGATTGCGAGTGACGCTGTCGCTTCGTTTCCATCGGGTCCCTGGGCCACACAACCCGACAGGACGTCCGTGGACTTGTATCATTCACCACCGAACAGTTATTCTATATCCCCGGTCTCTGTTCAAGCTCAGATTTCACCCAGCAGCTATACGATACCAATTTCAGAAAACCTGGTTGCAACAGAGACCGGGCTTGCTAATTTCGACGAGCATGAGGCTTGTTTGATGCGGTATTTTGTAGTTCAACTCGGTCATTGGGTATGCAGAGTCGCAGACTTCGTTGGAGTACCCCGGCTAACTCGATAGTTTGACATTTGCGACGGACAAAGACACTTTGCATGTACCGTCCCAGTACGAGCACTTACATGCCCGCCTCTCCTCAATGCAATCTACACCATCTCAGCAAGGCACTTGAGCAAATCCAAGAAATACTATGTGGGCAACCAGATCAAATACGGAGGCAAATACCTCCCTGGGCTGACCCCAGCAACTGCCCTCGAGTATCACAATCGATGCATTTCATACTTCGTCTCGCTCTCCGACCACTCACAAGAAGCCGGCGATGAAAACTTATTGGCGGCCGCCGTCATCCTACGATTCTACGAAGAAGTAGACCGTTAGTCACATCCCACAGCCTCCCACCATCGAACCCAATACTAACAATACCCCCACAGTCCCCGCCATGGGCGAAGACACCGAGTCCGCTCTCCGCGGAATCCAAATCTTCCTCGACGCCCAAGCCACCCCCGCCGTCGTAGGAACAAGTCTACGCCACGCAGCCTACTGGGTCGCCCTCCGACAAGAAATCATCACAGCCTTCTCCAAGCAGCGCCCCTTCCGCCTCCCCCTCGGCCCCTGCGATCCATACCGCACCTTCGAGCCCGCAGACGACTACGTCTGGGCCGACAGACTCGTCATCCACTGCGCCGACGTCCTCCAATTCTGCTTCGGCTCAGAAGAAGAATCTCACTCTTACACCCCCTCCCCCGAATCCCGCATCACCCGCTACGACACCCTCGTCTCCTTCGAAACCCTCTGGACAGAAATGGGCCCTTCCTCATTCAACCCCGTTTACGCACGAGACCCGGATCCTGCGCGCGGAGAGGTCTTCCCTGAACTCTGGTATTTGAATAACTGTCACGTCGCCGGGCTGCAGCATTTGGAGCTCGCGCGGATTTTGTTAGCGGTTTATAATCCGCGGTTGCCGCGTTTGGGGCCTGGGCAGAGGACTGCGATGCGGAGTGTTGATGCGCAGGTTCGGACGATGGTTTTGAGGCTTTGTGGGATTGCGATGTCGAATTTGCATAGTCCGCCTGGGTTGGTGACGGCTAGTGCGGCGATTGGGATGTGTGGGGATCGGTTTGTGGAGAAGGTGGAACAGGAGGCGCTGTTTGGGGTTTTGGTTAGGTTGGAGGATGAGTATGGGTATCCTACGCATAATATGCGGACACAGCTGAGGGAAGCTTGGGCGTGAGTTGGAAAGTAGGATTGGAATTCAATGTGTGGGCTAGAGCTAGAATCGGAGTTGAGAAGGGACTAGAAAGGTGATTTGAAAGATGATTAGAAAGTTGAGATGTTGGAATTGTACATAGAGTCCGAATTAGGGCAAGTTGCGGCGAAGGTTGCCGGTGGTGGAGCCATTGACTTTGCAAACTCGACGGGCTTGCCCAGGTGCCTTGTTGGAACTACTCCATAACCTGGGGTTTGATATAAATACCCAATTCGATAGTCTACATATCTACACCTGGGCAACATTAACTCCCAAAGTCCGCCGTCTATGTCTGATAAGGGAGGAGATAAAGGCAATTCAGAGTGATCAATGATCAGATCGACTTAAGTTTGATGTGAGCATTTTGCTATGGTACACATTGGAGATCCATCCTGTCACTAGAGCGACTGACCCCGAGAAAGAAAACACGCCTGCATTGAAAGAAATAAATAAATCGAAAGGCAGCCATGTTTACCAGGCCTCGGTATCAAAGTTCTCTTCCCCGAAGTACGAGGCAACAACTGTACGGTCTGAGAACTTTCGTCCAGCCAACGCCTTGAGCGCAGTGGAAGCCGACTCGGTGTTTTCGTACTTGATGTAGATCTTCCCAGCACCGTGGCCACGGCGGGGCACCTTCATGGCAAGGATTGGGCCGAACTTAGCACATTCCTCGCCAACATCTTCCAGAATTTCTTCGTAATCTTCGTCGTTAAGAAGCTCGTCAAGGGTGACCATGTTGAGGAGTTGCAAGACACGAGTGGTCTCCATATCCTGAGAGGTGGTCTTGGCGAACATCTGCATGGCGTTGACGCCCATGTCGAGGCCGGAAGCTTGGGTGGTTCCAATACTGGCGCGCACAACCTTCAAGTGGCGGTCACCAAGCTCCATGCCGTTGAGACCTTCAACGGCTATAGGGGTGGCAGCCGGGTCGGCGTATTCACAGAATGCAATTCCCTGGTAAAGTTAGTCACTGATTTCAAGAATAATTTGTTGCGAAGGCTGTCACTCACCCGAGACTCTTCTGTGGCAGCATCCTTAACCAGAACAAACGACTTTAGCTCGCCGAACGACTTGAGCAGCATTGTGACAGGCTCCTCAGGGATGTAGGTGGGGATATTAGAGACACAGATCTTGTTGGGCGAGTCGGGTACCTCGCTCAGTACCACACCCTCCTGGACCTGCTGGTCTGCACTGCCATTGGGAACAATGTAGTCCTTGGGTCGGCGCACTTCGAGTCCCTTCTCTGAGTCCCTGGTCATGGTGATACCATCGAAACCCAAGGCAACGGTCGTGTCATTTGCATCCTTGAACTCGAGCAGGGCAAATGACTTGTCTTGTGAAACTTGGGCTGAAATACAGGGGTCGGTGCTCTGGATCACATTGAGACCATTCAACTGAAGGTTGAAGAAAGCGATGATGGCACCGCTGGTGGCACCAGTCGGAAGGTTGTAAGCGAACAGACGCTTGGACTGACGGGAGTTGGAGGGCTTGAGAGCAGCATTTTCGGTTTCACCGGTGGGAGGGTTCAGGAAATCCTTCATACGGCTGGGATCCATCGGTTGCTGACGAGGAGCTCCGGGAAGAGGGAACATTCCTAGTGGTGTTAGACAGCTTCTCAATCATGAACCACGTATACATACCTGAGATCTTTGCTTGCTCAGCAGTGACATTCTCATATCCGGGAGGCTTCATGTCCCATTGAGTCAAACGACGCTGGCGAACCAATACCGAAGGCACGTCTGTCAGGTCGGGAGTAGGCTCCTTGCGGCGTGGGGGCGTAGCACTGCGCTTGCGCTCCCGTCTATCACGATCACCTCGGTCTCCGCGATCACCGCCTCCACCTCCGCGCTCGCCCCTGTCACCACCACGGCCACCGCCGCCACCTCGACGGTCCTCGAACAAGTCTCGACGAGGTCTGTCATCAAAGTCACGGCGTCGGCGGTCACCACCGCGGTCACCTCCACGCTCTCCACGATCACCTCCACGCTCACCGCGATCCCATTCCCGCTCGTCACGTCGGCCAGAGTAGCGATCTTCGCGCTCGCGGGCACGGTAGTCGCGACTAGTCGAGTAAGAGTTCACCTCGCGTTCCCGACGCGAGTCACCTCGCGCTCCATGGTGAGGGGAACGAGAACGTCTTCTCTCGCCTCGATCTCCGCGTTCAGGTCGGTCGGGTCGGTCGGCCCGGTCTCGATCTCGTCGCTCGTCGCGCTATGCTTAGGTTAATCGCCGAGGTTGCGGCCAGATTGTGGCTGGTACTTACGAAGTGATCGCGCGAACGTCCAGTATCTGTAAATGATTAGTATTGTCATTGCTGAGTCAAGAGTGAAGATACATACCTCTGGAAGAGTAGGTGTCACCGTTCATTTTGAGCTTGGTTGAGAAATCGGAGCTTTGTCGCCATCGAAGGGGAAAACTCATGACCCGGATGTGCAGGCGGTCTGTGCTTCACCGCATTGGACTCGATGCGGCAGAAAAAGAAGAGAGAGGGAAAACAGGGACTCGCGATCTATACTCAAGTCACTTTAGCTTTGGAAAATGTCTGCCAGTGTTTTATCAGAATGGCGCAAGCTGCCTTTGAGTCTATCCGAGCTTTGTATCAACACAACCCTTCGATGTGGTCAATCCTTTAGGTTCGTTGCCCAGAAGTTGGAACTGATACTCCACTGACTGTTACTAGATGGCAACACATCCCCGAGAATGAGGAATGGCGGTGCGTTCTATATGGGCGCCTGCTCTCCTTGAAACAGGACTCGACCTCCTTGTACTATCGTTCCGTCCCATCTTCCTCCAACCTATCTCCCGATAACGAGCACAACGATAACGAGCATCTGACTCGTATAATCCACCATTACTTCAATTTGACGCCGAATTTGGGCGATCTATATTCTCAATGGTCTTTGAATGACCCGAACTTCAAGAAAAAGGCTGCTCAATTCACTGGAATTCGAATCTTGCGCCAAGATGCTTGGGAGGCATTGGTGTCATTCATATGCAGCAGCAACAATAACATTGCGCGTATATCGCAAATGGTCGCTAAGATATGCGCACATTACGGAAAGCCAGTGGCAACAGTTGAAGGCCGCTCATACCATGATTTCCCTCCCCAGAAGCCTTGACGGGCAAGGATGTGGAGAGTACGCTGCGCAACCTAGGATTTGGCTACCGTGCTCGGTATATCCACCAAACTGCTGTTATGGTATCGGGCCGAGATGATGGCTGGCTGGATAGTTTGAGTAACCCTGAGTGCCCAGCCTTTGGCGTGGAACCAAAGCCAAGTGGTGAGATGAGGCCAGAGGGGCGAGAAGGTTACCGGGAGGCCCATGAGAAGCTGCTTGAGCTTCAAGGAGTAGGCCCGAAGGTTTCAGATTGTGTTAGCCTAATGGGACTTGGCTGGGGAGAATCGGTACCGGTTGATACTCATGGTATGTTCTCCCAGCACGGTACTCGCACGCGACATTCCCCTAACTTCTGAGACAGTTTGGCAAATTGCCCAGCGAGACTACAAGTTCGCCAAAAGCTCGAACAAGACTTTAAACAAGACCACTTATGATGCTGTTGCCAACCACTTCCGGAAGCTCTGGGGCAAAGAGGCTGGTTGGGCTCATAGTGTACTCTTTACTGCGGATCTGCGGACCTTTGCAGACAAACTTGCCGCTACCAAGAAGGTAGATGTTAAAGTCAAAGAGGAAAAGTCCGATGTCAAGATTGAGACGACGGTGACCACTGAGCTTGTTTTGGATGACCCCAAAAAAGAAGAAGACGGCGACGTGAAGGTCAAGATTGAAGATATCGACCAAGCTACAACCACGCCAAAGAAGCGAAAGGCCGACATCCTGCTACCAGCTGCTAAAACGACAGAGACACGGAGAACGTCAAAGCGATTACGGCGCTGAGTCTATCACCATAGGATCCCGAGCGACCCTATCTCTGTTTGAGTACTGTAAAACAAGGAAATTTATTCTGCATAAGAAGAATGTACGAGAAAATTTCAAGACAAGAGCGATAGAGATATCAAGAAGAAATGTATGAATTGAGGTATTGTGACTAGAACTATCTATTGATTCCTATAACCGTAGTTAGCAAAACGGTTCAACAACTCTTGACATAAAATCTTGACAATGTGTTGTTGTTGATCAGAAGTCCAGTTAGATCATCGAGAGGGACGTCCGAAAACGCCCAACTCTGACATAAGAGGTACCAGAAAAAATAGTAATAAAACAAATGTGCTGTATCATCATAAAAAGGGAGTAGGTTGGTGGTTCGGGAAAGAAATTGTCGGTACTAACCTGATGTCGGTGGCGAATGAATAAATGATGGTCGACAGTGCTCAACACAACTCTGATTCCAAGTTTATTCGGGAAACATTAATCCCAGTCAACTCAAAAGCAGAGCTGAGTGATTGTTGGTTGTTGAAGTTCTGAAAGGAAGCAGAAGTGGAAGAAGTGAAGTTTTCCCGAAGAAAAGAAATAAGCGAGGTCCCTCACGTGACCCCCACAGACCCATTCCTCCCGCCCACACTTCAACGATTTTCGATCTTTCATCCACGCCAACCGACAATTCCTCCGGACACATCACCAACTCAAAATGGGTCGTCTTCACAGCAAGGGCAAGGGCATTGCCTCCTCCGCCATCCCCTACTCCCGCACCGCTCCCGCGTGGCTCAAGACCACCCCCGACCAGGTTGTTGACCACATCTGCAAGCTGGCCAAGAAGGGTGCCACTCCTTCCCAGATCGGTGTTGTCCTCCGTGACTCCCACGGTGTTGCCCAGGTCAAGATTGTTACTGGTATGAAATTCTGGAAACCCGCGGCTTGGAAATGAAAAGATGAGGAATTTTGCTGACTTTTTTTTGCGCCACAGGTAACAAGATCCTCCGTATCTTGAAGTCCAGCGGTACGACTCCCCACGTTAGAATTACATCCGTCAGGTGAAGAGAGCGAACGTTTGCGTGAAATGGCTTGCCTGGTTCGGTAAAAGAATCAGCAGCCACTAAGCGCAATGGTCGACTCTCTCCCAGACACTGGTCGCAGAAATGCACCAGCAATTAAGCCTCTGCTTGGTCAAGAACATCTAGACTGACAGAGAGATTTTGGAATACAGGCCTCGCTCCCGAACTCCCCGAGGACCTCTACTTCCTGATCAAGAAGGTAAGGAACAAGGAAGAAAAAACTCTTCGCATCCACTTGTTTGAATTTAGTGGGCTAACGTCTCAACCCCAGGCCGTCGCTGTCCGCAAGCACCTTGAGCGTAACCGCAAGGACAAGGACTCCAAGTTCCGCCTGATTCTCATCGAGTCCCGCATCCACCGTCTGTCCCGTTACTACAAGACCGTCGGTGTCCTGCCCCCCACCTGGCGCTACGAGAGCGCCACCGCTTCCACCCTTGTCGCATAAGCGCCTTTAAAGGAGGATGTGTGGTTGACGGAGGAACCCCATTGGATCGTCGTGATCGCCGTATCTGGGGGTTTTCTTCTTCTAGATACAACAAAAAGGATTACGATTATTTGATACCCTGTTCACGAATGCTCTAGATCTATTTGTAGTCGTACGTAACGTTTTGCTGGAAATACTTCACTGAAGGTAGTGTGGATTAGATCGCTGGAATCTACCCTTGCAGGGTCAGCCTCTCCACAAAAGTCCAGAACGTCTGCAGAACGAACTAGCATTATATACTCCGTACTAAGCCGCTAGCTGGAAGTTTTCCCATTCACCATGGCCAAAGGAGCCTCGGGAGAAGTCCGCGTATGTGCATGCACGACTTGCTCTTTATTCTTGCTATCTGATCCTGAGACACGCTTAGGCAGTTAGGCAGTCATTGTACATTCAAGGTTGCATAATATCTACTTCGAACTTATTCTCGCTCTATAATTTAATCCTTTGATTGCTTAGATGCAACAGCATTGCAAAGCTCAACCTTGACACCAGCCGCCAACAGAATATGAATCCAGAGGCGCTGGGTGTCGCTCAACCGATCATTCTCCGACTTAACCTCAGCGAACATCACAGTCTTCGTCTCAATGTTCCAGAGAAACAAGTCTGGAATACCTCCGCCGCGCTGCTGGTACTCCTGTGCCATGACTTTGCAGATAGTAGCAAGTGCTTCACCACGGAAACACTGCACGATCTCGACCAGGTCATCTAGATCAAAAGACCAGTCCAGCCCTACAACACAAGGCTGCGCATCCGAGTGGAGATCGTGGATCTCACGAACAATACGCTCGGCCCCGCCGTTCGTGATCTCAACTAATCGGTGGTTAATCTCCGACGCACGAGATGGATAAAACACATCTGTATGGAGATCGAGCGGGCATGTCTGGAACGCTGTCTGGAAGACGTTGGGCACGTATGTGAAGAGTATGTCGTAGAACAGATAGCCGAACTTGTGATGGTGAGCTTCATGTATCCAGCTTGCGTTCGGTCGATCCTGACTTACCAGTGTCCTCACTATACCCCCTCACAGTGATAACCCTTCCAGCCATGATCACGGTACCAACTCAGACACATACTTTCCACTCTACACTCGCCCCCTTCCCTCTCATCGATCCAGATAGTCGGTCTGCCTTTGCGAGATGCTGTCTTCAAGGGAGCATCATCCGTATCTACACGGATACCTTCGATCGTCCGCTCAGCTGGCTTCCCAAGCATAACGTGTCCAAAATCATGCTGCTCCCTCTTGACGACCCGTAGTGCTTTTTCCAGCTTGGTGATCCGTTTCTGTAGGTCGTAATGGAAGATCAAATGACAAAGCGGGTCTTCCAACCCAGCTTCACAAGTCCGCAATGCGACTCTCTTCCAGTGTTTGCGCTGGACCTCTTCACTGCGTCCTTCTGTTGGGGTGAGGGCCCACATATAATGTTCTTCCAGTAATGCTTTGCGCTGATACCACGCTCCGCGACGTGCAGCATGGAAGAGACGCTGACATAGTAGTTCTTCAAGGACTTCATGCTCACGTTTATGCTCCTTGAAACGGCCTAGTGGGTTCAGGCTTTTGTGGATGATTCTTGTTAGCACCCATGCCGGCGAGAACCGACGTAGGTAGGCGCCCTCGCCGCTCTCATAAATGCTGTCTTCTTTTTGCTGCTCCTGTTTGACAAGTTCCTTCCAGCGAGGGTGGAATTTGTTCGCAAGATCGATAATTTGCTGGAGTGATTCGGTCGATGGAGGGCCGTTGAACTCTAGTATGTTGTCCACGGCAAATTGTGTCTGGATGGCCGATTCAAACTCCAAAAGTGCTTCTCTGGACGAAAAGATAGAGTTTGAACGGCAAACAATGTAATCAGGAAATGCTCTTTTCGACATCTTCGCCAGAATGATGGTTGTGAGGGACTTTTCGGTCCACTCTGTAGAGCGGTAGAAGACCAGGTGTACTCGCTCAAACAGAGCACGAGGTACTGAAACCAGCCTAATACACCCACCGGTGTAATCCAATATCTTCTGGGTGAAATGACTATCTCTGTTGCCTGTCTCTCTCAAGCCTGTTTGATTCTGGCTCGTTTCGCGAAGCGCTGTGAGCAGCTCCTTCTTGCTTTTGCCCTGCACTTTGGCCTCCTTTGCGAAAATTTTCAGTTCGTCCAAGAGAAGGAGTGATGAAGCCTCTTCCAGTGAGTTTATCTCTTCTATTCCCTCGGCGAATCTGAATGTACATCCAAGGTCCGAATCAGGTAAGCTCCGATCCTGTTGCAAGTCTTCGGCGACAGCGGCCAGGTCTGATATATCAGAGTAATAATTGAGTCTGTTGATACGGTGCCATGCAGAGGTCTTGCGAAGGAACAGACGGACATAGCTAGTCATATGTTAACATCATGTAGACTTTAGACTTCCATCTACGATCGACATACAGATATTGAGACTCGTATGACAGCTTCCTCCAGTGCGTAAAGATTTCCATCTCAGCCGCGCTAAAGAGATGCGATTCCTCATCCAACACAGTTTCCAGTGCCAGGTTGAAAGCGTCAACGTAGATGGAGCTTTTGCCTCTCTGCCAAACACCATCTCGTAGTCTCATATGTAGTCCCAAATCAACGCCCTCGGAGGCCTCATACTCTTCGATTGCGTCCTCAGTCTTGATGTCAGGTAGTGATGTCTCGAGGTCCGTCTGGCTGTTAGTTATATTGTCCGGTTCATCTGCAGCAACGGTTTCCGTGACCGACGGGCTCGGACTCGGCTGTCGAGTCTCCTGTTTGGCTTCTGGAACGCTCTCTCCGGAGATCCGTCGGCGTTTCGCGGGGCGCTGCGTGTCCCAGAAGTTCAACAAGGACATGTTTGTTTTCCATGGATGCTAGTAGCCTCCACAACGCACTCCTGAAAGAAACAAGTCGAACGTGTCTTGCCAACAAGTTTCCGACACGAGATCACGTGAGTGATATAACATAACTCTATCAGGCATGTTTGTCTTGTTTGTCTCGTTCAGCACACATCAGGTCCGAACTACATCTACTTCACCTACCTGGGGTAGAGGAAAGAAAGCCTCCAGCCAAAAGAAAAAAATGTATTTTTATAGTCTTTGACATCTCCCCATGTTATCCTACACAAACGCTAACAAACCTCGCAGACCCTCGGTAAGCTTCACAAGCTTCCGCTCCGCTCTTTGCTTCAACCTTGCTCTTGCTTTCAGCTTCTTTGCAAATTACCCAATCTGAGCAACTCTGTCTTCTAGTCTAGGCCGCAGAACCCGAAGCAATGGGTGAAACAAATGGATCAAGCACGCCTCTTGGCGATCTGAACATCAACCCTGGCCAGGTGCGCCCCGGAGGTGCGCCCGCACGCGTCTATCTGAACGAGAAAGTTGTGCCGCATCTACTCGATGGAATGAAGTCCGTCGCAAGAGAACAGTATGTGAATCTTACATCCTTGGATGTACTATTTTGTCATTGACGTTGATTCTTCCAGACCTGCAAATCCTCTCCGCGTGCTCGGCGAGTTCTTGCTTCAAAAAAGCAATGAATTAGAGGGTGAGGCCAAGAAGGAGTCCGAGTAGGGACAAAGAAAGCCATTCGTTTTACTTAATTCTTGCTTGCCGAAGCGTACGTATTCTATTATTTTGACTATATGCCTTGTACGTCAGGAAAAACCAGCCATCTGCAACTGGCACTCAAATGTCACGACGTGCTCGAATGGGAGGTGTGGCTAAGAGCCTCACATGTCTCGATTCAGCAACAATCGCAGCTTTCAAACTCGGTTCCAAAATGTTGTAAATCATCTTGGGTGGGTATACTCTGTTTGAAATCACCAATATCAACAAGTCAATACCGACTTCTAGGGTTCTTTCTTTCTCGCTTGATTATGAAGGACTGGAAGATTTGATGATACCGCAACAGGAAGAAAGGAAGAAAAAGGCAATTGAAAACGACGATTGTGAAGACAATGCAGAAGACTTTTCGAACCAACTATCTGAAGCTTCTCGGTAAACAAGTAAATCCATTTTATTATTTTGGAGAAGTATGAAGATAAACTATGAAGCCTTCGATCTCATGGAATCTCAAAGACAAAGACCCGGGGACTCTTGTATCAAAGGCGGTTTCCGGGTCTTTGTCCCTAAGGCGTGCTGAGATCCCGTCTTCCACGGCACAGTACTCATATGAACTTTGGAATCAAGCAAAGACCCAAGCCAAGGGAAGTATGAAGGACGTGATACGCACCTATGAGAAACCCAGGTTGATCCAGCGGAGATCACGGTTGCCAAGAAGGATTTAACTCGCTCTTCTTTCAATCGAGTCTCGGATCGACTTCGATGTGCTTCGATGTGGGATGGTTGCACCTTAATTTCTTTCTTCCGGAGAGCCACTCTTTCATTGTCTCGATAGTAAGTTGATTTTGGGAGTGGATGTTGGCAAAGAGTATGCCAACAAAGAGCCATACCAGCGAGCTCGTTTTCTCCTAGATAGGTCAGCTCGCGCAAAAACGCCTTACCTGTTCAATCAACGGGGTCGATTTAAACCTGCAGTTTAGAGTTGATGACTACAAGCGCAAAGTCGACGGCTTTGGCGTTTTGGTGGATGATGCAGGTGTTTAGAAGTCGAATACAATCGAGCCGTTACTGGAGATGGTGTGTGAAGGTGTAGAGTTGAAGGTGTGTGACGAAATTGCTGACCCATGAGATAACCGAATTACAGCGATAATTGTTTGTACCCTTTGCCGCTAGAAGTTTTCCCGAAGTTGCGTCGCGAACAGACATAAAGAGACACATCATGAAGCGAGCGAAATGTGACTAGCCGGTAAAGGTTGTCGAGTCGCAGGCCGATGGTGGTCCCGATCATTGCCGAGACGAATATTGAAAGCAATTGGCAAAGCAAAGACAACGACGCCCCGAGGCCCGTCGCCCAAATCCCGCATTAAAACAATTGGAACAAAGAAAAGGGAAGGGGAAGAGCAAAGTGGGCAAGTGGTACAACGTTGAAACCAGGAGACATCAGAGACCGGTCTCGGTCTCTTCTGGTTAGAAAACAAAGGGAAACACTTTACCTGCCGGCGTACCGGTCTTCACCACCACCGCCACCACCACCGCCGCCAGTGCTGCGTGCCTGGCCTTCGTAGGAGCGTCCACCACCACCGCCGCCACCGGAGTAGGGGTCACGGGCCTCACGAGGAGCGGGAGCAGCATCGAAGCTGGGGGGTTGGCATCACGGTCGTAGTAACCACCTCCACCACCTCCACCACGGGGCTCATCACCACCGCGGCGATCGTCACGGCCACCGTAACGGTCATCGCGACCACCGTAGCGGTCACCACCACCACCACCACCACCTCCGCGGTATCCGCCGTAGTCATCCCGAGATTCACGGCGACCATAGTCACGGCCACCACCACCGTAGTCACGACGGCCATAGTCACGGCCATAATCGCGGCCATAGTCGCGGCGGTCGTTGTAAGAGTCGTAACGACCGTAGCGAGAGTAGTCATCATCACGACGGCGCCAGCCACCGCTGGAGGGGCCACGGCGATCGTCATAGCGGTCACGGCGGGGGCCACCACGGCCACCACCACCAGGAGGACCAGGACCATCTGTGGAAGGAGAGAGATGTGAGCTTACGCAAGACGCAAGGGAGTTTGTGTAACATACCACGCTTGGGGGGACCAAAGTATTTGCCAGGTGTAGGGGTACGGGGACGGGCGCGACGAGCCTTCTCAATGCTCAAGGTGCGACCTTCAATGACTTCACCCTGAAGTCCCTCCTTAGCGGCATCAGCCTGCTCAGCAGTGACCATGTTCACGAAGCCGAATCCGCGGGATTCCTTGGTGTGGGGGTCAAGCATGATTGAACAGTTGTCAACATCACCGTACTTCTCAAACAGACGAGAGATATCAGATTCACTCAAACGAGGGTGAATTCCAGTAACAAAGAGGTTAGAGCCAGAGTTGAGAGCACCCTCATCATCATCTTCGAGAGGCTTGCGAGTCAGAGGAACACTGTCAAAATGTGATTAGAATGGATTGAGGAAACAGAATAGATAATTACATACCGGTCATCGGAACGGCCGTTGGGGGAGCGACTGCGGGCGCGGTCGCGGTCGGCTCGAGGCTCATCGCGAGGAGAGGCGCTGCGGTCGCGGTCGTACCGGGGCTCGTCTATTCAATCAGATCAGCATTGTTACCTGCGCATAGAATAATAATGCACTTTACATACCCGCATAACGGCCAGAATCGTTTTCGTAGTCTGCCATGATGAAAAAGACCGATGGGTGTAGAGTGGAAGTGAGAAGAAAGAAGTCGGGAAGCTGATGGCGCTACCCGTCGTTACACGCCTGATATATCAGGCGCCAATACAGGACTGTTGTTACATCACTAGTTAAGTCAATTATTCTACGCCGTAGAATCTCCCAATTCTATGATGCAGGGGGCGTTGTTGGGTCTTACACAGCTGCTTTGAGTAACAATAACTTCCGATAATATCGCTACGGAATTGTTGGAGACATAGGTGAACAAGGATGGTGCAGCTATCAAATTACAAATACAAATCAGCTTCCAACTCCAACTCCAACTCCCCTTGGTTATAAAGCGCTAAAACAGATTGCGAGATACCAAACGCCTCATACCAAATTATTACCGTGTGCGCAGGCGTCGGGATTGACGGTGGTTCTTTTGTGAAGCAACTGGGACCTGCGCACCATTGACAGCACCATTGGCTTTGCCGGCCACATTGCCATCGTCAACCATGTCTTTCAATCCCTCAAGCTCATCTTCATCCATGTCGCTGAGCTCTTCGCTCATTCCGCGCATGACATCTCTTCCTGTCCATCTTTCTTCATGAATGGTTGTTCCAACAGGGTCAAACGGCTGCATGTACCACTGGATACCGCCTACAGCCAGCGGAAGCTGTTGGTCCTGCTCACTCAATATAGGTGTAGGGTGTCGATAATAGGCTGGAGGATTCGTCGTTGGCTCTTGTGTGGATGGCATGTCCTCTGTACCGGGCGCTTCGGATTGCTCCTGGTCGGCAGCGGTCTGAGCCTCAGTGGGAGGGCCGGTTTGCTCAACTCCCTCCATGACATCAGTGTCGCCAGGCAGCTCGCTATCGCCTTCTGGCTCAACACTATCGCCGCTGCGAGACATCACGCTGTGGTCCAAAATGACATCCAACTCCTTTAATTCTTTCTCGAAGGGTTTGCGGTTCAGCTCGCTCTCCTTGCGGATGGCATCCTCCAGGGAAGGTTGGATGACCTTGATAATGCGCTTGGCTAATTTTCTCTTCTCGCGTTGCTCCAAACTGAGCTCTGGTGCGCGACCACTGATCTGTGCCTGAAGTTCGGCGGTGTCACCAGCTGGCTCCACTCCGATCTCCGATGTGAACAGACTCGCCAAGTCAGAAGAAAATGATGCGACGGACGGATAGAATCGTTGGTTGAGTCTCTCGCGGATCGACATCAAGCCCATTGCAAATATACCCTTGCCATCAAGTCTGTGGGAGAGTTAGTATGGAGCTGTTGTAACAGAAAGTTTGCTTACAATTGAGCTTTCTCGAAAATTGGCCAGAGCAGCGGGAAAACCGGGAAGTAAACAGTATCGACGACCGTGCGAAGCATCTCGGCATCCTTCAGCTTCTCTCTCTCTCGCTTCTTGACCTCGTCGCATAACATCCTTAATTTATCCAGGTCTTTATAAAGGCGATCTCCAAACTCGATGCGGCGCGTGAGGCGTTTGTAACCTGGAACTCCCATAGCGACATAGTCACGACGTGTCATTTCCATCGACGAGAAAGTCTCGAGTTGGAGTTGGAGTCTCTTAAGCAAAGCTGCTCCACGTCTCGCCTCGCGCTTCAAAGTCCAGTATTTAGATGCATCCTCGGCATATTGCTTTCTCTGTCGAACGGTGAACCGCCCGAGTGAGGCAATGACCGAGTTTAGGACAACCTGAGGAATTACTGGAGCACCAGAGGGCAACTTCCATATCATCCTAGGAACGCGCTTGCGTTTGTTGCCCCCCACGGTCAAGGTTATACGAGGCGTCAACGTGCGATCTTCGTCTCCGCCATCGGTAGGATGTGCTGGGCCCATAGAGAGGGCAGCGGCTTGGCTGTCCCCCCATCTTCGACCCTGCATTGTGTTCTGATAGTATTCCATGGCATCAGCAGTCGCAGTATCGGTGCTGTGCTCCAATCGCCAGTCAGGTGGAACATGTTTGTCGCAGAAAGCCTTCAGAAGATGAGAATCCATTAAGCCGTGTCCAATTTTCATCTTCAGGTAGAGTTGGGCCCTGCGCGCACATGAGACGTGGAATGCAAGGTAACAATTCTTGTTGCTGCACTGGATGGATGCACCCATTTTCTGCTTGCAGATGTAACAGTTCAACTTCCAGCGGCTGCGGGGGACCTTTTCCACGTCAGTCACTGGTTCCATTAGAGATGGATTGCCAATTGAAACTTCAGGAATCCAAAGAGAGCAGAGAAGATGTGCCCATTTTGATGAGGTTGTTTGTTTGAACGCGCCTTCGGTGTTGGGACAGAATATGCAATTGGTGGCACCTCGTCCCAGCAATTGGCACTTCCGGCAAAGCCATTGGCCCTCGGGGATGAAAGGAACACCGTAGCACTCTTGATGCACTGCAAGATCGCACCCATCGCAGAACACAATGGCGTTCGAGTTTTCGCAATCACCATCATCACATATTGCGCATTTGCTGTCTTGCTCTTCGCCCGGCCCAGCAGTCTCACCATTAACCGCGGCTGCGGAGCTGGAGCGAAGACGTCCAGTCTGAGGTGGTTTGGGATTTGGTTTCGGGATGCGCTTTTCCAGAGCGTGCCACTCTCTCTCGATCTTAGTCATTGTAATTTCAAACACAGCAGGTTTGATAGGCTCAAGCTGATCTTCACGGCGTTTTGCGTTGTATTCTTCCAGCCACTTTTCGTCCTGTTCGTCCATGTCATACTCGACACGTCCGGTAGTTGTGTTGACGTCCCCATCCGTCATGGCTGGCTGGATGACATCGAGGTCATCTTCTTGCGTGCCCTCGGTCATTCGGATGAAGCGTCGATCATGCCGAAGGAAAAGATCAGTTTCCTGGTATCCGACGTTTGCCATGGTCCGATCTACATAGTTCTGATGCCCAATGCCCTTCTTTTCATAGAATGCAAATGGATCGCGCAGTCTGAACGATGGCTTCGGTAGGGTCAACTTCTCTCGCGGGTTGGGACCCGGAGGCGGTATGACCTTTTGTCCCTGCTGAGCGAGAAGCGCATTGAGGATAGCCTCGGGGCGGCGCGGTGGGCGACCGGGCCTGCGCTTAATTGGGATTGGAGATGCCGTTTCACTTGGGACGACTACCGGTGATCCCGAATGATCTGAGACGGTCGCGCCAGCCAGGGACTCAAGTGTCACGTTCGGAGTAGAGGTGTCCGGCGCATCGACCTGTTCAGAGGTAAAGACGGCAAGTTGACCATCAATGTCCAGGTCCGGATGAAATTCTTCCCATCCACGTTCTTCGCGTGGTTTATACCCGTCGCCTTGCTGCAAAGCCAGCGCAGCCGCTGTGGATGATGGGAAGCGACCGCGAGCTTGGTTCTTGTCGCGCCTCGGACGCGACATGGATGGTGGCGTTGTTGGGATGATGGGTGGCGGCGGAGGGGCTAGCGGTGGGTGATCCATCTCGTGTGAATGGATCCGGGCAGTCGTGGAGGACCGTCGCGGTGCAGGCGTCTTCTTGGGTGATTCTTGAGCTGCGGCGGCGGCGGCGGCAGCAGCGGCAGCAGCAGCGGCGGCTTCGACTTCAATGAAGCGTCCTCCGCCTCCAGGACCGCCAGGAATGTATTTCCGTTTCTTGGCAGGAGGTCCCTCAGAGGAATTGAGGGGACCACTTGGTGTTGTCTTGAGGGAGGATCGAGATCCTTTGCGTGAAGATCGGCCGGAGAATGAATGTCGGGCACTCGGCGCCATTTGTGAACCAGCTTTCGGACCTGTATGTTGATCGTCGGGGTTGGTGATTGTTAATCCGACGGGGGGTTCAGGTCGCGTCTGCGGCCAACTCAAACGCAGCCTGGAATGTCCTGTAGACAAGCGCCAGTCACACACTCAAGTAAATAGTCAGTAAATGCAAATGACGCTAAAGCTGAATGGAAGGCGAGGTGTTGTGTTGTAAGGCGGAGACATCCGTGCCCATTTGGCCTGAGGCGGCGAATCTTAGCTATTCCTCCGCAAACTGACCTACACCTTTCCTTTCTGAGCTATTGGTGATCATCCCTTGGTCAAGCTCGACATTTCCCTTTTTGCACATATCTTCAACATGAGCGGTCACAGCGACAACAAGTATGGTCTCCCCCAAAATCAGCGCATATTCGAGCTCCGCTAATTGTTCCCTAGATGGCGGGGTGGACCCAGTCGCCAGACCTCACAGCGCAACGCGAATCGCGACAAGACCGGAGGTCAAGGAGGCCCTCGCGACAACAACGCTTGGGGCGCATCGAATCATCCACGGGAGCAACACGTCCCTGTACGGGGCTTCAACACGGCGGAGGTGAAGAGCATCTTAAAGAAGGGTAGGTTTCTGGTCCAGTGTCTATGGCAAGAACTATGCTGACCATGGTGTTGCAATTAAATAGGTCCTAGAGGTATCTCTCCACTTGCTCCTTTTCTATCTGCCCAAGTCTAACCTTTGCGCCACCGCTATAGAAACGAAATCAAGCACAACCTACAAAGCTACATCCAAGGATGGCCCAAACCAACGATCTACAGCGACAGGTCCCAAAGGTATGATGCCTTCCTGGATAGCGCTGTTATACCCATCCACTCACATCCATCTAGCGCATTTCATGGGCAACGGGAAGGACTTCTTCGTTGAACTGAGAAAGCAGATTGCTGCGTTGCAACGAGGTGGCCCCCCGGTCGGTGGCTAGACATGACGATTACGACTTATTTTCCTCAAAACACTTGTATTGCACAGTTGGCCGGTCGCGAGTTTGGTTCGTTTTCATGGGTTGCAGCGGCGCATCTTTCGATACCCTACTGTGGAGGATGCATGGGTGAAACGTGGTTGAAGAGATTACATGGCACAGGCGTCTCTGATTATTATGGGTCTTACATGTCAATAATGCATATGACTTTTGTTCATGGGTTTCTTAAGTATTTTCTTGCGATTCATTGGACGGGTTCGTCGCTGCGTAGAGTTGGATTGGCATCACCCTATCTTGCATGCTATTATACAGAGTATTATATCATATCACCGATGTAATGTACAAAGTCTTTGTGCTCGACTCGCGGCAAAGATTACTCTTGGAACCAGCCTCCAGGGCCAAGGATTCCTCCGTCTTCTGCCTTCGGGTCAAGAGACCATTTCCGCACAGGGCGACAGTTGAGATTGGACCTCCACCCGGCCTCGAACATCTCAATTCCAGCCCAACCGATCATCGCTGCATTATCGGTGCACAAGTACGGAGGCGGGGCAACAATTTTGATATGCTCAAAGCCACGCACGTCCAAAAATGATCGAAGCACCCGCATGAGGAACTGGTTAGCTGCAACGCCACCACTGACGACGAGGGTCTCGATCTTGTCCTTGCCGGTGTTGTGAGGTCTCAGGGTCTCAAGGGCAATGACAGTCCGCGAAGCAAGGTGTTCAAAAGCAACACGCATGACTTCACGTCCCAAATCGACGCGCTCGTCATGAAACATACCGCCATCAGCACTCCTCCTACTAACAATCTTACCAACCATACTGGAGATCGACGAAAAGCTGAACTGCATCATCCGCGTATTTGCAAATGGAGTAGTGACATACCAACCCCACTTATTCTCGCGCTTGCCTAATTCTTTGCCCCGGGTTGTTGGTGGCTTGTAGTCCGCGAAATCGGCCTCGCCATTCGGGAAGACGAATTTCTCCAGCGTCTTGCCGTACATGGTACTTTTGGCATCTTGCAACAACTCAGCAGGCACGATATCCCGCGCAGATTTATCAAGTGCCTCTCCCATAGCTATGTCCTCGCTTGTGGCGAGGACCTTATGATCCGTCAGCCGTGAGGACTGAACTAGCATTGTATGGCCCCCCGAGACAAGAATTGAGAGGAAGGGAAGCTCCGGCGCCACTGCGGGAGGATCGGGGTTAGACACGTTCTCCAAACATGACACAAGTCGCGGCGTCAGCAGATGTGCCTGCATATGGTGAACGCCGACCATGGGGATCTGCCATGCAACCGACAGCGCTTTGCCAGTCTCCAGGCCCACGGAGAGGTTGGAGCGCATGCCGGGGCCTCTTGTCGCAGATATAAAATCGGGTAGGCGGCGATTCAACCCGCCTGCGAGTTTGAAACCGTTCCCTGGCTGTGTTTCCGGGAGATAGTGGAGGGCTTTCTGCACGAGAGCTGCGAGATGGTCTTGGTGGGATTCGAGGGCGATGATAGGGTGGATTCCGCGGTGCGCGCGCGTGTCGGCCGTTACATTCTCGAGGAAATGGATTTTTGCTGTGTTTCCATTGGCTTTCTTTGTCTTTTCGACGATTGCTACCGATGTATCGTCGCTGTCGGTCATTAGTGGATTGTTTGTTGCGGCGATCATCTCCGCTTACCATGACGTTTCAATTGCCAACGTGAGCAAGCCACGGCGGTAGGATAGACATCTTGGCGCACTCAGTGCTGACCTGCGCAACGTCGCTGAACTTGCAGGAAATAACATTTGTGAGATGCTTATTGCTCGTATCACGGCTGGCGCCAGGGGCGAAAAAAGATCCGAAGCGCACGGGCCGGGGAAGCCCTCAGTCAATGCCCTAATATACCAATGCGGCAGTATGTGATGATCGGGATGCTGTCATCCATTTGTTGCGACTAATTCCAGGGCTTCATATCTACGAACTGAAAATATTGCTAGTAAGGAATATTCAGAGGGTATATGTGCTTGCAGGAACGAGTGACTATGTTGAAACATTTGCCAAAAAAACAAAAAAAAAAGAAAATCATCCAGGTCCCGTCTCATATAATCATCAATATAATCAGTTCAATCATTGCTGCATCGTTCTTCCATCGATCGCTGGACGGCATGATGCTCCGAGATAGCGCAATTCAACTTCAGAGGTTCCAACAGGCTCTGAGCTAGGGTTCTGAGCACACTTGAGGCTGGAGCCGAATGTACTTGTCGGAGCTCTTCGTTTCTTTCAGTGCCGGTTCGAAATCTGAAGACCTCGGTTTTCGATCCACGGTGCCCGCTGGCAAGCAAATTCCAAGAGCGCAAAGCCAGGTACTATTCCAAAGCCACACTACACATCCCGAGTAATGCATGACTTCCAAATCGATCGAGCGAAAGTCAATGGTGAACGGTCATTCGTTGTACAAAGTGTGAAGCTCATTTCACTGTCGAACTGTCCACCGCCGCTCCTCTCGAGACATTTTCATGTGTTTACCGTAGTACTCATCTGGGTTCTCGATCGGTGTCACACAGTGAACAGTCGGTGTCACTTGGAATTGAATTCGCTTGTCGACAGCAGCTCCCGAGGACGGCTGCTTCTTGAGAATGCTCTTTGAGGAGCAAGAGTTGGTGTATGCATAATTTGGCACTTGCAACGTTGAGAACATCTTGCTTGACGGGCTAGCAGCGGACATTGGCGAGATAGGAGTGCGAGGCAGAGCACTTGGTGACTTGAGGGTGATTGGGGACTTGAGCGACAAGGATGGCCGAGTGGCATTCTGCGCAGCAGAGATGCTCAAGGACAGCTTTGGCTTCATCATCCGGGCTGAGTTGTACATGATGGCTGAGTTATTGGCAAAATGAATGAAGTTGAAGTTGAAGTTGAACTTGTAATTCACAGACTTTGGTCAACAAAGATTGAGAAGATAGGATAGCTTGATGTAGAGATCGGAATTTGATAACAACACTTGGGCCAGCCGAAGCGCAGGACGAAAATAGAAGCGGGAAGACAATAAAATCAATCTTTAAGCACACATAGTAGCCTGGAGTTGAGCAGATGGGGCGGGCTATATATTCGCAGTTGGGAGGGGAAGTCCATCGAGGGCTTGGGCCAACCATTTGCCTCCGTTGGCTTAAGCGCCCACAATATGCAGGGCAGTGCACAATCACCACTCCGTCACACTTTTTGCGTTCTAACTTTGGACCTCTCTTGTTTATTCATATCCAATCAAAGTTAACCCGCAGTCCTGAGATTGCCACTAAAGATTATTGGTTCTAATTTTGTTACAGTCATTGTACTCCGTACCCCGTACCGGGACGCCCTAGCGGTGACTACATATCCCGTCGACGATCTGCCCTGCAGCCTTGTGCATTTCAAACACTTCAAACTGTACGGAGTACTCCGTAGTCGAAGCTCCGTCTCGAATTATTACAATTCTTCAGCGTTCTCTCAAACAAGCAATGCTAATTTCGGATATTCTGGGGTAGGCGACGTGCAATATACTTTGCGGTGGATCTCTCTCTGCTTATAACATTGCCCAACTAGCTCTGACGGCCACTCATTCGATCGCCATCGAACATACTCCGTTTGATGATCTTGAAAATCACTTTTCAAATATAGTGTATTTGCGACGCACCCACTGACTGTTCACGTCGTGGAACATCGAATTTCCAATGAACTTTCTTCGTTCACAGACCTCGGGAGATGTTGTTGGACCCAGGACAATTTCCAAGTTTGAAACGAAACAGTAGACCCTGCCGGCGGTACGAGGGACCATGATACACTTCAAGATAGATGAAACCGCCTATCAATCTGACAGTGTTCCATGTTCAAAGCTGGCCAGGTGATGCCATGTACAAACAAGAAGAGGAGATGATGATGAATTACATAGGTGCATCCACAGCACATGTTCTATTTATAGCATCTGGTGAGTCCACTATCTACATCGCATGAGTGATCTACAGAGTACTTACGAGTACATTTGAAGAAGAGAGTCGCTTCTTCCAGCGCAGAGTAATGGCGTAAGGAGAAGAGAGAAATGTTTAAATCTCGAGGAAATTCAAGAAACACGAGTGAAAGGCCATGTGGGTATAATCGAAGGATAGGAAAAACGCCAACCATCTCAAACCGCCTACCACACAAGAGATCCCATGGTCCAAGCCCGAAGGACCCACATCATTCCCGAGCACTAGATTGCCAGAGGGTCTACCTAGGTTGTTTCGGACTTGGATTGGGAGGACGGGGCTTCCACAATTTGTTGGGAGGGTCTCCAGCGTAGCGGGGAGGCGATTGAGGTCTCTTGGGCTTTGGGATCGGCTGAAACTTCGTAAGCCTGGACATCATAGGTGGCAATTTTTGGAATAAAATCTGGGAAGCATGGTATCTGTGGGATTGGGGATTGAGACGGTTTATGTAGATGGTGTGCTTCTGGTTGAAGATCCGCACGCCACATTCATCATGATAACCCAAGGATCTGGAAGGAAAGAATGTGAGATCACAACGCTTCTTTTGGAAGATAAATTTGACTTGCCGTACTGATAAGGTAGATCAGGGACACAAAGGACTCGAACAGTGTCTTTTGATATGTCCGTGCGTATAGCCTTGGTATCAAGAAAACCTTGGGATCTGAGAAAATCCGAACAGCTTCAGTGTAGCCCGACCGAGACACTGTTTCTCTTATGAAGGCTATTTGTGGACCTCGATAGACCCATGATTCAATATTTGTGTCGCCAAGGATCACGTCGACGAGACAGTGTCTAATCTTGGATAAAGAGCGGTCTGCTGTCTGCTTCGAAGACATCTTCAGGCTTTCGGGCCGGGGTGATAACGAAGTACATAGTTGTTCCAATGGCAGATTGCCCTTACTCGGTAGATGAGAACAAGGATTCTACTTAGACCACGCGCATGTCCATAGTCTTATACCGAAGAAAACAAGGTAACAAGCTAAAGTGCCAAGGACGAGAATTTTGACAGGTACGGAGCCGTGGGTCCAAATAGTCCCATGGAAACGACCGGTGTTGAATTTGTGGGGTTGTGTAGGCCATGAAAATTATGGGAATGAAAATTATGGGATTGAATGTTAGTTCAGATTTATTATCAGTACAAGTTGGGATGAACTTGGCCGAGAACAGAACGATGGGCTCCAAGGTAGATCCCGACTATACCAACTACACCAGAGAACCAGAAAGGCCAATTTCACCATGAACCGATGAAGATCAACACAGACCCGGAGCTTGATAGAGTACTCCGTATTGAAATCTAGATTGTGTGAACTAATGATGTGTGCCACAAATTGCGAATATGCAACTATGCGAATATGTCCAAGTTGAGGCATGCTTGTGCCACCGCCATATGCAGCTCGCTCAGTCTCCCACGGATCGCCCTTACATAAAAGCATAATGAGGCTAATCTCGGAAGGGAGCTATCCGTTCTAGCTGTCAGCTGTGCGAAATCGTGATACTTTGATAAGTTTGCTTAAGTCTTGAAGCTAACGGGGACATGGGGGATATACACGATTGATGTCAAAACTACATGAATATCGAGAATTCGGTGACTTTCCCCCCTGCAATCTCCCTGGAGCTTCCAAGGTTCGATGCAACAATTTCTCCAACTGTCGATTGAGTTGGGGAGCTAGAGAGCACCGTGCACTTATGGGGAAGAATATGGGGGGGGATAACCCGGATAGGCAAGTTTACGCGCGAGTCGTATAACGAGATATTCCGGTATGAAGTATGGAGGAGCTGACTCGCAGAATGACCAGGTAGAGTCAATTGTCATCCCCCGTCGTTTCTCTGTGAGAAAATGAAGACCGGAGTTGAGCCGAGTGAGCTCGCAAGGGGCATACGAGAAGGGGTAGGAGGGAGAGAGAGAGAGAGGCTGGAGAGGGGAAGGGACCAATAAGCGGGAGTGTCTCCAAATTCCCAAAAAGACTCCGCACCCGAGTCGCACACCGGGGTCCATGTGACGCCCCGGTTTGTTCCCGAGCCTCCCGAGTGTTCCTTAACTTGCTGACTGTGTATCGCCGCTGAGATGGGGTTATGTGGTTCGGGATGTATATACCCATGGCTCTTTGTGGCAAACATGTGCCAACCCAAGGAATTCCTCCTGTAAAAATCCTTCTCGAACAATAGGAGAGTGTGCCACTATAAGGCTGATCCAGGGACCCAGGGACCGCGATATCGGCATAGTATGCGGAGATGTGTGCTCCAGGCCGGGTAAATAAGAAAATTCCCTCCGCGTGGCCATCTGAGAATTAAAAATAAGTCATAAGTAATAATAATAATTTAATACGAAATAAGCAGGGGGAAAAGCAAAAAAGGGAAGTCGGGCATAACTGTTAATTCCTTTTTCTTGACTCAACCCGGTCTCCACTTCCTCCCTTCCCCCAGTTTTGTGCGTTCGATTCTCACCTTCACATCACAAAATGGCCATTGTCACGGATACAGTGAAGGAGCAACTCCTCGGGAGCTCAGAGCAGCCTCAGCTCTCGCACCAGGCGCGTGCAAACTTCAATCGTCATGCGCAAAAGGACGAGCATGGTGAATTGTTTATGAACGAGGAGAACTTCATCAATGCCGTCGCACCCAAGCAGGAGGATTATGTACGTGTCCCCGAGTCCCCTCAGCAATGGTCAGTCAGCTAATCCACCGGTTCGAATAGCACAAAATCAAACGCGAGCAATATGGTATCCTCTTCAACGTGGCAGACCGACGCAGAGCCGGCAAGCTGAACATGGCCGACTGGGCCTCCTTCGAAAATCTCCTTGCGAAGCCCGACGCCGAATACGAGATCGCCTTCCGCCTCTTCGACTTCGATGGCACCGGCAGTGTCAAGTTCGATACCGTCCAGGGCCTGTACAACCTCAACAAGAGTGCCGACAGCATTCCCTTCGATTGGAACTCAGAATGGGCCTCGCTGTACGGTGGCCGCACCAAGACTCGCCACGACATGACCTACCCTCAATTCGCGCAGATGCTGCGCGGTCTACAGGGTGAGCGCATTCGTCAGGCATTCCACATCTTCGACAAGGACGGTGATGGCTTCATTCAGCCAGAGGACTTCCAGCGCATCATTCTCGAGACCTCAAAACATAAGCTGTCAGACCATGTTTTGGAGAACCTTCCGACTCTGTGCAACATCTCCACTAGTAATCACATCTCTTACGCCAACGTGCGTGCTTTCCAAAACGTCATGCGTGAGATGGATATTATCGACACGATCGTCCGAGAGGCCACTAAAAAGAGTAAGGATGGCAAGATCGATCGATCTGACTTCCTCAATGAGGCCGCTCGTCTCACTCGCTTCTCACTTTTCACTCCGATGGAAGCTGACATCCTCTTCCACTTCGCCGGTCTGGATGCCCCCTCAGGGCGTCTCTCTCAGAAGGACTTCGCCAAGGTCATTGATGCTTCATGGCGCATTCCCGTCATTGCTGCGCGTCAGGCTGCGACAGCCGGACAGGAAGTGGCCGAGAAGACGAAGGGATTGCTTCACAGCGTTCTGGAGTCCGCACACCACTTCGCCCTTGGTAGTATCGCCGGTGCTTTCGGCGCGTTCATGGTGTACCCCATCGATCTGGTCAAGACCCGCCTGCAAAACCAGCGTTCCTCTCGCCCAGGCGAGAGACTCTACAACAACTCCATTGATTGCGCCAGGAAGGTTATCCGTAACGAGGGTTTCACCGGTCTTTACTCCGGTGTCATTCCTCAGCTGATCGGTGTCGCGCCTGAGAAGGCGATCAAGCTGACAGTGAACGACCTTGTCCGTGGATACTTCACCGATAAGGACACCAAGCGCATCAAGTACCTGCACGAGGTCATCTCCGGTGGTACCGCTGGTGCTTGCCAGGTTGTGTTTACCAACCCTCTCGAAATCGTCAAGATCCGTCTGCAGGTTCAAGGTGAGATCGCCAAGAATGTCGAGGGCGCACCTCGCCGTTCCGCCCTGTGGATCGTTAAGAACTTGGGTCTGGTCGGTCTGTACAAGGGAGCCAGCGCATGTCTCCTGCGCGATGTCCCCTTCTCGGCCATTTACTTCCCCACATACTCTCACCTAAAGTCCGACTTCTTCGGTGAGACTCCCGAAAACAAGCTGGGTGTTGTCCAGCTCCTCACCGCCGGTGCCATCGCCGGTATGCCCGCCGCTTACCTGACCACACCCTGTGACGTGATCAAGACCCGTCTCCAAGTCGAAGCTCGCAAGGGTGACACCAAGTACAACGGCCTTCGTCACTGTGCCACCACCGTCTGGAAGGAAGAAGGTCTGGCTGCTTTCTTCAAGGGTGGTCCCGCCCGTATCATGCGGTCCTCCCCACAGTTCGGTTTCACCCTCGCCGCCTACGAGGTCCTGCAGAAGGCCCTCCCTATGCCCGGTGAAGGTGACGCCATCACTCCCACTGGTCATGTCGAGCCTTCCGTCGGTGGACACGGCGCCACGGCGCCTCTGCCCTACCTCCGATCAAGGAACGCCCTTAAGCTCATCCTCGATCTGGACCAAAACATTGGCCGTGTGCAGGTCCCGCGGCCTGAAAACTGGCCCAAATTCCTGCAGGGCTCTAAATAGCCTGCCAGTGATTTGGTCTTTCTTGACAGTTTCAATTAAAGCGATTTTTGTTTGGTTCTCACTTGTTTTTTTCATTTGACCTAGGTCTAGGCCTTGTCTTTCCCATGGTTTTGCATGAGATCTATCTTACTTTTTCTTCAGGTTTCTTGGCTTGATTTCCATATGCATCGCTTTGCATCTTGGTTTCTTTTGTTCTGGGAACCACTCGTGCATTGTAACAATAGTAGATCGATTAGTAAAGGAGGGATCTGGATGGATGTTGTTGGTATAGAAGACATTGATCGAGGTGTTTCCTTATTTCAATCTAGATTTGGTTTGGGTTGACTTTTTCTTCATTCCTTGATCTTTGACTTGAAGCGCATAGACTGTCAGATCCCAATTTCCAATGTTGGTTTGCTAGCCATGGCCACACACCCAATGCTTGTATCCCCAGGTGCAGGGAAGTCAGAGGTTGGAATCACTCGCCTAGGTGGCATCTCGCCCAGGCGCATGCTTGCTGGCCATACGTGCCGGGAGCCTCGTTTCGGGTCATATCCACCGATTTTGGAAAATTATATACAAAATGTAAGATGGCAGTGAGATAAATGGGTATCGCAATCTGACGTGAGGAAAGAAGTTCTGTACAAATAGTGTTACATTCATCCACGCTTGAATATCAGCACGGGTACGTCAGCCACGAGACTTCATATAGCAGAGACTCGACAGGAGGGTAGAAAGAATTGAAGAGAGCTGTCAGGGCTGTTCCGGTGACGAACGCCCTGGTTTTTTGAGCAGAGCCTTAGCGGCTCGTGTCCCAAGCCCATGAACAGAAGTTCGGCGGTGAATACCGTAGCCGGACATTCAATCAATAGAACCTCATCTTCCTCTTTGTTTCGGGCTTAGCACTTCCGTTGTCCTCTTCCTGAGGAGGCTGTGTAGGCTGTTTCTGCTTCTCCTCTTTCACGGGCTCCTGGGGCTCCTCCTGATTTGAGTGGGCGGTCTTCTTCTGATGCCACAAGGAATCTTCCGCCTCGATCTCACGCAGTACTACATAGGTAGAGCGAGTCAGCCTCAAACCCCTCACTATGGATGTGGGCTGGATCTTGACAAACCTTCATCCCACTCTCTCTCCTTCGCCTCGTCGCCTGTGCCCAACAGTTTCTCGACATCGACCTTCTCCCCATTTTTGACTCGAGAAATGACCTCCCGCAGCAACTCGATCTTCGCGTCTGTCGTGCGGGTATATGCTGAATAGCTGTTCTTCAATGTGATCATGCGAATGGCCTGGGAGCCGATCAACGTAAAGATGATGATGTAGAATGTAGCAGGGTTCCATTCTTTGGACTTTTCCTTCTTCGGATCCTTGCGCGCTCCCCTGTTACGAATAAATTTCGGGATCATAGCCGTCCATACTGAGGTATCCGCGATCTTCGGGAGGTGATCGGAGGTCGAATATGAGCGCGCTGCCGGACCGCGGCATTGGCGAAAGGCATTTGATGTAGAGGGCGTATTCCGGATACTGCGACCAAGCCCGAAGGCTGTAGACCGTAAAGCTGAAGCCATGTTTGTGTGTGTTGCTGTGGCCAGTGATACCTCCGAAGCGGGAAAAGCTGAGGCTGCAATGGCCTCAGGCGATAAGGCTATCAATGTCCCAAAGGAGTATAGTGGTATTGTTGCTGCGACAACCGCGTCTGGAGATAGCGATTGCACTCCAAGCGCGGCTTTCAACGTGATGACCTCAGTCTTGCAGCTTCGATAAATTACACTAAACCATGGCGGTCACCGTCTTACCGGCCAGCTCCTTAACGGAACCCATAAAGCAGGCCCTTCGCTCAACCACCACGTGCTCCGACGCTACCGTGTTGTCCCTCCAAACACTCCTCCGCGGGTCGCCAAAGATGCCCGAGAAACCCACGAAACGATCAACGTCCACACGAGAGCCCGCAACACCAGCTGGCCGAGGGAGAACTTCACGCGCAACGAAGTCAAAAGCTGGAAGTGATGCTACATTGCAATCCTTGGCCGACGACTCCGCATTGTCGTGTCAGGAGAAGCTCGTTTTCGCTACAGAAGTATTCAATGCCACATTGAAGACTCTCACAGATGCCGCCAAAATATCGTCAACCAGGCGCTCAAACCCTCCCAGCGCCCAAGATCCCGATGTCGGCATCACATCTGCCGCCGAATGCGCCAGACTCTCTTTGTCAACTCTGCGCACACTTAAAAATGATACTGGGGCCGACAACTTCCCCAACATGCAACTGGAGCAGGGACTCTGTGTTCTTGCAGGAAAACTTATCTCCCTGGGTCTGATTGACATGGCATACAAAGAGCTCCGACTTCTCAAGCGCAGGATACAGCAACATCTGGATGGTGGAAAGGCGGGGAGGAAGGCGACAGCAGCCAAGGACATAACCGACGATGAAATTGCGAAAGAGCGCATGTCCGATATGTTGACTTTTGCTCACATTGGAAATGCGAATTCGCTATACGGTCTGATTATCTCATTCCACTCGAATGTGCTACGCCTGCTTGCGGCGGATAAGAGGGCTTCGACAATACAGAAGGTCTTCTTGTCTCTGCAAGTATCCGACTCTAGCAGTCCTGCACAGGTTATTCTGGCTGCATTGAAATCTGGCCATTTAACCGCTGATAAGGCTGCTCTTCAACTGCAGCTATTGTCCAATGCAGTTCTTTCGCTCTGCGCAGGAACGTCCATGTCTAAAGATGAGGCTTCAAGTAGCTTGAGGCCTATCACCTCCTTGAACTTCCAGATGCTTTCCCTTGAGCTTCGATGCATGAGCTGGAAACTGTCTGGACATGTCTGTGACGAGAGCAAAGAGGTCTTCGAACCTTTGCTTCGTTATTTCGGCAGCTTCTCTCATCGCAGTAAGGCAATCGATAAGATTGAGTTTGCTCTGATCTATAAAAACGTCACCCGGCTACAGAGCTCGATTTCAGAGATCAAGAAGAAGTCGTCTGAAACAACGAATGCCGTCCAGGCAGCCAAGCTCATGACACTTCTCGGTCAGCTTGCTTTTGACGCTGGATGCTTTGATGAATCCATGAAACTTTTTACACAAGCCATTAACCCACTTTCAAAAACCCAGAGCCTCTCTTTAGCGACAGTCCGCTGCAAAATCGCATCCGTCCACTTCCAGGCCCTGAAGACGTCTCAAAAGCTTCTAGGCCCAACACTAGGTTCTATCTCAGAGGCTACGGGTGCACTTGGTTTGCAGTTGAGAGGCAGCGCAAATGACCTGGATGAACTTCTTGTCGAGGCGGCCAGATTAAAAAAGGTTGCTCTTGCCTGGTTTGGCGAGGCAATAACGAAGACAATCGAGTCCGAAAGTGAAAAGAACGAGGTCGCAGCTCAGATCAGAGAATATTTGCAAGCATTTCTCAGATTCCTCCGACGCTATGTTGGACGCCAACCAACAGAAGAGAGCGACAATAACGATATTGAGATGTTTAACAGCCGTGTATCGATTGCTCGGAGCATCATTCTTGCTGCCATTGACTCGGCTGTTGCAGTCGGTAAACTCTCCATCACTTCCCAAAGACCTCCTTGGGAGGACATGCTGCCTATCCTCGCCGACTGTCAGCGTTTGCTTTCGACCATTGAATCTTCCACCCAGACCAGCGCAGAAAACACAGAAAGCCTTGGTATGGCACTCGTCAAGCTTTCGAATCTGTTCTGGTCTCGTTATATAAAAGAAAAAGAATCTGGTCATGGTTACCGGGAACTGATTCCTCTTCTCAAACATTCAACTCAGCTCCTTTCTAATTGCTCACCTTCTCATCGCAAAACCGCTTTTGCAGCTCTGAAATTTGAGAGAATGGCGCATCTGTACGTGGATGGGAATTTCTACAGTGATTCTGAAAAGATGTTCCGACAATCTATCGATGAATACATTCTCTCTGGCACTCTGGACGAGATTCTCAAGAGCAGCAAGGGACACAATCCAAATACAGTGAGCCTGGATCCCCAAACCCCTGGTTTCATGATGGGGCGTGTACTCTCTGCTCTTTTGAAGATGAAACTACGCAGGAAGGGATCACAACCCTGTGCTGCGTATGACGACAGCGAACTCGATTTCGAGCAAAGGACCGTTCTTCTGGAATGGCAGATGAGTTTGCTGTTTGACATGCACAGCCAGTCCTCAAACGAAGAAGAGTTCCGCTCGATGCTCAGTCCGCTCGTCTCCTCACTACTTGAATTATACCCCCTCGAACTTCACCCCATCCGTCGCTCGCGTGTGATACTTTCTTCTTTACGATTCCTTCTCGAAAATCCCACATCTTTGGGACCAGAGTTGACCGAGACCCTGTTGGACTCGGGAATCGAGTTTTTGGACTTTGACCAACAAATTGGCGAGGATGGTGATTTGGCTCGATTCGCAATCCACGGTCGAAACTCGCTGCAGATCATCATTGGCTTTCATCAAGGCAAGATTAATGCAAGCGTACTCGATGCAACGCTTTCGTCCTGGACAACATTGGCTCGCCAGTGTGCCAATGAGAAGGCATTGCTCCTTCGTGTCAATGATCCGGACTACTGGGTGTTGCAATTGAAAGCCCTGGTCGACTATACAGAAATTCATGGCCTCTGGAAGGCACAGATATGCACTCTTGAGTTGATCTTGCGCGTTGCTGAGCTCCAACCTGCAGGAGATGTATCAGATGCTATCATCATTCTCTCCCGGCTAGTACTGCAGAACTGCCGTCTCGGGTACTGTCAAAAGGCAGGTGAGCTCCTCTCACGCGGCGAGCAATATATCGCGCAAAACAAAGTCTCTTCTCTCGCTTCCATTTCCTACAAGGTTGCACAAGCCGAATACCTTTTGGAGACCGGCGAAGTGGACAAATCCGCCTCTATTCTTTTTGGCGCACGAACTCTCTACGAAAAGAGCCACAAATCAGAGCTCAGTCGATTGACTGTTCTGTCGAAAATCTCATGGGAGAGACTCGTGGCAGACGCTGCTTTTGTCCAATCTCGATTGTTCACTGCCCAGGGCTCGGCTACTCAGGCCCTTTACTTCGCAAAACTGTCTGTTAGGTTAAATTGCCGCATTTGGGCCAAGGTCGAGAGGCTCGCACAGAAACACAAAGACAAGTCTCTGCCCGCTGCAGGAGGTTCTGATGTCGAAACTGTAGTCGACGGCATTGCAAAACTTGATCTTTCCCAGAATGGATCTCCACCAGATGTATCCACCACATACATCCAAGGAGCGCCTTTTTGGCCACATCTCGGGTCTCACCACACTTGCTTGCTGAACCTTGCAACCCTATCCGCTCACCATGGCCTGTTTCAAGATGCAATCTATTATGGCGAGCAAGCATTGAAGATCGACAAGACGCTTGATGCGAATGCGCGGTTACTTGCAGCGCAGACTCAGCTTGGATGCCATTGGGTTCTGAGTGGCCATCTGAATGAAGGCCAAGACCATCTTTCTGCGGCAGCCGAGTCTTCGAAACAGACACAGAAGAGCATCGAAACCGTGGGCTTCCAAATGGCACTTGCATCTCTGTACAAGATCCAAGGCGCCCACGACAAAGCATTCCGTGTTTTGTTAGAAGCAGAGAAAGTTGTCGCTGCTATAACATCGGCGGATACACCAATCAACGTAGACTCTGCTGCTTTCTCAAAACTGGAAGACAAGATGGACAAGCTACGAGTCCGGTCTAGCAGTCGACGAACACCAACTCCCACCACCACCACCACTACTCGACGCACTCGGGCAACCAGCTCTGCGGCAAGCAAAGCGACAAAGAAAGCTCCAGCCCCGAAGCCCACATCCCCAGAAATCCAGTCTAAATCTATAACCCAACTCAAAGGAAATATTCTGAGGCAACAAGCTGATTGTTTGCGGGAATTACGCGACTTCGACCGCTCGGCGCAAACCCTCGCCGAGGCTCGGAAATTTGCAGTGGGTAGAGAGAGCAGGATCTCTCTGGAGATTGGCGAAAGTGAACACCTGCTAGCAGATGCAATTCGTCATTTTGCCAGTCATGCGGTCTACTGTGTCTTGCCCGAATCTACAATTTCACTCCCATCGCTCAAAACGCCGAGCAAGACGGCAGAGGAACCCATCGCGCCCGCACGAAAAGCCTCAACAAGGCGAGCCAAGGCACCAGCTAAGACTGCTCGCACTAAGGCCCAAAAAGCAAGCGAGGACTTCTCAGTGATGTTGTCCAAGGCGAGCGACTGCCTTGCCAGTGTGTTTTCTGATGCCACAATCCTTGGCTCAACACTCGATGGCCATGCGGTTTCTCGTCTGATGAGCCGGATCTCGATGCTTTCGCATGCGACTTCTCCTGGACTTCCAGCCAACTTGGCTCAGTCGCCTGCGAATATGAATGGTCCGTTCTCTGCCCCTTGTTTTCCTCGAAACATACTAACCTCAATGCAGAAATTGGGCGTGTTGGCGCTTTTGCCCGTGAAAGCATGGCTATTGATATTGATCGCCAGCTGGCTGACCACGCCGACCCCCTCCTTTGGCCCACATCTTTCCCCTCGGCTGTTGAGTTGGACGACGATCTATGCTCTAACTTCACACAAGACTACGTGGACATCCTACCTGAAAGTTGGAACGTTCTGTCCCTGTCACTTAGCGCAGATCAGACTGAATTCGTGGTCTCGCGACTACAGAAGGACCGCTCTCCATTCCTCTTACGTCTGCCCCTTCACCGAGGTAACTCAGAAGACGACGAAGAGGAGCAATTTACCTTTGAGGATGGCAAGGAGGAGATGAGTGAACTGATCAAGTTGGCCAACGAAAGCGCCCATGCAGCCAAGTCTAACACGGACAAGGTCTCCAAGAAGGAATGGTGGAAGACCCGAGAGGCACTCGATCGTCGAATGGAGAGTGCTCTTCAAAATGTCGAGAATATCTGGTTTGGTGGTTTCCGTGGTGTATTCTCGCCACTTTCACAAGAATCCACTGCTCTGGCTCGATTCGCTACCGTTTTCCAGGGCCTTCTCGACAAGCATCTTCCATCTCGACAGAAGGGCGGCAAAGCTGATGGGCCGCGACTCACCCTCCACCAGAACGTGATTGACTTGTTCGTTGGGCTTCGCGACCTTGAAGAACAGGAAGAACCCGAGGATACCTTGATGGACCTTCTCTACTTTGTCGTGGACATTCTTCAATTCCAGGGCGAACGCAATGCCTACGATGAGATCGACTTTGACATGATGGTTGTGGACACTCTGGACGCGTTGCGCAGCTATCACGAAGCTGCACGCGACGAGCTCGCGGAACGACCGCCCAAGCACACAGTTCTTGTCTTGGACAAAGCTCTCCATCTCTTCCCATGGGAGTCCCTTCCCTGTCTACAAGGGTACCCTGTCTGCCGAGTTCCATCTCTCGAGTGCCTTCGTGACCGAATTCTCCAATTCCGTAAGTCACCATCCGGGGCCGTCGTGGACCGCAAGTCTGGCTCCTTCGTTCTCAATCCGACCGGCGATCTCCGTACGACACAAACCACCTTCGAGCAAGACCTCTCCAAGTTCAAGTCTTGGAACGCTATTATCCAACGCGAGCCGACAGAAGACGAGTTCCGAGATTCGCTGGAGACCAAGGGCCTTTTCCTCTACTTTGGCCACGGAAGCGGAGCACAGTACATTCGCGGCCGAACCGTCAAGCGACTGACCCAATGCGCCGTGTCTTTCCTGATGGGATGTAGCAGTGGCAGTCTGACCGAAGCTGGCGAGTATGAGCCCTACGGCACCCCGATGAATTATCTTCACGCGGGCAGCCCGGCGCTGGTGGCTACGTTGTGGGATGTCACGGATCGCGATATTGACCGGTTTACGACGACTACATTTGATGAGTGGGGTTTGATTGCGAAGAAGGAGAATAAAGATAAGAAGCGTGGCTTGGATGTCAGTCTTGACGCGGCGGTTGCGCGCTCAAGGGGCGCTTGTGTGCTGAAGTACCTCAATGGTGCTGCACCTGTCGTTTATGGAGTTCCGGTGTTCTTGGAGTAAATGCTTTTGGATTTTATATATATACCAGTTGAATTAAGATTCATGATATAATGTACGAAGCCATCGCACTGCACTGCCCAAGTAGGCATAGAAGTACAGTGGGGGAGTTTCCCCTCATGCGGGACAACCCCCCACCGGTTCAGCTTCCGACTTCCGTTCTTCTCTCGGCCTTTTCTCTTCTCTTCATTCTTCCCCTTTCTCTCTATTGTATTATCTATAATGTCTGTCACCACAACAGCTACCATCGCTTCTTTCGGCGGCAAGTTGCTCAAGCTCAGCCATGCCGCAACCACCACAAAATGCGAGATGAAATTCAACCTCTATCTGCCCCCGCAGGCCCAGACCCAAAAGGTCCCCGTGCTGATTTACCTCTCCGGTCTGACATGCACCGCCGAGAACTGCTCCGAGAAGGGCTTCTTCCAGCACGGTGCGAGCAAGAAGGGCATTGCTGTGCTCTACCCTGACACCAGCCCACGTATGTTGATTTCCCGCTATCTGTCGCTTGTTTTCCTTGTTTCCATCCAATCAATGGCGTAGTCGCTTTGCGGAAACTCTTCAGATATCCAATTGGACACTCGCTAACCTAAATCCCAGGCGGTCTTAACATCCAAGGCGAGGATGATGCGTATGACTTCGGTTCTGGTGCTGGCTTCTACGTCGATGCCACTAAGGCCCCCTACAACGCGGGCTATAACATGTATAGCTATGTTACCGAAGAGCTGCCCAAGACTGTCTTCGATGCCTTCCCCCAATTGGATGCTAGCCGTGTGAGTATCACCGGTCACAGCATGGGTGGACATGGTGCTCTCACTTTGGTATGTTCTATCTCCCCCCATATGCTCATCTTATCGTATCGCGATTATGCAGTTTGGTTTTTCATATTGCAAACCCCACTTTTTCACAAAAAGTCAACCCTAACAATCACCAGTTCCTTCGCAACCCGGGTAAATACAAGTCCGTCTCTGCTTTCGCGCCTATCACAAACCCCACAAACTGCCCCTGGGGCCAGAAGGCCTTCAAGGGCTACTTTGGCGACGACCAGCAGGACAAGTGGAAGGAGCACGACGCCACCGAGCTGATCAAGAAGTGGAACGGTGGTCCTCTGGACATACTAATCGACGTGGTAAGTTTCCTCCATACCTGCTTTCCATATCGATAAATGCATATCTAATCTGTGCTTCCAGGGCACCGGTGACAACTTCTATAAGCAAGGCCAACTCCTCCCTGAGAACTTCGAGGCCGCTGCCCGTGACGCAGGCATCAAGGGCCTTAACGTCCGCTACCAGCCGGACTATGACCACTCTTACTATACTATGTCCTCTTTTGCGGATGACCACGTCGAGCACGCGGCCAAGTATCTCTTTGCATAGTGTGTCTTTCTCCTAACTCCTTGTTTCACCCTACTTTGAATGAAAAGGTTTTCTGTGATGTCTGCGTTTGAGTGCGATTAGTAAAACATGTTCTGATTGGCTTTCTGGCTAGTGAGCAGGACATTCGGTCCAGAATTTAGATCGCGATCGACTTAGGAATGAATGACTTCTGGTAGCCTCATGGATATTACTCGTACCCCGTAGACCTGTGCAATAGTTGGTCTCCAGGGCTTATACACCGCGCTTGGGGGGCGGTCATGACTGTTTTATGTAGACTCGTCCAAGCTCAAAAGGACAATATAGCCGACACGACAATTATGCGGGGCAACTACCTTTCCCAGGCTGAGCAGCTCGTATTGCTTTGATTATCCAAAAATGTCTCGCTTCATTTCTTGTTTCTACCTACTTCAACACACCGAATGACCAAAGGAGGATCCAACATGCAGAATTAAATCCTGTTCTTTGCGACTCATATCTTGTGACGATATCACAGCCAGATATTAGAACGAGATCGGAAACGCCAATAGGGATAGGGGATAGATGAACCCCACAATGCGAATACAGCGGGAAGAGCAGAGTGTAAGAAGTAGGAGGGGGTGAGAAACGCTATGTACTCGGGACTTTTGATGAAAAAAGGTGGGATGGGTTGCTTTTCGGGTGCTCTCCTCTCTCATCCAGCTCGAATGTTCGGGGGTTCATGGTAGGTTGATTTTTTGATGTGCAGATATAAGATCGATAGCCTCAGAGATGGAAGTAGATGCTATAGAAGATGGTGAAGTCACATGACGGGAGGATAGACGTCACCTCGTCGCGTCAAAACGTAAATATGGAATGGGGGAATCTAGAAAGCAGATAGAGAGAAAGAGAAAAGGAAACCTCATGCGCTCAATCGTTGAATGAAAGACTGGAAGGTGCGGGTTAGAGGGAGTGTGGTGCAAACGAGAGTTCCATGATGTTAGATACGTACCGGGAAGAATTGCCGGAACCCTTTCACGTCCAGCTGGCCCATGTTGTTCAGGAACTCTTCGATGAGCTCGGCACCCAGGCCCATGCCAGGCAGTTCCTGGCTACGCAAGTACTCTACGTATTCCATACCGGTCTTGGCATAGATGGTGCGCTGTAACCCGCCTGCCTCGGCAAGAACCTGTTTGGCTTGCGCGTCTTTAGGGTTGAAGGATGCGGTCGTCGGAAGTGCCCAAGTGAGAGGTGAGAGTCGGGAAATCATGAAGGCACCAAAGCCAGGGAGGGCGGCCTGAGATGGTGCAGTGCCGTTGGCAGGGGCCAGGTCCGGGCCACCCCAGCAGCTGGCCATTCGGTTCAGCACGCTGAATGCCATCTTGGCAGTAGTGAGGTCTTCAATGTCTTTGGCGAAGTGTTCGAGGGTCGTGATGATAGTTTCGAATATGGATTGGTTTCGTTCGCTGATGATGACGGCTCCCAAGTCATTGCTCAAGACGGCGAGCAGGAAGTTCAGGTACTCTCGCTTCAGCTCGGCAAGCTGGATCTCGTCATCAGTGCCGATTGTTGGCTCGGCAATTCCAGCGAAAACTCGCTGCAGGAAGGGAGTCAAAAGAGTGTCGAGAATGCTGTAGATCTCGCTCTTAAACCCGAAGACAACCTGGTCCAGAAGACGAAGGAACAGTGCCATTTCATCGCGCGACGAGGTTTGAGTCAAGAGACCATCGATCCATCGGGGCAGCTGAGGAAGAATTCCTGCACCGAGGACACCAATGAGTCGGGAGAACGCAAAGCGAGCGGCGGTCCGGATATCGAACGAGTTCTTAAGAGACTCGAGGGACACCAAGGTAGCTTCTGCCACCTGAGCGAAAGCTGCCGAGACCTCGGGAAGTACATTGGCGGATGGGGAGCCGACAGTGCCCGGTTGCCAGTCTGAGAATCCTCTCGCAAGAGTGCCTAGAGCCAGGATATCGTGGTGAATCTGCAGCAGCGCACGCGCATCATTTGCTTTGGCGGCTTCGAGGTTGCGCTCCATGTCGCCGAAGACTGGGCTAAGCACGGTTTGGACGTAAAGCAACTGTTTGTCTGCGGTAACACTTGGAGTGGAGCTGATAATTCCAACCGACTCGAAGAGATATAGCTGGCTGGTGAAGATGGCCTCTCCGCTGCGTTCGTGGTCTTCGGAAGACATGTCCTCACCATCTTCGCCCTCCGTTGGCACCTCTGCTTGAATGACCAACAAGTCGCTCAATGCCTCCACGACTGTCTGCGCCACATTGCCAATTTGGCTTCGCAGCTGTCTGGCAAATCGCTGGAAAAGATACCACGAGCGAGTTTTGACCTTCGCAACGGGGTGGTGCACCAGCTGAAGGAAGCTCTCCAGGACTCCGGGGATGAGATGGGTGTGGTGGACGAAGAAAGAGCTGTAGCGAACGCAAAGCTCCATGTATAGAAGCTGTGTTGCGGGGTGGGTGAAGGATCGAATATCGGTGCCCACCATTGCAGACATCATCTCGATCAGACGGTTCGCAGGCATGCCAGTAGGGGCGCCCTTGGTGTAAAGACTGCCTCCGCGAACAGCCAGATCACCGAACAGGTACATTTCATGCAGAGCGAGATCCAGGTCACGCCAGTCGAGCTGGCCCCCAGACGCCCGTAGGTTCTCGAAGGTTGTGCCCACCACTTCGGAAATCGCATCAATGTAAAGCTGCTCATCAGCCGAGGAGATAATCTGCTGCAATACACCCAGTCTCTTGCGGAGCTCCAGGAATTCTGCCTCATCGGTCTGCTCGTCCTCGTCGCCCCAGTTCAAGGTCTCATCATAACGCATTTTGGCAACGATAGCCTTCAAAATTGGAAGGAGAATGGCCTTGTTTCGCTCCTCGAAAGATGGGTTTGCTTTGGCGAGTTTCCGAATATAGGTAAGCATGTCGTTGACGCAAGTAATCATGGTCGAGCAGACTTCGTCGTATTCATCGGAGAAGAATCGCAGAATGTGAGGCAGGAAGACATGCAAAAGATTCTCTGCCTTTTCCCTGATAGGCCCAGCATCGTTGTCCAATACCCTCACAATATCCACAGCTGTGTTGTTGACGAGCTTGGCGACTGTCTCTGCCAAATCGGTATCGTACTTGGATGTGAAGCGCTGCTCTCGTAGCGGTGGGCTGTTCGACAGCTGAGTGATGATGGAGTCCAGATTCAGGAAAACAATCATCTCAATTTTGTCCGCGGGTTTCATCTTCTTGCCAATTATCTCAGTGAAAACATCTATAGCAGCATCGCGCACTCGCTGCTCGGCCTCTTGAAGTTCCTGTTTTTCGGCCCGTCCAAGTTGCTGGAACAGCAGATCCAACATTGTCTGATTCACGACAAGAGAGATGTCAATCCAGCTAACCCAGCTGCCAACCGCCTTCAGACACATCTCCACGATAGTATCATTGCCCTCCCGCCAAACGGTGAGAATTTCCTGCCAGGAATTGGCAATTTTTTGCATGTCCCTGTCACGAATCAGGTCCTTCAGCCCATTCGCCTTATCCTGCTCTCCGCGAGATCTCGAAACTAGCACATCGCCGATCTCATCGTGGATCGAGTTCAGCACACGCAGGTAAAAGATCACTCCAAGCTGGTTGTCCCGACCCGTGGACTTGTTGGTGAGGGCGAGGAGATCGTCGATGCAGGACTCCCAACCACTGGCGTACAGTGAAGAGAAAAGGTATGTGACGGTCTGTGCGATTTTGTTTTGGATATAGGGAGGGTCGGGGGAGGAAGTGGCTTCGGGGCCGTAGGCCTGACGGATATAGGCCAACAACCCATCTCGAACAATGACTAGCGAGGCCTGGTCGATCAAGCCGACCTGGGCGGCGCTATTGACAATCTCCAAGCTGACATGCCGTACGACTTCGGACTGTTGTGGGGTCTTGGTGAAGAGAGAGAAGCAGACCTGCCATCCGGTGGGGTCGGAGCGGAGCTGATTGAGATATTCGAAAGCTTGTGACTTCAAGGCGTCGTTGTTGGAGACTGGGTTCGAGGCGATCTCAATGGCATTTGCTACCTGTAAGATGTCAATCATGAGGGGCCACGAGGGTTGGAGGGGCTACGCCGCAAGCAACGTGGGGAGGGGAAAACGGAAATTTCGATCAAGATCAAAAGTACGTATAAGCCGGAGAAGACATACCTGTTCTTCCATCTTCCAGTCCAGTCTCCAAAGCGTGGGGAAGGGAAAATGAGGGGGAGGTGTGTGTTGTTTAAAATTGTTTTTCGGTGGACATCGAATGTCGTAATCAGCCCGCCTTCGCTTCAAAGCGTATAGATCTCAGAGACTCCCGAACGTCATGAACTTCATATTTAGATCATTGTATGTACTTTTGGACTTAATTTATAGGTTTATATAAATCGCTTAGGCCTTATTTGCCTCTTGCTGCAAAACTTGCTGCTCCATCTTCTCAAAGCCCTCAACGGCTTGGCCATATCTTTCATACACCCCCTTCTGGTAGCCATCTGCAATCTTCTCAATGAATTCCTCCTCTTTCCATCGCTCGCCGATCAGGCTTTCAAAGGTTTGACCGGACTTTCGCTCGATACCCCATACCGCCTTGTATGCGGCACCTAGCGCACATGCATTGTCACCAATGTCAAGCTGGTACACGCCCTCGACACCGCCGAGAATCTCTCCGGCAATCTTCGCAATTGCTTTGTTCTTAGAGCCTCCACCAACAAGGTAGACCCGTCGTGGCTGAGAAGGTAGTCCGTCTCCGGGGCTCTGAGTGAGACCCCGAGAGCGGAGACGCAGTGAAATCATCTGGCTCTCAATGATAGCACGGGCTTCATCTTCTGGGCTATTCCATCCATCGGTAGTCTCCTTCAGATTCCCTGTGCTGGGATCATATGTGAAGCGCCACTGACCCTTGCGGATGTTTGGCACAATCTCATGGCGTGGGAAGAACAGACCCAACTTCATAGGGCTCGATGCATCCTGCTGGCCCAACAGAGGGGTCTGCAGGGCAACCTTGTCAAAGTTGGCCCAGGGTTGAGCCGGGGTATCCTTCAGGCTTTCATTGATAGCGTCTCGGACGTGCTCACGGGCCAGGCCGCCATTCTTGTAGCACAGCATGAACATGTACAATCCGGGGGTCGTCGGATGGTTGAAGAAGTGGGTAGCAGGGTCGGGCTTGTAACTGGGGGTGGACATGAGGAAGGTAGTGGAAGTGCCAAGGGAGACCATGGCATCTGATGGCCGCAGAGGCAGAGCCAGAATGGTAGCGGGGTTGTCACCGGTTGCTGGGGTGACCGTACAATCGGTACCGAAGCCAAATCTCTCCACGAAGTATGAGTGGACGGGACCAAGGTGCAGGCCTCCATCTTCTGGCACCTCACCGAGCTTCCGCTTGAGGTCCTCGACCTCAAAAGCACCTGAACAAAGCTGAACCAGCTTATCATCGTACGCTCCCTTCTTGATGTTCCACAGGTTCATTCCGCAGACGTCGGAGATGTCGAATGGCGCCACATGGCCGAGGAAGAGCGACGCCAGGAATGAGGATACCAGCGAGATCCTCGACGTCTTCTGGTAGACATCGGGGTGCTTTCGCGTGAAGCGAAGGATCTGAGGTCCTGTGAATCTCTGGAGACAGTGTTAGTAAACTTGTCAAATCGCGGAAGCTGGGCCTCTTACGTGGTGCGCTTTGCTTCCCGACGCCTGCGCCAGATGCTCGGGATCACCGAATGCCTCGTCGAACTCGTCACACTCCTTCTGGGTGCTCGAATCTTGCCAATTGGGACTGTATGGGTGAGAGAAAGCACCATCGAGTTGCGCCTCGAGGGATTTGCTGGAGTCTAGATTGCGGAGCAGCTGCTCCGCATTCTGGCCCCAGTAGACACTGCCGTGCTGCTGACCGGCACCGCTGATTCCCTTTACTCGGCTAAAGTCGAGTCCCTGCTTGCGCAGGTTCTCCAGCACGCCGTCCAATGCTTGCAACCACAAAGCGACCGGGGCAAACACCTCGTGCTCTGCTTCATTGTTCAACACGCCTTTCTTGATTGGAAACCCGTGCGAGTCGGCATCGAAGTCGAACTTGGCGACATACTCCACCTTGAGCTCCGAGTTCACCACCAATCCCTTCAGCTGCTGGGTTGAGAGGTCGAAACCAATGTATAAGGGGCTAGAAGTCATGATGAAGGCCCTAATGCAAATGTCTTAGAAAGAATCAAAAGAAGAGAATAGGATCTACGATACACTTTATAGCCACTGCACGAGGGGCGGCAAAAAGCGCAAGCGGAAGGATGAGTCCGCTATGATGTAAACTCCTACATAACCGGTTGCTTTATTTTGCCAAATTGCCTGCAATTCTGTACAGTATACTCCATACTGTGCAAGTAGAACTCCTATCTGCTGCAATTCCAGGAAACCTCTGCCGAGCACCAATTAGGGTATATGGAGCTCTTTTTAGTGCGGCTGATCAAGTGCAGTAAGTCAAGCCCGAGCGGGTAAATAGCTTTCTCTCTGCTAATATCGTCGGTAGAATGGGACTCCCCCACTACACCTGGGCAGCAGAATGCATAGATCGTGCATTGTACATATTGTACCACAGTTCACATTTGGTATTCTATCTATACATAGTACAGAATCCCATAAGGGTATATCTTCACTCTCCACACCAATGTCCCCCTATTGTCGTTTCCGATCATGGCTATGGCTGTGATCATGGCTGTGAGTGTGGGCCTCAGGGTCCCCGCCGATATCTTGATCAACAAATTCATCCGAGAAGGTCAGCTCCTGGTGTTCCGCCGGAATGAAGCGGACCTTGATGCGCTTCACACCGCGCACATCGGTTCCAACCGCACTGCGTACCGCCGATTCAATAGTATGCGACCGACTGACAGCCCAGGCGCCTGGCACAGCCAGCTCAATATCCATCAAGTAGTTTTGGCCCGACTTCATGCCCTGCACGTCGCGAACGATCACTTCATGACCAAACTCCATATCCTTCAAGGCCTTGGAGGTGGCATCCTCCACGGAGCTGCGGACATCCTCATCGACAGTGGTGTCGGCCAATTCCAAGAGAGAAGTGCAGGTGTTGCCCCAGCCAGCTTTGATCACCATCAAGGAGATCAGGAGTCCACCAACTGGATCCAGCCAGGTAGCGTCTTGGAAAACATAGCTTCCACCGATTGTAAACAAGGCGACGATGCTCGTCAAGGAATCGATGCGGTGGTGGACGGCGTTGGATGCGAGGACCGACGATTTGCGCTCATTGGCAACCTTCATAGCTATAACGGGGTTAGGAAACTGGGGAATTATCTCAGGGACTTCGGAATTAAGACTTACTCGCATGGTACAACCACTCCTTAACCACGATCGAACCCGCCGCCAGCCATGCGGCGTGAATGCTGGGACCAATCGGTCCGTGGCTGTGCGAATGGCCATGTCCCAGCATGCCAGAGTGAGCGACCGTTTCCGCGATCTCAGGGTAGAACTGCGCCAACAGAACTTGTCCCGAATTGAGTCCCATAAACATTCCTCCACAGAGCAACAGACCACTAACACCCAACGCGCCGATGCTCTCGACCTTTCCATAGCCATTGGGGAATCGGTCACTAGGGGGTTTGAGGGACCAGGCGACAGTCCCCAAGGTCAAGAAGTCGGAGACGAGATCGGTGAGCGCGTGGTAGGCGTCGGCAATCAGAGCCTGAGAGTGAAAGACGTAGCCGCCGATGAATTTTCCAATTGCCATACAGAGGTTGGCAACCAGACCAATCCGCGTAATCCGAACACCGGCGTCGCTTTTATTTGAGGAAGTGAGGTAGGTATTGTCATGGTGGTGGTGATGATGGCCATGGCTGCCATGGCCTCGAGTTTGTGTCATTGTCAAAGAAGATCGAAGGGAACGTGGTCTAGAGTGAAACAGAAAGGAAGAAGCGTTCTTTAAAAAAGGAGCGGAGGTAAGTATGCGTCGTTGAGCCGATCCAATATTGGAAACCCTTAGGGAGTGGAGAGGACGTAGCCTGCAACGCAGGGGCTGCGTCAGCGGCATCCTGAGAAAGTCCAAGAAACGGCAAGGATTATTGGACAGAGTGTTCACTTTCTTTGCCCCAGAAAGTTCCGAATTATCTTCAAAGAAGAAGAAGCCCTGGAGGGGGCGGTATCATGTAATCCGGCAAGACGCAATTCCAGATGCGCTGATGTTCCAATCTGCTTCTTTGCATTTCACATCCATTCCCTTCGAACTTCCCCCCTTGGAGCCTATCACATCACATTGATTGATATTCCCCCAAGTGTCTTTCGGAGCTCGAACCACTGTTTTCCGCTGACTGATGCTCACGAGTATCATCGATTTTGGTGCCAAGCTTTAACCGCCTACGCAATCGCTGCCCGCTGCCCGCTCTACTTCTGACCCGCCAAGACATCGCGGAGCACGATGCGTCTCTAATGACGACGCCTGCGATTCGGATCCCCTTTACGGGCCCACTCCCACCTGCCTTAATTCTTCCACCGTCTGCGACTACCCTAGCAGGAGCCATAGAGGCTGTAACGTCTTTCTTCACTGCGCCACCGTCCTTGAATCTCCGAGGCGTCGATGTGGGAAGGCATTCCCAAACGGTGCTGCTGACCGGCGCAGGCATCTCCGTCGAGTCAGGCCTGTCGGATTATCGCGGCGAGCAGGGCACCTACCGGCGCAACAAATCCTATCGTCCGATTTACTTCCACGAGTTCATCTCCCGTCACGAGTCACGCAAACGCTACTGGGCGCGCAGCTTCGTCGGATGGCCCGGTCTAGTGAAAGCAAGACCCAACTCTACGCACTGGGCTATCAAAGGTCTTGGGGATAAAGGCTACATCAGCTCTGTGGTGACACAGAATGTCGATTCGTTCCATTCCCACGCGCATCCGGAGCTGGACATCCTCGAACTGCACGGGTACCTGCGATCGGTCGTTTGCACAAGTTGTCGCAGCCAGCTTCCCCGAGCCGATTTCCAAGCTTCTTTGGAGAGGCTCAATCCGGCTTGGTCCGAGTTTCTGGCTCGCATGGTCGAGCAGGGCGCCCTCGACACAGACAACCCGGAGGAGCAACGACGGAAAGGTCTGAAGCTCAATCCGGACGGTGATGTTGATCTGGCCGAAGCGCCTTACTCGACTTTCCGTTATCCGTCATGTCCGACGTGCTTGGAAAATCCTCCCACGCTGGAAGATGGCAGAAAGGCCATTGTGGAGGTGGAGAATGACGGCGCATGGATGTCGACGTCCAACGCCGGTATTCTCAAGCCTGCTGTGGTTATGTTTGGCGAGAACATTGACCCTCTAGTGAAATCGGCGGCTGAAGAGGCAATCGATGACGCTGGGCGGCTACTCATCTTGGGTAGCAGCCTGGCGACGTATTCGGCGTGGCGCTTAGTGGAACGAGCATTCAAGCGTGGCATGCCCATTGGAATCATCAATGTTGGGGGTGTACGGAATGAAGCAATGCTCTTTGGAAACATTGGGCAGTCGTCTTCGCATGTTCGATGTAGCCATCCATCTCAGTTGGTTCTTCCGCCTGTCATATCTCAGCTCCCCATGAATCTGCTATAGTGCTATATCTTACTATCAAATATTCAAATTAAATTCGGCTTCGAATAGCAAAAAAATCGAATTAATCCATGGGAACAAAGTGAAAGTAAAATCCAAAGTGAGGCCCAAAAATAGTAAGCGCCTTTGCTAACTCAGCCATAAGTTCCGGCCGCGGGGCTCCTCCTCACGTCTCAGCATGGAGCATCCTAGGGATCCTGCAGTCCACCCTTTAAAGATCGCCTCAAGCCTTGTCTCTCCCAGATCCTTTCTCTTCTCTCAAAAACCGTCGGGGCCACCGGCTTCCAAACCTCTACAGAAAATGGACAGATCCCAACAGCCCAGTTCCTTCCAACAGCTGGAAAAGGTATTCTCTCTGGTTGCACATCGTCAGGAATGCTCGCTAACGGATCAATCTACTATAGCTCGGTGAAGGAACCTATGCTACCGTACGTCTCGCTCCTCGCTCGCTCTACCCCACGCTCATCGCTGACGAGCAATACAGGTCTTCAAGGGGCGAAACCGCCAGACTGGCGAGATGGTGGCGTTGAAGGAGATTCATCTGGATTCGGAGGAGGGCACTCCGTCGACCGCTATTCGTGAGATCTCTCTGATGAAGGAGCTTAAGCACGAGAGCATTGTCTCACTTCACGACGTCATCCACACCGAGAACAAATTGATGCTCGTCTTCGAGTTCATGGACCGCGACCTGAAGCGGTATATGGACACCCGTGGAGATCGCGGACAGCTCGACCCCGCCACCGTCAAATCATTCATGCACCAACTCCTCAAAGGTATCGCATTCTGCCACGACAACCGAGTGTTGCACCGCGATCTCAAGCCCCAGAACCTCCTCATCAACAAGAAGGGACAACTTAAGCTAGGTGACTTTGGACTGGCTCGCGCCTTCGGCATTCCCGTCAACACCTTCTCCAACGAAGTTGTGACTCTGTGGTACCGAGCCCCAGACGTTCTTCTCGGCAGTCGCACCTACAACACCAGTATCGACATCTGGTCCGCTGGCTGCATCATGGCGGAGATGTACACCGGCCGACCGCTGTTCCCCGGCACCACCAACGAGGACCAACTGATCAAGATCTTCCGTTTGATGGGCACTCCGTCCGAACGTACCTGGCCCGGGATCTCACAGCTGCCAGAATACAAGACCAACTTCCACGTTTACGCCACGCAAGACTTGTCTATGATCATTCCTCAAATCGACCCCGTCGGAATGGACCTTTTGCACCGCATGCTCCAACTTCGTCCTGAGCTGCGCATCAGTGCCACTGAAGCTCTCAAGCACCCGTGGTTCCACGATCTGCCCCAGATCCAGGCTCAATTGCAGCAACAGCACCAGCAGCAACAGATGGCCGGGTATGGGGGCATGATCCCCCCGCAGCCTGCGTACTGATAGGTCTGGACTGCGCATGATGAGATGACGAGCGAGATTAGATAAATGGATATGGGAGAACTCGGCGTTATACCCGATGGATATTTTGCTTCCAGTTTTATTTTCAACTGACATTTTGAATTTGATTTTTTTTTTTTTCTGTCCCTTTTCTTTCAAGGGCTTTACTGTCCACTCTGAGGGAGCGGTCCAAGGCAACTGTTCAATCCAATGCCTCGAGCCAAGAATTGAGCACCGAAGTATTTAACCGACAAGTGCGACAGACGTGTTCGCCTTGTTCGAAAGTCTTCGTTTGAAAGGCAGGGGCTTCTGGTGACAGTCTTGATCCGCATTTCGAAATAAGCTTATAGCTGCCTTGAACAACCCTTTTTGAGAAATCAATCTTCCCTGCAGTTACCCACAGTATCCCCTTCCATCTGGATTGCCATTCTAAAGCGGCCTGCAATCGTCGGGGGGAAAGACAGCGTCACACACGGAATCCTATTGAGATTTCCATTGACTTTTTGGTAAAGCTCAAAGTCTCACCTACACACACCAACCCCGATTGGACCTTACACCAGTTTCTCCCTTTTAGCCTGTTCGAAACGAACCATTTAAAAGCGATCCTGTCTACCTTGCTCTTCCTTCTTGGCAGGCCTGTGTTTGCTCTTTGTTCCTCAATAAAGATGGCTGTGCGGGGTCTACCTCCGCCCTTTTTCTTTGTAAAGCAATTAAACAGCTGGTCTGAGGCTTGAGTACTCATCTCGAAACATCTAGTTCTTTTGTTCGAGTCCGAAGTCCCCGACTCAGATCATTCGGGTCCTCGATCTGTCATTTCTCCCGACTGAACCACGCGCAACACTTCGGCTCATATATCTGCCGTTAGATATACTCCTTGCATATCCGTTCGTGTGTACGGTCAGCCTTATATCATGATATCATGACGCTGTCTGAGGAACAGATATCGGCCATTTCGGCCACTGAGCGTGTCTGCTCGACCATCTCCTTGATAGGAACTTTCGTTATAGTCGCTACTTTCATTGCATCGCCTGCTTTCCGAAAGCCTATCAATAGGCTCGTATTTTATGCCTCATGGGGAAATATGATGGCTAACATAGCCACCGTCATTTCTGCAAACGGTATTCACCAAGGCGTAGACAGCTCGTTGTGTCAGTTCCAGGGCTTTCTGATCCAATGGTCGGTGATGAGATTCAAATTATCTCTCATTCCCTCTTGACTAACAAGCATAGGTTCATGCCTGCTGACGCTCTGTGGACATTCGCAATGGCGTGCAACGTCTACCTCACATTCTTCCACAAATATAATTCCGAACAACTACGAAAACTGGAGTGGAAATATGTTCTCTGCTGCTACGGTATTCCATTTATTCCAGCTTTCGCATACTTCTTCATCCAAACTCAAGCCAGAGGTCGGATCTATGGCTCCGCCATCGTGAGATGATAAACCACTGAGAACATTTGGGAATGTACTAATCAAACCGCTCTTCTAGCTCTGGTGCTGGGTCTCTATCAAATGGGACTTCCTTCGTATAGCTACCTTCTACGGACCAGTCTGGTTGATCGTCTCGTTGACCTTCGCCATCTATTTACGCGCAGGAACAATGATCTACCAGAAACGTCGCCAGCTTCGAAACCTCGGCGGTATTGACTCGATTGACGCTGATCTCCCGGGTTCACCATTTGCCATGCTGACTGGGATTCAAGTCACAAGGGAGATTGCTTGCTCGACGCCGGAGCGTCGGTCTATATCCGCCGGGGGAGCCCATGGGTTGCCCTCTGCTGCATCTAGATCGTATACTTGCACCATTGAAGGGGGTGGTCATCCAAGCACAATTCCAGGATCTGGTCTCCATACTGGTCGGAGTCATCTACAAAAAGGAAATGCCAAAGCCAGGCTCGATGTGGTGGACTCCCAGCGAAGGGCATCTACAGATGCAACTTCTGCTACTTGGGCGTATTATAAATACGCCATGTTATTTTTTATTGCTTTACTGGTGACATGGGTAAGTCAAAGCGGTTTACTCGGCTGAGAATTTACTGTTCCCGTTCTGTATATGCTCATTCAATGTTGCAGGTGCCATCTACGATAAACAGAGTATACTCTCTCGCCCGACCGAGTGACTTTAACTTCAACCTGAACTATGCTTCCAGCTTTGTTCTACCCCTACAAGGCTTTTGGAACAGCCTGATTTACATCTCAATCTCGTGGCCCGCCTTTAAAGCACTCTGGTCCGACATCCACAAACGCATATGTTCATGGCACATACCCTACTCGATAAAGCCCCTACCCCCAATTCACTTCCGAAGGGGCTCTCAAAGCTCTTTGTCTCCCCATCTGTTACAACCAGATAATGAAGAAGGCAGGCGTCAAAGCTGGCCTGGGTCTCACCAAGCCGGTTAGGGCTGATGGATACCCTTATTGTTGACGATTGAGTTCTTTTTTAACATTTTTCTTCAAGCCTGTCTAGGTTTTCAATCTATATACCTTAGATAGTATTATCTAGACATTGAGGACAATATTTGCATCAATTTTGTAAGCAAAAATGCGCAAAATCGTCGAGCGATCTATAAAACACGTGACTGGCGCGTCGCGTTGAATGCGATTCTGTCCGACCACAATCCAAATTCCTCAAATACCACAACAGGCCTCTTCCGAACACCTTCGACGTCTCACACCACCTTGGTCTCTAATTACGTGAGAACTTCAATCGCAGGGGGTACCCATCATGGCGGAATCCAGCTCCCAACAACCACAGCAGCCCGCTGCGTCGCCATCCCCTCCCCCGCCAGCACGAGCTCCTCAAACCCCAGGCCCGCGAGCATCTCGCTTGAATCAGATTTTCGACCAGGCGCTGGCACGCACACTGCGCGCAAACTCATACCAGAACTTTGCAAGCTGCTTCCCCACTCCTGCGCGCCATGTTCCGGCGAGTTTGGAGGGTGTCTGGCGACAGCTGAATGCGAAACTGGAAGCGAATGCCAAGGCTGAGTTCGAGGATATTATTGACGAGAGGGATGCGGTGCCACACTTGAATGAGCTTGATCGGTTAGTCAGCGACGCAAAGGCCAGGAAAGAACAAGCGACTGAGCACGCCGGGGAACAGGAACATGTAGTGTATGTTGATTATGTTGCGTTTATGATTGATGATTTGAAGTTTGGGAATTCATTCTGACTAGCTGACTACCTAGGCCGCATACACTCGGCGCAGAAGAGTTGTATAAAGCGCATATCACGCCGTTCCTTCAGGAAGCGCAGTCGACCCTAAATACCCGGCTCGAAGCCACGAATGCGGAAAACGCGGAGCTCTCACAGACCGTGCAGGCACAGCGGCTGGAAATCGAGCAATTGTTGTCGCAGCTTGGATTGGTTGTGTCGGATATTGAGGGTGCTGCTACGGCAGCCACGCAGTTCAGCAAAGAGCACCATATTCGCCAGGACGCGGTTCAAATGGACAGAGAAGTGAAAGCTCGTCGCGGCCTGTGAGATCATTGGATGTTGGGCAGTTCATGACATCAGGGCGCTCAGTTCCATCCCGTCTACCAGGCCGTCCTCTACCATGTCTTGCGCCGTGGCCACCACCTGCTGACTATTGGTTGCTATAAGCTGATGGAGCTTGGTGTTTTGGCCTTCGATTGCTGCGGCAACCGCTTCTTTGCATGTACCTTCGAATTCTTCTTCGGCGGCTCCATCGCGTCTCGCCAGAGCAGCTGCGCCGCGGTAGTAGGTCTGAGCGTTGCGCAAGAGCATATTGCCGTTCTGCTTCGCGACAGCGTGGTTCCATGGGGCTCGCCCAAGGCGCCATCTATGCATCTCAGCATCACCACGTCCGAGATGGATCTTGGGCAAGTTGTGAGCTTCGGGGTGTTTGGATGCAGCTGTCAGGGCATCCAGGGCGGTTGAGAGGTGCTTCCACCGAAGTGCCACCGCGTCTTGGGCCGTTGCATCGTCCTCGGACGGGGGGATATCAGAAAATGCCTGGTTCAGTGAGACAAGCGCCTCTGCTTTGGCACACAATCCATCCGGGTCTGCTGACACGTCAAGCTCGGGCCCGAAGACTTGTCCAACCTCCTGCTGATAGGTCTGCGCGTCAGTATGTCCGCCCCGATAAAGTAGCTCGTTCACAGCACAGATCAGCTTAGCGCGCGCCAAGGCCGCCTCATACTGTCTGTCCGAACCTTCGGCATAAACGGGCAGTCGGGAATGGACGAGCTCCGACGAATACTCTTGCACCCATCCAACACCGCCGACAAGCGGGTTGGATGTCAACACGCTGCACAGAGTAGTCAAAGTCTCCAACTGGGCAATAGCTGTTTCGACCAAAGTGTTCTTAGTGACGGGCTCCACGATCATGGCCCACTGCTCCTGCTCCTCGTCGGATGCCGTCTTTGGAGGCTCGGGCTGTGGCACAGTCTCCGCCTCCGGTGCCGCAAGTGGGACATTTCCGGAGTTCATCTCTTCGATCTCCTCTTGCATTTGAGTGTACTTCATCTCCTGTACAATCAAGCACCGCTGGAACAGCTCAACCGCCTCCTGGAGGTAGGTTCCTGCCTGCATCAATTGCTCGTCATCCGGGCGCTTGGAGATCGATATCGACTCCGCCAGACTGGTCAGCACCTGGCCCGAATTGAACAACACGTCAGCATTATTCTGGTCCAGATGCAGCGCGTCCCGGTGCGACTGCAATGCAACCTGCAAGTTTTCTCCCATTGGCGCAGTCAACAGAGTTGCCAATTTGGGGTGCTGGGTGATTTCATATTGAACTCGTGCTCTGCAAGGAGTCGTCAGTCATCGGCAGCCGTGCAATCACTTCGTTTAGACTTTGAATGTTGCAGCAATGGAAATGACAATACTTTGGTGATACTCACTTGTTGTAGGCTAGATCGAAGGTACCAGGATGCTTCTGCAAACCTTCATCGTAGTTGGCGATAGCGCGCATAAAGAACCGCATAGACTTAGCCGCGTCTCCAGCCCGCCATTTCTCCCCGGCTTCCTCCAGCTCCACGCCGGCTAGTTCAAGATTAGATTGAATGTTCACTGGCGCTTTTTGCAAAATACATACCGGCGAGAAAATCATCAGCGGTGACTGGTGCCTGTTAAAATGGATGAGAAGATGAACCGATTTTCATGTTTGGGACCAGATAAAAATACCTGCTTGGCCGCGCCCTTCTTCTTGGGCTTTTCTTTCAAGAACGACTTTGGCTTCGGCATTTTGGATAGTTGTGATGGGAAGTCTCGACAAGCTCGTGGGATTCTGGGTATACTCGTATATCCGGCAGAATTTGAGGCGGTGTATCCGCTTTCGGGTTGCTCTCCACATTGCTCCGTACAGAGAGTGAGTATGTAGTGTGTCTGGCAGTATCTAGCTACTGATGACTGCCAGTATCTCAATAATTATTTTAGATGATACTCGTACTTACGTATGAAGTAACTATATCTATATGAGATCATAAAATTTATGTACATACCAACATAATTTCTACTGTAGGTAAGATATGCACTGGCTCTTACGGAAAGTAGCTAATCCTTCACACCTAGTCACAAGTAGTGCCGGATCAGCATGCCAAGACCCAGCTGTAAGCGTTTCACAGATGAAACATGTGGTAAAAGGGGTGCAGGATGTTGCAGAATGTTGCATGATAGGTCTTTAATTCTAACCTTGGAAGTCCAGGTACCCAGGTCCTGTACTCCGTACCCAGGTCAATTAAACCAGGCTCTATGCGTGCCCTCCCCTTGCCGATACAGAGAGTGGTATGAGCTAAGAGAGAATATGGATACCGTGGAGGATACACTACTCTCAGCACATACTTCGGACTACGGATGAATAGAGAATAGTATACCGAGCTTCGCGTGGCCAGCACGTGGCAAATATAAGATCACGGCGACTCATTGGCTGAGCAAGTCTTGACATCAGAACCTCCACTCAGGAATTGCAAGCCACTCCGTACGCATACGCCTCTTTACCGCATTTTACGGTTACGTCGATCCCCAAAAAACCTCCCCCTTTCTTATCCCCACCGTTGACCCACCTCTTTCCTTCTTGCTACGACTTCCACTGCTTCAACTGGACTATACCATACAGAGCATACTACAGAGTAAGTGCTGACCTCGGCCGAGCGCTAGACTCCACTGACAGAAACTTGCCCAGGTCTATCTCTAGGGTTACCTACTCGAAACCGCGCCCCTCTCCCGCAGTCCGCTCCCCTTTAAAAGCACATTGTCTGCCCAACATGGCTCGTCAAACTTCTCTGGATTCCGAGCGCCCCATGATGGCTCAGTCGGTAGGATTTGCCCCTCCCTTCCCTGGATCCCAGGATTTTCCTCCTCCGGCGCATGTCTAACTCTCCGCAGAACCGAGCCTCCAAGCGATTCTCCACCGTCAGTGGCAGTCCCTCGCTCGCAGCATCTGACCGCACAAACGGCAGCCTCCCCAGTGGTGACCCCCGAATCGCCGACATCTCCCATCTCCACGAGGGTTTCGAGCGCCTAGAGAACAAGCCGCTCACCAAGCAGCGATTCGTCCCCACCGCCGAGAAATCCGACAACTTGAACAAACTCGCTCTCGGTGCGAAGGTCGAGCGCGCCCTCGGGCGCAGAATGACCGGCCAGGACGCGGTTATGCGCAAACCGCTCTCTGAGAAATCCGAGGGTACCACCTCGCCTTGAATGTGATTTTGAGAAAATATCTTCACTCGTGTGCTGTGTTTTATACGTCCGCGTGATTGACCGTCTCCGATCGTTCTTTCCATCTTTTTCTCTTTGGCCATGTACTCCGTCTCGGTTGATGGCTCTTACGACTGCTGTCGCCTTTGCCGAGCACCTTTTTCACGTCCTATCATACCCTTCTTTCTCTTTTCCGGATCACTTTGCGGCGTTTGAACTTGAGATGCGCATTATATATCTCTGTTTGTGTCTTGATTTTTATTTACCATCTACCTTTGTGACATACCTCAAATCTTATCATGAACCCTTCCACATTTATGTTTGCTGTCTTTAGATTTTCCCACTATTGATCTTTGTTGGGTGGAGCCGAGTGCGATTGAGTCAATGCGTGTCAGGGGTCATTGATCTATGTCGATTTATGTTTGGATCTACACCTGTCTAATATCTCTTCGATCTAGTCTCTATATCATAGCTCCGTTGAGCTCCTCTCGCCAGATTTGCCTTCCTGTTGGTCTTCGGGTAGACGATACAGTCACACCAGAATGGGCTGTGCTGGCCTCCATTGCTTCCTTTCACGTACGCTTGATCAGACCTCTTTAGACCCATCTGACAAAGGATTTAGTTTTAGATCTAGATCTCATATTATTAGATCTGTCGATGTATCAAGTAGCGAAGTATACCAATTCTGCCGGGGTAGACCGCCCACGCGAAACCCGTCAAAGAAAGAAGTCGCTTTTTCAGCGGCGGCGAATTCCCACAGCTTCACTCTCAACTTGCCTTTTCTTCTTCTTTTTTCCCGACTTCTCCATCTTCCATTCTCGAGACCCACATTTCTCGATCTTTCTCATCTTCACCTTACACCTTTTGAGCTATTGAGCACTATTCTCATCTCAGATCACTGTTATACCTTCACCCGCAATCTTAAAGCGCATAGTTTTTTCTCTCTTCTCTCTCTGTTACCCTTTGGTTCCCCACTATTTCTTTCTTCTCTGCCTTTTCAATTGCTTGCACTAGTGTCTAGTACATTTTCGCATTGTGAGTTCCGATCTCCACATGTCCTTTTCCACCTCTTTCACCTCTTCAACCTCCTCATCGCGCACATCACTAACAATATTCAGTGAAAAGATTATCGTTAGACCGATCCCCGTCTTCTTCAGGTTCCAAAAAAACCCCCTCTCGGTTCTTATATTTTCACTGTTATCCCGCCGCGCTCGGTTACTCTTAATCTCATTTTCCACCCGAAACCGCCAAAACCCCTCAATCCTACAATATGACCGATATGAACCAAGTTCCCATCAATGGCAACTACCCTGCCCAGCACGGCTACCCCGAGTCCTACAATCACGCTTCCGTCACCATGAACACTGCCGCCAGCTTCCAGCCCGCTCAGTCTTCCACCCCTACCACTGTCACTCCCACTGATCAGAAGAATGACATCTCCAAGGACGAGGTGGGCTGGTTCTTCGTTGAGCAGTACTACACTACTATGAGCCGCAACCCCGACAAGCTTCACCTGTTCTATTCCCGTCGCTCTCAGCTGGTTGTTGGCACTGAGGCCGAGCCCGTCCCCGTCAACATTGGCACCAAGGTTAGTTGAGCTTCCTATTGAATTGTGAACTTTCACTAACCTATTTTTAGTCTATCAGTGACAAGATTAAGGAACTGAAGTTCCAGGATTGCAAGGTCCGCGTCTTGAACGTCGACTCTCAGGCTTCGTTCGACAACATCTTGGTCTCGGTTATTGGTGAGATCTCCAACAACTCCGAGCCTTCCCGCAAGTTCGTTCAGACCTTTGTTCTCGCCGAGCAGCCCAACGGCTACTACGTGCTCAACGACATCTTCCGTTACCTTGTTGAGGAGACTGAGGAGGAGACCACCCCCGCTGTGGCTGCCACCGAAGCCCCCGAGGCTGTGGCCGAGGTTCCTGCTGTCTCCAGCGAGGAGGCTCAGGTTTCTGACGATGCCACCGTCTCCAAGGTGGACGAGAAGCTCGAGGAAGTCGAGGCCAACGGAGAAATCGAGGAGACCAAGGAAGTAGTTCCCGAGACCAACGGCGTCCCCGCCGAGGAGACCCCGGCTGTCGCTCCCGCCGTTGAGGCTGAAGCTGAGATCGAGGATGTCGAGGAGCCCCTCGCTCCCGAGCCCACTCCCGCCCCTGCCAAGGAGGAGCAGGTCCCCGAGAAGGAGACTGCTCCCACTCCTGCTCTTCCCAAGACCTGGGCCAACATCGCCACCACCTCCTTCGCGGCCAAGGCTGCTGCCGCCTCCAAGGCCGCTGCTGCTGCTGCTGCCCCCGCTGCTGCCCCTAAGGCCGCTGCCCCCGCCAGCCAAGCTTCCCCTGTTGCTCCCGCTGCTCAGCCTGTTGCCGCTGCCGCTGCTGCTACCGAGGCCCGTCCCCAGGAGGCCTCCACTGATGCCGGATGGCAGACCGCTGGCCACGACCACAAGAAGTCGCAGCCTCGTGCCGGCGAGGAGACTGTCCTCGCTTATATCAAGAACGTCAATGACAAGGTTGATGCCAGCCTGCTGAAGCAGGTCCTGTCTCGCTTCGGCAAGCTGAAGTACTTCGATGTCAGCCGCCCTAAGGTTTGTCCCTCTTTCTCTCTGCCTCTTGGTTTCATCTTCATTTGCTAATGTTATCAATAGAACTGCGCCTTTGTTGAATTCAACGAGCCCGCCGGCTACGCTGCCGCTGTCGCCGCCAACCCCCACCAAATTGGCAGCGAGCAGATCCTCGTCGAAGAGCGCCGTCCCCGTGGCAACGCCTACGGCAGCAACGGTTTCCCCGCCGGACGTGGCGGCGGTGCTGGTCGCGGCCGTGGTGACCGTGCCGGAAGCCAGGGTCGCGGTGGTTTCCAGCGGGAGGGCCGTGGTGGCTTTGCTCCCCGTGGCCGTGGTGGCAACGTTGCCGCCAAGGGCCGCAGCAGCCAGGCCCAGGCTGCTTAAATATTCAACCTGATATTGATGATCCCCTACGTCTTACTCCGCACGTCGACTCCAGTGTCCTGGCTTTTGGCGCTTGATCTTCCCAGGATCTGATCTGTATTACTCTGATTTGGATTCTCTTTTTTTTTTCCTCCTTTCTTTTGCCCCGTCTTTTCCTAATGACATGTGTTACGTGACTATTGCCTCCCCCTTTTTTCCCGTCACAGTGCATATTAGCGGTTGGTCCGGGTTGGCTGGAAAAGTTGTGTCTCTTTCCTACCCTCTGGGCACATGTGTTTTAGCCTGACTTTTTTTTTTTTTTTTTTTTTTTTGCTTTTTCTTGTTGGGTCGAGTCTCATCTCCGAGATGTTCCTCGAGTCCATCTTGCGCCATATTCATTTCTTTCGATGTCTTTTGCCTGTTCTCTCTGAGACCTTTTTTTCGCATTTTCGTTACTAGCATAGCAAACTTCAGGGTTTTACGGTGGTGCGCCATCCCGGTTCTTGTATTATGCCTTTTTTTTTCTTTTTTCTTCTTGTCTATGGCTTTTACAGTGTAAATGAAGGGGAATGAGCAATGTATCGTTATAATTCGTTATTCGAGAAATGACATGAGGACCTCATTGGTGTACTCCGTAGAACTTCCAAGGTTGATAGACCAGCTGACTCAGTCTGGGGAAGATTCTAGCGATGGTGCCTCAGGCAGTGATATTCTCAATGAAAGAAAGTATCTCAGTCTGGGGCAATTGAGTCGAAATTAAAATGATAAAAATAAAGACAGGGCCCCTCAGTTTGGATATAACGAAGACTCTAGAACGTAGAGCTGCAGGTTGCCTGACCGACGAGGTGGAAGTTGCTGGATCGTCGTAGAACCTCTCCACCAGAAATTTTTGGAAACACAAAACCACCCGCCTTCCCCAACTTCCTCTCTTCATCTCTCTTTGCTTTGGTTCCTCCCCTCCAAGGCTTCTCTTTTTTGTTTAGTTTCAGTTCTTGTAAGTGTCTCCCTATCTTCATCAACCTGGTAGCTGTACTGCCTTTGACCCTCTTCCCCTCCTCCCCCCCCACCGCTACATCAAACTCTGCTTCTCTTTGAAGTCAATTGCTGAACGTCACTCTAACCATCTTCCTATCTTACAGAATATTCAACCGCCATCATGTCTGAGACCTTCGAGTTCCAGGCTGAGATCTCTCAGCTGCTCTCGCTGATCATTAACACCGTCTACTCCAACAAGGAAATTTTCCTTCGTGAGTTGATCTCCAACGCCTCCGATGCTCTCGACAAGATCCGCTACGAGGCTCTCTCCGACCCCTCCAAGCTTGACTCCAACAAGGATCTGCGCATCGACATTATCCCCGACCTGGAGAACAAGACCCTTACCATCCGTGATACCGGTATTGGTATGACCAAGGCTGTAAGTTATTTCATCGGAGGGCCCAAGCTCTCGTCGATCCTTTGTGAGTTATGGATTGAGAACTGACATTTTACTTCATTAGGACCTCATCAACAACCTTGGTACAATTGCCCGCTCCGGCACCAAGCAGTTCATGGAGGCCCTCTCCGCTGGCGCTGATATCTCCATGATCGGTCAGTTCGGTGTCGGTTTCTACTCTGCCTACCTGGTCGCCGACCGTGTCACCTTTGTCTCCAAGCACAACGATGACGAGCAGTACATCTGGGAGTCCGCTGCCGGTGGTACCTTCACCCTGAAGGAGGACACCGAGGGCGAGCAGCTCGGCCGTGGTTCCAAGATCATCCTCCACCTTAAGGATGAGCAGATGGACTACCTCAACGAGGCCCGCGTTAAGGAGGTCGTCAAGAAGCACTCCGAGTTCATCTCCTACCCCATCTACCTCCACGTCCTGAAGGAGACCGAGACTGAGGTCCCCGATGAGGAGGCCGAGACCAAGGAGGAGGAAGATGAGGAGAAGAAGCCCAAGGTCGAGGAGGTCGACGAGGACGAGGAGAAGAAGGAGAAGAAGACCAAGACCGTCAAGGAGTCCAAGATCGAGGAGGAGGAGCTTAACAAGACCAAGCCCATCTGGACTCGCAACCCCACCGACATCACCACTGAGGAGTACGCCTCCTTCTACAAGTCTCTCTCCAACGACTGGGAGGACCACCTCGGTGTCAAGCACTTCTCCGTCGAGGGTCAGCTCGAGTTCCGCGCCATCCTCTTCGTCCCCAAGCGCGCTCCCTTCGACCTCTTCGAGACCAAGAAGACCAAGAACAACATCAAGCTCTACGTTCGCCGTGTCTTCATTACTGACGATGCTACCGACCTCATCCCCGAGTGGCTCAGCTTCGTCAAGGGTGTCGTCGACTCCGAGGACCTGCCCCTTAACCTGTCCCGTGAGACCCTCCAGCAGAACAAGATCATGAAGGTCATCAAGAAGAACATCGTCAAGAAGACCCTCGAGCTCTTCACTGAGATCGCTGAGGACCGCGAGCAGTTCGACAAGTTCTACCAGGCCTTCAGCAAGAACATCAAGCTCGGTATCCACGAGGACGCCCAGAACCGCCCCACTCTGGCCAAGCTCCTCCGCTACCAGTCCACCAAGTCTGGTGACGAGGCCACCTCCCTCGCCGACTACATCACCCGCATGCCCGAGCACCAGAAGAACATGTACTACATCACCGGCGAGTCCATCAAGGCTGTTGCCAACTCTCCCTTCCTGGACACCCTCAAGCAGAAGAACTTCGAGGTTCTGTTCCTCGTTGACCCCATTGATGAGTACGCCTTCACTCAGCTGAAGGAGTACGACGGCAAGAAGCTCGTCGACATCACCAAGGACTTCGAGCTCGAGGAGACCGAGGAGGAGAAGACCGAGCGTGAGGCTGAGGAGAAGGAGTACGAGGAGCTTGCCAAGGCCCTCAAGAACGTTCTCGGCGACAAGGTCGAGAAGGTCGTCGTCTCCCACAAGCTTGTCGGCTCCCCCTGCGCCATCCGTACCGGCCAGTTCGGTTGGTCCGCCAACATGGAGCGTATCATGAAGGCCCAGGCCCTCCGTGACACCTCCATGTCCTCCTACATGTCCTCCAAGAAGACTTTCGAGATCTCCCCCAAGTCTTCCATCATCAAGGAGCTCAAGAAGAAGGTCGAGGCCGATGGCGAGAACGACCGCACCGTCAAGTCCATCACCCAGCTCCTCTTCGAGACCTCCCTCCTGGTCTCTGGATTCACCATCGAGGAGCCCGCCAGCTTCTCCGAGCGCATCCACAAGCTCGTCTCCCTGGGCCTGAACATCGACGAGGACGCCGACGTCGAGACCAAGACCGATGCTGCTGCTCCTGCCGAGGCTACCGGCGAGAGCACCATGGAGGAGGTTGACTAGATTATCTTCCGCTCTTTTCGCTCTTGCTAATTTTAAAGTCTTACGGGAAATGGGAAACGGGATATGACCCTTTGATGTTTGTTTTTTCTTATTCAGGTGTTCTACAATAAGAGCCTATTCTTTATTCATTCGCCTCACTGTCGTAGACTGTAACTGTAGCCTTTCAATGGTCGTAATGTGCTTTGTAGGAGTATTTCCCACCTCTCAGGGTTCCAAGGTTGTTCATGGACATGTGACATAACATACACCGTCCCATTGTTTATGCCGCCAATTCTCTCCTTGGTACTCCGTACTTCTTTCCCTCCTTCGAACTGGTTTGGTCACTTCGAAGACTCTCACAATGAAACTTGAGTCATTATCTCGCTGTCTCGTGCCCGATTTCACATGGCCAGACAAAGTCCGACCAATCTCTAACGACCGAATGCCACCAACTCCTCGCCCAACGCACCCTCGACTAATAACTACAATCCTGGGGCTTTCTCCGCATATATCTTAGACGGTTCTCTCGGTCTTATTGCAACTGGGTCCGAATCTCCTACGATAATCAGATCGCTAAGCTTCCATTCGGATTATTCTTGTAAATAGTCCGATGGCACCAGGATCGAGGAAGTTTTATCCATGCAAGTTGCCCGAAATGCAGGTCTCCCAGTTCCAAGGGTGATTTGCTATAGCGCGCACCCTGATACACCCCATGCACCGGTTTCAATCCTCATGACTCGCGTGCCTGGTGAAGCATTGGGTCGAGTTTATGAAGTATTCAGTGACGAGGATCGAAATTTGGTTTTAGAAGAGCTTAGAGCTTATCTGGAGATCATGCGGGTGTGGTCGAGTCTATGGGGCGAGCTGAGGATTTGTTCTCTTCCAGGTACCTCGATAAGGAGTGCTCACGCTCCTGGTCATTTTTCTGGTCCTTTTGAGTCAGAGGATGATTTGAATAAGTATCTCGTACGGCCTGCTTGGTCGGGTGGGTTCTCATCGGATACTGAATACGAGGATGCACTTGATCGTGCCAAAAGATGGGAAGCTTGTGTCATCGCATTGTCTTTACGCACGGAGATTTGAAGCTTCATAACATTCTGGTGAAGGAGGGCAAGATCACTGGTTTTTTGGATTGGGAATCGGCAGGTTGGTATCCTGAATATTGGGATTTTACTACTGCTTTGAGGTTCACACAGGAAGACTTTTGGTGGTACAGCTTTGTGACCGAACTTGGTGGTGAATCATATCTAGCAGAGCTAGATTGTGAGGAGGTGTTGACTTCTTTAACAAGTGCTTCTTATTACTGGTGAGTATCACTGTTTCACCACGCACAGATGAAGTTGCCAATGACCGTGGCTGGATATTGTTCGCGGCAGTCATAGCATTTGCGCTCCCCCAATTCTTGGCCTCGGTCTCTTAGACCCCCAGAGTACTGCATTTCAAAGTCTCCTGTCTCTCATGCTCTTTTTAGAAGAGCGAGGACCCAAAGTCGCCAAACATGGCAAGTTGATGCTTGGAATGTTCAGCCGATTCCAGGTTTACATATATTCTCGTAGTGTTGTCCAAGTGACTTTCACATGAGGTAGAACAAGACAAACCCTTCCCAAATTGAAATCAACTCATTCCCAGGTACCACAGTCTAATAGCGTCCAATCTTGAAATTCAACAGTAGTCCTTGAAGTTTTGAAAAGCATCCATTCGGGCCTCGGTTAAAACGATAAGATATAGTAATCCCCGCACCCCAAGTTACCAACAACCACCTGGGCAGCTTCAATTCATTTTGACAACTTTGGAACTTAACTTCCAATCCAACAGTAAACATGTCCAAAGCAATCTACATTTCTCCAATTGACGGCAAACCCGGCAAGCCCGGCCAAGTCTACTACCCGCTCTCTCTGCGCACCGTGCCCAAGCCATCCCCGCAAGGGAGCGAGCTATTGATAAAGCTGACCGCCGCCTCCCTCAACCACCGCGACCTCTTCCTCCGCCAACATCTATACCCAGGCGTGACCTTCGACGTACCCCTACTCGCAGACGGAGTAGGCATCGTCGTCGACGCAGGTCCCAACGTCCCCAGCCCCGAGACATGGCAGGGCAAGCGCGTGATCCTGAATCCCGGCGTGGGCTGGAAGGATTCGCCCGACGGGCCCGAGGAAGCTACCGGGTATAGAATTATGGGTGGTACACGGGTTTATGATAAGGGTACGCTGCAAGAATATCTCGCGATTGATTTCTCGGAGGTCGAGGAGGCTCCTGGTCACTTGTCGGATGCTGAGGCGGCTGCCTTGCCTTTGACTGGATTGACTGGGTGGAGGGCGCTTATTACGAAGGCTGGTGAGCGGAACTCTGGGGATGGTGCTGCTGTGTTGATTACGGGGATTGGGGGTGGTGTTGCGTTGATGGCGCTGCGGTTTGCGGTCGCGAGGGGGGGCACATGTTTTTGTGACTAGCTCGAGTCAGGAGAAGATTCGGAAGGCGGTTGAGTTGGGTGCGACCGGTGGTGTGAATTATAAGGAGGATGGATGGGAGAAGAAGTTGCTTGGCTTGCTTCCTGCTGGCAAGAAGAACTTCGATGCCATTATTGACGGTGCGGGTGGTGATTCGGTCGAGAAGTCTGTCAAGTTACTCAAGGTGAGTATTTGCAATCGGCCAATGTTTTGGGTAGAATACTCACATTTTGCTCACATCTTGCAGGCTGGCGGTGTTCTTTCCATCTATGGAATGACAGTATCCCCCAAGATGCCTTTCACGATGGCTGCGGTCTTGAAGAACATCGATGTTCGTGGTTCCACGATGGGCTCTCGCAAAGAGTTCAAGGAGATGATCGAATTTGTCAACGCGAAGAAGATTTACCCGGTGGTGTCACGAGTGCTCAAGACCGATCTGGATGACCTGTCTGCCATCGACGGACTATTTGAGGACATGAAGCAGGGTACTCAATTTGGTAAACTGGTGATTGAATTCGGCAAGTCGGGCAGCAAGCTCTGAATAGCATCTATGCTACGAGTCTCATGAAGCAAATGATTGTCTATAACCAAATACAAATGGAGATATTCGCAGCTCGTACCTTCCTCGCAAGACCTCGACGGTTGCTGTCGCAGCACCGATGTCCTCAGCTTTCGTTGCTCACCTTCTCTTATCCCCAAAATCCAGGCGAGTACCCAAGACTCAACTTCCGCTCATTGTATAGCCCATCGCTCTCTTGATTCCCCGCTTTTACCATGGGTCCAACCAACCGCCGCGAACGACGTCCCCGTACCGTGTCCCACGAGAAGGGCGCGGTGCGTCGTGTATCGGATGAAGCTTGTCCGGTCGACGAGATCTGGGACGAAGGTAGTTTCCAGGTAACAGGCCCCGAAGCTGTCAAGGTGAAGGGTCTATACTGATGTCAGTCAAGTCATCTGACGCCACTCACTATGCCCTCCAAAGGCTCAACCGACTCATTGAAAACAGAATGGAAAAGCTGCGAATCAACACCACACGCCTGAAGCGCGAGCTCTGGCTACTGCAACGCCATGTCAAAGAATTCCGCCATCCACTCTTCGAGAACTGGGAAGCCGATATGCTGACGCGTCTCATTGAAGTCGCATACGCATTCGAGTATCGGAAATTGCCAGGTGGTGTCGTGATCGGGAAGGAGACGGTCTCTGAACGTGAGAACCTCACCCGGGCATACAGCCTGGCAGCCAGAGATATTCGTTTGATCACTATTCGGAGACTCGGATTGTCAGATCGCTATCACGAAGCCTTGCAACGATATCCAGAGGTGGGTTGTGGGAGGTGGTTCGGACGTACCTTGAGCTCTGGACTGACATGTACCAGGTTGCCCCCTACCGAAGTCAGAATCCTTTCCGAACGGAGTTCGCTTTTGCCAAATGGCTCGTCGAAGAGAGGGATACCCGACCAGAACTGTATGGGTTCTGGTCCAAGCTTTTCCCGGTCTGCTATGACCGCAGCGTTCAGCAGAGCGCCTCCATCTTCTGATCACCTCATCTCATCTGTCTCGTCGACTTCCCTTTCTCCTTCCCCTTCCGGCCTCTCTGACAGAGATCAGAATAAGCACCGCAAAAGGGGCTTGGTGGATACAATATTGTCTCGTTGTTGAGGCATAAATTCCTTTACAGAAGTTTGTGGGTCAACGGCGTTGGTCTCCAGGTTCTAGCGAGTACAGATGTGCTCATTGTGTCTCATCTCAGCTTGCCATGCACCAAGCCTCAAGCCTATCAAGCCCTATTGTTATCTAGCAGGACCGGACTGCAACTGTCTAATTTTGGGTCTTACGGTTCCGCTGGCAGCACCGCATCATTTTCCAGAGAGCCCTAAATAGACGCATGAACTAGTGTATGATCACCCCAGTCCACAATTCGGTCTCTCTTTGGACTACCATGCTCTGCAACTTACCGGCTAAATGGTTGCCACCGTAGCATTGGGAAACCAACGGCCGTCTAGTTATTCACCGCTACAAGCTATCAGATCTCTGGAAATAGCACGGCGTCCTCTGATTCGCGCTGGCGGATCAACAAGTCTCACCTGAACACCCGGGATTGCGGACTCAGAACCCTCCCAGCCTTCTAAAAAAGAAAACAAGAGAATATAGAAGAACTACACTAAACGAAAATAAACTAAAAAGCCACTGCAGCAAAGACCATCAACTGAACAGTTGCACAGTGTATACTCCGTACTCCGTACTCCGTACATAGAGACTATGATAACCCAAGGTTTACCGCTAATTATAGCACCTTATTTTAAACTGCTAAGATGGAAGCGGTTTACTCTCCCCTCTTAGCGGTCTTGGCATAGACAGCGCACAAGAGGTTGATCAACCTCGTGGAGCGCATTCAGGGTCTACCCCCGACTGCCCCCGACTCGGCTAGGTTCCGAAGCGCATTTGTGGTTTTTTGTTGGTTCGTTTTTTCCCTTTTTTTCCTAGATTCTTGTGTCTTGGCTTTCAATAACGTACCTTAATTTTTGTTATACATGTTATCTTGAATTTGGTGAGGAAACGCTTATTCATCTCGAAGGGGAAGTTTACTTTTTTTTTTATGGAGATCAGTGTTTTTCTAGTACCGAAGGTACGGGAGTAGAAAGAGTTGGATGTCTCCATCAAGTTGACCGATTAGGACCCGAAGTGGCTTTATTTAGACTCGTTGCAACCATAAGTCACAAATTGACCACAATTAAAGAATTAAGCCTTCTCATATGTAGTAAATTGTAAAGGTAGATTGTACCTAATGTACCATGATTAGAAGGTCGCTAAAGGTATAGATGAACCAAATCGACCAATCACCTCCGTCGACAGTAACAAGTCCCCAAAATCGAACGATAACCGAGGCTCGAAATGGTTGCTGCCTAGCTTGGCAAAGGTACAAACTTGGCACACAAAGAGAGAGAGAGAGAGAGAGAGAGAGAGAGAGAAAAAGCGGGTACTCCGTCCTCTCCGTAGAAAGATGGAAATAAATATGGGTCTTGATGGGGTCATACCGTCGATACTTGGACTTAGCTCGTGGATAGCGTCGGATCCGACAGGAAATGGGGTAGATTCGGACCAACGAGAGCTCCCATTCAAACCGGTTAGCCAGCCTAGCGGCGAACCGGCGAACCGGGGCGCTCGATTCGGTATAGATACCAGAATGCGAGAGCGAAGCTAGGCTACTCACGGTTTAACTGAAGTGCTCGAATCATGTTAAATTATGCTAAGTCATGCTATAGTCAGAATGTCGGAGGAAGAACGGGTCCCGAGATTCCGACTGAAAATACATATGTTACATGCTCGTCTGATGCTGAGCTGATTCGTTGGTTTTTTGTTCGTGTTCGCTATATTCTACCGCGATAGGCTCTTTTTGCATTTGGTCCTTAGCTCTTGAGGATTTTTTTTCTTTCTTCTTTATTTTTTTTTTTTTGCCCTCGCTTCTAAGGTTCTATACTAGTGTATGTTTTTTTTTATCTTTACTTAGCTTAATCTGGTAGCTAAGTATCTGTCAAGATCCATCACTTCCATATATAGCAATGTTTCAACTTCTCCAGGTTTCTCCGATCGGGACGGGTCAACTTGAAACGTTCATACTTCACGCGATTGTTTCAGGATTCTTGGGTTATCAGGACGATCTTTTTTACTCCGTACCGGTAAAGATCTAAATCGATCTTCATGCCATGATTATTACGGAGCAGTGGTATTAAAGTTATGCGGTAAAAATGATCGGATAAATTCTAAGGTGGTCCAAGTTTTGGGGCTCGGGTAGTGAAGGTTCGGATGGTGATATATACAACAGCAATTTGCATGTCGATATCGGGTATATTCTGGAATTTCGCGACTACAGTACAAAGCTGATATATTGTGTTTTCTTTATTCTCTCCAAAAAATTATACATATTTGTAGGCAGTTCTCACAGTAAATAAATTTATGCTGTACCTGCGAAATGCACAGCAGTTTGACGCAGCTACCAGAGCTCCAGCTGAAGGCCCTTCCGTCCAAGCTCTTATCCGAATCGGATCGTCATGTTTCAAAGGGGAGCGAAGATCTGTCTCACTGCCCCTATCCTCTCCAACGTTAACAGGGAAAAAAGAAAAATCCTTTCGGTCCATCCTATTCGTATACTCGTACGCATGCCCATGTGCGAGGAATACAGATAGTATGAAAATAATCACAAATAGATTTCCAACTAGAGATGCTAGTACGAAACAAGAAACATAAAATCGACACGGAATCTCGCGCCAAAATCAACGCCCAAGATCTACAAGGGGACCCCAGATGCAGGTGCCACTGGCAGACACTACCATAGGCACGGAGTAAATCTACAGCAGGTACCAAACTTATAGACGCAGCAGATAGACGCAGCAAAACGGAGCACGCACCAAGTCAGTACAGGATCAACGAAAGGGAACGGCAGCAATCTGGTGAAGCCGTTAACAGAGATGAGATTAGTGAGACCCGAGCAGCGATCTTTCCCTTCACGCACTGAAACATGTCCAGCTAGGAGTCCCCGAGGCCCCCCCGAGACGAGAAATCTGTATGGACTAATTTGTACAGTAATTCGGACGCGGAAAGAAGCATCGGTGACCCCGTTACTCCGTACGGAGTACTCGTTACGGAGTACTTGAGATTGTTCAGATGTCCCCGCCGAAGGTGTCAATTGGCGCTAAATTCCCGAGCCTGAGATCGTCCTGCTTCCTTGCTGGATTTGGTACTTGGGGGCTTTTGACCGCAACTCCACCATTACCAAACCGCAGCAGTGAAAAGAGCCAAGGAGTATCACTGATCGTGCGATATCACAAAACGTTGGTCCCGCTGAACAAGGTTGCTACCGAAGAACATAGGGCAGTGCTGAAGCACCACTCGTCCAAGGTACCGAGACGCTCGGGGCGCCACCGACATCAGTTTCGTTGTTGGTGGCTGAGACTGTTGAGAGAAAGGGATTTTTTTCCCTTTCTGTTGTGAACGCTAGCCAGTTCAGAGAAAATGATAGTCCACTTAGCGTTCAAGCGTAAATACCAGGTACTTGTACGGAGTACTTCTCGCGATATTGCCTACCCATCTGACCATCTGGGGCCACATTTTTTCCCGGTATGCTGCGGATTTGGTTAGAGGGTACGTTTGAGGCCTGCTGTGAGTGGTCAGAGACGATGGAGTCGGTGACAGGGGGGATACACATCTCCCGCTGCGATGAAAGGATCATTGGCGAATGACGGGGCTGTGGTGAAGCAGATCTTCGCACAAGGGAGGACAGCAGGCCCAAGTGGCCAAGGAGAGGTGCAGCTCATTCGCTGGCGATTCGTGATTTGTGTATTCGTGTTGATCGGCCATCGATTGATGGGGATTGGATTTCCCCGGTCCGGTACAAGTGTCGATAGGAATGGTACATTTGCACAAGCAAAGAGACGTTTGAACACCGAATCGTGATCATCAAATGGGTAGTCGTTCTCTGACACCGATCTCTTCGATCTCGAGCTGGAGATGTGGCTATGCCGAACCAGTGTATGTAGGATCCACATTCCTCCGAACGGTGCAGACCAAACACACGCGGAAGGGATTCCTTGGTCACCTCGAGGATCTTTACCGTTTGTTGCATCACGATTAGAACTGGGCATGAAATGTGTCCGGGTAAGAGAAAAAAAGGAAAAGACCGAAAAAGAAAATGTAAGGGTGTCTATCCAGGGCAAAGAATCATCGTCTCTTGACTCTGACTTGACTCTGAAAATGTTTCACCCGAGAGTTTTCCGCGAACGAATCCAGTAGACGATCCCCATTCGCATCCTTGCTGAGCCCTGTTTTTTTTCCTCCTGTTCCTTTCCCCAGAGGAGGAGATTTTGATGGTCAATTAATATTCGCCCGTGCGAGATATGCACTCCACATTGTACGCAGGTACAGGGTAAATGTACAGGTATAGAGCGACAGGCACGAGCACGAGTAGACAACACGTACATGGTACATACATACGAGAAGACAAGGCAATAAAATGCATGCCCTGCATATCCCCGTGGTAGGAGCTACAATGTAAAGAACCTTTATCCGACAAGCAAGGTATTCAGACGCAAAGCATATCCTCAAAGCCAATCAATAATTAGCCTTTTTGAGACGCAGCGGGGGGAAAACTGGAAGAAACAAAAAAAGGGTAATCTAAGCACCCGGGGAGTGGAGAGAATGAAGATTATGCTCAATCAATAATAGTGTCCGTACTCCGTACACGTAGAGGCCAAACCCTTCACCTTCCAATCGTGGTAGAGACGGAGAAGGATTCAGACAAGGTTGGAGCTCCGAAGCCCTGGTGAGGGGGGATCCGCCCACGGAAGTTTGGAAGGAATGGAAGATCCTTGGAGTTTATTGGGTTAGGTCGAATGTAGGCGTTACTAATTTACGAAAAATGATTGTTCCCTCGTTTGGGGATAGTTCGGGAGGTTCAAGAGAATTTCTGGTTTCGATGTGGGGACGTCTCCCCGAAGATTGCCCGATCAGCAAACGCGGTTCTGCAAACCGATGGAATTTGTCACTTTTCAATTAAAAGTAAAAAGAATTTCAAGGGATAATTAAGATCTGACATTGAATTGAGGAATTGGTCCCTTGGAACCCTTGAAAGAGGGGGCTCCTTGCACTGTGAATATTGAGGTGGTTGGGGAGAAAGTCATACAATGTAATCACTGCGATTGACTTTTGATGCTAGGTGCTTTACAACTATAAACCCAATAGTATAGCCAGGCTGTGAGAAAGAAGCAATGATTGTCCATTGTCTCTCTACTCCGTACGGGTAATTGTTGTCGTACACAAGGCAGCTATATTTTAGTTAAGCTTGCTGATCACGGAGCAGTCCGTGTCTAATGCCCCAATTTTGTTCAAAAAGAAGCTCAGCTCAGCCATGGAACTAGCCGTAGTGTACAGTGTCATTGGGAATACTCCATGAAGTTAGTGTACCGCAACCGTTTCCAAGGTTCTCATACAACGTGGCGAAGTGATGTTTTGCAACAGAGCGGGTTTACGGCCACTCCACTGACCGGCGATTAAAAGCTGCTATCTTATCGGAACAGAGCCTCCCGACTTCCCGGTCATCCCGGGGGGTCTATCCGCTTACAAACAACATAATTCGTAAATTTGCCCCTTTCTAGGAGCATCGTGGAGCTGCACGAAATAAGGAGCTGTGCATCCGAACCGTTACCTCATTAGCGTAAACTGTTCAACGTTAATTCAAAGCCAATTGATCTAGCTTGCGAGCTTACGAGCTTTTCGGACCCCGATGATCTCATATAGAATTAGAACTAAACTTCAAGCCTTGATCTGCGATCTCTAGCGGATGCAACGGTACTCCGTAAACATTTCTATTTTGAAGAACGAGTGGGCTCCGTGCTCGGTACACTTGCATTTGCATTTGCAGCTGTAACAATAACATGGTTGACATTCTTACGGTACTGCAGCGCGGAAATGCAAATGACGCGCTGCGCGTTCGGGTAATTCCGTACAGGTATGATCTTCTGCGCGTTCAAGGGCGGGACGAGTAGCAAGGTACGGAGTACGGAGTACGGAGCATGGAGTGCGAAGTGCAATTCCAAGGTTAGCAAGGGCTGATGATCTCATTGCAGATAAGCTACTTCAATTCGGATATCACCGAGGGCCGACTATAATTATAATGAGTTAGGGCTATGGTGACAGTGCAGAGTGTTAACGGATCCAGGTCGTGATACCCGGAGAGGGTTAGAGGGGAACCAATCAAAGGCCCTTGCATAGTCAGGCCACCGAGTCACCTGAAAATACTGCAAGGTGTGCTAAACTTAGATCTTCGTATTTTTCCTGCTTTTGTTCGTTTATACCTGAGTCAGATGATGACCCCATTACCCTAATTCAGTTAACCTTCTTAACTATTATGATGTTTACTATTTTTTTCACTTTTGATTGTGTTTATTTATATTCCAAGGTTTTGTTGTTGTTGTTGTTCTGCTAGGGAAGAAAAAGATAAATACTGAATTACTGAATTACTGTAAACCTGAAAATGACCGTGTGGTCTCCGTACTCCAGCCCACGGGCGTCCAAATGTCAGCATATGTACGATGTACGTGGTGCATCCTCGTGTTGAGGAATGTGAATTATCATGTTGACCGACATGACGACACGAGCCTTTCTGTAGAGAAGATCCGAAGTGGAGTCTGGAGAAGGGCAAAAAAAGGGTCTCCTTCCTCGTTTAGTCCCTCCGATTTGGCACCCAAGGGTCGGGTCGGTGTAAGGGAGGAAATCCCTGAAGGGTCAGATCTGACAGTAAGGACCAAAAGACAAGCATGACTGTCATTGGACCAAAGAGGTTTCCGTGATGGAAAAGAGCCCGAAAAGCTAAGTGAGGGGAGCTAAATATACACACAGGGTGTGGTCCTGAGCTGTGTGATTGGTTCGTGGACCGGAGCAAGATCCTTTCTGACCTGATTGGGTCTGGAGGGTTACAGTGATTCTGTACTCCGTACCCGTATAGTATAGGCAATGCGAGTCACCTGGGAGAAAAAAGTGTACAAAGGTTCCAAGGTTACCACGGTAAGGCGAGAATAATCTGGGATATTATACCGAGGCCAACAAGTACCTCCAAGGTTGGTACTGTATATCTTCTATTCGACTATAGAGGCAATTGCTGCGAATGACCTCAGTATGGTTTTTTTTCCCGGCTCGGTGCTTTTTCTTTCTTTCCATTTTCCTTTACCTTCTCCAGTGTTCATTCTCCACTTTTTACAGCGGTGCAGGCCGCCAGATGGGTGTTTATCCCGAGAACCTCACGTTCTTGTATTCCTCCGTGCCCGATATGCCTCGCAGATTTTGATTTCGGTTCGGTAGTTCCAAGGTTGTGACATCGGTAGAAAGAGGTGGTAAAATAAGGATCTAAATCTGACCGGTCGGACACTTCGGAAAGCCTTCTAGTAAGTTCCGAAGTTCTTTTTTAACTATGCGATCAGGAAGAGAGACCAACTCTCTCTTCAATATGGAGAGGACTCGAGACTCGAAATTACGAACACACCCTACCACCCTGGACTGTGTGACTAAATTTCCATGTAAGGTAATAAAAGTAGGAAGGGAATCAAGTAGCAAGGTACGGAGTAATGGTAATAAGGGAACAGTGCAAAGTAGAATCGCGGTATAAAGGGGAAAAAGGGAAAAAAAGGAAATGTACCAAGTTTTTTCTGTGCATCCCCCGCCACGATTGCCCACTAGTCAAAAAAGAATTAATTTATAAAAGAAAAAGAAAAAGAAACCTTGAAAAATTATAAAAAAAGAAAAAAAGCAATTCTCCACAGCTCGTGGACTTATACAGTTAGGCTGTAAATTGTGTACTCTCTAATAATATAATCCCATCCTACTTACTTTTAACCCTTCTGATCCCTTCCTTGCATGATCTCCTTTGAACTTCTCGTTATGACATCTTAGTCCACATTCGCTTTCGCAAACCCCACGTTCGCTCTTACGCTCGCTACTTGCTGCTACGAGAACCACGTTCGCTACGCTTTATTACTTGGTCCTTGCGGAAAATTACACTCGACCATTACATTTTAATACTTAATTCTTTTTTTTTCTCTCTTACCCCCAATCAGGAAAAAAAAAAAGAAGAGAAAAAAAGAGGAAAAAAAAAGACAAAAGAGAAAGGACCTTGCGCTGAACCCTTGATCTTCAACCATTCTCCGATTTGACATCTCGGAGATTGTCGTGACAATTACTCTTGTCCGACACTGCGTTTGCGATATACCAGTGTAGAACCCGTTTGCGCTCCGTCCCGTCTGGAACTCATCTATACCGGCAATTGGGTTCCTTTTCTATACTTCGCCTCTGCGCTCTCTCCTGGACCTCTTGGAAACAAAAAAAAATCCGGGCAACTTGAAATTCATCCAATCGCCTCTAAATTGTCTCGGCAAAAGACGTTCGATCCAGAATCCAGCGGAAAACACGCCCTCTGTTTGGAAGGGTCTCAGATTCATTAAAGAGTTATTCACCCAACGAGAACGACTTACGAAGATCAGTTCGTCAAATTCATCAGCTTAAGGTTAGTATCAAGATACTCCACCCTCCCTTTGCCCACGGTCTCACTTGGTTCCCCCTCGTGCCTTGCATACTTCCTTTTTGGGGTTCTTCTTTCTTCTTCGGATCTCCTTGCAGTCCGTCTTCTATGGTCTATACCGAAGGGAAATGAAGGAAATGAAGAACTTCGATAGTGTCAAAGCCGTCGGATGGCTTCCCCGTCCCGCTATCGTCTCCCGGGAAGTGTTTGTTGTTGACAATTAGACTCTCTCTTTAGATTTGACGACTCTCAGATCTTGCATATTATCTTGGACATCAACAGCCTTTTTCAGGTCTCAGTTCAGAGCTTCTTTTACTTTTCGTCAGTTCACCTCCCCCTGGATGCACCGATCCGTCCTGAGTACCAATATCTCGTATACTCATCGTGTCTTAGCCCGCCTCTTCTTATTATTATTTGCTGGTCATTGTGGCCCAATCCTCCTGGCTCTTCCCGAAACCTCAAAGAAAGCGAAACTTCACCAGTCCTCGCTCAGTCTGCCATTCTAGCCAATCTCAGCTCTACCACGGACCCTGCTGGAGCTGTTCCCGAAGCGAAAGTTCCCTCCATCTGCCTCTTTATGAACATTTTCGCCACGGTCGAGATTTCATAGTACTGCAGCCAGCCGTTCTTAGTCTCAGCCTTAGTTGATTCCTGGATGGTGATTCGAGGCCTTTTGTTGCCAACTTTCTTGTGAGACTGACAGCTTCGTCTTGTCACTCGTTTTTGTCTCGGAGAGCACCCCATCTCGCGTGCTTTTCAACCCACTATCGTTTGGATAAATTCCCAGTCATTCGCTTCAGAAGGTTCTATCTTGTTGCAGTTGCTGCAACATCTTCAAGCTGGCTTACTCGAAGACTCACGGTGTTTTGGTAAGTGCAAGCCTCCAATATCCTCCCTCCTGGATGCCCGCAGGATTGGATGTATCTCTTCCAATCCTGGTCCAGAGTCTTGTTTGGATGCCGTTCAACCCTGGACATCCCCCTCCGCCAGGTGTACACAAGAGAAACTTGTTGGCTGACATGTCTCTTCTTTCCCGTCACAGTTCGACCCAGATTTTCAAACGCCTTTAATACTCGGCGAATCGTTGGATTTGTCTGATTCTGAAGAGTCGCAGTTTGTCGGTGCATATTCAGACGGCCTGTGGGCCAAGTCTGAGCCATTATTGTCTATGTCTGCTTTCCAGAAGCCCGCAGCTGGCGCCATTATAGGTATGTCGAGTCGACTTCTGTCTGGGCCTTCGGTACTAAGACCAAACGCAGATTACGGTTCCACTCGATCTTTACATGATGCTGCCTCCTACTCGGCCTACGGTCAATCGCCATATGTGACCACCCCGATGGTCCCGTCCCCGATGGCTGATCAGGCAAGCCAAATCTCGGATTGTGTTCCATATCTGCCCAACAATGAGTATGCTAGCTCGTACGAGGAGTCTCAATCTCCCATGCTGGGAGCACGCCCCCGTCAGCTTCCCGAAATTGTGACATACAGCCCTCAACGTGGACGCGAAGAGACTCGCGTCATGGTTCAGATTTCATCGCCCTATGATCTCCACAGCTCCGCAATTGCAGGTGTGTTTGTAGTTTTTGGCTCGAAGAAGTGCCACTCTCTCCCAACTTTCATGGGATTCCAGGGTACCGCTTTCCAGTACGCTCTGGCAGCTGATGCGCCTGCATTCTTATCCACCGGCTCTCCGTCATTCGCTGTCCCTCTGTCTGTCTCAATGGAGACCCAGGATGATTGCCCACCTATCACCCTCCAGGTCGGCATTTACAGCTACGAGCAGGTTTCCCACCCTTCCCCGCCAGGTGATAGCCGCAAGAGAAAATTGGCCTCATATCCCGAACATGTCGCACCATCCGCCAAGCGCCACACTGGACAAGTTATTCCCAAGGTCGAACACGAAGGTTACCACAGCCGTAACGTCTCTGGGTCTTACTCGCCCTATTTGCAGCCTCTTCCAGCCATGTCTGGCTTCGTTGCACCTTACCACAACGCCCCCTCCCCTCAGCCTGGCTCTGCTCAATATTCCTCCGTCTCCGTCACCCCTCAACCTGCTCTCCGCGTCCCCTCTCCCATCACCCCAGCCTGGAGCCCCTCATATGTCCCCGTGAACAACGATGGCCGCAACGCAGGTCTTGCTCTGTCACACAGCATGCCTCAGCGCAAGGTCACTCATCCTGGTAGCACACACCCTACTCTCATCCGCACCTCCACTATCCAATCCAACGGCATGACCCACAACCCATCTTTCAACCCTTACGCCATGTACCCAACAAAGGCCGTTCTCAAGCTGAACGGTGACCTCGATTCTATGGCACAGGGTTGGTCAAAGGAAGAGCGTACCACCCAGCGCCGTCTGGTCCAGTTCACTCGCTCTCAGACTGGCAGCACCATCCAGGCCGACTTCAAGGCTGTGACCCCCGAAGACCGCGCCCCGAGCAGCATCTGCATTAGCTGTATCTCTTGGGAAGGAAAGAATGAGTGCTACGTCACCAGTGTTGACACTATCTACTTGCTCGAGTCTCTCGTGGCCGTTCGCTTCACTGTTGAGGAAAAGAACCGCATTCGTCGCAACCTGGAAGGATTCCGTCCTCTTACCGTTTCCAAGGCCAAGGCCGACAGTGAAGAATTCTTCAAGGTCATCATGGGCTTCCCCGCCCCCAAGCCTCGCAACATTGAGAAGGATGTCAAGGTCTTCCCTTGGAAGGTTCTTGCCCATGCCCTTAAGAAAATCATTGGCAAATACGTACGTATCGCGAAACTCCCAGCTCAAACCACCGTACTAACTATATCCCAGTCCGCCAGCTACTCCTCCACCGCCGGTGCTCTCCCCACACCAATGACCAACAACTTTGCCAGCCGTGCTAGCCACGGCACCGGTTCCGATTCCGGCACCGAGGCCCCAACTGCCAACTCGCCGCAGTCCATCTCAGACACTGGAAACTACGCTAGCATGCCTGTGCAGGCATACTCCCACCACACTCCCGCAAACTCCCACTCCTCGGCTTCAGACATGCGCCCCATGATGGCGGGCACACAACCTTATACCTCCGTTGGCGGATACTCATACCCAGCAATCTGCCACCCGCAGAACGCACACGGTCATCCGGCGCCTGTGCGTCCATGGGAAATGCAACCAGTGGGCCCTGCACCTCCCACCCCTTCAAACAACGGAGCTTGCTACACCTACATGGATCCAGTATACTCGATGCATGATACGCACTGAGTGAGATCCATGATTCGATTGTTTACTTCTTTTTTCATACTTGCTTGCTTTTTTTTTTCAGATACGATTTTCCTTCTTGTCACTCCTTTCGGCCCAGCGCGTGCTAAGCACGCTCACGATTCATGTCTCTCCTTACCCTGATGCTTCAATGCCGAGCTTTGCATACTTTGATTTTCTCGATTTTTTGATTTTTTGTGATTTGATCTCGTCCTTGGCTTTCTTGTTTACACATCACTGCATTTAGACGGTGTTTCCATTCCTTGGGCATATATCGGCATCTACTTCCATGGGCTCATGTACTACTAGGCATAGCGGGCGCTTGCTGTCATTCCTTCTGCATTCGCAGGTTTTGGTTTTCGCGATAGACTTGGTTGGGCGGTTTTTGCTCAACTTATTCTGCATTTTTCGGTCGTCCGATCGGAGAAATCTGAGCTGGTACTGACTATTTTTTGTTTATCTCTTTCTTCTTGGATTTTATTTGGGCGTCGTCATACTTACCTTGAGCTTGTTACTTACTGCATCGCTTTGGCGTTTGGGATGGATTTCCTGGACTGAATATTATTCTTCCTCTTCTATTGAATATTGAATAATAGTGATTTTTTTTTTCGATCAACATCTTCCTTACTCTGAAGTAGCTTTGCTCGTCGGTGTCTGTGTACAGCATTTAGCACCTTAAGCTCCTCCCTCTGAGACTTGAGACTTGGGATAATGATATTCACCTGAGTATTTCAATGTCATTACTTTTCTTACAATCTGAGTAAGGTAGCTTTGCCAACATTGCCACCAACGTCGTCATCCATGCATGTTTCGAGCACAGGCACGTGACATGCGAAGCCCTGTAGATATGAGCACGTGACTAAAAGTTGGCATCTCTTTCGATAAGCTATCAACACGTGACAAGATACGTGGGGTTCCCAAAGCGGGAATCAAAAAAGGCAATTATGAGTTGACTCATTGAGAGCAAGTCCGGTCCCTGAACTCACTTCAACAACCTCCCAAAGCTCGACGACATCCCCTGTTTTATTTGCCGTCAATCCTGCATATATAAAAGGCCAATCGCCTCCATTGGCTGACTTTCATTTTTCTATCTTATACCAACGTCACATTCGCTGTTCGCCACATTAACCTTGGCCCGACATGGACGCAATCAAACAGACCTTCGCCAGGTGCAAGGAGCAGAAGCGTGCTGCCCTTGTCGCTTATATCACTGCTGGCTATCCTTCTGTTGAGGAAGCCGTCGACATCCTCCTCGGTCTTGAGAACGGTGGAGCCGGTATGGACATCCCACTTCTAAGTGACTTTGATGACCTCAACTAACTGGGACGGCAGATATCATTGAGCTCGGAATTCCCTTCACTGACCCTATTGCTGATGGTCCCACCATTCAAACCGCCAACACTAAGGCCCTCGAGAACGGTGTCACTCTCACTACCGTCCTGCAGCTCGTCCGCGATGCCCGCCGCCGTGGCCTTAAGGCCCCCTTGATGCTGATGGGTTACTTCAACCCAGTCCTCAAGTACGGAGAGGAGCGTATGCTCAAGGACTGCAAGGAGGCTGGTGTCAACGGATTCATCATGGTGGACCTTCCCCCAGAGGAGGCCGTCCGCTTCCGCGACCTCTGTGCCAGCAACAGGCAAGTCCTAACCCCTCTGTCACCTATTCATCCTTTCTTTACTAACACCTGATGTCCGTTCTAGCCTTTCCTATGTTCCTCTCATTGCCCCCGCCACATCCGACGCCCGCATGCGCCTGCTTTGCAAAATTGCCGACTCTTTCATCTACGTCGTCTCTCGCATGGGTGTGACCGGTGCTACCGGCCAGCTGAGCGCCAATATTCCAGAGCTCCTGGGCCGTGTGCACGAATACTCTGGCAACGTCCCCGCTGCGCTTGGATTCGGTGTCAGCACCCGCGAGCACTACCTGGCCGTTCAGGATCAAGCTGAGGGTGTCGTCATCGGTAGTCAGATCATCACCGTCGTTGGCCAGGCTCCTGCTGGCCAGGCTGCCAAGGCTGCGGAAGAGTACCTGTCTAGCGTCACCGGCCGCAAGCGTGAGCGTGATGCTGCTGGCGCCTGGACTCGTGAGATTAACATCATCGAGGCCATCGAGAAGGCCCAGCCCGCCACTGATGCCCACCCCACCAAGGTCATCACTGACGCTGATGTCCCCTCCGGACCGGGTCTCGGTGACCAGCTTGAGGCCCTCAACGTTACTCAGAACCCATCCGCCCAGCCTTCCCGCTTCGGTGAGTTCGGCGGACAATATGTCCCTGAATCCCTCATGGACTGCTTGGCTGAGCTCGAGCGTGGTTTCGACACCGCAAACAACGACCCCAAGTTCTGGGAGGAGTTCCGCTCATACTACCCATACATGGGCCGCCCCAGCAGCCTTCACCTGGCTCAGCGTCTGACCGAACATGTTGGAGGAGCCAACATCTGGTTGAAGCGCGAGGACCTTAACCACACCGGAAGTCACAAGATCAACAACGCCCTTGGACAGATTCTGATTGCCCGTCGTCTGGGCAAGACTCGCATTATTGCTGAGACCGGTGCTGGCCAGCACGGTGTTGCCACTGCTACCGTCTGCGCCAAGTTCGGTATGAAGTGCACCGTCTTCATGGGTGCTGAGGATGTCCGTCGCCAGGGCCTTAACGTTTTCCGCATGAAGCTCCTTGGTGCTTCCGTTGTCGCTGTCGAGGCTGGTAGCCGCACCCTGCGTGATGCCGTCAACGAGGCTCTCCGCGCTTGGGTTGTCGAGCTCGACAGCACCCACTATATCATTGGTTCCGCTATTGGTCCCCACCCCTTCCCTACCATCGTCCGTACCTTCCAGTCAGTCATCGGTAACGAGACCAAGGAGCAGATGAAGGCCGAGATCGGCAAGCTTCCCGATGCTGTTGTCGCCTGTGTCGGTGGTGGCAGTAACGCCGTCGGCATGTTCTACCCCTTCTCCAACGACCCCTCCGTCAAGCTCGTTGGTGTTGAGGCTGCCGGTGATGGTATCGATACCGATCGCCACTCCGCCACTCTTTCCGGTGGCTCCCACGGTGTCCTGCACGGTGTCCGTACCTACGTTCTGCAGAACGAGCACGGCCAAATCGCCGAGACCCACTCCATCTCTGCCGGTCTCGACTACCCCGGTGTCGGCCCCGAGCTCTCCAACTGGAAGGACAGCAACCGCGCCACCTTCATCGCCGCTGATGACAGCCAGGCTCTCGCTGGTTTCCGCGCTCTCGCCCAGCACGAGGGTATCATCCCTGCCCTGGAGTCCTCCCACGCCGTCTGGGGTGTCATGGAGCTTGCCAAGACCATGGGCAAGGGCCAGAACGTCGTTCTCAACGTCAGTGGCCGTGGTGACAAGGATGTCCAGCAGGTCGCTGATGAGCTTCCTCGCCTGGGTCCTAAGATCAACTGGGACCTCCGCTTCTAAGTTACTCGTACACGATGTGCTCTTTTCTTCCGGGGTTTTCTTATAGTCTGACTAGCATCCAGAAGGTGGTGCTTCGTTTCTAAGGTTTTGTTTTCACGGCTCGCATGTATGCGAGGGTTTACGGTTCATTCATGCATAACGCACTCTCCTTATACATGGCGGGACTTTCATGGAAAAAGCGTGTTTTTCGTTCTTTGCTTTTTCGAGCTCTGGGTTTCTTTCAATAAAAAATATAGAGAAAAGAATCCTAATATTTCTATCTTCATTTAGCTTCATTTAGATGTCTGTTTTGCCCCCGGGGTTTGTTGCAATGCCTACGATGAAAACAGTACTTATCATCGACTGTGGAGCGCTCTCGCTGCGCATGGCTGTATCCGAGTTATCGGGCTACATTAGATTACGTTCGATTTCGCTCGTGGACCGAGGGAAAACAAGAACATAAGATCATAAGCCCATGATATGAGGGGTATTCATGCGTTTATTTAGAGAGGAGTAAGAGTCTCGCAAATGATGCACCCGAGCCGCACAAGATGACAGTAGTCTAGCCCAAGACCAAGATGCAAGTCGAACAACCAAAGAGTAGAATCAGTCTACCTTCGCCTGAGCCAGACTCTTCGGAGTAATTAGATTATTGGACAAGCGCACATTCGCAGTGCCCTTTAGTTTTTCCTTCCATGTATGTCTCTTCAATCTCCGACGTGCTACCATCACTGGCACCGAGGAATTGGAAAGGAGGTAGTTGGAGAACGAGCCCAGGAGTACACTTGGAAGATATTAGCGGGAAAGTGAGAATTGGAAAAGGATGAAGGAAACTTACCCCTTCAAGGCACTTTGGCCTCGGGCACCCACTATAACAAGTGTCGGTTCTAACTCATCGATCTATTGCTGTTAGTTGGGTTGGTGGCATTCGGGGACGAGGTGACTCACGGCTTCAGTGATCATAGACTTTGGGTTCTTGCAGTGAATTACCTCTACAGCAATTCGGACCTGCAAGACCGTTTTGCGCAGCAGTTTCACACATGTCTGAGACACACTCTCAACAGCTCTAACTCGTTCGGCCTCGGCCATGGAGGAGGCTCTGGAGTCAGCAGAATGTGTCTTGCTGGAAATTCCAGGGCCAAGACGACCCAGAATCGTGCGAGATCCGTGGCTTTGGTTGGCTTCTTTGGTCTGGCTACCAACGACTGCCCTTGCGTCTTTCATTGCCTTGGCTCCCTCGCCGACTTGTACCGCCGACGTGGTTGTTGAATCCTCGTGCATCACGTAAATGGCATATATCGTGTCTCCGTCTCTTAGAACTGTCCCGATAGTCCATTCGAGTGCATATACTGATTCTTCACTCAGATCAGTGGCTACCAAGTACTTGCGTCGGCGTCGGCGACTGCCATCTCCTTGGTCCTGCAGACTCGAAAAGTTGCCACGGACGATAGTTCGGATCGATCGATGAGGAACACCGTTGTCAATGTCAGACAAAGAGATGCTCAGCTTCTGGGCGCGGTGAATGTCCCCGATTTCAGCTTCATCGTCTGAGCCGTAGGGCGTTCCAGCGACTGAATGGAGACGCGGTGTTGGGATGTCGAAGCTTGTCTGTGGGTGTACAACGGCCTTCAAAGCAGACTTGCGGGGTTTCTTGTCTTGAGATCCATTAATGTTGGCAGTCTCTTTTTCTATGGTGCTAGTTTTAGTATGTTGGGTGCCTCGACGTTCGAAAATTGCAAATGACGACTTACGTTCTTCCGGTTGCTTGGCTTTCTCGTCTGTAGACTTTTCGAAGTCACTTTTGGTGATCGATGTAATATCATTGCGTTCCTTTTGCTTCTTGCGACCTCGATGACCTTCAAGAGTGCTGTCATCGTCACTGGATGTGTCATTTGCCTCGTCCTCGCTGCTTTCGATCATGTTCTTATCACGATCGAATACGTCCTTCGCAAGACGCTCTCCCCCCTGCTCTGAAAATGAAGGTTTGACGTAATCGGGTAGATCCCCAGTGGGTTTAGCCAAAGCTTCATCTGACTTGTTGAGTGAGGCGTGTATATTGACAGCCTTTCCTTTTTCCGAGCTAGCAGGGGCTGGCTTGAAGTCCTCGACATGAGAAGAGTGACTACCAGAAGAACCAGGACGACCCCGCTCTGGGGAAGGGGGTGATCTGGAGTCAAGTGACGCTCCACGTTGGGATGATCCGTGTGATGAGTCTCGACCGCGTGAGAAGCTTCTAGGAAAGAGCCGCCCCGACATCATAGCTGCCATGCCCTTGCGACCCTGGGATCTATCTCTGGCTTGCAGAAAGCGTTTTTTTGCATGCGGATTCTCCCCAGAATTTGAAGCAGTATTGGATTTTGCGTCATCATCATTATTGCCAAGCCGGGCCGTACTTGGTCGACCAGTTTCAACAACCTGATCAGATGATCTGCGAGGAATAGCTCCGGGTTCGGCTGTGTGCCTTTCCGGAGAACTTGGAGCCGATGCCATAGCTGAAGAACTAATGCGCAAAGGCGATGATACCAGTGGTTCGACTGGACTGCGCGTCCCGCCTCGGGGGGAATGGGTTGCTCCGCCCGCACCCTTGGACTGCGGGGTGATCAGCAAGCTCTGCAGAGCGCGGTTCAGTCCTGGTGATTTTTCAGCTACCGGAGTCGTTGATCCTGATGCCTGACCGAGCTCTTTGGATTGTTCTGTGCTTGATATGGGAGAAGTTCGATCAGTGTGGCACGACATGGCGGCGGCACCGCCTCCGGCGTGTGGGGAACGCAGCGAACCGCTCATCCAACAATGTCGCCAAGCACCGAGGAATGTGGAGCAGATCACCTCAAAATGACGAGTGGAATGCCGGGGATGGAATGGTATGTATTTGCGGCACGTTGGGGAATGTGACAAAATCAATGACAGCTCAATCCGAAATGAGGATTTAGTAGGGGCCGATGCGATTAATCTCGGTGATTTGTATATCGAATTAAAAACTGTTATAACAAGGTAGAAGATCTGGGATTACAAAGAGAAGATGAAAGACGGAAGATGGAAGATGATAGCTGATGTTGGGAGAAGGAGCCCAAGGTGAGGCTTCTTGCTGCAGCCACGGACGTGGCTGCATGTTCAGCTGGGATATCTCTCTGGACCTTTCATTGCAAATTGGTCTATAAAGAAACAAAAGTGTCTCCCATGAAATCCATTTGAATATGCCTATCAAGCTGCTCAAGCAGCTAAAATCCAGAATAAAACAATTTCAAGGAGGTATCTCTGAAAATCAGGATGTAATCAACAGTTGGAAACTCGTACAGATAAAATGCAAAACGCCTAGCTCCAATAACATGCTGCGACATGACACATGAATAAAGAATAAAGAACAACGTCAGTTCAAGCCTTGACCCTCTTCGATCTGCTCTTGGTGGTTCGCCGCGCCCCAACGGCAGCGAATGCCTCCTCCGATGGCCCATCATCTCCAGGGCGCTTGTCCCCGGGTTGCGCATACTTCTCCTCCAGTCTTGAAAGGAAGTCTCCGCCACGGGCTTTTTGGCGCTGGGAGATGATTGCCTGGAGTGAATCCAAATCAGACACACCCTCGGAGGCCTTTCCAGACTTCTTCTTCTTGGCCTTCATCTTCTTTTCCTCCTTTGCCGCCTCAGCCGCCTCCTTCTGGGCCTGCTTTATCCGCTGCTGTTTCTTCTTCTCAGACTCCTGGGAATAAGCTTTAAAATCCTTCACTTCCCCGTCGGCAATCGCCTGATCGATGATCGCACGGAACCGTTCATCATCATCAAGGACATTGGACAGCATCACAGTCTGATAGATTGCATCCATGTCACCCTTGTGGGTATTATACGACGAAAGCAAGTCGTCCTTCTCCTCCTCTGAGTTTTGGTAGCTTTTCTGGAACTCCGAAATCTTCTTCGCATCGATCATCGCCGAGAACTGTTCTCGGTAGAAGTCCATCCAGTTGAAATCGCTATCCTCGGAGAAGGCTTCATCGGTGCTACCGGTTCGATCGTATACGTCTCGTCGGCGAGGGTCGGAAAGAACACCGTATGCTAGCGCGATCTTCTGGAATTTCGCGTTGGCTGCCTCGCGGGCATCTTCGCCCACTTTGTCTGCTCGGAGGTTAACATGGCGTGTATCTGGATCTCGTTGTGATTATCATATCATACCAGGATGGTTCCTCAGTGCACTCTTCTTGTATGCAGTCTTGATGGCTTCCGGGGTCGCGTCTGACTCGATGCCGAGGAGCTTGTAGAGATCCTCTTCGACCGAAGGCATTTCAGCCTCGAGATCAGTAGTGTCTTTCGCCATTGCAGAGCCTTGAGAAACAGCAAATAATGTTTCGTGTCGTGAGCCTGACCGTCAACGTGCTTGGCGGTCTGATGCTCACAAAAAGAAGGCGGTCGCGGAAGGACTTTACGCGCGACGCGACGGGCCATTTCGTCATTGTTCTGCCACTCCCCACCTTCTGTCAACCCACCTTCGACTTGCCTTCCACCCTACCTTGAAACTTGCTCAATTTGCTCAATTTATAGGAAGCACAGTTCTAGTCTCAACCTGCGATTGAGATACCCGTCTTGTCGACCACACTCCACACTCCTCGCAAAATCAACCCCAAAACACATCACCATGACCGACACCTCCCCACACATTCCGTACATACGGAAATGCCTCTCGTTAGCCGAACAATCTCCTCCTCGACCAACAAACTTCCGCGTCGGCGCCATTCTCATATCTCGCAAAGACAACGACCCCACCTTCGCCGACGACCGGATCCTCTCAACGGGCTACACAATGGAGCTAGCAGGCAATACCCACGCAGAGCAATGCTGTTTCTCCAACTACGCAGCCGTCCACAATGTCTCCGACGAAGCAGTTGCCTCGGTATTACCCGTTGAGTCCGATCGAAAGCTCGTCATGTATGTGACGATGGAGCCGTGCGGAAAGAGGTTGTCAGGCAACGCGCCCTGTGCTCAGCGCATCGCGCGGACGACAGAAGGTCACAAAGGGATTCATAAGGTTTATTTTGGAGTGAAGGAACCTGTGACTTTTGTTGGGGAGTCTGAGGGATGTCGGATGTTGACAGAGGCGGGGATTGAGTGGGAGCATGTGGGTGGACTGGAGAGGGAAATCTTAAAAGTTGCTTTTGCAGGGCATGAGAATGGGGAAGAGGAGGTGAGGACTGCTTTGGGGGAGAAGGAGAGCACTAGTGGTGTGAGTATTGAGGAACGGCGGAGGCAAGAAGCTCTGCAGCCGAGGAATCCAAAGAAGAGGGCAATGGAGGGGGAGACAAGTCTTTATCTATAAGATGGATGGGCCAAGGTCCACGGGTAGTTTTTGAGCCCTTGCAGTTCTTCATCAATGCCTACAGTTTAGTATTGAATGTGAAAAGTACTTCGAGTTTTAGTCCAAGTTGTCTCTGGAAGTCCACCAATGTTTTGGACTTTCTATCAGGACTGAATAATATTTTAAGCACTTTCAAAACTACACAAAAGTTGTGACTTATTATTTACTCCAGATTTCGTGCTTGTCATGCAGATGCAAGTGCCCATTTGGGTGGATATCTGATATACAAACACGTGACACAGATCGGACTTTCAACTCCCTCGCCTTCAATCACAACCTCAACTTTGACACTGTACCCAAAAAAGCACCCTGAATCCAAAAATGAACCAATGGAGACAGAAAAGAATGAGCCCCTCGTTTTCTATCCCGCGTTCTGCTTCAAAGCGTCACCAACGCACTTCACCTGGGTGAAGATTGGGGCTGCAGACGTACATCGTCTTCGAAAATATGGAAGTTTTGTCGGTATGTTGCCTCTTTTTGCCCCTGGATCAAAGCGTGGCTATCGCTTGGCTCGGTCGATGCGTCTATTGTCTTTGCGGCAAATTCCTATGTCTAGAGCGAAGACTCTGAAGAAAGATGAAGATCTTGTCATTTCTTATACCTCCACCTTGGCTCTATGTCACATCTGCCTTTTCCTTTTCTGGAATAGCTCGTCTTCCCTTCACAGGGGTCTCATATGTTTAGCACGCTTGCTTTTGAGCACACCCATGACACCCATGATGCTCTCTTTCAAACCACCACTCAAGGCAAACAAGCATCTGACTGACCCATATTCCAGGCCAAAAGGTGTTTTTTTATAACAACCACCCAGTCCGCTTCGTTAGCCTGTTAGGCATAATAGTATCACGAACAGACGTCTACGGACGCACAATCCTGGCCCTAGACGACAGCAGCGGCGCCATAGTCGAGGTCATAGTACTGCACGACCCCAGCACCAAACCCGGTGTCGCCGCTGCTAGAGCCAAGGAAGAAGAACTCGATCAACGTCGAATCAACATCTTCACCGGCGAGCCCATAGCCGCCGATCAAACACCTTGGTCTGCATTCTCTATCACAGAGCGAAACCTCACGCACTTTTCAAAAACAACACACATCACCGCAACAGACCACCACGTGGTGGATATCTCGTCGCTCCAGCCTGGGACTCTGGTTCGTGTCAAAGGCGTGCTCGGAACATTCCGCGGCAATATGCAAGTTCACCTTGAGCGCTTCGAGCGCGTTGGAGATACGAATGCCGAAATGCAGTTCTTGGATGAACGTCTGCGTTTCTTGGTGGAAGTTCTTTCTATCCCATGGGTTCTGGGTGATGATGAGGTTGAGTCGCTGCGGCGGGCTGCTGAGAGGGGGGACGAGAGGGTCCTTGAGGAGAAAAGGCGGGCGGAGAGGAGGGCGAGGAAGAGAATCGAGCGCGAAGAGAAAGATACCAGGGCTATTGCGAAACGGTATGAGCGCGAGGAAAGGGCGCGGGAGGAGCAGCTGGGTGCTCTCAGGGAGGATGGGCAGAGGGTCATGAAGAAATTTGGCTTTCAAGATCGAGGTCTGTAGCATCTCTGTACGGAGTACAATCTCGGAATTACAGTCTTCAAAAGATGCTATGCACTTCACATCCTATTGATCTCCATTATGCGTGAAAACGTGGTCATCGTCAGGTCATGCCCCAGGAAGAAGGGGTATCTTCGTATCCAGAGAACGCCGAGCTCAAATCAAAGCCAGAAACCGAGACAAGAAAGAAAGAAAGAAAGAAAGAACCAAAACAAATAAAGGCAATCCGAATTCGATGCTCACAAGAGCATCCAAACCCACACCCCCCAATTCACAAAGTATCCCAGAACTCATATATCAACCCCGGGAGAATCGATCGCCTACATAATGCTTGTCATATCCATGCGAGATGCCATGACCCCCAAGCACACCCGATCGATAATAGTCCTCATCCGCACCACCCCGACTACCCCCACGATGATGATGATACCTTCTCGGCTCATCATCAGCCGAAATCGGCGACTCCATGTACGGCAGATCCTGCGATGAAACGCCCGCATACCGCGGCTCGCGATCTCGAGGCAAGTCACTCTCCGAGTGACGATAGCCGTCTCGATGGACGCTGCGCGAAGAGCTACGCGAGCCCCGCGCGTATCTGTCTCGCGCGTATAGGGAATCGCGATCATACTCTGAGCGCTGGGGCTTGGGGGTTGCCTCGGAGGTAGAGACGGATGGCCGGGAGGTCGAGAATGAGCTTTTCGCACTGTTGGATCCTTCGTCGTATGTTTTGCCGCGGCCTGGTGCTGCGCTGTATGGTTTGCGTTCGCGCTCGATTGGGCCCGGGGCTATGGGGATGTCTTCGTCGTCTATTACGGCGGGTGTTGGGTCGCGTGCTGTGGATCCGGGGGAGGCGCGAGAGGGCCGGCCTCGCTCGTAGGATTGTGCGCGCTGGGGTGGGGAGGAGTTTGTTGTAGAGGAACGACCAGTGCGAGGGTGAAAGGCTTCGGCACGTTCCTCGGCGGTGATGTAGGGAAGATCAACGCCACAGTGTTTGACGATATGGTCTTCGATTCGTTCTCTGAGATCGAAGTCTGGGACGTCGGGGAAGAGGCGGCGTGGAAGTTCCTTGGGGAAGCGCTCTTTTTTGTCATCTGGGTTGCTGATGGGCATGTTTAGGACTGCCTTTGCCAAACGCTCGTATTCGCGGTTTGGGTTGGACAGAATCATTATAGTTGCCCACTGTTCAAAGCCCTTGGGTGTCAAACCAGGCACATCGGGACGTTCAGTCAGATCGCCGTTCTTCTGGACGAGATGGTGCTGCACTTTCGCTTCCCGAAACAGTCGGGAAATGGACGATGTGCGATCATCGAAAATGTCTAGAATAATGATTAGAGAGGGCCAAGTGAGCTCGATATTAGGGAAACACACCATGCCATGGGTAGGGATCATCGGGATCATGAGTATCTCGATAAAATTGCTGCATCTTTTCGGGCAAAATCACGATACTGTTTTTAGGCTCATAGTCCTCAATCTGTTCACGTTAGTTGTTGGGCATTAATGGCCAGGGTCAGTAAACGGATCTTACCAGATGCACTGCGATACCCCGCAAAAATTGACCACACTTCTTCGTGGGAGTCCGTTTGTCATCCTCAAACAAGGTGCCCCAAATCTTCTCCAGGGTGGTCATTTCCACGACCGTGACATCGCGATCTGGGGGCCTGGGGCGCACCATATGGCTCCGCGCACTGTCCTGGCTGGACACAGAGGCTCGTCTTTCCGCGGGGGAGGAGTAGGTCTCGGGCTAGGACGAATCTCGTCCGAAACAAATGGTTGATAATTGTCGATGTTTCCAGGCAGCGAGCTGGGTGGGGGGATTGAATTACTCCTTGGAGGCGCGATAGGCGGAGACTCTGTGTGCGGCCGCGAGTCTGTTTGCCATGGCTGCTGCGATTGCGAGCGGGGCGGGGGCGCACCAGACCCTTGTAGGCCGTTGTCCAACCCGGTCGTTTTCAGCTGCTGGATGACTGTGGCCGTGATTTGCGAGAGTACTTCTGGGGACAGATAGCCTGACCCGCTGCTGTTGACCGCCGAGTTGACGGCATCGTTGATGTGGCCGGTGCTTGGTTGGCTCGGCTGGTGGCGCTGTGGCTCTGGATAGTTGTACGGCTCTGAGTAGTTGTACGGCTCCGGGGCTGGGTTTGCTGGTGAACCGGTCGGCATCTGCGGCTGGGGCATACTCAAATGGTCTGGTTCGTAGTAGGGATACTGCGCTTGGGGATATCCATGCTCGTTTGGATTCGGGTTCGTGTTGCCCGGTTGATATTGGTCGTAGTAACCATCGTAGGCCATCGGGGGTTCGATGCGGAGACGGTAAGCAAGTTCGGCAAGGCGTACAAAGGCGTCCAACGATGAGTCGAGCGATCAACACCTAGTTAGTCAGGATATTCTCAGAGGTAAGATCTGGTTGCAGGCAGAGAAATTATGCCCAGGTGGTTGAATAAATGATGGAGGGGCTGGTGGGGCGAGTGAAACCAAGTGGCGATCTCATCACTAATAGCCGTCTGTTTGGCCCTGGGTGTTTTCTCTTTGTGTTCCCTCGACGTCACTTATGTACTAAGGCGCTCATTTTTAATATATTTGAGTGTCGGATTTCCCACTTGTCATATTGTACTTAATGAGGTAGCGTCATGATCGGCGGGTTGCTAAGAAACAAGCTGCATCTTCCATGCTCAACATGCATCGAGTACGATCCTCTTGCGCCTATCAGAGTCGGGGAGGACTTCTTCTCCTTGTAATTTATGTCATGTCAAACTGTCGGCAACCATCCGACGCCCCAATCAGCCGACCTAGCGTTGGTGGGTTTGAGTTCGGCTAGTAGATTGTTATATTTTTATATCCAAGGACATTCGCTGCAGAATGTATGAATTCTATAGGGCTCAAAGAAGAGACATGTATAGTCTTTGTCTCAAACCACTGGGAAGGTTATTTTGGGAGAAACTAGCGGACCGAGGCTCAAACCATGGTTGACTACTATACGCTCGATGACGTAGTTTACACTTCACTTGTACTTGCTACTTTCTCGGTACACTTGAACTTTGGATCTCAATAGTATTTTTTTAAGCTCTGGGTACATCTTTCCCCCTGTAATGCCACTCGCAAACCGTAAATGATAAAGGCGCAAAGCTCAAGCCCAACGATCAAAAGCTTATCTGTTCATCGGTGGCGCTTAGATGAATTTGTAGCCCTCCCATGGTCCCTCTGACTTGGGTCCAGTAACACCGCTTGAAGTCCACCCGGGGGCTGGGTTGGGCTCCTGGACTGGGGCTCGATGGCCACGGTGGGCCTTGACCTTGTCGAAGCCAGACTTTCCCTTTTCAAGCTGGCCACCGCTGCTACTTCCGGGTGCACCGATATTGCGGGAATAAAGAGCCACGGCCGAAGTAGAGCCAGAATCAGTGAGCTCATAAGAAGAGCCCGAATTGGCGGTCTCTGTCATGCCACGCACAAGGGCAGAGCCCGTAATGTCTTCATCGCCATTATCTTCTTGGGTAGGGAGGTTGCCACACGAGTCAAGTGACAACTGGTAGTTCATGCAAGGCTGGCAAAGCTAGAGAATCAACAAGTCAGAAAGAAAGCCAATCAACACAGCCACGGAGAAGAACTTACAGGATCTTCGCGAATGCGCTGGTTGCGGGAGAACTGGTCGATTTCCAGTATATAGCCGCAGTTGTGGCATTTAAGCTCGACGACCTGGGTATTTGCACAGTGCATGCATTTGGCAAGCTGCTGGGTGTGGACATCTAAGGTAACGTTGCGGATCATCGCTCGGCGAAGCTTGGTGATTTGGCTGGTGGAGTATTGGCTGCGCGCCTGGGACTTGTTGCAAACGCTGCAGACGATTCTGTGGCAATGAGTAGGTGAAGGTATAACCGAAAGAGAGGAAAGTTGCTGACCTGCCTGGAATTATACCATCATTGCTCCCTCTGTTGCCTTGTTAGTTTATACCTGTCAGGTATCCAAGACTATGTGTGCACTCTACTTACTTTTGTGCACTAAGCTGGAGCTCCATGTTGAATAAGGTTGACGGAGAATTTTGAGTTGGGGAAAACTGAGAGACTGAAGAAAGTCAAAGAGAGATAGGTCAGTGTCAGCTGGGCAAGCGCATGAAAGGCGACAAACAAATCGAAACTTGATGTTCCTTCCTAGAGCGAGGACGCGGATAGGAAGGCACGTTCGTAGGGTTGTCAGCCAGGTCTTACCTTCCAAATCAGTATTTAACAGCATACACCTTGACTAGCTTTGTCCGAATATCTCTGAATATCTCTGTCACTACTGCAGGTTTAATTTTCGGAGACTCACCTTACTTTCAAAGTAGAATTTGACAGTTTCACTCCTTCATTTATTCTTTCTTCACTCTGCCGCAAATGATATAGCGAACCTTTGAATATATAAGCATTGCTTCTGGCTCATATTGTTGAATGAAAATGACCATGTCTCTCAGGTACCTAGGTAGAATTCTGAGGTTGGCCTCACTGAAGTGCTATAGAGCGATAAGTATCTCATTGTACTTTCAAGCGGAATGATCATCGTTCCGAGAGATCATGACGACATAGCATTATATACTGAATAAAGCGGATGGTTTGAGATCAGAAACATGTTCAAGGTTGAAGGAAGAAACATAAAAGATAAACAAATACTGGTAATAACAAAATAGTTAGAAGTACCCATGGATGTTTTTGCTACGACCTCCCGAGGTCGGATCCATCATACACAGCTTAGGCATCATAGATGTTGGAACCTTGGAAGTTTTCCCATTCACCTGGGCTGAGATCTGCACTGATGCTGCATACTTGAGGAAGCAGTACAAGTTTATCATCTTGACACTCACTCATATTGCCAGTCAATCGAGTATATGGCAGTCTTAGTAGCCAAGTCGATTTGAACATGATTATGGCCAGAGTGGAATGCTGCAGGCTGAAGATCTCACATCGAAATTGGATGATTTGGCATACTGCCAGATTTTGTGAAAAAAGCGAGACCGGTTTACTGATTATGCACAAAGTGCGAGGGATATAACCCACCCCAAGATCCGTTGCCACTGATGCATGGTCTGTTGGATGTTTGGTGAAACCTTGGAAGTCCAGCAAAATACCAACACTTCCCAGGTTGTAAGAGGTGTGTCAATTTTTTCTCAATTAAACCTCGCTGAGAACAGACTAGCTTAGATGATTGGTGCTGACGAGGAGTCTAGGTATTCCATGTACTCCGTATGCGCAGCAGAAATGACAATCTGGCATCAAGCACCTTGCACTAGGCTTTCAACAAATTCCATACGTTTTAGGTGACTAGCGAGTCTCATGAGCGTGACACGTAAACCAGAGCAATAACTCAGTGGAATCGAAATGCCTACTGCGTGCCTTAAACACACATACTTGAGCCTCGGCAGTAATATAGCATCTCAAACCCGGATACGTTCTTGGCGGTGGATCAAACACATATCAAACAGCTACGAGAGCCACAAAAGGAGAAAGATTCCAAATCGCTTATGTGCACCTCATTCTCATCGGAGGTTACTAGTTTGGCCTTCGAGAATTTCATAGAAGGCGGTGCAAGTTCCCCAAATAGAAGCAAGAGCGAGATAGCCTCTGCATTAGGGGCAATCATAAAAGGGGGGGCGGAGTTCCAATCAGACCACGGAGATTATCTCCCACAGCCCCGGGGAAGCTAGTTTACAATGACACACATACAGACTTAGTGGGACAACAGGGGCAGAGGGCAGCAGGAGGGGCAATATCAGCATAGAGTGGTTGCTTGGACGTAAGACATCACCGCCACCTTCGGGATTCTAAGAATACACCGGCGGGGTCAAGGCTGCCATCGAAGGATCGTAGGGCGTCAGACACTGCCCTTTAGGGGCAGATTTTGCAAAACACAAATAAGGAGCTAACGTCAGGGAGATGGTGTGTGGTTGACACCTTCCCGATGCGCAGAAGCTTCATTTCTTCTAGAAGGTTACTGGAGTGACGGTAGAGCCCCTTGAACCACTTTACTGGGGGCAATTAAGTGGCACTAACATTCAAACTAATTTAGTTCCTCGTGGGATAATCTACAGAAACCACATTTGGTCTCAGATCTGACAGTCCCAGCGATCAAGGGGGTGTGTGCCTTTCCGGGACTTCTCAGGCTTCTGGAAAACACAGACCAGTCCGGTGTTTGAAGTGGGCCGAGGAATTAGTGTCGAAGATAGCGAGAGCCTAAGAGGTCAATCCGGCAAATGAGCACAAAGTTACTCCCAGCGACTCGTGTGTGCTTGCGCAAATGGGAAGCTCGGAACACTCTTGTTGTGAATGGGCGAAGATGGAGGTTTAACCTTCGTCTCCAAAGGAAAATTCAGTTAAGGGGGCAACGAAGAGAAGGATTGGTCAAGATAGCATCGCCCCCGAATTGCTTTTTTGATGAACAATAAACCCCATCAAAACATTCAGATCATTTGACCGTTGAACCCATTATTCCCAATATCTGATATTACACCATGAACAGCCTTCGAGAAGGCCAAAGGAATGCGACGGCGCCTCCCGGCAGTTTGGAAAGCAAATAGTCTCCCTTTCCAAGTGGCGAAAGACCGATCCCTCCCTATAGCGGCCCTGCGCGGGTAGAGGGACGGGCCTGGACGAGGTCCACCGTGGAGCATTCCGTAGTGCCCCGAATCGACCGGTGCGCGACTAGGCGTTTGTGAGGGATAAGAGGCGTCCGAGTGGTCGTCATAGGCGTAAAACTGGAGAAAGTGGACTCTTCCTGCGTCTAGGGCCAATGGCATTGTTGGCGCATAGACTCCATTACACTAGTGATCTTTGCGCGGTGATAATTGGTTTCCGAGCGGTACGCGCGGAGTACAACTCCACTTGGGGAAAAGGTGAAGTGGCTTTTTTTTGGAACTTTTGTGTGTATTTGGGGTACTTCGTACGCGGTGTGTACTCCACGTCGCGTTGTTGTGGTATGGTGTGCAGCGGTCTGGGAGAATGGAGATATCTCAAGAGAGCTAATGACCTACAGGGCGGGGACTACGGAACAGAACTGTGGTCCCACTGTATTTCAAAGCTCGGTTTGCCTACGGTACGGCCCTTACACACAGACAAAATAAGAAAAAAATAAAATCTCACTTTAGAGATCGGAAAGGGCAGATTGCTTTTGAAACGGTGGTGGTCAGGGATAGATGAGCAGATAGGAGCACATAGGTGCAGGGTATCTGTTTTGTACAAATTATACTAATTATACTTGTCGCACTAGATCTACCGGTCAACGGTGTCGAATCAACACTGCAGAGTGTGGAAATCGTCAAGTTTTGGCGGGCCACGGCGGTTGCCCCAGGGTTCGTTGGTTTGACAGGTGCATTCTATCCCGCTTCCTGCAGGTAATTAGGATTTACCGTGTAAGAGTCTCCATTGACTGATCGTCTTTGATTCATTTCCACGACTGTGTCCTCGGGATTGTGAACGTCCCCTTTGGAGTCAGTGGAGAACCCGAGATGACGCGGTAGAGACTTGCATGCGTTCAGATCATTATAGTGTCAGCACTCTGTTAGTACTTGGGACAAAGACGGTAATCAGCTTACCGAGCTTACCGACATGGTTCGTATGGTGTATGGACTACTCGTATGAGATGTTGTCTCTCAGTTAATGACACCTCCGTAGCAACAGACACTAACCCGCGACGAGTTTTTGAGTCGGATGAGGAACAAAGAAACCCGAGTCGCCGTTGCAAATCCTACGCCGTTTCCAATTGGATGAGGGTGAAAACTGCCATTTAAACTGATCTAATCACCGAGCTCTCCAGGGCCCAGACCGTCTTTCTTTCATCCTGTACTCCGTACCTTTGAACAATGAAAGAAAAATGGAACCCATCATATGCAACTCCCAGCCCATCGCGGCTTAAGCTCACCTCTGTGCCTTTCTCTCCCGCGAACCTCTCCGTTCCCCCCGGTGAACCTAATTTTTAATTTCCCATATGGCAACGCGGGCCAACCACCGGGTTGAAAGAGCTGTAACCGACCAGTCGGAGGATCAGTCAGAAAAGAGGTGTCTTTCTCCAGGAAAGCTCGGATGAATCCCGGGAGATCAAGTGGCGAAACTAGAGGCAGGATGCCCGGTCAACGAAAGTCAATCCAGAGGATATCCAATACCAGACCACGCTCACTAAGACAGGGATTCTCCCGTGAGAAAAATCCCAATTCAGGCGTTTGTCCTGAGACCGTGACTGGCAGAAGTCCAAATGTAGGACATGACATAACGAACATGACCTAGCTCAGGGAAATAAGAAAATGGAAAACGGAAACCCAATGCTCCTTGCTGTCCTGCGAGCTGAACATGCGAGCCGCACACCGAATGCTTGTACATTTGGTATATCAGGTGTCCAAGTGACTCGTATAATGCCCATTAGCCGAGGTGATAACCATCTGGTGATGGCCGGAAATGAACCCTGCCCAGGTGGCTAGAATATCTGGGAGTATAGCTTTCGTTTGTATTTGTACATCCGTGGTCCGTAGACAGTCACTCACAACGCTACGTGACCCCAGAAGAGGAAGCGTACATTAGTAATTAGACTAATCATCCCGTGGATCTTGACACGATGGTTCGAGGCGGCCAATTCAAACGGTCAAAATAAATTACAGGACAACGCGGCCCAACCCCTTCCGAGACGCCCCAGAGAGTTGCAGACTAGGGCTGCGTGGGCAACGGTAACAGGCTACACGCACAACTATTGTATGCCCAACCTCCTCAATTATTAGGCGCCGTGCATCCACAGCGGTCAGATGAGAGATTTACAATGCAGAGCGTTGCATATCATTACCGGTCAATAAAGTGCTTTTTCGAGAGATATGGACGAGAAAGGAATAATAGAGAATATCTGTAGTTGAGAGTCATGAGGGACTAGTTCATGAAGACTAACCAAATAGTGAAATAGTAAAATAGTAAAATAGTAAATATGGAATGGGAAAATCGTAAATAGAGAATATACACAGAAGGTTAAGGTACCCGTTTCCACTAAGTTGGTCCCATTGGTTGACGCGGGATGAACCCGTTATTGGGATTTCCGTATATTTCCGTATATTTGGTATCCGGTGGTATCCTCTGGTATCCTCTGGTATTCTCTAGCGTTAATTCTGTGCTCATTCTGTATTATTCTATGTTTTTTGGGGGGATTTTCATTTTCCTCTTTATTTTCATGCACGATCGGAATTACATACAGATATTACAGATAGTACCCATAGTACAAAGTACACAAAGTGAACTTATTACACATAATACTGATTCAAGTTATTACTTGATTCCAAAATGTTATACCCTCAAAATCCCCCCCTCTTCTCTAAGATGTTGGTATTCCTTTGAGTCTTTGTTCTTTTCTACACTCTGAATATCTCGAATCACAAATACACCAGTGACCTCATTTCCAGTATTTCGCCACGGTGGGCTGATCTGCAACGACCTAGAGTCGTTAATTTACCGTCTCCACGGCCCCGTCTACAGGAGCTCGAGCTGTCAGCGCGTCAGGGGCTCACCCTCAGTCTCCGATCCCTCCACTACGGGTCTTCTCCTATTCTGGTGCTTTTTCTTTTTATTGTCCTTGATTCATACATGACCCCCGTCACTCCCCCTCCAACTACCTCGTCACTCCTTACTTCTCATCAATGGGAAAATCTAGCCTTTGCTCGGACATGAACACTTGCTACAATTGATTTCCCTCACACTCACTTTTGGGGTTTCCCTTGCAAATACACATCCCACCCTTTTTACATAATAAAGTGAGACTTGGATATCGATCCTGGGAATGTCGGAAAGCTGACTGCGAATTCCAGACCCCTCATTCCTCTCCCGATCTGCTGGCAGACCTGAAGAGAATATCACTATGACTGTCACATACGACACTCCCACGCGGGGGTCACATACCTCCATGGCCACCCTCGAAGATCGCTTCGAGGTGATTAAGGAAATTGGCGATGGAAGCTTCGGTAGTGTTGCCGTTGCACGGGTACGGACAGCCGGCGCTCACGTCGCCCGGAGAGGCACTATGGTATGGATCAAGCAAGATCGGCGGTGTACGCGCTTCCCCACTGACTATCCTAGGTTGCGATCAAAACCATGAAGAAGACCTTCGAGTCGTTAGGTCCATGTTTGGATCTCCGAGAGGTTATCTTCCTCCGCACATTACCCATTCACCCGCACCTCGTTCCTGCTCTCGACATCTTCCTCGACCCTCTATCCCGCAAGCTGCACATTTGTATGGAATACATGGATGGCAACTTGTACCAGTTGATGAAGGCTCGCGACCACAAGTACTTCGATGGCAAGCACGTCAAGAGTATTCTGTACCAGATCTTGTCCGGTCTAGACCACATCCATGCCCACCACTTCTTCCACCGCGATATCAAGCCCGAGAACATCTTGGTGTCAACCTCCGCCCCTAACGACTCCGCCTTCAGCCGCTACTCTAACCTCGTCACTCCCCCTCTACTCCTCCTGTCTACACCGTGAAGATTGCCGACTTCGGTCTTGCACGGGAAACCCACTCAAAACAACCATACACAACCTATGTCTCAACGCGCTGGTACCGTGCACCTGAAGTGCTTCTACGCGCTGGTGAATACTCGGCCCCAGTAGATATGTGGGCAATGGGCGCCATGGCCGTGGAGATTGCCACGCTGAAGCCCCTGTTCCCCGGAGGCAACGAGGTGGATCAGGTTTGGCGCGTGTGTGAGATTATGGGAAGCCCCGGAAACTGGTACAGCAAAGCGGGCGCGAAGATCGGTGGTGGTGAATGGCGTGAAGGATCGCGTCTCGCCCATAAGCTTGGTTTCACCTTCCCCAAGATGGCACCGCACGCCATGGAGTCCGTCCTTCAACCCCCTATGTGGCCCGCGGCATTCGCTGAGTTCGTCACATGGTGTCTCATGTGGGACCCGAAGAACCGCCCGACATCTACCCAGGCTTTGAACCACGAGTACTTTGCCGATGCCGTCGATCCTGTGCGACCCAAGTCATCAACTTCATCAAGACTGCTCGGTCGCAAGCAGTCCGAGAAGAGCTTCAAGTCCCCGACGCTTACCCCTGGCGACTCTCCTACTCTGTCTTCTAAGCCCTCTTGGTTCCGCAGGTCGTTGATCGCCCGGTCGGACAGCCCTGCCCCTACTATCGAGGATACCACTCCCAGACAATCTGCTGTCACCAACATCACTGTCCCTGAGATCCAACCCGTCAAGCCCCGGCCCGCTAATACCAAACGGGCTACCTGGGCCAGCGGTGCTCCCATGCCAATCCTTCCTTCCATTCGTCCTGTGTCTCCTCTATCAAACTCAGTCACCGCTCAGGCCAATGCCACGGTGGCTCACAGCGAATCGTCCAAATCATCGGATACTTCGGCAAGCACCAAAATCGGGCGCCAGCTTTCTGTCAACTCCAATGGTAATCACTATTCCGACTCAAACCGCCAAGAGGCCGAGAGGATGCTCAATGGTTCCGGGAGCAACACTCCCACCACCAAAGAAAGCTTCTTCTCGCATCTTCGCAAGCGCGCCCGCAGATTGTCCGGTCGCAACCAAAATGCACAGCCTGATGACGTTGAGGCCAACGCTGGCTGTATCCCTTGGTCAAACCGTTCGTCGATTGCTCTTGATGGACCGACCAGTGAGCCCAAGCAGAATGGTGATCTGAACGAACTTGACCGGGCGCTTCAGAGTGTCAAATACTCTTTGGACTCCTCTACGCTGAGCAATGTCCCAGTGCACCTGAGCAATGGAGCTGACGTCCACAAGCGCCAGTCAATGCCTCAGGCGACTGCCAACACATCTGCACCAATCTCCAGCCGAACTCGTCGCGCCAAGCAGATGTCCGGTCACCCCGTTCACCGATACGAGACCCCTGAGGAAGAGGATGAGCTCTTGGATGAGGTTCTGCACTCCGCCAGCAAGGCTGCCAGACGCCTGGCTCAGACCCAGTCCATGGCGGTCGACCCATCAAGTCGCACTTCGCGCCCTCTGCCTAACCCCTATCCTACACCATCACCAACTGCCAAGGAGAACGCGACATTTGGCCAGCAGTCGACGCCTAGCAAGCTGAGCATCCACAAGATGGATCCCGCTACTGCTAACCGTCACTGGCCAACACCCCCTTACGAGGAAGCTGAGTTCCACAACAAGAAGGCGGATTATTTCGCCCGTGGATCCAACTTCATCTAGTTCTCCAACCTTGACCCACACCACACCATTTTCTTTATCTTCTCAATGAGAAGAACAAAATTTTGGCAAAATTGCACAGAGACCGAGCCACCGAGCTCGAGGCGCATGGATTCGGGCATTTCACCATTTCGGAGGGTGTTTATTTCTTTGTTTTTCTTTCACTGGGCATTGGGTTTCGCCCTCGTTCTTCCTTTTCCTCCCACTTCATACCCCTACAGGCCGTTTATATAGATGGATGCGGGCCTTGTTACCATTTTTTTCATTTCCTTTCGGAGTCCTTTCCTTTACACCCGGTACATCTTGTTTTAGGGGCGTGTTTTCTTTCATTGGCATTTGATACCACATGTGCGAGTCACATATACCGCATTTCCCTCGGCCTTACTGGTCCCTACCCTCTCTCTCTCTCTCTCTCTCTATCTTCACTGATATTTTGCACATTATTTCTCGATGAAATGGGCTTTTTTCTTTTGTTCATACTTATCCCCCCACTGTACATTGTGTGGCTATTGCCTTTCCCATCTTTATTCTTGTCAATCTTTCACTCATTTTCCGGCATTTACAGTTTCCTGCCTTCATTTTGTATCATTCTCGGCATGCTGGCGGGGATCCAGCTCGCTTTACACTCTTGTAATATACTACTATCCTTGGCTAATGCCATGTCTATACAGCCTACTACATATCGCATATTTGAGACTTCATTCCATTTGGTTTTTGTAAATTCCCAATTCACATGATTCTACCTAGATCCGTAGATAACACATTGATTGAAATGGCAAGCTAGCATATATGGATCGTCTGTGAGCACTTGTCAATAGTTGGTTGCTGCCCAGGTGAGAAGACTGAGCCGGAGGTACTGATACCTACCACGGAACAACAATGATCCGCTTCATCAAGATTTCCTGATTGAGAATGCTCTGTTAAACTACAACTTTTTTGCCGCCTTAATTGCTCACCAGTACAACTTCGCCAGCTGGATTATACGTGGCTAAAGCTTCGACCACGGGACCCCAGACCTCTGAACCTACAGGGAGCTCTTGATCACGCACGAGTACAACATTTCGGACCGATCGCTGTTGGGTCCGTCAAAAGCTCCGAGATAATTCTCGCGCAGCCAGTCAACTGAGCTCTACACGCACATTACTAGCAACAGCGACGCAGCTCGCTTGCACCTCCCAAAATGTCCAACCAAAGACAAGCCTCATCCGCCTCCCAAGTCCCCCACCTCTCCCCCGCGGAACTTTCCTACCTCTACACTTCACTCAGCCTCCCTCAGAACCCAATCCGACCCGATGGTCGCTCCCCAACACAATTCCGACCTCTATCAGCCGAGACCACCGTTCTGCCGGGCGCAAATGGTAGCGCGCGCATTGGGTTCGCAGACGGCACTCAGGCAATCGTCGGTGTCAAAGCCGAGGTTGAGAAGACAGTCCTCGCAGCCGATACCCTCGACTCACGGAGTTTGGCGCAGCATGGTGACGCGCTGAACCGCGAGGGCGAGGAAGGCTCTGCTGCTGTCTCCGGGCAAGGCGAGTGGGTTCAGATGTCCATTGAGATTCCCGGGTATCGAGATGACGATGCGCTTCCTATCTTCTTGGGTGAGATGATGCGCGAGAGTCTGGTTGGATCGGTTGAAAATAAGGATGAAATGGCTGGAGGGTTGAAGGCAAGGCTTGTTATTAACAAGCGCTGGCATTGGAGATTGTATATTGATGTAGGTTCTTTTCTTGCTTTCTGGTTTTCTTGCGACTTCAGCTACTGACATTCAACAGGTCCTCCTTCTCTCTCAACCCCTCTCCTACCCTCTGCCCCTCCTCTCTCTTACAACCCATCTCGCTCTCCTCAGCACCAAGCTTCCGAAACTGAAGTCGACGGGCGAAGAAGACCCGTTCTTCGACGACGACTGGGCTGCCGCGGAATATCTGTACCCGCGCTCAAAACCTTCGTCTGGTCTTTCCCATCCTGTCCGGCCGCCTGTGACACTTCTTGTTGTCTCAGTGGGCGAGAATATTATCTTCGATCCCAACCGCGAGGAGATCTCAGTCGCAGACGCTGTTCTGGCAATCTCTATCAACCGCAGTCATGACTCTGATTCTCTGAAGCTGCTTTCTATTCGCTCTATTGATCCGCCCTCTCGTCTAACGCAGCCTGGTATTCCGGACACTGAGAATGTGAACATGTCTGGTGCCATGTCGGGTGAGAATCCCAGCCAGGAGGAAGTCAGTGGCGTCTGGAGACCTCGTCGGGGTGGAGTCAAGCGCTCGGTCATCGCGCGCATGATCAAGACGGTTCTTCGAAAGGGAGGCGTTGGTGAGGAGGTTCTTGAAGGCCTTGAGGGCGTGGAAGTACATTGATTTTGAGCCGTATGATAATAAAATGTTGGTTCAATATTATGAGTGCTATGAATGTAGTCCAAAAAAGCGTCATTTCTTCATGTTCGATCTTGCACAGAAGAGTAGAAATGTTCTCTATCGTAGTTCAATAATTTCGCTTTAATATACAGGATAAGACTGGTAATATACAACAATATCCAGTCCATGCAACAATGTATGACCCAAGAGCTTGGCCCATCGAAGTACTTATGCGCAATTTAAGATGGAATCCCTCCAGAGAATTTTTCCGTCATATCACCAAATGCCAAACCACTTCTTGACGGGCTTCTCATTACCCTCAAAGTCGACATACACCCCACTCTGCGGTGTTGCGACCGCGGGCTCTGCAACGGGCGACTGAGAATCAACCTCGCCATCAGCGGTTTTCTCAGGCTCCTCCAAGCCATGCGCAATACGGTACTGCTTTCTCTTTTCGGCATCCTCAACGCGGCGGTGACGCTGCTCGCGCACGCGCATAGAGTTGTGCTGCACATGCATGCGCCACACACTGAAAGCCTGAGAAATGGTGCCGAATGGCGAAGTGAGAAGGCCAGACCACGGTGGGAGAAGGTGTGCAAAGGGAGAAGTCGCTTTGAAGTTTGTTGTGAATGTGAAGGTTGCGCAGGCCATGAGAACACTCTATGTATACCGATTAGCTGGTGCTTCCGAGAATAACAACGCGGAGAGTAGCATACCATTGAAATCCAGATATGGATCCATTTGCTCGTCAGGAATCGGTGCATGACCGTGCCCTCCGGTGGGAACATGCCGGGGTACTGCGTTTTACTCTGCTCGACACGCTCTTTCTCGGTTGTTCGCGGACCATATTCGAACGGTTGTCCCGGTGGTGCGCTCTTAGGCGAGGGTGTCACAAGACGCTGAGGGTGAGATGGAGGACGGAATCGGTCGGGCTTTTCGAGTACTCGGGGCTTTGGTGTTGTGTTTTTGGCCTTCTTCAATGCGGCCGTTGTTGAAGTGAAGGTGCGGGCATTTTGCCGTTGCAGTGTGCGCAGCATGAGAGCTGTCGGGGGTCCTCGTGGGAGCAAGAAGCCTGGGATCGGAGTGGGCATTGTGCTTGCTTGGAGGGGTCTGTTCCTGTTGATCTCGGTGGAACCATACATGCAATTTTTTGGAGAAGGCTTGATATCACGTGATATTGTCTTAGTCACATGATTCCAGGAAAACGGAAGCCCGACCATCAAGCACTCTGTTGGGAAGGAGCCATTTAAGCAGTTGGAACGGCAGGGGCAAAATGATAACGTGGCTTGCCTCTACCCGTGGACATGCTACATACAAATTGGTCTCTGGCTCTGATACAAACCCTACCTGATACGAACGTGGATCCCATTGGTGCTCTATATACGGAGTACCTCGGCAACAGGCTAAATTGACGAGAAAGCATTGAACAAGACCGTTTCTGCCTCAGGATCCACAGATCGGTGTCATGGGTGGACCGTTTCGGGCGAATAACAATCTAGCCATTTCGCAGCCACGGTGGACCGGAGGTGTTAAAAGTGCTCCAGTCCTCTCCAAAGGGGGGTGAAAGGGGTTGGGGTTCGAGAAGGGGGTAAGACCACAAGACCACATAGCTCAGATTCGGCATTTGGTACCTGGCACTCCGTATACCATGTAGACCAGGATCCCGAGCTCAAACCGGCTAAGTTTGGGTATAGCTAAAATAGCTGAAATAGAGGCTATGATGAGGGATGAGATCATGAGGCGAATATTCCCACACACATACACATTATCACCACATTATAAACAGATCCGAATAAACCAGAGCAGATAAACCAGAATGTGATGTCCGTGGTATCCGGAAAGTTGAAAGTGTTGACCACACCGAAGTTCCCGGTTACGTCCGTCTCAAGTGAATCATCTGACCGCTGATTGGTGGACGGGCGGATTACGAGAGGTGTCGGGGCCAAGTACAAATAACCAGATTTTCTTCTCTCCCTTCCCAGATTTTTTGTTCTGTACAGTGTCTTAATACTTCTTCTATTAATACTTCACAACACTTCACAATGCCTCCCAAGAAGCAAGAATCTTTCGCCCCTGGTAAGCTATCCTCTTCGCTCCTTCACTTTCATCTTCGCGACGGCAATTTGGATCCGGGAGGCGCAAAGCAGAGGCGAGGAACAACAACAGCGACGGGCTAGTGAGATTTCAAGAGGTGTCCTCATCTCGACATCCACTGCTACTCAGCCTCTGCTTCGCTCAATGCCTTCAAGTCGGCGCCTCTCAATTGCGACCACCGTTGCCTCTACCACGTCGCCTCTTGCACAAACCTTCTGGTGTCCACTTTTCAACAACATGGATGATCTGCTTCGTGATGCGCATGCGCAATACGGATTTTGAAGGGCTGCTATGACATTCGACAACTCGCTGACCACTTTTTCTTTCTTAGGTGACGCCGCCAAGGGTGCCAAGCTCTTCCAGGTTAGTTTCATCCATCACCTTTTTCCTTCATTGAAACCAAATCTAACAATCTGTCCCTAGACCCGTTGCGCTCAGTGCCACACCGTCGAGGCTGGTGGTGCCCACAAGGTCGGCCCCAACCTGAACGGTCTTTTCGGTCGCAAGACCGGTTCCGCTGAGGGCTACGCCTACACCGACGCCAACAAGCAGGCCGGTGTTGAGTGGAACAACGACACTCTCGTACGTATCCAATCGCATACTCCGACTTTCTGGCGCCTTGCTAATTACAATGTGTCTACAGTTCTCCTACCTCGAGAACCCCAAGAAGTTCATCCCCGGTACCAAGATGGCCTTCGGTGGTCTCAAGAAGACCAAGGAGCGCAACGACCTCATCACGTTCGTCACCCCGAAATACCATACCCCTTTCCACAACCTTTACTGACCCTTCTCTTCTAGTCACCTCCAGGAGGTTTGCAAATAAACGACCTGATGTCTTTTTAATTCCCCTTTCTTTTCTGTTCACCCTAGAAGCCTGGGCTTGGTTTTGGCGTGGGCTGATCACCGGGTATCCAGGCCGGGCATGTACTTTTAGTATTACAATTTCTCCATGACCCACAATAGATTCGAATCTCCTCTTTCGATTACTTCTCTTGCATCTGTATTTTCTTATCTACTTTATTCGACCTGTAAGAATGGACACTACGAAATATTAGAAAGTGAACAAAAACAGTTGCAGACTGGCCCCGGATAAGTTGTCAAGCTCTGTAACACGTATTCTATACGCGTTTCATTGTATCAAACTACTCCGAGGCAGTTTGCTATGATATTGCGAACACTGAATACTACTAATTTGTTCATAAAGTTTGATCTTCCTGCTTCTTCGATTGATTTGATTTGTTTTCAAATTCAAACATTCATGTTAGTGGTTCTAGCAAAAGTACAGGGCTGATATGACAGCTGCAGGCTGCACGACCGAGCGAAGTACGGAGTACTAGCCAACCTCGCTGGACATTCACGACTGTTCACGGTCTAACCAAGACCTTTAATTCAGATACTAGTATATCTTGTAATACCTCAAGGACACATATGGTGTAACTATTCATAATCGATACTATAAATAGTTTGATTTAGAATTGTCTTCTGAGTTCAAATGAACTATATAGTTGGCCATGTCAAATGTATTCCATTTAGACGTAGATAATGTCTAAGACTATCTCTATATTTACTAAATACCTACTTAGCTCCACCATAAATGCCTAGATAGACATTGAATACTTCATATAGATTCAAGGGTAATGAGGGGAATATGGTCACGTGTTGCTAGGAGATCTTGGTTTCCGCATATCCACTTTCATAGCTCCTATACTCCCATACTCCCGTCCTCTTTTTCTTCTCTTTATACACTTGTCCATAAGGTGACAATGAGAGCCACTAGCCATAGTGGCCCTAAAAGCAACAGCGATACCTTCTTGGCCTTGAATAGAACCAGGTCATGAACCCTTTCGTGTAGCGACAAAACACCAAAACCAAAGGCCAGCCGTTGCGAAGAGTTGCAGTTCGCAGATCACGATTCTTAACCCAAATAATGCGTTTACGCTATTGTCTTACATTCTCCGGATTCACCAGGCGTTTGTCGTTATGATTGGCTCGTGACGCTGCATGATGTATCAATTGGGCAAACATGGGCGGTCAGGCACGGAGGAGATGGGGTACTTGCACGGTACTTTAGCGCAGGCCCTGGGCCCCACCTAAACCAAAGGTATCTGCATAGTACCTCGTCTGTATCTGAGCTGTACAGTACCCTGTTGGCCTCGAGTCTCAGCACATGACCTGACTCGCATAGGCTGATTGGTCCAGCCACCTGGACTTGATACAAGTGAGGGGATGCATGTTCTCTCTTCCTCTCATTCTTGATTTCTTCATTGCTCAACGAGGCTTGTTTGGACCGCAACTATTAATATCGAGCGCTGCGCACCCATCACATCTTGTCCGACATTTTGAATGCGCTTATTGCAGAGACCCCTTGTTTCGTCATCTGGAAGCCAAGACCTGCCCTGTCGCATCAGATCGCAAATCTTATCGCACCCTTGGAGCAGATCCGATAGTGTCGCCTTCATCTCAAACGGATAGCGCATGAGACTCTGTCCACGCGCATATACTAACTCTAGTCAACAAAGGTTGGACCTTGACCGCCATTCTCAGGCTTTGATTTGCGCTCCAGCGCGCCATCTACAGTGCCTCTCCTTTTGGGGTGCGACTATCGCCCCACGCCGTCTGGAATGCTGGATGAGCTAGACAACGTCTTCGACGACCATCCGTCCTTGGACGCGTCGCTCGAGGATTTCGAAAGCAATACAAACCCTCACAGATCCCCCATGTTCGGACTGCCATCCCAGCACTCTGGGTTCCGATCTGAAGAGTCGGATGGAGAAGATGAAATCGAGGAACCTGTTCAGGATGCTTGGTCGCCTCCCGGCTTCCAGCATGAATACGTCAAAGACGCTGCCGGATTTCAACGTGAGTACAATAGGGGCCCAAACTGGTACCGTCACCAGCCCTATGAGCGCAAAGGTGATATCCACCTCAAGCCCACAGTCGGGCTGAGTGTCTCCCCGTCGCAGTCGCGTGAGCCCAGTCCACAGTATGAGGACGCGCTTGAAGACCCAGTGAAGAGAGGTGATCGTGCGACGCCGGGCGACATCTCTGTAGCGGCAAATGTGCCTCTGCCGGCGGGTGCAGATACTCCCCTCCATGGGCGATCTCCAAGTCCACCCCCGGCCCCGAGTACGGATCGCACCGCCCGCCCGAGTCCAGAGGACGACGGCTTCGGCGCCGAGAACTTGAGTAATTGTAGGCCCTGTCTGATCTAGATTCAGTTGCAGGTGCGCGATATACTAACGTCGTCGCGAATAAGATATTCGCTTTGCAGTGCGTGCAGAAGTCCAGCACCGAGAACCGATTGCTGCTATTTTTGGATATTTGCGCTCCAAGTTCGAGCGCATGACCAGCTCAAAATCTAACACTACTTTATCGGTGATTGTTCTTCTAATCACAGGCGTATTCATGCGCGCCCTGGTCCTTCCAGGCCTCCCCCAATCCATCCCGGATCTGGTCAAGCTCTCAGGGTTTGCGCGCTCCTTCGAGCCGCTCATCTACTACTCAGAGAATGGCGTGCAGCAAATCGGCACGCTTCAAGAGACAGGCGTCGCAGTGTGGGACTTGAGTGAATCCGTCCGCGGCACAAATATGACCAGCGCCCCGATCATCGTTCATCAACTCGACGAGCTCTCCGAGTCCCTCAAATCCCTCTCTCTAGAACTAACACGCTTCTTCGCAAACGTCGATTCAGATATCGACTCCATCCTCATAGTAATGGACTGGGCGAAACGTGAACTAGAGACCCTATCTGCCCAACCCCCTTCCTCCCTCCCAACAATCGTTTTCGACAACATGCACAACATGCTATCACGCCTTGGTGCCCTGGAGGGCTCCGTCTCAGATGGCGTCCCGACCTCAACAACACCCCTCGGCCACCTTGTGATGGCAGTCTTCGGGCCAACGTCCGCACAGCGCACTCGCACAACTCTCACGCGCACCTTCACCGAGTTCCTGTCTGTGCTGGAAGAATCAATCAACAGCGAGCTCAGCCACTCCACTGCGCTCTTCGCTTTGTTCGAATCAATAGATCGCCAATTCCTGAACCTGCAACGCACGGTCGTCCGTGAATCAGACGCCCAAGAACGCGCAGAAGGCGAAATGCTCTCTTCACTCTGGACGCGCGTTCTCGGTCCAGACGCCGTCGCAGTCCGCAAATACGAGAAGAACAAGAAATTACTCGCGAACGTGCGCTCCCGCACAGTCGCCAACAAACATCTTCTCGTTGATCACCGCGGTCGACTCCTTACTCTCAAAGTGAACCTCGAGACGCTGCGGAGGAAATTGGTTTCTCCGCTTGTGCGCCGTAATGACTCGGTCAGTTTCGTCGGAACTGTTGATGGAAACGGCAATGGGAACTCCGGGCCCGGGCGAATGCTGGGCCCCGTTGAGGCCGTTATCGACGGTCAGATACGTGGCTTGGAGGGGACGTATGATTACCTGCGCTCGGTGAGGGAGCGACAGAAAGCGAAGCTCATGGAGATGGTCTACGGGGCGGGCAAGAAACCCAGTCAGGCGATGATCGATGGGTTGGACAGTGACGAGTGAGGATGGTCTGCATAGCATATCTGTTTCTCTCTGTGGCGTTTCTGGGCATATGTCACAGGGCCGTGGCTGTGTGGCTCTTTGATCTTGTCTTTTTGTCGGCGAACTGGAGGAAAAGGGATAGAAATGTGGCGCTAGCTGGTTTTTTTCTCGAGTTAATGGATCTTTTCTTGTTTGTGGGTTTGTTCTTGTATAAATTACCTCTTTGTCTACCCATGCACAGGTTGGTTTCGTAGTTTGTGGAGTGAATGATACTTAGTCGAATAATCCAGTTTCATGCAATTCACATCGGAATCCAAGATCGCGAGGTGGGATCAGAGGGTTTATATCCTTCTGATAGCCTCATCTATCCTGACTCTTGATGAGCAGTCAAACCATGGAATTCATCATTCGCAAAAAATGCAGTATGTGAAGATCGCAGCAAGCTGCGGATGGACTTTAGGCTGAACGGAGCGTTCCGCATACACTCGGATCGCTCCGAGCCCACCTGGGGGCAGTCCGAAAGAGCTAACATCACTTCACTTGCTCGACTCATGCCTTCTTCAACCATCTCACAATGCTTAGAAAGATGCAAGCCCCCATGCAAGGCCTCAAGGGCGTAAGATGGAGCCACACCAAACCGACTGTTGCAGTGCTGTACCAAGCAATTGAGCCTCCAGTCATCAACGGAGTCCGCAAGCCGCGCAAACCAGGCGGTGGGTAAATTTTCCTCGTTCTTATGACTTTGCTAAGTATTTGTGAAGGTTATCAAGACTCAGGCGCAGATATTGCATATGCGTTGCGTGCCAAGGGGATCGAGGTTATAACGCCACGATCCTCGCCTCCTGTCGATCATGAGGGCTGGTGCTTCCCTGATTCCGAAGAGGGAATTTTGTCTGCGGTAACCAAGGGGGCTACCCATCTATGGGCAAACACAATTGTTTTTTCTTCTCATCCTCTGCAGACTGCTTCGTCTCTGGACTCCTATACCCCAACATTGCGGGTAGTGGGTCAACCTCCGGGTCTGGTTGAGAAGTTCGATGATAAGATGTATCTGAACAACCAACTACGTGCTCTTGGGGGCTTTACTTTGCCGAAAGCATGGGAAGCAACAGCGGGAGACGATCTTGACGCATTGGTTAAGTCAATCCCCAATTATCCAATCGTCGGAAAACCGGTTCGAGGACGTGGCAGTCACGGCGTCAAAGTGTGCAACGGTGCAACTGAGCTGAAAGAGCATATAGAGAGTCTCCTTGATGAATCTCCCGTTGTATTGCTGGAAGAGTTTCTAGCCGGGGAAGAAGCCACCATAACTGTGATGCCTCCGACTCCCGACAGAGCTCAATATTGGAGCATGCCACCCGTGACAAGATTCAATCATCAAGGAGGTGTTGCACCGTATAACGGCACAGTCGCCGTAACTGCCAATTCACGCGTTGTGTCCGAGGGCGAAATGCACGATGCAACGTATGGCTCGGTGATGCGTCAATGTGAAGGTGTGGCCAGTCTCATTAGGGCTACGGCTCCTATTCGCATTGACGTCCGACGATTCCGGCCGAACTCCGAGTTTGCTATTTTTGATATCAATATGAAACCAGTAAGTGAGATGATGTCTTTGGTTGATTTTGCTAACACCGGGTCACAGAACATGACTGGTCCCGGTCGACCTGGTCGTGAGGACCAGGCGAGCTTGACTGCTTTGGCAGCAGCGGGATGTGGATGGGATTACCAGTCGCATTTAGAGCATATTTTGTACGGAGCCTCGACTTTGCAGACTTTCCGGGAGTATCAAAGCCCCTTGTAGAAAATGGCAGAGGTAGAAACATCCTCCTGGATCAGATCATCATTAGAAGCACCGCATTCCTGATATCAGCAGCAGAATTATCATGTTAACCAACACTTATGGACAATCATATCATAGTCCGACCAATACTCTGTTCCTCCGTCTTTGCCATCTCAATAGAATTATCCCCATGTCCCATCTTCCAAAATCGGGCCAGTTCCTCTCAACAACCTCAATTGGAGTATGCTGGTGACACTGCCAAAGCATAAAATCGCTCAATCTATAGACACCGGAGGTACGTATCATCAAGTCCACGGGAACTTCCATGAACATGTTGTCAGTCAGCGAGCTCTCCGTGATCTTCGCAGAAGATCCACAACCCGATACGGTCTCCCTGATTGCAGAAGCGATCTCATCTCGAGCAGTATAGGCAATGCAAATATTCAATATTCTCCCCTTGTTATCCTTCGTTGCATCCATGGTCCTAGCGATGGCGTTCAGAACGTACTCATCAAGCATCTCAAGTCTTCCAACAACTCGAATTTGAACATCGTGTTTCTCGACGAAGGTATTTGGTCCGTGAATTTGTAGGAGGGAACTCTCCAACAGTCTCATCAGAGTATCGACTTGCTCCTTTGGTCTTTTGAAATTCTCGAGGCTGAATGCGTAGAGGGATATTACTTTGATGCCAAGGGTGAAGCACTCGTTTAAGTTCTATGTAGGCGCCAAGGTTAGTCCTCATGTTTTAAACCCGAGATTTGACGAAGCTGACCTGCTTTAATGTGCTAGCACCGGCCGAATGGCCCTCGGCTACCGTAACTTGGTTCTCTTTTGCATAACGGCGGTTTCCATCCATGATAAATGCCACATGGTTTGGAATAGGGCCTTGCTGGAAGGTATCCAATATAAAGTCGTTTATATACAATAGCACAGAAGAAAGAAGGCGATATAGTATATGGGCAACCGTCATTAAATCAGCCATTATAAAGGCAGAGAGACTGGACTTCATGCTGGGATTCCAGGATTTTCAATTCACACCAGGCACATATTTATTTTGGGTCTTTCCATATAGCTTTCGGGCAAAAGTGATTTTGACTATTCCTGCAAGCCCAGGGAAGTTGATAGGTTTACATGCTGTATATGCATTAGCATTGTTTGTCGTACGCAGGCCTGGTCACAGCACATGCACTATCAAGGTCATGCCATTTCGAAGCTATCCGAGGGCTTTGTGTACACCAAAATTCCGGAAACAATCCAAGTTTAGTCGCAATGAACTACTCGGGTGCATACATGCATTTGCGGACGATGGTAGCACACCTAAGGTGTAGACGGCGGAGCTCACAGCAACGGGGGAGCTAGGCCTGTTGAGAATAAGAACCCTCAGCTTCTCTCAATTGGGTGCATGTGTATGACAGAGAATTTGATCGTTAGCAGTCGATTTATTTACTGTGCGAGTCTCTTGGCCCATTAGCCAACTTTCTCGTAAAGCAATACTTCCGTGAGAACCTCAAAATGCCTTCCAAGGTTCCGTTGAATCAAATTGGATGCTAAGAATTCTTCTTCTGGATCAATTACAACTGGTAAAATCACCAAAATATATGCCATTGTCTCCGGTTACTCTATCACGGCCCGAAATTTAAGAAAAGGCCCAGACCTTTGGATTGTTGCGATATCTCAAGATCATGCTGCGGAATTCCAGGAGTATCCGAGAAGACCCCTGTCAGCTGGGAAATTTTGATAACACCACATATCGCCTTGGTCGGCACGAGACATATCCATGGATGTGTGACACAAGCATTTTTAAGTGGTTATTGTCATGGAACTAGTCATGTCATGCACAAGGACCGGGTGCAGATAATGAAAACCCAGAGGAAATCCAAAGCTTCCAGGGAAGTCTTCCTATGATCGCTCTTCACCTTTGTCTCTTGTTCACACGATCAACTAGATGCCGGAAATGCAGAAAGCTAAGGACATGTTGCTACCTTCACTCTAAATTCAAGGACATTGCACATCTATCTTTGATGGGTAAGCCGACATCAGCCTCATTCTTCATAACTGCTTCAAGAGAAGCTGTCAACCCAGATGTATCCAGGGTTCTGAATCCCAGAGACCGTTAGAAGAGTTCATTCCATGGCACATTGCGAAAGGTTGTGAGAGTGATAGACGAGCAATCAGAAGCAATAGCCCATTGTTTTGCCGTCGATATCAAGCGTCGTCCAATTCCCTTGCCTTGATGGCTTGATGCAACAGAGACTTCGTGTATGTGAAAAATTCTCTCCGCCAAGCTCCCATTGAGAAATGCGATTGGAAGATTCGCAGCATCGACTGCAACCCATTCAGCACCGCGTTTGATGTAGCTCAAATGTTCTTCCACGGATTGTGTGTCTCTAGTAGCAAGCCATTCATAGCCAAGAAGCTGCAAGAAAGTCTGGGCTGCTGAGCGCTCCACTGCTGGGAGGAGTGGGGCATCTGTTGCCTCTGCTTCTCTGATCACGATGTGCGCCATGTAGAAAGTATGGCTTGCGACAGTGCTGAAGGTTGATTGAGGTGAGTGGGATTCTGCTGCTCTGACAAGGAGTAGCCCGTGGACATCGAAAGAGACCTCCAGGGCTCTTGGAAGAAAGTATTATTCAAGAATACGACCTCGGGAGCCCCGCTAAACCCCCACTGTCCATATATACTTCTTCAAACCACTGCCTTTCCCGACCTGTGCTCACTTGTAAATCTCAACAGAAATTAATTGAATTGCTTGTTCATGAAACTGACTACGTCGTGGAAGACCAAATTTGCTTTCGAGGAACATCAAAGTTGTACTCGGACTCGAGATATCGAGTAGTAAAGGTAACTCATTTCCTCATCATGATCCAACATAGATCGAGAATTTGCATTTGGTATTAGTGCAAAATGCCTGTCCAAGTGCTGGGGTCACAAAGCAATGGCTTTGTGTATCAGGTAGCCAATCAATTCACAAGACACGTATCTAGGCAGGACCTCGGGAGACCTCGGCTTCACAATAGACACGCCTCGCACACCCATCTCTCGAAGGGGAATATTCATGAAAGGAAAGAGAATGCACAAAGAAAACGAATCATTGATGGCATACAAAGCCTATGTGTTTCGGGTTTAGCTTTCCGTTCATCCGCCCCGAGTCAACCATGGGAGTAAGTGGGGCGACAATAGGAATGTGAAAGATGCTTTGATGAAGACAATGCAGTCAATGGATTGTCCTTGAACAATGGTCTTGAGCCAAAGGCAGACAAAAGGCTTTATTGTGGACTGCACTGTTTCCGACAACTAGACAGTCAGGACTCCTCTTGATCCACTATCCAAGAGCTAATTTTAGAAGATTCAAAGAGCAGCAGAAGAATCCTGGATATGGATTCAGCAGCATGTTGTATTAACATAAATTGGCCTCTGTCCCATCAGCTGAATCCCATCATTCAACAGTCTCTCCAACTGCCAATTCACAAACACCAACGATCTACTCCTCAGACTACTCATCGGCCGAGCAATCAACCAATCAACCAATCCACTCAACAGTCTCAACAGGAATCTACTTTAGTAAGTACCCCAGTCCCCCCAAGATTTCGGCAAGCATGGATGTCAAGCGATGCTACCGAGTCCTAGAGCAAGCCGACCTCGAGTACGACGGCAAGGAGGAGTACATCACCGTGTACGCCAACCCGAAAGTGATCATCCACTCCCCGATGACTGCACTTTGGGCCCAGTCCAACGAAGGTGAGAAGAAGATTGACATGAAGCATGCCCCCCTCAGAGTGTATCTCAGGGCCCTTGCTGGACATGGACCAGGTCAGGCCGGTACCTATGACGGAGTCACGTACTGTTTCGTCTGTAAGCTCTTCCCTCGCTTCCCCGACGGATATCCAGTACCGGATTCTGCTAGAAAGTCCCCAAGGCCCATAGATGAGTAGAAGAACAACCAGGAGGCTTGGTTGTTAGCCGGGCTGCTTTGAGTTGGCCGGAGAGATGGAGACTTGAGGTCTTCTGGCTGAGATTCTATAGATTTCTTTTGTTTTTTAGGGCATATGCTGCTCTTGGTGCGACGCATTCGAGGTTTTTACTTTCAGATTGTTGGTGCTCACATGAGATTTTTTTATTACATAGACCGGCCCAAGATTGTCTGGATAATTTGAAAGGCCATTTTCACAGATTTGCTTTAGTGCGCGAAAGTAACGTAGGTCATTAATCTAGTCAGACTTCTTAGATTCTCGTGTCAGAATAGGTCTCTATTCCACACAGCACTACTGTAGCATTCGGGCTTTTTGTTGTATTCCCCCTTGAAACTTGACAGGGACGATGACAAGTCTGGTAAGAGGGCACATGAGAGAAAAGCACAAGTCAAATTGCAGGAAGAAACATCTAGGCCGATTTAATGCTACATGGCCTCACGTGGCATTTCACGACGCTCCTCCCGATGGTTACATGATTTATAGTCCGCCAAAAAGACCAAGTTTTATATCCTCCGATTTAGTCATGGAAAGAGGAAGATGTCATTGTCCTTTTTCGTGGTAGATTGAAGACTGCCATGGGAGCAAATTGAATCCTATAAGACATGCTTGTATGGCCTGGGGTATAGAAATGAAACATTTGAGATACGCATTCCTCGGTCTTCAAGCCCGCAAGGAGCAAACGGATTGATCTCTTTGCTGGCGACTCTTGCTCGCGACTCTTGCTCTCTTCTTCCTCTCACTTCTCTTCACTCTCTTTCCTTCATACATCTTCTCTGGTCCATTTTCTCCGTCCATCTTCAAACAAACCCAGTGATTGTTGAATCTCAAGCAAGATGATTTGGAAGTTGCTCCTGAGCTTCGCGGTCCTGTTGAGCTGCATTTGTCCTGTCTTGGGTGCTCCCAAGGCTGAAGTGGAGCTGTCCAACCAGTACACGGACAAATATGTTTTCGCTCACTTCATGGTCAGTCAAGCATCCGATACGTGGTCATTTGCTGTATCGCAAGGCTAACGAGTGTCCTATAAAGGTGGGCATCGTAGGAAACTATGAGCTCGATGATTGGAAAACAGACATGGCGGCGGCACAAGCGATTGGAATCGATGCATTTGCATTGAATTGTGCCAGCATCGATAACTACACGTACAGCCAACTGGACCTTGCCTACACAGCTGCCGCGCAAGTTGGTTTCAAAGTCTTCATCTCTTTTGACTTTGCCTATTGGAACAACGGAGACACCGCAAATATCACTGCGTACATGCAGCTGTACGGTAATCATCCTGCACAGATGCAGTACAGAGGTGCCGCGGTGGTAAGCACATTTGTTGGAGACTACTTCAATTGGGAGCCAGTGAAGCAGGGTACATCTCATCCAATCTATGCGTTACCCAACCTCCAGGATCCGGCGGAGGCTGTGTCTCTCTCTTCCAGGGGCGCGGATGGAGCATTTTCTTGGTTGGCTTGGCCTACGGATGGAGGAAACAGTATCATTCCTGGGCCAATGGACACAGTGTGGGATGACAGGTTCTTCCGTTTCCTCGAGGGAAAAACATACATGGCCTGTAAGAACATATGGATACATTCCAGCTGTTTAAATATCATATACAACACAAGCTAACTTCATAACAGCGGTCTCGCCTTGGTTTTCGACACATTTCAACTCCAAGAACTGGGTGTTTATCTGCGAGAACTTGCCAACACTTCGTTGGGAGCAAATGCTGTCCCTGAAACCGGACTTGGTGGAGATCATCTCATGGAACGGTATGCTTCTCTTATTGGACTTGACTCCTGAAGCATTCTAGTGGTTCAAGGCTCACCAAACCTACACAGATTATGGTGAATCCCACTACATCGGCCCTGCCGAGCCTCACCACAGCGACGACGGCTCCTCCCAGTGGGCAAACAACATGCCCCATGACGCCTGGCGCGAGCTTTACAAGCCCTACATCGCGGCCTACAAATCAGGGGCATCGAAGCCTTCTATCGAAGAGGACAAGGCCGTCTACTGGTATCGCCCTACCCCCAAGGGCGTGGTTTGCACTGGAGATCCTCTCCCACCTCCAAATGGCGTAAGCATGCTGAGTGACAGCATCTTCATCGCCACCATGTTGACAAGCCCGGCTACCTTGACTGTCCAAAGTGGAGGCAATTCTCCAGTCAGCATCGACGTTCCCGCGGGAATAACAACATCAAGTGTCAGCATGGGTGTGGGTGCTCAGCAATTCACAGTCACTCGTGGCGGACAGACCATTTTGAGTGGCCAGGGAGGTTTGTTTGTTCAGAACACTTGCACTCACTACAACTTCAATGTGTACGTGGGATTGATCTCTCGGGGCTACTAGGCTCGATGATACTGTTACGAGATGGATATGCGTGATGACGAGATCTTGGCACAGGTGCCAAAATTGATCGAGTCATCAATCATCCATAGATGCGAAACTGAACTAGATTTGAATGATAGGCCAGAATATTCAAAGCCATATGGGCAAACCCAGGACTGAAGTGGATGGAAAGATCCATGTGTATTTTGATATTTTGTAAATCGTTACTCATTATTTTTCTGGTCAAAAAATCTATTTAAGAACAATGACTTCAAAGCAGCTCCAGGCTCTCTGCTCGATAGGTGAAGCTCTTCGCGGCATCCTCAAATGCCTGCTGAGCTTCGATATAATCAGTCATCGCAGTAGCAATCTCAGGCTGGATTTTGACTTCTTGCGCCGGGTGACCAGGTCGTGTGAAGTAGTACTTTTCTTGATGATACGTCCACTTTCTGAGGTAGGTCTGTAAATCATTCGAGGCAAGGCGGTGCGCTGTGCTGAACAGGTCGGTTTTTCTGTTATTTGAGAGGGATGGCAGCTCAGGGAACATGATATCGTCCATGTTTGCAGCCCTGTCTGTGTCCAAGGTTGTCATTTGGACACATTCCGCCACGGCTTTGATGAAGCTGTTCATCCACTTGATGTGTACCAGCAACTCTTCACCCTTATCAGTTACTTCTTCAATGTAGTCGACTGTTGAAAGGACCGAGGAAACCATCTCAACAAAGGCACTGATCATGGATAATGTTGCTGGGCTTTGCAAGCGATCGCGATGAGACGAGATAGAATTCAATGCTTGACAGGAAGCCTGACACACAGCGTCGATCATATTGATGACAGACAATACACAAGCTGAGTCGAAGGTGTCCATGTTCTTACGCAATGTCTTGAACTCCAGCGTGACAGTCTGAATGATAGGGTGGGCGAGGATCCATGATGTGGGACTTTCAAATGCTGATTCAAGGTACGCTGGGAACACGCACTGCAGCAGAACGGCACGTAGAGTTGGCTTGTTGGGAATTCCCGATTCATAGGTGTCATTCATTGAGGCATGAAGCTGGTCAACCAGGTAGGTTTGTTGCACATCAATGGCGGCGCGCTCGGAAATGCTTTGCATAAACCCAACCAAGATCATGATCTCTTTGCTGAAACCCAGCTTCGGCTCGTATCGTTTCAATTTGGCAATGATATAGCGTGGGTCCTGAACAGGCAAGGGGAATGAAGCTGGGTCAGTGAAAAAGGGATCAATGGGCCTGATCTCGCTGGCATGCTGCTGGAGGAAGCCGATCACGCAATGAACAAAGCCAACGTAGGCACCTTGGGCAGCTTGTGCAGTGCCATCTCCTAGCTCTTGATAATTATGCTTCATGGCGGTCATCATACGCTGTACCACTTCGGAGTAGTCTTGCTTTGTCGTAGAAAAATCCCGACTCGCAGAAAGCTCCTTTTCCTGTAGTGTTTCGCGCATATTGGACAAAAGACTCGAGAGAAGGGAGAGCCGTCGAGAACTGAGTTCCCCAAGGGTGATCGTGTACCGATCAGCGTTGTTGTCTTTCATGAAAGGAAGGTTGCTAAACAAGGGATCATTGTTGGCTTGGTTCAAAATAGCCTCAGTGAGACGATGTTGAAACTTGAGCATGGAAGAGCGCTCGACTAACGACGACATCCACAAGCTCATAACTTCGACCCAACAGTCCGGAAGAACCTGCGCGTCCTTTTCGATGCAAGACGCAAGGAAGAGAGCTTCGAACTTTCGTGTCTGCACGGTCCTTCGAAGCTGTAACCATGAATCATTTCCGTGGTGGCTCAGGTAACTATCCCAGCCCCTGAGCCGATGCCTCACAAGAACAGAAGCAAGCGAGGTCCAACATTCTAGGACACTGAGAAGTATTGTGTCTTCAGGACAATGATCCTCGCCAAAGCAGTTCGACAAGAGACGAGAAACAACAGGATGAATAACATCGGCTGCATGAGTGATTCCCTCACTGGGAAGAGATTGTTGGTCATAAACAGCCTCAATAGCATCCCAGTCACCGAACTCCTGACTGTCCTCATCGACCCCCACTGGTGCAGAAGTCTGTGTTTTTGAGGGGGAAATGTCCTTCTGTGTATATGAGACCAGCCCTTGCAAAGCCTCCACCACAACATGGTTGACACGCGGATTCTTGGGGTTGAAGAGCGAAAACAAGGATCTATAAGGGACCTTCGCGACCAATTGATGCGCATGCTCCAATGTCGGGGCGAGCTTAACTGCAGCTTGCAGCGCACTCAGTGCACTGTTCATTAGATGCTCGAGGTGTCTTTGGTTATCCGACATTAGTTCCTCAATTTCTTGAAGAGAGAATCGATGCACGCCCTTATCCCGTGACTCAATCTCTTTGCGGGCATAGAAGTGCTGCTGATGAAGCTCTGTCACAAAGAAACCATACCACTCGCCAAACACAGCGAGCCCCGAGATCTCCTCATCGGTTGAGAGCTTGAACCGAACAAGTCTTGACCAGGAGCGTATACTGATGCTGCAGGCTCCACGGTGCGAGATGGCAGGGTGGACTAGGTTGCGGAGTGCTTCTACTCGAGGACGAGAGCCATCAGGAACGGCCCAGTATAAGGCAATGAGAAGATCGTGGTGATTTCGTAGAGCGGCAAGATCTTCGAGCTGCAATTCTTGGTCTTTCGGATACACACGTCCATGGTTCGGGAGGAGGCGCCATGTGATGTTTTGGATCTTCTTTTTGTTGTATCTTTTGGACAAAAATCGCAGTCCACTTGCTACAATCTTCAAGAAAGTATGGAAGCATGGTTCCCCGGGTCGAACATCCAACGAAGGATTCTTGTCAAGTTCGTCAAGAAATGACGGTGATCCGCGATCTTCCTCCAGTTTCAGATTGCGTAGGTTGTGCTTAGCAAAAAAGTCGAACATGGATTCCAGGATGGGTTTGCATTCTCGCCATCCCCAAGTATTGATGAGGCCATGGCATCTGTGGAACAGAGCTTGGCAATACTTGTGGAAGCTGATGGGCTTTCCAGCGGAATTGGTCTCGAAATGGTCCAGAACAGGAGCAAGAAGCCGCCTGGCGACTTTCCAATTGTCATTGATAGCTGTGAAGCGAAAACCAGGGTGTGCTTTTCCCTGTGGATCCACTTCATTCAGAGGCATGACTGTGAAAATTCCTCGCCATGCAGACTCCAAGTTACCCACATCTCTTTCGTTTTGCAAGACAATACCTTCACAAACTTCAAGCTGGATCTCTTCGAAGCAGCCTTGATAATGATCCGAGTTGCGTAGGAGATGTTTGGCCACAACATAAGCCTCGGCTGATGGGTATTCACCGTGGGCCCCCAGCTCACGGCGGTCGGTTTCGCTGTTTTCTTCAGACAGCGCCTTGAGCTCAGAGGAACTGCTTTTGGTTGCAAGCTGGACGGCTACATCTTTGGCGGATGATTTGACGAGGTCTGACGCTTCAGTTGCAAGCACAGGGCTGACAAGCCGATGGGAAGCCACTTGACGTATTTGTTCTGAAAGAACCATGTTGAAGCATGCGATCTTGACCAGTCCTTTCCTGTTATATTCTTCGCTGCCCAGAAAAACAGCCAGCGGATCTCTGGCTTGAGAAACGAGCACTGTTGTCCGAGTGACAAAGCCAGTACGGTCGACCGGATCAATGAACACCAGACTTTCCGTGACGTATTTGATGAGGAGCCTATATAGATGCGACGCAACACCAAGTTCAGGTGCGATTCCCGCTTCTGGGGAAGTAGTAGCGGCCCGCTCAACATGGTCCATGATCACGTCGAAAACGTGGCCCATCTCTGAAGATACTGCATCACTCCAGCTTCCCCAATTGAACATCTTATCTTGGACATTGATCGAGAGAGGGCTGGCTTGCCCGTCCAAGTTCCGACTTGAGAAGTTCAAGGAACGCGAGAACTCACCACTTCCGATGAATGTAGACCCGTGAAAGTAGGTGTTTTCAAGCAGAGTGGTCATACCGAACTCAATCGGGTACACACTTGGGAAGTTGAAAAGACCACTTGTGGTGGATGAAGCAGGACGCGGTTTACCAACGTGAGTGATTACTGGAGTTTCAGCGTCATCGGAGATCATTGGAGCGGACTCTCTATCGGTCCGGGGCTCGATGCGGGTTGGACGATGTTTCCTTATACGCCGTCGAGGTTGGTGCGGTACTTGGTTGGTCGCTTGAGATTTGGGCTGAGGTGGGTTTGCGCCAATAGAGTTGGTCGAAGGGCCATGAGTTCCGGGTGCCATTGAGTTGGCGTCAGAAAGGTATCGTCGCAGGGTGAAGCTGGGTCCACCTGACTGCCCTCCATGGCCGTGTGCCGTATTCAAGTAGTGAGATAACCTTGGTTGAACCGACAGCGAGTCACCTATAGGTCTCGCAGCGCTGGCCCCGGCAGGTCGAGGCTGCGCCCTCGCTGGGGGCACGATGCCACTATTGTTTTGTAGAATCCACACATGACCTCGCTTTTCAAATTGTCGACCTGAGGGCCGAGCCCGAGGTGTTGGGGTTGGAACTGGGTTGGAAGCCGTAGATGCGGCCGTTACAGCCGTTGCAGGGACTGGAGCGGCAACTGAATCTCCGGGGGCTTCTTCTGGTCCCGCCCGAGGAGTATGTGACATGAAATGATCGACGGGTCTCTGGGAAGCCTGGTTTGATATACGGGGCGTCCTGGTACGCGGCTGAGTCCGAGGCGCTCGAGGCGCCTGCTTCGGCCTCGGGGCCAGAGAAGCTTGTGGAGGCCGCAGAGCCTGAGAACGGAACATGGATAAAATTTTGGAGGGCTGTTTGCGAGTTTGGGGTGGGCGGCGACTGACTTTCTGCTGTGGAATGGATCCCCGTTTCCAGTCGCGCAGAGATTCATTCACATCCGCAGTATCCTCTCTAGAGGCCAATTGGAAGAATTTTTGGGTCGGGCTCCTCCTGCCACCATCTCGACGGGACTGAGCTTTCCGTAAAGCAACCTTAAGAAAGGGCGGTTGTTCTGCTCGAGGCTTCCTGGCGACGTCTGGAGCATCCAAGATGCCTATCCTTGGCCGTCGAATGGTCGAGCTTTCCTTGGTTCTCCGTGACCCATAGGAAGCGTCTGTCATCCGGGTCTGTCGACGTCTCTTAGGCTGTCTCTCTCTAGCGGATGTACTGGGTTTGGGGTTGGGCCGTTTCAGGCTTTTTGCCTTGCGTGGCCCACGGGGCCCAGCGGTCTTGCGTGCGACTGGCGCGAACATGTAGTCTATTCGGTTGTCTTCGAGGATATCGCCATCAGCTGCAACAGAGCCTTGGGCGTTAGTTTCGTATGACCTTTGATCGTTGTTCTTGAAGGGAGTGTTGTTGGTATGGGTGTTGTTGGTATCAGTGGTGCTATCCTCATCATCATCATCGGAGTCACCAAGGTCAAACAGGCTTCTGGATAGCTGTGTCGCAGGTTGTGTTGAGCGACCACCTTTCCGAACAAGCTTGCGTGCAACACCTTTTCCATCCGGTCGATGGAGTGCATCTTGTCGTTCTTTCTCTCGCTGCAAGATCTTCTGTCTGTCCGCGGCTCTTTTTTGCTCGATCCGCATGTGTGACGCAGGGAGAACTCCTCGGATCTGCCGTTGGAGTCGCCGCATTGCCCGTGCCTCTTCATCTTCTGAGTCCAGCTCGTCATTATGCTCTCCGTCACTTTGCTGGCTGTCGGAAGAAATGGACTGGACACCCTCATCGCCAGAATCTGCTCGGTCTGTTGAATCAACATCGTCTTCGGCGTTCGCAACCTCTGGTAGAGACATTCCCGGTGGGGGTGACCAGCCGCGAGGAAATCGAAATTCCCCATCGGAAGCACGTGGTGTTCTTGAGGCTGAAGACAGGCGACCTGTATGTGGAGGACTGGACGTCAAATCGAATACTGAATTAGCATTCTGATCTCCAGCAGCCGATGGCCCATCTCTTATACCACGAGGTTTGACCCCTTTGTGTAGAGATCGGCTCACTTTGGGCGTCGCGTGAGATGTTTTTTGACGCTTGACAATGCGGGCGTGCCACGGAGCTACTTCATGCTCATCGTGGTCACGCTCTGGTCTAACACGATCGGGTCTGGTCGGTGGAAGGTACTCTTCTGCAGGGGGACTTGATGAACGCACACCAGGATCGTAATTTTCTTGCTCTTGGGCTTCATCGGCAATTCGGCCGACTCGTCGATGAATTGGCAAGCCCATTCTCCTTTGGTGCTCCTGCCACTGCACAAGGTCAAAGGCATATGGCTGCATTTGAATTGTCGTACGTTTTCGAAAGGTTCTTTGGGTTCCTTGTTGGAGTTCACGTAGAGCTTCTTCGGGGATACCTATACCAGATAATATGTCGTCTTGGTTGGCATCTTCCCGCGTTGCTTCACGTGAAACCGATGTTCCCTCTGTGGGTAAATTTGGCTCCTTTCGATTGTTCTCCCCAGCCTCCGCCGTTTCCACTTCATATGAAAACAGAGATTCAGAAAACGACGGCGCAGAAGATAGTGGGGAGTCATCACTCAAGTTACTCTGCAAAGGTAGAGGCGGAGGTAGCGACGGCTCATCCGTTTCTTCGATAGGATTGTTCGCAAAACTGTTCTCTCGAGTTGTGAGGGGAATCCCTGTTTCCACTCCTGGTGAGGGGCTCCGAGTACCTGGAGAACCTTCATTCCGTCCCCTGGTCTTTGGGGTCTGTGGCTCAGCTATTTGTTGCGCTTGTGGCTTTTGCTGAGAGTTTGGAGCTCTTGGTGTGGAGTTCTTGCTGGAAATTTTTGACCGAGGTGTTTGTTTCTCGGGCGATGAGGAGGGGATATCAAAGATGCTGCCTGCCTGCGCTTGGGCATCAGCACTGGCAGTAGCAAGGTCGGTACTTCGACGACTCGTCCTCTTCGAAGCTGAAGGTACATTTTGATATGAGGCTCTCGGCGTGGATATCTTGCTTGAAGGTTTCGATTGACGCCTTGCTTTTTCTGGCGATGACGAAGGAATATCATAGATACTGCCTGTCTGCGCTGGGGTGTTGGTGTTGGAATTGGAAAGGTCGGTGCGTTCATGGGTCTTTCTTCTTGTGGCGGAAGACCAGGCGCCATTGGCCCTGCCTCTTTGTCGGGTCGGTGTTGCGTTGCCAGGCGTTGTGGTTGTCGAACGTGGGCTGCCATTTGGGGTCTCTCCAAGGGATTGTCTCTTTTGCGCAGAGCCTTTGTGGGCGCTTTTCACGGTGATTCGGACTTCGAAGTTTGACTTGCGAGGTGTCTGAGTCTTGCTTGCCGGGTCTGAAAGCGCAACATCGCCTTTATCGATCTGCCCTTCAGATCCCTTCGGTTGGTTGGTCGGCCCTTCGGAGGGAAGATCGATGTACTCGAGACTACCAAGCTCGGGGTCTTTGTCGGAGCCGTTTCTCGTCGCATTCAGTGAGTCAAACTCATCCTCTTCGTCCGAATCGGAGTCAGGGACATATCCTCGTCGACGCCATGATTCTTCCATTTGCATGCTTGGCGAGAATCGCCCATGTCTCTAACAAGTCATCCGGTGGTTTCGAGGCGATAAAATTGATCGGCAGATATTTCTCGGGTCAAATGTCACGACTTCCGGGGATTATAGTAATGCGAATCACTCGAATTGGCTTAATTGTAGGGAATTTGGGTGACCGACGCGTGCTAAAGAGCAATTTGGCGGACGCGACGCTAATCAGCCAGCTGATAACCGCTTTCCCGCATCACCTCCGAACTCCAACGTCAGACACATTCCTCCAATTTCTCCAAAATGAGTCGCAATTTCGTCCCTGCCCTCTTCGCCATTGGCGTCGGCATCTTCACAGGTTTGTAGCTCTCAAGAACAACCCAATGAAAGGACCGGTGTCTGATCAGGAAATTTTCAATCTGCAGGCTACTACACCTTCAACCCAACGTTCGCACAGCTCCAATACGAGAAAGAACACGCTCGTCAGTCCTCGGTACCTTCGGGTCCCTCTGTCCCTAAGCAGGACACCGAGTCCTCAGCCCCAGCTAGCTTTGAGCAAGATCGCAAGTCGTCAACTTAGTTATGATGACGTTGCTCCAGAAGCCGCATTTCGAAGATGGAAACCGGCCAACGGGCTACTGCACATGCTTTGAACCCCGGGTGTCTTCAATTCCATGGCCTGTGAACAGTAGTTCGTCCTCCTCGAGCCCAAAAGCCCCAGCGCTGGCGACGCAGACCCCTAACTGTATCACCTGCTCGGTCTTGGATATACATTCCGGAGACTATTGTCCAAGTGGGATTGGGGTCGGCCTACTCAAGGGTACTTTTGTGCGAAGTACGACATGGTGGCTTGGATGTCACTGCCCAGGAAGCCCATAGACTTGGACCATGTTCATGGAGACCTGGGCACTTGTTGGATATGGCTGACTATAGTCAATTTGGGATACTGAATAGTACATGAGAACCCTTGATATGTTTCTTGTATTAAATTTTGAAATTTAAGAAATGAAAATGTTTCTAAACGCCATAGACAGCGCAATAACCCCCAACTCGTTCCCACTCCCTTAGAAAGATCCGAAAAGCGCCGTTTCAGTGTACCCATTGCATGTATCAAAGCTCCTCAACCATTTTCCTGGCGGGGATAGGTGCGCCAAACATGCGCCCAGAGGGGGTGCCCAGCCATTCTTCCGGAACACTGACTTTGCAACCGCTTGAACCGCTGACCCAACGAACCAGAGTGGGATCGGCTTTCTCGGGCTCATTGTTTTCTTGGCCGGGGGTGCCATCACCAGCGTCATTAGCTGCAGCTCGGCCGCGCCGCTTGGGAGCCTGCTTCTTGAGGAGTCGGTTGATTGTGTCCATCTGTTCAGGATTAGTGAAGATTCATTATTTCAAACACCCTGGCATATGTACCTTTTCTTCTTCGTTTCTCTTCTCGCTCAGGTTCTTTCTTCGTCGGGCCATTTCTGCGCGACGCATCTGACGCTCTTCGGCGGTCAAATGCTTCTTGACTTGGGGCTCTGTTTGGTTGTCAGTGCCAAGTTCTGATGTTTGATAAGGATAAGTTCACTTACCCATAGGGAGCTGCAAGAAATCATTTCCGAGATTTCCTCGCTGACGCTTGGTGGGTTTTCCACCCTGCATGGCAATCGCATCGCTATCCATGTCCCCATCTAGCTCATCGTCCTCAAGATCATCAAGATCATCGCCATTAACGTCACCCATTGCCAGTTCATCCTGGTCATCCACCTCGCCTTCGGCATCTTCATCCGTATCGGAGATGGGCTCTTCTTCGTCTTCCTCTTCTTCATCCTCATCTTCTTCCATCTCCATCTCTTTAGCCTCCACACTTTTGGGTGGCTTTGCGTGAGCTGGAGCGGGCTTTCCGCGCCTGATAGCTGGCTGGGGTGGGGTCTCATCCATGTCGATATCGCCGTCAGCATCGGCGTCAGCGTCAGCGTCAGCATCGGCATCTTCGTCGTCATCAAGAACGTCGTCTTCGTCGTCAACTTCATCTTCTTCCTGGTCGTCGATTTCATCATCGTCGCTTGACTCAACTTCTACGATCTTCTTTCGGTTCCGACTGGAGCGGGGTCCCGAAACAATGGGATCCTCCCGGAACACATTGACGGACCTCCGTGCAGCGGAGCGACCACTGCCCGTGGCTTCGCGCAATTTATTAGAAGGCATCCTGACGGTCAAGCGCAGAGATCTCTTGGGTTCCTCAAAATTCAATGGTAATCGAGAAACAGAGATAGATGCAGATGCAGATGCAGATGCAACGGCACGGGTTCGTCTCGTTGATCTGGTCGACATATTAGCTTCTGGTTCAGTTGGCTCGGTCCCTCGCGATCGGTGGGAGCGACGGAGCTCCATGATTGTCAAGATAGATGAAGAGCGCAAGTGAGTGGCAGTAGAGAGGGGGAAGAATAGAAGTAATCCCCCCGCCCAATCACTCTACGGCGTGCATCGGAGTTGCAAACCGGGAAGGCACAGGTTCTTGTAGAGACGCCACGGGGGAGATGCGAACAAAGCGTTACATGGCCACCTGGCCCTCTCCAGCTCGTCGGCACATATTGGACAGATACACGAGGGAACACATAGCAGGAAATCACCAGGGGGGCATACTCACAAGTACCTTTTTAGTCTAAGTTTCGGATTCTCCCTGCAGTCAACAGTTGACGAAGTACTCGACCATTCTGCCGGGCGGTCTCGAGAAATGTCCGTCTACTATGTGAAGTACGATGTTCATGTTATAGTTGAAGTCAGGAATTATCCTATTTGGGGGATCTGTCTATATGAATTTCAATATACTCTGGGCTAGGTTGGTTCATTATGTACTGGTTGGGGTGTAACTGTAGTCACCCTCATAGTCTGGGTACCATGAACATTCCCCTGATAGTACATTTTGTTGAATAGAGATATGTTTGGGCCCTCAATTGTCAAGAAATGGCTACAATGCAAATCAGATATACACATATCCATCAAATTATACGCCAACACAGCCCTGAAGGCAGTTGACGACAAATCCATATCTGAAAAATGCTGCCTCAGGTGTCGAATACAACAGCCGAGGTCGGGCTCACATGGCCAGTCCGGGGAAGGTTATCTCTCTCGCTCGCTTTCCCAACACATACCATCTGTCCACTGCCTGTGCCTTGGGTGTTCTCAATCATATCAACATGTCTGACAACGATCCCAAGCCAAGTTCAATCCCAGCATGGCAGAGAGCTAAGCCAAACGATGAGTCGCCATCGCCGAGCTCCGACGATGCGCCCGCAACTACCACATCCCGACAAACCCTCCTAGACCAAGCGTCAAAGTTTCTTGAGGACGAATCAATCCGTGATGCTCCAGAGGATCGCAAAGTCACCTTCCTGGAGTCCAAAGGTCTCAACTCAGAAGACATTCAACAGGTCCTCGGCGTCTCCCGAAATGCGGAGGCGAGCTCAACCAACACCGAAGCCAACACAGAATCTACCGAATCCCAGCAAGACACTCCGGTGACGGTATCTACGCCACCACCAGCCGACACAATGCCGCGACAGCGTCCTGCGCCCGCACCGGCGCCCGCACCCGGACCCAGCACACGCGACGCACCCCCAATAATCACCTACCCAGAGTTCCTCTTCGAGCAGAACAAGCGACCACCTCTGGTGACAATGCAAAACCTGCTGTATACACTCTACGGCGCAGCCGGACTGGGAGCAAGTCTGTATGGAGCGAGCGAGTACATCGTGAAACCTATGCTGGCAAGTTTAACGAGCGCACGGCACGAGCTAGCCAGCACAGCAGAGGAGAACCTCCAAAAGCTGAATAGCAAGCTTGAAACGACAGTCTCTGTCATTCCACCGCAGCTAACAGCGCGAAAGCCGTACGAGTCGGATACCGACTCCGTGACCTCTGACCCGACGGAGCTCTTCCATCGGGATATGGCGACGCAGACGAGTCCCGAGACCGCTCTATCGACTGGCGCTGTGAACACAGCTGATGAGAGCACGCCAACTAGCAAGGTTGATGAGCATGTTAGTCGATTTGAGTCGATTACTTCGCAATTGCGAGAGATCGTCGAGTCTGAGAAGGATGCCAGTGCGCTAGATGATAATATGCGTACTGGGCTTACAGAGTTGCACCATTATTGTGATACTTTGATCTACAGTGCACCTGCTTACTCTGCTGGATCGACTTATGGAGTTTGGAATTCCAATAATGGGGCTAATGACAACTCTGGGTTGCGGAAGGGGGAGGATGAGGCAATTGCTGGGTTCCGTGCCGATATTCGGGGTGTCAAGGGTGCCCTGCTGAGTGCGCGAAACTTCCCTGCAAGTCGAGGAGGGAGACTTGGTGGACTTCCGGTTGGGAGACGATGATGGGGTTTCCAACTTGGATTATGTATATATCAGCTTCGAGACTTGGAGGTCATTGGAGTGACGTGAATCAAAAGGTCTCTTCATGGCTCCCGAGGTCTCTCTCTTCCAAAGTTGGAGGTTCGGGTGTGATGAGGATGGACATGTGGGTAGACATCACCACATAAACTTGGGCGTTGAACATACACAAATAACATCCATACCTATACTATGCGGCCTCGAAATAGTACAGAGTGTACTGTATGATGCCGTACATATCTTCATGATTCATATCTATTGAGCAGTCTATTTTTGAACTTCGTTCGACACACGCCATATGTAAGAAACATTGGAAATTTTTGCTTTGCACATCAACAGCCCCGGAGACCGAGCCCCGGGGAATCATGGGTAGAATAGAACGGAGGAAAGGGTACGCGAGACATTAATTATAACATGAACAAGAAAAGCTATCGAGGGACGCTGAAGTTTATGGAACAAAAGGCCAAACATGATTGTGACAAGCAATTGAGCCTTAAATCCTCAACATGGGTAATGAGGTGTCGTTCATGGGGTAGCACGGCTCATGCTGATAAGACGCTTGACACCGACCTGTGAAGGAATTAGTACCTGTGACAAAAACGAAAGGTTGAGCGCGACTTACCATCCAGTTGCCACATTCGTCATTCTGGTTGGTCATGATCGCGACATGAATAGAGGATGCGGTAGCGTAATCACGGGCTTGAATAGCACGGGCCAGGTTTGCCATATCCTCGACTGTGTTGGGCTTGAGCAAGTCCTCGTTGTTCAGGTGGTCAAAGAGGATGCTCAAACGACGCTCAGCATCATCAACCTGTTGCTTGAATGCCGCGGGGGGCTCGGGCCTTGACGCGCTCCATGTCTGCTGAGAGGATCTCGAAGACAGGCTGAGCGCTGGCAGGGATGTGGGAACGGTCACCCGGGGCTTTAGGATACGTTAGTAGGGACGACAGCTGTACCAGAAGGAAGAAGCTTACGGTATTTAGGAGCAGCAGGGGGAGGTCTCTGCGACTGAGCCGTAGGAGGCCGAGATCCTTGTGGGGGAGGAGCGACAGCCTGGGGCGCCATGGGCGGAGGCTGGGTCGTGATTGGCGTCGTGGGGGCATAGGGGTTCACAGGAGGCTGAGACACCGCTTGCGGGGCATATGGCGAGGCAGCAGCGGGGGGAGGAGGGGGCACAGGTCCACGAGATTGAAGTTGTGGGTTAGCAGCGGCCTGGGCAGCCGGGCTTGGGGTGTACCGGTTGGTTGGGGGCGGAATGCTGGGAGGAGCATTGTAGGGCGAGGCTCCCCGAGGGATAGACGCCGGAGGTGCCATAGTAGATCCTGAGCCCACTGGGGGTGACTGAGTGAGAGACGCGTAGGGGTTGGGTGGTGGTGGGGAAGGACCGGGGATGTTAGACACAGGCGGGTTGCCAGACAGTGGCGACATCATACGCGGCGGGGGCACACTGCCAGCCTTGGGTGGTGGGGGCACGGAGGGAGCCCGAGGAGCACCAACTGGGGGAGGTCCTTGCGGCAGGGTCGGCGACTGGTTGGGGAACGGAGAAGCAATTGGCCCGGTTGCGGCAGCGGGAGTCGAGCGGCGCGGAGCAGGGGCCTTGGCAAAGCCTTCTGGCAGATCGTTCCAAGCTGGCAGGCCAGTAGCCGTGGTATACGTCGTGATAGGGTTGGCCGATTGGTTAGCGGACGCACGGGGAGGGGGAGGTACACCAGCGCCGGCGGGTTGTCCACCAAATGCAGAAGGCGGGCCATAGCCGGGGGCGTTCATGCCCTGAGTTGGTTGATAGCCGGTCGTCGGGGCGTAGGGTCCTGCGGCCGAAAGAGCCGCGTAGGGGCTGGCGGTCTGAGCAGTGGACTGAGGAGCATAGGGGTTGGCCTGTTGAGGTGCAACGGGTGCAGGAGGCGCGTACGCATTGAGAGGAGCAACAGGGCTTGCAGTAGGCGCGGGCGCGAATGCTGACTGCGGCTGGTACACGTTGGGCTGTTGCGGGAGAGGCTTGTAGGCACTCTTAGCTCCGGCGGCGGCGGCGGTAGCAGCCTGCGCCTTCTGGGGTGCCTGACGGGTAGCAAACTTGATACGGTTACGAGCCAACTCAGCCTCTGGGTGCTTCTCGGGCACAAGGTCGAGATACTTCTGAGCAATTTGCAGGCGGCCATGGCCAGCAACAACATCGGCGTATTCGATGTACTTGTCGTACAGAACACTCAAACTCCAATCCGAGTCCTTGGTGCGTTCAGTATCCTGGAACTTGGTGACTTGGCGGAAGATGGTGACCTTCTCGATCAAGCCTTGCAGAGCACGGACGTGGACAGAGAATGAGGAGTTGTCGGACTTGTTTTCAATTCCTTTCTGCTCGTTCTCACGAAGCTCCTCAACCCAGATGGCAACGACCTTCTCAAGCTTGGAACCAGCCAGGAAGCAGAAAGAGGCGTCCTTGCGGGCGCTCTTGTCATCACTGGACTGGATTCCTTCTTGCAGACGGTCACCAAGGGCATCACAGAGATCAGGGAATTCCTTCTCGTCGGCAAATGTACACAAGGCAGCCATGACCTCCTTCCAGTTGGACAAGTCGGCGTTGTGTACCACATCCCAGAGGTTCTTACCCACAATGGAAGCGAGCAAGCGCATGTAATTAGGACCGCCGGTCTGCTTGGAGAAGTAGTATGCCTGTGCCTTCTCTACGCACTTAGGACCGCCGCAGATAGCAATCATGAAAGCATCAGCCATCTTGTCCTCGCGGATAGCGACGTCGAGAGCCTTTTCAAATTCACCGAGAAGCAAAGAACGAGTAATTTGCTGCTCAGCTTCGCTCTCTGATCCATTGAAAATATGGAATGGGCTGTTGTTTTGAGCACCCTTTGAGGCAGCAAGCTCTGACAGGAAGCTGTCGCCTTCGGGGTTGGGGTCGAACATGGATTGCAGTCGCTTGTGCTTCTTAACACCGGCTGGCTTGGCAGGCGCAGGAGCGGGCTCCTCATCCTCCTTCTTGTCCAGACCAAGCTTGGCAAGGCTGTCAGCAGCCTCATCGGCCTGGTCGCTGAAACCCAGGTATTCAACCAAGTCCTTACGGGGGTTCTGGGAGATCAAAGCCTGCATCACCTTCCAGTCGGCCTTTTCAGCTTCAGTAGTGGCACCTGAGGCTCTGGTCTCACAGAGGGATCGAATATCGCCCTCCTTCAGGGCTGTCTCAAAGCTCTCTGTGGCATTTCCAACAGTCTCATCGACTTCGAAAGGCGTAATCTGAATCTTGGACACGCGAGAATCCTTAGCGGTGCCGAAAGACACCACGCGGCCTCCGAAGCCAAAGGTGACACCACATGGCCGCTCAAGCCAGCGAGGAGCCTTGGGGAGGGAGAACTTGGAGACCTGGGGCTGTGTTTGAGCCTTGGCGAAGAAATCTTCACCATCCAGAGACTGGTTGTGATCGGCGATAGCTTGAGAATTATCGGTCTTGGTGTTCTGCAGAGTCTGGACACAAATCTTTCCATCAAAGGACGCAGTGGCGAAGAAGTTGGGATTGTGGGGGTTCCAGCGAGTTTGGAAAGTCCAGTTGGTTACAACTGGGAACTCGCCATATGCTTGACCGGTTTGAGGGTTCCAGCAAATGTTGCGGTTGTCTTTTCCGGAAGACAAGAGAAGATCCGGGTCATGATCACACCAGGAGAGCGAAAGCACACCTGACTCGTGGCCTGCCAATACCCGCTCCGGTTCGTGGGAGTTGCGCAGGTCCCAAACATACAGCACTGGGTCCGACTCGAGGGGTGTAGATGTGATGAGCTTCGTGGGCCTCGCGGGGTCCCATGCAACTGCGCTGACAGCCTTGCGGCCTTTGTTGTTTAATGTCAAGCTCTCCTTTCTCGTCTTGACATCCCAGACCGTCACGAACCCGGCGCTGCTACCGGTAACCAGAATGTGAGGAACCTTCTTGTTCCACGCCAAGCAGTCAATGTCATCCGTACGGGCCGCGTTGTTGCCCAATCTGTAGGGGTTCTCGATGTCGTTCAGGTCCCAAATGAATAGCTGTCGGATATTTTTAGCAAGAAGACCACACCCATTGTCCTAGAATCGCTCCTTACCTCGCCCTTTGCGCCGCTGGTTGCCAAAAGGTTCGGGTGTTTGGGGTTGAACTGAAGTGCCTTGATAGCACCGCTGTGTTTGGTGGTCCTTGAGATCAAGGCATCGCTAAGAGATATCCATTAGCGCAAAAGTTCCGGTCTTCATTCCGCTATCCAAGGGTTGAGCATACGTAGATCCAGCCAGAAGCTTATCGGCATCCCACAAGTCCAAAGAACCATTCTCCAGACCACCCGCGATCACACCCCGTTGGTTATCCGCATATGTAGTCCATGCCAAGTCGTTGAAGCTGACAAGATTGTGCGGTCAGCAAATGAAGGTAGTTCGATTTCCAGATCTTCGACTCACCCAGAGTCTGTATCGATCTTGACCAAAGGCTGCAGCTCTTCGCTCGCATCTGCGCGGTCAAGGCCGAGATCCCAAAGTTCAAGGCATGTCTTGTTGGAGAAGTCGGCATCAACGGCTCCAGCGCGGGTTCCGGTAGCAATTAGTGGCGATGCAGCCCCGGGGGACCACGCAAAGGTGGCCGTCCTTGGGATTTCCCTCAGACGCACCATGATGATGGGAGAGGAGGTATGTTTCGGTGAAGATGAGACCAGTGAGTTTTAGGTAGAAATGAACATCCAAGGAGCAAAATTGAGGTATGTGATAGAAAGGAGAGGTGTCAAGAACCACCCCCTATGAATAATTGACAATGGGGTGATGCTCTAGATGTTCCAAGTATAGCAGATAACCAAGTGGCCTCCTGGACTTGGAGGGACCGGGGAAGCGGCGCTAAACTCCTTTGGGACTCGCCAAAACACTCCGAGGCTTGAGTCGCACGTGATATCATTCTTCCGTTCTGGGCGCTGATAGCAATCTACAGCTTGGGATCAGATACTGTTTGAGCTTAGAAGCTACCTCGCCATTGTACATCACCCTATCGCCATAAGCCTACTATTCTTGTACTGCACTCACAGCACTTTTACCCTACCAAATTTCTATTCAATCCTACATCATGAGCGACACGACACGACTGAAGAGCACCGTCTACGTGGGTGGCCTTGACCAAGGCGTGACCGCGCACACCCTCGCAGAAGCCTTCGTTCCATTCGGTGAAGTGGTCGATATCTCACTGCCTAAGCCCGACCAGCCCAACTCCAAAGAGGCGCATCGAGGATTCGGATATGTGGAATTTGATCTTCCACAAGACGCAAAGGAAGCAATCGACAACATGGATGGCAGTGAAATCTACGGACGCACGATCAAGGTAGCCGCCGCAAAGCCACAGAAGGACTCCAACGAGGGACTAGGCAGCAAGACTGCGATTTGGGAGCAGGTTAGTTGGATTCCATGTTCTTGGTCGCATTATCGAGCTAACCACGAGATGTACAGGAGGGCTATCTGGCCAAGCATGCTGTCAGCGAGGAGGATCGCCAAGCTACAGAGGAGGCTCAGGATGCCAACCCCAAACTCTTAGGCTCCGTACAAGGGTTGAAGCAGCTAGATGTTGCTGGACCTCAGCCCCAGCCCGAGTGAACCATGCTACAGTTACAACTTACGATAACTACGACGGATATGACAAACAAAAAAATCACAAGTCCAATGCGACAGTACAATTTGCCAATTCCATCAAATTTGCGCTCGGGAAGCCGGAGTATATACACGGGCTCCGAGCTGGAGTCCGCCCGTCTTTTTTGTTCGCTCGCTGGCTTTTCGGAAAACATGCTCGACAGCTTCAAATTCTCGTAATCAACAGTACAAGCGGAAAGGATCCAGAATCGCGCGTCTCAATTTGAGAGCTCAAAGAAACATGGTGGTACATTTAGTGCTCACGGCTCTCGGGGCTGTTGCGGGAGAGACGCAGAGTCTTGTCGGTCATGATCTTGTTGGTGGCGGAGTAGATACCGGCACAGATGGCAACACTGTAATGGTGAATGTTAGTATGGCGAAAATCATCGTGGTTGCGAATAAGCCGTGGGGGCAAAAAATTCGGGCAAGTGCTCCGGAATCAGTCGGCAGGGAGTGTTGGAGAGGCAAAAACATACCCGCAAACGAAGACTAAAGAGGAATAAAGCTGTCAGTTGAATGTTCAAATCGCAAGCACTAGGTAGTAAAACATACAAATGGGGAACAACTCGGGGGGAACACGCTTGATCTGGCGCAGACGCTGGGAGATAGTGTGGGCTGTAGTCGCAGGGTTAGTTCAATTGCAATCCCAGTGTAATCATAAGTAATCCAAGTCCATGGATCACCAGATCTAGAGCTCGTGGAAACGCATACCGCTCTGGGGTTCCTTCTGTAGACAGGAGTTAGTGGCTGATCGTATGATCGCAAGATACCCGAGAGAAATCAACATACGGGGGCAGGGAAGGCAAAAGACCGAGTGGCCTGCATGCGCATAATCCGAGTGGCATACATGGTGGAGATCTCTGGAGTTCAACCTTGAAGTTCAAGAAGGAAGAGTGGGATAGAGGATGAGGTTGGACAAGCAGCGTTCCAACAACGTGACTGGCTCGGGTGTAAAAGCGGCCCTGTGAGTGGCCCTCGCTTGACCGCCCGCGGTCATACCCGGCACTTTACAGCTTCAATCACCCAACGTCGCTCCCGGCTCACCTTCTCCCCTCTTACCACTCCACTCCAATTCTTCCTTTGGTCGTTTCCCCCAGAAACTACTCCGCGCAAAAATGGCCATTCCGGAAGCTGACCCCGACGCGGTCCTCGAGACCAAGCCCTTCAAGTTCGTCACTGGTAAGTTGACTCCCCTCTTGCGGTAAAACCGGGACCCAGTGTCCAAAGTACGAGTCAATGGCTAATTCAATCGCAGCTGGTACGTATTTTATATCTCTATACTCGACTCTCGCTTCTGCCGCATGCGCGTGGACCGATATCCCCCGATCGCTTAGAGGGAGGTGAAATTGACAATTTTGGATTGATTCGCAGGTTACGACGCCCGTTTCCCCCAGCAGAACCAGTATGTGATGATTCCTACGACTCGCTACCGTGTCATATCATATTGACTCTCTTGATAGGACCAAGCACTGCTGGCAGAACTATGTCGACTACTACAAGTGCACCACTGCCAAGGGCGAGGATTTCCGCCCCTGCAAGCAGGTAATTTCGACTCCGACCTGACTATCCAAGTCCATGGCATCTAACGGCTCAATGACAGTTCTACCACTCCTTCCGCGCCCTGTGCCCCAAGGCCTGGACCGACCGCTGGGATGGTCAGCGCGGTACGCATCTTTCTCCCCTGGATTTCGCTCCATGAATACTAACGTATGTTCACAGAGGCTGGCAACTTCCCCGCCCACCTCGACAAATAGATGATCAATTGGTATTTTTGGTTGGTCTGTTGAACTCTGTCCATTTTTATGTATCGACAATTCCATTGTACTCTACTGGGTCACGCGAGGATACAGGCTCTCTTCTCCTGGGGCATTCTGCCCATGTAAGGCAAGAAAGGAAACTCATAGACTCGCCGTATTGCAAAGTCAAATTCGTTGTGAACTTTCGCTCTCCAAGGTTAGGGCTGATTCCAAGTGCTGGAATTGAAGATTCTCTAGTAAACATTCGAACGTCTTGAAACTAGGCCCCGGAGAGCCCTCGAGGACTACCTCCCTGGTGCTAGGATCTTGGATTCGCCAACATTGGCTCCTACCTAGGGCCTAGTTTGGAAGCTTATAAACCTGGAAGTATCCTGTCCTTGCGGAATTGCCCTGAATGCGATTCAGTGTCTATCTAATTCTATATGGTCCCAGCCTCTCGGGCCTCTGAGACAAAGGTATCATCCAGCGCACTATACAAACCACAGGTCCATCAGGATATGATCCACGGCGATCTCTCGCCAGTGGAATCTCCAATGAAGAAGAATCCCAAAGAATGCAAGCTATATACAAGCAGGAGACTTACGGATTGTAAGTCCCAAAGTGCACCACCCGAGAAAGAAAAACAAAAACAAAAATCGAGATGGCAGATGGTCGTATATACCGAGTTTGTATCGGGAGGAAGGCGTAAATGGTGTTAGATCAGGAAATATGTCGGAAACAAGAAGCATTTGTCGCTCTGCATCTCTCTAAATTCCCTTCAACTTGCGGTAGAGCTTCTTGTGCTCCTCAAGGAACAAGAAGGTGGCAATGGTATGGGGACCCAAGCGAATGAAGCTGGGAACCCAGCCACGGAAAGTCCAGCCGAGGCCCTCCTTGCGACAGATGTCACGCAGAAGACCCACGATACTGTGGCCCTGACTCTCGGCAGGAGAAGCGCTCATAATACGAGTCTTGATCACGTCGACAGGGCTGCACACTGTCGTGGCAACGAAACCAGCCATGAAAGAGGCCGTGAAGTGTGTGCCAAGGTTATCGGCCATGCCGCCTTGCTCAATACACATGCGCTTGAAGGTGTCGTAAGAAGCAAGCTGCGAGGCAGTCATGAGAATGGCACGGGTGGAGTTGGGCCACACGCCACGGAAGAGAGAACCGAATCCCTCGGTCTTGGTCATCTGCACCAATCCGTGGAATGCGTGGCGGTAGTTGCGGCGCTGGGCCGGGGGAAGCGCAGCGTCTGACTGCATGCGAACGTTCATCACATCGGCTGGGTTACCTGCGATGCCGCCAATGAAGCCTGAGGCGGAGGCCATGCCGATCAAGGTGAGAAGGCTTGGTGAGCCGGTTGGCGAGTCCGGTGTGGGTTTCGCGAAGTGTGATTTTAACTCTTCGTAGATGCCGAAACGTGTTGTGGAGTATGTAATTTGTCGTAGCATTGCGGCGGACAGCTGTATTCCCGGTCCAGTTCGTTAGCCACTTTCATCGTCGTCTCTTTGCTGGCGGCGTGAGTAATTGGGATCACACATACACCGCTATATAAACCCGTGAAGCCGGTGTTCTTCACGATATGTGCGAAAGTCCCGACCATTGTCCTCGGTCCATCAGGCGCGCGTGTCTGCAAGCGAACCTATATGCGACAAATATCAGCTATCAAAATCGCAATCGGGGTCGTCTCGGGCGAACGGCGAATCGCGGAAATTCGAAATTACCTTTACTGCAGGGCGAGCGGTCAGCACACAGTCCACGCAAATCGAATCAACGGATCAGAACATACCTAGATCCAAGGGGTGCGTCACGCCCGCAGCAAAGCAAGAGGCCGACCCTCCAAACCAAAACGGGTAATGCACCTGTTTTGGTTTCGACGCATTCTGGACAGGCGCGACCTGAGTGGCCAGTGTCTTGCCGTCTGCCATCTTGCTGTCTGCCATCTTGTCTCAGCAACAAGGGCTATAAGGAGGGGGGAACGAGGGAGTGTCGAGAGGGAATGACTTTTTTGACGTAATTTTGGCCTCCAAATAATAAGTAAAATACGGAGACAAATCAAACCTCCGAACCCTCAGCCGAAATGGGGCCCGCAGCCAATCACGCTGTTTCATTTGATGGGGGCCATTCAGTCACGCCAATCACATTCTCGGTTTTGCGGACTCCAGCATGGCTGGGCCCTGCCCTCTAGCACTGCAAGGGACACTCAAGGGTCCCTCCTCACTCACGTTGCTCGCTTTGCTCGGTCTTTGAAATAGATGCCGAAGCTCATCTTCCTTGACATTGACATTGACGTCGGCTTCACAATCTCAAATCGCCGAACTCTGGACCGGCTATCCTAGCCCTGGAGGGTGCTTCGGTGATTTCGCGGTTTCCGCATTACCGAGGAACGAGCGGGTTCCGTCAGATATGCATAAAGCCTATTGTCGTTATCTGGTGATAAGGGCTTGTATGGATGTGGAGTACTCCTGTGAGCATCATGCAGTGTATGCTTCTCTTGCTTCTCTTGCTTCCCCCCAGATATCCAACTCTTGAGGCTACAGTGACAAGAGTCGAGCCCCGGACCGGGAAAGGCCATGGATACATGGAGATATGGTCATGGGCTCTGCGAGTGGTATCTAGCATCCCAGTCAGTCACTGAACTGCCAGGAGATGTTTATCTCCAGCTTGACTCTGACTTCTTGGAATTCCTGCAATAGAGCTACCGTAAAAGGAAACTATCTAGGGTCTTGCCTTGACATCCTCATTGTGGGGCGAGGTTACAGAACCCCCTGGAGAGCCTCAGCCCACCGTCTGTTGCAGTATGTGAACAAACAAACCAGAAAGAAAGAAAGCAAAAACAGAGATAACAAATTCAGCTGGACATCGGGACTAGGATTCGAACCCAGTACTTCGGGAAGGAAACTGACCCAACAGATGGAGAGGATTGGGCCCTTTGGGATTAAGCTGGCGCGAAATCAGGACATGCGACACCTCACCTAGCTGGTATTTGTTATGCCTGGGAGCCCTTAATTGGTCTTTTAACTGACACTTCTGCTCATTACTTCTTTTTATATGTATCACTCTAAGCTAAGGATGTACCCTTATTGATACCCTGACTGACTACATCTTTGGACCTCAGCTTGACCTCATAACGACGCATACATGGATATCATATCTTGATCTTGATCTGAACGACTAGGTAAGTCATGAAACAACTATCGACTCTGTCTGTTCATACTTGCCCATCCTGTCCATACTCTCAGATGAGATAGAGCAGGCGGAGTACTTGAACTGAATACTATTGAACCCCTTTGACCTGGATATCAGAACCTAAGCTATAGCAAATTTATCACATAGCCAATTCACTAGCCACAACAGACACCAACACAATGGTAAAGCTTTGGATTATGATCAAAAGAGCATCCATGATCCACATCACCTCTGCTGGCAAGGTGTCTATTCGCCCGAGACCAAGGACAGCTCTTCCATGGCTCGACAGAGCTCTTGATATTTCCCCCCAGGTGCTTGTTTTGAGCCCCTCCGACCTATATATTCTTGAAGTTCACGTAGACCTCCACCATGCCGAGACGATATCACAAAATGATTGCCACAATGTCTACCACTAGGACCATGTGCCTGCGTGCTATGGATGGCAAGACAGATATAGTAATTCCCAACTTGTCTCATTTTCTTTTGCTCCTGAAATCATATATGCCACCTAGGCTGTCTTCTCGACACACCATATTGATTTTTAGCAATCGTGTGGAGGAACTGGCTTGGGGAATAAAAAATAACACAGAAAATGTACACAGAAAGAAGAAATCAAGCTGGGTCAATAACAAGATGTGACTCCTCCCGAGGTCTCATTCAGGTGTCGGCGGAATGACATGGGGCTGACGCGCTCTTATGGGGTTGTCAGTTGACCAGAACATTCAAAGAGCTTCATGGCTGGCTTTCCTTTGATATCAAGAAAAACTTCGATTTTTGACTGTGCATTCATGTCTCGTGTGCAACTGTTAGCTGCGGAGTATAATATAAATGAGCTCCAGCCATCCATCAGCTTTCAACCTTAGAAGACTCCTGGATTGATCGCAAGAATGGCAGTTGGAAGACTTTTACCTATGCTGGTCAAGAGCTCACAGACTTTAATGATCAGCTCTAATCATTAAAAGTGGCTACGAGACGGAGTCGGTTGGTGTGTTTTTTTTTTTTTTACAAATGCATGAAGCATTCCAATTTATGTAGTTCGGGTACTAATTTTGCCGGTCCGAACACATGTTGATAGCGCAGATCGCAGCCAACTAGCCTGTCACCCACCCTCACATTGAAAATGCGGCTATTAGCTACCAGTCGAGCCCTGCGCGCCAGCAGTGGCCGATGGTCAATTGCTGCGCGGCCGACCACCATCCCCCGCTCCATCCCGACCCTGTCGAGGCCAACGCTCTCACTCCGCGGACTGAGCTCAACCCCAACTCGCCGGATAACGCCAACTCTATCTCCCCAAACAGCCCAAAAGCCGACTCTCAAGATCGAAGACGAGACCTACAAAACAGACAAATGGACCAATACCCCCGACACAATCCTCTCTCATGTCGGACGTCGTCTTTACCTCGATGAAAACCACCCTCTCGCCATTACCCGCAAGCTCATTGAGAGCCAATTCCCTGCTCCGAGCTACGGCAACTACTCGGAAAAGAACCCGGTCGTTTCCACGAAACATAACTTTGACGTCCTGGGTTTCCCGGAAGATCACCCTGGCCGCAGTCGCACGGATACATACTATGTGAACGACAAGACGGTGCTGCGCACCCATACAAGCGCGCACCAGCAGGCGTATTTCCAGCAGATTGCGCGGAATGAAAAGACTCGTCCCGAAGAGGTCGGATACACTGTCATCGCGGACGTCTACCGTCGCGACGCTATCGACCGCAGCCACTACCCCGTCTTCCACCAGATGGAAGGCGCGATGCTATGGAAGCGGCCGCAGACAAATCCTCTAGCTGCGTCGAAAGAAACGACCGCCAAGATCCTGGCCGATGTGGAGAAGATCCCCAGCCACGACGTTGTCGTTGAGGATCCTAACCCAACTATCCATGCCCAGCGCAATCCCTTACAAGACGAGCACCACAGTGCCGAGGAGGTCGAGGCAGTAGCTGCTCATCTGAAGCGCTCACTTGAGCGCATGGTCATCAAAATCTTCACCGAAGCAAGCAAGGCCGCTACAAATGGTGGTGTTGAGGCTGAGCCGTTGAAGGTACGCTGGGTCGAGGCTTATTTCCCCTTCACCAGTCCGTCATGGGAACTAGAAGTTTTCTGGCAAGGTGACTGGCTTGAGATCCTGGGCTGTGGCGTGATCAAGCAAGACCTACTGATCAACTCGGATGTGCCGGATCGGATCGGATGGGCGTTTGGTCTTGGTCTCGAGCGCATTGCTATGCTTCTTTTCAATATCCCTGATATCCGGCTATTCTGGTCACGGGATGAGAGGTTTCTCTCGCAGTTCCGCGCGGGTGAAATTACCCGCTTTGAGCCTTTCTCGAAGCATCCGGCGTGCTACAAGGATGTGGCTTTCTGGTTGCCTCCTGCTGCTGTGACGGGTGGTAGTGCCGCTGGCGGAGCGGTGCCGTTCCATGAGAATGATGTTATGGAGATTGTTCGTGGAATTGGTGGTGATCTTGTCGAGGATGTGACCCTCATTGATGAGTTTACGCATCCCAAGAATGGACGCAAGAGCATGTGCTACCGCATCAACTACCGCAGCCTGGAGCGCACCTTGACCAACGAGGAGTCCAATGAGTTGAACCTCAAGGTTCGGGAGAAGTTGGTTGGCGAGCTTGGTGTCGAGTTGAGGTGAGGCCACAGATTGGATATACCTTGTACTATAGTGTTACTATTATTGAACGTGTAAGATAAACAAAGCATAGCTCGCATCAGTCTGGGAGGTTCTTTGTAGATTCAACATGATCAAGCCATCGTAGACTTATTATGATAGTTGTAGTATTACCGCAGAAAAGTAAATCGGACAATTGAGGGCTATGACAGTGCCCCCAAAATGATGTGTATTGTACAGATGGAGAGGTGAGAGTTATCAGAGCGCAACGGCACCGACGCGACGAAACAAGTCAAAGATGCACCAACAAGACGAGACAATCCATGCGCCGCCAGAGGTATGCAACAGGCGTATCATATCATACAGCCGAAGTCATGAGACAAAAACAGCAAGGAATAGAAATTTTCCCGGGTCTAGAAGCCAGCCACATCCGAGCACAAAACCCAATCGTGATCGTGAGGGATGATATATGGTACAGAGAAGAGAAGTTAAAAGGAGAATAGAGATAATCGGATCATAAGGAGTCAATGGCATTGTCTGCCAGTGACATTTTAGGCGTTCTGGGCGACACCGACCTTGGCAGCCTGTGGAAGAAGTTAGTGGAAATTCTTGGCTAAAAGTCACGCGACAAAGCACTTACCCGGAGAACACGGCCGTTAAGGCGGAAACCCTTGCTCTGGACGTACATAACGTCGCCGTTTTCGTGGTTGGGGGAGGGAGCCATGAAAGTGGCTTCCATGAGGTTGGCGTCGAACTTCTGGGCCTTGCCCTCAACGAGCTGGCCGGGGTCGAAGCGCTCGAGGCCGTGCTTCTCAAGGGTGCTCAGCATGATGCGCTGGGTCATCTCGAGACCCTCGACGAGCTCGTGCAGAGACTTGTTCTCCTCGGTCTTGGCAGCAGAAAGCTGGTCCTTGGGCACAGCCAGGAGCGCGCGGTCGAGGTTGTCGATGCTGTCCAGGAGATCCTTGGAGAAACCCTGGATGGCGAACTTGCGAGCAGCGTCCATGTCACGCTTGTTGCGCTCGATCTGGTTGCGGGACTCGGCGACTTGACGAAGGTACTTGTCCTAGATTGAGGTTCGTGGTTAGCTATTATTCGGCGCCGAGCTAGTAGCTCCGTGGATACGGGGAAAGTTTGTACCTTCAATTCAATGACCTCGCGCTCCTTAGCCTCGAGCTTCTTGGCATCGGTGTTCTCAGCTTCGGCCTCGGCCTCTGCATTCTCGCCTTCCTTGGTCTCCTTCTCTGTGGAGAAGAAGCGGGAAGTCTGGGGTGCGAATGGCCGGAGAGCCGGCATGCGCTGTTGTGTTGTCCGTCGCAGCGCCAGCGATGCAGTAGAGGGAGAAGTGGAGAGAATTGAGCGGGCGGCCTGAGCCTGTCTGAAGATGGTTCGTTGGAACATTATGAATGATTAGATGTGAAATTGAAGATGAAGAGATTCGACGTAACGGAAGCGTTTCGAAGGTCTTCGGACAAAATTCCACCAGGTTGTTCCACCACACCGCCCCAAGGAAGAACGCTGCGCCGAGCGGACCGGACCGTCACACTGCCAGACTCAACAAGTCACTCCGGTACGTTGTGGTGTTTCTGTTATGATGGCCATAAACATATGGCTCAGTCTATATCGAAAACTATATACGGAGAAAACATTCTCGGGCTAACGTATTGTCATGTCATCATTTCTCAAAGCTCTTTACTTCACGAATCAACCAATTTACTAGTCTTCCGTTTCCGAGTACCCCAAGAAAACGCCCCTGGCCTCGCATTCGAGCTTGAGGGCATCTAGGTGTGGACACCCATTGTCTAAGTCGGTTTGCAAAAGCAACTGTTCGAGGTTCTCACAACAGCCCTGATGAACTAGATCTGAAAGCTCTGATATCAAGTGTACTAGATCATCATCATCATCATCCATCAAATGATTGATTTCAAGACGCTTGAGAGAGATTGGTAAGATTTCAACCAGCGGTCGTGTATTCATCAAATGGGAATGTCGAACCGCTATATCTTCCACAACAACAAAGTCTCTGAATGATCCAAAGGGCGCATCAAGGGCATCATGCTCTTCCAATCGATTTCTGTACAATGAACCATAATTGATGCGAAGAGACTTGAGGGTTGCGGCAGAATGAAGAAGCCCCGTGCGATATAGCGATGCATCAAACTTCAAATGGTCAGGCATCTCATCTATCGCCTTTTCCTCTTGTATATCAATATTAACGGAGACACGCTCGAGTTTCGTGCATGCTTCAAACCAATCCAACATATCTCGACTCCAGTAGAGCTCGTCAATGATGATTTCACGAACTTGGTTCGAGCAATAGCTTTTGTCAAGCGTCATATTCCCCTCGTATTTATCCTCACCAATGACAGACACATAGATCTTGCGAACAGCAGGAAAATAGAAGAAAGGTGTGAAGAAATCCGAGTCGATCCACGCTTTCTCCCACGCAGCACCTCCTCGGACCTCTTGTAAATGCGGGAATGGGGTAGCTTTGTGAAATGGACGTTGTCGGTTTGCGGCTTTGTGTAGAATATCTGACATCAGCTGGGATTCATGGTGCGTGAACACGATTGTTTGGATATTGTTCGTCCGGACAAGTAGTAGCCCCAGCCATGATTCTGTGCAGAGATTGTTGGGGTCAAGATGTTTTTCCCACTCAGATCTCATTCCCTTCTCTTCTGGGGTAAAGATCTCATCCAACGCGTCCTGGATAAATGATACAACGTTTGTATCCTCTTTCAGTTTATCGATTGCGGGCTGTTTCCTTGGTCGCGGGCCACACTCGTGGGAGTCGTGGTAATCTATGTCGTACCAGTCTATGTCTAACCGACGAACTTTACTAGCAAGCTCTGGTTGGCGCCATAGTCGCATGATAAAGCGAATAAATCCGACGGACATCATGGGGTCACACCATCCAATGAAATGGTAGATCATAGGTTGGAATACATTGTGAAAATGTCGGCAGCATAGACTCAGATTGAGCAAGATGCCATGTCGGTATTCACTGTCGTGTATGTGGTCGCCGATGAGAACAAGCATTTCTATGGGCAGGCGGTCCATGATGAACAGTTGGAAAATGTCAGCCGGACCAAAAACCCCAGGGCGCTGCAGGCAAACTTGTACTGCAATTCCACAAGAGATGCCAGCAGAAGCTTAGACAAAGTTAGATTGATATCTGATCTCGGAGTTCAGGCCTCAGGTGTCTCACTGTGGAAATTGGCTACAAGCGGAACACGAAGAACTGATCGGTTTGGCGAGCTACTGAGCAGATTCTCAGTTGTGGAAATTTCGAGGATAAGATTGATGGACCCTCAGAAGCCCCAAGACAGAAACAGAGACAGAGACCGGGGAATTGACTTGGTCATCCGTAAGGATGGAATTGAGGTCCTCGGACGCAGGCTGAAAAGGGTTGGAATCGGTCGTGAGTTGGAGTTGGCTTGATTGTTTTTCGATGCCAAAGTGAGGCCCGGGGCTGATCGGCAGGACGCCCAGACCTCGCCAAACCCCAATCTCGACCCGCCCACTTTCGGGTCGTGGGCCTCAATCCACAATCCCGCTGAGTTGAGGAAACCTTGGAAGCGTTGAACTTGTTTAGCTGATACACAATTGACAAAATAGCTTATGAAATTATTTTTGGCCTGACGATCGTTATTGTTTTTATTGACGACTATCTATAGATATACGCTAAACACTCCATGCTCCCAGAACAATCGCACTAGATGTGCCGAACATGCCAATATCATACACCGGAAATGGCATGAAGTCTATCGACATGGGCTCTTTCTGCTGGCTTTCCAAGAGGAAGCCAAAGATCATAACCATGAGGAAGAGCAGGGTAAAGATGAAGTTCGCTCTCGATATTCTCCTTCGCGATACGCGTCAGATACTCCAAGTCTTCATCGCGGAAAAGGTCCAATGTGCCAAGCTCCATGTAAGTAGGCGGCAATCCCTTGACGCTCTTCGCGCGAGCAGGAGCAGCATATTCCGACACTCGATCTGTCCCATAGTCAGATCCCAGATAAGCTTTCCAAGCGGTGACGCTTGCATCGGGCGTCCACATCAGAAGGCCATCCATGGCGGGCATTGAATTGACAGATCGATCGTCAAGCATGGGGTAGATCAGCATTTGTTTTGCGATGGGAGGTGAGAGGGCACGGTCGCGTGCCATCAGATTTATGGCTGCAACGAGGTTTCCTCCTGCGCTCTCGCCATATGTGATGATGCGACTTGGGTCGATGCAGAGTTTCTCTGCGTTCTCTTGCAACCAGGGCAGTGCGGCATAGCAGTCCTCCACGGGTGCTGGGAATGGGTGCTCGGGGGCTAGTCGGTAGTCGATTGAGAAGACCTGGACTCCTGAATCGCGAGCTAGCGAGGCCTGCCACTTTGAGAAAAACGCTGGGGTGCCGAATATCAAGCCCCCGCCGTGAACGTGAAGAATGGCTGATCCAGGTTTCGTCGCGTCTTGGTCCTTTCTGCGATAGCGATGGATCGCAATGGACTGTCCATCGTACGATGTGAGGTGATGGATTTCATGTTCAACCTCTGGGACATCGGGGAGCTGGTTCATCAACTTTTCAAACGACGGGCCCATCACAGAACGAATGGCGAGTGGATCCTCCATGTCGATTTTGGGGGCCGCTGCCCTCGCCGCCAGCACAGGGGCCATGGCCTTTTGGAAGCTGGGCTCATATTGTAGAGGCATTGTGAATTTTGATGATGTTGGGGGAAGAGGGAAGATCTGTTGAGATGTACGGGGCAGAGAAGACTTGATTGGGTCTCAGATCTATTGCCATATCGTACCTTTTATACCATGAAGCAAATAGCCCTGAGAGCTCCCTGCATTAGTAAACTCGCTATTCGGCCCCCGATGCAACATGCTTGTCTGTCATGGGCTGCGATCGGGATCGGGCTAAGTTTCGGTGTATAACGAATGAGCTCTTTGTCTCCGACCTGGCTCACGATAAGTCAAAGTACACATATCGAGTGCCCAATCAGACGAGTGCGGAGACATGTTTATCCCAAGGAGGGTAAAGTTGATTACACGATCGGTGTCTCGGGCAGATCATGGTCCGCATGTTCTGAAAGGCTCCGCGCTTTCCAATTCCTCTCCGCTCCCTGACTGATGTCCGTGCACACATCCGAATGAAGTTTTGCACAATGCGAATTCCAATCATTCAAAAGGGCAACTTTCGTGGTCTCTCGGTATACTGTGGACGGAGTAACTGCAAAGCAAACGGAAAGCGCCCGGATCGACTGCGGCCCGGAGATGGTCCGAGCTTAACCCCCTTTGGCCTGCATCAACCTGGGAACTCACCAACTTTGCTCTTACCCAGATGCGATTCCTTGCTGCTGGTGCTTCTTGAACTGGAGGTCTAGTGTGACCAGATACGAGCCCACGGTATCCCGCACACCCTGCCAAAGCAGCTCAACTAGCAGGGAGCGAGATACCGAGTACGGAGCACAGGTCGAGTTATACCGGAAGCATTCCAAGGTTGTCACATTACTCCACATGTGAGCTTCTATTTATCTAGTCGCCATATGTGCGAACGAGTTTGATGATACTAGTCCCATCCGCTAAAATTTCCTTCTCCTCTTCAAGCTTGTAGCCTCCCTTTCTGGGAATTACCACAGTCCAAATATACCAGTAAAGGACACCGAAAAGTATTCTGTCCAAGTCAGTATTGGGTACACAGCTCCACAGAATGCTTCAAGATACTCACATTCCAATGCCGACAAGAGCATAGGCAGCGTAAAAGAAATTAACGTCGCCTTTCCAGTTGGGGGGTGGGATAAACGGCGTTACTAGCAATGTGAGGCAGACCACGACGCGTAGCCAGACAGCTGGTAGCCATGCTTTGAAAGGCCGTGGAAGATCTGGCTCTCGATAGCGAACTATCAACAAGCCAACGGTAACTGCCAAAGCAGCTACTTGGCCTGGGTATGCTTCCAAGTCTAGGATGAAGTTGTAGACATCGCCTTGGGGCGGTAGTCCTATGACCAGAATGGACGGGATATAGTGCACGATCAGTCCACCAAGAGGGGTTCCAAATGGTTTTGTAGAAGAGAGAATGTTCTGCCACGGTAAAAAGCCCTGTCGAGCTATTTCTTGGTTGACCCGTGCCTATCAAGGTCAGTATTTGATAGCGTGTGTTTGCAATCAGAACATACCAGAGCAAATGTCACCACCATCACATTCCCAGCAGCAGAAATGGCGATCGCCAGAGGAAAGAATATCCTTCCGATATGATCACCAAATAGTCTTTCAAAAAGCAATGCGCCGACAAGCTCTCCGCTGTTCTTGATTTCCTCCAGAGGAATGACAAGAAAGTATGACAGATTAGCCAGGAAATACAAGACTCCAGCCGTGAGAAGTGCTGTAGGGCACACGGTCTTCACTATTCCGACTGGATCATGCACCTCATTGAGGACATTGTTGATGTTGCTCAATCCGGCGTAGGAGTAGTAGACTTTGAACAACGCAGTCGAGAGCAAACTCCAGCTCCAATTCGACCCTTCCCAGATAGAGTCCCACGAAAAGGCACCGACGCTTGATCCTGGAGACACATCACCGATATCTCCACTGAAGCGAAGGAAAACGACCCATAGTCCAGTCAATGACATTGCGCCAATCAGGAAAATCTTGACCCATCCTAGGACATTTTGAACAAAGATACCAGTCTTCAAAAAGACACCATGGACGATAGTAATGGCCGTCAACAGACCGATGGCGAGTAGCTTATGCTGAAGCTCAGTGGGCTCGATGCTAAGCGCGAAGAATGTGTATTTCGAAAAGATAATGGAGTTACTCGCGGTGAATCCCAGAAGCACCGCTTGAACAGCAACCAAGCTAGAGGCGAGGAATCGCGGTCGCGGATAGGTATACTCGAGGTACACCTAGCAGAAGTAAACCAGTTTAGCTAACGCGTCTCGTCGCCCTCTAAGCGAGTGCCTTTACCTTTTCTCCCCCCGAGCGAGGGAGCATACAGCCAAATTCCATCGACACAGCGAGACCGCATCCTGACAAGATCGTTCCCGCCAGCCATACTAGTAGGGTAAGTCCGATGCTTCCGGCAGATCTGACAATGGACCCTGGTGTAGCGAAAATACCACTTCCAATCACGCGTGACACAACCAGTATGTACGCGCTTGACCAGTTTAGAGTTTTTGTATAGGTTGCTCCCGGCAAGGAGTCGGGCAAAAGAGTCAAAGATTCATCGGAGGCGCTTTGAGGCTCTTGGGCATCTGGTATGGGATGGTATCTAGCTGACGGCCTCAAAAGAGGTTGTTGCTCCTGTATCCCCATCGTGAGTGTTGTGAAGTGGAAGAGCAGGCTGCAGCTTTGAAGACATTGGATTTAAATAGTGACAGAGCACAAATACTAATCAATGTCGTCAGCCGGAAGGGTGCTTTTGGTTTTTGAGATTGGAAATCACACGGCTGGCACGTCATTCAGGCCGAATGTTGTGTTTCCGCACCTTGCGTGCACCTGATATTCGCCATTGGAATGTGACTGGCCGAGTCATCCAAGCTGACCTGTCAATGCGCCTGGTAATAGCTCAGCAGTGGTTTGTTGATTTTTAGTGGAGTTTGGAGTGATATTGTGTCAAAGTGTGGAATATCCCCCATATCCTTTCACCCCCACACTCCAATACTTCGGGTCGGTCGGCTTCTGTAGCTTCAGGAAAAGAGATAAGAGCAGCAAAGCAAGCGAAAATCAGGCAGCAAGTCGAGAGATTAGAGGGCAGAGGAGCATTGTCCCATAGTAAGTATAAAATTCTATACTCCGTACATCAAGCCCACTCGATCGGTCAAGCCAATCTATCGGCTCAGACAACAAAATAAACAAAGTCTGTACGTGTTTACCCTAATTTTGGTCAACGAGTAAGAATTTGGAGATAAGAACAATTTGGGGGTTCACTATCTGATAAATTCTAGTAGATGGCTATCGTGCTTTCAAAAAATGCTACTAGTCTGACTGCACCTTCATGTATCAATTTCATGCACCAATGATGCAACTTTCTTCCCACAGAGCCAGTCCTTCAAAATCACAGGGACTATCCAGCCAAAGGATGGAAGCCACAGTTGATTTGAAATGCTCCCAGGTATGAAGTTCCAGCATCGCAGTCACCCATTGAATCTGCTGAATATACCACCAACGGGTATTAGTTCCCAAAGCAGCTATTCCACCCATAGTGAGCAGCCAAAGCAACAAGTCCAGATTTGACATCCAGGGGCTTGGATCGACCCGTAAGTGAACAAGCTCATTTTTCAGTAGCTGCGCAAGGTCTGGGTAGGGCTCTGTCATTAATGGGACGGGGAACAAGATGAGAAGACTGTAGACAACGAGGCCCAATCGACAGGCTTCGTACTCCAGCGAAGAAGTTTCCATAATATCTGAGTGTTCGAGAATGCTAGGCAGGCTCATCATATGGTAATGAATTGAGTTCCGTATCTCGAGCACATAGCCGGTGTTCAAACCGGGCAGGAGTCCCTTTGAGTAGTCGTGCAGCATCGCGGTGTATAGGGAAACAGCTTGGACCTCCCATGTCATGGATTCTGGGAAAATCAAGCTTGACCATAATGAGGATTCATTCTCTCTGGGAGATTCTTGGAGGCTAGACAAGAATTTCGATATGGCTTCGGCTTCAAGGCCAGACCGAAGCGGCCAGAATGGTTGTGTTAGACTCTTGCTTGCCACCAAAAGGTTGAACCTTGAAATTCAGGTCAGATAGAAATCCAGGATAAAATTCTTGCAGTCATTGTGGTAACAAACTCACGTTGATAGCCCTTGCTTCAAACCGGGCATCTCAAGCTTATCAAATCCTCCTCTGGCATTAACAAGATGGCGCAAACCTTGCACTTGCTCATCCGATATCACAATATCCGTGAATCTTGACAGCCATTGCAGATTGGATAGCGGAGCTGATCTCATCCGAACAGCTGCACCTTTTCTCCGCTCTGGTGGATGTAGAGTCAGCGCAAAAGCACTCATAACAATCTCATCAGTGATCATGTCTGTACGACCGGTTTCGATCACTTTCTTTAAACTGACGATAGCCTCTCGCTGCATGACAAGCTTTTCATAGGCTGCTTTCCGAGAGGGTATTATAGCTGGATTGCTGGATGATGCGCGAAGCTGTAGATGCTCTGCTCCCGAGTGGAGCCATGCATTGAACAATGCCGGACAACTCATAGCTGAGTACATCCAATGATGAACAAATGACATGCCTTTATGAACAAAACCAGGAAATAGCTTTGGCCACATCTCTTTGATTGCTATGATGGACTGACTATTAGCAAAGTACAACAATCTGTATCGATTTTGAACAAGCCTCACAATAAGTGAGGACCTCACTTATACACTCAGGACTGAGCTCAGATGGGTAGGTCCGGAATGGGTCAAGATGAGCATTTCCAAAATCGTCAATTGTAAATAGTGGATTGTTTCGGGTCGGACTGTTCAACCGCGAATAGCTGTCTCGTGAGTGTGGATCCTGGTACGAACAGGTGCTGCTATATGTTCCAACAGGCTCAGCTGGATGAAGATGTTGCAGTAGACCTGGGTATGCTTGGTCATATACACATGGTTTCTTCATTCTTCAGACCTCATTAGCTTCTATCCATCTTTGTATTTTCGAATTTTGGCTTACTGCGTGCAGCGAGAACATTGTGGCAAGACTCTGTTGCAGTTTCTTTTGCCCTCCCTGCATCTTTTGCATGCAGCGTTCGATTTCGGGGGCTCAAAACCCGACATCGGCATGTGTGGATTATCGCTGTATACGTACCCGTCAGTCAAGATTCTCATTCCAGCTAGGAAATGTAATCAAGTCATCCATGGACAGCAAAGGGCGTCTCACCTTTGTGGGTTGAGATATTGGCAATGATTAGAGAGTCTTCGTATCCATAAATAGCATCAGCAAGTGTCTGAGAAAGACCGATAGAGGACTGGGAGGTAGTTGGGAGGCATACCGTTGACACCTCGAGCAAGCTGGGAGCATCCTATCACACTTCCTCTTTTTTGCCCGACAAGAAGAGCAGGCCTGGAGTGCAATACATCTTTGCGAAAGTCTATTCATGTCAAAGAGCTCTGAGTTTGACAACAATTTCAAGCTTTTCTCTGTCTTGGCGTGTCTCTAGGCTTCGTGTGATAGATTAAGCCCTGGAGCCTTAATCTTAGATGGAATATGCCTGACTTGATGTATGCTCCCCATGGGTGGCTGGCGGGTTTATATTCCAAGGTTTCCACCAACTTCCCAAAGTGGATTTGATTGCTGTCCCGAGAATGCGGCTGAAGGCTAGGCGAAGAGCCTAAATGGATGCGCTCTAATGCGGTGCTCCACTTCAGTATTCTTGCCAAATTTGTGCCCATGAGGCACCAGAACGTTCCATGGCTTCATTCTACGAGTTCAGGTCTATGGATATGATTCCGATGCGATGATAAAGTGAGGTCTCGTTCACATGAGTTGGACATACGAAACCAGAGCAGTTGGTCTATATGGTTTGGGAGTTCACAATGCACAGAATATCTGCCGTGATGTGGGTTCAAGACCCGGCTCGGCAAGAATTGTAGAATTTGCACACGGCGGATGAGGCTAGGGAACCTGAAGATGTGGGATGGGAAACGCCAAGGAGCAAAGTCACCGCAATTCGCCAGTCATCAGTGCAGTGCAGCAAATTTAGAACTAAACGGCTCAGGGCGGCCAATCCGACGTTGATTCAACATGCGTAACCGACGCGCCAAAGGAGCTAGTCCAAATATGGCATATGCATTTTTCGCAGAGGATCCAAATGCCCCACCTCTTCACTTTCCTAGTCTGCATCTAGTGCTCTGTCCCTTTGGGCTGCAAGACTCTCGTGGCTGCTGATTCCCGGGGTTTCTACCCTGCAAATTTAGCGTTGATCCCTGTGGATGATACCTTCTGGTCTATAGATCCATAGACCCAAGGAGCGATGCTGATTGCATATGCTGGCAGTCTCGGTGCACCCATGGATAAGGTCGGAGAAGCTCAAGAATGTTCAAAAAGGAGCTTGAGTAATCTCAAGGGTGCTGAAAAGTGGAGTCGATTGGATGTAAGCTTATCTGTGATGTCGAACGCTTGAATCGCGAATCTTGACCCTGAGGGTCCGTGGCTGACTTGGCGTGGACTAGGCGAAGGGACGGTGTACTTCGGCCAGCTGAAGATCCCCGATCGCCGTCTTCCGGTCTTTCTATTCCCCGGGGGTTTAGTGCCGCATTGATCTATTTCTCATCGACGTGTTCGTTTTGGGGTGCGAGATTGAGGCCGATATCGCCCCAGGCCTTCAATCGCCTTTATTCACGCATGACACTTGATCATGTTCGCGGTAAATGTGCTCTCATCTGCGTTGGGCTAAGTTTTTTGCGCGGTGGAGCTACGTGCAAGCTGCCATGAGAGCAGAGCAGGCCATTACCAAACAACAAGCCTCAGGGCCACGCTCACGCGCGGTCAAAAAGAAGATGATAGTTGCTTATTAGCAGGAGTAGTTATGTGTTGGCTTAATCTCATATTCGATTTGTAACGGAGAGCTGTCATCAACCTCGGGGCCTCTTTTTAACTAGCTGTCTTTTTAGCTGTCTTTACTTCAGTGGAATTCTCCAAAGTGGCCCACCAAGGGCTAATTGGGTAGATCAAAGCACATATCGGCTGATGGAATATCAGTTTTCATCCTTTGAAGTATCCCAGACTGTTGTGGGGGGGGAGGGGGACTCACAATTTCAAATTCTCCCTGTCAGTCAGATCCAACTGAGTGTTGTCCACAACACGATTGACTGTACCGCCCTCTGAGTCGACCGTTTCGATAACTCCATTATTGGTGACCTGACTAGCCTCCTCGAGTTTATCACGACGTTTGTTCTCTCGGCTTAGATAGACACGGAGAGCTATGATTATGATCGAAGGAAGAATTGCGGCAACCTGAAAAGATCAGTAAATTACTTCGCGCGTCTCGTTCGATAGGACTTACCACAAGCAATATCACCCACGTTGGTCTGTATCTAGGCTTCAAGGAATGTCAACTTCATATCCATATTGTGACTATTCTTGAAAGCTTACCTTCCACTCCGGACGGAAGAGTTGCGGAGAGATGATGTTGCCCAGTCCATAGCCAATATGATACAAGGCGATGACGGTGGTCTTCTTCGTATGGCCAGCTGATACATTCGCAGCCCAAATCATCACCACTGCATACGGTATGCCGGCTGTGGATCGAATCCAGATTCCGGCAATGAGACCCCATCGGTTGGTCCAAGGTAGAGCTTATGCTACTATTAGCGGTGATACAACTCCAGGGTTCAAAGAGCCATACCAAGAAGTAGGATGCTAGAGAGGCCAGCTGGGATGTATGCAATGAGTGATATCCATGCTCGGAAATTCTGTCGTTGTTAGACCGTATCTTAATGGGATTTCTGAGAGACATTTACCTTGGTGTGGTAAAGTGTGATAGCTGCTGCGCTGAGGGAGAAGAATGAAACTAAACCGCTAACTGTGCCAAGTAATGTTGTTTGAAGGACAGTGAAGCCAAATGAGTTGATAATGAGCGAGTATTGATTGGTTATTCCATTTGCCATCTCCTGGGACCAGGCGTGCAGGAAGAAGAGCCAAGTTTTGGGATCCTTGATTGCTTCGATGAATCTGTAAAATTTAGCGGAAGTTTGGACACAATGGCCCGGGCGAAAGGGGTACTGACTGGTATCTTTTGAACAGTTTTTGTTCGATTCCCGAGTGATTTTCTTTGATTCGCAAGATCGCTTGGGCACGCTCTTCATATGTCAAGAATTTAGCGTGCAGAGGACTATCAGGGAAGAGAAGGTAGACCCAGACACCGAAGATGACAGTGAGAACGCCGGTAATAACTAACATGGATATCAGCAGTGACCCTGGTGTTGTCATCAAGAAACATACCCATGAACCACTTCCAAGGGGAAAAGCTCCCTGTGTCAATCCACAGCACACCATAAGACAATAGACCTGATGTGATAGGGCTTGCATTGCCAATCGACCACATGACCGGCATCATCACGGCCTGTTCATTGTATGTGAAGAACATGGACATGGAGAGGAGAAATGCCGGCACGATTGATGCTTCTGCTACCCCAAGGAAGAAACGAACGACAAATAAAGTTGCAAAGCTGTTGCATGGAATATGCAGGAGGGTAATGCCACCCCTGCCAAGTCAGTGATTTAGGTCGATCATTTGGATGAGAAGGACACACCAGACTATCAGGTTACCAGCCAACCATTTTCCGACTGGAAACCTTTGCAATGCCCAGTTTTGTGGCCACTCGGCAAGAAGATAGCCGAAATAGAAGATCGAAGAAAGCCAGTTGTATTGATTTGAGTTGAGGTGGGCGTCTGTCATGATTCCGAGAATTGCAGAACTTCCAAGCTGTTGGCTTTTAGTACGGAACTGCTCTCATCCATTACTTCCAAGACATACCGTTTGTTTATCAACATACATCAAATGGTAACCGATGCACAGAAATGGTAGAATGCGCCATAGACATTTGTTGCGTATGCGTATTGCTTCTTCGGGCGTTGGATCTGTCACTTGTATCTTCGAAAACAACTTAAAACTCTCATCAGCAAATTGGTCAGGGACCTTTGGCGCCGTGTCTATATCATTGTCGCTATCTTCATTTGCTCGAGCTGTTGCCTCTATGGCAGACTTGTGGTGCTCGGTCATTTCAAGGCTTATGCACGACAATCGATAAAGCCGCGTAAAAACGTTAACGACGCGCAAATAGAAGCAGACATTTGCGGGGAATTATTGTCCTATAAAAAGCCATTGGATATCGCGCAATGCTCTGACACCTCGTCGTCTTCGCGCTGCGGAGACATTCCGATGTAGATAGGAGACTCTATTGCGGGGGTTTCCCACGATTTTCTCCCGACTTGGAAGGTCAAGCAGTATCACCCGCTTGGCAGGGGTCAGATTGCTTAGTATTCTCTTATGTTCTGCTTGAAACGCGAAAAAGTGCCAGAAGCACGCCTGAAGTCGCCATTGCGGGGTTGCGTCACCGCTGCAGAGTTGGCGTGCTTAAATGTGACCGCCGAAGCTCAGTCTAGACACTCATCCTTCAATACTCTGGATCAGGCAATCTCTGTGGTCAGCGCTCATTGACTCAAAATGGCAGAGCAAGATAAAACCCTTCGAGTTTTGATTGCTGGAGCAGGCATCGCGGGTCTTGCGACAGCTATATCGCTGACACGGATCTCATCTATATCGAATTTGGATGTCCTGTTGTATGAGCAAGCCCCGGAGCTCTTGGAGATCGGTGCTAGTATTGCGCTCAGTCCAAATGTATGTATTTTGCTACGTGTGGGTTGACTGGATGACACCTGACAGAGAAATTGAATATCAGGGAATGCGCACACTTGAGAAGCTCGGCGTCCACGATGCTTTGAGCGACGAAGTAGGCTTCCGAGGTCCTAGCGGAATACCTCAGATCTTCCGGTATGAGCTCTGAGCGCAAATGCCCATTTAGTTGCTGGCCGCTAAGAACTCTCGTAGTCATTGGAAAACAGATCAAGTGGTGTCGATAGATACTCATGCCAATGTCCCGGACCCTCGACACCACACAACTCGTTTTCACCGCGGTCATGTACACTCGGCCTTGCTTGAGCATGTGCCTCCGGAGAAGATTCATCTCAACAAGAAGATCAAGCGTGCGGAAGCTAGCCAGGATGGCGTCGCATTGTATTTCGAAGACGGGAGCAGTGCCCATGGCGACATTCTCATCGGAGCGGATGGCATTCGATCGGTTCGTGGAAATGCACCTCAATCAAAGCTTCTTATCACTGATTTAAATATAGAGTGTCAGACAGTCGTTCATCCCAGATTACAAACTCCGCTTTAGTGGGAAAGTTTTCATGAGAGCCACATTTGATGCTGCCCTGGTCGAGGGCAAGATACCAAACTTACCTGCGGATTCGATACACTGGGTAACAACTTTCTCAAAGCCCAGAAAGACAATCACTGATGATTTGATAGTGGGGACCTAAAGACAACTTCTTCGCATCAAGGCTTGGTAAGACGAGAGATGATATCGGAATCGCGGCAAGTCTGACATAGACCAGGCAAAAGTCAGTACACCACGGTTGGCGCATATGATGATCCGCGCTCGTCCGAAGAGCTGGAAAAAGACATTGCATGGGATCAAACCGGCAATGTTGAGTTCCTGAGAAAGCGATACCAGGTATATTTCAACCAATCAACCGCTACTCCGTACTGCGCAGTTGTTGACCAACATCTCAGGACTGGAACCCAATCGTGAGAGCCCTTACAGAGCTCACACCCTCAACCAACCTCTACCCCAATTTCGCTGGTGATGCCCTTCCAACTTGGGTTTTCGGGTCACGCGTGACACTGGTAGGAGACGCAGCGCACGCGCACGGGGGTGCCTTCGCCGCCGGGGGTTCGCTGGCACTCGATGACTCCCTCGCTCTTGGTCTTGCGTTTAAACACGTCCTCAAGGGGGCCACGTTCTCATCCGAGAATATCGAAAGCGCATTGAGGCTGTACAGCCAGACAAGGCAACCTCATACTGCTCGGTTGTTGCATATTGTGCATGGCCAGATCAGTAGGAAGCCTGCAGCTTTTGAGTCAAGCGAAGCTGAAGATGAGGCGCTTGTCGCCAGATTGAAAGGTCGACCTGATACAGAATGGTTGTCCGAGCATGATGTTGAGGCTGCGTTTGCCGCTGTTGTTCGGGAGTCGCATCCGGGGGCGCAGCCTGTGCGTGTTGGGAAGGAACTATCAGGTGGAGCCGTACAGCATGGGGAAAGTAAATTATAGAAGATGACCCTCCAGGTTGAGACAGGTCATTGGTGACTGCATCAGGGTATAGAGCCAGATATAGAATTTCTGTGTTGGAAATTTATGCTTTGTTTTGATTTCCTTTTAGGACCTCGCGAGGCGCGTGCCATTCCAACAATATTTACAACATTTGGAAGACTCCCATTCGGACATTGGTGATACTGTCAACCCTAGGCCCGATGCAAGGCTGACCATGTCCAACTAACATCCGGGGGCATCGGGGTGCATAATTTTGATGCCGACCGCGCAAGGCTTGTCCGGAAGCTCCGGGTGTTAGTGCGGCCACCATAGCCTACTTGGGTACTTTCTTCGTCGGAAACTAATAACGGGGGCTCTAGTGAGAGCTCCGTGCTTCGGCTCCCCATAAATAAATAAACAATGCAGCAGCCTTGGGGTAAACAAACACAATGCCTCTCAGAGGCTTCGCGTTCGTAATCCCTGGGCTGGGGAAAGACACAGGAGGCGAAGCTGAATAGTGGGGCGGCATCTCAACATGCTCAACATGACCTGAATCATGGCCGAGAGAAACTAAAGCAGGCAGAATAATAAGGACGGGGCTTAGAGCAGGGGAAAATAAGGATAGCCTTGCATACGTCGTCCTGTCAAGCCACAGCCGGGCGGAGTAGCGGAGTCACGGGGTGTGGCTGGTGTATTAGAGCTGTGTGGCGGGTCCGAAAGCGGAATAGATCGACATTTCGCGATGAAGGCGTAAAGGTCTCCGGAAGTGGAGAGCGTGAGGGCAGTGCAGTCTGCGCCTCAGATGGCAAATTCTCTTTATAAACTCATTTCGTCCCTAGTTTTCAACAATCAGATTCAAACCCAAAAATTCTAGACTCCGCCTTTGGTTCTAGACAACTCCCGCTTATCCGGTGGCAACCTCCCCTTTGTCTCCTTAATCCTCCCCTCCGCCCAAAACATCAATTCATACAACATATCAAAATGGCCGCTTCACCTGCTCTCAGTGCAACCTCGCGCTCATCACACTCCTCACGACCATCTCTATCTTTGGATATGAGCAACCTTCCCCAATTATCGAAACCGACCCCGCCATCAAACACTCTCCTCATCACCGATCTCCATGATCTACTGGTTTTCCAACCGCAAGCCCTAGAGGATATCCGCAATATAATCACCTCCGTGGCCGCTCTCAACTCTTTCTCCCCTCTCCCCTCCATGCGTCGCATCGTCTGTTCTTTCAACAACACCGAAGACGCAACCAACATCCGCAAACTTTTGGACGGCCAGACCCTGCTCAACCGCGTGCATCCCCGGATCTACTTCGGCGAGCCAACGCCCCTCAACGACCGTCCCAAACTCCTCGAAGCACCCCAGGTCTCGAAGCTATTCTTCATCTCTCCTCCTCCCAGTCCGCCCCACGGATGGGTTCTGCGCAATGAAGACCCTCCCAACAAAGAGGTCCACGCCTCGGACCTTGCTCATGCGCTGTCTATGCTGAAAACGGAACCCAAGGAAGATCCCGCTACCCCGGTTTCTATCACGGAGGATAGACGCACGCCTAGCTGGCCCACTGATGGTCAGCGCAGTCGCAGCAGCACTATCATCTACCACCCAGACACGCATGGTGACAGTCCCAACCTGCCGGCCGTCATGGTGGAGGACATGAGTTTGAGCATCGATATTGAGGATGTCGATATGGATGAGATGAGTCCCATTGAGATGTCCGTCAAGTCGATGCCTCCTAAAACTTCGAGGCCGCCCGTTGAGTTGATGGAGTGATTTCGAGTTTGAATTTTAGCGATCTTTTGTTTTTTGTTTACAGTCACTGCATTGTCTTGTTTGGCGTTGGAATGGGCATCGGTTTTTTCGGGTTTTTGGACCTGTGCTTTTGGATGTTAATAGCTAATTAGACGTCAAAACAAGCTTCTTTGGTTACCACTTGAGCTTCCGCAAATTCCTTCGTGTAAATCAGAATATTCACCAGATATCTCTTAAGCTGCTCCTATCAACATACATTCGGGGTCTATAGAGTATCAATGCTTTTTACTGCCCGGTACCTGAGTCAACAACTCTAGTAGTCTAATTTTATTCACTAATCTCATTCACCAGAGCGAGCAAGAATGTTGGGTTATAGTATGAACAAAAGATATCAGTTCACCAGCTGCAATAGATGACAAAGAAACTAAAGGGAAAAAAAGAAACTCCAAGCGCCCCAGTCACCAAATCAAAACGCCACACATGCTCGAGTTCAACTTTTTGCTTCCCTTAGAACCCATAGCTAGTTTGGCCGTAAGGCGTAGCGCCATACGGTGTCTGAGCACTGTTCCAGCCACCAGGAGCACCGCTGCCGTATGAAGTCATGTTTCCATCGATGCCCTCGGGAGGCTCGTAGGCGTCGGGGTCGTTGGCGCCCATCATCTCAGCATCCTCGCCAATGTGGCCTTCGCCTTCACCAGAAAGCTCGGAGACAGTGGTGGCTAGCTTGCGCTGCAGGGAAATAATAGATTGCTGAAGAATCATGTCGGGTTCCAGGTTGCCAATGCTCTCGACGTCGAAGTAGAAGATTGATGGCTCGGCATCGTAGTCGAAAGGCTGGTCCGGTGCGGCGGCAGTTTCCCAAGCAGCGTTTTCGGAGACAGGCCTGTGGAAGTCAATCACCAATTCGAAGGTTTGTAAATAAGAAAACTCGTCCACTTACCATTCCTTCGCTGGATCCTGCTCATACCAGTAATCCACGTGACGCAGGTTGTTGTTGGGATCGTACTCAAAGCCCACGGCAGCAGTTGGCGCCCACTTCGCGTGCTCCTTGGCAGTTCCCTTCTTCGCCAGACATGTCATCTTGACCTCCTGACCTTTGCGCAGCTTGCAAATCAATGGTCCCCTGCCCTCGGGATCGGTGGTGACGGGGTTACCGATAGTCTGGTTGATTCGCTCGCCGACGATGACCAGATCCCTGGCGTAGACGGACATTTGCCCTTGACCACAACGCGCGTGCAGGGAGAGAGTCACGCTGCAGCGCACGCAGTGGTCCTCGCAGTCGCAGTCTCTTGTGTAGTCCAGGTCCTGGTCGCAGTTCAGCGAGTTAAGAGGAATCATGCCGAGACGATGGGCGAGGAATTCATCGGGAAGGACGGAGGTGTTGCTTTCGATTTCAATGAGATCCATAGCGAGGGTTGGCACTTCGGCAAGCATGGTGCGGCGGAGAGAGTTCGCAAACGCCAGGTCGACGGCTGAGAGACGGAAGTCGACGCGGTATGGTTCCGCCTGGTTCGTGTCAGTGGTCTCCTTATGAACTGCTTGGGTCTGATTACCTCGCGGACGGTGACTTGGGGCCCGGTGGGCTCGAGGTCCATCTCGTACTCCATGTTGTATGCGGCAGCGCTGGTCGCTGCGACCCGATTTCAAGCTTTGATGATCTGCAAGAGTGATCAAAAGTCCGAATTCTCCAAGGCACAGAAGTGACGGAGCTGGTGAGTGGTGTTGTTGATGATGGGCGCGAAGTCAAGCAACTGAGGGTGGACAGCGCGGATTTGCTCCCTCGGAGGCATCTTGGCGCTTTACCTAATTGGGACACCAATCGGTATCGTGTTGCCAAAGTGCACTCAAATGCTCCATGTTCCATACTGAATACAATTACGATGAGAAATTGAACTACATTAATAATTGTGGTCTTGTTGCTTTTCTGCTCATCCTTGGAGAGCAGAATAAGTGGTTCAGATTGAGCAGAGAGGTCATAGACGCTGTAGCATCTAAAGAGCCAAAGTCTAGCACTAAGACAAAATTTCTTTGGGCTTAAATCTGGCAAGCAAGCCAAGCCAAGCTATGGATTCAGATAGAATAGTCCGATACCACGAAACAGCAAGGAATCTCCACTACAATGGTAGATAAACGTTCCAATGGTCTGTTTGCAACAAAAAGCGTCTATCAAGACGGGACAAAGATCAGAAACAGGTGCTCATACGCAAATGAGACAACGGGTAGCAGCAGCCCGTCGGAGCAATGCAAAACAGAGTAAAAGGTAGAAGCCAATTGTAGAAGCGACGAAGCCACCGTTTTTTGTAAGTCGGTCATGTCGAGTCATAATCAGGAAAAAGGGACTCTCTCAAGATTTAGTCATGCACAGAGAACTGCAACCCCAGAGATGAGAATGGAGGCAACCACTGGTGACTGGTTTCATCCGAAGGTGTGGCCTGTGTCCAGGTACCAGGCTGCCTGATCCAAGAGGTAGGTGTCGAGAAGGTGTAGTTAAGTTGAGATGGAGAGTGGTGCGAGAGAGTTGAGTTGTGCGAGAGAGTTGTGGTGCAATAGATGCTACCGCTTTAAGGAACTGCGATTCAACGCTTCCAGAAGTTCCGGTCGATTTGCGAGCGCCGTAGCGGCCTGCGCATAGGGGACCCATTGACGTTTCCGTTTGTGCATCTCGGGCCATTCGGTCTCTTCGCGTTCAACGGTCACTTCGAAAAATTGATATGAGGCCTTGGGCGCTTGCGCCGTTAAATGGCCGGTGGGTCTCATGTCTGGGATGAGACCGAGATCTCTGCTCACGGCGCACACCACGCCGGCCTCCTCCCAGGCTTCGCGGCATGCCGCCTGCTCGGCGGTTTTTTCATCCAACTCCCATCCTCCTTTAGGGAGCACCCAGCCTCCGGGGCCGGCTGACTGGATCATGAGGACTTTGGTCTTATCGGCGGAAATAGGGACAACGCCGGCGACCAGTCGCTCGCCTTTGGAACCGTAGCCTACCAGTTCGTTAGAGACATAGAGGTAAGGGGGGAAACGCGACGATCAGCCACGTGCCGAGAGGAAGACATACGTTGGTTTTTCCGCCCAACGCGGGCTTCCATGGATCGTATTTGAGCCATTTGAAGAGTGTGAGGCTGTCGAGATGGTCGGAGTAAGATATGGGAGTAAAAAGGAGCGGAGGCGACCAGGTCACGGAGGTCCAGAAAGATAGCTCCCTCGGAGGCTGTCAAATCCGGTAAGTTTGGGAAGATTCAGTGGAAAGGTAGGGCGGTCGGGGATGGAAATTTTCTTTTCCTAATGTCGAGACAAGATGGCAATCAGGTATTCCTCATTCCCGGGGGATTGGAATGGAAAGAAGTACAAATAGGCATGGTTTCAATGTAATATCTGAAGTAGTTGGAGAATGGAAAAAAAGGAAAGAGATGTGGGAATGGAGGGGCAGAACCGGCGGCGCAGTCCGGCTGTACGTCTTTTTTTTTCTCACTCCTTTTTTTCTGTTACAATTGTTACACTTGAGCTATTGAATGAGATTCTCTGTAGTTTCAGTGCTCTGTTCTTCATCGGTTTCTCAATTTCTTCAATTTTCTTTTCTTCTTTGATCCTATACATGGTCATGTGACTCTTCTCCTAAAACATCTAAAGTTGAATGAGAACCAAATTCTATAATTTGGGGATCTTCCATTTTAAAAAAAAAGGCACAGCCCTGGTTTCACTGACTTCGTGCCTATGACTCTTATATTCTGACTTTGTTCAAATCGGGATCGGGCTTGACCCTAAGAATGGCCGGGTTTGGTACCGAGTGGGAAATTCGGAGCGAGGGAGGCCGATCAGTATATGTGGCTGCTTAATATTCGATATATTATAGATCATGCAATACCTAGGTAGGTGTCCAGGTGTCTACAATAGGAATAGGAATTCATAAGAATCGAAGGCCAGGCCTGCTTCGTATACTCCCAGTACTCCGTACAGCAACATCATTTGCCCCTTGCCGTACACCGTACACCACCTTTACTCGTACGAGTATTGTGACCCCGCCACAACATCAACTTCGCATCCACTGAGGTATTTTGTCTCGCAATGCAGGTGGTTGACGCCGAACGCGCGCGCGAGCTCTCGCTCTTCCGGCCGCTAGGTAATGTTTCCACTCTCCCGCAGCGAGCCACTGAGATAGACCTCTGTTACCCCGTGGCGCTTCCACTGGTCCAGGGTCCTATGGGAGGTGCCTTGGCGGGGATATCAAGTCTGATCGTCCTACCCCTCAGGGCTAATGTGAACAGGTTACCAAAGAAACTCGTGTGGTTACTGCAAGTCCAAAGATGGCAGTGCGTGGACCCCCTCTGACTTCATTCTCATCACGTTGACACGTCGCAGGCGCATCGTACTACACCACTTCCACGTCCGTACACCCGGAACATTATGAAGACTTGATCAACAACGGCTGGCGACGGTAAGTATCTCGGTCCATATTGGCTGTCTACTCCTAATGCAATCAGCTCTGGTTCTCTCTATTACAAGCAGAACTTGCTCCAGTCATGTTGCCCCCATTACACATTGAGGTTGGAGGCGGCCGATTATCGGCCCCGCCGTGATCAACGTAAGGCAATCAACAAATGGAACAAATTCATTTTGGGCCCGGAGTATATGCGCAAAGCGGCCCGGCTCTGTCCGCAAACTCGCGCGTAAGCACTCATTCATTATTTGCTACGCCGTGTTGGATCTGCGCTGACGGCCCACAGAGAGAAAAAGCACCGCAAATGCAACTTTGACGTTCTGTCAGCGGTGCATGAAAGCGAGTACAGCAATATCAAACGGCCTATTGACCCTGCTACTAAACTCCCCATTGAACCGGCACATCGGTTCGAGGTCACCATCGAGGGTGACTCTGTGTCCCAGGCAAAGTTCCAGCTGTTCCTCAAGTATCAGACAGCCGTGCATAAAGAAGATGTCTCTAGTACAAAGCCTAAGGACTTCCAGCGCTTCTTATGCACCGGTATCAAGCGCTCTCCGAATCCATTGACAGATGCCAATGCCACCGAGAAGAAACTTGGTTCGTGGCATCAATGCTACCGCCTTGACGGTGAGCTTGTTGCTGTCGCCGTGTTAGACTTACTTCCCACCGGTGTCAGCTCTGTCTATGTCTTGTGAGTTCTGGTGGAAATCTTACACAAGATGCGATAAGCTGACATTGTGCATCCCAGCCATGATCCAGCCTACGAGCAATGGGAGTTCGGTAAGCTGAGCGCTATGCGTGAGATTGCCTTCTGCATTGAGAACCAATACAAGTACTACTACATGGGTAAGTCGGCATGGATCACACCCCATCGAACTATGTCTCATCAGATCTAGGTTACTACATCCACTCCTGTGTGAAGATGCGCTACAAGGCAAACTTCAGGCCACAGTACATTCTTGGTAAGTCTCATCCATTTCTAGCATAGTTTCCGATTTGCGCAATGATCGGCATGGTATCTAACCCTCTTTTCCCGCTGCATAGATCCCGAGTCCGGCGAGTGGGACCCGCTTGATGGCGAATTAACTGAGAAGCTCAATACTCGTTCTTATGTTTCGCTTTCACGGGACAGAACGAAGGATGCACTCCCCGTTCCGCCTCCTGATTTCAATGCTGATACCGAAGTCTCCCTCTTTGACATCGGTATGCCTGGTGCTCTGACGGTCGCTCAGGTGGAAGCATTAGACCTAGATCATTGGTTGCTGTTCTTTAGAAAGAACTTGGTTCACATGGAGGTAGGTCTCCTTTTCCCGTGGCTATTTCAGCAAGGCTTCATTGGTTGCTAACCTCAAACAGGATCTGGTGGGATGGGAGACCATGTCTATGACTGAGCCACAATCTATTAAGGGCATCATCGCTGAATTGGCTGCGGTATTGGGTCCTAAGATAATTCAAAACAGCGCTGTTGATCTGTTCGGCTGAGCTCATTTGTGTTTGAATGGAACCACTCATCCTGTCTCTTCCGGTGCGAATCTCAGAATTGCATCACATAGCGAGGCGTCTTCGAACCAGCATTATTTTACCAGTCTACAGACAACCAGCAACTTTTGGAAAGCAATTGCATTTGGTTCTTGAGTTGCCTGCAAATGCAGATTTATAGACTGCAGAGATTTCTAGTTCTAAACCAGCATCAAATCCAGCATGAACCAATCCACATGTCATTAAACGTCAATATCCAACGTCTTTCCAGTCTCGGAGCTCTGAATGGCGAGCTCGATAAGCCGAATAATGATGGCAGATTCAGAAGGATCTACAGGGACATTTCCCTCGCCGGCCAAGGCCTTGGCAAGCTTGTCATAGAAGTCGGTGTAAAGAGGCGCATCAACGGTAGGTACAGCCTCGCTCTCGAATGTGCCATCGGGCTGAGCTTGGGTCAATGTACCTGGACACAACCCGCAGTCAGTAAAGGTCGTTCAGTCCTACCTGGGCAGCTCGCAGAAAAAGAGACACCACTTACCAAATCGCTCAGATGGTTCGACCCCATATCCATCGTCTCCAGGCCGCTTACCAGCTTTGAGATGCTCCTCTTGTACATCAAAGTGATGCTACATCCATTAGTTCCTGGATTTTACAGCAGACCCAGAGGGAAACACACCTTGATATAAGTCCCTTGGGTACCCTTAACCCAAAATCGTAACTGTTTCTCCTGTGGGCTGACAACGGCCGCCTTGGCTGTAGCAAGGAATCCTTCGTAATGCATCAAAACAGTGAATGAGTCGTCACTACCGTTTATTCCATCTCGCTGATTGCCAAGGAACGCAGTAATGCGCTTCGGCAAACCGAACAGCTGCACGGTTTGATCGATAAGATGAGCACCGAGGTCGTAAATTGCGCCACCACCAGGCATTGCCTTGGTTCGCCATGCTGAGCCTGGAACTCCTGGCACGTGGCGCTCGAAACGGGTCTCATACTCTACAAGTCGTCCTAGAGACTTGTTTTTTAAGACTTGGGACAGAGTCAGGAAATCTGCGTCCCAACGGCGACCTAATTCTGCTTGTTAACGACTGTCTTCAAACAGATAATGTTTTAATAGAGTGGATGATCACTTACTTTGGTACACTGTGAGCAGACGGTTTTGCATTTTCGCAAGCTCAACGAGCTCTTGGGCCTCTTTGTACGTCGGCGTAAATGGTTTTTCGACGACAACTGGGAAAGTATAAGTATCAGTCGGCCCCAAACCTACAGCTCTGTGTTTGATTTTCCAGCCTACCGTGTTTTCCAGCATTCAGAGCCAATCTCGCCAGCTCAAGATGAGAATCTGGCGCGGTGGTCACAACCACGACATCCACTCCCGGGTCCGCGATTAGCTGTTCTGTGCTGCGAAAGCTTTTGATGCCAGGCCAGTCTTTCTCAGCATCATCGTTGGCTTTTGGTGTTCTCTGTACAACAGCGTAGAGACTGAGGCCCTTTGCAGCTCTGATGAAGGGGATCTGGTAGATCTTGGCACTTAGGCCATAGCCGATAATGCCAACGTTGAAGATTTGAGATGCCATAATTTGTGTGATGAGATGAATGTATAATACCAAACGGCTTCAAATGTGAGGTAAATAATGCTCTTTAAATAGTATTTGACTGGCCGCAAGATGTATTTGCCGGGTGTCAGCTCCCTCACCTTTGTGGCTTGGGGCTAACTTCCTGTGTTATGTCTGGATAATCCTCATAAGAACCTCTGTCGGCTACCCAACTTTAGCTCAGGGTTTATGCAGCATTTTTTCCCCGCAATTGCTCCAAGATATGGGGTGGATGGTGTCGGGTAATTTCTTATGCGCGTACTGGGTTGGGAGCTTTCTCGGTTTTGGCTCCGCAGCTCGTGAATTGTAACTATCTCGGGCAGGGAATGACGTGCTCCCAATGGTAATATAGGGTACTGACAGGACTGTGTTTTGTAAGCTTCATTTCAATTGCATAAGCCCTTGGAAGTAGATTCCGGACATAAAGTGTTGCTCAGGTGTCCATGTGAAGCTATGGCGGGTAAGATTTCTCCAGGATACGAGGTGTCTTCATTTGTAGCGATGGGAGTTGTGTTCAGAGCTCTGTTTGTTCCAACTCTTGATTGAAAAGAGTACAAAGGATCTCAAGGTTTGCTCGGCGGATTTCTCATAATTAAACAGTGGATTGATTGCCTGGGACCTGCACAGAAGCTCTTTTTCGTCTATGATAGTATACAGTATCCGACCTAATTTACAGGTCGTAAGTGTGAGACTGGATCTTGATGGAAGAAACAGTCCAGGTCTTTCCATTGTCGGAGGTCTTGAGGCCGGAGGAAGTGGCCTCGTTGATAGCAAGGGTGTCTCCGAAAGAAGAGTCGGCGGCGTTCAAGATGACGGTAGTGTCGAGGTATTCTATGGTAATTAGTATTGGTTTTCCCTCCGAACTTGTTGACGTAGACTCACCGTGAGCGGCAGCAGTGCCCTTGCATGCCTCAGCCTGGCATTCGACGGCGGTACCATAACCCTGAGCATGGCCGGAGGCTAGAAGCGCTTGTTAGTTGAAGGTCTCGGTCAGGACGTGCAGAACTCACTGGTTGAAAGAGTGGAAACAACCTCTCCGTTGATGGAGACGGTCTGGTCGAACTTGCTGGTGTCATCGTTGTACTTGTCTACCAAAACAATCAGCTTGTGTTGTTGCGTTGGGCGGACGGGGACGTACAGTGCATGTTGATCTCATCGCCGGCATTAGCGGGGACCTGCTTTCCACCCAACTGTTCGCCCTGGAGGGTACTAGCCCAGGTGCACCACTGTCCAGATGTGGCACCACAGTTTCTGTAAGAGTCAGGCCCGTGTTCTATATATTGTTGGTGTTCATACACTCACGCTGAGGGGTCAGAGAAAGAGACGGCAAGGGCTTGGATCAAGTCGCCGGCGCTTGTTCCCATGCCGGGCCACAGGGCAAGACGATCTTGCTGGGGGCTCGGGGCCTCGGGGAGAACGAGAGTAGTGTTTGCTTCACGGATCCATGACGAAGTAGGGCCGAGAGAGAAGTATGGGCCGAATCCAATGGTCTCAGCGTTGACGAGACCGAGCACGGCGAGGACAGCGAGGCTTCTAAAGGTAGACATAATGGAATATGGGTGTGGTGGGTGAGGTCTTAGCTGGGTACAACTGGGTGTAGCGGCTTTATATTGCGAAGAGAAACATATTAAGGGTCTGCGAAACGGTAGTGCCTGTGCAGTTAAAGGGGAAACATAGACCGGATCATCCCACTCCTCCAATCTATGATTTCTCCGTTTCATGTACAATTCGGAGGTGGGTTCAAGAAATGGGAAATGTCGCTGTTGTCTGTTTCAAATAAGCTCATTTGAAACAGACTAACTTTGTTGGTCGTTGGAATCCGAGAAATGGGGATTAGTACCACATGCTAGTTCCAGTCTGTTACATACGACCTGAAGATGCAGCTTTAAGGGTATTCATGGGATCCCGAGGTCCTCAATGCGGCATCTCCAAGGTTGGGACGGATATCTTCAGATGTCACTTGAAGCATATGGATTGACAAAAATAAAATAAAATAAAAAAGATGTGCATCATCCGTGAATCGAACACGGGCCTCGTCGATGGCAACGACGAATTCTACCACTAGACCAATGATGCTGGAGAAGCCGGCGAATCTGGTCGCCAATTGGTTGCTTATATTTGGTGGGTCTGATTTTGGTTCTTGAACCTCAAAGCAGGTGGATACTGAGTTCTTATATGGTCTACATGTCTTACACTGAAGTAAAGACTCAGTGCACATTGTCTACAAGGCAAGTGGTTCTCATGTGCTATAAACTCAAGACATCGCATCATATTTCTTCGTTCTGCGTGAATGAAACGTAAATCGACATGTTCAGATTATGAACAAGAAAACACAACGGGCGAAACCACCAGATAGACGCCAAAGTCATGACCAAGTTAAATAAACAGAACTTTCTGATCCACCCTGACCAGGATCAGATCCATGCAAATTATTCATAGGATGAAAACACCAGACCCCCCTTAAGCACCATTCCCAGCATCCTGACTTTGTGATCCACGACGATGGAACGGGTGTCCAAAGTGAAAGACCTTTTTCACGGCATTGGTAATGCTGTTCTTGCGTCTACCAGTGGGCGCTTCTTGGCGCTCCTCGGGTTTCTTGGGCACTGTTGCAGTGTCTCCAAGGACAATTGATGTGACTGCAGGCTTGGGTGGCCATTGCCCATCGGACTTCCAGCCCTGAACCATGGCCTTGGTCAAATGGGCCAGGTTGACGGGCATCGTCGGTGTCATCCCTTGAACGACAACCTTTGTATAGATAGAGGGGTAGATTGAAGGCATGATAGTTGCGCGCACCGGATTGGAGTCTGAAATGAACGGCGGTGCCACAGGTACAAGCGGCTCATCAAGCTCTTCATTTTCCTTTTCTTCTTCCGTTTGATCCTCCACGGCGGGGAAGCTTGTCAGGCCGGCTGATGCATCCGGCTCTGTGATGTTGGTTTCCGACGATGCTTTCCCCTTGGTCTCTCCATCCGGCGCTGTGGATTGCCCTTCCTCTTGGTCTCCTTGCTGGCCGGAAGTCAAGTCCGCTCGATGCGAGAGCTCTTCACTCTTCTCTCGATCCACAATCGCAAGCGATGTCTCCGTTCGGGTAGCGAGATCAGAGACACTGCCCTTCCCAGAACCAGTCAAGGTTGTGGACTGCGAGGTTGCCGAAGAGACTCCAGTTGCAACATCCAAGCCGTCTGACTGATCCGTTGTATCCGTTTGCGCGCCCGCCATTGCGCGCTTTTCCTCCTCAGTCCGGATCTGCCGCCGAGTCTTTGCGCCAGACCATGCGTTGCGCCTGGCCATCCACACCCGCAGTCCCTCGTTCCATGCCATCTCGTCATCCATCTGCCGGCGGCGTTTGCGGCGGCGCTCGATATCGGTTTGCTGACCAGCAGTTGTCACGGGCTCATCCTCACTGTCTGAAGTCTGCGGCTCGAGTTCGGAGGTCGAACTGTCGAATTCGCGGACTCGCCATTCGCACACTTCGCGATTGTGGCAAAGGCTTCCGTCGGCGGAGGAGGCGGAAGGAACGCCGGTCTCGAAGTCCCAGTCATTGCGGACGACTTCCTTGACAAAGGTTTTGGCTTCACGAACCGAGGCGTCCCGAGACCCGGTGGCCATCATTGTTGCGATGAATGTGGGGATGAATTTCTGTTCGAAAAGTGGGGGGGAACTCGAAGGTTTTTCCCTGCACTATTGCAGATCCGCTTTTCGTTCAAACCCTCTCTTCATTAATGCACTTGAATGCGAAGAAAATCCAACAGAAATCCAACAGAAATAGAAAAGGTCGAAAGCGAAGTGGCGGATGATCGGGCGAAAATGTCATGAGGCACGTGCTCCCAAGTGCGGAGATGAGCTTTGCCTTGCGTTGTCCCTACTCGGCTCTCTTTGCAACCTTGATTGCAGCTCTTTTGCAGATCTAATTTGCCAATTTTTGTTCAAATTGGAGTGATCAAGCTGTTTTTCTCTGTTTGTATGACAGAAGTTTCTCCAATTCAGCTATTCGGTGTCCATGAGTCCATGGCTGTGCCCACGAATGGGCTAACCGGGCTAAATGAAGCGATTGAGCAAAAGCACTGCAAAATCAAGCAGCCAATGGATTAGCTGACTTTCGAGCCGTATAGCCGTCGGCACTCAAAGGCCGCTTCTTATGGCTTACTTCTCACACGATGCTCACGCTCACTCGGATTTAGGCGCAATGCTACTCCGCACAGACAGTCGCTATCAATCAGCCTGTACGAGATTATATACCAGCTAAATTGTCTAAAAATTTTCATAATATCGAGCCATGAGCTCACATGATATTGTCAGTTTTTCACGTTAGGGAGCATACCAAACTGAATAAATTCGTTACTATGACATCAAGGGCTTTACTTTGCTGCGTACAGGTAGCGGATCGGCCGCGGGGTGATGCAAACCCACGACCGAATGAGACATTTTGCATACAGGAACACATCAGAAATCAAGTTTTGAACCCTGATAGTACATGTATTATGTAGCTAAAGCTCTGTCGACGGGAATCCTGACGCAATGCCAAGTGGCCATCCATATCCCTGTCGATATCATACGACCTGGGGACCACTGACCGAATTGAATTCAGGCGGGATGCTGCATGATTACTCAAAGTCAATGCCCCTTGCAAACCTTGGAAGCAGCCATTGTATTTACTGAAGCAACTATATAACCTTGGAAGGTCCTGGCGGGCGGGCGGCTTCGAGGCTTGGAGAACAGCAGATTGGAACATTATATACCTTTGAATCTTGAAAAATTACTACACCCCAAAGTTCATGTGTCTGCTCCCGAAGTCGTGGGCAGCTTTTCCAGCATTCTGCCAGATATCAGATACCCCTGGGCAATGATACAATGTAGGTACCTGCTCTTTGACGATGTCCACGGGTGTGACAAGAACCTTGGAAAGCTCTATTTTTATTCAAACATAACCTTGGAATAACTTCAGTATTGGTACTACTCCCGAGGTCTGAACTTAGCACCAGGCTCTAAGGCCCCTGAACCCACGACCCTGTAACAAGTAGTAAGTGGTATATACATTTGGACTAATGGTACAGGTCTATCACTGCTAAAAGTACATGGGAAATCAATCCCGTTTCAGAATCCAAGCCCTGAAATACAAGTCAAGAACGGTCCAATAAGCTTGGAATTATGTTCGAACACGCGCGGTCTCAGTAGCGGCCTCGCCGCTGGGAGCAGGGATGAATCCCCAGCCAGGAGTCTTCTCCCGACGACCCTTCCGATCACCGAACTGCTCATCGAACTTGCGAATTGCTGTCAGTGAAGACATATCTTCACTGATCGAAGCTGAAATTTCTTCCATTCCGCGTTCGAAATGTGTGCGAGTGAGGATACGTCGCTCCGGGTAGCTGTACGGCTCATCGCCTGTGTGCTTAGCGGCGGCCGCGTTCTCCTCACGGACGCAAGCAAGTGCAGCTGCCACGGCCAAGTTCTTGAGGTCAGAGCCGGAGTAAAGAGGTGTGCGGCGGGCCAGGTCGGCGAGGTCGACTGAGTCCTCAAGCTGTTCCTCTTTCAAATGAATCTTCAATACGGCGTGGCGGTCTTCCTCGGTTGGTAGGTCGACTAAAAGACGGCGGGGGAGTCGGCGGAGGACGGCGTCGTCAAGGTCGAAGGGTCGATTTGTGGCAACCATGATGAAAGCTGAAAGGTCGTTCATTCCATCCCACTCACGCAAGAATTGGTTGATCAACTCGCGATGGGAGTTACGACTGGCTGCTCCTGTGCGCGAGCAGAAAATGGCGTCTGCCTCGTCGATGAAGACGATGCAGGGGCTGAGTTTCTTCGCCAGTGAGAAGATTGCTCTCACGTTCTTCTCGCCCTCGCCGACGTACATATCGTACACTTCAGACCCACTGACCTCAAGGACGGTTGCTCCGCTCTCGCGGGCCACGGCCTTCGCCAGTAAAGTTTTACCCGTACCTGGGGGACCGTAGAGGAGAAGACCTGGAATCTTGTCTGTAGCAAGGACACCATACGTGAACGCCTCAGGTCGGATGAGTGAGAGGGATGTCAGGGTCTTGAGGGCGTCGATGGTCTCTGGAGGCACGTGCACATCGTTGAATGTGGTTCGAATGCTCTTCGCGTCAACCACGCCATTGAGGAGCTTCTTCTCATGCGTGTTGCAAGTCTTGCGCAGAGATGCCAGCAACTGCTCTCGACTTTGCTGTCGACTGTTCTCTCGACTCTGCCCTGCAGCTGACTCTTTTTGTTCGGAAATCTTCTGCTTGATCCATTCATGGGTAACTGTGTCGTTTTTGTTCATGAGACCAAGGGCTCTTTGTATGTGTTCTAACCCAAAGGACTCGTTGGCCTCCAGACAGCCGAGTGCAAGGGTGGCAGTCCAATGGACGTGGTTGTATGACCAGAAAGAATCCTCAATTCCAGATGACTTGATCGTTGAAGGCTCAAGGGGCCAAGCACGGTCGGTAAGTATGTTATCCTTCACGGGCGAAGTCTGTTCGTTTAATCGGTAACGAAGCATACTCTGTAGGTGGCGGATATTGACGTCCATAGTGCGTTTCTTGCGATCCTCTACGAAGACCTTCTCGGCAATTCCAGAGCTCATGGCGGGCGTGAGAAGTAATGTTTTCGAGAATTGGTTATCATCAAGGAAATTCCGTGGAAGCCAGGGCACGGGATGTACTTCGCCAGAACTTGTCCCGACCACCAGAATCTTAGACCCTGCTGCTCTTCGTCCTTGGATGACCTTGTGCAAGAGTGAGATGAATCTGGAACCATCCCGTGTACCTTGAATCTCAAAGTAGTCCTCTATGTGTATAATGACTTCCCGAGATAGGGGGGCTTTGTCGGAGTCCGCATCGGGGGATTCTGTCGATTCACTGGGGGTTTTTTTTGGCCGGGCCGATGATTCGATGAGCCCATTCATTAATTCAATCCATCGATTTTCAGTGCGGTTGCCTTGTGAAGCACCGGCATCTGGGTCCGCATCTGTTTGCCTGTTCATAGGTCCACCTAAAAGACCCTTCAATCCAAGGAAGTTGGAAATTGGGATGTCGCCTGACTCTTTGGCGCTTTCTATTGCGAGGAATCGGGGAGTCATTGGGCCACGAATTCCCCGGGGACCAACTTCCTCGAAATCTTCCTCATCATCTAACTCCTGTTCTTCAACTTCGTGGTTGGAAGGAACATCGGATCGGTACACATCATAGCCGAGTGATCGAATCGGTGAAGTCACACCTGAGTCTGCATGATCCTGTTCGCTGAAAAGTTGCGCGATATCTTGAGCGTTGAGAGTTACCAAGTCGGTGCTAAGCTCGTGGGCAAGTTTCTTCACAACAGCGTCGAGAAACGAGATGCCATCCTTTCCAGGATACTTTAGTACTAAGTGTGACTTCTTCACCGAAGGCTCTTGAGCAAACTTTGCCGGTGGAAGATGTAGGCCTGCTTTGACGGAGGCGCGCAGCTCTTGCCATGTCTCCTCCGCAACCAAGTACCGATTCTCTGACGGTGTATCTTCGGGGACAGAGGGATCGGGATCGCCCCCGGAGGCCATCTTTTGACTTGTAGATTGTTCCAAATCTGGCTGAGGTCCTGACTTGATGATCTTGACCCGCTGTGTTGATTGCGCAAGGGAACTCTCATGCTGATCACGAGCCACCGTATTGCGCTTGTGAAACCAAGTCGGCACAGTTGTCGCTGCCTGAGGTGATTGCTGAGATGATTTCCTATTTCTCATCGCTCTGCGCGCGGCCGAGCCGTATGATTTCGTGATCGAGTTCGCGGAGTCGGAGGATGGATCTGAGTCCGGGGGAGCATTGGGGAAGCCATTACTGGGAATGCCAGGGAAACCAGGGATTCCAAAAGGGAAACCAGTCTGAGGTTTTAAGAATTTGTCCTCCGAGGAATTTTCTGGCGTGGCAGAATCGACATCATTCGGATCTTCTGTTGACGAGAGCCGCGTTCGTGATAGATGGAAACGCCTTGATGGCGCAACGAAGGGTGCGGAGTAGCGACGGCGAGCCACAATTCGACAAGGGCGTATAACCAGCCGAGTCTTTGAGATTGAAGAATACATCCGCAACAGCAAAAACGTCACCGCAAGCTATTGATAATGTTGTGAGTACACGACGTGTGACTGGGCTTCTATCGGCCACAGAAATCTGTGTTTATGTAATACTTCCAATCGCAGGAAGTGCAGTCAGATTTTGCGGCCACCTGGGCACATTGACACTTGGACCGATCCAATGCGTGCTGCACTGATAATCGGGGCAACGAAACAGTCGTGGAATTTGAAAAGACGAGAAAATTGATGAAAATGAACTTTGCTGGTTTATTGCCACGTTAAGAAAATTGTCTTTGAAAAGCCCAGGAAATCCATAGGTTCTCTGGGTAGCATTTCCAACATTAACTTATATCAAATGCTGGTACGGAATAACTGAGATGAAAACATTAGAATCAAATGTCAACCTAGGAGGTGGCTTTAGAGACACTGGAGGCTTTTGGTGCAAACCTCTAGGTGCATTTAGGTTGGCATCGGCGACAGTTGAGGCTCAACATGAAAGGTATATCAAGCTCGTGTGATGTAGGTTTACAACTATGTACTTTTTACAGGAAAGATTCCAAGGTTTGTTTGAAGAAGAATTTGATTCAATGATAGACTGTCCCATAAATAACCGAACAACACAAGTGTAATGGCGAAATGATCATCAGAAGGAAGGCAACGGAAATCTCTACACGGTTTTGCGCATTAAGAACAGGTCTGTGAGTTTACATCCGAAAATTTTTCATCACTTGATCATGTAGCCATTACACCATGCGAGTCCATGGTGAGTTGTAGTCGGATGTGTCTTGTATGGTTGGATATGCTAGACTGAGAGCAACGTTAGCAGAAGCTCGGTACAAGACATGAGTGAAAATGAATTGTGATGAGAGTTCTCAGCAAGATATACTGGCAAGTAGCAGACCGACCGGGAAGGAAGGTCCGATATTGTCTCCGCATTGTCGATTTGGAGGGTAAAGAAGTAAAGGTTTTTGTCATCCTTGAACGGATAGGAAGGGCAGAAGAGGGTTGGGAAAGGACTCAAGACTTACGTTAAGCATATGACATCCCTGGCAATATCTGTTGGGTTAGTAGGATCTGTAGTCCAGCACAATGCTGAAGAGCGTTCTGAAATCATGCAATTGAGCGTCAGGTGCTGTCAACATCATGAGAGCACCCAAAGCGGAAAGGCAAAAAAACCATGACAGTGCCATGGTGCAGAATCTTCTGGTCCATCACAAAAGACAACCCAACCTGGGAATGCAGCACAAGCTGTAGTCACCCCAGAGGAGCTCAATTCCTAGGCAGAACACAGAAAGAGGAATGAAAGAGAAGATGAAGAAGAGAAAGAGAAAAAAAAGTTGTGAAGAAAAAGACGCGGCACTAAGAGACTTTTCACGTGACCCCAGCCCGATCCGGGATAGCGCGTGGATTGGAATTAGGACAGCAGCGAAGAGGGAAAAAAAGCCTCAGTTGGCTCTTTGAGACGGAAAAAAAGAATACAGGTCATCTTTAAAGACTCTATACAATTCCCACATGATGCTATAGTTCTCCTCTTCTCTATATCCTGCGCCGTTGTCGTCTCGGTTAGATCCAACGGAACCCGGATCCTCCGTCCCCAGTTCTCTCTTTCCCACCGGGCGATCATCCTTAATTCCTATCTTATGGGCGTCAACAACCCCTAGCCCCTAATATTCAGGTGATTGTTGAACATTTATCGTAAGTGATATGATCGACACCGTTCGGAAAAAGCCCCAGCCCCTCCACACCCCTAACCACCTGCCTCCCGTCTTGGGCTCCTCTTATCACTCCCCACTGACACCGCCTGTCCTGAACAGAGAACCCTCAGTGTACCGCGGACGTGGTAGCCTCGAGAGTCCAGCATCTCGCGTCTGCTGAATACTGGTAGCCGCTTTCTACGTCTTGGCGGTCATCAGTCGCGTCCACCTACCTTTCGTCCCATCTCCTGTCGCCATCGCGAGCGATCGTTTCGAAGTCCCCCTTTTGCGGTGACTTGGTCGCTCAGCAATGATGATGACGCAGCCGTTCCCTGCCCACCAAGGCATGCCCCAACATGGATTCCCTCCTGGCCACCCAATGGCCGCGCAACATCCGAACGGACACCCAGGCCCCGGCATGGGACAACAAATGCATCCCGGTGTATCCGCGCCTAACGGACCTCAGGTCAGCCAAGCAGGCCCGATGATGGGTGGAATGCCCCCGGGCGCTGGAACTGCTGGCCCTGGTATGCCAAACGCTCATGCTCTCTCCCACCTGAATCCCGCGCAGGCGCATATGCTTCAGGGTCCACAATTCCAACAGAATTGTTAGTATCCCGACTCCCTGTTCTCTCATTTATCAGTCGCCTGTGTGACTTGGTATGGGAGGAGAGATCAGCAGCCTTCGCGGCGATTCATCTTTCCCCGCCACACTCCGCGCTTTCAAATCCCGTGCATCGCATGCTAACATGTTTCGCCAATGTATAGTCACGAACAACCCCCAATTCATACAACAACAGCAGCAGCAGCAGTTAATGCGCCAACGAATGATCATGCAACAGCAACACCAGCAGCAACAACAGCAACAGCAACAGCACCAGCACCAGCAACACGGCGCCCCCGTATCGATGCCTAATGGCACCCAAGGACTCAATGCCGCTCAAATGGCCGCAATGCAAGCGAATCCCGGAATGCGGCCTGTGAATATGGTGCATCTACAGCAACAAATGCCGCATGGCCAACCGCAAAATTTCCAACACCAACAACAGTTATTCGCGATGCAGCACCAGCAGGCGCAACAGGCCCAGGCCCAGGCCCAGGCTCAAGCTGCTCACGCGGGGAACGGTCAGCCAGGTCAACACACTCCGCAACGTGCATCGGCGCAGCCTCCAAACATGCATGAACAAAGTGTGACTCCGCAGTCGCAGCATGGTGGACCGCCCCAGGGAAGTGGTACCCCTCAACCATCCCAACCCTCTCAGCCACCATCCTCACAACCTCCCACCTCGCAAGGGCCTCCTCAGGGCCAGGGGACCCCAAACCCACCTCCCCAGCAATTGCCTCAGTCCCAACAGCCCGGACAAATGGGTCAACCTGGGCCACAACAACAGCCTCCTCAGAACGCCCAGGGCCAGCCTGGCCAACCACAGGGCCCCCCGAACCAGCACTTGACACCCCAAGAAATGCAACTGAAAGCACAGCATCACCAACAAATGCTGATGCAGCAAAGGATGAAACCACAAAACCAGTCGATTATGGCATTGGATGCTTATGCTGAGCAATTGTCCAATTTCGTCTCCCGCAGCGAAGCGCAGGATCTTCTATATTGGCAGTCTTTCGTCGACCGTTTCTACTCTCCTGTGGGTGTATTGCGACAGGGCGTTTGGTCCACTGCTGGAGGGGCGAAACAATTTGAAATTGCGACGCCCGCATTGGCACGTTATTATTTAACGCAGTTCTCAAGTGGAATAACATCCATCCAGATGCTGGTGGAAGGCGCTCGCGAGCGAGAATCACAAAATGGAGGGCACTACGTCGAAGCCCACAAATGCTCATTCATCTATTGGTTCAGGAACGAGTGCCAGCTCTTCACCAATGGCTCTCTTCGTGCGCACTTTGACGTGAACAACAAGCTGGAGATGCTTGATATCAGTGTTGTCAACCACACCGAATTCATCCCACGGTCTCTCCTGCTGGCCATGGAGGCAGACTCCCAAAAGCAAAGTCCTAAGGTCCCTAAGAACGCAAAGCGGGCTCCCCCAAGACACCCTCAGCATCGCTGCCAGAATCTATCATCAATCCCTATGGTGTGCCAACTGAAGTCATGTCGTTTTTAGAGGTGGCCGAGACGATCTCTCAGATGCAAATGCTGTTCCAATTCTCGCAATCAAACCCCCACCTATCACCCCCCGACGCATTGCGGAATCTCGTCAACTCCTTCCAAACGCAAAACCCCAACCCAGGCTTTGCGCCAGGCCCTATGAACCCAGCCATGAACCCGGGCATGAACCCTGGTATGAACCCAGGTATGAATCCTGGCATGAACCACATGCACCCTGGCATGAGCCCTGGTATGAATCCAGCAATGAATCCTGGCATGCAACCCATGCAAAACGTGCGAGGCCCTAGCATGGGGGCCCCATCGCAATTTGCTTCACCAGCCATGGCTCATCTCGGTCTTCCTGGGCAGCAAGGCTCGCCCCATTTGAGTGGCTCGGCACACGCGAGCCCGGCTCAAAGCCACTTGGCGGGTCCACCGGGAATGCAGCCACCCATGCAGCCTTCTCCAGCTGGCGTGAACAACAGTCCAAATGTAGGTAGCAACAAACGCCGCCGGGCAAGCACCGTCAAAATGGAATCCGAGGAAGGTGCTGGAGTCGATGCTAACGGCGCTCCGCAGGGCTCAGCGAAAATCAAGGCTAGCCCTCGGGTGCCGAAGCGACAAAAAGGGCGCCGCCGCCTGATCGAAATTTCCTACTTGTTTTATTTCCTTCCTTCTTGCAGGAAATGACGTACGACCTTGTATCTTCGGCGCAATTTGCCCTTATTGGCTTTGACTTCCTCACCTCGAGAGCATTCTTTGGTTTCCAGCACATCACGACTCAATTCACAACTGGCGGGATTTAATCGGTGCTTGAGACTCCATGTCTCAGCAATCCTGCTCATCTCCGACCTAATGTACTCTACTTTACTTTCAGCGTTTCCGTCGGATCTCGACTTTGCATGTTCTGCTTGATTTTCTGTTCGGTTTCTGTCCTTTTGCCATATCTGGGATTTGATGACTTTTGAATTGGTCTTGTTAGGCTTTCGCCTTTTCGCAGATGGTCTGTTCTTTGGAACCGACAGAGCTTTTGATATCCGTGTTTGGCGACTGAGATGGCGTCCGGCTCTTATGTTTCTCTGCGTCTGCGTGCATTGAGGTGTTCGATGTTCCAGGCCCTTCGGTTGTGGGCTCTGAGTTTTTGATCATTCTCCCTGGGGTTCATCCTTGCCGCTTCTTTGACGAATCTATACATATCTGTTTTCAGTCAACATGCATCGTAGTTCGTATCGGAGTGTGCCTGTGGGTGATCCTACCTGATCCTTCAGGATCAAGCTTTTGTCGTTTCGGTGTTGAGTTGTCCGGGCTTGATTTGTACCACGATTGTCTGTCTTAGACCATCGGAGTACCTGGCCTGTGCAGTATGGATCTCGTCTTGGAAACGTTGATCCATAGATTTGGCCGAAATGTGAGGCCCGGCGAACTCCGTTTTCGGCCAATTGATAATGATGAAGCTCGGCATTTGTGTTATCAGTTCCCCACACTCGCCCTTGCTTTAAAAACATTGCCCCTCATCCTTTTTTTTGACACCTGGGCAGTTTTTGTTCATATTCATACCTAGACATCTATCACAATGGCGCATTCTCACTCCCACGATGCCGGTGTCGATCACTCTCACGACGATCCGTTTAACGGTCATGGTCACTCTCACGACATCCTCGACGGCCCCGGCTCATACGTCAACCGTGAGATGCCCTTGATCGAGGGCCGTGACTGGAAGGATCGTGCCTTCACAATTGGAATCGGCGGGTAGGTATCATCCTTTATCTAGCAATACACTTCTTCCTCAGCTCTATATCTGCCGACCCATCCGGTTCCCCACAGTTTCGCATCGATGTACTAACACTGTCATACAGACCCGTAGGATCCGGCAAGACGGCACTGATGCTGGCCTTGTCCCAGGCTCTTCGCGACGAGTACAACATCGCCGCTGTGACCAACGATATCTTCACAAGGTACCAGCCCACGCAACGAGTCCAACAATCACATACTGACTCGGAACAGGGAAGACGCTGAGTTCCTTACCCGGCACAAGGCCCTTGCGCCTTCGCGCATCCGTGCCATCGAAACAGGTGGTTGCCCGCACGCCGCTGTCCGCGAAGATATCAGTGCGAACTTGCTCGCCCTTCAGAAACTCCAGAAGCAGTTCTCAACGGATCTGTTGCTTATCGAGTCGGGTGGTGATAACCTTGCTGCGAACTACTCGCGCGAGCTGGCTGATTTCATCATCTATGTTATTGATGTAGCGGGTGGTGATAAGGTGCCTCGTAAGGGTGGTCCTGGTATCACGGGCTCCGACCTGTTGGTTGTCAACAAAATTGATCTTGCTGAGGCTGTTGGTGCCGATCTGAGTGTCATGGAGAGGGACGCGGCGAAGATGCGTGAGGGTGGTCCTACCGTCTTCGCTGTTGTCAAGCACGGAAAGGGTCTGAACCACATTGTCAACCTGATCATTAGTGCCTGGAAGGGAAGTGGTGCGTATGAGCTCAGTTTGCAGCGGTGGAAGGATGGCGCCGTGCGTGGCTCTGGCAGCATTGACGAGTAGGGTTTATCATCCATATAATTTCCATTTAGTAGTTTCACAGAATAGGAAAGCTACAACCTGGGCAGAGAAGTTGAAATGTGAGTTTAATATATTCATATGTTGAAAGTACATGATAGACTCGTTAAAACACAGCTTTTCCCCTCCGAATACAAAATATTCACCGAGAACGCCTGGAATGCAGCTGTCGCCAAATCTCCAATATGTCACAGAAGCCGATTGGGCTGGGTATCTGGGTGCTTTTGAGCAAAGTTTCCTCTGCCGGTGTCACAAAAGTTCTATTTGGCAAACCGAGACAAAGCAGGTCCCAGATCATTGCGCTCTGCCTTGAGCCTCTCCTTGTGGCGGGCAGCATGTTCCTTGCGCAGAGTCTCAGCCTTGAGACGCTTCTCGTCAATAACATTCTTGCCACCCTTCTTGCGCAGGTACTTGCGCAAAGCACTGTTGCGACCACGACCACGGTTCTTGATCTTATCCATGGTATCCTCGGGTTTCTCATCCGGTCTGCGCTGCTGCTGGTACTTCTGGTCGCTGATCGTATCGAGCTTTCCGATAACATTGGGATCGAGCGAGATCATATCCGGCTGCAACTTGGTGAGCAGCGAGTGAACCTCGTGCTCTTGGCGCTGGCGCACATTCTCGTACGGGTTGGCTTCCAGAGAATCGAAGTTGGGTTCACCGGCACCGGGAACGAGAACGCTGGCAAATCCTTGATCATGTCCCACACCAAGAATATCTTCGTATGGGCACCAGCGCACATTCTCGATACGCTGGCCATCACCACCCCACGCCATGTAAGGGCTTTGAACCTTGCCTTCATCTGCGGCGGCGGCATCGAATAGGCCTCGCCATACGCTCATTTGCGTTCCCCAACCCACTGCGGTCAGACCACGGTCACTGATAGATACAGATGCACCGGGTTGGTAGCAAGAGTACTGGTGAACTTCGCGGTACATGCGGATATCCCACACGCTCATCTTCTGGTCTTGGCCGGTGGAGACCATGTAACGGCCTTGACGATCCATGGCCATAGACCGAACTGGTCCCTGGTGAACAAGAGCCTTCACGAGAGGGGTTTGAGAGTTAGGTGACCATAGCGTGACAGCGCCGTTCTGGTGTCCAACGTGAAGGATGGCATTCCACGGGTTCTGGGCGAGAGCAGTCGGCTTGCCTAGGCGAGTCGGAAGCTCAGCGACGATTTGACCGGTTGAGGTATCGGTATACTTGAGATGGCCGCTCATTTGCTAAAGAGAGAATGGTAAGCCTGAGAACATATAAATAGCTTGATGATCGAGGGTTACTCACAGCGCTCGCAAGAAGGAAGTGGTAGGGCAAGAACTCCAGGAAAAGAGGCTCAAGGTGCTTGCTCAGACAATGCAACTCAGTACCCTGGTGATCGTAGATATAAGTGTGCTTCTTCTGCGCGACGGCAAAGAATTGGTTGTTATGCAGCCAGCGTGCATCCCGCACAGTCTCATTCAAGTGCAACTCGCAGCCCAGTTTACCCTCGCGCCAGTCCATTGTTGCGACATGTCCCTTCCGTCCCGCTAGCAGCAGATCACGACCGTTGCGAGTGTAGTCCATTCGGTATGGTCCCATATCCGGGAGCTTGAGCTCGAATCCCTTCTTCGCTGTCTCGATTCCGACACTTTCCCGAATCTCATCTTGGCGAACCTTGTATGTCTTTTCGAGTTCGTGCTCGGGCTCAAGGAAACCTTCGGTGTGCTCGAGAAGAATTTCAGCATCCTTGGCCTGGAGGACAGCCTCTTTGTGCTTGAATTCCTGCTTCTTCAGGTTTGCGCGCAGCTTCTTGTCTCGTGCACTCTTTGCATTGACACCTTTGCCTCGTCCGTAAATCTGTTCGGCTTCTTGGAGCCGTAAATTGGCTGCACTGTCTTCTTTGGCGACCGCCAGCTTGGAGGTTGGACCGGCCATTTTTTGAGTCGATTTCTTCTTGTTCGTGAAGAGATAACGAGGCGGACAACGACTTCAAGAAAAAAAGATGTTTTGCCCAAAATTTCGCCAAGACCTGAACTCACCGCTCGCTTATCCTCCACTCGCGAATTTTTGTTTTCTTATCGCCTTTTTTTTCTTCGACAGAGGCACTTTCGCTTTTTTTGTGTACTTTCAAGGTCTAGATTTGAGTCGGCTTGTTCATCGCCGAATAAATCCAGTTACCATTCAATCTGGCCTCCATTCCCTTTCGATTTAAAGGGTCTAACGCCAATATGGCGCCTGCCCAGACGGTGCACCACCACCGCTCCACCACCAAGGTTTCCCACAAGCCTTACAAGAGCAAGCATGCTTCCAAGAGTGCCTTGAAAGATCAGGCCAAAGGTATGCAACTCAATGTCAAACCGTTAATTTCCATTGCAAATTTTTTAACATATGTATAAAAAATTAGGCAAAATCGAAGGTGACGAGCGGGGCGGTCGTAAAACACCCCACCAACAGCTCAAGACGAAGCTCGATCGCCGAAACACCGCCCGTCAGCGACAGGCATTGAAGCACCAGGAAAGATCTCAAGCCACCAGCATCTTTGCCGGCCAGAACGGCGCCCCTCGCCATGTCGCAATCCTGCCTCTATCCGCCGATGTCGATGCCGCTGCCGCCATCGCCTCGATCAACGAAAGTGTTGATATTCTGACTGATGTCTCACCCGATGGACCTACCCGTGTGCGCATTGATCGATTCCGCCAGAGCGTACAGTACGTCCCCGCCAAGTATGATATGATCAGCGCTCTGGATGTGTGCCGTATGGCCGACTTTGTTATCTTGGTTATGTCGTGCGAGGTTGAGGTTGATGAGCAGGGAGAGATGTTGTTGCGCTCTATCCAAAGCCAAGGTATCTCAAACGTGTTGGCCGTCGTGCAGGGTCTCGACAAGATCAGCCCTCCCAAGAAGCGCCCCCAGGTCGCCGGTTCTTTGAAGTCCTTCATCAACCACTTCTTCCCCAACATTGAGAAAGTCATGTCTCTCGACTCGCGACAGGAGTCTTCCAACGCTATCCGATCTATCTGCACCGCCACTCCCAAGGGTATCCGCTGGCGCGACGACCGCAGCTGGATGTTCGTCGAGGACGTCAAGTTCCCCGAATCTAGCTTGGAGGTGGTTGACGACGTTGTCATCACTGGAGTTGTTCGTGGAAAGGGTCTGAAGGCAGACCGCATTGTTCACCTTCCAGGATGGGGTGACTTCCAGATTGACTCGATCACAGCCGCCCCGCTGGCAACAAAGGCCAAGCGTGACGATGCTATGAACGTTGACACCAACGAAACCACACAGACCTTGGATACCCCGACCGAGGACCAGGATGATATGGCCGTTGTTGCACCCGAGGAGATCGAGATGGTGGATGACGACATGGTATCCATGGCCGAGACGGAAAAGAAGGGTGTTCTTCTGGACGACTACCACTACTTCTCTGATGATGATTCGCACATTCCCCCAGTACCCAAGAAGCTTCCCAAGGGTACCTCAAATTACCAGTCTGCTTGGTACCTTGAGGATGTTTCCGACTCTGGATCCGACATGGATGACGATGATGAGCCCATGGAGATGGATACCGCCGGCGCACCCGAGGATGGTGTATTCCCCGACCACCAGGACGCCATGACTGAAGGTGGCCCCTCAGAATACCCGCAATCTGAGATGTTCCTTGACCCATCGCCCGAGGATGAGGCCCAGGAACTGGCCGACTACCGTGCCAGCCGTAAGACCGAGGCCGAAGAGGACTTGGAGTTCCCCGATGAGATCGAATTGCACCCCAATGTTCTGGCCAGAGAGCGTCTGGCCCGTTACCGTGGACTGAAGAACCTCAAGCTCAGCAACTGGGAGACTTCCGAAGACCGACCCTACGAGCCCGAGGACTGGCGCCGCCTGTTGCAGTTCGCCGACCACAGAGGTTCCAAGAACCGCATTATCAGAGAGGCTCTGGTTGGTGGTGTCAACCCTGGTACCCGCGTGGATATCCACCTCCGCGCTGTGCCCTCTATCCTGCGCAATGGACCCAAGCCCCTTGCTCTCTTCTCTCTCCTCCGCCACGAGCACAAGCACACTGTTGTCAACGTCAGCATGACTCTGAACTCCAGCGTTGAGAAGCCACTCAAGGCCAAGGAGCAACTCATCGTCCAGTGCGGTGCCCGTCGCATGGTCGTCAACCCCGTCTTCTCCTCTGCGGACAACACACCCAACAACGTGCACAAGTACGACCGATACCTCCACCCCGGTCGTAGCGCCATTGCATCATGGATTGGACCCATGACCTGGGGTTCCGTGCCCATCCTCGTCTTCAAGAGCAAGCAAGCCGAGAAGGAGGATGACGACGATGAAGAGATGGAAACCGATGCCAAGGAAGAGCCCATCTCTTTGAGCGATCTTGAGCTCATCGGTACCGGTACCGTCGTTGCACCCGATCAGAAGCGCGTTGTTGCCAAGCGTGCTATTCTCACTGGTCACCCCTACAAGATTCACAAGAAGGTCGTTACCATCCGTTACATGTTCTTCAACGCCGAGGATATCCAATGGTTCAAGGCACTCCAGTTGTGGACTCGCCGTGGCCGCAGTGGATACTTCAAGGAGAGCTTGGGTACACATGGTTACTTCAAGGCCACCTTCGACGCCAAGATCAACCCACAAGACTCTGTGGGTGTCAGTTTGTACAAGCGTGTCTTCCCTCGCAAGGCTCGGGCCTTGGAGTCGATTGCTGCTTGAGCGATGTTGGTGTAGATGATATGATACCATTTGACTGAATTGATTACACGATCATATACGGTAGCTCTATTGGAGCATGCCAAAAAGTACATATAAACCTGAGACATCTTGAAAATGATGATTTACGAACCTTTTGCACTCCATTTTCTATCTCACCGTAGGAACTACATAACCAGGGACCGGGAAAGAGTTCAACTCAATTTGTTATCTCGAAGCGAGAGTTCATAAACATCACTGAAGGATGAGCCCAGAATGCCAAACACATTACCAGTATAACTGACATGGCAATTGTTGGTCATGACTTGAGCATGGTTGATTTCCAAATCAAATATGTATCAAAAAAGACAGCAAAACAAAACACTGCAGAGTCAGCATGCTCTAGACATGATGGGGAATCACTGAAGAAATCAATCGTCGTTTACGAAAAGTCCTCCTCAGCCTCCTCGATGTTATTCTTGACCCGCAAGAGCAGAGTAGTCTTCCACTTGTCAAGTTTGCTGAGCTGATCGTATTGGAACAATTTCTCGGCAAAGGCTTCCTGGTCACCTCCCTCCACAGCCTCCGTCAAGTCAACAAGCAGCTGGTGCTCCCGCATTGATGCAAAGGCTGGGTCAAGCTCCCGGTATGATTCCAAAGCACGGTTGGTCTCGACCAAATCCTGAATTGGACTTATTAGCATGCTGCAGTCCAAAATGAATAGAATGCTTGCATACCTTTGTGGCCAGATGGCAGATACCCGCCTTCAGCAAATAATCCTTTACACTCCAGCGCATCAAGTTGTTGTTAATAGAAGTCCGGCCAATACGCTCGAAGTTCGTGATAGCCTTGTAGTAGTCGCCGTCTAGGGCGGCCAAGTCCGCAACCTTGAGGAAATGCTTGTTTGCAAGGCTGGAGATGAAAATGTTAGCTGGAAGTTCACAAGTATAGCCTCGTCAAGAGATGATGGGTTCGTACGCTTCAGCATTGTCACCCTCGAACCACTCGGCGGCCTTCTCATATGCCTCAAGCGCCTTCTTCATATCTCCAAGTTCCACCTCATAGACCTCGGCCAGATATTGTTGCTGAGTCGCGGCGCGGCGCAGGTTGCCTCGCAGGACATAGTGTTGAATAGCACTTTGAAGGACACGAGCAGCGTCCTCGGGGTCTGACTTGCGGTAGACCTTGAACGCTTCCTGGAGGGTGTTGGCGGCGTCATCAGGTTCGTTAAGGTTCTGAGTTTGGATGGCGGCGGCCTTCTCAAAGGCCTGACCTGCCTCCTTGCCTATCCAACGTCAGGCATTAGTTGAGTTCAGGCATAGGCGGCGGGGTAGCTCACTCATTTTCTGTACTCGGAAGGCATTTGCAGCCTGGGTATAGAGATCTGCGGCACTCTCATACTTTTCAGTCCGTCCACCAAACCAGCTAAAGCCACCAGAGGCACCAGAGAGCGCTTTGTCGGCCTAAATTCGTCACAACAAGTCACACTGGTCAGCTATCCGGGGTATCGTCATTATGCATTAAACCAGAAACGAAGTCAGGTGTACCTTTTGAAGAAGAACGCGAGGATCTTGAGTCATGTTGGATATCTTTCTGGTGTTCCTACCGTATAGAGGAACAGTGAATATGCGATGTGAAGTAGTGTGGCCAAAGGTGCTATCGATGAGAGCATGGATCGGCGGGCCCGTGGAGGCGGTGTCCTTTATTTTTCGGTCTCCGCCTAAGCTCTTTTTAGTGTTGACCTGCATCGCTGCACTATTTTTGGGATCACTGCCTTGCGATTTTCTGAGCTATTGGCTTACTTGTCTCTTATCTTGATATTCACCTTGTTTCCCCATCATAATACACAGTACAGGTGGCCACACTCTCGATATCCTCAACAATGCCTCCTCTTCGCTGCGGTGCGCGAGTCTTCCAGTCGCTGCGAACAAGTCCCCTCCGATTGAGCATGACATCCTCACGCTGTTATTCCGACAAATCTGATCTGGCAGACATTTTCTCTATGATCGGCGCACCAAATTGGTCTGTGAAGTCGCTGCTGCCGAACCCAGCATCCAAGCCTCCTCCGTCACTCACCCCCAAAGAACTACACCATCTGCTGCGGATATCAGCGCTTCCCCAGCCCGCCAACCAAAAAGAGGAGCAGTCAATGCTTGACACACTCGAGTCGCAGATCCATTTTGTCAAAGAAATCCAACTTGTGGATACCACTGGAGTTGAACCGCTTCCAAGGATTCGCGACGAGAGTTCCGACGCGATCAAGGAACATACAATTGGGATCGAACAGCTGAAGGAATACTTGGCCAAGGAGAAAACGTCCGGACGACGAGGCAAAATTCAACGTATCGTAGGGGTCAAAAACGATTGTCCTGACGGGATAGTATGGGATGGAGACGCACTGCAATCCGCCACCAAAACGAAAGGGAAATACTTTGTGGTTGAAATCGGTAGCTGAATAGCCAAAAGCCAAGCCTCTTAGGTCGATTGATACACTTCAATGCCCAGGACGAGCTGGACTTTTGGCCTGAGGCAGAAATATAATGAATGAGTCAGCTGGCCCCAAAATTGGTGCAGCTATGACAGCATCGCCCCTCCGATCGTTCGCGAGTTCTGCCTGTTTCTCCAACATCAATCTCTTAGGTGTCGCCAATGTTCAAAAATTTCAAGGAAAAAGGTGCTTCATTGTTTGATTCCAAACAATCCAATGCATCGAATACTTCGGAAAGCGATCGAGGTCAAGATCTATCATCGATCTTAGACAGATCACAGCGTGGAGACCTGACGGTTCTCGTGGCCGAAACTGCCGAGTCGATGCGCGTCGAGATTCTGGAGCTATTTGAAAACAAGAAAGACGGATCTCTCGATCCCTCGTCTCCGCGTCCGTCTCCACAACAGGATCCCCATCCAGATAAACCAGAAGATTCGCCGAAGTTGCCCCCGCGCCCACAGCGCAAGCCAGTCCCAGGTGAAGCTGGAAGCAAGAAACCCGAGTCGCCGAGCAAGCCGTTGAAGCCTCAAGCTAAAGTAACTGCGCTGTCCACTTTTGAGAACTGGAGAGACTCGGTTCTGCTGCGGGTTGGCGAGGTTGTGAACCAAGACAATGAGGATCAGCCAGACCAGCAGGGTCAGTCTGACTTGCAAAAGGCTGCTCAGGCAGATGATCTTCCTTTAGACGAGGATGAAGATAGACTGAAGAAATTGCAAGAAATCTATCACCCCGTGGAAACGCCGCTGCTGCAACTTCCTAAAGCCACAAGACTCCTCATTCTTCACTCGCTGCTCCTCTTGCTCCTTAGCTTGGAGCATTACAGTGCTTACTCGCGAGTGCTGATGTTGAATGTTGCGTCCAGCCTGAATATAGATATCAATATTCTTAATCAGGATGAAGTCAAGGTCGCTCGTGGCTTGCTGGCTACTGCACTGGCCCTTTCCGCCGACCAAAGCGCCGAAGAAAAGCCGAAGAAGAACGACGACATGCGCAAATGGAAAGTTGGCATTGCATCAGTGGCTGGTGCCGCTTTGATCGGTCTGACTGGTGGTCTTGCCGCTCCATTGGTAGCCGCAGGCCTAGGAACCGTTCTGGGTGGAGTAGGCCTAGGCGCTACTGCCGCTGCCGGTCTGCTAGGTACATTGGCAGGAAGCAGTGTTGTGGTCGGTGGGCTTTTCGGTGCTTATGGTGGACGCATGACCGGTCGCATGATGGACAAATATGCCCGCGAAGTGGACGACTTTGCGTTTATCCCTATTCGCGGCGAAGGTCGTCGCAATCAGAAGGACAAAGAGTCTGCTGAGCAGGATCATCGCCTGCGAGTCACTATTGGTGTCACTGGCTGGGTCAAAGAGGAATCGAACTTCGTGGTCCCATGGCGGGTGGTCGGCTCCGACTCGGAGGTTTTCGCTCTTCGTTGGGAAATGGAACCACTCATGAACCTGGGCAATGCCATTTCCGCGCTTGTGACCAGCGCCGCCTGGTCGGTTGCCGGCCGTGAGGTCCTGGCCCGTACTGTCTTCTCCACGCTCATGAGCGCTGTCATGCTCCCCCTTGGCTTGATGAAGGTTGCAGGCGTTGTTGACAACCCTTTCAGTGTGGCCAAGTCCCGCGCCGATAAGGCGGGGGAAGTACTTGCAGATGCGCTGATCAACAAGGCGCAAGGAGAACGCCCGGTGACTTTGATAGGATACTCTCTTGGATCCCGACTCATCTTCTCTTGCCTCCAGACCCTAGAGAAGAAGAACGCGTATGGGCTGGTCGAGTCTGTCATTCTGATGGGCTCGCCGACTCCTTCGAATAAGGAGTACTGGCAAAAGATTCGCAGCGTCGTCAGCGGGCGGGTCGTGAACGTTTATTCGGAGAATGACTCTGTTCTAGCCTTCCTGTACCGCACCAGTAGCATGCAACTCGGTGTCGCCGGACTTCAGGCTGTGGAAGGTGTTCCTGGAATCGAGAACATCAATGTTAGTGAGATGATCAGCGGTCACCTGCGATACCAGTACCTGCTTGGAAGGATCCTCACTATCACTGGACTGCAGGACCTCGACGCCAGCGAGATCGAGCTCGAGGAAGCTGCTCTTGCGGTTGAGGATAAGCGCCAGGAAAAGCAACGGTTGCAGAACCAGGAAGAAGCAGGCGTCACAGACCCAGAATCTTCGGCTGCCCAGGAGGCTGTGAATAGCAAGGAAGGGTTTGGTGAAGATACCCGTCTGCAGAAACAGGTTGATTCGCAAACACAGGAGAATATGGCGAGTCACCGGATTGAAATGCTTGATCTGGATGATGATGACTACTCGGCGCCCTTGAGGGAGGATCCTTCTAAGCACTCTGCGCTCTAGGTCCGGGGCTTGTTTCCACAAGAACTTTGTGTATATAAGGCATGCTCTTAGCCATGCCCACCTGGGTTACCGTCGCGTGGGTACTCTCCAGCGATCGTAGCATCTATCGATTCATGTACTCAATACCACAGTCTTCACATTTCACCCACAACCGCAAAACGAGTAAACTAACACTAAATCTGGGCTCTGAGCGATTTTCAATCCAACAGCTGCTCTGTCTGTGGGTCCATCCTAGGGGGTAAACCAGATGGGATTTAGAGATTTCAGACAGCAGCGTGGGCATGGGAACTGCCTTTTGCGACAACGTATTGTATTGGGCACAGCCTAAGATTGGGCAACATGAACGACAATCTTGCCTCTGGCCCTCCCAGAACGAAGCTTCTCAAACGCCTTCACAGTATCCTCAAACTCGAAAGTGGAATCTAGCTGGACCTTGATAGCGCCGGTTTTAACCATTTCTCCAACCTTGACCAGATCCTCCCTTGTGTTTTTGAAGAAGAAAATCACGTATTTCCTCCTCCCACCACCGAGGAAGCCTGGCACAACCAATCTGCCCGCAAAGGTAGCCATGGCGGAAGCTCCGACCTGGACAAAAGCCTTGCCGGGCTTCAAGAAAGTGTTGGACTCGCGATACAGCGGCTCGGGTGCCCCGATATGATCAACGACGTGATCAAAGACCTCGCCATCTTTCAACACCGCGATCACATCCTCAGTCGAGTAATCGATAACCAAATCTGCCCCGAGTCCACGCAGGAACTCCACATTCTTGGTTGAACACGTAGTCGTAATATGGCAGCCCATCTCCTTAGCAATCTGGATCGCGAAAATCCCGCACCCTCCAGACCCACCATTGATAAACACCCGATCTCCGGCACTCACGTAGCCCGCCAGACTCTGGTACGCGCTCTGTCCAGCGATGCCAATGGCAGCGGCATGGTCGACTTCCACGCCTTCCGGTACGGGCGCGAGCAGACTCGCGGAGATCACGAGGTATTCGCCCAAGGAACCGAATTGAGCGGGTCTGCTCAGGCAGCCGTAGACCAGTTGGCCCGGCGAGAAGGCTTCATTGCCGGTGATGACTTCGCCACAAAAGTCCATGCCTGGGGTGGCTGGGGTGCCGATAACAAGCTTCTGGGCGACTAGACCCATCTCGGGCACTTTGTAGTCTGCTGGGTTCAGGGAGGCGGAGAGGACTTTGATCAGGATGTCATCGCCTGATACTTTTGGGGTGCGCGCTGAGGCGTCGAAGGTGAGATTTTTTTCAAGTCCATTTGTTGTACCGGAGTAAAACCAGGCTTTCATTGTGGGTGGCATTGTGGATGTCATTCTGGATGTTGTTGTGGTTTGGATGATAGATGTTTAGGTTGAGGTGAGGTTAGCCGCGCAATGACCTTCTTTGCCGTCGCCACCCGCGAAGCACTGCATTTTGCCTTACAGGTAGGCGCAGAATTTCGGGACCAAAATTAATTCCAAGAGTGCAGCCTTTCGGATTTGATCTAATCTTTCGTCTTGCGCGCACCCGGAGCTGAAATATATGCCAGCCTTGTGGGTGGGAACAGGCAACGTACGACGCTGCTGCTAGTATCTTCAGCTTTAGCCATGAATGGGTTGCCTTGTCAAGACTACTTGCTGATAACCGCAAAATTTCACACGACCTAGAGATAGCAAGGTACTCTGATCTGACAGGTCAAAGGGTAGCACATCGCAGAGGTCCTTCCATCCCTGCTAGATTCCTTGTCGCCCAGATCACTGCTTGTCAGTCCAGCCACCAGAATCCCCTTGGGGATTGCTTTGTCCCCTGATCTTGTCACCTCCCGGTTCTCCATAACAACTCGTGAATTGGATGCAACATCAAGCAAGCTAGGAATCATCAGTCTTCGACTTCTGGCTGCCCCGAACAATGCGTACCTCGTCCGGTGTCGGACTACCTCGTCTGATGGACCGAACAAACCGGCTCGAGCCAGGTAGCCCAAAAACGCTTTAGTCTTGGCAAATTCCATCAAGGTCATACTGAAGAGCAACGTCGTGATCTTTCCATGTTCTGTAGCAGTGCTAGAAGATCAACACGCACCTTCGTCCATTGACTGAGAGCGAGCAAGCTTGAGAGAGCGTCATATTGTGCACAGAGCTCGAGAGCCTCTGCGCGTAGCTGATTCTCATGTGCCTTTTGTGGAGATGTGGTAACCTCACAAGCTGCGAAGTATGGAGCCTCATCTGCATGCCATCAAGCTGGCTCATACGAAGTAGTGAACCGTCAACGCCTCCAAAGCTGTGACTGGCTTTGTGGAGCCAGCTGGTTCGGAGGATAGCCACGCCACAACGTGGGAAGTATGTCCATGATGGGTATAAACATGCCGTGGAGCTCGCCCTCCAGCCTGTCACAGCTAGTGGTGTAATTTGCGCGATTGGAAATGTTGACTGCTTTCTGAGGGAATCGTGAAGGTCAGGCCAGGTCATTCTGGCGTGTCTGGCACTCGTGTTTGTCGTCGCGAGGCCATCGACGCTCTTTGTACGTGTGGGAATCAGGTTCTGAAAGCACACAGTCATTAGCACACATCATTTGACAGTCAATCAATCTTATTCTGGATTATTGCCAGCCTGAATGTGAGTCCCTATGCAGATTGCACGGGATTGTGCCTGGTGGAGGATCCGACCGCGATGTCGCGGATGAGGCAAGGCCGTAGGTTATGGGACTTGGCCAGAGGTAGACACAGTCGCAGCACGCGGAATGGATTCTGGCGTTTCTTTGGGAGACGAGAAGAGTGGATGGTGTCAAGGGAGGCAGGCTCTGTTTCTGTTAGTCGGAAACGTTGGACGATGTTCACACTAGCCTAAAGCCCTGGGACTCTCCAAGGTTGTGAAGCCGCCAGAAATGCGAAGATCTTCTTCACAATGAGTACAGGATCTAAGGGAATCGTGGACGTGCAGATTTATGCCTACAGTATTCCGTAGTCAAGATGCAAATTGTATTGATGATACAAACCAAACGTGGCGGGACCACAGTGGGGAATTTATCGCAGGTTATCATGCTAGCGAATTTCATCCTATAGAGTGAACGTGGAAGGTGGAGGTGGAAGCCAGGGTAGGCTATCATCCTTTACATTTGCAAGATTGGGGAATTAATGGTGAGGGGATGCAATATAGTCACACAGGTGAACAGTAACAAAGGAAACAATTACAGAATGGGACTGATGAAGATCTAGCTACATTATATGAGATTAAAGTGATGAGAGAGTAATGGAATGTTGTCTTAGAATTCCCAGGACCGAGGAGACCAGGAGGCGAGTTGCCATCCTACCCGCAAGATCATGGGAACCCAGAGACGTTAATCTATGATCCACTGTGAGTACCGCTTCCAGGGTGAAAGTTCACCATGGCGAACCACAGTGAGTAGCCTGAAAGAGGTACAAGCAGATCAAGTTCGGACCCGATTACCGAAGTAATCAGGTGTCCAAACCCCACAAGCCAACACCCTTCTCGCAATGCGGTGAGGTTCTAACATGATGAACACATTCTCCTCCGACGGGGGGTCCGGCATAAAACGAATGTAACACCATGAGAGGTACCTTCAGCACGCTTGTCCTGTTGAAGGATTTGGTCCTCAAAGAGTAGAAGGCGCCCACTACCAAGACGCACCTGTGAGGGAGGTAAGCAAATGAAAAAAAGAAGACAAAAAAAAAAGAAGGAAAGGGTAGGGGACTCACGTTAAGGTTCAACCTTGGGTTGAGAAGAGAAGAAGAAGAGAGAAGAGAGAGAAGAGGGAAGGAAGAGGTATTTATACCTGGAGGGATGGGAGCTAAAGAAACCAGCTAGCCTCTTTGGGGAAAAAAACGAAAGAAAACCACCCCCAGGTGAAGGCACATCAATTTGACACACATCTCCTGGCATTTGAGAATATCTCCAACTCTTACGCCTGATCAGGGCAAATGCCGCACCAAATGTGGATCAAATTACAGGGAGTTGTCTGGGTTCTTTTGCCGCACATTTCTCAGCAATGTATAAAGCAATAGATAGCAACAAATCAATATTCTATCCTACTACACCAAAGGTCGATTCTTGTGAGCCCAACGCAGACGTAGACACATGGGCTAAGGATCTCAAACGCTTCCCATTGGCACTTCTCATCGGACCAGAGAGTGATGCCATTCCAACATTCGCTTATCCGATTCTACTCTCCTCCCAGCATTAAAAACAAGCCATGGATATCAAAGCCCATAGGTGAGAAAGACCCCAGTTGCGTTGACTGTAGCACTCCTGCATTAGCTTCGGCTCAAGTCCCGCAGTTCCCGAAAGCTTGGCAACTCTAATTACCGCACAGACCAAGGTACGAAAGTGGATACCATGGGGCTTATTGCAAGAGCGGAAAGCTGTTTATTCGTATACCGGTATGTCTTCTAGTACCAAGGAAGCATTGTATGACAGAACCATGGTGTGATCTTTGAGAAACGAGGTGACCAGATTTCATGCGCCAAGCGAGAAAGGCGTCGCACTATCTCCATTTCCATAACAACATATGCGGCAAATGCGGCGGGCGCGGCCGGCGCGGCTAGCGCGGCGGAGAGCTTCAGATCTGTATAAGCTGGAAAGGGTTCGACCGGGGATGTGAATTCTCACAGAAATAGTAATGCCCTCATTGGTGGCAGTGTAAAGTTCGAGGTTTGAATGCTGGAAAGATGCCAGTCAGCAGGGTCACAGCTCGGAGAACGGAGGAAGTGAGGGTCTTTGTTCTGGGGCTGAAGTTGACGATGAGCATATTCGATGACACCCATGGGGTGAGATATTGAAGCGGACCCCAATCCTCGAAACTGATCTTTGCCTCATTCCGTGACCAGAAACGCAGACCTAGTCAGCGAAAAGGACGACGAAGTTCTTTCACCGGCAGGCCGATTAGTCGTATCAAAGCACTGCGCCCAAGAGGCAAACACACATATCTGATTCGTATCTACCTGGACAGAGTGTCGGAGCTAACACCTGCTGCCTCAGGCTTTGAATCAATAACTGGCCGTAAGAAAGTCAACTCCAAGTTTGGAGTCAGAGAGTGCAATACCATCGAATTCAGGCCCGGCTCCTTGACAAAGAGCCTCATCCTCACAGAGCCCTTGACCATCTCCACTCAAGGGATGCTTGGCTTCATTGGATGACGCGTTGGGCTACTCTATCCAACACAAAGGCTCTGTGATGTGTCTCCGGTGTTTCGACGTACTGATGTTGAGATGCCACTCCGCATCCGACCAAGCCCACCGCTGTCAGATCGTACGATGTTTTGACCTGTTTTTGACCCATCTTTCATCGTCCCCTTGTTCCGGGCTAACTGATATATCAGCCGTTCTAACAGTTCGGCCTTTCGATTCGATCCGCGTCTCTACTCCAAGCCGACACAGCGCGACATAGCCGTCCACCACATCCTGTCGAATCAAATCGCAGCTCCACATAATAACATTCAGCATCACTACCAGAGCTGGCTCCACGAAACCCTCATGCCAAAGACGCAATACACGAACAGCGCAGTACCTGATACAATATCCCGGACGAGCCCTCTTCACCAGCCCAGGAAGCCCACAGACCAGCCCAGCCCACCACTGGGACCCCATGAATTGGCTATAATCTGGGTGGGGGCTCGATACTACGACCCATGACCTATTGATTCCACTCTTTGACAGATATCCGGGGGCGAAACGGATGAGAAGTCTCAACCCCTAAGACTATGACTCGGGCACGGCAAGTTCCCGAGGCCCGGGAACTACCCGCGAAGCCTATCTTTCTATACCCCCGGGGCCACGTCTTACTACAGTCAGCCGGCTTCCTGGGAGCGTTCCTTTATCTTTTCTCCAACGGTTATCTGGACCCAAAAGCCATAGGCGACTGATGAATGCATTCTGAAAGCTTCAGGCGATTTCCCCTTGCTCCTGAGAGGAAGCGTTAGTCCTCTACCTCCCGTTTGGGCAGAGAACGGCAAGATTGAGGCTTTCGCAGACCGGTGTCACTGCTCAGGCGTGAAGAGAGAATCAACTCCCACGGTTCAACATGGCCCACTGGTGACCAGGTCCAATGGTTTTAATTGCAGCACCGATTATCGCGAGTATGGCGTAGATCTCGGGAAATATCTCCACAATTCGGGGTTTAGGGATTTGCTCGCACTGCAGCTGCGGACCCCCGGTGCCGGATGGTCAAAATTCACTGACACTTCCAAGACTAGTGTGGAAATCACACCAGCAGCATATCTGATAAGGTAACCATCGTGTAATGGAAACTAGACTTTCAAAAGATTGTTAATCACAGCACAGATTTAAGGCTGGCTTACCTGCTGGGGGTTGAAATTACTCCGTACATTGACATCACATGGATGTTATCCCCTGTGAGGTCCCACTTTACCTGTGATAAGAAACCACAGCAAGAGTGCTGGTTATAAAAAGCAGCCGATCTCTTCTTCATTTCAAGCCTCTTTCTGTCAAGAAAGACATCCCAAACTCTGGACCAACAAGACTTGAGAGATTCTCATTATGATCATCAAACCTTTTGTCGGCTTGATTCTTTTTGGCATGAGCCTGCCGTCAGCCCATGCTATCAAAGAGCAAACGGACATTGGGAACTTCACTGTGGCTTTGGTCCGGGCATCACCCGTCAATGTGCCATACCCTCCACCTTCCAATAATTGGTATGGTCAAATGCACGACATCAACGCGACCGTTGATTTTGGCGTTAAGCTCATTCAACGTGCGGCACTCTCTGGTGCAGACTTTGTAGCATTTCCAGAGCTGTGGTTTCCAGGGTAAAAACTACCTCCCAATCAGATATGAGCGCGCTAACTGATTCTGTTCCAGATACATCGATGTTAACCCCGGCCCAAGCAAAATGCTCGACAACTATTTCAATCAAACAATTACCGTTAACGATAACAACTGGAGGAAACTTGTTTCGGCCGCACGTCAGAACGGCGTTTGGCTAGAATTCGGCTTTGCACAACACATCAATGACCATATCTACATGGGTCAGGGCTTGATTGACTCAGATGGAAACATCGTTCAAGTCCGTCAAAAGCTTCGTCCTTCTGGGAACGAGAGGACTATATTCAGCGACGGTACCATTGACCAATTGTTGGTCCACAAGACACCATTCGGTAGATTGGGGATGCTAGAATGCTGGGAGTAAGTATTCCAACAATCAAAAGCTGGAGGCCTTGGCTGATAATGAAAGACACATGCATCCGACAATGACATTTCCTGTGCACGCCCAAGTCGAAAATATCCACATTGCTGCTTTCCCTTGGGCTCCAGACTTGGACGTTGATACCGGTGTCACTCGGTCAGAAGTATCAATAGCAGCCGCTCGATTATACGCAGTCGTTGGGAGCTCTTATGTGTTCATGCCAGCAGTTGGCACTGCCGCTGTGATTGCACCAAACGGAACCACGGTCGCCTCTATCCAGGCATCGGATTGCGCCAACGAAACTCCTATTCTATATCATTCTATCAACGCGACAGAATTCATCAGTAGTAATCTGACCTACGATACCACTGAATACTCCTGGGCAGCGTTGCAGCAGGTTAATGATGCTTACCCATCCTACATCCCGAAGGATGTCAATAGCTCATTCATCAGCCATCGGCTGAATTCTATTTCTGAGATGAGGAGGTCTGGTCCCATCATGTCGTCTTGACGCTTGGGTGTTCTCAAGCTGTCCAGGTGGGTGATCGGACATAGAATCAGGTCATAGACAAGGAATGTATCCAAGTACTCGATGAGTTCTTGTCTTTTCTCTTCTTTCTGTTCCAATGCTTGAATTCAGGTACTACAATGTCGACTTAGCTGAGCCTGCCTTTGATATCTTGATGTTCATGTTTGAGATCCATAGCCGGACTCCTCTTCAGCCTCTTGCTCCATTTCAGTCCCCTGTTCCGGGTCCAAGTCAACCTCGGTCTCGTCTGTTTGCTCCTCTGATCCAAACCATAGATCATAAAGATAATTCTCCATCCAATGATAGTCATTCTCCGGGATACTTGTGTCCGAAACAAGTGGATTTTCTGGAAATAGCTCGTCAATCACTTCCTCCGGTGGGTCATTCGTGGAATCCGTTGCGTTGAAGGTAGAAGTGGACTCTTCATCCGAGCGATGGAAGATCTGATCGGCCAATTGGAATTGGGCGCTTGTGACTAAATCACTGAGAGGTTCGTTCTCCACGGTTTCCAAGACCGGGTATTTCTGTTCCACGAATGAATCTCCTAGAATCAAATCTTCTCGCGGATAGTCGTGATCGAGAATTGTTATTCTTTGCGGTGGACCCGGAGGCATATCACTTTCCTCGGCCTGAGTTATGATATCTTCGGATTGAGTGTCTTGTACATAATTGCGTATCACTTGCTTGGTGGCAAACAACTCTTTGAAATCTCCTTCCGTGAGCTTGGATCTTGTCTTGGGCTGGGAAGGTTTCTTCACTTCGGGTACTGGAGCTGGTGGTATTGTGGGCTTTGGTTTCACCACTTGTGGCACTGGAATTGACCGAGAAGATGTAGTGTCGCTAGTGCCTGGGACTTTTGTTGGTGGAAGGAACAGCCCCCCTCCACCCTGAATTGACTTTCTCCAGCTATCAGATAAATAGCTTCGTTGATCCTGAGTGCTTTTTTGAAGCTGGTATTCGATATGCTTTGCCAAGTCAAGCTGCGGTATGGTACTTCGAAGTGTAGCTTCGAAGCTTGCTGGGTCGGTTATAGCCGTGAAAACCAAAGGGAAGGCGACCGCTGCAATCGGCCCAACGATTGGCATGAATCCTGCGGCGATCGTCACACTGTTCTTGATAAAATCCACAAGCCACGCACTCGGATCGGGGGAGCCCATTGAACCGTTAGGCCGAAATTTGCGTTGACAATCGTGGTCCAATCTATGTCGGCGCCGTCAGAGAATTTTTGAACATTTCCCTTCGTAGAAACACAGAGTTGATCAACCATTCGAATGGTTTTAGATGAAAACACGTTATGCTTTCGCAGAAATCGCGGCACCGACAGTAGATTCACCAAATGCGGAATGTTGATCGCCAGGGTCCAATTTGCATCAGAGTGTAGTCCGAGGGCAACCTCTGTTCTCACCGTTTCCCAGGTACCATCGGTAACACTGTATGAACCTGGAAGGTCATGTTCCGCCTTGTAATGGTGACTTAGAATGCGAATTTCTCGACCAGTTGCAAAATTCACGTTCAGGAATGTGCACAGCTCGGGATGTTCTTCCGACGTTTGTTGGGCAACGGGGATGTAGATTGCCCGAATATGAGCAGTCCGCTGGAAGAACAATTGGCGTTAGTCTCATAATTCTGGGACCAAGTGTACCTTGATCTTAGCAATTTGAGTACGCGGCTAACGTACATCAATAAGAAGCCACTCTTCCGCATCAGACAATTTCGGCATAGGCAGCACCATGAAGAAGGACTCCAAAGATCCACCCTTTTCCTGGTCTCGAAATCGATTTCCAGAGGTACACAGGTTGTGCTCTGCGACCCGGTATTGATCCGGGTCCGCATAGTCCGAATAAGGGTGTTTTCCGTACATGACGAACATTTGAGTCCATGCACCATAGTTTGTGTTCCATAGACTGCCTTTGACCACTTTGTACCCTGAGCGGCGATGATAGCCTTCTGGCTTAGCGTCGCTTCCATGAAAGGAAGGCTTATTCCATATGTATTCCAGCAGAAAGTGGCCATAGAATTGATGAGTGTTATTGGAATCGTAGTAAGTTGTTTCCAAGCCAGAGCGCTTGAAGAAACACTCACCCTCCGGATAAGACAGGGCCATCTTGGATTGTGGTATACGGATCAAGAGACAAGTGGGGGGCGGATAAGAGATGTGGGATCTATTTCATCGAGGCGAAAAAGGTGTTCTTTATTAGGCGAAAGATCGATTCAGCTCGTATTCTGGCTGAAGGAATAGACAAGGCAACCCTTGATTCCGTCTCAATCATCTGAGACAGGGCAGAAAGCTCCCCAACAATCATCATGACGAATGGAGGAATATCTTTGGTCACATCATGAATAGCAGCTAAGACTGCAGACTGGACAAATGATATATCGACCGATCCACGGATGTTCGCTGTCCTGTGGCTCTAGCCTCATCGATTCAGACCTCGGAATTTTTGCCCAATATGTGAGGTAGTACAGTCGTCTCCCCCACTGATCATCATGACGAATGACACGAAGTCTCCCACCGTGTCACATAGAGCCGTGAGCTAGGTCAGCCTTGACGAATGACATATCAGCCGGCTATCTGTGCCCCAAAGATCTGGGCTACTCGCTCCAAGGCATCCTAGGATGCATTATCACGAGACACTGAAGTGAAGAAAGTGTAGCAGAGACCATCTTCGATTTGTGATGTCCGATATCGATGCTTTAGGCCAGCTGTCTATCTCTCCCTCTCTCCGTCTCTTGGTTCTCCTCGGTCTCACTCAAAACATCAACGGGTCAATAATTTCTCACCCTTGACGAGATTGGCCCTGGGCCTTCGAATACCTCACCAGAAAGGCAACGAGGGGTTGGCTGGAAGGGAAAGATGCCTGAGTCGGGCGCTGAGGCCAACACTTGGGTGACACAGAAGGTGGAGTGTCCTGTCGGCGCCGGTGTTTGCCTGGTTTGCAGGGTCTTCGCAGTGCCAGGTGGTCGTGATCGGGAGCTTCCCTCTCTTCCTCCTTTCTTGAGGGAGGCTCCCACAATACATACAGTTGATGCTACATACTGCTCTGTGCTTCGCTCGATATCCCCTCAAGGGCTACCTAGTGAACAAAGAAACGTTTACCTGCACTCTCAAGAGCGCCGATCAATTCAACCACGGAGAAGCAAGGGGTGCCAAGAATGTGCACAAAATGGGAGGAAATCGGCAAGCCCAGTTTGAAGCAAAGGGAAAGAATGGCTTAATTGTCTGAACTCTGGGAACTGCCTACTAAATATCACCAGTAGAGAGAGCATACGCCCCCACTACTCCGCACAGTAAGACTCATTTGCGCATTGACGGCTTTTGTAACTCTCTTGAAACCCGTGGGAATTATCGCCTCCATCTATGCAGAAATCCCACAAGGATCATGAGAATGGAATACAGCATTGGAATTCCGAATCCATCAATTCTTATTTGGCTCTCCAGCTATTCGTCTGACACATCCATGGGCTTTCTAGACTTCAAATAGCCAATGCTTGATATTCAAAATCTCTTTCGTCAATATCTAAGCTGAGAACAGTGATCATACTGAGTTCAAAGCGCGAAGTGTGCACAATGTTGAAAACACACAACAAACAAGAATGATGAAGCCTGGCCTTGGCGCGCCAAGACAAATCGCCCGAGACAGAATCAACGACAGCATATAAATCACTGCTTTGTCCAACAACATCCATGCCAATATCGTGCTCAATATGCCATTCAGACAAGCACTTCAGGGTCTAATCGACAAGGCAGATAAGGCTTGGGACGACATAACCAACCAAAATTCCCAATCAGCGCCGTCAAACAATGCCCCACCGCCTATCCCAACCTCCAGCAAACCCCCACTAGGATATCCGGAGCAGCAGCAACCCCAGATTTATTGGCAACCCAACCTACATCCTCAGGCTCCGGTGTCATCCAACTTCTATCACGAGCAAGGCCAACATGGATGGGGCAACAATGAGGCACAAAACTACATCGACAGCCCCCAAAACTCGTTCCATTCCCCGCAAGGTGATGCACTGATCGTGCGCGCTCTGATCAACCACGGGCATCCGGAACATACCCAAAAGTTCACCAGCGCCAGACTCTCGAGTCATCAGACCCTGGACCGATCGCGAGGCTGCCTATCAGCTAGAATCACGGCCCCGGTGGCCGGGGGTATCTGGCCGGCCTTTTGGTTGCTCCCTAAAGATCCTTTCAAGTGGCCCGAGGATGGTGAGATTGATATCATGGAAGCGTGGAATGGAGATGCCATCAACCACACATGTCTGCATTGGGGCCATTTCAACGGCGAGGACTGGAACAAACATCGTGTTCTCGAAACACCTATTCCCAACATCAGCTCGCCGGTGGGGGTAAGGTACGATTTTGTCTGGGACGAAGACGAAAGCACAGGTGGCGGGCGCTTGATCTGGTTGATTGATGGCATGCCCGTCATGCGGGCGGAGAAGCCGCCTGGCACGAGGAAGATGAGTGAGTTCCGAATTCTCATCAACATCGCTGTGGGAGGAAATGTCTGCCAGGGAAATATGCCTGCCGATGGGTGCTATGAGACAGTGGTTCGTGAATTGGCTATGTGGGATGCACCACCCTGGGGTTGGAATCAGTTTGACCGGGTCTGGTGGGATTCAAAAGATGGCAAAACCATGTAGCGAAAGGCCCTGTATTCAATACTTCGCTCGGTGAGACTTGGTCACCCAGCACGAAATGCAGAGTTGTTCCATCTGATCGATCTGGCTTGGCTTGCAGCATTGAGCACAACCGAATCGAACCCGAAGCATCGTAAGGCCCAAGCACGTAAAGATAATGTTTCTCACTCGAGTGACCCACTCAATGGATATACTTGAATGTTCTCAAGGTAAGGCATGATGCTTGCAAAAACGACAACCGGGGGAGGTCAGAATCCGAATGTCAAAGCGGTAAATTCTCTGAATCACAACGGGAGTGAAGGGAGTGAGGCTTCGTTACAAAATCAAATTTTCAGGAATCAGGTGATACCTCCAACCCCGCCAGAGGAGGTGAATGAACGAAATCTGCAGATCACTAGTCGAAAAGGCAAATATGCGTGTGCTCCGTACGGATGTACAGGTGGGTGTAGGTGCTTTGACTCTCAGCTTTCCCACTTCGCTTTTCAGCTGCGTCCACGGGTTGGATATGTATGTCAAGATCCTGGAGGTTTTCTGTTCATGTTCTTCGGCCGTTTGCATATTCGGTCCATTTTGTGTCTTCTCGTTTTCCTGCACTGTCTCGATTTTATATCTTCTCCTCGTACCCTCAAATGGAATATTGGACCATTAGAAGCCACTAATACGCATTTTGAATGGCCAAACCTCTCCCTCTTTATGATGGCAAGCAGGGATGCCTCTTGGCATCCAAGACACACGATGAATAGGCGAATAGATACTGTATGGATTAGTGTACCACTCATGTACTCCGTACTGGTAGCATCAACCAGCCAGACTCCTGCAGCAAAGTCCAAAAGCTCGGAAGTCAAGGCTAATCATCGCGTGGCCGAAATACGCTTCCCGCTCCCCTCAGTATTTCTCCGCAACAAAATGAGTAATAGCAACAAGGAGCCCCCATCTCACACTATACCCGGCAGACAAAAAAGCTTTAAACAAAACAACGGAAAAAAAACATACAACAGTGAGGATTCGCTGGTGGTCACCCACCCAACTACTAACTCACCGGCGTGTGGCTTAAGTACGGCTGAGCGGACGGGAAGCCCTGTTCTCCACACCCTGTGGTCGTATGTGCTTGGTTTCAAGAATGGAGAGCCTATGATGCGAGGATTGAATCCAAAAGCCATAAAATTTCTGAGAACGGGGCGAGTCGTCAGGTTTGTGTTACACCATATTTCCAAGGAACTTGACACCCATCCTGTCATCAATGACAAGTTGCAATGAGATATAGTCGTATTCTCTAGAGACCACAAGCTTGTGAAAGTCGAAGAGCACGGTAACTTTATCCATCTGACTACACCAGAAAAGACTATTGAACAACCTGGAATTCGTCTGGGTGTCACAAACCTTCGAAGCAGTTGAGAAATTAGTGATGTCTCGAGTTAGTCTTTTAACATCTTATAAGCTGGCCGGTGGATATGGAATATATTCAGTATACCTATTCGGCTGATACTTGACACCGCTAGGTACGGCTCTAGTACACAAGAAATGAACCAAATATGAAAATCGGGAAGTGACTTTGCTCCTAGTAGAAATCTAACGATCTCAAAACTTGCAGCCAGCTTTATTCCATTGATATAAACACACGCGAGAAGATTGATATGGTATGCGTGAAGATAAATCATGTTAGTTACTATGATTATCTACAGGCCTCCGGTCTTGACATGTTACCACTGACAATTGTACCATCGTAAACTTTGATCCTCCCCACATGTAACCAGTATCCCGATGTTAGAATTCCCAGCTGACAATCCCAGAAAAAAAGTACGAGAATGACTACCTAGGTAGGTATGGCATAGATGGCACATCTTGGCACGCCGCACGAGATATACCTATAAAAGGAAGCACGAATCTAAACATCGGTGAAGCAGAACTGCGAACAATACAGATTGAACCATTCAAGTGAAAAAAACCTTTGAAGTCGTCTTTCAATATGCTCCCAACACAGGCTATCTTGAAAATTCTCTTTATCAATGCTATCTGTGCTGGAGCGCTTCCTCAGACAGAGCCTGCCGAGTCTCAAGGTTGGCATTCTTCCTACAAATAGGAATGAAAAACAAAGGGGCAAAACTCTGACAGCACCTGAGGTATTCTAGCATGCCGGATTGCCCTCGAAGCTGCGAAATTCCCAGATCTGTCGATTGAGGAATATCCCGTTCCTAATATACAGGATGGCCAAACCGGAAACGAACCCGATGAAATAGCGGGAACCCAGAGAATATACCCGGGCGTATTTCTACCCTTTCCATCCAGTTGCTCTCCAGTGTTCAGAGAAAAGAGAGACTCTAACCAGAAGCAGTATTGTTCGGCCGGTACAACCCAAAGATGCAATTTCTGCGTCAACGGGCAACTTTACTGGACAAGATGTGCAAGCAACCATCGAGTGAGTAGGCTGCTCTTATGGTTAGAATCTATATTGACAAGAGAACTACAGTGCGCTCGGACTGGGCATTGGTGTAGCTGGTCTGACACCAGTGCTTTTGCTGTTTGTAGCTAGGTTGAAATCTCATTTACTGCAGTGTTTGGCCATGGAGAAAATCGAACTCCAGTTTTAGTTGTGCTTCAAGATGCTTGAAAATCCGGTAAATGCCAGTGTAAGACCATGGAGAGAAATTGTTCTCGCAGATTAGGGTATGTGTGTAGTAATAATTGCGCAAGCATAAAGGTGTCAATGATTTGTCCCAGAATGCATAGTCCCCGGGTCCTATCCGAAGAGCTCTGGAGAAAGTCTACCATGGAAGTCTTGCTGGAGCCGTAAACCTTAAATGAGGGCATTCTGACACATCCGTGGTTGGGTCCACAGGTGTGTGTAACGACCGTCTGCTAGGAAATCTTGGGGGAGAAAACCCCCTCTTCAATCTCCTCCCTGTGATCTCACCCCCACAATGGCAAACAACCAACCGGAATCTACCTCATCCGAGGGATTGTGCATACTCGATGACACTGGAAACAATCTCAGACACGTGTCGGGAGAAGAGCTCAACCGAACCGCGACGGAAATTACTGATGACTTTGTGCCCATTGAGCCATCCGCAGAGGATATCAGAAAATACCTTTCCACCCTGACTTCTGCCCAAAAGAAGATGCAAGACGAGCTCCGCGACTTGGACTGGAATGACGCTGCAATTCACAACATTCTCACCATCCTTGAAGACGCACAACGACACAACCGCGCGAGACTTCGCCAGAAGGGACTCGCCGAAGCCGAAATTCAAAGGCTCGATGCGCTCGCCAACGAAAACGTGATGGATTTCTCCCATCTCAGACGTGGACTTGCGGTCGCAGGCGAGGAGGATTATCAACTGCAGCTGTACTTGCTCGAAGAGGTCAAAAGAAGACGTGTTGCGATGCTGGAGGAAGAAGGCGAGTAGCTGGAAAGCCGTTTGACGAGCTATGGGGGTTGAAATTCACACACAAACTCGATACAGCGTTTATCCACGGCTTGCACTACCTGCAGCTGTGATTGTTTCACCTAGTTGAGACCTTCCAAATTCAGACTTCATATCAGGGCTTCCATATTAATACTACTATCTTTAGCCTGAAGTCTCACTGCGATTGGGTAGGTGGATTTGACAAATGGATAACAATCAGCGTCAATGACAATTGTTCATCTCGAGCAAGTGTGCTAATGGAATTAGCTACAAGACTCTCATGATCATAAGCTCTAGCAGCCATGCCAAGACATCATGTATTCTTCTTGCTCCCTGAATTTTGTTATAGCGAAGATCACACGATCTTCATCCTTGGCTCACAACCAGATTATCCTACCGAAAATCTGCGGACCCGGGACTTGGATTTGACCACGAGGGGAGCGACACGAGGTGACATGGGTGCAGAAATCGTTCTAAGTTCTGCGAGTCATCTAGAACACCATGCGCATTGTTGGCGCTTAGCATCTCAGAGCCCGCTCGTCGAAAAGTGCCAACCGGGAATTTATTGGAGGGACTGCGCAATAGACGAGCAGATGTGTATGAACAGCGATGGAACGCTCGGACGCTTTCGGGTCGATCGCAACATACCCGTGCCGATCTCATCAGCTAGATCAAGTGACTTCTCTTTGACAAGACGGTGAAGTACCGATGTGACCAGAGCTGCACTCTGAAGGGCAGACAGACGTCTCTCTTGCTTCGAGTACTAATCAGTGATTTCCTTCGCGGCAATGACAGATTCAGGGGCCAGTACGGAGCAGAGGCAGGCATACGTCGTGGCGCAGGCGGCACAAGCGGTCTATGCGGCTCATGCGGCAAGTTGCGAGGCTACGTACTGCGAAGTCATAAAACAGATTAGTAGCATCCTGTCCTCCGGCTATTAGTCGAGATCGATCGATCGATGGATCAGCCCAAATGCTGCTGCGCACCGGTGACCTTCCAACGCTCAGTTATGGCAGCAGCCAGGACTGTTTTTGCGTGTCTTGCGTGTCTTGCGTGTCTTGCTGGTCTTGCTGGTCTTGCTGGTCTTGCTGGTCTTGCTGGTCTTGAAGTAGGGCCCCCGTTGTCGGCGATGTGCGGTGGTGACATTACCCCACAAGTGGAAGATGCCAACAGTGCTCAATAATATCATGTCATATTATATATATCTCGGACCTCTCATGAAATATACTATGACAGGAGGTCAGCCAAAATTGGGTACAGCTGTACAAACCGATATCACCGATCTTACCGAATTCACTGATTCTACCGAGTGCGCCGAGCTTATGGGATCTACCGAGGAAGCCGAGGAAGCCGTGCAAACCGTGCAAACCGTGCAAGTCATGCAAGTCATGCAAACCAGACAAACCAGACAAACACAATAATCTAATTGACGCAGATCGATTCGCAGTTCTCATTGCTCACCAGTTGCAGCCTTTCTCATTTAGATGTCAGCCATTTTTCAACGGATTTGCGCCAGGTATCAGTATGGCGTTGTTCAGATATTTCACTCCGGCGAACATAACTCACAACGACACAAAACGGATTTTGTTTTCAACCATCTGATGCAGCGCTCCTGACTCTCGTCAGCCTCAACAACAAGCTGTGGAATCCTTCCAATGTCGTTCTTCTAGTGGATTCGGATTGAATTTGAGTCGCTCTCACTTCGTAAGCTGACCCAAGGTCTCTGTGAACTTACGTCAATGGATGCTGTATTTTCCGCCCCCGGAGACACCGACCCGCTAGTGCTTACATGTTCACTTTAGCGCTGCCCAAGGCGCTGCGTACCATGGGGTCCCAGGAAAGGTCGCAAATTACATAAATGCTTGGTCTCCAACGATCCCCTGGTCTCAGTTCAAATAAGTTTCTCGACACAAACGTCACCAAAATTGCTCCGGGTTCGATCGCGAGAATGACATACACAATTTATGAGGGCTTTGTCCTACAAACAAAGCGAGCTTTGACTGCGCTTTCGAACATCCTCCACAAAGCTGAGGAGGGGCCCAATGCCTCCAGCCTTCCGTCCTGTCGACTCTGCGATGATATGAAATCACTCAGCTATCAGGTCTTCGCAGCAACCACGCAAACGCGGCTAACTCTGGCTAAGCTGACAGCGGAGCCTTTCCCAACGGAGGACACAAAGAGCGACGTTGTCCTCACATATGAGGAAATGTACGCTCACATCGACAAGGTGCTTGAGACACTCAACACCGTTGACAGAGACCTCATCATCGAACAATCTGAAGCCGTTGGTCCCACCCCCTTGGGAGGCAATATACAACAACTGTCTGGAATTGCGTATGCATCTATTATGCAAGCGAATATCTTCTTCCATGTCACTACTGCTTATGCCATCTTGCGCAAGGAAGGTGTGCCTCTAGGCAAGGTGGATTACCTTTTGCCATTTGTGATATCCTGAACCTTGACTGTCAAAGGACTCCGGATGTTGATTTGAGCAAAGCGCGCAATGCCACCGATTCCTACACGGGTATCAACCGCAAGTATCTTTTCTGATCAACGAATGCTACATAGCCAGGCTGGCAAACTTGAGACATAAACCCAATTGAATTTCAACTGTAATATCGTACACTCTACGTGGGAACCTGAATTCATTCCCAGGTAGGCCAAACAGACTGCCGCAAACCTTTGGATCGATTGATTACCACAGAATAGCTCATGGATCTATACCCATGTCTTAGATATGGATGGAAAGAGCAACATAGATCGCAAGGCGCCCTACAGCAGTAGCTAGTGCTCATCTTGCAATTTGGACTTTTGCTCATTACTACATAGAACCTCTGAAACTTTGCTATCTTTTTTACTGTCATTTTTGAAAACTAAACTGGCAGAAACAAATCAATAGCAATTTGACTGTAGACTTCCATGGTCAGATTCAAAAAAAAGCAGAATGGCAATATTTGAAAAGGAACAAATGAAAGTGCACGATGGGCGATAGCTGCTGTCGTGGGCGCCCGTTACAACTGTGTTGTCGTCGTGCTGCCCCTTAGTCAAATTGCTTCGGGTGAACATGGCCTTGGCAAATGGGGCGGGAAACAAAACGAGCGTGGAAAACTGCACGGCGATTGTGCAAACTGCTGTAAGCCAGAATGCGTACTTAGCCTCTTCGTTAGAAAGCCTAGGGCTGGGTACGGAGTATGAAAATTATGGGTCCAGACTGCCCAAAGAACCAATCAAAAGGATGTCGCAGGGAATACCCAGAACGGGTTAGTCGCAAATGAGAGGCTGAGCGGTTGTCGATCACTTTACTCAGCTGGAGAGATATGATGCTTTGACAGCGTTTGAGATCAGGTACTTTGTGGTAAGCAAGAGACAGCTTTATGCCTTGGTGTTGCTTAGCCCTTCATTTCCTACTGGCATCCACTTGCTGTTTATTCCGCACACGAGCTCTCCACCTTGCGAGCAGCATAAGGTAACCTAATTGAGAGACGTACTCGTATTATTCTCCAACTACGTAGTACTGCTGGCCAATCCCATATGTGCACAATGTTCAATCAGCCCCAGATGAACCTGGACTGGTATAGTTAGGTGGACCTTTGCAGTCTAAAAATACATGACTTGTTTGTGGATGAAGCAACTTCTGAAAGTTCGGTGGTACTTTAAAAAGGAGTGATGTCCCGAGGAAAGCCCATATCATCCTCTACAACAACTATTCAATTTGACCATACCATCTTGGGAAACCCAGACACTCGGGTACCCTCCTAACTCCATTATGTCTTCAAGCTCCGATGATGAGAATCCCTACTACACATTTTATAAACCCTCTATCGCTGCGGCTGCTGTTGTAGCAATTCTCTTCTGCCTCTGTGCCTTGGTCCAGATATGGAGAATTATCGTGACGCGTCAATGGTTTGGAATTGTAATCCTTGTTGCCGCTGCCTGTATGAGCCCCTGTTCCCCGAGGTGCGAATTGAAAGGATCCCACAAACTGACATGAGAACCCTCTGCAGTTGAAGGCGTTGGTCTGCTTGCACGGGCATATTCAAGCAAGCACCTCGACAAGCAGAGGCCGTTCGAGATTCAAACTCTGCTCATTTTCCTCGCCCCCATCCTCTTCGCTGCTTCAGTCTACATGCTCCTCGGTCGTTTGATCCGCAAATCAGAACACCCAGAGCTATCATTTATCCGCATAAAATGGCTCACGCCTATCTTTGTCGTTGGTGACATATTTTGCTTCTTCGTTCAAGCTATTGGTGTCGTGATACTTCTTCGAGCCGAGTCTAAATCTAGGTTCGACTTGGCCAAGGGAGTTATTTTGGCTGGCCTTGCACTGCAACTGTTCTTCTTTGCTGTCTTTATTCTGGTCGCTGTTGTCTTCCAGAGTCGACTTAACTCTCTGGTCCGAGAAAAGCCCGTTCATTTGGGCGTGAATCTGAAGATCAGACTCTGGAATCTCTACCTTTGCAGTTCTCTCATCACTGTCCGAAATATTTACCGGTTAATTGAATATGCGACTGGTACGGAGGCGTATCTATCCACGGTGGAGTGGCCTACATATGCCTTAGATGTTGGACTGATGCTGATCATTATGATTGTTTCCAACTTCTGGTACTTTCCTAAGACGGAGAATGTCTACGAGCCTCCTGTTCTTAGTACGAGCATGGAATACCCCTTGACAGAGCAGAGACTTCTCGATCGTGAAGAGCTGGCCCGTGGACAATCACATACATTCGGGTATGGCCCTCTTCAGCATTCGCATGTTTAAGACCATTCAACCTTTTCTCCTGGAGGCTGTCAACTACTCATTGAGAATGTTGACGATGTTTATTCCCGAGGTCTTGTCGCCAGCTCGAATTTTAAGGCTGTTTGTGGCTCAAGGCGAGTGGACGGGTTTCCACAATCATGGAATTTGCAAAGGATTTCGCTTGCACACAACTTTAAATAGCTCGACCTAGTTGCAGTTTGTATATGATTGACCACACTGGGACACCTCATTTTCAAACCCAGAAAATGAAGAGCGGCGTGTCCTAAGAAACCTTTAGTAATTCCACCCCGAAAAAGAGTGGAAACACGTCATGTGACTGGAAGCTTGCCAAGACACGCTAGTCCGTTTTGGAATCACAACAATCAGCCCAGCATGGAGGTAACCCTAGAGTTCAAACGACATGTCTCATCTCTTTTGTTTGAGCTCAGTTCCAGTAAATTGGTATCCTTCAGTGGGATAACTGCATGAAGAAGCAATTGACATCCGTAAAGGTAACCTGCATACGGAGTATTTTAGCGCCGATTAGGTGAGCTTTGTCGATTGAAGAGCTGCACGGGCGAAGTAGATTTCTGAGGCATACAGATGCCAAGATTTACCTGCGGCAAACTACTTGTATGGCATATGAGCCACAAATTCCCAGCACCCTTTTCCAACTTGATACAGATGTCGGAGCCCTGACTGCTTGTGCTTGATACAGGGTCTGAAAATAGAAGCGAGGTCACAAATTTCCTGAAGCAATCAGAGATCAACCAAACCATGCTTTCAACATATCACTCTGGTCCAAATGGGGCAGTGGAAAGGGCAATGCGAAACTTGAAAGATGCACTGTTGAGTTTTTCGGCTCTACTAAACGTCAGTTTGGTCGAAAATGTCCATCTCATGAGTCAGTTTGCTAATAATCAGACATCGGGACCTTCTTTTACCCCCCCTCTTCCTCTCTTCCCTTCCCCTTTTTCTTCCTCTCTGCATCTCACACTACATTGCCTCGCAATACATTTCTGTTTCTCTTCGTCAGCAGAGTACTCAAGATTGAATAATCTAAATCTCACCCTCCGAAAGTCCCACCACCACAAGTGCCTGCCATTGCAAAGTCAACTAAACCGTCCTCACGCAAAGAATGGCATCACAGAAACGCACCGTTCTTCTCCTCTCCCTTGCATATGAAGACTACTTTGATGACGTTCATGGTCAGCTGGTCGACGCTTTCCTCTCAGTGGCAAACGTCAAGCACGCAAAGACACCCAAAGCCGCTCTCACAGTCCTTGAGAATACCCCTCTGACGGCAATCATCACCACGGATGAAGGTCTCGCTATGCCCGACCCCAAGAACCAAGAAGTCTTTGCGTTGGTGAAATCATTCATCGAGCACGGTGGACTCGTCATCGTCGGCCAACACTTTCCAAGCTCCACCAGTGGAGACCAATTCGACGATTTCTTCAAGGCCTTCGGTCTTCCTTGGAAGAGGGGCGATTATCACCGCACAGACTTCCGGATCAACCCGTCCTGCATCTTCCCCTTTGGCCTTCGTCCAGGCGCAATGCCACATGAATACAATATGAAGGCTGTCCACGTTCAAGGTGCTACCGAAAGCTAGAGGTTGTTTGTTGCGGCTCCCGGTGCCCAAACGCAGAGTAACGTTTTTGCGCCTCAAGATGTGGATCGCTCGCAGGCTGCGGTTGCGGCGGCTCGTATCGGCCAAGGCACGCTGGTGTACTGTGGTGATGTGAACGGGGAGAGCGAATCCGTCGCGCTAATCATGTCACTCTGCGGGTGGGATTACTAGGGTATGGAGGCTCCAGTGTGACGACGGATTTGCGTTTGTTGAAATCTTGGTGATTTATCTTGATATATCCGTGCTCAAATCTCTTTACCTCGAGCACTTTCCTCTTGCTTCTCACCGTTAATCTACTGGTCATCTATCCAGCAGTACCTCGTTGAAGACTATTGTGTCATCGTTTTCTCTGCTAGTTGTCAGATACCGTGTACGGACCTGTAGTTCGTCTGGTATGGTTAGAAGCGGGATTAGTGGACTCGAAATGGTTTGCTGAAGGGGGACAAATTGTCAAGGTTGAAGGATCTCTCAGGCAAATTGAGCTATATTCAAATTGAACCCTTGGAAGATCCATGGATATGCATGAGCCATGCCTTTGAGTGAGAATGCGACGGCAAAGACACTTTGGCAATTGCCACTCCTAGTGAAGGGCCATTCGTAGAGCATGTAAGTCATCCTAGACCCTGTGGTGCTCTGGTAGAGCTCAGACCCGTGAAACCTTCCATGGGTTCGCGCCACGTCCCGTACGCTCTTCCCCAATCCCTAATTCTGTTTTCACGGCTTAGCCAAGACTTCCTTTATTCGACCAGTCCTGATTACTTGAGGATTGATTGGCCAGACAGTCGAAAGGACAGTCGAAAAGAGATCCTGAATTTGATAAAAGCTCTCTTCCGTTGCTAATCGAAAGATGAGATTAAGCCAATAACTACATAATATAAGCAACTATTATCGTCTTTTTGGCCGCGCGTGCCCAGATGAGCGCAGTACTGAGGCTTGGTTTGGAAAATCCAATGATAGCCTAAAAATACCCTCATTTGTTTGGTTGAGAACGAAAGTTCGGGTTCGGGTTCGGGTTATGATCCACTCTTCCCGACAACATTGGAACCATCTTGAAGTATTCAACAACACGACGAGCTGAAGCTATGCCTAATCGGTCGATCAAAAAACCAATTAAGGATCTTTCACGGTAGAGGCTTTGAACAAGATTTTCATTTTCGAATGAAGGCTTATAGGCATCAGTATTTTCTGTTAGTGCTCGTTTCACCTTTTCTTCCCAGCTTCAAATAGCCACCTGGGCACTACTAGTGGATAATGCCAAACTGAGCAACCTTCAAGCAGGATATAAAAGCGTCTCAGAGTCCTTATTCCAAATTGAATAAACCAAGCTTTCATATCACCACGGCGTTCAAATTCAACACTAGCACACACCATTATTCAAGCGCTGATGTTGTCTTTCTCCTTTGTCAGCAATGAACTACTACGACTATACACCCTCTTTGGCCGCGGCTGTTATCTTTTGTATACTATTCGGCAGTATCACTGGATACCATTATTGGCTATTGCTCAGAAACAGAACATGGTTCTTCATAGTATTTGGGATCGGTGGCCTCTGTCTGTTTCTCCTTTCTAAGATTTCAAGCAGGACTTATACTGACTTTTATCAACACTCTAGTCGAAACTGTCGGCTATGGGGCTCGAGCTATAAGCGCAAATCAAAGTCCTGATTACACGCTTCTGCCATTCCTTGTCCAAAATCTCTTGATTTTGCTTGCGCCTTCGCTTTTCGCCGCATCAATTTATATGCTTCTCGGTCGCATAATCCGTGTAACTGACGGAGATTCCCGATCACTCATTCGCGGTCGATTTCTAACGATAATTTTTGTCTGCGGAGACGTCATATCATTTCTTGTCCAAGTTGGAGGTAAAAATGGATTCCCTCATACCCATTTCTTTTCGATCCATCATGACTCACAAAAGCAGGCGGTGGAATGCTATCTGGTGCCAAAACCGCTAGTCAACTTTCCCTTGGGAAAAATGTCATCATAACAGGCTTAGTGGTGCAGGTCTTATTCTTCGGACTTTTTGTGATCATTGCGTCCGTGTTTCACAAAAGGTTGAACGGACGTCCTACCTCAGCTTCTTCGGATCCCCAGCTGCCATGGAGGCAGTACTTGAAGTTTCTCTATATTGCTAGTGGACTGGTACTCATTCGTTGTTTGTATCGTGTTGTTGAATACGCCAGCTCGTCAAAGTCATTCAAGAGCAACGAGATTTACGCATATGTATTTGATGCAGTCCTGATGCTGGCTATGGAGGTGATCTTTGTTGTTCATCATCCGAGTCGCTTGCTGCAGGCATCTAGGAAGGAGGAGTCACTCATGAGTCATTTGTATACTAATGTGTAGATGGGTCATTGGTTATGTCTGGAGCAAAAGCGGACCCTGTGAAGTGTAAGAATACCAAACAACACTTGGGTTACCATGATTTCGCTTTCGGTGTTACTTATTCACGTATTAGTCTCGAAATCTTGCCATAAGAATGGGTATTTGGCGCTTGACATTCGGGAAATGCTCGCAATCGATCTAGTTCTGTGAGGCAAACCTTTGAACTTCATAGGCTTGCATTAGTGAGCAAGATATCTCACGCTATGAATAGTGTAGCTTATACAAAAGAAAAGCGCTAAGGGCTCAAGTTGCTAGACATTGCTCTAGTGTAATATGTAAGAAAACCAACAACACATGAATGTCACAAGAAAAGCAGTCGAGCCACAGTGGGCTTGATGATTGCGGTAACTAATGAACTTAAATGGATATGGGGCAAAAGGAAGCAAATATCTGGGAAATGATGGGGAAATGTGATCGGCAAATGAGCTGGGGTGAAGTTCGGAGATGGCATTGCTGGAGCGGATGTGTCCACGGATTGATTAAAAAGAGAGAATTTGACATAACAAATGTGAGATCTGAGGCGGCAAGTCGATGGGGTATACCGTGGACTGCTATTGTCGGCGCCGGTATTTGCCTGGTTTGCAGGGTCCCCGCTGGTGTAAATAGATCTAGATCTCTCATCTTCTCTCTCTCTCTCTGTCTCTCTCTCCTTCTCTCCCCTGGTCTCAGACAATACATACGCTACGCTCTTGCTCTCTTCGCTCGATAGCTATACTCACCTTCCTCTTCTCCTTATCGTTGGCTCATCTGCCGAATGGACCCTTTGGCACTGGTTATGTATCAGTCTTGAAGAGGGATTGCCCCAAAGGCAGGAAATAGCTTTGATATATACACTCGCGGTATCGAACATCTGGGGCACGGGATCGCAATTTTGTACTATAATCATATAGCTTAATGCCACACGCTGGTGAATTGGTCGCTGGGTGGTCCATTCAAAGCGTCTAGGTGCATGTCACCATTGGCTTTGGGGGTCTTTTTCAGGAAATGAGACCCATCAATAGTGGATCCTTAGAAAACCATCAACATGTACTCCGTAGGACCCGCTACCTAATTCATTTAGGTTGATTGATGTGTGCTCTATGAACAGCATGGTTGGAGGATAAAGCCATTAGGTGGGTCTCGTAAAGTTCGGCAACTTCGTATTCGGATTCGGATTCTCCGATGTTGTGATTGGTTCCAAGGTTTGTTGAGCAAATGGTTCCCATGGATGCCCAAGTGGAGTTCAACCTCCTTGATTCGCGGCACTGGCAGTGGAGGAAACCCTGGAAGATGTGTGAATTGAGTGTTGAATCTGATACAGATAAGGATTAAACTATACTGCCTAACAACAAACCCGAAGATCGCATCGGATTCGCGTTCGCCATTTCCGAGAGTCTATTTTCAGATCTTCTATCCGAGTCTACTTACTGTACATGAATACCTGGTCGCTTGGGAATCGACCAGGATCGAGAACGATAAACCACCTATGATTTGAGTTTTCTAATGTGAGCAACCCGAAGGGCGGCGCAGTCTTGTCAAATTTTGATCAAAGTGGCACATCATGGCCAACTTGTATCTTGTATAAAGTCTCAGACTAGCACCCTCAAACGTTTGAAATACCAATCTCATTTCAATCCTCTGAAACACAACACACACAAGCAGACATCTTCACATATTCCTCCAGAGCTACCCTCTATACCACCATGGCCTCATCTGAATATATCCTCTACCAATATACACCGAGTTTGGTGGCAGCAGTGATATTCGCTGCCTTGTTCTTCCTGGCCACTGCATTTCACCTATGGCAGCGAATTCTCAACAATGCAAAGTACTTCAATCCATTCATCGTTGGTGGTATCTGTAAGTAAAGCCTGCCCATATCTTGTGTACCAACCCTCGAGATCTCGTACAATAGCTTACCAGTGCTCTCTCTCTACAGTTCAAATAATCGGATACGGAGCTCGGGCTGTCTCCCACTTTCACCCAACATCAACCACAGTCTATGCGATTCAGAATCTACTGATTCTGCTCGCCCCCACTCTTTACGCAGCTTCCATTTACATGGTCCTCGGAAGACTTATCACGTTCCTACATGGTCAGCATCTGAGCTACGTGCCAGTGAAATACATGACCAAGATTTTTGTTTTGGGTGACGTCCTCTCCTTTATTCTCCAAGGCGCCGGAGGAGGTGTCATGAGTGGAGGTGCAGAAAACCTCCTCGTGGTGGGCCAGTGGATCATCGTTGCGGGTCTTTGTGTCCAACTCGTCTTCTTTGGCGCTTTCCTCGTCACCTCCATCTGCTTCCACTGGCGCATCATTAAATCCCCAACTCCGCAGTCGACAGCTTCGAGTATTACCTCAGGATTTATCCCCCGTGACTGGCACGGCCTGCTATTTGCGCTGTATACGGCTAGCATCTTGATCTTGATCCGGAGTGTTTATCGTATCGTGGAGTTTGTGCAAGGAAACAGCGGCTATCTGATCAGCCACGAGGTATTCTTGTATGTCTTTGACGCGGCAATGATGTTGCTGGTCATGATTGTGATGGGCCTTTTTCATCCCTCGGTGGTTTTGTCTTCTCAAACGGCCCCACAATCCGTTGAGCCTAAAGTGGAACGTATGGAGTCCGGGGAGTCCATTGTTTAAAGGGACAAGCCTCAGTGCCGCGCTCACGCGCGACTGTTGGAGGCCTGGTGACCCTGCGTGGACAGGGCAGACCATACGGAGTATATATCGCTTCCTTCTTTCTTTCTTTCTTCCTTCCTCTCTCCTCTTTTCCCCTCTGTACGTTTTTTGATCTATCAGAATTGATCTATCGCTACGCTGCCTACGCGATACGCTCCTCGTAGATCCGTTCTGCTATCAGCGGCTCAAAAGAAGATAATAGTTGCTTGTAAACAGGAATAGTTCCAAGGTTATGTATTTACCTAGATATCGGCTTGATCCCATATCTCGATGGGTAGCGGAACAGAGCTATCATCGACTTCGGGACCTCCTGGGCTCTTTTCATCTGTCTTTTGGCTGTCGTTGCAACTAATCGTCGATTAATTATCATTGGCCGAGTAATGGAAGTCTTGGCTAAGCCGTGAACAGAGATACAGGGATTGGGGATCAGCCAAGCTTTTGATAGAAGACTATCAATACCAATTGGGCATGAACCTTGTTTGAAAGAATGAAAAACAGAACGACTCCTTGGTTTCCTTTCCCCGTCTCCGAAACAGGTGAAGACTAGTTCCAAGGTTATTGATAAAGCCCAAATTCACGATAATCAGGATGGCTGAATCTTAAATTTGAATTAATTCCAGTAACATAGATTTCCTGTTTATCTCAGCTGTCAGAGAATACCAGAGTGAACCAGGGTAACATCGTGGTGTATAGTGCGTGTGCAGTGCGTGTGCACAAGTAAAGTTCATATTTTTGGCAATTCTGCCCTGGTTCTCCGTGTCAATCAATACCAGGCACCCACAATTCGTAACGTGGGAAGGTTTATTTTAAGTATTTTTTGGGACCTAGCAAAGAACTCTGTAAATTTTTCTGGGGAGAAAAAAAATTCTCCCAGCTTTGTCCTCAAATTCCAATGCTCGAGAAACCCATCAAGATGAGAAAGACATCTCGAAGAACTCACACAAAATCAAGAAACGGCTGCAACCTTTGCAAAGCTCGTAAGGTCAAGGTATGTGCCTAGTATTTCCACCCCTGTGTCAAATTATCATATCCGATGAGTACTCCAGTTGCAATACTGACCTTAAAATCAGTGCGACGAAAACAAACCAAAATGCAACAACTGTGTCAAACATGGAATCGAATGTGATTTCAATGAAGCAAGAACAACCAAAAAAAATTGGACAATGGGATCAAAAATACCGTCACCATCAGCAGAGACACCGGGTGTGAACTTCAAATCCTCTCCGTCATTTACTGCAGGCGCAAGTCCTGCTAGTGATCTCGTGATTAGCGAGTATAGCACAGGGCCGATCGGAATGGCTGAAATGGAGCTACTTCATCACTACTCTACATCCACCTGCTACACGATATCTCGTCTTCCCGTTCTTCAAACTGTGTGGCGTATCACAGTTCCCAGGCTTGGATTTGCATCTCCGTTCCTGCTTCACGGAATTTTAGCTTTATCTGCACTTCATCTGGCTTATCTGAAACCCGATCATCATGCCAATTACGCGGCTCAGGCGGAATTTCACCATAACTTGGCTTTACAAACGGTTTCCCCAATTTTGCCACGAATTGACGAAGACAATGCGACTGCTGTATATTTATTTTCGACTATCACTTCGATCATATCTTGCGCGAAACCCAGACTTCCAGATGATTTCTGGGTGATTGGTGATCGGGATATTGAATGGATGTCTCTTTTTCGAGGAACTCGATTCATCATTGCCACTGCGGAACGAACTATCAAGTCTGGAGCAATTTCGCCGATCCTCGCAAATGGCAAACGAAGGAGCAGTGCACGAAATGCAAGATCTACTTCCGGACTTAGCTACTTGGATGACTTACGGGATCTCCTTCGAAATCACGTTACACAGGCCGATGAATTGGAGTGTTATTTTAATGCTATAGAAGATTTGAGCAAATCATTTGCTACTGTCGAGGAGGAAGGCCCTCAGAATTGTCAGACGGCTGATGTGTTTGTGTGGTTGCTTCAGATATCGGATGAGTATCTTCATCTTCTTAGGCAACGAAAACCTGAGGCTTTAGTTATTTTCTCATATTTTTGTGTCATCACCCATGAGTTGGAATGGATGTGGTGGATGCGTGGATTGAGCGTTCATCTGATGCGAGGTATCTATTACTTCCTGAGCGAGGAGCACCGTTGTTGGTTGCAGTGGCCAATGGAACAGGTGGGGTGGATTCCTTAAAAGTGGGATCTAATACCATGCAGATGGACTTTGGCGTTTTGGGTTCAATGGATTTTCGGTTTGGTGGCTCCAAGGCTCTTCAATGGCATTCATGGATTCCAAGTTTCATATCTGGATATGTCTTGCATACATGGAGTTCAAAGATAAGGATCAAATAACCTCGAGGAAATTCCTAGCATTCATGACTTAAAAACAGCAATACGCTCTGAATTTTTACACTGTTTATTTTCTGGGTGTGCCCAGACTTAGCTGTTTCATGGAAAAAATCGAGTCCAAGATTAGATCGCAGATGCCTAAGCTGGCCCAAGCGGAGCACCGCCCGACTGGAAGTGGCAGAGGGCCCCGGGAAGGCCGGAGCGGAACGCCAAGCCCGTCTTCGCCCCTGCCTCCCCCAAATTCAGTCATTTCTGCCATACCCAACCATCACTCACGACGCTCAAAATACCGATGATGGAACTCAACACCGCAGAATCAACTACAGAGGACATTGATAGTGAGCCATGTCACAGCCATGACTCCCAGGACGCCAAAGTGGAGCGACGCAGGCAGCAGAATCGACGCAATGCACAGGCTTGGAGTAAGTACCCTTGCTGCCCCTTTAAAAAAAGGCTTTCATGAGTGATCTGATAATCCATAGGGGATAGGCAAAAAATGAAAAGAGATGCCAAGATTTCGGCGCAGACGGAGGACTGGGAGTAGGCTCAACTGAGCGCCGAGCAAGCCTTCATTGGATCAACGGGATCTCCCAGTTTGAATTTCACAGAGCTGATGAAGATCTATCAGAAGCCACGCGATGCTAGCGGGGAGGCACTGAGGCAATGTTATCTGTCCCACCCACATCTTTATCATCATCTAATCGCATTCGAGTCGGCGGCATATCGGAGCTATTGTAGCGATCCACGCGCCGATCACCGCCTGACACTTGTTAAGCTGAATGTATTCCGAGCTTTTGTGCGGAACATCACAGCTCTTGGATACACACGAGAATGGATGACCGATGAATCTCTCTGGCGGTTTAGTGTCCACGGGCCTCATGCAGCGCATCAGGATGAGAGGGTCATACCAGCAAGTCTACAACCTACAGAACTACAGCAGAAGCAGCCACATCATCCATGGCTGGACTTTTTCCCATTTGGCCGCCTCCGAGATAACTTAATACGACATGAAGATACTATGGATGATTCTCAGTTCTGTCGAGACTTGATGGGTTTTTGGAACATGCCAGACGATGACAATTGTATGATTGTCTGGGGTGATCCTTGGGACCCTATGAACTGGGAAATCACCGAGACGTTTCTACGCAGGTGGGGATGGCTGGTGAAGGGCTGTCCAGAAATCATATGGTCCACTAATTATTGGCGGCGAATCAGGGGAGAAAAGCGCCTGCCTTGGAAAGTATCTTTTGACGAAGAATGTGCACTGGTGTAGGCCCTCGCGAACGCCGCCAATAAGATTCACATCAAATCGCTGGATTGATGACAAGATTGCCCGTGGAAAAATACTATTTCCGGACACATCGGGGATATCTGCTTATCTCTGCCGAGCAACATCCATGGTTGATTATCTCGGGTCAAATTTCGACACGCCTTTGTCATCTCTGAGCGGTGTCGATGATGAACGACATGTGGGTCGATCTTTCGGGTTCTCCACTCGCTGTCCGCCACCCTTAACAACGACATGAACAACGCAGTACAGTCTCGGACTTGATACCTAAGTGCTCGGCTCATCACGGACATAGTATGTTACGGGCTTACATATAAAGGCAAACGACATCTCCCACAGTCAAATCACAGACTCAAGAGCAACATTTCACAACATCTCCAAGCACAATGGCATCCCAACTTTGGCTGATTACCGGAGCATCCTCCGGCTTCGGGGCGCTTATGGCGGAACATGCCCTCAGAGCAGGCCATCGTGTGCTTGCTACAGCCCGCAATCCTCAGAAGGCTGCCCAAGATTACCCACAAGTCGGAGATCTGGGTGGGAAGTGATTCGGGGAAAGGAGCTTCTTTACTGGCATTAGCACATTCTGTCATCTGAAAAGACTACATAGATTGCTTTCCGAAATCAAGATCGAGGGATTATGTGCCAAGTGTGGGTCTCGAGTATGTTTCGCGTGTCCGTCTTCGGGTATTCCAAGGTTTCCGTAGATATGCAGCCGCCTGAACTAGTAGTCCCATTTGTGGGCTTTTTGCTTGTAGATCATCTATCAGCACTTTATCCCTTAACACTGTAATCACTAGGTTTATCGGTGGAATTAACGGGATTACGCTGTCATTCGTACTTTGATTATCTTGTGGCGGAGCTTTAGACAATACCCAGTCAGTTTAAAAGACAGCCCAAAAGATAATTAGAAAGACAGTTGGAAAGATATTTAAAAAAGGTCCCGAAGTTGATGAAAGTTCTCTTTCTTTACCAATCGAGATATCAAATGAGCTCCATTGATCTCCCCGGGAGCACGATCAACCAATGTGTGACTTGTTTTCCTTGCATGATGCTGAATAACAGTGGATATAGGCCTAAAATGAGCTAGACGGTAGGCAACGATGCATCAACTTATGATTGTGCAGATCACGTCGTAAGCAGACGCAGGTCCGACATACTTGAGTTGGATGAAATGCTATAAAAGGTCGCACTATTCGCAGCTCAAGTATTCATCTCTCAACACTGAAAGCAACAAGCTTGAACATTAAAGAACGCTTGCATTCTTATCCACAAATGTCACTCAACGCCACCCTCGCCGCCACCATGCGGGCAGTGGCATGGTTTGGTCAGACCAACAATGTCTCTGTGATTGATGTGCCAGTCCCCAGCATCATTAATCAAACGGACGCAATTATTCGAATTACTTCCTCTGCTATCTGCGGCTCTGACCTTCACTTCTATCATGGCTACACTGGTGCTGCCAATGTTCCATGGAACCTTGGACATGAAGCCGTTGGTTATGTTCAGGAAGTTGGTAGTGCAGTCTCTTCTCTTGAAGTGGGAGAGTACGTGATTGTCCCCGATAACGCGCACTCTGGTCACTACGGCCAGGAGCATCCAATCTCTTTCGGATCTGGCTCAGATCACTACGGTGGACTGCAAGGTACTTTTCCCTTTACCCTTCAGTTGATACTCTACCTCATCGATCAATTCTAACATTTTTGATAAGCTGAATATGCCCGTGTTCCATTCGCTGACATGTCTCTCGTCCCGATTCCTTTCAACAATCAAACTGGCAATGCTACCAAGGAACTTGACTACCTGATGATTTCCGATGTTTTCACCACTGGATGGCAGGCATTGACATACAGTGGCTTTGAGCCCGGAGACACTGTTGCAATCTTCGGAGCAGGACCAGTTGGGCTCATGGCCGCATACTCTGCCCTACTCCGTGGTGCTTCACGTGTCTACTCGGTGGATCAAGTTCCTGACCGTCTGGCGCTGGCCGATTCAATTGGCGCAGTTCCCATTCAGTTCAATGCCTCCGATCCAGTGCAGCAAATTCTGTCTCAAGAACCAAATGGTGTGACGAGAGCCTTGGACTGCGTGGGATTCGGATCTGTCAACTCTACTGGTCAACGTGATGATGGACTTGTGCCTCGTCAACTTCTGTCTGTTGTTGCCCAACAGGGTGGTATTGCCATCGCTGGCGTGTACACTGGTGGTCAAAACAACACCCGGGGTGCTGCCAACGCTGCTACTGTCCCTGCCGAAGTTCCCATTTCTATCTTTGAGCTTTGGAGTAAGGCTGTTTCTGTTGGGAGTGGAATTGTCTTGCCGCTGGAGCATGCTCATTCGCTCGTCGACCTTGTGGCAAATGATCGAGCTTCTCCCAGCTTTGTGGTTAGCTCTATCATTGATATTGAGCAAGCTCCGGAATACTACCGGCGCTACAGTGATCACCTGGAGCACAAAGTGGTAATCCGCTTCCCATGAGCTTCAATCCATTGACTTCATTTGTGCGACTGGGTGGGAAGAGAGCGTTGTGTAGTCGGTGTCTGTGGAATTAGTCTACCGTGCAAAAAGAAAAATGGCTCAAGCCATGTGGAGTGCCACATCTATACAATGATCAAAAACTCACTCATTTGCTTTGATCGATTACAAATTTGATCGAGCGACTCAGGTGTTATTTCATCCATTTGTACCTATGACAAAGGTTTACCCAGAAGATTTGGGATCTGCGTTCATTGTTTTTGCAATTTCTGAATCTTGCTATTGTAACAGTCTTCTGACCTCCCAGTACCGCCCGAATAGATATCGAATGAATCCTTCATCGATCCGGAAAGCTTCTGAAATAACCATGTTGAAAATTTTCAAGTCCTCCGAATAACACGTATGCACTGATATCAGGTTCTAGCGTCCGTGTGTGTGTTGTAAAATGTCGTTGAGTTTGAGGGGTTAGGCGTCGTTTTGACAACACCTGGGCACCGAGTGATGATGACTGTAAGATTGCCCCACGGGCATAGCGATCCGTTGTAGGGCTCGGGTGCGGGTTTTCGGTGGGGCTTCGCCGCGGGATAAGGTTGCGGGTCGGTGCAGCTCTAGGTTGGGGTCGGCATTGCTGTTTGAAACGCGACAGACGGCGGTTGGTCTCATGAGAGCTGGGCATGAGCCGCTGATTAAAGGTCAGACATCATAATCAAGTGATGGGAGTCTCCAGGGAGGTGGTTGGTTGTCAACGGCTGTACCCACTTACTATTTGAATGACCAAGTGTCCATGCTGTACATGGCAGAGCTGGCCTCGGCCGACTACTCCAGCGGATGAAGCGTTCACTTGAACTCGGCATTACACCCAAAGCTCCGATAATGACATTGGGAAAGTGAATCTCACTGTCAGTGAAGAAGATTTGCTAAAGACTGTGGTTAGCAAATTCTTGATTTTAGCCAAGCTGCTGCAGGTACTCATCTTGAATGTCTTCTGCCTTGTCCCCAGGCCCGCCCAACCTCCCTTCCTTTGGACCCGGAAATTCCCTGCTTTTTGTTTTGTTTTTTAGTGTTAGTTTTTGGAAGGCAGTACGAGGGAGACAAACGAGTGACATGGGTCCAGCAAGCAAGGGAAGGTGGTGGGAACAAGCAAGCGAGTGGGGCAGGGAAAAGCAAGCGAGTGGAGTGTAATAGGAACAAGCAAACGAGTGGAGTGTAATAGGAACAAGCAAAGGAGTGTAGGTGACGGCCCAAGTCACAAATCACAAAAAAGCAAAGAGGCGCTGGACAATGAAACACAACGGGCTTGGGAGAACTCGATCCGCCGAGAACCAGGCTTCACAAGTGAGCGACGATGTCCGCCGGACTGTGGGCCCCTACGGCTCCCACAACCGCCTTAATCGCAAGCACACCAAGGGATTGTCCACCCTCAACGAACTCATACTAGCCAAGAAGCATACACTGTTCAGGGCTAATATCACCCCACGGTTTTTCCACACGAGGTGGAACGGATGGTTGGGAAGGCTGGCCATCTCTGGCGCGCCTGAGCCGATCCTCAACACTATCCGTGATGACCGTGACTGAGGCAGTTTGGTCGATTGCTCGACTAAAATTAATGCGCTTCAGCGCCTTCAACAGGAGGATAAAAAGAGACATGCTTGTAAAACATATAACAGGTAAACGATATAAGGGGGAGGGCAAGGAGAAAAAGAAAGGAACCTCTTGGGGCTTACGATGTTTACCTTCACCCATCCTGAGTTCTCAACGAGGCAGGTACATTGAAGCCCCAGATTGGAAGGTGCCGGGGATGGTTTGGGACCTCGGAAAGTAGGCCTAGAGACAGTTAGGGCGTTATGGGAGCAGTTACGCTTCCATTGATAAGAGGATAAGCATTCTCTGGCGAACGGATGTATACAATAACTGTAAGAATACATTGATGAGGTATATTATATACTGAAGAGCAGAGGAATAAGCGATTTGTAGTCCACCGTAGCTGGGTGAGCTAGACCCAAGGGGATTAGACACTCCCGAGGTTCTTGTCGAAGTGACCATAGTACACGTTATCGGGGATAACCATTCGCTACCCTACTTCAAGAGAGAAGATTTCACTACCAGCCCTTGAACATAGCTAACAGCTTCTTTTGGTAGGCCTGTCGGCCCAAGGTAATGATCGTGATTGGGTGTTTTGGAGAAACAACCCCTTTGACAAAGGATGTATTGTTGGATCTTGGGTTACAAGAGATAGGGTGAGACAGAGAGAACGAGCTCTTGGATACGGGTAGGGGGCGAGCTCTACTCCGTCAGCAGCAACCGAATTACTGCTGATCGCACACACGTCTTAGGAACCGAAACAGCTGCTAAAACCCAAGTCTGCTCTGTTCCAAAGAACAAGAACGCTCGGTCCCAATCAACAATGATTGTTACCCAGCTGATATAACAAGTCATTAGTCTACTATGCATACCATGGCTTCCTGTATGTAAATTACTCTTGTAGCAGACAAGCGTCATTCAACTATCTGGACACTGAGATCAAACCTCGTCCTCTTAAATTGCCGAAATCTTAGAAGCAGTCCTGTTCCTGTCTTTTTTGATGGATTTTGCTACAATTCACCACTCTACAAGCATGGCAAAGACGAGGATGGAGGCTTCTAGGTTATATGACCTGGGTAACAGAGCGGACAGGAGTAGAAGAGAGTTGTATTCGTCAAAGGGGGAAGAGCCAAATGGCGGTCTTATGTCGTCGCTAATGATGTGTTTTCTACGCGAGATAGTCGTAGCAATGCTTGGGGTGGTTGCCTGGGGAAGGTTTGTTGTCGTGATTAATATTCCAGGCTTCCCTTTCGAGACTTCAGTCAGAGTTATCAAGGGGACATGGAATTTGATATCAAATGTTGAAAATCATCACTGCTTTTCCCCTTCTGCATGTTGCATTTATCTTGAACTCTGGTTAGTGGGTACAGGTGCATAGTAACAGATAAGGTTATATTGTACTTCAATTTAATAAAAAGGGAAGAATAGACAAAATAGAAGTAGGTTGGTGATTGTTGGCATATACACCAATAGGAGCAACGCAAAGGAGATAGAACAAATATGACGAACATTCCTAAGAATGTAGTCGCTATCTATAAGAGGACATTTGGAGCATTGGACGGATTACTAGTAAGTTGAACAACAACCCAAACTATAATCCGGTCACAACTAAGTCGCTCATTTTGTTTTCTTTAGAGGAAAAGAGAAACCATTTATACTGGCAAGTTCGCTTTTTCTACATAACCTTCCCATAAAGAAAACTCATGTGGTATGGGGCAGTGTCCCTGTAAACAAATTTTCATTCAACAATGAAAATAAAGATGAAGATAAGGCCTCAGGAAGCAAAAGCTAGAGAGGCAAGAAGCAAGTAGAATTGGGAAGCAAGATCATATGACCAGAGAGAGCAGACATTCAACCCAGCCAGAGTGCCAATAGCCAGAAAACAGGCACATATTCCATCATGATAACTTCAAAACCAAGCTGGCATTATCAGCTGGTTAAGAAGGATTCCCAGCCCATACATTCCCAGCTCATGCATTCTTCGCCTTGTCAGATGGAGTTCGACATCTCCTCCTAGTCTTGATCTTGTTTCTCCTCGATGTAGGGTTTCCCATTTGATAATTCTTGTCTCAACTCATCGAGTTCCCTCTTGAGTTTTCTGTTTTCCCGCCCTGTTGTAATTGATTTGTATGCGGCATAGGGAAAAATAAAACGGGTTGAGAATTTCTCAAAAGCATGCCAGAAATTAAACCGCATTGTTGTTTTGAAGACTGTCAATAGCCGAGAAAAGAGAAGAGAAGTTGATGGAGAAGAGAGAAGAGAAAGATTTCCAGGGATGCTTGATGTAATGTCAAATCAAAGCTAAGAAGAGAAGTTGGCAGCACTAGTGGTCGGGTGGTTACCTTAGTTCTTTCTATTGAGTCAGAAATCAAGTCGGTGGCGATCCATGGGAGGTCATGGTGGTTTCAATGGACCCTATAGTTACATACGAGGCCCGGAAGATCACGTTAGCTAAAGAGTATATTGATATCATTCACAGAATGAATGAAAGATTCAAATGGATTAACATCAATTTGCGAACCTTCCCAGGTTATTTTTGGGGGGTCAGATGACCGTCGAGTGTAGATAGTTCGCTGTCTCTTTTTGTCTCTTTCCTTTCCCCAGATCAGTCCTTTTTATCTTTTTCTTTTTGGCTTTGAAAGTTTGTATTCAATTTTTACCGTCTTTTGTAGTTCTTCTAGTAGCAACCTGTCGTGACTTATGTCTTTACTTGCTTCCGTGACTGGTTGCTCTCCGTTCTCCTTTTCACAGCGAGCTAGTAGATCCTAAATGATGAAAAAGGTGGAAAGGCCAAATGTATAAAGACTCACAATATACAAGCTGGAAAACTGACATAACGTCCGCACTCCAGCTATCTCAGGATGCTCTTCCAAGGTTTCGGCTCACCAGAGACCTACTGTCAAGGCGGGCTATAACCATGGACCCCATCGCTGGCAGCGAATAAAACCTGCTTCCATTTTTCAGCATTTAAATTAGTACGGAGTAAAAAATACTCAATACTTGCCCAAGTGCATCATATGATCTCTTGTCGAAGGGTGAATTCATCGGGCTTTAATTGCGTATGCTTCTGCATGCGGCATCGGCCCCGGGGAGGTCCCAAGGCTCTCGCTTCCTCTCTTTCAATGGTTCCTTCCCTCTCGTGAGTTTCGTTGTCAAACCAGACCACCTTTTTTGAAGCTTGCCTCTCTCACAGAAAGGTTCCTCCGCGACAAAGCAAACATCGAAATATTTACTTCTTTTGAAGAAGTAGACCGCTGATGCAGTAGATTCACTGTCAAAGCAAATTACGGACTGACCGGGGGGAGAGGAGGGAGGATGATAAAAGGCTGATCTACGGTGGAGAAACAAAGATCGATTCAAAAACAGTAGATTCTGGCCGTCGAAGCAAAATGACCGACTGGGGAAAAGAAGGAAGAGAGAGAGAGAGAAAAAAAAGAGCTATCTAGCCAAAGAGGGTCACCTGACCTTCCAATAACTTCCTACCCAGGAGGCTCAGCAAAACTCCCATCATTTTCATTGAATTCATCAAAGGAGCTCTGTAGATGTTGACTCGTCACCTTCGTCTGACAGGTACCCTGAATTCGGAGTTCCAGAGTCCCCGAGTCCCATGCAAGCACTAGCGTCGTGATCAACTGTGGCCGATTTATCAATCAGATCAAAGGCGCTATCCTGGCTTTCTTGCAACAATCCCCATATCGAAGCCATAACGATCCGGTTGTAGTAATAGTTTTTTGAGTCTCTGGATAGTAGATCTTGAGCTCGTCCTTTTTCAGATAGCCTGAATCGAGCAGACACTTCCTTCTCCTGCTTCGGGTTCAGCATAAAGCCCCGAGATTTTATACAGCATCCACATTCGATCGTGCAGTGTCCGACTCCAAGTCTGCGAGCTGGAACCATTTCGCGGCTCGAGCAGCACCCACATTCTCGGCCACAGCAGCCTCCTTTACCCGCACAGTCGTCATTGAGAACACGATGCATATACCATCGGGGATGCGATCTCCATAGGCTGAGTCCTCTCGTCCCAGGACCCTCAGGGAGACTGCTTCGCTTCGCCCACCAATCGCGCTCCAGAAGCCAATATTTCTGGTTCAACTCATCAAGCTTTTTTGTTATAGCACGATAATAAGAATCACCGTGCTCTTTGTTGTCAGTCTTAGCTTTGATGAGCTCTTGCTTCAATGTAACCTCTCTCTGGAAGGTTTCCCGTAGAGATGTTTCAATGTTTAGGAGAGTGGAGAACGGGTCTTTCTCATAATATTGAAAGAACTTGTAGAATCGCTCAAACCGATGCTGTTGAAGCTCTTTCAAGTTTCCACGCCTTTCAAGCTCAGTCTCCATGTAGGTCCTCTCGCCAGGTGGCCGTCGTACGGGTCTTATCCCGAATATCCAGAGTCTCCAAGGCTCGGGAAGAAAAAATAGAATCATTCCGTTCGAAGGAAGAGAGGGGGGTGGTTTGTAGGGTTCTGAATAGAGCTTTGGTTGAAATTTCCAAATAGACAGCGGATGTCAAAAGTGAACTTGAATTCAACTGCACCACAGGCTGGGGCAGGTTGACTACTGAAAGGTTCTATCAACGGCTCATACTGATGTCATTGTTGAAAGTAGATTTGACAAGCCTCAGTGCCGCGCGGGAGCGCGGCCAAAAAGACGACGATAGTTGCTTATAAACAGGTGTAGTTTTGTATTAGCTTAATCTCATATTTCGATTGGTAAGGAAAGAGAACTGTCATCACCTTCGGGACCTTTTTTTAACTGTCTTTCTAACTGTCTTTCTAACTGTCTTTCTAACTGTCTTTCTAACTGTCTTTCTAACTGTCTTTCTAACTGTCTTTCTAACTGTCTTTCTAACTGTCTTTCTAACTGCCTATCTAAGGTTCCAACTAATTGTTAAGTTATTATAATTGGTTGAGGAATAGAAATCTTGGCTAAGCTATGAACAGAGATCTCATGTCTATATTGAGTTTCATCGGATATCCCTTTACACGAAACGAAGATCTTTTATATGTGATAGAGTTATATGGAATTGATTGAGACAAAAAGTGAAAGAGATATCCAGGTGCAGCTTCCCCCCTCTTTTCTCAAAGAAGAGAGCAAGCTAATCTACGGATATTGACTGAATATTTGAATTATGACAGCATCCTTCCAAGGTTGCAAATGGCTCCAATTACTCTTACATGAGCCAAAGGCCATGATAAATATCATTTCCCGTGGACCTGTGTCTGGAATAGTCAACACAGAAGCCAAAATTTGCTAACCACTATTGATTGATCCGATTTCATCATGAATCAAACTCACTTTGATCAATGCTAGAGCGAAGGTTAATGGTTTTGCCGTGTCGTGGTTTTCCAAGGTTACGGACCTGCCTAGTTCTCAAACCTTGGAAGTCTGCTTCGTGTTTAGATTCAATTTTAATATATCTTTCAAGACTTTTAAAAAGCGTTTTGTAGTTTCTTGACTGGCTCCTGGTCAATATCTTTGATCCGAATGAGTTTTATCACCTGCGTGCCAGCGCAGCTCTCCGGCGTGACTACTATATCCAGCAACCCGCGGAGGTTGGAAAGTGGGACCGAATACGAGAAAAGCTGGGGTAAATTCCATGACTCATCAGGAACAAAGTCCCGACACTGAATTCTTGAACTTCTGCACTTTCCAATCACACCCGTGGACACCTATTCAGACTTGGGCATTCCAAATTCAAGATCCAACATGCCTCAAACAGACTACCACCTCATCGGCCTGTATACTCGCTACTCCAGTAAGAAGCAATCCTAGCATCACCACCAGATACCAAGCTAAGCCCAATAAAGGCTGGACAGCGCGCGTAGAAGCAGTTCTGGAATACTTCCAAATCCCTCATACTCGTGAATTCATCAACCTCCCCTCCGTAAGCCGCTAAGTCCAGCCTCCAACGGCACATCCATCTAACCAAAACTAGGTAAAAGCCATCTCACCAACCGGACTCGTCCCAGTCCTACAATGCCACTCAATCTCAACAACGATAAGCGACTCCCTCTCTATTTGCGAGTTCCTCGCTGAGTCGAACCCCGTCACTGTCTCTATGGCCACGGGATCGAAAGCTTAGAGCTCTGGCGCGCACAGCTGCAGCTCAGATGCACTCCGGCTTTCCAGTTCTGCGGAATACATTCCACACGAACTTCGTGGTGAGATATACAGGCAATGTCCCTATTCCTGACGGGGCGGATGCGGAAATAGCCCGGATGTTCCGGATCTGGGACTCTGCGCGGCAGGCGACCAAGGAGAGGCTTGCTGAATTGGGGGAGGCGGATGAGGGCTTCCTGTTTGGCGGGTTTAGTATTGCTGATGCATTCTTCTGGCCTATTCTCTGGGTATGTCTTCTTGTCTTTTTTCGGCTTCTGGTAATTAGGTTTTGTGTGCTAATGTGGTTACAGCGCTTCCGCACATACGGTCTTTCGCTTGAAAGTGCCGGCTCGGATGCTCTGGACTGGATGGCAAAGATGTGGAGTGATCCTGTGTTCAAGCGGTTGAGCGACAGGTATTTCCGGCAGGCGGAGGATCCCGAGACTTGCATTGCGCATTATGATGATATCTTCCGGGGTGTGGACGGTGTGCAGTACGGATTCTTCCCCGAGGATTGGGTTTTCTCTGTATCTGCCGGTGGACAGTGAGTAGGAAGCTTGACTTGCCTGATCAGTCTTGGCAATTTAGTCGCATATGGGACACCGTTGGGGTACGGGTCTCGACTTGTCTAACATAGCGTCTATGGTAGGCTGTTCAGCTTTGTAAAAAAAGATTGGAACGCTTTTCAAACGACGAATATTTGTTCTTTTTTGGTATACTCAGAGACTGTCCAGGTGGATTCGAGTGGGTATAGGTGTGCAAGAGGTTGGTAGAGCTCGATATGTTCAAGTAAAAATAACAAAATCCAACGAGCGGTGTTCTGGCTATCAATAACGAAGAAAACCGCGAAAGCAGGGAGCATGACTTAGGACGAACCAAAAAGGAGACTATACCGTGGCTGGATCCACGAGAGTCGGGAACATGACACCATAAACAGACGATACCCAAGACTGAAGACTCCGAACCTGGGAAGGATTTCTCTCCGCGTTCCCATTCTGAGAAACAGTGGGTGACACTTCACTTCTGGCAGTTGTGTATGTATCGTGTGAACTGGTTTGACCAACAGATTCGTTAGGTTCTTCGTGCTCGTCCCAGCAGCCACAGTAACAAGGTTGGGCTCTGATCCAACACACAAAAGCCGAGTAAACAGATGAATCTTTTTGTGGACCCCTGTTTGTTCCATCTTCACGGACGGTTGAGAGGGCTGAATGTAACCGGGATGAAACGGAGGTGCGGTTATGAGAAGTGTCTCTGGATCCTTGAATGGATGATTCAGCTTGTTCAGTAGGCGCTCCGGATAGGCCAACCGGAGCAGACAGATCTCGCGGAAGACCTGAAAGTGCCACGGGTCTAGGTTGGCGCGGGCCAGCAATCATCGCCGAGGTCGGACTCGATGGGAAAGAGAAACCACGCCCGGGAGTCAATGAGCGCCGTCTAGCGAGATGGGAGGACTGGAATGGTCTTGTACGAACAGCTCCACCGAGGCTCTTCGCACGACCAGTGTCATAGGGGTCGCGACATGTGTCCACAGTTTCGTGTTCAGCAGGCGAGAGACGGTGGTGGAATGGATGGTCATGCAGTGAGCGAACGACGTTAGTTCCATGACCACTCTGTCGATATGGAAACCGACCCTGGACCATTGTTCCATCCTCTGCTCGGCCTATGCCGGTTACGGAGCGGGCATCAATGCGCGTTGTCGGGACTAAAAGACCGAAGAACCGTCTGATAGTCTCTGAGTATGAGCTACTGCGCTGAGAGCCTGCGTCGCGTTCTGCACGGGCATAGGCACCGTTGTCTCGCAGCAAAAACCGTGCTGAATACCGCATGGCTTCTGGTGAACCGAACGATGGAAGACCAGGAGGCGTGGGACTTCTTTCTGGTGGTGGATATCGAGGCTGGGTTATGATTATTGCGGGCTGTGCAGTTCCAGGCCATATTGGACCACGAACATTGTCGGTTGCGCCGAGAGATACTGCTTTGCGATGTAGGCGCTGAAGCGTGTCGGGGCGGGATACTTTTGGGCAGGGCTTTCTGCGGGGTGCGGGATGCCATTGCTGTTCAGAGAGTATCTTTCGATGGTCGCTGGGCTTTCTTGTGGGCCTCTGCTTTTGTCCAGAGTTTTCATTGACGGACGAGGAAGTGTGCGAGTCTGTCAACACGAATCTAGCCATATTGACAGCCAATCCATTTGTAACCGGGAGGTCTTGGTTCAGCGAGGCGTAGAAGCGAGTACTCGGTGGGTCCGGTGTGGCGACGCGGATGGCATTAAAGATAGACTGTTCATCGCTTTGAGCGGACTCGAATGATTGGGGGTTGTCGAATGCCGATAGGGAGCCTGAGCCAACGGGACGTCCTGCGCGTCGAAGACTCTGCGATGCCGAGAAGAACTGCGAATGAGGGTTACTGAAATCACGTGTGTTACGGGCATTCATCTTGAAGACGAAAGAGTGAGGCTTCAAGATCATGCATAAGTCATATAAAAGCAAAAGATGAGAGGAAGAGAATATTGTGGAGTGAATCCATCGTGCCTGCCGAGCCAAAATATTATACAATGCAGTCTATTATGTACGTCGCAACATTCCAACCTTCAAAGTGCATATCATCATAACGGAGTACCTCCAGGGCTGGGCATTGGCTTGCCAGTTACCTGTGCATGCTCCTTTCTTAAGGCTCGTAGCAGCCCTTCAATCCTACGACGCTCTTCCTGCTCGGCCTGAAGGAGTGTTAGTGGACAGTCAACCGGGGAGGAAAATCAAAGCTCACCCTCAATATCTTCATATTCTCATTGCGTGTATCGCGCATCATCTTCTTGAACTCGTTCTTCAGCACCATCGTTGATGTTGTCTCGGAAGCACCATCACGGCCAACAGATGTGGGACTACTCAAGTTCATCCAACTGATCCGTTCCTCCGCCAGTTGAGTTTCGAGCTGCTCGCAACGATCCCGAAGACTATCGATGAATCCTTCGAACCTCTCGCGCTCCTTCTCAAACTCGATGCTGGCCTTGGTCATGGCCTCGTAGTCATCAATGGTCTCCCGAAGCTCCCTTTCGAGAGTGTCCGCTCGCTGTTGGAGATCTCCACCTCCGCGTTGGCTCTTGATGATAGCAAGCTCTTCAGTAAGCTCAATGTTCCGGGTAACCAGAGCATCGTTCTCTCTCTGGATACTGGGGTCGGCAGTGACTTCCGCCGCACGCTGGGCCCTGGTACCATACGCACCATCAAGCTCTGCTTTGACCATTGTCAACTCGGTGGTGACCCGGACAATCTCGCCTTCGAGTTCAGTCATCTCATTCTGCAGGCGAGCCACGGTCTCATCAGACTGTGCGCGCTGATTGTCTGCTTCCTGAATGCGAGTTTCAGACTGACTGCGGATCTTTTGAATGGCGGCTTCGAGCTGAGCCACTTCTTGTTCGGCGCGGTCACGAGCGCCAATAATCTCCTCAGATCTAGTACCAGCGTCGTTCTGGGTGGTGTCAATAATTCCTTGGAGACGCTGGATTTCGCTCTCGGCGCGACTATGAGCCTCCTTGAGCTCCTCGTTGGCGCTGTTGTTGGTTTGAAGAGACTCGATGACAGTTTGCAATCGCTTGACTTCATCTTCTGCGTCGTCGCGGGCTTCCTTGATCTCCTTGGACCTAGCTTCCGATTCGTGTTGCATCGTGACGATGACAGCCTCCAGGCGTTGTACCTCACTCTCTGCGTGGTCTCGAGCTTCCCGAACCTGTGTAGATTGAGAATCGGACTCGTGCTGCATCGTGGCAATGACAGCCTCCAAGCGCTGGACCTCGCTCTCCGCATGGTCCTGGGCCTCTCTGGCCTCGGCAGATCTCGAATCCGTTTCACCTTGCATAGAAACGATGACGGCTTCCAGACGCTGGACCTCACCCTCCGCACGATCAAGGGCCACCTTGCTAGCTTCGCTCTGAGAACCGGTGTCATTTCGCAAAGTTTCAATATCGAGATGCAATCGCTGAACTTCCTCTTGCGCGAGCTCGCGAGCTTCCCGGGCCTCTTCAGAACGAGAGTCAGCCTCGTACTGCATAGTAACGATCACGGCCTCCAAGCGCTGGACTTCGCTCTCGGCGTGTTCCCGGGCTTCCTTGGCTTCCTCGCTCTTGGAGTCTGTGGCATTTCGCAGGGTCTCAAGTTCGGTTTGCAGTTGCTTGGCTTCGCCTTCGGCACGGTCGCGGGCATCGCTGACTTCCACCGCTCGGGTGTCATGGTCTCTTTGCAATGACTCCAGGTGGGCATGGAGGCGTTTGAGCTCGGTTTCGGCATGATCTTGGGCATCCCGAGCTTCGCTCACTTCAATGGCTCGGGCATCGGCCTCGCTGTGCAATGAAGTGAGCACACTCTGCAAGCGTGCAACTTCACCCTCCGCCTGGACCAAAGCAGCCTTGGATTCTTCTTGGGAAGAACCACTGTGGCGCATTGCCTCTAGTTGCTCCATGACCAAAGCCAGTTCATCACGACTGGCGTTGGCCTCGCGCTCAGAGACCTCAAGGTCTCTGCGGACGTTTGTTAACTTCTCCGTCAAGTCGCCGATGTGAGCATCTCGTTCTGCATCGGACTTGGAGTTGAGTTCACGTTGCTGCTGGATCTGCGTGGTGAGGATGCTCTTCTGCTCCAATACTCCATCGACTCGGCTCTCTAGTCCGTCGACACCAGTGCGGAGGTATGCGAGCTGTTCTTCCAGTCCCTCGCCGTGGGTGGCATCGGGGGGGCGGAGGCAAGGTTGGTGAGCGGGTCAGGCCAAATCGATCCACGATAGTCTGCACGCGGTTGTTGATCTCGGTGATTTGGAACTTCCAGGCACCCTCCGCTTCTGGGGCGACCTCGGAAGCACCAGGGGCAGAACGGACGGTTTCCTTGTGGAGGGCGATGGTTTCGATACCGTTCTGTATGTAAGCCAAATGTGCTTCGGCCGTGCCATTGGGGTTGACGGGTCCTCCATCTGACGGCTGCGGAGGGGGGGTCGATAAATTCCCCGGGGTTGGACTGAATCATCATATCATGCATGCGTTCGCTGATGTCCTCCAATCGTCTCTCCATGGCCTGCATGGCTTCGGTGTTCGCGGGTGCGAATCCAGACTGGACCTTTCCATGTACACCGAATTGATCCAAATGTTCGTTGGTCCGGTAGAGACTCCGATCGTCGAATTCATGTTCGTCATAAGCGTTATCCAAAGCCGCGTTCTTGGGCCCTTTTTTTAGGCCCTTGTGTGTCATCTGAAGCACACCCGCTGTGTGTTCCAGCAGCCGTTGGTTGATCTTCTGGGACCTCCCTTCCAGCCTCCAGAGTTCCTGCGCGAGCTGCTCGCATCGCCGCTGGCTCACCGCAAGCTCGGAGTCGCTCTTGTCGAGGGCCTCCGAAGTCCCACTGCGACCGAAGATGCTCCGGCTCCTCCGGTGTGTGTTGCCAGCATATTCGCCGCTGCTGCGCGGACTGGGCGGGCTGTACAGCCTTCCGAGCGATTGCGCCGCATCCCGCAATTTGGTCTCCAGCGCCAATTTCCGCCGTGTGCCTACGATCCGGCTCGAGAGTACGCTGGCTTCCTTCTTCAGATTCTCCACCTCCTCAAAAGACAATACTTCGTAATTTATGCTGTCCCCAATCGCGGTCTCGGTCAACAGGTACAGGGCGACGGGGTCGTTGGCATTCAGGAGAGCCGAGCTTCGCGGGTGGGCCGTGTTTAGCTATGACAAGACCATGGTTAGCGACGTTTGAGAATCGGGGTGTTCTCCACCTACCGGGTTGTAACGCGACCGGTCATCGTGCTGGGGGTCGAGTGAATCCCGATACCCATCGACCAGCGACTTGCCCAGCGGCGCAACGGGGGCCGGGGCATCGGAGGCGGTCATTGTCGACAGGTACCGCGGGTCCCCGTAGGAAGATACACTGGAGCGCATACTGCTATCCATTGCTTCGATTTAGAAATGGAAACCAGATTCAACACTGATCGCGCATCGCGACTCGAAGAGAGTAGGTTTTCCAGGCCAGAGACTGGGGTTTTTAGAGAAATTAAAAATGGCGGGAAGTGAGGGAGACACCAGCCTCACGATCGGCGCGCCCCTTAAGGTTCAGCAACCTCACTTTCTCTGACGTACGGAGTAGTCTGATGTGATCTGATGGAAGCTGATGTGTTCGAAAGATACACTTTAGAGTTGCGATCTATAACCCCTGACGCATGTCGATACGAGTATACGAAGTAGAGGTCCACACACAAAGTACGGAGTACTCCGTACATAAGGCTAGTCCAGTATCTCGGAGATATTTGTTCTCCACAACCAAGGCTGGAAGTATAGTCATCTCTATGAGATACGATAGAAAGAAAAAGACGGGGGAAATGGACGGAGTATCGAAGCAGAACAAAGAGATGGAAATGTAAGACCTGAAAGACGTAATTTCAACATGGCCGTTTTGGGGTGAAGCCCACACTTTGAGCATTCGGAAATAAAAGCCCACGAGATCACCAGGTAGATATCACTAGATATTCTAACCGAATGCATAAAGGATAACTAACTTCTTCAAGCCTAGAGGCAATCTAAGCACAATCTAAACAAAGGAAGCATATGCGAAAGAGCGACCCCGCTGTTAGTACCGAACCGGTACCTGCGAAGTATAACGTCACAGTAAGGCTGACCAGGTACTGCCAAGTACTGCCCAGATCTTGGGTCCTTTTTTAAGTCGCATCAAATGTGACCCTTTGTTTCAATCCCACCTGGTTCACTCGGAGTGCGCCGCCCTGGCTATGTTCTATCACATATCTTGGGAACATGTCGACTTCTGACGCCGAGTCCGGCACTCGACCTATCTACAAGGTCTATAAGCGACGCTTCTGGGGTTTAGCCCAGTTGGTCTTGCTGAACATTGTCGTCAGCTGGGATGCATGTGCCGAGGCTGGATTCATAACAGACAAAGACCTCATGCTAACTCTCATAGTGGTTGACCTTCTCGTCCATCTCGACCACCGCGGCGGAGTACTTCAATGTCTCGGAAAGCGCTATCAATTGGATGAGCACTGGCTACCTCTTTGCCTTTTGCGCCGTCAGTCCGTAAGTGATTCCCACGCCAGCAGCAAGACCCATAATAACACGCTCAGCCTCGTCATCTGGATCTTAAACAAAGGCGGTCCCAAACCTGCTATAGTGATCACCGCCAGCCTCTTGCTGGTCGGCAACTGGCTGCGATATGCAGGCACGCGAGCAAACGGCGGTATCTTCGGGCTAGCCATGTTCGGGCAGATCCTCATTGGATTCGCGCAGCCCTTCTGCCTCTGTGCGCCAACACGCTATAGCGACCTCTGGTTCTCAGACCGAGGCCGCACGAGCGCAACGGCCGTCGCCAGTCTCGCGAATCCGCTTGGCGCAGCACTAGGTCAGCTCGTTGATTCAGAATGGGCCACCAAGCCCTCTGACATCCCAAACATGGTCCTATACATCTCCATCATCGTACGTCCGACATCAATCTCCTCAACACCCCATGGGTCTCGCTAACAAACGTAGTCGAGCGTTGCAGCCATCCCATCATTCTTCCTGCCTGCCTCACCACCAACACCTCCAAGTGCCTCTTCAGCAATCCCCCACACGCCTTTGGGAATAGCAACCTACCAGCTAATCACGACGTGGGAATTCTGGCAGATTCTCATCCCATTCTCCGTCTACGTAGGCTTCTTCAACAGCGTTTCGTCACTGCTGAACCAGATACTGAGCCCGTACAACTTCGACGAGACCGAAGCCGGTATCGCAGGCGCCATTCTCATCGTCGTCGGTCTCGTCACCGCTGCGATCATGTCGCCCATCACAGATCGCTATAAGCACTACCTCGGCAGCATCCGCGTCCTGGTCCCCATCGTCGCAGTGACGTATATAGGACTGATATTCGCGCCTTCCAGCCCAGCGGGGATTCCGCCGTCGTATGTCGTTATGGCATTACTGGGCGCATCGTCTTTTGCACTTCTGCCCATCGTGCTAGAGTACCTGGCTGAAATCACTTATCCTTTCTCGCCTGAGATCGGAAGTACCATCTGCTGGACGGGTGGGCAGCTGCTGGGCGCTTGTTTCATTTTGATTCAAGATGCTTTGAAAGCTGGGGATGATGCGAAGCCGCCGTCGAATATGCGGAATTCACTGATCTTTGCTGCTGTGGTGGCGGTTGTGGCGGCGCCGTTCCCTTTGACCATTGGTCTGTTTGGGAGGGTGGTCGAGAGACGAAGATTGGAGGTTGATCGTGGGGTGGAGTTGCAGGAGCCGGTTTCTGTGCTTGATGATCGGGTGAAGAAGGTTCCTTCGGATGGTGACACAGAGACTCTGATCAAGGGATAGAGCTGTTGCCCTTTGGGATTGCTCGGTCGCTTGAGCTCAGCTCAGCTCTGTGGTGACCGGAGCAGCAGGTTTGATGTACAGAGGCATTCATATTTGTTATACCTCTTCAATGTGCCTATGGTATCTTCGAGTATCTCATAGGTTTATTCTGGTGCGGCTTGATATCAGTTTTAATTAGCGCAGCGTGTTCAGCATCATGAAATTTACTTCCAATGAGCCGGACCATGGTCCAGTAATCTCGATCGCGACGTTGAAAACCTGGAGAGAAAACATTCGCAGCGACGCGAGTCGTAGCCAGCCTACCAGTGGGGAGTCAAAATAGACAGGTACAGATGAGATTCGTGTTAAAACAAGAGAAACAAAAGCACAGTTCGATGAGGCGGAAGACCAGCTATCTGTACATGCAAGGCAGAAAGAGGAGGGCAAGTATCTATTATTCTTTCGTGCTTCCTCTGCGCCCTCCTCCCTGCCCCGAAAACAATATGCGCACACATACATGAGGAACGAACCAAAACAAGTCATTTTCATAGCGAGTTTCGTACTCGATCCTGTATTCTCAATCCAAGACGGCAAGCTACCAGGCTATCAATGTGCCGTGGTAGCTATCAAAGCGGGACTGGGACTTCGGCGTTGCAGTCCAACAGCGGAGAGGGTTTCATATCGAGGGGGCCGGAAATCAATTCGAGCCGGATCGATGCGTGGTTGGAGCGCCGAAATCATTTCATGAAAGTAGTTGTTTACTTCAGCTCCCTCCAGAGCTTGGGGGCAGCGCAGGCGGTCACGCAGTGAGTGAGGTGGAAGACTGTTAAGAAAAAAATGATGTTAGCCATGATTTCGACATTGGAAGAATAGATCAATCTGCGATGATTGAACACATTCCCTATGATATCGATATTGCAATATCAATGACAATGGTGCACTTACACTCCTCAACACAGTCCTCCTTGGGACCCTTGAAGTCATCACCAGCCTCCTCCTGGCGAGTGACGCGCTCAACGCACTCATCGTAGTGGTGCTTGTAAGGGGCGCAGACAGAGGAGTTGGCGCACTCTACACAAATTGTTAGCAATCGGTCGGATTGTGGAGCGAGAGACGTCTTTGCGATGCCATTGGCGATATTCCAACCCGTAGCGTGACCCTGACACATCGGAAGAATATGTGCGAGCACCGATCGATCTCATGGTCGCACGGGCACAAGATAAAGCCAGACACGCGTCAAAGACGGCATTGTATTCACTTACCCTCCTCGAGCTTGGGCTTGATGTCCTCGGGCTCCTCCTCCTCTTCCTCTTCTTCTTCTTCCTCCTCTTCCTCCTCGGCCTCGGCCTCAGCCTCCTCTTCGGGGGCCTCCTCGGAAGACTCCTCAGCGGGGGTCTCCTCGGCGGACTCGGATTCGGTGGACTCCTCCTTCTCGGCAGGCTCGTCCTGGGGGGGCAGACTCGGTCTCGGTGTCTTGAGCGGGAGCCTCAGCCTGGGCTTCGAAGCCCCAGGAGGACACGACGTCAGAGAAGAAATCGGAGAGACCCATTGCGACAGGGATCAATTGAATGATGACCGAAGGTTGCGGTGTGGTGGGGAACTGAAGGGGGTTGGAATTGAGGGAGGATGTTGGTTTTCCAAGAGCTGCTTCTTTCGGACTGGAAAATCGGAAAGGCCCGGCCGCTGAGCCAGGACAATTATGCCGCACGTGATTGGCCAGAGCCAACTCGGTCTGGTTACTGGGGTTTTATAGATCGCGGTGGTCATTTTCAATTATTACACGGATTCGACTTGATGCAGACTTGGGAACATTTTTAGGCTTTCATTGAGAGTATCTAAGAGCACCATGTTGTGGCCTGCATTTTTGGGGATTGTGGATTTTTCATCTTTTGGAGAGCACCGCTTTCCTATCGCTAATTGGCATAATGTACATGAGTGGGATATAAGTTTGACCATCTGTGAATGAAACCAAAGAAATCAAATGGTAAGTATTGGACGGTCTGGTATTAAGAATAGAAAGCAATCAACTGGCTCGTCGCAGCCTTTCCTCTAGTTCATGCGCTACGCTCTGCGACTGAACTTCCTCATAGCAGGGAGGAGGCTCCACCGGTTCAGCGCTCGCATCAGAGGGTCGGGCGGATGGAGGTTCCTCCGTTGGCTCGCTGGATGTGACATTTTGGTTGGCATTGGGCGGTGCATCATATGCAGGCAAGTCTTCCAAATGAACAGATGAGAGATCTACCGTCTGTTGCCCACGAGTGCCTTGATCAGTGTTCTCGACAGCCTCTTGCATTCGCTCTTTGATGCGCTCGAAATTGGTGTGGAAGTCAAAGGCCCCGCCTTCCTTGAAGGTCACTTTCATCTGCACTGCAGGGAGCGATGCCGAGATGCCACCCCCGGAGACAGGTTGCACCAGGGCGGTCCACACATTGGGGCCGAAGAAAGGGGCCGACACATGGGAGTCTCGGACATTCAATAGCGGAGAGGAAAAGGACTGGAAGTCATTGGTTCTGGCCGCTGGTAGATATACCACCTGGTCAGAGTCAGCTTGGGGGTTAAGCAGTGATATATCAGGCGGAATCTCACTCGCTGATTAGTGAGGTGAATGCAACCGGCGCTGCTTTGGACGGATAGGCTCTCTCCGCCTTTGTATCCCGATGGTGGGGTCAAGGACACGGCGGTGCGGGGAGGTGACGAGTAGACGATACGTTCATTTGGGAGGCGGACGAAGCCCTCTTGATCAAGCATTACCCAACTAGGCAGTCAGTACGGAGTTCCGGCGCTAGAGCAGACCACAAGGTACATACTTGAGAGACATGCTGCGGGATCATGCCACAGGCAAAGAGTGGATTGTGGTTCTTTCGAAGGCAAAGTCAAGGTGAGGATTCGATCACAATAAGTCCTTGGGTTTTAACTCGGATCAGCTCGAGTCGGGCAGATTCAAGGGCGGAAGTTGGGAAGGGTTTGCGGGGCAGGCGGGGAGAACTTGCAGGTGGACACTGCTCTCTACTGTCTTTCCTTTTTTATTTTCTTTTTCTGTAGATCATGTATTGTTTCTCAGACTCCACTACATTATGCTTAATTGTTTTAGCATATATTGTGTCTCGTCGATCTGGATCGCAAGAGCTGCAGGACGCTTTGATCCATTCCCAACGCTATGCATATGCAATACGTTGGGAAGTTTCGCGATGTGGGAGGGGTAGATAGAACTTTAGATATAAAGGCATATAAGGTCACGACCGTTGAGCCTAGAATAAAGTACGGACAAACACACATAGCTTTAACTTGTTCTAGAAGCGTCCGAAAACAAAAAAACAGGAAAGGGCGCTAAGACCCCAAAACCTGTCCGGATTGGAAACTTCGACCCTGGATTCTTTGGATTTCTTTTGATCTCGTGCCTTCCCTCTTTTTTTCGTAGGCCCAAGCTCCTGTGGCCTGATCTTCCACTTTCCCTTCATGTCGAGATAGCTGCATCCTGCAACGTACGATATGGGAGACAAGGGCCCTTACATTCCGCCGCTGATCGGCTGGATGTACGATCTCGTCCTATGGTCTTTCTCCGTGCTGATAGACCTCTTCTTCCGTGAAGTCCACCCCCGAGGATCATGGAAGATCCCCCGACGCGGTCCCATCATTCTGGTGGCCGCTCCCCACGCGAACCAGGTAAGCCGCCTGCTTCCGGGCCAGCGAATGTGACTGACTAGTGTATGTTTTCTAGTTTGTCGACTCCTTGGTTTTGATGCGCGTCATCCGCAGCGAAGCGCACCGACGAATCTCATGGCTGATCGCCGAGAAATCCTTCCGGCGCAAGTTCATCGGCTTCCTCGCGCGAGGTATTGGAACATTGCCAGTAGCACGTGCTATGGATAACCTGAAGCCTGGAACCGGTACAATCTATCTTCCCGACCCGATCAACGAGCCCACCCTATTGCGGGGTGTCGGAACCAACTTCGAAGGCAAGCCATTCGAGAAGGACGGCACCATCGCCTTGCCCACCGTCAACGGAACATCACACAGTACTGCGATCGCGGAGGTCCGAGGCCCGGAAGAACTTGTCCTCAAGAAACCGTTCAAACACCGGGATGCGCTCATCCAGCTGACTGGGCGACAAGACATTGATAGCGATGGAAATTTCACGGGGGATGCGTCGGATAACTCGGATTTCAAGGGCACCAAGTTCAAGGTTGCGCCGCATGTCGATCAGACCGCGGTCTACCAGGCAGTATTCAAGCGACTTGGCTCTGGAGGTTGTGTTGGTATTTTCCCGGAGGGTGGAAGTCATGACCGGACTACATTGCTTCCTTTGAAAGGTATGCTTCACCATGTTGATCTGGATTCTTGGTTTGAGAAAACTAACGTGCTATAGCTGGTGTGGCCCTGATGGCTTTGGGAACTCTCGCTGAGAACCCGGACTGTGGCTTGAAGATCGTGCCTTGTGGCATGAACTACTTCCATGCCCACAAGTTCCGTTCGAGAGCCGTGATTGAATTCGGCACCCCGATCGACGTTCCTCCCGAGCTCGTGGAACAATTCAAGCAGGGTGAACGCCGAGAGTCTGTCGGTGCTTTGTTGGAGATCATCTACGGAGGCCTCGTCTCGGTTACCGTCACCAGCCCCGACTATGAGACTCTGATGGTCATCCAAGCCGCGCGTCGACTCTACAACACCAAAGGCAAGAAGCTTCCTCTGCCAATGGTCGTTGAATTGAACCGCCGTCTCGTGAAAGGATATGCCCACTTCAAAGATGATCCTCGAATTGTTGATCTGCGCCGAGCTATCGTGTCATACAACAAGTCACTCCGCATTCTCGGCATTCGGGATCATCAAGTGGCTTACGCCAAGTTCTCCATTGTTCAAGTGGTCGCCACTTTGATCTATCGTCTGGGCAAGTTGGCACTTTTGGCCATTGGAACTCTCCCTGGTTTCCTCCTCTTTACCCCTGTTTTCATCGCAACCAAATATCTTTCCGCGAAAAAGTCCAAAGAAGCACTGGCTGCTTCGACAGTCAAACTTCAGGGCCGAGATGTCATGGCGACGTGGAAACTGTTGATTGCTCTCGCATTCGCCCCAGCCCTCTACGCCTTTTATACGGCTGCCTTCACTTATTGGACATATTGGAACCGAGTCAACGGAATGGTCCCCGACTGGGTGCCGCTCTGGTCAGTGGTCATGATTGGCATGGTCCTCTTCCCTACCATCACGTTCGCGGCTCTGCGAATTGGTGAGGTGGGCATGGACATTATCAAATCTCTCCGTCCTCTTGTCCTATCTCTGAACCCATCATCAGCCAACACGCTTGTCAGACTCCGAGAAAAGCGTGCCGCCTTGGCACAGCAAGTGACTGACGCAATCAACACCATGGGCCCCGAGCTGTTCCCTGACTTTGACGCCTCTCGCATTGTGACAGATCCATTCCGCGAAGCCACAAACATTGAGGAGAAGTCTGAAGATGGACCACCCGAGATCAGGAGATCCAGTGTCTCCGAATCCAATGAGAAGATGCCCACCTCGGAACCCTTGCCCCGCAACGAATCCTTCCACAACTTGGCCAACATTGGCTTCTTCTCCACACGGCCTCCTAGCCGTAACCGCAGCCGCAGCAGCTCTGCTAGCGCCCGACCTGGGTCTCGGCACGGGTTGAAACCGCTCAGCTCGCTCACCCAAAAAGACCCACTTGAGGACGTCAGTTCGCGAATTCGCGATGCCATGAGAGAGCGTGGAGAGCGCCGTCGCCGCCGCAGCGAGGATGGGAGCTGGGACATGGCCAGCTCCGGTCCCGGTACACCGTCCAGCGTTGAGGAGAACCGAAAGGATCTTTAAGATCCCGAACTAATTACCTTGATGACTTTGTTTCTTTCGTTCAGCATGAAGCTGTGTATCTATTGTGCTTATATATCCACGCAAGATATCCTCTCTGTTTTCATCATTATACTTGATTCATTATTCACCGAATGTAGCCCGTAGGCCCCCAAATTGGCATGGAAAAGTAAAAACCAATACGATAACAGGACCGTTGTCGAACCCTGAAATTCAACGTGTTCAGACGCACGTTGAAATCCCCCGGCCTGAGCGGGGATCTCAACCAATTGCGATGTTAGCTGTTGACTGTTGATCTTGGCTGTCGTGGGCCTCGCCACTGGGGCAGAGCCTAGAATTGAAATAGAAACACACATCAGAAAAAAGTGTAGCCTGGACTGTTGAAAAGGGAGATTCTTTAAAATAGACCACGTCGCCTCCGGATTTGCCCAGCCGCTAACCGCAACCTTTTGCCTTCTCACGCATCCGGTTTCCACATCTCCTTCCCCACGCTTTCTTCCTTTCTTTTTCCTTTCCAGCGCGCTGGAACCCGGAGGGCATATTTCAAGATGTCGGGCTCAATGCATATGTCTCGGCTCCGTAATTGGTTCCTTTCCTCTCCGCCAGCCGAATACGCCATCAGCGGCCTCAAGGAGCTACTGATCGGCGCTCTTCAACAAGGCCCTATTCCGCAGCATGTCGCGTTCGTCATGGACGGCAACCGCCGCTTCGCTCGGTCGCACGGCATTGAGACCGTGGAAGGACACAACCTGGGATTCGAAGCTTTGGCGAGGGTGAGTGTGGACTCGAGAGCGTGGCTATCCGCGGCAAGAACCCCCTTTCTGTGAGAAGCTTTACTGATGCCCTACAGATTCTCGAGGTTTGCTACAAGAGCGGAGTGAAGGTAGTCACGATCTACGCCTTCAGTATCGAGAATTTCAAACGTTCCAAGTTCGAGGTGGACGCGCTTATGGAAATCGCAAAAGTGAAGCTGTCGCAGATGGCACAGCATGGAGACATTTTGGATCGATACGGGGCAAAGGTCGGCGTTCTGGGCCGTCTTGACCTGCTCAAGCCCGACGTGTTGGAGGCCGTGAACAAGGCCGTTGAAATGACCAGCCGCAACGGAGACCGCGTCCTCAACATCTGCTTCCCCTACACCTCCCGCGATGAGATCACCAGTGCTATTCGCGATACGGTCGATGACTACAGCACACCTATTCAGCATGCGCACTCCGGTGCTGCGTCTGCGCGCACTCCATTCTCGGAGTCTCATATTACCAATAACATCCGCGCCCAGACACGAACATACGATACGCCTAGCGATTCCGAGTCCACGTCCGGCTCTTCCGCACAAGAAGACGACACATCCCGGAATGGTCGTGGTATATACGAGTCCGGATCATCCTTTTCGTCCTCAACGACCCTACACCTCGGTCCAGAATCCAAGGGCTCACCACACCGACCCGCCAACGAAAGCCCTCTCTATATCTCCCCCGAAACCATCTCCCGCCAAACCCTCAACGATCACATGTTCACCAAGGGCACACCGCCCTTGGATATTCTCATTCGTACCTCGGGCGTCGAGCGCCTGAGCGACTTCATGCTCTGGCAGACGCACGAGAACACCGAGATTAAGTTCCTGGAAGTCATGTGGCCCGAGTTTGACTTGTGGCACTTCCTACCCGTGCTCCTCGGGTGGCAACGACGCATTTCCAAGTCGCGGCAAGATCCCGATGCTGAGGGTAACTTTGCCGGCGAGGAAGAAATGGACATGCTGCTGCGTCAAGGTGCAAAGGCCAAAGACATCTAGTTCACTTTTATATACCCTGTGCCTGTTTCTGCATCAGCGGCGTTCTTGGCTTTCTACTTGATATTCATCCGTGCATTATTGCGTCGGTATAAATCACATGCATTATAATCCTTCTTTCTTCGGCTCTTCCCCATGGATCCTAGGGTGTTTTCTCGATACTAGCGCAAAGATGCAGCTACCCGGTATTAAAGTTGGAGCTATCTGCCGCAGGTAGTGAACTTGGTGGCACTGAGCTGTCTATACAAGTTTCAGAGTTGTGTATACCTCTTTACCACCGCTGCCTTGGCTTGTTCCACGATACTCCGTATTAGCTAGACTCTTGTGATGCTCCCACAAAATGAATACTTTGAGCCTTCATACTCCACTCCACATCCTATAGCATATACCACATAGCGAATAATTAAATGTCCGGCCCGGTCAACCCCACGCCGATACCGGTTCACGTGATGATGACTCAAGCGCATATCGGTCCACAATTGAGGGACAGCGGGATGCCCTCTTCTATCCCTCCAATATCCTATCACAAATCAATTGATTCAAAATGGTTAAGCAAATCGCCGGTTCCAAGGCCCTCCTTTTGGGTTCGGGCTTCGGTGAGTCCCCTGTCCACCCCCAGACCCCAATTCGTCCAATGCGTCATGGGCTGCCCCGCATTGAAGCTTCGAAGACTAATTGATGTTGGATAATAGTCACTAAGCCCACTGTTGAGGTCCTCAGCAAGGCCGACGTCGAGGTCACTGTCGGTATGTGACTGTCGTTATTATACACCCTATATACATTCCGCTGATGATCAACGCAAGCTTGCCGTACCCTCGAGAGCGCCCAGGCTCTCTCTGGCGGCTTCAAGAACACCAAGGCTATCTCCCTTGATGTCAACGACGCTGCTGCCCTTGACAAGGCCCTCGAGCAGGCCGATGTCGTCATCTCTCTCATCCCCTACACCTTCCACGCCACCGTCATTGAGTCCGCTATCCGCACCAAGGTACGTTTGCCCACGGCTATGTTCCGGCAAGCACTAACGAGATAACCTACAGACCAATGTCGTGACTACCTCTTACGTCTCCCCCGCCATGCAGGCTCTCGAGGAGCGCTGCAAGGAGGCCGGTATTGTTGTCATGAACGAGATCGGTCTCGACCCTGGTCTCGACCACCTGTGTAAGTCTTGGGCAATTGACTCTGAGTAAACTTTTGCTGATTGAAATAGACGCCGTCAAGGCCATTGACGAGGTCCACGCTGCCGGTGGCAAGATCCTCGAGTTCATCTCCTTCTGTGGTGGCCGTAAGTTATTATCGTCGTTTTTCTATTGAACATTTGCTAACCAATTTGATAGTTCGTAAGTGACATGGTCTATTGCCATACAGAACGATATGCTAATGCATCAATATAGCCGCCCCTGAGTGCTCCAACAACCCTCTTGGATACAAGGTATGATATCTTTGAGCCCCAGACTCTCATTTGCCCAATGATTAACGGATTTTATATAGTTCTCCTGGTCCAGGTTCGCAAAACTCCACTCTTCATTACCCTACTATCACTAACAAATATGTAGCCGTGGTGTCCTTCTTGCTCTCCGTAACGCCGCCAAGATCTACCGCGGTGGTGAGATCGTCAGCATTGACGGTCCCGAGCTGATGGCCTCCGCCAAGCCCTTCTTCATCTACCCCGGTTTCGCGTTCGTTGGTTACCCCAACCGTGACTCCACTCCCTTCCGCGAGCGCTACAACATCCCCGAGGCCCAGACCGTTGTCCGTGGTACCCTCCGTTACCAGGGCTTCCCCGAGATGATCAAGGTTCTCGTTGACATTGGCTTCCTCAACGACGCCCCCAACAGCGTCTTCGACAAGCCTACCTCCTGGAAGGAGGCCACCAAGCAGGTTCTTGGTGCCACCTCATCCTCCGAGAAGGACCTCCAGTGGGCTATTGCCTCCAAGACTAACTTCCCCAACAACGAGGAGCGTGACCGTCTCCTCTCCGGTCTCCGCTGGATCGGTCTCTTCTCCGATGAGCAGACCATCCCCCGTGGCAACGCCCTCGACACCCTCTGCGCTACCCTCGAGCAGAAGATGCAGTACGGCCCCGACGAGCGTGATCTCGTCATGCTGCAGCACAAGTTCGAGATCGAGAACAAGGACGGTTCCAAGGAGACCCGTACCTCCACTCTCTGCGAGTACGGTAACCCCGCTGGTTACTCCGCCATGGCCAAGGTTCGTTTCCCCTCAAATATAGATTGAGTTGCAGCATGCTAACAAATTGTAGTTGGTCGGTGTCCCTTGTGGTGTCGCTGTTAAGCAGGTTCTCGATGGCACCATCAACAAGACTGTAAGTGCCTATTTAATGTTCTTCTGTTTCATTCCGCTAACTTGACTAGGGTGTCCTCGCTCCCATGACCATGGATATCTGTGCTCCTCTTATCAAGACCCTGAAGGAGGACTACGGTATCGAGCTCATTGAGCGCACTCTGTAAGGTCGGATCTCACATGATATAGAAATTGGATCGGAAACAAAAATATGTTTAGGAATGACATAGACGATGAATGAAAAATACGTGCATTGCTATTTTTGATTGGATCTGTAGAAAAAGAACGTCAACGTTGGGTCGGACGTAACAATAGACGAAGCCCTAACCTTGAAACTTTTCATACAAGCCATTTTCCAAGGGCTTTCTCAAATCCATGTCTATCAAAAATGTTTCCATAATATTTCACCTCTTTCAGTCATCTCTTCTGTCGTCTTACTTTAGGACTGGAGCCCAAGTCCAACCTTGGAAGGTTTCCATCAAAGCCATCAGACCTCGGGCCAACTCTAAGGCTGTTGAGACACTGATATCTACATTTCTGTTCCATCCTTTAGCTGCCCCATAAAGCCTCTCCAAGCCAAAAGTAGAAATTAGACACCCGAGAAAAAAAAAATCTTATCTTCATTATCATAGGCATAACACCGTACTCTATCGTAGCATCATTGTGCCCAGACCTAAATCAAGAAATGCAAGGTCACAGGGTGGAAAGAAAGAGACACGAAATGGAAAAATAAAGGCAAAGAACTCGAAGCTTGCGCTCTCGCAGCTATGTTCGCAAAATCTTGATGAAAGTATTGTTTCTTTTTTCATGCCACCGGTAAGAGCCGATCAGAGAATAGTGCCAAACCTAAACCAAGGAGGAAAACAATCATTAGTAACCAATTCCACGAAGGCAATGAAGATGAAGGCTTGGATCTGTAGGCGAAGGCCGAGATTGGCAAAGAATTCTAGGGGACATAGAGACAGGGGGGGGATTGGCAAGGGGTGGAAAGAGAACATACCCAAAGGTCTGCTTGATGCTGCGAACGTAGTACATCTCCCAGTTCTGCTTGGTGACGTCCTCCTGTCCGACAGGGACGCCGGACCAAGTGACACGCATCTGGGTAACACCATCGATATCATTCTGATCGAAGTTGATTTCCTGGGTACTGAAGTGACCCTCGGGCCACTGGGCCAGACGCCAGGTCTGCACGATCTGCTTGGGCTCGTTGAGGGTGACGAATTGACCAGTGACGTTGCCGTCGAAGATGGCGAACTTGCCGCCAACCTTGGCGCCCTCGAACTCACGAGGCGGGCCGCGGGTGAACGCGGTGATGCGCTGGGGGTCCGTGAAAGTGTTGTAGAGTTCGCCGGCTGTGGTGCGGAACTCGTCGGAGGCAGTCACGGTAGTGGTGTTAACGGCGACCTTGCCGGCCTTAGAAGTGGTGGTCTGGGTGGCTTCGGCGGCCTTGGTCTGAGGGTGGACGGTGGCCTTGGTGAAGCCGCTAGAGGGGTTGACGCCGGGGGCGTGCTGGAGATCCTTGCCGTGCTCGGTGATCAGAGCGTTGGTGAAGCCGGCCAGAGACTTGCGGAGTTTGGCGACAAGCTTGGTGCGCACCAGGTCCTTTACGGGCTGCTTGGAGTTGGAATCGGCGTGGTTCTCAATCTCGAACTGTGGAGGGTTTACAGGTTAGTTTTGTGCTACCTGTCACCTTGGCAGGGGGAGAAAAGGGGACGTACGACGAACTCGTCCTCCTCGGTATCGTGGGCTACCTCAGGGATCTTGATGGTGCCGCTGACATCCTCATCGTCCTTGGTCTTACCTATGGAAGCGTCTCAGCTGCCAGTTCTCAAGAGAAAATGATAATAATATTGATATTGGACTACAAACCTGAGTATTCTAGCGACACCTTGACATCAAAGAGAGTGATGACCTTGCCCTTGCGCTGGCTGACATCTACGTCGCCATCCATGGACAACAACTTGCTTACTTGGGCGGACACACCCCCTTCTTCAACACTGAGGCCGACCAGGTTCTTCTGCAAGTACTCCTTGGCCCAGCCAGAGGCGTCCTTGTTGACCCAGTGCCAGTTGTTGGGGTTGTGGAGGACCATGATGAAGACTATCGACAAAAAGAAATTGATTCAAGGGGTTATTTCTCCCTTTAAGATTCTGCGTGTACGAGAGGTTCTGTTCGACAATTCCAGATTAGCGATGCTCGACTTTTTTTTTCTGAAATGAAGAAAGCATGAATGGTCAAGGCCAATGTCAGGTCCTGGGGCGTAATCCCGGACTAGTAAAGCTTGGTCCGCATGAGATGTGAGAGCATCTCTAGGACTGGTGCCAGCTAGAAGTCTCATCATTTGAGGCTGGTGGAGTGGAGAGAAATTTGCATTTGCAGAAATTTCACCGTGGTGCACTCGAGGGTAAAGGGAAAGAGGAAATGTCAATTGCACACTTACAGTTCAAGCAATCAAGCCCAGGGCATCAAAGGACTCGATGAATTGAAATGAAGAGAGAGGGAGAAGTTGAGGGAGACGAGCTATTTGAGGCGTCGCGGGACGGAAGACTCTAGAAGGTGCACGTGACTGTGGATACCCTCTGACGAAGTGACGAAGTGACGAAGCGACGACTATCACCAACTTCATTTCCTGACCGAAGTACCAAGTAGATATTTCGCTCTTTTTTAATGAAAACCAAATTATAATTTTCAATCCACCTAGGGATCCAAGTGCACCTTCCCTCGAAGCTATCAAACAACACAAAATCAGATGTTGCAGGCACTGCCTAGAAACATCTGAATAACGAACGAATGGGGGATATCATGTTGCTAAATACACAAAGAAATGTTCCAGGGCTCACCCATTTTACTCCTCCAACTGCTCCAGGTCTTCCCATCCATCTTCTTCCACAAGCTGCTCCTTCACCCGCTCCCGCAACCCTTCAATTTGACTCCCCAAAGCCTCAGTCCACTGCCCCTCAACAGTAGCCACCTTGTCCTTGAGATCAGTAGTAAGAGACAACTCTTCATCCGCACGGGTCTGTAACATATCCCTACGCACATCTTCCTCTGCTTCTCCACATTTGATGCGTTCCGCCTCCACGAGGATCCGATTCGCTCGCATGACAGCGGACCGCACCTCATGCAGAAGACAAAGCAGATTGGTCTGAGACTCGATGAACTGGTAGCTGGATTTCTCCGCGTGTGAAAGCAGTGTATAAAGATATTGCAGAGGATGCGCGTGGTAGCTGGGGTTTTCCTCATACTCGTCCGCAGGAATCTTCACCTGGAACCCTTGTAGATTCTCCGGCACCTGTTGCACGAGGGCTAGTAGAGAGGGCGCGATGTCCCAGAATGCAGATAGCTGGACCTCAACTCCTCGCACGACGTTCTGTTCAATGACGTCCAAGAACGATTCCAGGCGGGTCAGAGCGTCGTTTTCAAACTGCACGCGACGTTCGAGGGCATCTTGGGAGAAGAAAGCTTGCGTTTCACGCAATTTGTCTTCTACTTTGCCTTGCTTATAGGGAAGCAATGCAACAATTTTGTATTTTTCGTCACGGTCACTGATCAGATCGAAGGATTCTCGGTGGAGCTGTTCCCGGGCTTCAAAAAGCCATTTGAGTTGGGTGAGCTTCTCCAATAACTCGGGTTTCTCGTCGCCTTCTTCTTGGGTTTCGTCTGGTGTGCCACGTTGGGCGTCATCGGAAAGAAGATGACTTAGTTCATCGATACAGCTTGTTGCTTTGCCGATCCTGTCAATGAGTATTGCGTTCATGGGCTTGAGCACGGTCTCTTGGTACGTGTCAAGCTGGCGCTTTACCATAGCCCTCTCCCGCTCGTTCTCCTCGACGATCATTGCTGCCTCTGCCTCTGCTGCCTCCGCAAAGCTGAGGCTCCCTTCCTGGATCTGGCTTTGGATATTGGCCTTGAAGTTGCGGTGGCCCTCAGCAACCTGCTGCTGGTGTTCTTGCAGCATTTGTTCCATGTCGGCCTTGTATCGATGTCTGGTGGTTTTGATCTCGGTGAGGTCAGTAATGGACCGCACAGTGGTCCGGTGCATGACCAGTTCAGGGTGACTGTTGTTCACAGCAGGGTGGTGCCGGGGGTAAGGCGGAGGCAGAGTAATCAATCGTGAAATATCCAAGCTTCGAATTCCAGGGTAGCGATACCCAGCGCCAGTCGGGTTCGACGGAGAGTCGTCGTGCCAGCCGACTTTCTCCGGTGGATACTCGTGAGGTCCGTAGTTCATGGCGACATTTTGTTGAGGTGTCAGCTCCTGGTCCCACTGCAATGGTTGTAGTCCCATGTACTTTGATTCCCGCTTCGATCGCTGGACCTTCCTGTCTTCTCCCTCGCCACTCGAGCCGGTCTTGGACTCCCACCAGCGACTCGGTGCACGGCCCCGAGAGCTCATCTCATCATTGCTCATGTTGAGGCTAGCAATTGGCGACAAACAAGGCTGGTAGTTATTCCACCACGCAGTTTCTGGTCGATTTGGTCGATTTTGATTCCGCGGGATATCCAGCTTCGGCAGAGTCGGACCTGCCTTTTTTGCTGGCAACTCGAAGAGACTGCTGCGTACTTCCTCAACCGGGAATTTATCCCACGCATTTGAATACCGCTGGCGGCGAATCTGGGCTTCGGCAAGAATGTAGTCCGCGAAGGCCTTGAGAGCTTCGTCCTCGTCCATGGCGGAAGCTTCCTTCTCCACGAACGCCTTATGTCTCTGGACAGCATCCTGGAGGAAGGAAGAGTCTTGTCTGAGCATCGACTCCATTGATGCGGGCATCTGGGGTGATTGACTGGGCGTCCGACGGGGTGACAAAGGTTTCATCATTGATACAGAATCATTGGGGATATGGAGAATGTGAGATACCGGGCGGCTCTCAGCTCCTTGTGAAGGAGCACGGGGGCGCGGCTGGGCATCTTTTGCAGAATTAAGAGGCGGAGTTGGCAATGCCTTTGGTGGTACTGCTTGACTTGCTTCTTTCGGATATCCCGCAGAGCCCATGCCACCTGGGGAAAAGGGGGGTGTATGTGCAAATGCAGTAGAAGGGCCAGCAGAGCTTGGCTGTTGTTTGGGAGTTCCGTAGGGTGATTGGTCGGAGAACAGACCTCCAGAAGATGCCCGAGATCGACATGGACCCTCCGATGCAATGCTCCTTGTGCTGCGGGGAGTAGGAGTATACTTTGCCGACGATGGATGCCGGGTTTGGTTTGGGCTGCTGGTTTGATCCGGGAGAATGAGGTTCGACGGCTTGATCTGCTCCAGAGCGTCCGCCCACGGGTTTCCATTTGTAGATACTGCACTGGGAGGCTCAAAGACCTGGCTTTGTCGATTGCGACGTTCGATCCTTCTTTCGCGAATTCCCTTGGCACTTGGATCGCGTACCGCTGAACTACGGAACAGTCCACCACTACCGGGAGTTCTCTGATTAGATGGGTCATGGTGATCTGCACTTTCCGTGTGTGCAGCAGCTGTTGTCGTGTCAACATATAGCTCTTCTGTTGGCCTGTTGTTGAGAAAAGCCTCATCTACCCAATCAGCAGGTGTAGGCGGGATACTTCCCAATCCTGTTCCAAGGACGGGAGGCGCTCTTCTCGAGGTCCGGGCTGACCCCTGGGTGCTGGATCCTTGTGGTGTTCTCATAGAAGACTCCGACGAGCCGCTCACGCTGACGGACCTGGCAGTTGGGGGAGGTCCTGGAGGAGGCGGTGGAAGTGGCATGCCAGGTCCCCAGTTGTTGTTTGATGGAGATAAATTCCGCGATTGACTTGCGGCTCTCGATGACCCTACACTGCTCACGACGGCCCCAGCGGATGCTGCTCTTCGTGATGCAGGCGGCCGAGTTGGGGTTTCTGGGTTAACAGGCTGTGCATAGAATCCAGGCTGTGGTGGAGCCTGGGGTGGTCTCGGCCGATGACTAGGCGGAGCGTTGTAATTTCCTGTCGGGTCACCATAGGGAATGCCCTGGTACTCTACCCGACTTTGAGAGACAGATCTGTTTGCATGTCCCTGCGGCGGAGGGGGAGGGGGTAATGGTTGACCCTGAGAAGCCGGATCGGACGAATAAACCATTGAGAGTGGCCTTGGGCGATTTGGTTGTCTTTGGTACTGGTGAGACATATCATAATCATTTTCTCTACGAATGGGCGGGGAAGGCGTCTCCACAAAGCTGGGATTTCCTTGCCCAGAGAAATTTCGAGGCGTTCGATTTTGTTCAGGCGGCGAATATGGCGGAGGAGGTGATGATAGTGGCCCATCTCCCAACAGTCAGTAGGTTACTTTCAATGCACCGAGTTGACAAACCTGGGTCAGTTCTCTGTGGGGTTCGACGCATAGTATTTGGGGGAGCATAGCTCTGTGCCTGGGACCTGCCCGGAGGCCCCCAATCCTGGGGATTATAAGGGACATTATATGCATTTCTGGAAGCCATCGAAGGCGGGGGAGCTGGTCTCTCGACTGCTGGCGGTGGGATGTAAGGCGATTGACCGTGAACAAATGGGCTTGAAAGCGTAGTAGTCGACAATGGGGTTTGCGCGAGACCAAGGCCCTGGTACTGTGGACCATTCAGTGCAGTTGTCAACACAGGCGGCTGCACAGCATGCTCTCGATGGCCCGGCGACTGCTGAGTTCTGGGACTTGCAGATACGGACCAGCCTGGATACTGATTTGGCTGCTCCTGGGCATGATTTGGCACCGACCAGCTAGAGAGGGACGATCAGTATCTCCCGCGCGTATAGAAAACAGTTGCGGATAGAAGCAGATGGGCCACACCTATTCATACTGGGCTGTGCATCGGTTTAGGAGGCCCCTTCCGCATCCATACTGAAAAGAATGCAGTGGAATACGACAACAGAGGGATAGGCGCGAGACAGGCAAAACGCTAACTTTTGCAGCTGGAAGCTCCAGAGCCCTGAACAGGGCCAATCATTGAGGCGGCGATATGGCACAAGATCTAAAATTGGAACGACAAAGAATAAATAGAATAAGATTAGCAGAAGGCCGAAGCGGGGACTCTACATGCAACTTGGTGTGTTCTCATCACACGCGGACTGAAGCTCGGCGCTTATCGTTCGTTATGAGAGGCTGGACGCTTTGGTCCCCGCATCGAAGCAACATCCCATAGGTTGGCATCGAAGAACACGGGCTGATCAACAAAAGAGTGATAGAGTGATCAGGGGGTGCATGTGCAGGGTCAAAAAGGAAACAATACGAACTTAAGTTTTAGATCTACAAGTAGGAAGTCTTGATTGTGTGAATCTTATATTTTGGTTTTTTTCTTCATTCTCGAAAACTATGTAATTTACCTTCGAAGGCCAGTGGGAACCTAATAAACTGATCGATATTAGTATCAAAGCTAACAATCGATGGCAAGAAAAATGTGTGAATGAGGTATTTCAGATAAAGCCTTGTCACAGGCGATGGTCGTCAATAAAAATCCTTACGTTGACCGTCGTGATAAATTGAAGTGAATCATCATATAAAGATGTTGGGGGAAAGAGAAAGAAAAAGCAGATGAAACTTACAGAAAAATGGAGGCATTGCCAACGGCGAGTTAGTTCTTTCGGTTCCTGCTTCGCTTCTGTTCATGATCCATCAGCGTCGAGTACTGGATGGACATTGTGACGATGCAAGGTCTTGTGACTGATCAGGCATAACACTTCTCGTCTTCGCCAGCAAGCTGACTTGGACATATGCTTGTCTTTGGTGTATTGTTGTTTCATCATGCAAGTGTAGGGAAGGGGAAGAGGTGAGGTGTACATACACCAGTCAAAACAAGAACAGACTGTTCATGTGATAGAGAGACCTGTCTTGAATAAGAATTAGCACAAGCCATCAAAAAGTTGATGAGTGAAATTGTGTGGAGGAATGAATGTCAGAAAGGCATGAATGGTATTTTAAAAGATGTGTCAGCATCGAAAACTCGAATCAGACTCGTCATCTAAAAGGTATCATCATAGAAGGTAGGGTAACATGAAGCAAAAGCAAGACTCAAATCGCATACCTTCTACAATTACAATTGGTTCAGATCCGACATAAGCAAACAAGCTTCTATTCAAAAAGGTTAGTGACGCTGTCACACAACCGTCTCACAAGTCCATGAATATATGAGTTGTCTCAGTGGGCGAGGTTTTCTAGGCCTGCCGCAAAAGGGCATCTCCGTCATGACCGGACATTCTTTTGAAGCCGTCGGAGCCCAGTGCCGTTTCATCTTCGGACAAAGTAGGCGAAGGGTGGGAATGTGGAGGCTTACCATCTAGTTGGTAGCACGGATGTCTATTGATCTTGGGTTTCATTAGCACATGGTTTGTCAAGATTTTCATGCAAATGTTGTGGCAGGTTTAAGATCAGAAATAGCCATTAAATATCATCACCGACCCGAAGGTCTGAGACGGTAATTTCCAGCGTATTTTCATACACATCGCGTTCATCATGATAAGGTAAAGTAGGAGCAAAGGAAGAAAAAGTAAGGCACTCACCATCCATGCTTGTTGTTGTGAGAAGATTTGCAACTAATGAAATGGCTTTTTCAATCAAGTCTGGAAAGGCGAGTTAGCTCAGTCCGAGTCAATCTTTGTGAGATGATTCAAAGTAATGACGTGGTATCAGCCTGACGTGCAATAACAGAAGTTTCATTCCCATTTGGGGTCAAAGACTCTAGTTTGTTTGGTTATAGGTATCATCATTGAGGGAGGTGCAAGTATGGGAGGGTAGTGGGAGTGGAGGCGACAAGAAACTCACCATCGTTGCAAATCCTGCGAGTCGACTGTTGGTTAGTGAGCAGAATAGGAGTTCTAAGACTTGAGGCCAAGGTTGAATGGAATCAATCTCCAATTGCAGTGGAAGCATTAAACCATGCTGGAGATGAGCGTGGAATGTTGAGGAGTGAAGAGTTCGGCGGCAGAAATTTGTACTTTTTCAAGCTCCCCGGGCCGGAACCACCTTCACCCGAGCCTAGTCCACATTTGGCCTAGCTCCGTCTCAGCCGAATCCTCTTATGTCATCGTTTTCCTCGGCTCAGTCCTACCAGGGCTAAATGTAGTTTGTCGCATGAATTACCTTGCCCCTTCCAAAATAGATCAGATTACAATGTTGTAGGAACTTTGGAAAAAGTCCAGTATTTGCCCAGGTGACTCCAAGCCCTGGAGGCTGTTTGTTTGGAAGATGCCCAGCGTCGCTAGTCCCCTAAGTATAATTCTCTGTTCCCGAGGTCACGGCTTGGCTTGAATCGAGGGTTCGACCAATCGAATGTTAACTGTATGTACAATAAGTTGGAACTTTGAATGGACAGCCAAAAAAACAGTTCAAAAGATAGTTCAAAAGACAGTTTAAAAGATACAGAGTGGGGAGTAGTTAGAAAGATAGTTAGAATGACAGTTAAAAAAAGATCCCAAAGTTGATGATAGTTCTGTTTCTTTACCAATCGAGATATGAGATTGAGCTAATACATAACTACGCCTATTTACAAGTAACTATCGTCGTCTTTTTGGCCGCGCGTGAGCGCGGCACTGAGGCTTGTACTTATAATCTCAGCAAGGCTCACCTGTATATATTGGCGCAGATTCTAAAATTGTATGCCACGATTCACGATCTTGGAACCTTCCAAGGTTGAAAGACCCATGGATCGGAACCTTGGAAGCATGTACACGGGAAGCATGTACACGGGAAGCATGTACACGGAAATTCTTATTTTTTCAAGGTTATCACATTACTGATATGAATAATGAAACCTAAAGTATGAACGAGTAAAGATAGATGACTCGGAGTTAAGCTCCATTCACGCGAAATAGCTCTTCCATAAGACTCCCGATAAATCTTCCAGCTGATCCGAGGTGAAGGCCTAGAAATAATTGGTTAGTAACTCGAATAGTGTAACAAGACAGAAAAGAGACCAATACGAACCTTTGCATCAATGTGCCAAGTATCTTGCCTGGTCTTCTTGAACTCGCTGATGATGGACTTGACACTCGAACCCACGATACCAGGGTCACTGGCAGCGCGAATGCTGAGAGAAGTCAGAGCCTCGGGCATCCATTGAGGCGGAGGACTGTTGTAAGGGAAAGCTTGGATCAGAGCACCTAGACCAAGGACGGCACCGTGACGAACGATGATGAGACGGTTGTGCTCGGGCGTGGGGGTTCCGGCGTTCGATGAAACGGCAGATGAGACTCCGGGGCGGAGGTTCTTCGGTTTCTTGGGAAGAGGGTTGTCTGCCAGAGCCTTGGTGAAGCGCGTCTGGAAGCGGCTGACCATCTTTTCACGCAGGAAGACGGGTGAGCAGCGGATCATGCCGGAGAGGGTGGCTGAGGCACCAGCACGGACTTCGTGCTGAGTGTCCTCGAGCATGGAGGCAATGCATTCGAAGAGCTTGTCACGGTCTCCCTGGTCGAGAAGGAAGAGGCGACGGAAGTAGATGATTTGGATGTTGATCATCACGCGCAGACGTTGGTGCCATGACGGAGATGTTTGTCCAATGCGAATAAGGGATTGAATGAATTGTGATTCCTTCTCGGCGGGGTAGGGGATGTTGGGAAGATGACGGAAGACGTGGTATGCAAGAGACTGAAGCTCTGGGTCTTCCTTCACATCCATCATGTGTAGAAGTTGTGCAGTGAATACGTCAGGGAAGAATGGGACAAGTTGTGTGCACTCATGGGACGACAGTGTCGAATCCAGCCAGAGAAGTACAGTCTTACTGCCCGAAGTGTAAGAAGAGGGGGTCTGTTGCCCAGGAGTTCTGACTTTGCGCCATTCCTCGATCTGAGTAAAAACCCCACGGATCACCTTGGAGAAATCCTCGCTGGGCGCGTAAGGGTAGTCACCAACTGACGAAGAAGCTTTCTGGGCCTCTAGAAGGTGCTTCACATCCGGGTATGACTCGTGGTACCGCGTGCGATAGATCGTTGCCAGAGTTTGACCCATCGCCTCACGGACACCCTTGTAGGGGTGGTCCAGATGCCCAAGGAAGTCTTCCACAATAGGCTTTTCAAGCTGGTAGTGCCAGCCGGAATCAATGATGCACTGGTGCAACAGGTTGATCTTAGAGCTTTCCTTGAAGGCGGCATTGGTTGACATATCAAGACGGAAGCTAGACAGCCAATCAACCAAAGGCCAGGCACGGCGAGGGTCGCGACATTGCAGGATCATGTGGAGGAAGGTTGTCCAGTACCCGGAGTTCTCCGGCGTGAGGCCGTCAGTGAAGATCTTTCGGATGATAGGGAATGCATATTCCCAGATCATGGTTCGTTTCTCAACACCCACATCTGCGACTGATGAGATCAGAGCACCAAGAATCTCAGCCGTGGCACGGTGCTGGTGCTTGTCGCTGCCATCTTCAAAGACGCCCTTGATTTCCTCCTGAATTTCCTCAAAGGAGACATCCGTGAGCTCATCTCGGATCATGAGTTCAAATGCATAGAGGAGCATCATGGCACATGACATGCGGAATTTATCAGCCGATGGGTCCCGTGGCTCCTGCTTCAAGTACATGAAGAACTTGGAGAACCATTCGCGAGTAAACAGCTTGCCCATCTTGGTGCGCACTTTCCACTCGACGTCATCATATTCAATGTCCCGAGCTACATTGGACTTGTAAGCTGGCATAGTTTTGCCCCATACGAGCCAGCCAGGGAAGTCGTGGTCAACATAGTACTCAGCTTCGGGCTTTGCGAAGCTAGACAGATACTCTTCAGTCCAACCTTGTTCATCAGGCTTTGTTGCAACCTTGATCTTCGACGGGAATCGTTGATGGCCGAGGATGTAGTTTTTGTAGTCGTGAGTGCAGATGGCGCGTACGTCGATCATGGTGAACAGTGCAATGAGAGCCTGAGAGTACATGCCTCGCAAGCCAGGGTGATCGTCGATGGAGCCGAGCGTCATCAGTTCAAGCAAATTATCACTAGCGATGTAATCGAAGCGAAGACCCATCGTGATCACAATGGTTGCAGCACGACTAGCGATCTTCCAGTGTGACACACGTGCAAGGTTGACAAGCTCTTCAGCGAGATCAGCTTTCTTTTTCTCAATTGCCGCACGCTTGCTATTCACAACAGCCCGCTTCTTGTCGATTTGCTCCCGCACATTCGTGGTAGGAGCGATTGCTTCAATGATCTCTTGATCCAAGATTGCCATTCTTTCCATAGCGCGACCATAGTCCATCACCTGGAATACAGCACTGGAGCAGATTTTCTGGACAGAAGGCTTATCAACAGCGCTTGCATCGATGAAGGCCCTGACAAGGGCAGGGGTGTACTTCCAATGCCGCCCAACCGTCTTGGCAACGCTGCTCAGAAGAAGAGAGAATAGTGCGCCCTTGATGCGGGCATGGTCGTTTTCCTTGATACCCTTCTGCAATGCCGTGAGCAGAGGGGGGATCACGAGGAGTCTTCCACCGTAAACTGCCTTGAGGGCAGACTCGCCTGCATTCTGAGCATTACGACGTGTCTCTGTGTAAAGCGAGACACATGATTCAGCTATGTCAAGGAGGAGGATTTCATCCAGCTTAGATCGTGGGCGTGGAGCAGCGTTATGACGAAGACGTTGGAGGTGATACACATTGGCCCTGCGCACAAGTAAAGGTCTGGGGTACTTCTTTCGCATGCCGCTCATCTTGTAGGGGTGAATGTCTGCTGCGAGAAGTCTTGTAACTCGGTCAAGGACGTGGGCAGACCTTTCAATGCCGACGTCGACGAACCAAGATCTAAAGGCAGAGTACAAAGCACCGAAGCAAGGAACGTCATCCTCTTGGTTTTCGCTCAAGAAGCGGTGCACTTCGTGCAAGACCCACCCAGTACGCTCACGAAGCTCATGAATCGCGGTATACAAGGGATCTCCTTCTTTGAGGGCGTAACCAGTCGGGTATGTAAATGCCTGTCGAACGATTCCATCGTCAGAGCTATCCAGTGCGACATCGGCGTCTGAATCCATGGCTTCTGAGGCCCCGGTACCGTCTGCCATGTCAACATCGCCATTTGAGGGTCCCTGCGTGGTGGTCGATGCTGCCTTCGGGTCAAAGAGAATAGATACTCCGGACAAGACGAGTCGTATGAGGACAAGGTTACGGGTAACCTCATCTGACCAATCCTTGCCACTTCCATCACGTTTCACGCTCGATGTTTCATGAGTCAATGCAGATAATTGCTTCAAGGCTGTTTCTGTCTGGCTTTTGAAAACATCGACGGCAAACTCAACTTCCTCACGTGTGGAAACATGCCACTTGATGTTAAGGTTATTCACATCGGCTTGGTAGCTCCAATGCTGGGGTCCAATACCGTTGGCAACGACGGACGGCTCATACAGAGAGAAATCGTTCGTGTATGTTCCCGTCAAGTTGAGCAAAAGATGGTGGATGAAGTTGGAGATGTGAACTGTGGGAATACCGCGACAGTTTTGTTGCATGTAAACGGCGATGTCAAACAGTTCCTTGCGGTGATTGATAACAGCGCTTCCAACATGAACAACACACATGCTGAGCATACTGACATTCCAAACCAGACCACGATCACGAGGAAGGACATCTGTCCCCGTAGTTCGGGTCGAGCCAGCACCGTTTTCCTCAATTTCGGTCCGAATAGCCGAAGTCAACACCGGGATGAAACGCTTAAGAGCCTTTTCGGGGTTGACCTTGCAGAGAGCATTGCAGATGAAAGCCATTGCATCCCTCGCCTGGTGAATGACGTGGTTAGACACGAAATCGACGATTTTCCCGAGTGCAATGTCGTAGTATTCCGGGGACAATGAAGCAAGTAGCGGCATGAATGTGGCAGGCAGCGTGTTCACAATATTTTCCTCGGGCGATCCGTTTCGGACTCTGGAAACGTCCGGCAAGTTCTCAAGCAAGGTGAACACACGTCCCAAGAAGGAGATTATAAAGTCTCCGAAACCACATGTTGAAGAACGCAGGATCATTTCTTCTGTCTCGTCATCCAGCTCAGTATCATAATTCATCTCCAGGTCTGCGCCTTGTTCCTCCATTCTTTCCATCTCACCCGAGATCCATTGCATGGCGAGCATGTTGCAGTTGACATTCTCTTGTCCTTGGGTGAGATCATACATAGGGATATTGTAACACGCTGATTGAATGAACGAAAGGGCGTGGAGTGACTTTTCGAGGTCATTGGCATCGATACCCGGTAGGGCGAGACCCATGAGGGTTGTCATGTGGCAACGATATCCCCTGGTCCGTACAATGATGCGGGATAGCACCTGCATGGCCCGGAGCGAGGAGGTAGTTCGGTGCACTTCAACCAGACCCTGCAATGCAGGATAAATCCGCTGTAGAGCACCGGGCAAGATAAGATTGGGTTCCAGGTAGGCCAGACCTTGGAGGGTTGAAAGCGAAAAGGTCATTGCGCTGCTGCTCTTGGCATAGATGCCCATAAAGATCACGTCTCTGATGCATAGCACGAATCGTCGCTTCAAGGGCTCAGTCAATCGCCGCTCAGGGGGAATATCTAACTCTCCACTCTGCTCGCGGTTCCAACGCATAACGAAGAAGTCGGTCAGATAGTAGACCAGCTGGGACAAGGTCTTAGTCCAGCCACCGGAGTTAGAGGGGTGGAAGAAGGTTTCTACGGCTTGTATGAGACCCTCCAACTGTGTGAGAACTGATGTCTCGGAATCCACGCAAGCAGGGGAGAGAGACATTACTATCCATCGGGCAATGTGATGAGCCACGGGATGTTTGCGCCCATCGCGGTCAAGCATAATTCCAAGTCCGGAAGAGATATCCACGAGAGCACTGTATGGAGAAGTGGACTGACCGACAGGAATCTCCAACAGTCTCAGAATTGCAGTAAAGATGAGCGCAGACTGTTCCTTTGTGAAGATACCATACTCGGAGAATGGAATGTGACCAGCTGGCAGAGAGTCTCGCGCGAGCCGGGAAAGATAATCTAGATAGGTTGTGTCGAATGTTTTTGAGCGACCAACCAGAGACCAAAGATGGAATTGGGTAGGCAGGTGGTTTTGGGGTAGGAGATCGGCTCGAGATTCGGGGGGGCGGCGATGTCGGAAGCAACAAATTAATGAGTCCTGCGACAACGAAGGCTCCCTCTGAGAACGATGTGGTGTAATGCGGCAAAAATTCCTCGAGCATAGCAGGGAGTTCACATGGGTCGACGAACAATTGCGCGAACGCGCAAAGCTTGGTCAAGGTCTTGATATTTCTTTTCAAGTTGGTCGAGTGAACGAGGCCGGACTCGGTGGGGAGGACGAAGGCCTTCAGTTCCTTGTAAAGTGGCTTCCAATCTAACACCAGATCGCTGATGGGTCTCAGGTAATGCTTGCGCCTAAAGTGCCGAGTTAGCAAAGCCATACCAAGCCTATATCCAGATCAGATCGAACTTACTTTGTGAGAAGCATGAACATGCTCGAGAAGCGTTCAGCAACCTGGGGATCAATCCCAGGGGCAAGTGCCAGCTCATAGTATAGCTTCACCAAACTTATGCGTTCTGCTCGGGTAGGATCAAATTTGAGTGACAGCCAGCCGCGGAGCTCGCGTGTCCAGTGTACGGCTCCGGGATTGAAGTCGCCGGCCTCCACTGCGATGTAAAGCTGATTCAAGATCTCTCGCAGGTTCTGGTTTCGCTCCGACTCATCCTCTGGTTTGTACGGAAGATATTTGAAGTATGGATAAGTGCGAGGCCGCACACGGGCTATGGGCTCACCCTCGCCATTTACGGCAACGGGCTCCCCGCCGGGTGAGGTCGCTCGTGAGAGCTCTTGTGCATGATGAAAGTTGTCGGATGTGAGAATCGCCTTCGGGCCTGCGGCGTCCATGGTGGGAGGGAGGTGGGGAGGGAATGGGTGCGACAACGCGAGGCGGAGATGAGGTGAGGAGTCGTTGCTGCCGGGTGAGCTCTGGCAATACGTCAGCAACGCGGATGTTTCACGATTTGCCTCCTATCTGCTTAGGAGAGCCCACGCAATGATATTGGAGATCCCACTTACTGTCAATAATGGCTTTCAAGCTCCAAGTCTGAAAAGCGCACGATGTACTGCGGGAGACGGTGTTTCATGCGCCTATATTCGCATGAGACACTTTCCGGTCAGCGAGAGGAAAGAGGCAATAGGCTCAGGTTCAGAGTTTCCTGAGATGTACAGCGGTTCAGTAAATTGACCTCTGAAAGCTGGGATGGTGAAGGTCAAGACGGTCAAAGAGGAGAGAGTCGAGATTGTGATGACATAATTCTACGTAACCTCAAGCTTGGGCCCTGCATATAGACCCGAGTGGAAAGATGGAAGAGTAGGAGATCTAAAGATGCAAATCACGAAGAATCCACAAAACTTATCTTTTAAAAGGACCTTTGAGAGAAATTTCTACAAATATGGACGACACAAAAGACCTCTGAGCGGTGATGTACAACTTAGGCAGACAGCCGCCTTACGCAAGCGAATCGCCCAACCCCCGGGTAAGGTCACTCACTATTGGGGGTAGCTGCATATTCGGTCTTTGCCAGGGTTCTAGACCGAGATATTCACCTCCTATGGAATTTAATATACATGGCAAGTGAGCCGGGCCAATGTAAGCCCGATTGTTCCTGCTTATCGTACTCGCTCACGCCGGCGGCAAAAAGGAACCGAAAAGAACCCCTTGGATCAATGCATATGCGACCATGCCGTATACAGCAACGACAAGGATGCGGCTCTTTTTGAGCGCACTAGTTTCATATTCCACGGCACTAGTCACCAGATACCAGTACCACAAAGGGTAGCCCGATGAAATCCGGTTGATGATTTGGACGTGGTAGCTGGTGAAGGCCATAACTGCCAATATGCCCTGGGGAATTGCCAGTCGAGTAAGCATTGACCCCGGACTGGTTGAGGAAGAAGAGGGGCTAGTCAAGGCCCACCACGAGGAACGGCACAAGATGACCAACATGGGCGCCGCCAACAAGAAAAGAGGGATGTTGGAAATTGTCCAGTACCGCAAGAATCCCACGTCCCTGAGATAATCAGCATATAATAAGCGAGAGTTACGAATGAGTCTTACCAATAATGACTCTGGACCCAGCCGTAGATGCTAGGCACGGTCCACTCGCACCATGGTCGGGCATCAGATTCAGCCAGACAATATATGCGGTATGCTAGAACCTGAGGAATGACAATGCTAGAGGCGACAATGCAGCCACCGAGAACAATGACTGCCAGTCGGACAGTGTTGTGCACCGTAGGCCCTCGAGTCACGGTCTTCCAGGCCAGGACGACTGCATCGTAGGCAAAGAGGAAACCACTCAAAAGGCCATTGCTGCGAACCAAGGTTGCCACAGCGAAGAGAACAGCGGCCGTCAGAACCCTGAAGTCTCGAAGACGTGTTGATCCATTGCGCTCGGCGATCAGCGATGACGAGTAGAGATAAAACCCAGTCATGTTGAGGAAGGAAACGATGGGCTCTCCGTAGGGCGCCGATAGAAAGGCGCCTGCAGGTGAGATGATGTGAAGAGCCGCAGACAAGAAACAAATGAGATGTTGAGTTGCTGTGGCATGGCCGAAGATGTTGGCTGACAGCTGGTAGAGTGCCAGCACAGACAGATAATGGGTGACGTGGGAGATAGCGACTCCTATCATTGCAGTGCTAGCTGGTCCTGTCACACCACCAGAGAGACGAATGCCTGTTTAGGTAAGTATGGAGTCGGTCAAATACATGTTCCTCGAAAGAAAGGATCAATACCAGAGACGAAGAGCCCCAGGATCTTTGGGTAGCCAAAGGCCCATTGCTGCTCAAAAGTGTATCCCTTTTCGGCGATATCAAGAAAGTAGATGCTGTCCCACCTGGCAAATTTGAGAGGACCCGAAAAAGACTCAGAGTTGCTAGCAGTTGTGGAGTCAATGTAAGAGAGCAATGAAGTAGATGTGTCATAGCCTGGCCCAGGGCACAGGTTGACCACGATGTATAACAGAATCTTCCATAGCCAGAATGCGACCGTCAGACTTCGAATTGGATTATCCAATCGAAGGAGCTTGGCAAAGAGAGGCGGTGGCCGTTGAGTCGGCTGGACTGAAGCCATTTGGGAGGAGCTAATTAGGGCACACGAGAGTCTAGATCCAGCGTGTGGTGCGGAAAAACATGACACGTTCATAAAAGATGCACAATTAGTCAGCGGAGAATAGTGAAGTGGACCGGGACACCGGGAGCCGGATCTCCCGGACATCCTTGATGATCTTCACGGTGATCGGGTGAATCACTCATCCCTCATGCACTAACTGAAAGAGACGGTTTGATATTGAAAGGGCTGGTTCTGCATCCACCATTTTCAAGAGTTGCCTCAGGAACGGCCAGTCTCGTATCCCAAGGCAAGGCTGGCGACTACATACACTAGTTACCCACAACCCAGCCCTATACCCGCGCAAAAGTGTATGATTTGCCACAACCGCCCATGAAACCCTGGAAAGAGGTCTGAAAATTCCGAGCAGCTCGGCCAAATTGACTTCTCCGTGCTCCACCTTTTAAAAGTTTCCTTGCAACCCTCTGCGACTTGATGCATAATCATCAATCATCAATAATTGCAACCCTGCAAAGCCTGAACAGACTCGTATCACAGTATGACAGCCCACAGCGGTAGTCCAAAGCTATACGAGATACGAGCACTTGGCTGAAGAAATGAAATTACCGGAGGCTTGCCAAGCAGCTAGTATACAAGTATATGAACACTACTAGTAACTATGAGATCCAGATGACGTTCATGATCGCCCACGGCACTCGGAGCTGTCGGAGGCCGTACACGACCGGAGCCGCTGACAGGCATAAACTTGGTCCGAGGTCATCTGTGTGGGAGAAAAAAAGGTTCCACTAGGAGCACTAAGAGAAAAAATAATAGTAATAAAATGAAGAAATTAAAAAAAGAGAGGTTTTTTTCTCAGCTTCTATAAGGCTGACCGCCCCATGTTCGGGAATTAACCCTTTGTTGCTCCTTCTATGGGATAAAAAACCACTGACCCCTTTGCATATTCCTGCACATTCCAGCCTCTTCAATCTTTCAATCTTGATTACAAGTGATCAAGGTTGTACATACTACATTATTCATTTTTTTGTTCCCCACAGAGCTCCCCCGGCTAGGCTGCTCCCCCGCAGCTGACGCGTTTGAATACGGGCGTTCGCGCCTAGAGTGTGCCCAGCTGAAATTCCGATCTTGGTTTCCCAGTACCAATGTGGCTCCGCTAGGGCTCAAGAATGCTATTGAATCTTGGCCTCACAGCGGATGCCGCAGCTGCCCACGCGAATGAACCCAAGGAATCAGAAATACACCCCGTCACTGCCCGTTCACCAACTTTCTCATTGTCTACACTGCCCTTTTTGAACACCTTCTGCTCTCGCCCCACGACACCCGATGGGTTTGATGCGTGTCCAGGGGTTGTTTCCGCCATGGAAATGAGGCCGACTGAGTTGTCATCGGGCTCCAGTGAAATGAGACCAGTTTCCGCCGCCGCCAGGCCACAGCCTGTTCGTGTGCACACGGATCGCAAGTCGCGACCTAAAACAGCTTATCAGTTCGCACATCCTGCGGCTCATGCGCGTCACAAGCGCTTGAGACTCCGCCCCAAGCTCCTCTTACAGTTGCAACAGGTGTCACAGACTCCTAGGCCCATACCAGTGGTGGATGTCCTGCCTTCTACTTCCTACCTGCCCCTCCTGGCGCGCAAATTCCCGGCGATATATCGCACCCGAAACGGATTGGGTCCCAATGACGTCGTGGTGGTGATAAGCGAGCAATATGAACAGACTGTCGCCAGCATACCTGAAAAACGCATTAGCTCGGAGGACGAGGACGAGGATCATCGCGAGGTTGTGGCCACCATCTGTCAAAAGCTACAGGAAGACGCGAGACTGAAAGGGAAGGCGGAGATATGTCTCAACTTTGGGCCTGTCTGGGAAGCGACACCACTACCGAGCGGGTCCTTTGAATTTGTTGCTCAGACGGACAACGGTGTGCAGGTCGTGAGGTGGGCGCTGCGCAGTGGGAGGAGTCGTCGAATGACTGCTCCTACCGGAACCCAACGTGAGAGTGGCAAGCGATTTACGTTCAGCGTTATCGATCCCAGCACCCGCCGACATCCAGTCATCGCGTCTTTGACACGGAACCAGCTTGAAGTAAATGATGAATACTCCATGCCCACTCGGTCTGGCACCGGTCCTACTACGCCAAACTCAGGAATGTCAGTGGCCAGCGACGCCTCGGACGGAGAAGCTCCATTCGATTCTCACCCAGTTGTTCTCGATGATGGGCTACGGACTCTGATCATCATCACCGGCATCTGGGTCGCTTTCCGGGAAGGATGGTCCGACAATCTCCGATACGGCGATCCGGTCTCTGCCGCCGGTGCAAGGGCGCTCATGTCTCCAGCTTCTTCCAGACACGCCTCTCCGACAACTGCTAAGATGGAAATTGACTCTTTCCCCGAAAATGAACCGGTCAGCCCAATCAAAGAGGTCACCAGTGGAGCCAAGCGATGCATGTCAATGTCCAAAATTCGTCGCTCTACTGACCCCGTCCAGGCAGACGGGGATGCATTTGGCAGTTTGTCCAAGCGCTCGAACTCCACTGGGGCGGCATTCATGGACCGAGCCAAACGCCGCTCTGCCTCGGGCCTTAGCACCAAAGTAAACAGACACAGCATGTTCACTAGTTCTGAACTCGGCCGGGAGATTGTTGTCTCCCGCCCAACGTCCCGCCCTCCATCTATACGTCAAAGTTCTGCCGACTCGGCGGAGCTATCGCATTCTGTTCGACCGAAGGAAAAGTCCCTCACGAAAACGAAAGCACCTAAAGACATCAAATTTGCATCAGGACCAGACAAAGATATCCCGGTCCCAACACCTCGCAACACAACACACAAAAGTGCGCCCAAAGAAAAGCCAGCTCCTCCACGGGCCGAAGCCTCTGATGCAGCGCCAACCAAGAGCAAGCGCCGAAACCGCCTGAGCTCCTTCTTTGGGATTTTCCATCGCAAACACGATACCCACTGACTCATTGAATCATTTTTTACATCACGAATACCCCCAAATTTATGCCCGCTGTCTGGCCACACATGTCTCTTTCCTCAAACATCAGCCTTATGTCCTTTGCATCTAGCATAAGCCGGGCGTTCTTACATCGGCAGCGTGATCCGTCTGGTACGGATACTTGCCCCTGTTGGTTTTTTCTCATCTCAAATCTCCTCTCATTCCAACTAGCATCCCACAGCATTGTATGCGCATACTACCTGAATATTTCCATATCCCCTCTATGTACTCAAATTCGAATTCATCAGTTCCACATGACTATATCCGTCCATCCATGGATGTCGGTTGTTAAATCTATTCCATAGTAATCTCGTATATTATGAGTGCAAAGGGAATCTCATAAATACATCATGACATCATTTGCACGGTATACACATGCCTAGCTCATCGCTTACCGCTCAAGAGCAGTAACAGTCTTGGGGATGTAAGGCTCCTCCAGATATTTGATCTCCTCTGCCGACAGCTGAACCTTGGTAGCAGCAACCGCCTCGTCAATACGATCAATGCTATGGAGTCCAACAATAGGGTTGATGCCCGTGTGTGACAGCGACCAAGCAATAGCGACCTGCGCCATACTGACGCCCTTCTTCTTAGAGATTTCCTCAACCCGGTCAATGATAGCCTTATCGGCCTCAGACTCGCGGCTGCGCACAAACATCTTCAGAGCGCCATCACTGTTCTCGCGCACAGTTCCGCGAGATCCCCAGGGCCGAGCCAGCGCACCACGCGCAATAGGAGACCAGGGGATAACACCCACGCCGGCATCCTGGCAGTAGGGGATCATCTCGCGCTCTTCCTCGCGGAAGATCAAGTTGTGGAAGTTTTGCATTGCGATAAACTTGTGCCAGCCGTTGCGCTCGGCGATGTTTTGGAGGGTTTGGAATTCCCATGCAGCCATCTGCATTAATATTAGCGTGTGATGCCGTGGGGACATTCTGTTTGACTCACTGAGCTGGCACCGAGGTACCGGACCTTGCCGCTTTCAACGACATCGTTGAGCGCCTTCATGATCTCCTCGCGAGGAGTCTCCCGGTCCAATCGGTGGATTTGCAAGACGTCGATGTATGTGCCCAGACGTTCGACACTAGCATCGACTGCGTCAAAGATATGCTTGCGCGACAGTCCGGTGCGGTTGACGAATGGACCGTTGTTGGTAGCGGAGGCAGAGATGGGAGGGAACTTGCCCTCGTCATCAACGCCGAAGAAGCACTTGGTCAGAATGACCACGCGGTTGCGAGGGATGTTGTACTTCTTCAGGGCCTTTCCAACGACTTCCTCGGATTTGCCGTGGGAGTAGACGTCGGCCTAGTTGATGATCTCAGCGTGGGTACTCGTCAGACAGAGAGCTAATTGACTTACCGTATCCCAGGTGTTGATACCCAATTTGTAGGCATGTTCAATCAGGGGAAGAGAATCCTCCTCGTCGAGAACCCAGTCTTGCCATTGCTTACTTCCGTAGCCCATAGTACCCAAGATGATCTTGGAGATCTTGAGGCCGGAGTTTCCAAGACTGTTACACCCATGTCAGCGTATGTAAAGATTTGATTGTCGAGGACCCATACCGAACGTATTCCATTGATTCAGCCATTTTGAATGTGATTTGAAGGTTTCAATGATCTTATACAGGAGGTTGTCAGTGTTGGGCCTGATATAACTGGAGTACGGCTATGACGTCAATGGCATAGGCTGTGCAGCCGTGGAGCACCCACCTTATACACGGAGTAGAGATTGGGTAGTGCTGTTCAAACTGATTATTCGGGTAGACCAGTTGCAACAAGCTTGGAGTTGAAACTGGAATGAGTCAAGTGAAGTGCTCATGAATTAATAATCCACCGGTGAATCTGCCGAAAACAACAAGCGTGGCGCTTATAGCCGAGAAGTACCCGGGAAGCTTTCGGTTCCCCACTGATGATCGGTCCCGGATTTCGGATGCTTAAATCGGGGCTCTCTATACATTTTATATTCTCCATAGATCGTACAGACTCGGGTAGTATGGGCGAAGTTTTTATCTACAAGCATGGTCCTCAAGAAGGCTTCATCCCTGTAACTACTATAAATCCTTTTTACAAGGTCGAGGTCTGGTTGCTCTATGATATACCAGGAAGCCAAGCTTAGAAATTGAACAACTTGGCTCTCAGGTTCACAAGGTTGTTCGCAAGGCGATTTTTAGTCTCACCGGCGTTTTGAGCTTGCTCTGCCGGGTCTTTTAGGGTTGTTGTACGGAGTAGAGAACAACAACATACCACAATTTGGGTAGTTAGCAATGCCACGAAAAATGAGACAAAAGGGGGCAGAGAAAAGCAATATGTAGATATGAGTTTAATTCGGGCAATGTGCTCGCTTGCCATCAAATATGTTGAGAAACCTTGGAATGTGCTAGGTCCGGAGAAAGCGAGATTATCGGTCGAAGATAGAAAAAGGCACTTGATCCCAAAGCTGATTGGCTTCCATCATATTGTAGATTAGGCAAAAGATCCCGCTTTGTGTGAATCAAGGCTTAGCTAGATCGAGTGAACACCCGTGGTCATTGGCATCTATGTTTGGCCTGAAGCCGATGATCGTGCAATAGGCAGACACATTGAAAGACTCTTCCAGTTTAAGGTCAGAGTCATTTCCAGGGTCCTGTGGAAAGAAATGCCTGTTTTTTTCAGCACAATCCCCCTTAATTGGACCTTTCTGCTGTCATTCATTTGATCTTTCAGATATACTTCAGGTCACGTGTGATCTATTTTCGGCGCTTATGTCATTTCGTCTGATCCCGAAAAGGAAAAAAGGAGAACGAGTACGACTGCCTCTCTCAAGCCTCCATGATGGAAAGCACACAAGCCGCGATTCGATCGCGGAAATCTCATCATAAATCTCGCTCGGGCTGTGGGAACTGTAAGAAGCGACGTATCAAAGTGAGTGACCCCTCCATTCTCTGTCACTCATCTTCATCCACTCTTCTCCCACTCTGTACTGCATATACTATGGACAATCACGGGAAATCCACTCCCCTCAAGGGACTGAGAATCCTTCGTTCGATATTCTGCTTGAGCCCAAAGCAGAGAGATTCGACAAAGAGTGAGACTCTTCACGGGAATCTCACTAACAGCTGCCAGTGTGACGAAACGAAGCCGGCATGTGTCAAATGCACCAACCATTCCATTGAATGTGACTTCCTCACAGCAGAGACCTCCTCTCTTTCGCCTGCCTCTTCAGTATCTCAACCTGTATCTTCAAATACGCGGTTTAGATTCAAACCTTCCAAATATCAATCTAGCAAACGCTCATCCTCGGTGACGAGTACACGCCAAGCGTCCCAAGAAGTCGTCCCAAGATCAGAACCTGCTGTGCCAGAATTACCCCAGCAGGAAACACTATCGTTTGACGACCTCAGACTGTTCCACCACTTTGTCACAGAAACCTACCGCACCCTAGCCGACCAGTCAACCGACCGCAATCGAGTATGGCAATGCCGGATCCCCGAATGGGGATTCTCCACTCCGTCGATCTTCCATCTCATGCTAGCAATGTCAGCGTTACACAAAGGCCATCTCAATCAAGATCAACGAGATCAGTACGTAATGCAAGCAGATGCGCATTTCACATTCGGCATTCGATCCGTCTCTGCAATCCTATCACGGCTGAACGCAGATAACTGTCAATTGATCTACATGTCTGCCGTGCTGATCTGCTTTGTGTACTTTGCTCACGGCCCAAGACCCGGCGAGTACCTCGTCTTCAGTCAGACGGGAAAAGCAGAATGGCTTGTTCTCATGAGAGGAGTGCGATCTATCCTGATGTCTCACTATGAGAGAATCTTCAGCGGTGTTCTGGAAATTCAAGATGATCCCACTATCCAGGGAGTCAACCCGTCGCTGCAGGATGAGTTGAGGGGGCATCTGTCTCGCATTGAAGGTGTGCAGCTCTTCATTCAAGCGCAGGTTGGCGTGGATCACTGCGAGATATACTCGGGCGCTCTGGATAATTTGAAAGAAATGTTCGAGGAAGCATATCAGATATACAGTGCGCAGAAAGATGGAACCTGTTTCATGTCTGTTGTGGTTGGATGGATATACCGGCGGCCAGAGGAGTTTATTTGCTTGCTTGAAGGGAGAGACCCATACTCGTTGGTTATTCTTGCGTATTGGTGCGTGCTTTTGAAGTTTATGGGATCGTCGTGGATGATGATCGGCTGGGACCGCCATGTCATCGGAGGAATCCAAGAATGCCTGGCTAGTGAGTTCCACCCATACATAGAGTGGCCTGTAGGTGTGATCTGCAGTTGAAGTGACTAGGGGAGAAAAGGAACTCTTGGAAATTCATTGAATCCGCTCGCTAAATAGTATAACCCAAAACATGTATCATCTAAGCATCAATCGTCCTCTATCCCCAAACATCTTCCTGCCACTTGTTCTTCTTCTTGATGGACTTGCTCCAAGCATTCACCTCATCATCACTCCATCCTTTGGCCTCCTTCATGGTCTTGCCAACAACCTTCTCCACTTCACGGGCCATGCCAGCGCGACCACAGAGGTAGAAGTTACCACCATCCTCGATGAGTCGCATCACATCGTTTCCAAGCTCACCAACCCGGTCTTGGACATATCGGCGCGGCGTCCCCTCTGCTCGAGAGAAAGCGGTCACAATCTGCAGACGGCCGCCCAATGCTGCTTGCATTTCCTCCAACTCCTCACGGTAGATATAATCTTCTTCTGGGTTGCGACATCCAAAGAAGAGAATCATCGGACCGACTTCCTTGCCAACCTTCAACACCTGGCAACGCTCGGATAAAAAGGCGCGGAAAGGCGCGATACCTGTTCCTGCAGCAACCATGATAAGAGGTGTCTTTCCCAGAGCCGGGAGCTTGAACTTGCTTCGGCGAATGTGAGCGAAAATCTTTCCGCCTTGGAGGGCATCGCTGGGACCATTGAGGTGGTAGGTAATTCCACTGGGATGCTGTTGGGAGCGAGCTTGCTGGGAGATGGCAAGAAGGTAGTTGGAAGTGACGCCGTGGATGAGCTCGTCTGGGTTGTCCGGAAGGGCAGTTGATGAGACAATCGCTGTGATGGATGGCTTGCGAGGTGAAACGGCACTGCTTGATGAGATGGAATAGAATCGGGGCTTAATGTGTGCCAATGTCTCAACGAGGTAGGAAAGTGGGATGTTGTCCCATGTCTTGTCCGGACAGGCCAGTTGCATCAAACGCCCGATGTTGACATGGGTGCGACTGATGAAACTAGCGTAGACTTCTTTATCTTGGCCCAGTCGGAGGAGGTAGGCCTTTGCTTCGGGGGTAGGTGCGAATTGCGCAAGATCGCGAATGGTATCGCGGTTAACGGGAGCGCAGATCTCGAGATAGTAGCGGAACACAGCATTGGCACTGGTAGGGGTTGGAATGGTGATTTTGCTTGCTGGGTCAAGCGCTCTGATGATGAGTGGGATATCGCGGCGCGCAGAAATGCCCAGCACGCCGAGCAGACGTTCAACCTCAACGTCTGGGTTACCAGGCCAAATGGCGAGATGATCTCCAGTCTTGTAGCTCAGTTCAGGCTGGCTAGACAGATCCACATCCATGTGAAGACAGTGGCGGTCAGAAGAGGTGAACAATTCTCTGGAATCGGTAATGCTGAGTGTACGGATGGCTGAAGACTGGGCTGCAGCTTTGGGGGCTTCATTGCGATTGTTCGGTTCGCCGTGGTGTAGGTCGATAGGCTCGAGGGAGTCATCTTCTTCGACCTTCAGGCTCGGAATATATTTGGCCTCCACCTCTTGGAAACCAAGTTTGTCCTTGAAGACGGCGAAGAGGTCTTCTTTCCATGCCATGAAGTCTTCTTCGGTCGCACCTTCAGCGTCATTTGCCTTTCCAACAGGCATCAGAGCCCCGGCGCCGAGCTTGTCCAGGCCCTCGACAACCAAGTCGACCACTTTGTTATAGAACTTATAGTTGGTGTTTCCCAGCCCAAAGGCGGCATACCGCAGGTTGGCAAGCGACACATCGGTGGTCCTGGAGATCCAGCTCCAGAATTCGGCGGTGTTATCGCTGGGGTCGCCCTCGCCGTAGGTCGAAACAACGAAGATGGCCAAGTTGGAGACAGGGATTTCACTGATAGTGACGGGGTCGTAGTCCGACAGGTCAGCAGTCATTGCCTCCTGGCCCCAGCGAACAGAGATCTCCCGAGCAAGACGATGGGCAAAGCCTTCTGCCGTGCCAGACTGGGATCCCCAAAATACCACAATATTCTTCCCAGTTTCTTCCATCTTCTGTGCGATGTTGCGAGTCTCTTGGTTGGCCGAACCGGCCTGTCCGCCATTCTTGAGCTGAGGTCGCTCGTACAAGAGATATTCGAGAGGATCTGGCTTGTCCCATAATCGACCTTTCGCGAGATATGTTGCTCCAAGTCCACCTAGAACGGCTAAGGCGGCATAATCAGCAATGCCTGTCGGGGTAGTGTATTTCGAGAGCTCCTGCAGGAGCTCTGGAGGGATGTTCAAAGGTGGGAAGGTCGCCATGGTGAAGACAGACTTGTGAGAGTGAGAGTATCAAGTCATCCAAGGTAAATTTCTGCCGTTACATAGAGGGGCCTATGGATTCTTATATTATTCCAGGGTCCAGATGATGTCCTATCAAGACGAGTCATGAAATAGGTTTCCGTCGAGATGAGCTTTTGGTTAGAATTTCCGATCGGCTTTCCAAGTGGCAATGACGATTCCTACTTCACCATATCTCTCGACGCCGAACGTGGACAATATCACTGCCAATCCGGAATCTAGACACACTGCGGGTCGAACGAATGGGGCCATATTCGCCGCAGCTGAGCAAGTCCCAGCAGGTCGATACCCCACATTCCCTATCGACTGCGGAACTTGTCCAGGTGGAATGGAAATTGCGGGGAATCAGAGAGCATATCGCGGGGGAACTGGAGTTCTGGCGATATTGTGATTGGTGAGGTTGGGAGAGGATGTTGTCCAAAGAGGAAATGTCCCCCGATTACGGCAACTGTGCCCGGAGGGGGGATTATCTCCTTTTACGACTTCAACGCCAAGAATATTCATTTGCTTCAATTCTGTGGGGTAATCAGAGTAAATATGACCTGCTTGAAAACGAATATGTATATCAACTCAAATTGAACGTCCTTAGTTTTTCTAGTGAACTGAGAATTTGAACCTTGGTTGCTCTGCATGAGGTTCGGATACCTTCTTAGTCCTACACAACTCGGTACCTACCTTGCGCTGTCCAAAAGGACAGAAGTTTGCAATATGAGACTTACCCTTTGGGTCACTGAGATATTCGACATATGGTATGATAGGGAAATACGCAAAAACTAACAAGCTAACCCCAAAGGCATATGGGGCAGCCGATGAATCCGGCAACAAAGTGTCAAATTTCTTTGAAAGAGGGGGATCAAGTGAGATAAATTAGTAAATTGGGCAAGTCAATAAAGTGCCACCCAGTGGAGCAACGAGTCGACATGCGAATGAGAAAAAGGAGCTCTGTTAGCGATTGTTTGAACACCAAAGAAGAGCCCGCATGTAAATGCGAGGCCATCGAGACTCTCTGCATCCTTCATCTCTCGCCTTGTGAGTTGGTAGCCAACATGCCCGCGATGCCAGCCAGATATCAGACACTGGCGTGTATCTTCATGATCTGCTGTATACTCCTGGGCTTGAACATTAGATCCGGACAACCAATCACCGCTCGTGGACAGTGAGCCGTGCCAGATCAATCGCTGAGACCAAGAGCACACTGCACAGTTGGGGCGGGGAGACCTTCCGTCTCGAGAGCGGGCAAAATGCCTGACCTTAACACGGGGGAGGTCAAGCTGGTAAACTCATAGAAGTGGAGGATGTTTCACCCTCTTTTCTTGGTGTCAAGACTTGATGGTTGGTGTGAGTTAGCCACTGCTGGAATTTGCACAATGCCTGATATCGATGGGATAGTTTGTTCTGCCTCGAATTAGCCCTGTTGATACCAAGACCCATATTTCAACATCACCAACTTTCTTGTCATGCTCCATCTCAGCAAGAGTTTGCCCATTATGTTCAAAGATTGGCTCCCATCCTAATGTGCCATCAGTATTGCATACTAATCAGTCGCGAGAGGACATACCGAACACAGGTGGGCCGCGAGCAGGTACGATTTTGCCCTAAATTTGTCAATGATCGAGCATTAGGAGATTATCAACGTGGCTGTCAGATGGAGTACCTTCAATCTTCCTTGGAATATCAGTGGATCCATAGTTGGCCCCGATGAAAACGCAAATGTACACACGGCCTCTGCATGTTTATCCTCATATGGATACAACAATCTGTTCAAGCCCTCATTTCCCAATGACTCCAGGAAGTATTTGCTTTGTATGACTTAGCACGCGAAGACTGCAAGTTCCAAGCCACATACACATAGGGACCTGGTAGGCCATTCATAGCCCGAAACTCCAAGGCCGAGTCCTCGATCAAAACCGGTCCATTGATCTGAAACGACGATCGTCAAAAAATAGAGTGTAAAAAGCATACGGGTGTCGTACAATTTGAGCGGCCCGTCGACATTTGTCGCTCGCGATTTCTTCCAATGTTCCTTGGATCTCGGGAATGTCCAGCGCCAGGGGCTGGACCGGGATCGTGTCGCCTACAATTGCATGAACCTCAATCACCTTGTTGGGGTTCCCTGTCACAAAAGTCAAAGGCATCGTGGTATTTAAGTTGGTCGCGATTACGAAGTACTCCGTAGACCAAATGAGACTTGTGTCTTCTGAGTCACTATTCCTATTCAGGCTTAGTACGGAATCGGTACGATCGCGATGCTCAAGACATCTCGCGTTATTTCCACCTGGGTATATGGTGGGATAATCACAAGTCGAAATGACTTCCTGGCTACACGTTTATATTTCCTGACCTTTTGTACCTTCCATTGTGTTGTGGATTAAACCATTACCTGCTGCTGACCTCAGACTTCAAGTTAGATGTAGGCTTCGGCTGACCACCAGGGCAGACTAAAGATATTAAGTGAGTCATAAGATGGTGCTCGTCAGGGCTCTTTCTTCTTGCTTTCTTCCATGGATGAGTCCGCTGGTCGATGCTTACGAAGATTGCTTTCCATGGTTTTGGTGGCGGAATCGACCCGTGCTCCCGAGAGCCCTGGAGTGTACATAAACCTTTTCCTTTTCCCTGGGTAGAAGTGATTACACACCTGAGCAGATGGCCGGGGGTACAACCTTGGAATAAATGTCCACCTGGGCAAGATGGGAGGACCAATGCGATTTGCTCGGTTGAGCATACCACTCGAAGAAAACCACTTTGAGTAATTGAGCAGTCTATACTGATATTCTTGCGGAGTTTCTACAGATAAGGATGATGATACGAAAGAAATATTTTTGACCCTAGTCCAAGGCCCATGGTACCAAGCGCCGAAACAACTAAGTAGAAGAACCGCAAGCAACCATGAGAAAGAATTCCATGCAAGGCTAATAATGACGATAATAATAATGACAGCACTGACGCCATATGCGAATCAGATGCGGAAAAGCAAAATCAACCGAAAGAAAGATAAAAAGTCGTTGGCATGGCTCCGCGCGAAATATGCGAGAAATCCCTCGTTAGATCGAAAATGCCCACCGAACACACCGAGACGGATCAAAGAAAGAGCCATGAAAAGCAAGAATAAGAAATAAAATGATAATAATAGGTATAGCACGTGATAGCAATAGCATTGATGCAATTAGAAGTCGTCAATGAGCACCGAGATCATTCACCATGTCGTCTCGAGGTTGCGTCCAGCGCGAAATGCAGTAGAGTTTCAAAATAAAGGGGGTCGGTTTTTGAGATTAATAGGCATAAACATGATCATAGTCCCTGGAAGAATGGGCATGCCTCGATGATTTCTTCGTCGTCGTTGGCAAAATCCCATCCTACAATGCGAGGGTCGACGCTGGCACAAATGATTTTCCTCGCGTCAAACTGAAGTTTGAATACTCTCGCAGTGTTATGAGGTATAAATGGAGGTCGGCGTGGGTGGACGTGGTGATGGTGGTGATGAGCGGCAAGAGGATTGGGTGGGGCCCCGTTGGCGGCTGCAGGGGGCATTGCTTGGCCCTGGTTGTGGGGATTGGCGGGCCCAGCATGGGCGTTCGCATTGGGGAGTTGGCCGCCAGCCTGTTGACCAGGGAGTGTCATGAGAACCTGGGCTGCTTGTAGGTGTTGAGCTTGAGCGGCGACCGTGTTGCGCGCCATTTGACTGAGGTTGTCATGGGCGGTATTGGCGATGGCGTCGAGTTGTTTCAATTGATGTGCCTGTGTCCATTTCCCCTCGCCATCCTTGTGCCAGATCACGATGGTCTCATCATAAGATCCTGACACGATGCGGGACCAATTGCTACCTCCACCCCCAGGGGGAATCTTAGCTCCCAGCGCAGTGATATCGCGAGGGTCTCGTGATCCGTGGGTGTCAGTTTGGTAACCAGTTCGGCGTCGTTGTTCTCGCCGACCCAGATCCACGGCTTCTCCAGTCTCTTGAGCAGCGAAGAAGTCATTTTCCACGGCCTGCGCTTCTTGACGAAGGGTTTCATCGGCGCCGGGAGGATCGCCAAAACCTGCTTGAACGGTCCGAACGAGGTTGCTGTGACCGCGAAGGCAGGCCACCTCCGCCCCCGAGATGTGATCATAGACGCGGACGGTGTTGTCGTTGCTGCCGCTAATGATTCTGCGACTGTCGAACTCAACACAAGCGATTCCCTTTTCGTGGCCCATCAACGTCTTCGTACAAGCACCTGTTCGGATATTCCAGACTTTGATCATGCGATCTCCAGATGCAGTGACAATATCATCCCCGTTAAGTTGCATGGCGTTTACGGCAGCACTGTGTCCATGCACAGCCATTAGCAACGAGTAGGGCTTGAGGGCTTGAATATGGCCATTGGCAATGCCGGCTTCAATGAAATTGGGTGAAGCTTCCTTGAGATCAATGATATATGAAGGATACGCCGCTCCACCCCCTCGGCATACCTGCGGGTAATCTGCGCTGGTGGGTAGCATATCCCGGCGGCTCCATACCTTAACGGTTCGGTCTTTCGAGCAGGTGACAAGGTAGCGTTTGTCGAACTTGAGGTTCAACACAGAGTCAGCATGCGCTTCTTTGATTTGATGGATCAGATCTCCGGTGGAAAACTTCCAGACGATGACAGTCTTGTCACTGCTGCCAGATATAATTATGTCTTCCTCGGGATGAGGGTCAAACTGGAGACATAGGACCGACTTGGCATGCCCTCGCAGTGCGTTGTATCGCAGTCGTTTAGTACTCAGATTCCAGACTCGGACGGTCCTGTCACGGCTTCCGCTGACCAGCCAATCACCTTCGAACTGAATTGCATAGACACATTCCGTGTGGGCTTCGTCTGGGTAAGAAGGGTCTGGCAGTTGAAAATTGGTGTAGCGGCCTTTGTGCCAGTTTGCTTCGAGACGCCGCCGCTGCTTATAAAGGTGGGTCCAGTTGATTTGAGCATTGCCGTTGGGGGATCGCAGGAGCAGAGAAGTTTGCAATGGTGGGTATAGAGGCGAGGAGGCCACAGAGAGTGAATCTGGCAGGGTGAAGTCTGAATCGTGAGAGGAACCTGGGGTGCGTTCATTGCCGTCGCTCATGTGGTGGTCCCCTTCGTCGTCGGCTTCCATAACAGGACCAAAAACGGTCGAGTGCTGCTGTTCGCCGCTCCGTTCATGCCAGCTGGGAGGGACACGTTTTTTCTGTTTGGGTTCTCCGAGATCTGGTTCCGGATGTCGCAGGCGAGACTTGCGCGTCTGGGGCGAGACAGGCTCGAAATTTTCTTGCTCGAAAGCACGAATCGCGGACAAATCCGATCGCCAACCTTCATTTGCGTATAGAAATCTCCACAAACCGGAGTCTAAGATCCGGTCGCGCCACGAACGAGATGCGAGCGATGCATTGAGGAGAGTACGAGGTTCGAGGTAGGAGAAGATTTCGAATGTCACCTCCGGTGGGAGCTTCACGACCGGGTCCATGTGAAGTATCGGGTTTAATCGTTCGACCACTGCGACGATGGTTGAGGTTCGAAGAGATCGGAGAAGACTATATGCAAGTTCTGGCAGATGGGATTAGCAGGGGAACAACGAAGCGGTGAGAAGGGGCGCAATTTCTCCACATGAGGCGTTCATTGCGCGACCAGGGATCATTCCCAAGAAAGAAAGGGAAAGAAAGGATATCTTACCAGCTCTGCCGGCTTCACTCTGAGCGAGCACCCAGTTGGGAAGTGCCATAACATTTTCCGACCCCAGATCCTTGTCCGTCTGGCTCCGGGTGTCGTCCGAGTAGCCTTCATCTAATTTAGACGATGGGGATAGCGACGGCGCGGGGAATTCGGAGACGGTCTGCAGTTGCAAGGCCGGGGAGATCAGGGCATCGGGCATAGGCTCTCCCTCCATTGGTGCGGATTTTCAACAAGAGTCTATACGATGAATCCTGCCGATGGCAAGCGCAGGGCGCGATATCCGCGAAAACGGAAATGGAAATAGCCAGCGCTTCAGGAGATGAGAAAGCAACAAGCGCAAACTGTTGAGAGGGGGGAGGAACGCGGAGAGAAAAGACGGCGTTTTTTGTCACGTCACGGATCCACCCCGGAGAGATCGTACTTCGCCGACTTCCCAAAAGGTTTCTGCAGCTTTCTAACAATGCTTTCTTCTCTTTCTACCCTTGCAACGAACCTCTTGGGGACACTTCATATTCACCCTTGAATGCCCCTGCGGTGGGTCACGTGAAATTGAATTTACCTGCATGTGTTTGATTTGGCTCTTTATGTCTGTGTCGACAAACATTGGAATCTATTCACTACGTCCGCCGAAGGTGAACACGCGGAGTATCGAGCAAGAATGCACGAACCATATCGCCTACAAGGGGTGCTGAAGTATATAAGTATATACCGTGGCATCAAGCGGCCAGCCATGACTTTCCCTCTGCTCACCTGGGAATCCTCGCCACTTACTCCGTACTGATCACTGAACAATGCTAGACTCCCTGGTTGCCACAAGAGGATCAAACCAAGCATCGTCTGCCCGCAAGAAAACAGAAGTATACAGTGTATTTTTGCACCAAGTACTTTTCCCAAAGCGCTCATTTATCTATCCCTTCTTCGCACCTGGGCAGACTTGGTAGCCAACCAAATCCTCTTCCTCCGCCACCGTTAAGTGAGACCTCGGGAGAATTGAGGGTATGTCCAAAGTACCATAAGTGAGACTCCTTGATCATCCATATTTCCATGTGCGTAGAGATCGTACCCACAGGGACTATCTGTCCAAGGACAAATCTGCGGTCTGCCTTCAGTCCGTCGGCCACGACACCTCTCTCGATATATTCTTTTGACATTTGTAGAAAGAAACCAACCCACCCTTGGTCCGCATCATACGCGAAGGGTATAGCAGGTAGTGCATTGGAGTACTCTTGAGAATAGTACTGTGGACTGGAATCACGATCTTCAATCAACGTAAACATTGTCTTGGTAGCCCCTCCCTCACGTAGTTACTCCATGGCTGGAGCGGGAACTAAAACCTTAGAGAAACTGGAGAGTTTTCGGTTTCTTCATTGATCCCGAGGTCCCTCCATTGATATGTGTACGGTTTCAAGCCGCAACCTTGGAAGTTGAATCATACGTATCAAGAATCACAATGATAGTCGATATCCATGAATGTAAACAATGCGATTCCAGTGGTCTTCACGAGTCGCTCCTATAACGGAGACCATGTCCGTGGCCCTCGATCGAGTGAATGTAGAGGAGAATAGCCTTGTATACATACGCTGTAGTCAAAATTGAGGTGGCAGCCCCGGTACTTCCATTTTCTCCATTCCCTGCATAGTTTAGGGCCCACGGGTGTGGTCGCAGCTAGGATCTTATATTGGCGACTAGGGCTAAGAAGACGGTGGAGACCCAATGCAGATAATGTCAACGATCTCAGAAGATTCAGCATTGACCTCTATGCACACATAGTACACGAAGAATGCACACAAATGCACAATAAAGGTCAAGAATGTCCAAAAGACCAGGTAAATATAGATCGGAAGTCGAGTTGCCCCTCTCCACATCCCACCGCCCGATGGAACACACGCTAATCCTCTTTGGGTAATTGAAACTCCTTCGGCTCACCCTCTCTCCTTTCCTCCTCCATCAGCATTCACATCTGTCACTTTGGTTTCTCTGCTCTATCTGCTTTTCGGGGCCTTCTTCTTGCCCGTCATATCGTTGTTGCGCAACTCCTTTACACTTCTCGGGTCTGCCCATTGCTCCCCCTCCTAGCGGTGTATTTCGCAACTCCCGCCCCCCGAACTTACTTTCACTGAGTTGACTCGCTTGCCCGGCTGCAGCGACCACTCACATACTCAAATTCTCCTCCCATCGATTGGGCACGACTGCAGGTCGGAAGATATTCCTTGAGTCTCTCCTTTTTGTACTGTCAAGTGACGGTGACCGACATCCCGCGCTTTCGATCCTCCGTATTCACATAACCTCTACTCGGCGGTTCAAGTTTCGTTGCTTCCTACCAGATATCGGCAAACTGGACTGTAACGTTCGAGCGAAATCTCCATATCATTGTCTTGAAATCCGAATATCGAATCTCTGTTGTACTTGCGACGTGCAACTTACAACCCACCCTGGGAATCCATGATCTTCACCTCCCCGCTCCCGACGCTTCGCGATCCCTCCGCACCCATTCCTCTCGGGTCTGCTGCGCAGATTTAAATTGAGTCTGGCTGGTCTATCTCATCTGAATTCGGTCGAGGAACCTGAATATGATTGACTCAACGATGAGCGGCGCTCCGGTCGCCGAAGATAATATCATCAACCGGCGTGGTGGAGAATCGATTTATCAGAGCTGTGTGAATTTGAGACGGAGACTGTCCGAAGTCCCCAACTTTGAGCCGTATCTGCAAGAGATGGATGAAGATGATGCTCTTAGGGGAAACACGGATCCCGTGGCCTCCTTGTGGAACTGCCTTCGGAATGGATACCCTTTGTTGAGTATCTACAATGCATCGGGCCCTGATGACATATTGGAAATTGATCCCAGCAAGGTGACGGAGGCAAAGCGTCCCAAAGCGGCGACCTTCAAGTTCTTGCAGGCCTGCCTGCAGGACTTGGCGTTCCCGCAACAAGATTGCTTCCTGATCACAGATCTTTACGGCGAGAGTACGACTGGATTTATTAAAGTGATCAAGATGGTTAACCGCGTGGTTGACATCCTTGAGATGCAGGGCCAATTGAAGCAAACCGAAGTTACAGAGACGCCCACTGGAGCCAAAGCTCACGTGAAACTCACCAAGCGAGAGCACATCCTCAAGGAGCTTCTGGAGACGGAGCGTGACTATGTTCATCACCTACAGAATCTTCAGGCACTGAAAAAGGAACTGGAGGAGACAGGTGCTTTGACAGGCGACGCTAGTCATCAGATTTTCCTCAACTTAAACAACCTGCTTGATTTTGCGCAACGATTTTTGATTCGCATGGAACAGCATTATGCCTTGCCGGAAGAATTGCAGAACTGGGGTCAGCTCTTCTTCTCGCACGAAGATGCCTTCAGGCAATATGAACCATTTATCGCAAACCAGATGCGATGTGACCAAGTTTGTATGCAAGAATGGGATAAGATTCATAGTGCGCCTCGCCATTTGGACCTGCAACAAATGGTCGCGCAGCCGAAAACATTGAACGGCTTCTTCGTGAAACCTTTCCAACGCTTGACTCGATACCCGCTTATGCTCTCGGTAAGACTCCAACTGAAATCACCGCCCCAAATCGGCCGCTAACAACTTCTCAGGAGCTACGCAAGCAATTAGAAGATGCCCAGCTGCAGACAGATATCACACATGCAATTGACTGTATCCAACAAGTGCTTGACTATGCCAATGAGGCTATTCACAAAGAACACCTTGCTGCGGCAGTAGTCGATCTTTCTGAGCGCGTGGATGATTGGAAGGCTCTGAAGATGGATACATTTGGAACGCTTCTTCGGTTTGGCACGTTCCAGGTCGTGAAGGGCGATAGCGGCAAAGATAATGAAAGAGAGGTTTGTCATTTCCCCCGACGCGATGTCTCTTGCGTTCAGTCTTGAAGGGAAGATCTCGCTGACAGGATCATTAGTATCACATCTATCTCTTCGAGCGAATCCTGCTCTGCTGCAAAGACATCAACCCCAACAAGCAAAAGACGAAGCTGATGATGCAGAAAGACAAGCCGTCTTTGAATGCCAAGGGAAAAGCACGCCTCCAGTTGAAGGGCAGGATTTACATGGCCAATGTCACTGACATTGTCTGCCTTCAAAAGCCTGGTGAGTATTAGTCCTCGGCGTTGTGCCCAAAGCCCTCAAAAACTAATTCATTTGCTGTAGGGCTTTACCGAATCCAGATCTTCTGGAAAGGAGATCCCGGCGTGGTCGACAATTTTGTCATTCGTTATGCCAATGAAGATACCATGCGTAATTGGTACAAGGATATTGACACCCAACGGGCGATCCAGGCGGAGCGACGCACTATGCGCAACACTGGTACATCTGACAGCGAATTCACCTACATGGAAGGCATGGGCAACATGCCAAACCCCTACCAACAAGAGTACGACACCGACGACCCCAGCAAAGACCAATTCTATTCCGAATTCGCCATGAGCCGGAATGCATCCAGCACCAGTCTCCGGACTCGGTCGGCAACTGGAGGCAGCACGAGCTCTGTGCCTCACCCCAATGGCCGACCACGTTATGCCGGCACCGACCCCACGCTTTCTGTGCATACTCAATTCTCTGGAAACGGCAGCATGTCACCCGGCGATCGCAACATGAACTCCTACTTCTCCCCCACAGAGACACCATCCACGCGGTCGAGTTCTCAGTCTGGATTCTCCTTTGGTCGCCAGAACACAAACTCCACATCTGCATCTACAGCCTGGAATGAGGAGTCCAACCGATACACAGCACCAGCATTGTCCCGTGTGGCATCGCGAGAAGGGTCAACCTCAGGGGGATACTTCCCACCTCAGGCTAACGGCCGAGGTGCTCAGCGTCCGTCTTTGCCTCCGCTCACGGGTCCCCAGGCCGCTCACACAGCCAACGGTATGGCCCAACGCATGCGATCGGCCAGTAGCCCCGACATCCATCACCACAATAACAACCCTCCCGAGGCTCGTCGTTACATGGGCGTCCATACCATGCAAACGGTCGACAATGTTCCAGTACCACCGATCCCCGCTCACATGGCCAACATGAAAGCGCCTGTCAACCGTAGCCAGAACAGCTCGCCGACCAGTCAGCTTCCCCTCCGACCTCAGCCATCACTCCACACCACGCACTTTAACGAGCCGGAGTACAACGAAACTCGCAACTCTGGACAGCTTTCAGATCATGCCACCTCGCCATTGACCCAAGAGCCCGAGGGAGGAGACCAATACATGCCAACTCAACTCAAGGCAAAGGTCAACTTCGAAGACAACTACGTCACTCTAGTCATTGCCACCAACATCTTGTTCCGCTCCCTGACGGACCGCGTGGATGCCAAGTTGGCGCGGTTCACCGATCGATCGATTGGAAACAAGACCGTCCGCTTGCGTTACCGTGATGAGGATGGCGACTTTGTGACTATTGACAGCGACGAAGCTGTGCAACTTGCATTTATGGAATGGAAGGAGCAAAATCGCGATTCGCTCGCCAAGGGCTTGGTAGGAGAGATCCAGCTCTACTGTCAAGTCGTGGACTGAATGACCTCTCGCGCTGCTTTTGTTTTCTTTTTCATTTTGAATACCCTATCCCCAAAGACTTTCTTGATTCACACGGTTTGCATCGCCCTCATCTTCTTGACTTCACTGGATTGGCTTGAGATTGAGCAGCGGGGGGGGATACTTTTTTCTATCTCCCTTTGACTTTTCAGCGCTAGTCTATCACAGCTTTTGCATAATGATTTGTTTACGGCAGTGTGGGATTTTTGACGTATGCCGAAGTTGACGTAGTTCGGCGCAATCAAAAGCCGAGAACGATCGGGATGCCGTAGAGCCGATATCCCCAGGCTTGGCAGGTAGAGCTATAGCTTCGTAGCATCGAGATCATAAAGATCGACTCTGTACGATGTATACCAATTCAAGACTCGTGCTCTAACGGCAAAGAGTGATTCGCCCCCGCATCTGCAACGATCGGCTTTGAAGTTACGGTGAGTTGGGCGCAAACGATTCGGTGATTTCGTCGAATCGTCGCCCGCGATTCCATGGGCGAAGCGTCATTTAAAAACACAAACACACAAACCGGGAAAAAAACCCTTACGCTTTCGTCCCAATATTTCCCCCTCTGCATAGACACACTATCATTATCATCTACCACCCTTCGGCACTATGTCGTTCTCCGGTCGCCGCCTTAGTCTCCTGCGCCCATCAGACAACCGCCGCGCTTCCGCCACCAAAGACCTCTCCACTAACGGTACGTGCCTATGCAGCCAAGAATGCAAGGCTCAACGTCCTAAACCTCTCTAGAGCTTCACTCCGAAACCCATAGGCAGTTCCGCGCTGCTCACGAAGGCCACCGTCCTCACGCCGGTCTCGACGCTTCCCGTGCCTCCACCGGTGTCGTCTGGTGTACCGAGCGTGCCTCCGAGCATGGCTACGCCGAAGATCCTTCCGGCTGGGCCAACCTAGGTCAGGGTGCCCCAGAGGCCGACGATGAGATCGAGGGTAGTTTCCCCCGCCCGACGTCGATCCCCATTGCTTCCGCCTCGCGGGAATATGGCCCGACCGCCGGTATTAAGCCGCTGCGTGCCGCCGTCGCTCGTCTGTACAACGATCACTACCGTCAGGGCAAGGAGAGTCAGTATACCTGGGAGAATGTCTGTATTGTGCCCGGTGGTCGCGCCGGTCTCATCCGTATCGCCGCCATCCTGGGTAACTCCTACCTCTCCTTCCCCATTCCCGACTACTCAGCGTACTCGGAGATGCTGAGTCTGTTCAAGAATGTAAGTGGCGGGTCTTGATTCGATGATGGGGTAATGTCAACTGACGAGTGTTAGATCGCGCCTATCCCCATTCCCCTGTCTGCGGACGACCACTACCACATTCACCCCAATAAGATCGCGGAGGAAATTGCCCGCGGTACCCAGGTCCTGTTGACCTCCAACCCTCGTAACCCTACAGGTCACTTCGTGTCTGAGGAAGAGCTCATTGAGATTCAGGATCTCTGCCGTGACCGTGCAACTCTCATTCTGGATGAGTTCTACGGTGGTTACAACTACACAACTGATTGCGATGGATCGACAATCAGTGGTGCTGCCAACGTCATCGACGTTGACAAGGATGGTACGAACACACTTCCTCCAATCATCCTCTCCACCCACTGACCAAATGTAGATGTCCTCCTTATCGACGGTATGACCAAGCGATTCCGCCTGCCTGGCTGGCGTATCGCGTGGGTCGTCGGACCCAAGGAGTTCGTCAACGCCCTTGGATCCGCCGGCTCCTACCTGGACGGTGGTGCCAACGTGCCCTTCCAGGAAGCCGCCATCCCCATGCTGGAACCCAAGCTGGTGCACACGGAGATGAAGGCCCTGCAGTCGCATTTCCGCGAGAAGCGCGACTACGTCTTGAAGCGTCTGCATGAGATCGGTTTCCGCGTTCAGGACGTGCCCCAGGCGACCTTCTACGTCTGGTTGGATCTGACCTCTCTCGATCCCCCCTTGCCTCCCCAGGCTAATATCTCCGATGGTTTGAACTTCTTCAACGCCCTTCTGACTGAGAAGGTCATCGTTGTTCCCGGTATCTTCTTCGACTTGAACCCGGCTAAGCGTCGTGATCTGTTCGATAGTCCCTGCCACCACTTTGTGCGTCTGAGCTACGGACCCAAGATGGATGTGCTGAAGATGGGTCTGGATGGTATTGAGCGCGTGATTAACCGTGCCCGTGATCTGGGCGTGGCTAAGTGGGAGGATGAGGTTGCTGTTACTGATGATTAAATCTAGAAATGATTTGAAATTTTGGTCGCATCTAGCTTATATGCAGCACTTTTGATTGTTCAACGGTTGTTTTCTCCATAGTGGAACTACGACCTACATATATGCAGATAAGATCTAGAGTCCGAGGCCTTGTTTGCATATGCATTGCATTCAACGAGATGTATCCACTATGTAGATTGTATGGAGTAAGCATGAGTTCTATATTCCGTAGTTGAAGTTCTATATGCCCAGGTGATCCTGTCGGGGTTTGGAATGGCTCTTGATTGACATGGTTACTCCGTACTCCATACAAGTGTTACCCCCTGTCCCTTTTCCACACGGCTTGAAGCACCTCGCTAACCTTGATATCAACCTGCCTGAAGCAGTATACCGAGCTCGTCGGCAGTTCCAATTAGACTCAGCTGTCATACTTCGTACAAACTCGCAGTTTTCCCCCTCGTCTAATATTTCCCAAAAGGGCTTAGTGGCATCTGGGGAGCCTGGGGCACCCCACGAGACTTACAAAGTATCATTACGCCCCTTCTCATTGGCGAACTCCCCTGGATAATTTCTTATTCTCATCGTTTTTTTCTCGTTTCTCGTTTCACCTCACCCGTCAGGGGCGAAGTGGGGAATTTTCTCGTATATGGTCCCGGAGTCAGCCACAACCTCGCTCTAACATGCCGATCCAAACATGATCTAGAACTGCTTTGGAACTCCCCCGAGTCAGAGCTCTCGACTTCGGTCGAAATATACAGATCGGCCATGTGGCCAAGATTTTATCACCTCCACTTGCTCGGCTGTGGATTGGCGACGGTATCGTGGGTGTATTGGTCGTCTGTTGGTGTCGTCTGTTGGTCGGCCTGAGCCGCACACGGCTATGACAAGTATAGTATGTACATGGGTTTTTTTAGAGAAAAATCCGTCGCGGCGTGCTACAGTACATTTCAATTGTCGATCTCTCGTATCAGAGTTGCCTTTAGTACTCCGTAGGCTGCATATTCAACTTGCTAACTTGACGGTGTTTGCTCGTTCATCCATAGCGATTGTACTGCGCTACTTCATACTTCATACTCTGCGGCTGTCGCAGGATCAGACCAGCGCAGAGGCCCTCTCCGAGTAGCCCTGGTCTGCGCGTCTGCCCCATCCAACAAAGCTTGTTTCGCCGTCTGTCTCGGGAAGATCGGTCTAAGCTGAAAGCAGATATTGGTCGGAGTCGTCTTTCACGGCGTATGTCGGTGTATCCCGAGGATCTCTGTTGTCCATACTCCATATGGACTATGCATCTCTTGTGTCAATCTCTTTTACATTTTTTTTTTTCCATCAACAGGTTACATTGGAACTCTGTCAAGTCCACTTTTGTCTTGATTTATGTGGATCTTCTCCTTGGTCAACCTAGGGACGAGGGCTTTCAGGAGAATCTTCATTTCCAAGTACCGGGATCACAGAGGGTGGGACTTCCCGGAGGGATCAGTAGAGTAAGTAATACATGTATGGTAATAACGAGGTCATACCATACCATACAATGACACGATAGGCTTCCCGACGCACCCACCAGTCGCTGCGCCGTGTACCCCGAGGCTCCCGAACGGCCCAAGCTCCTTGATAGCTCTCAGATTGTTTTCTGGTCTTACTCCGTACTTACTTACGGAGTAGCTTGAACGGCATAGGACTCCGTACTCCAGTACTCCGTACGTATGTAGACGATCATTTGATAGATCACTGCCCTTCATTTAAGCCAAACGCACTTGAAAGTTTACTAGCTTACAGTTGCAGGTAACATCTGTCGTGTGACAGATATCAATACGAACGGATCTTTCTCGAATTGCATTCCTCTTTTGGAGCTTGCAATCAGAAACACTCTCTACGGAGTACTAATTCTATGGACACCGGCCCCATAAAAATCATAAAAGACATTCCCACTTAAAATATTATTCCCACAAAAATATTTCGCTTCATCAATCGCAGCCTCTCGCGGTTCCCCACGCGCCAACGGGAAGCTCTAAAGCCCGGCGCCTACCTTAGTGCCCCGAATGTTGGTCTTTTTAGCGTCCTTAGTCTCCTCTCCCTAGCCCCTAGTGTGAGTGATTTGTTGAGAACAAAATTCGAAATCAGAATACGACATCAATCTCAGCCGTGTCGTCATCTCTCGAGGCCTCATTACGTAGCTCCTCCATGTACGTACATCGCGCAGCTAGCAATCCTCTACTCCGTACATACTGTACATACTGTACAACGTTCCTTGTAGATTCTTTCCTCCGGAAGTACTACAGTAGGGAACATCCCTGATCACACCAACACATACTCCATAACAATAGAAATAATTGGTCCTCAGCTCATTTTCTCCGACGTGGCCACTCACAAGAGGGAGGATATATTCTGCGGGTCCATTTATTCCCTGCTTTCCCCTTGGATCGCCGTTGAGTATCTCCCCACATAGCCTTCGCTTCGAGCTTACACGTTGTATGGCCGGTGGGTGATTGGCCGATCGGCCTCTATGCGGCAACACTTGCGCATATCCTATTCTTTTTTTTTTTTTCGCGATGGTTCAGTTGCTTCGTATAATGTCGCTCTGCAAGTACGGAGTAGATAGCTCCCTCTTTTTGGCTGCCCAGGTGTACCGCATAGCACTTGTATCGTGTAAGTATTTCGTAAGTGATTGTATTCAGCATGTACAGTATGCTTTTTCTGGTACTCCGTATATGCTGTAATATGTCAGAGGTCATATGCGACCATACAAGTTCCAAACGGCTAGGAACCGCCACGCGAGTTGGGGCACTTGGCCGGACTTGGCTTGGGGGCCAAATTGTTAACCTCGGTCGCATTGAGATACAATTTCATGTTGACTTCCACCATATGATTATGATTATGATGTTTCTTGTTATTTTCTCTGATTTAACATGGAGTGGTGGATTCGCTTTTCGTCCATGTCAGTAGGAATCGAAACTCCGAACAATCCGTACAATCCGTACAATTCTGTTTCCATCCGATTAGCGTTGAAACCAGCGATCGTCCAAACGGGTCGTCTGGCAAGCGGCTAGATCCTTACGCAAAACTCTAACAGTTTCATTGACACTTTTCGATATGATTTGAAGCTCTCGTTCTCGGATTTATGTGATTGAGTATGAAGTACACCATGCAGAATAGTCAGCCTACCATTACCAATCACCGTATAAGGTATCCCCCAAAGAGAAGTACACCTGAGAATGACCATCCTCAAGCTCCTAGTGCATAGGTAATACTTCTAGGTGATCCTATCCATGACTTGCATGCGGGGAGCTCTCCCAGGGCGGTGGATCATCACTGGAACAAGGTCTATCTCCGACTACGCTGCTCTAGAGGCGTCCACTTAGGGTGATATTTCCCAAGGCACCGGGAAATGAGCGCCGACAAGCCGGGTACTCCGAGTAGAGTAAGTCGGGGTGGTACTCCCCAAGCTAGTCATGGCAAGTTGTCTGTCATATTGTCATCTAAATTGTCCGTCAAATTATGGAATGGGCGGGATCTACCGGCGCCCCATCATTCCCATCCACACTCACCGAACTCCCTCCACTGCGCGATCGTCCGAGCTAGCCTGCATTGAACTTCTGAAGTACTCCGTATGCTCATCTACGTTGCAGATTTTGTTGAATGCATATAGTGGGCAACACGGAAAACCTGTTCTTAGGCAGCGGGCAGTACGGAATATTATGTAGAAACATCGCCAAAGAAAGTCCTCGAAACTATCATGGATATGTTTTCCGCCTGGAGTCCAGCCTATAGCCTATCAACCAACTTGCAAAAAACAGGTTCTGGCCTGCAGATGGGCATGTACACGAACGGAATTCGAGATCAACGGACGTTTGAGATCCCGCGGGATCTCAGTTTCATTATGGAATTTTGTACAGTATGTACATAGAATGGTAAATTAATTCTGAATGGCTTTCCCTTCATTCGCCCCTCCCTTGTACTTCTCACTGCTGGTGTATTTGTCACTTTTAATTCCCGTATACTTCAAACCTACACGATGGCGCATGTCTCACCAAGTTACTCCCGAGGTACGCTTATCATCCAACGTGCCTACAGTCCCTGTCAGAATTTCCTTTCTTTTCCAATTTTTTCTAATTTTCTGCTCGACTCCATAATTTTATTTCCTTCGCCACTTCAAAAGACGTGTAGAGTGCGGTGTCCACCCGGAGATGAGTTGCTGAAGTTGTAAGTTGTCTGATTTGCTACTAGTGGCGATGTGTTTTAGCCAAAGTGCAACATTCCTGCTACCGTCGATCAACGGTCACTCATTATGCAGCAAAGGACCTAGTCTTTACAAGTGTAAATAACCTGGGAGAGATCCCAGGATCAACCAGGATCGTACATCCAAATGAAATGTTGCATCGGGAACTCGGCTATAGAAAGCGAGATCCTTGTGCCAACACACAATCTTCCAGGAACTCGAATCATCCCATATCAAACCTTGGAAACCTTGATTACCGACTATCCCAGGCGAACCACAACAAAAAACCTTGGAAAGTAAAAAAAAAAACAAAAAAACAAAAAAACAAAAGTAAAATAGAATCTTAGCGAGACAGGGTTGCGCTCCTCTGGCATTTCTTGGCCCTTGGCGTTTTTCTCAGGAAATGGGGCCACCGCGCGTAAATAGAGGCGGAAAACGGAATAGCCAAAGAAAAAGAAAAAGAAAAAAGCAAAATGGAAAATAAAACCCACCAAGAACAGCTAGCATAAAAGAGGAAAAAGCAATCAGAAATGATGAATAACAGACACGCCACGAGTCATGCATGCCATGCGGTTTTTCGGATCGCTCGCCAATCTGGGCGTGGTAAGGCATTCCGCCACTAGCTGCTCTCGGCGAGAAAGGCTGGGCAAAACTTTCCCTTTACGAGTCAGCAACGACTAGTGCTAGCCTGAGAGGTCTGGACAAAACAAGCGTGCAATGGCTTGCGCTGTCAGGCGTATGGGGCTGGTTTTGTTTTGTGTTTCGGAAACTAATTCTTCGAATTGAAAGTCTGAAGTCTGAAGCCTGGGGTCTGGAATGTAAACTCTGAACGTCTGAACATCTGAAAGTCTGGGTGAAAATAGACGACCAATCCACGCTGTTGGGAATATAAAAATAAAAACAACCCGAGTCGGGTATATCACTTCGCAAACGCCGCTGCCACTCTTTCAACAAAAAATAAATAAAGTAAAGTTGAAAAAGTGAAAAAAGAAGTAGGGAGTAAATAAGAAAAGATGTCATATATAATCACATAACAAGGCAATTAATGAAAGCGCCCAGGCTCAAACGGAGAGAGTGTGGATATATAAAAAAAAGACCCCCAAAATAACATGCGAATGCTCGATGTGTGGCGGAAGACACAGTCGGAAGAAATAAGTCGTAACGGGCATTAACCACATCGCAGAGATCTAGGTGGACTCTCTTAGCCTACCCCCAGAAAGCCCCAGTCAGTCCCCGCCGGTTGGTTCAAGATCCTAGAGCCGGGGGGTTTGTACACATAGTTTGAATGGTATGAAACCATGATTGGCTGCTCAGAAGGCACCTGTTGCTGCTGTTGCTGCGGCGGCGGTTGCTGCGGTTGTTGTTGCTGATGGTGGTGATGTTGCTGCTGATTTTGGAATGCCGCTTGCTCATAAGCCGCTGGTATATAGTTCGTGCGCGGGCTTTGCTCAAATCGCTGCTGTTGCATCATCTGCTGCATATATTGTTGTTGTTGTTGTTGTTGTTGCTGCTGCTGCTGCTGCTGCTGCTGTTGATGATGCACATGCGGGTGCTGTTGTGGGTGTTGTGGGTGCTGCGGGTGCTGGGCGTGCATGTGTATCGGGGAGTTCATCACAGGGACATTCTGGGGTAAAATCGTCGGCGCGGCTTCGTGCACGGGCACAGCGGTCATCTGGACGCTCTGCGGTGAGTAAAACTCATGCGTCGGGGTCGCCGCTTGCGGGTAGTAAGATTGCTGCGCAAGCATATACTGCTCGTTCGATATTGATACCGGGACGGGTGTTGCGTATGAATGCTCTGAGCTCGCTTCTTCCGACGATGGTCGGGTCAAGCTACCGGGCGGGTGCGAACGATGTTGATGTTTTGTGAGAGTGGTCTTGCGACAGAAACTACGGTTTCAACAGGAAATTAGACGACGTTCCAGTTCCGCATACCTTGGAACTTACCTTCGCTCACAAGTGGGCTCATGGCAGACATAGGGCCGCTTGCCGGTGTGGATCCGGCGATGGCGGGCCAGACTCGAAGACTGGGCACGTCAGAAATTGCGATTTCCTTTACCATGTTGGAGGTTTCTTACATCTGAAAATGCCTTATGGCAGCCTTCATGATCGCAAACGTGAGGTTTCTCGCCTGTGTGCGTCCTTGAGTGCACGGTCAGGGCGCTGCGCTGGATGAAACTCTTGTTACAGTCGGCGACAGTGCATTGGTAGGGCCGCTCATTGGTGTGGATGCGATAATGGCGACAGAGGTCAGACTTGCGATTGAAGGACTGAAGAGAGGTTAGATGCGATCGACACGAGAGGGCAGCACTGATACCTTGCCACATTGCTCCCAGGAGCAGTTAAAATCGCGTCCGCTGCCGGGCGCCATGTTGGAGGGTTGAGAGAGAAAGAGGGGAAGTTGCATCAACACTAAAGACTGGGGGGATATACGATAAAGATAAAGGCAGAAGAGGGGGCTCAAGTAATCAAGTAATCAGAAGGCATGCTAGATATATGATTATTTTCTTATTTTCTTATTATTTCTGGATTATTTTTTTAGTTTATTATTATTAGGTACCCGATACAAGTACCTCCAAGTATTGTCCATATATAGATTGAATTACAACGCTTACGGGGGTTGGTATCGTGTTGGTTCGGCCAAAACCCCCACATTACCATTAAATTACACCATGTCGCCGAAGGCCAATGACACTTAATCAATACTGCCCAGGTGGACAAACTGGATGATACCAATGGTATGCACTAACTGTACTGATGTCTCCCATGCTGTATAATACTCGGTATATCCAATCATCCACAGTATAGTTGACAATACCAGACTGGCCCGGTATATTTGGTAATAAAGTTCGATCTCCCCCTTTTTCGAACCCGACTCTTTGGATATCGGGGACCAGAACTGTCTGTCTGTTCTATACAATGTCCTATTCCATAGACGAAGGATGTTTCTTTTTCTCCATTTCTTTTTTTTTCTGGATATTCGATATTCGACATCCTATGTCCCATCTTCCATCTTCCGGTGAATCAGATTAATCGGCAGAGTCAACATGAGATCATCCCAGTCTCAACTGCACACCTTCACGGGGGGCTCGGGAATGCAACTTAAGCCAAGACACCCTAGCCGCGGCCGAGCTACTCCGGGCTGACAGCGAAAAAGATCACTAACTTTCCAAGGTCAAGAGTCCAGACGTTCCAACTCCGTTAATGCCCCGTGTCCCCGCAATGCTAAACAAAGTCAAAAAATTATCATAAACGGCATAGGAGAGAAACAAGGAAAGGCAATCGAAATCAAAAAGGAAGACCAATCCCGTGAGAGACGGCAAACTGCAAGGGACATGATATGACGCGGCATTTAAGGATTCGCAATAGTTGACACAGAAGAAAGGCAGACTACAATGTACCCCATACTCCGTACTCCGTACATATCCCAAGAGAATAAGAAGATCAATACTCGAGTACTCAAAGTAGAGCAAGAAAAAGGAATAAAAACATACCCCAGAGCATTACGGGAATGGCTTTCCCACACCATAACGGGATCCACAAGGTTGGGGCTGTTCCCGCTTCTCCACAATTCCTTAACACCCGCGGAGAAAGGACATTGTCACTAATTAGTTAGATGGCAAAACAAAACCACATATAACTTCTACAGGGAGCATGGGCTCTGGAAACAGTGAGAATGAATCAGTATTGAATATTTGCACCTTCAAATACATGTACAAGTACTCCCCGTACGGAGTACAACATAGACTTTTCAAGTTTCCTCGCCATACCTACTCCATACCCATTTGTGTACTTATTCTGTACTTGTTCCCCAATGCAAATAGAGTACCACAACCCTGGGACTTAGGGGGCTCTTTTCCTCACCGTACTTGTACTCTGTCTAAATTATACGCTATAGCGCCACATTAGTTGCATTGCTTTTTCCGTCGACGTAGGTGGGTCGATCACTCTGTCAACCGCCACACTCAAAGTCTGTTCCGGGTCAGGCAGAAGGAAAATGCGTACATTTGCCCGCTGGTTTCAAAATCCCGGTGGCGAAATTGATCGGAAATCCTTTCACTCTGACTCGGTACTCGATACTCCGTACACGGAGTACTCTCTCTCTCTCCATCACGGGGTGGAGTCTCGGGTAGCTGCGGTTGGCCCGGGTTGTCTTTTAGGCTCGGAGATACCGGGGCGAGCTTGGATCAAACCCTGGCGAGGATCAAGGGCAGACGGAGTATTGTCTCGAGTGAAACACTGAGGCGTTATGATGCCATTTTGTCTTTTTGGGCTGAACGTGGCAATCCACTCTCCCCGACGATCCTGGGCTGGGCGGTTTTGAGCCAGCCTTATTAGTCCATTCATATGGAGTATAGAGACGCCACGCGTGTCCGCTGATGATGGACAAACTAAATTAACCCGGGCAAAGGAGATACCCCTTTGGTTTTCGTGATCGACAAGCCCTACCCAGGTTCCCTGTCAATCGACGGTACTGGGTACTGAGGGTATTCGCTGAAGCTGGAACTAAGCTAAAAACTTGATCCTACTCCCTGTCCAGCCCTGCCAATGCCGACAGGATTCACACCGGAGTCCAATGAAGCTCCGCGTATGTTATTTCCGTAGAGATCGTGGTCCGTGAGGCGGAAACAATAAACAACCACTGGAGAAAAAAAACAAAGTTCCAAAGTCCCTCCATGAGCTACCTCATTTCCACCTGGGGATGCAGCCATATCAGCCATTGAGGTAATTGGGCATGTTGGAAAAATCACGCGAAAAGCGAAATTGAAATTTGACCAAAATTACCAAAGAAAAACCAACGAAAATAAACCAAAACGACCAATAATCTCCCGTAGACGAGAAACGGAAGCTTAACAATGCATACGTACACAGAGTCCACGGGTTTAGATAGACAGTAAAGCACCGAATGTCCGCCGTGCACAGCCCAGACGCGTGCAGTAAACCAAATGGTAAGAACTTCCGTCAACAGATGAGCGGGCCCACCCGTCGATCCTCAAATAAACTGCGACTATCGTGGAGCTTTCGGGATGCAGCACGCTAGATGATTACGGGAAAATCGTAGCCATGCATGCGATCGGAGGTATCTTCCGGCTCAGATATACTTGAACGGGCAAGATTTAATATACATGAATACAGGGAAGAGTACGGAGTAGAGATTAGGTAGAAACAAGGAGTGCTTGACGCGGAAGGGAATAAATGAGGGAAAAAAGAACGCATTTGCATATGCGAAGAGAGAGAGAGAGAACATGACTCGGTACCGAGGGGTCAGTTGAAGCCACGTTGATTGGTGTGGGGAGAGCTCAAAACAGGGATACTTCTGGCATGTCGAGTCAGAGTTTCGCATGTACGAGTTAGTAGATGTGCGGAAGTGATGGGAGGTGCATTAAGCAAGGACGGGATAGAGTTGAGAGTTGAGATGAATTAGGAAGCTCTTTAGCAAGCAGCAAAGACTATGAAGTACTCCGTACTCCGTACGGACTACACTGCGAGTACCTTCCAAGGTTATACCCCGCAATTTGTCTGATACGAGCTGTTGGTGATGCCCGTCGATGCTAGCCTTTTGTTATTGTTGCTTTCCCTACGGAGAACTCTCCTTTATCTCGGCCTATAATAATACCTTCAACACCGTGAGAATGACGGTATTCCACCATCATTCCGTGCTTACATTGATGACATTACTTCGTCCATTTACAGAGTACAGAAGCTACAACACATGTTACTCTAAATTAATCTCCGACGCGCGCATGGCGCAGAAGCTAACTTGACAGGGTTCGAAGAGAATGTGAATGTGAACGTGAATGTGATATCCGTGTGAGATCGTCGCGTATAATCTAAACGGAAATCAGATCCTAACTGGTGCGACTGCGACTAAACTGCGACTAAACTGCAATGGCTGGAAAATTACTTTCGAGCTTCGAATGTCGGTCAGTCGGGGTTTGCCTCGTATCGCTAGACGGCATCTTACCGGCCAAGAATATGAGGATGGAGCTACTCGCCCCTTGCAGGCATTGGCTCCTCATATCCGCCATGGATTTCGAGGCTGCGATGTTCTGTCTTTTCCCCACTTGGGGCTTGCGAGTAAGATGTGGTGATTGTACTCCGTACTCCGTAGTGTTTGGACGGAAGTATGAACTTCAATGTCAGCCCTTATCTGCCACAGACAGGACGCCTCCTTGCTGATGGGCCCTGAGATCAATTTCCAGATTGAACACTTTCTCCGAGTCTCACCAGAGGCTTCTTGTCGTGGGGTCTGATTCGGTCGTTTACAAATCCACAAATCAGCCCCGTCGCTAACGCCGGCTTTCTTTGCGAGGCTCCCCATTTCTGTATCCCAGTATCATCTTGCGTCTTTTGTCTTCCATATTTCGTACAATTACAGATCGTTTCATACCCGTTCTTATCCTCGTACAAGCCAAGCCCCGCCCCCAACGGCTGCCCAGGTGGTGGCGGCCTTTCGGGGTGCGTCACCTCCTTGCCTGGGTCATCTGCGTATGGTGTTGCGCCGTTGCTTGCTAATCGGGGATATCGCTGCGCTATGACGTCTTAAATATGGCTTGCAACTCCATGCAGGGCCGGGTCGGCAGTCGGGCACGCATGCACGCCCTCTGCGCAGTCTGTGGTCCGAGGGTGTTTCTACTGTCCTGGGCAACTGAGATGAAGACTGCTGTACGGAGTAAACTGTGGCGAAATGTTGAGGTCCTGACAGCTGGGCCTGGCATTGAGCTGATCACCAGAGGCGGAGACTACTCCGCGGGTCGAGTTTCAGAATTGTGGATAGGTCTGCGACGAGACGGGTAGAGTGCTATTGTGCTACCCTTCCAATGCTAAACAACATGTTATAGTCAATCTCAATCAACTTGATTGATCGTGCAAAGATGATCCCAAAATTCGATCCGTATAGAAGAATGTTCTCCAAAACGAACATCATTCAACCAGAAAGCCCAAGAAACAAGAATATATCAACATCTCCAGCATCCAAAATATAGATCTAACCAATCTACCAACTCGTCAAGCCACGCTCACGATCAAACCCTGCGCGCAATTGCGTCTCGGGTTTAAGCAACTTACCCTGAAGAACGGTATAGCGAATAATATTCTCACACTCTTCAGGGCGCACGCGCGCCAGCCAGATTCCCTGCGCCGCACCTTCGTCCTCACCACCTTCCTTGTGCCAGTTAAAGTCTCGCCGACGATACACAATTACGTTCGCGGAGTACTTGTGTCCGCCAACGTGGCTGATGAAGTAGATTCCCACGCCGCCGGGGCGGGTATCGTCCATATCGCGGTATAGGCCGAGGGGTCGCAGGTGGCGCTCGAATTCGCGGCGGAGGAGAGGCGCGGATTGCCCGCAGCGGGCATCGCGGGTGCGCTGTGAGCAGAGGAGGATCACTGCGGCGTGGGGACTGGGGTGTGATTTGAGGGAGGTGATTGAGGTTGTGGATGGGTGGGGGAGGTCTTGGGGTTCGGGTGAGTCGGGGACCTCGTTCTCCTTTGTTGATGAGGAGCTTAGGGGTGTGGTGGTTGTGAGGGATTTATTGACGAAGTTCTCGATCAGGTCGGGTGCTAGTTGTGGGGTGACGTGCTCGACGACGGTGAAGCTGGGCAGGAGGAGGACGTCGGTAGGCTTTTCCCCGGCGTCGGCCATGTGGTATTCGTCTGGAACGGGCATATTGGAAGCTGACAACTTGAGTCTCTGGATGGTGAGTGCTGTTAGCTTTGAGACGTATTGGCTTGTTGGGACAAGTGAAGTTGTTTGTCTCACCCCGTTGCTTGGTTCCAGTCCACCTTTCTCAATTGCTTCCATGACGCTGCCTTCCTCGTCTGCGACGTCCCTCACCCAGTCTGATTTCCCTGTCGCCACGAGGATATGCGTTGACCAGCCCTTGACCTGGCCGTATAGTTCGTCTTCGTGATCGACATCGAATTTGGCGGGGTACTTGACAGTACATGTCGCGCAATCATGCAGACAGTCGTCCCCGTCTACAGCAGGGTCGACGTTCGAAAAGAGCTTGTCGCTTGAGGAGATTGTCTGAAATCCATCCTTAGCGAGGGCCTTGTCGCCCACAGCATCGGTAGTAGCGTCGGACTTGGAGGAAGCGAGCGAGGCGTTGGAGGAGTTGAAGAGAGAGGAGGTCCCTCGGCGGAAGAGATGCATTTTTGCGGTAATTTGTTATTCCAAATTCTTGATCTATATGCAAAAAAAGTCGAGTAAGGTGCTGTAATGAAGCCAAGCCGAGCTTTTCTCCAATGACGCGTCCGGGTTAGAAACCTTGGAAAAACTATCGATCTTATCAATCATTTTGCAGCGAATGCCAAGAACTCCAATGTTACTCCTGACTAAGGACCCCACTTCCTTTGAATACTCCGGGGTCCTCAAATGGTATCGAGTCTATAAGTAATGTACATGAGGTGAACCATTATTAGTTGCGACCAGCGCAGTCATTCAGTTCATACATTGTAAGTATACGGCAAGTCTGTCGGTGACCGTGGTTGCGTCAGGCGGATAACACTTCCTCCGGAGCTGGCAGATTGTGCCGAGTAGACTCGCCGGAGAGACCTAGTAGATGGCGTGCGACGGGGGTCTTGTGGCGCAAACCCACTGCTGAAAGAAAAGCCCGAGACAGGACTTTGCAACGCGGTATCGTAACCGGACTCAGCATCCCAAGATGCAGTGGAAGGTCGCAGGCTGCGACTCCGCACAGGCTGCAGATGCAGAGGTTGCAGATCCCCCTCGAAGCCAAAATGCTCGACCGTATCGGTTTCCCCTTCTTCATCCGAAGGCCCAATGATAGACTCGCTTTCGGCACGTCGGTAACTGGCACTATCCCGGATCTCGTCTATTATGGGCGGCGCAAGTGATGTCATGCCCCTGAGAATCTCTGCGAAAAGATGCATCAGGTCGCGAAATTCGGCCTCGTGGAGTTCGCGCGGTGAGAATCGTGCAGCTTCGTACAGGGACAGGAACTCCGCGCCCAATTCCGGTGGGTAGATTGCGCCCAGGGACGTCAAATGTCGAATATACTCTCTAAGACCCATGGAAGCCGGGCGTTGCAACACTTCCACCACGCGTGTATCGGGGAGTGATTGGGTGGTGAGGTGGTTGGAAGGCCCGAATGGATCTGGAGGTGCGGGAGATAATGCATCGGCAGGAGCGAGGGATACGGCTTTAGCTTCGATCAAGCTGGGAAGCTCTTGGATTACCGTGCGATAAGGCAGATCCGGCAAGTCAGGCGAGGCAGGTGAGGACCAGCCTGGATGTTCGACATGGCCCCACGGAGGTCGTTCTGAATCAATGAGAAGAGACTTGTACCTCTTAAAAGAGTCTTCATCGGTTGAAACATCGCGTGGGCGAGCTTGATAGGCGATGACTGCGCTCCGCGCGAGTCCTTCCTTCACTAGTCGTCTGACGCTCTTGTTCACATCTTCCTTTTCAACGGGGATCCAGGCCTTGGGTATCCCGGTAAGCGCGTTTCGGTTTGTGTAGATTCGCGTCGCATATATGAGAGCTGCAAGTATGAAAGTAATAATGTATGCGCCGGTGATGAAAAAGATGTTGGTGAGTCGGTTCGTTTCGTAACATTGGTAGATGGCATCTGCTGGTGTGAGAAGGATGAGACAGACGAGAATGAGGGCGAAAAAGAAAAATCCGGTGGTGTTGAGGAAACGTTCAATCCTGACTGCCATGGCTCCCCGTAGGCCGACTGTACGGCACCATAGAATTATTCAATCGCAGCCATGGAGAACGAAGGACGGAGAATGGAGAGCGGAGGAAACGACCTGCGGAGACCGATAACGATAAGCTTTACAGTTTGTCACGTGTCGGACAATTTGTACGATGTTTGTCCCGACGGTGTTTTTTTGTTGATTGTCCGGTGCGCTTGCTACTTTGGGATCAACGTGTTACAAGCTGTTGTATATAAGACTGCCCAGTCCAAACTCCAAGCCTCGAGAATTCTCGCTGCAATTGGCTTCAGGGGTTGCATATCTCCATCCCACCCCCTATCTCCGATACCGACAACCCGCCGCAACAAGCCATGGACCAGCCCACTAGTGAGCAGCAAAAGATGCTGTACATTCTCGTTACAGGAGCGAACAGGTGAGACTTCATGAATAACCCCCAATTGGTTCAATAGTATTTACTAAAAACACTTGTAGCGGTCTCGGCTTCTCAATCTGCTGCCGTCTCGCCGACGAATTCCTCTCTACGCACCCCGAATCCGAATCCCTCACCATAATCTTTACAACCCGAAGCGCGCGCAAAGCCCAAGACACATCCCGCGGGCTCAAAGCTCACTTGCGCGAAACCTCCCCCTCCGCTAGCGCCCGCGTCCACTTCGTCCCCGAGAGCGTCGACCTCGGCGACCTCGTGTCTGTCCGCGCCCTCTCCCGAAAACTTGTCCACTCCCTCCCCAGACTCGACGCCATCGTCCTGAATGCCGGCATAGGTGGCTGGTCTGGCATCCACTGGCCCAAGGCCATCTGGGGCGTATGCACCGATCTCATTCACCAGGTCACCTGGCCATGCTATAAGCTTGCGCCGACTGGCGTGTTAACACCCAAACAAACAGCCGTTGACGAGCCTGCACTTGGCTCTGTCTTCTGCGCCAATGTCTTCGGTCATTATATGCTGGCGCATAATGTGACGCCACTCCTGAAGCGCGCGCACTTGAACGGGCCCGGACGTGTGGTTTGGGTTTCTAGTATCGAGGCTACTTGGAAGTTCTTCAAGGTCGATGATATTCAGGGTTTGCGCACGGATGCTCCCTACGAGTCCTCGAAGGCTCTTACTGATATCCTCGCTTTGACGTCTAATTTGCCGTCTACGGCGCCTTGGTCGGTTGATAGCTTCTTGGAGTCTGATGCAGAGCTCAATACTCATGCGATTCATACCGATGCTCCTGATGCATCGCCTCGGTCTTATCTCTCGCATCCTGGTATCTGTGCTACATCGATCGTTCCTTTGATTCTTCCTCTGGCGTGGGCTATGGTTGCTTCGTTCTGGGTTGCTCGGATGCTGGGCTCGCCTTGGCATCCTTTGTCTACCTACCTCGGTGCTTGTGCACCCGTGTTCCTCGCACTAGCATCCCAAGCTAAAGTCGAAGCTGCCGAAGAGCCTTACCACCAGGCTGGTGGTGGGCGAGTGAAGTGGGGCTCGTCGTGCTCCCGACTCGGAGTTGAGAGTCCAGCGTGCACGGAAGTTGATGGATGGGGGTATGGTGGTGTTGTTGGAACGCCAGTTGTGGAGGCTGATCGGCTTCGACGTCGTAAGCGCGGCGCAGAGCAGCTGACCAAGGAGCAAAAGGAAGAGTTTGAAGAGCTCGGCCGTCAATGTTGGAAACAGATGGAGGAGCTGCGGGTCCAATGGGATGAGATCTTGGACCGGGCTGAAGCTCGGTCCTGACGCCCGGGCGTGGTTCACGGACTATAAATTGCCTTTCGCTGAGGGCTAGGCCTACTTGCACAACGCATCCTGACACAACTCGGTCAAAACTATATGATAATGTAAAATAAACCTTAATGGCATTTACTTTCAATGCGACCACAGCACATTGAACCTTCCGAGTGGCACTCGTATACAACCGACGAGGCACACATGTGAGATCCACGGAGTATCATTTAGATCACATGGCTCGTGCAAGTTAAGAATCAAAAGAGGAGTATAATCAGTAAGTGCAACAGTGATTGCAGCGTTGACTCGTGTCAAAAGGGGAAGTTGTGTTTTTTGATTGCCTCCCATTATTTACATCGACAAGACCCGTCCCACGCCCATGATCTCATTAAAACAGATATGGCCTGATTTCCTTGCCCATTGTCCAAAGACCAACAAAAAAAGAGAAGAGCAAGATATGAAGAAGTTTGAAAAAAAAAAGAGGAAGTAAGAGGAAGCGGCCAAAACGCAAAGTAGCGGGGGCAGGGACAGAAGCTTCAATATGGAGCAATAAAACGGGGATAGCTTGGAAGATCAAAAGATGACTAAAAGGGGTTATTTCTTGCAAAACAGCCGACATCGCGCGCTTTCACCATCTAGGTTCTGGAATGCATCGATTCGGAAGACGAAAGGAAGGATATTTCGGGAGATATGGGCCCCGCGCGGAAAGGCGAAGCGAAAAGCAAGAGAAGAGAAGATAACGCAGTAAACGACTCCGGTTCTATGCATCAACAAGGGCGAGAAGGGGGATGGTATCGGCACGAGAGTTGGAGGTATTTCAAATGACATAGCGACGTGAAGAAGGAGGAGGATTACATGATGATCGCGGGAACTGTAAAGAAAGTTAGTTACTGCAATTCAAGGCGAAGTGTAGAGGATATTGGAATTCAACTTACCATCAATGTTCTGCTTGATGCTCTTATGGGGCAGGATTGAGCCACCGTTGACGTAGACTTCGTCGGCGATGGTCACATCGTCTCCGAGAACGGTGACATTCTCGAGACGCGCCCAGCGGCCCACGGAGCTGTTCCAGCCAACAATGGTGGACTTGATCCAAGCGTGATCCTTGACCTTGCAGTTCTCCATGACGACACAGCGCTGCAAACGGACACCGTCGCCAATAACGACGTTAGGACCGATCACCACATTGGGACCAATGCGGCAGTTCCTGCCGATCTTGGCGGAGGGGTCGACCATGACATTTCCACCGTAGACGTATGGCTCGGAGTGAGGGGCGAGCATGCTGGGCTTGCGCTTCGCGAGGGAGGTCAGGTACAGACAAGTACCAGTCAGGAAATCCTTAGGTTGACCGACATCCATCCAGAAGCCCTCGAGATCGAAGGAGTGGAGCTGGCCCTCCTTACAGATGGCGGGGAAGGTCTCCTGCTCAATGGAGGTCGGGCGGAGCTCAATGCGCTTCAGGACGCTAGGGCTCAGAATGTAGATACCGGCATTGATACGGTTGCCCACGAATTCGACGGGCTTCTCGACGAAGCGATCGATGCGCGAGGCGTGGTTGGGCTTGTGAACGACGACACCGTACTTGGAGGGCTCGTCGACCTTGGTGACGACAATGGTACCCTCGTCTCCGTGGGACTTGTGGAAGTCGGCGAGCTCCTTGAAAGGGTAGTCGCAGATAACATCGGAATTGAGGACGAAGAAGGGGGAGTCGTCCTTGCCGAGAATCTTCTCCGCCAGCTTGAGCGGGCCAGCCGTGCCCAGCGGTTCGGACTCGACGGAGAACTCAATGTTGACTCCGTATTGCTCCTCGTACTTCTTCAGCGCAGCCACCATCACATCGGGGCGGTAGTTCACAGCGAGAACGATATCGGTGACACCAGCAGCGGCCAAGCTCTCGACCTGGTGCAGGATCATGGGCCGGTTGCCGAACTCCACCAGGGGCTTGGGCAGAGTGAGAGTCTATTGAAAGGAAAGGTCTTAGCAATTGCCAATTGACGGAATTGTCCCGGGATCGAGGACCAGGGAGATCGACGACTTACCAGAGGACGCAGACGGGTCCCGAACCCTCCAACAAGAATGAGAGCTATGCAGGGTTAGCGGAGAGTGCGGGGAGAAGCATTGACAAGACACATACCCTTCATCGTGAATTGATTAGAACAAAATTAGTTTTAAAAAAGGAAAAAAGTGGGAGAGGCTCAGCAAGAACAAAAGGAGCAAAAGGAGAGAGAGAGGCACTTGTATTTAGGGAACACTCTGGCCGTTGATTTATTTTCGTCCAAGTGGGGGCACGTGAGTCGCCGTGATTGGAGGGGCTCTGCTTGCGGGAAAAAGGGGGGTACCTCGAGGCACTTGGTTACTCTATGGCTTTTGTACTACACACCCAGGTACCCCCCCAGGTATACGCACATTTTAAGGATTGAGGTTCTATCAATTCGGCCCTCACCTTCGTACATTCTCAACGATGAGAGGACGGATGCATATCGGATCTCCTGAGGTCTTCAACTAGTGCAGTCTACCCCGACCTATACCGTCCGATGACTATCACATGGCTTTTTGGTGGAACGTCTCAGTGGTCCGGGTAAGTTGTTCCTCATTCTTAAGTGGTGAGATCGGTCATGGGGTGTCGCCCCTGAGAGTTCAGCTTACGTTTCCATTGAGAGTCCTCTGGAGTGGGGGGTCCCCCACTAGGAGTACGTCTCTGAGTAGTACGGAGTACTCCGTACTGCCTACTCCGTAGTGTTTAATGTGTAGCACAGAATGTATGCTTAATCTTATCAAGTGCCAATTCAGCCCTGTAGCAGCACTTAACTTGATTGTATTTCGCTAAAAAGAAGACTCGAAAGGCCTTGCACTTTGGACATTCCACGTGGGCCACTTCACCGCTTGCTGCATCCGTCTGTCCGTATTCGGCCTACAACCAGCCCCTTGTGTTTGATGATGCATTCGTCTATCTCGAAGTCATATGGTAATTCTTCTTGAATCTGCAGTACACATCAAATGGTGGTGAACCTAAGAGGACTGTCCTACCCTGTTTCGGATTATATACTCAGCCTGGAAGATGTCGTGGGGCCGAGAATAAGGATCGGCCAAGCCGATCCGTTTCACGCTTCTTGGCAGATTCATCCGGTTTGGATCCATAATTGGTCTCCATCCTAAAGTGCCCCAACGTCACGCCCAATTCGATTTTTACATCGTGGCCCAGCTGCCTGTAGAAACTACCAATTATTCTAGAGCAAGAATGGCTATTCTGCGACCTTTATCTATTGAGATGGTTTTTAAATCCTACTGTCTTCTCCACATGCCACATTGGCGTTTTCGGCAGCTTGAACATCAATAAATACCTTGAGAAATCTTAAATACTACGTTGAAAAATGTCTCTCTGCTTTCCAAGGTTTTTGCGGGTTAATACTAGACTGATTGCTCCTGGCCTTCTCACTCCTTGAACCAAGGGTCATCCAAAACTTGTCCTGCTGACGCCCTTGCGGACGGCTCGAACTGCAATAACGTTCCAATGATTTGCCCCAGTCTCGCTACATCCTCCCTGGTAAGATCAGGGCTCTGCGGGTGATCAAAATACACCTCCTCGAGCCATTCCTGCAAGTTGGGCCCTCGCTCTTCTGCAGTTGCGTAGTCCCCTGCGCTCATCTTATTCCATTTGTCGTGCCATCTTTCAGGTAGATTATCACCTGCCATCTCGCGCATTTGCCCAACGAGTATCCTAGGCTTTATCAAAAAGGAATCGAAAGGTGGTTGGCCCGTGAACAATTCAAAGAGCTACAATGCCTATTAGTATTCAGCCGCAAAGTCATCGCGGTTCCGGGCGTCTTCACTCACCATGCATCCCATGCTCCACAAGTCAACTCGATAATCAATGCAATCTTCAAAGATGACTTCAGGTGCTCGAACGGGTAGGGGTGTGTGTAGTACCTGAGGAGATGCGGTTTGTAGGAATGCTTCCCCGAAGTCGATCAATTTGATTGATGGAGTAGAATCTGGATTCCAAAATCGCGTCCAGTGTGAGGTAGGCCTCACAATATACTCCGGTACACCAGGCCCCAAGTCCTTCCCATCGCTCCTTCGGATATGGCCGACTTCTGGTGCGCCCATAATTCCAGTAAGTTTGTCCTCGGTTAGATTGTGTACATCCGGTATGGTAAAGACCAAGTTGCGGGTATGTAGATCTATACCATGTGAGAGGAGTTGAAATCGCTTCGAGTCTCGGAATGAGGAACCAACCTCCATGTCCAACATTGTGTTGATGCAAGCTGCGGAGTCCGATAAGACTTTGCTTCGCGACTCCTTTGGCAAGTTTCCCTGGGAGCCTTCCATGGGAGAAGTGTGCATCAATAATATCAGGGATATTGGGGCCCAAAAGCTCAAAGACTAGGCAGTTATGCCATCCATTTGGCCCCTTCAGATGAAAGTGGTCAAGCATGAGCACCATGTGTTTTGGACGAGGACAACATGTCACCAGCCTTTTCATGACCTGGAGCTCTTGTATCACTTTATCATAGGCTTCGGCAACGCCGATCTTGATAGCAACATAAAGTTCATCCCTGCAACGAGAATATTTCCAGTCAGCTTCAATACCGTGAAACTCATATTTATCTTACAACCTTTGATCCCTCGCCAGCCAAACCGTTGAGTAACCACCCCATCCTAGTTTATGTAACACCTTATATCTTCCAGAATGTAAGAATTCTCCGAGTATAATTGGATGATAACCACCTTCGTGGTAACGATGAAGCGGCTCTGCGTCGATCGAGGATATATAAAGGGGCGTGTCCATGTAGCCTTTGCTTGATTGGGTGGACATAGATTTGGGACCACTGCAACATTGTGAGACGCTCCGTAAGGATGTCCTCAAGGAGGCAGTGCGGCGCAGAAATATCTGGGCAATCTTCATTCCATAGCAGTGTATCCAGCTGTGCACATCGATTCGAACACATGAAGGTTATGATGGGAGACGCAGGCAGGGTTAGAGAAGGCCACGGCAACAACTCGCCCGGGGGTATACAACAGCCAATCACATGATTTGATTTGATTTCGTACCTCAAACACAGGAATCGTCAATCTTCTTTTCTTGAAACTCATAGTTGAGCCAAAACTCCGCCGAGTTGTCAAACAAATCCATGGTCCATTAGCCACTCGCTGAACGAGCTACTTCCTGCAGAAGCGCCACACTATGCTGTGCTCTTTTAGGAAATTCACCACGAAGACACAACTGTGGCGCGAGAAAACCGAAACCATCGCGTTTTAAAGATATGGTTGCTTTTTGTGGGTGAGGGGAGATCAAGGCAACCCGCGAATAGCACACTGCCACAACGTCCGCACCTTGTTATACACCCGGGCGTGCATTGGCGTGGACCCCACCTGGGCACTGCTCAGCTGAGTGGCCCCTTGTCTTTGCCCAATTCGCTATTTTGTCAAACATATCCCCAGGAGTTCTTTCCTCCACATATTGGAGTGAAACTTATTGAACCTTGAGTACTCCATACTGATTAGTAGGGTCAGTCCAACATCACTGTTTTGGAAGAAGCTTGGTTGGGCCAGTCTGACTGACTGAGACCAGTTGACGAGCTTGTGGGTCCACCCCATTTTCTAAACAACTCGATGAAGCGCCAGCGAACGGATGGTCATCCTTCGCCGACCAACAAAAAGAGGGAGACCGAATCTCGATCCCATCATGACTACACCGTGGGCTGGATCTGTGCGCTACCGAAGGAGTATGTTGCAGCTGTAGCAATGCTGGATGAAAGGCACCCAGACCTTCCCAGAACTCCTAACGACCACAATACCTACACTCTTGGGCACATAGAAGTGATACGAGAAGCCAACGATGTGACTCGATATTTGGGCAAGCACAACATTGTCGTCGCATGTTTGCCCAAAGGTAACGTTGGCACCAACAATGCAGCGACGGTCGCAACTCGGATGACCTCCACTTTCCCATCCATCAAATTTGGTCTGATGGTCGGTATTGGAGGCGGGGTGCCAAATTCCGTCAGGCTAGGCGATGTTGTAGTTAGCACTCCTGGACAAATATATGGCGGAGTCGTTCAGTGGGACTTTGGGAAAGCCAACCAAGGAGACAACAATTTCGAACGCACAGGGTCACTGAACAGTCCTCCCAAAGAGCTTCTTTCTGCCCTGAGCACGATTGAGAGGGAGCATGAAATGACTGGCTCGAGGATACCAGAGTACTTGGATGACCTGAAGATCAGATGGCCCAAACTGGCGCCAAAATATTGCCGATCTGATTCATTGAAAGATGTCCTCTTCAAGGCAGATTGCGAACATATTGACAATCCCAGCGCCGAAGAGGATAAGGACAATGGCGAGGAAGATGAAGATGAAGAGGAGGAGGAGGAGGAGGGAGAGTCTTGCATGTACTGCGATCAAAGCAATATCCTACGCAGAAAGCCACGGTCCATGCGGGTGCATTATGGCCTCATTGCATCTGGCAACCGGGTTGTCAAAGATGCGCTGTTTCGGAATGAAGTCAACAAGGAACTTGGCGGCAAGGTTCTCTGCTTTGAGATGGAGGCGGCAGGCTTGATGAATGATTTTCCGTGCCTTGTCATCCGAGGAATCTGTGACTATGCAGATGCGCATAAGAACAAGAAATGGCAGAGACATGCAGCTGCTGTTGCAGCAGCATTTACCAAGGAGCTTCTTACATTTGTGCCAGTGCAGGAGGTGGAGCAGATGCCTGCAATCAAAGGTGGGCCGTGATTGATCTCCTGAATTTGTGTTTTGTCCTCCGTCTTTCGTTTCTTCATAACATATATCGACCAGAATTGCAAAACCTTATTGTTGTCTGAAAACACCGAAACCATTTAGCACATAGGGCTAACAAACTACCCAATATTTTCTAGATTTGCAAAGCCGGCTTCAAAAAGTATCCAATACTGTCGATGAAATTCGCCTTCATCAACATGACCACCAACGGGATCAAGAATTTCAGACTGTCCTTGACTGGCTCTCTCCTGTCAATTATGCTGCACAGCAAAATGACTCCATTTCCCAGAGGCAAGAAGGCACTAGTGAGTGGGTACTAAACTCAAGAGAGTTCAAGGGTTGGCTTGAGCAATCCAATCACACTTTGTTCTGTCCAGGTATACCAGGATCAGGAAAGACTATCATCACATCCACGGTGGTCCGTCACATCCAAGACAAGTTTCGAGATGACCGCTCTGTCGGTATAGCATATGTCTATTGCACTTTCAAGCAACGGGAAGAACAAAAACCAGTTGATCTGATGGCAAATATCTTGAAGCAGCTCGCCATGAGACAAGATGTTTTGCCGTCAGCTCTTGAGAGCCTGTACCGCCGACTCAAATCGTTGCAAGCCCGTCCATCGCTAATTGAGCTCAGAACTACACTTCGTGGCGTCGCATCACTCTACTCGAAGACTTTCATCATCATCGATGCATTGGATGAATGCAGAACCGTCGGTGATGATCTTGATACATTTGTTCAAGAGATCTTTGCCTTCCAGGATGGTGTCAAAGCGAACCTGTTTGCCACATCACGAAAGATCGAACAAATTGAGTCTAAATTTCAAGCAGCCACTAAGATTGAGATTCGCGCCAACGATGAAGATGTGAAGAAATATTTGGATAAAAGATTGCAGGACTCCCAATCTTTGAGTTCCCAAGGCGCTCCTTTGAAACAAAATATAAAAGATACGATTTCCAAGGCAGTCGATGGGATGTATGTACTGGTTATGGGAAAAATCATCTGTCAGATAAGCTAATCTCACTAGGTTTCTTCTCGCACGACTTTATATCGATTCTTTGGCCTGCAAGATCACACCCAAAGCTATCAAGCAGACGCTTCGAGAGTTAGATACTATGTCTCAGGCAAACAATGACGATGCACGGTCAAAAGTACTAGACAATGCCTACGAGGGTGCCATGGAACGAATACAAAACCAGGTCAAAGACCGCCGGGACCTTGCTTTACAAGTGCTATTGTGGATTTCCTGTGCAGAACGACGTCTGACATCAACTGAGCTTCAGCACGCCATTGGCGTCGAGGAAAATACATCCGAGTTTGATAATGAGAACATTTCGGATATCGGGCTCATTGTTTCCACATCCGCCGGACTGGTGATCGTTGACAAAGAGAGTGATATCATACGTTTGGTCCACCACACCACACAGGAATATTTCCAACGAACCTCACAACGCTGGTTTCCGGAGGCGCATCTTCAGATGACGAAGGTCTGCATTGTTTACTTGCGGTTTGAAGACTTCAAGTCAGGAGAATGTGACGACAAGTGGACTTACGAAGAAAGATTGCGCTTACATCCGTTCTATGAGTATGCATCAACAGAATGGGGATACCACGCCGCAAAATCCGCTCTTGCTCAAGAACTGGCAATCGAATTATTCAAAGATACTGCCAAAATCGCCGCCTGTACCCAGGTTATGAGATCCCGCTATGGGACTTTTTACTCAGATCCTAGCAAAATGACAGGACTGCACCTTTCAGCATGGTTTGGACTCTATGAAACTGCATCTCTGTTGCTCGACATGAGAAACATTGTTGGATCTCAGATTTCTCCACCACCTCCGGAGTTCTCGGCAAATGACATCAACATTGAATGTCGGGATCATCTTCAGCAGACACCGCTCCATTATGCGGCTTTTTGGGGATATGAGGCAGTAGTAAAGCTGCTGCTTGTGAATGGTGCGGAAATTGAATCCCGGGATTATATTCAGCAGACCCCTTTCTGTGGCGCCGCCAACAATGGAAAGGAGGCAGTGGTAAAGCTACTGCTTGAGAATGGTGCGCAAATTGACACCCGAGACTCGAATAATCGGACTCCGCTCTCTCACGCAGCTGAGAGTGGACATGATTTTGGGGTAAAACTGCTACTTGAACATAACGCCGATATCAAGTCCCGGGATATGTATAACCAGACCCCGCTCTTTCATGCGGCCATCAGTGGACAAGAGGAAGTGGTACAGTTACTGCTTGCGAGAAATGCTTCTCTTGAATGCCGAGATACACATAACCAGACCCCGCTCACACGCGCGGCCGAGAATGGACATGATGCAATGGTAAAGCTGTTGCTTGCAAATAACGCTGAAACCGAAACCCGTGATATAAATGGCCGAACGCCGCTCGCCTATGCATCCGAGAATGGACATCAATCAGTGGTAAACCTGTTGCTTGAACAAAATTCTGACACCGAATCGAGGGATAAGAATGGCCAGACCGCGCTCTCTCTCGCGGCTGAGAATGGACATGAGACAGTAGTAAAACTACTGCTAGAACACAATGGTCAAATTGAATCCCAGGATAAGAATAACCAGGTCCCGCTTGATTATGCAGCTTGGAACGGGCATACAACAGTGATAAAGCTGTTATTGGCACACGGCGCTAAATCTGACCACCGGGATAATCAGGACCGGACCCCGCTCCATTCTGCGGCCGAGAATGGACATGAGGCGGTGGTGGAGTTGCTACTCGAGCAGCACAACATGAATCCCGATTATCAGGATAATGAGGGTTGGATTCCGCTCCATTCTGCGGCTTCCCATGGGCATGAGGCGGTGGTTAAGTTGCTGCTTGAATATGGTGCTGAAATCGACTGCCGGAATATGGACGGTTTGACCCCACTCCATTCTGCGGCTGACTGTGGACATGTGGCGGCGATGAAGCTGCTACTCGAGCAGCATAACATTCAGCCCGATTATCAGGATAATAAAGGTTGGATCCCGCTCCATTTTGCGGCCCAGGATGGACATGAGGCGGTGGTTAAGCTGCTGCTTGAACATGGTGCTAAAATTGACTGCCGGAATATGGACGGTATGACCCCACTCCATTTTGCGACACAATATGGACATGAGGCGGTGGTGAAGTTGCTACTTTGCCGTGATGCTGAAATTGATTGCCGGACTATGGACGGTTTGACCCCACTCCATCTTGCGACCCAGCATGGACATGAGGCGGTGGTGAAGTTGCTACTTGGCCGTGATGCTGAAATTGATTGCCCCAGCAATACCGGCTGTACCCCGCTCCATCTTGCGGCTGAGTGGGGGTGTGTGGCAGAGGCGAAGCTCCTGCTTGAGTATAACGCAGATGTTGAAGTCACAAACAGTGATGGTATGACACCACTCTCGGTCGTCAAGAAGCTCTCGCTTGCTGGGGAGAAGACGGAGGGTTGGGAAGGTTGGGACGGTGTGATTGAGCTGTTGCTTCAAAGGGCGTCGCGAGGCTCATAATTGAAGCTCGGGGTACCTTTTCGTCTGAGATATGGCGGATGGCTGGATGTCAATAGCTTTGATGCTCCAGTTGATGCAGTATCGTCTACGACGTAGATGGACTTCTCCACCGCCCTCTTTCTTGAGAACAGAGCGAGTTGGAAGTCAAGAACGAAGCAGCACTTCAAGGTCTGGCCTTCAGCTGAGCAAGAATGTGATCTGGTGGAGAAGCCGATGAGAGTACGCGGATAGCAACATTGAAAGCTGTATATATCCATAGCTTCATGAATACAGGAGCCCATGGAAACCTTGGAACAAGTTTTCAGTCAGCGATATTTTCAATGAGGTCAATGGGAACAACCTTGAAAATCACAGTGTGCAGTGAGGATTAGGTATTGTTAATGGGCAACACATTTGGGTGGTCACTTCCAAGGTTTGAACATTCAGATTGACGTCGGTCAATCGTTCTCCCCTGCTCCCATGCCATAATGCCTTCAATTATACGAGCCTAAGATGGATTGTACATTTATGTAGATTGAAAGGTCCGGGACTGCATATATTCGTAATCATCAATACCCCATTCCAGATAAGCCCCCAAAGCCACCATCCATCTAGATAGCAACAAAGAAACTCTTCTCGCCCTCCTTCGGCTGCACCCTTGCCCGCTCGATAATCGGATCAGCACAGCTCACACGGATACGCTCCGGTGTGGCAGGCGATTCCAAAGATAACACATCTGTAACATTCCACTGCTTGCGCGCAGCCTTTAGTGCATCACGAATGGCAAAGAAGACTGCACTACCCATGAACAACGGCGGTTCGCCGACACCTCGTGAGCGCTGGATCGTGCGCAAATTCCTCCACTCCACGTCCTTGAGGAGGCTGACGTTGAAGATTTGTGGGATATCTCGGAATCCGGGGATCTTGTAGTTGCCCGGTCCGCGGGTGAAGATTTGACCGGAGCCCCGGTGCCAAAGGCTCTCTTCTGTTGTGAAAAGGCCTTGGCCTTGGACGTAGGCGCCTTCAATTTGTCCGTAGTCAACTGAGGGGTTGATGGAGCGTCCGACATCCATCTTGAGATCGGCGCGTAGAGGCGTCCAGTCGCCTGTTAGCGTGTCGATTTGGACTTCGGCTGCGGTCACTCCTTGGGTGAAGTAGAAGAACATCTGGCCGCTGTTCTCGCCCCACACGTATCCGATGTCTGGTGTACGGTAGTATCCTTGTGCTGAGAGGTTGGTGCGATCGAAGTAAGCAGCGTGGGCGAGTTCTTTCATGGTGGCATTGGGCATCTTCTCGCGGAAGGGACGGAGACGCTCGTTCAATTGCTCGCAGGCGTTGTAAATGGCATATCCGTTGAGATCGGAACTTGCTGACGCTGCGGTAGATGATGTGTTTGCAACTGTGTTTGTCGCTGTCTCAGAGATGAACACGCTTGACTGAGGGACTTGCAGCGCCTCGGCGGCGATCATGATCATCTTTGTGTGCAGACCTTGTCCCATCTCGACACCACCGTGCGCCACAAGAACACTGCCATCGTGGTAAATGTGGACCAAGGCTCCTGCTTGATTCAAGAAAAGTGCAGTGAAGGAGATACCGAACTTGGTTGGCACAATGGCCATTCCTCGCTTCGACCATTTGTGATTTGCGTTGTATTCTTCGACGGCCTTTCTCCGCTCGTTGTAAGAGCTCTCCTCGAGTACCTGTTTGTACATCAAAGGCACGTACCAGTCCTTGAGCGTCTGGTTGAAATGCGTCTTCTCTTCAGGCTGATACATGTTGATACTTCTGACTTCCTCGGCAGGAATGTCGAGGTGATCTGCGATCTCGGAGATGTAAGACTCGGCAAAGAACAGACCCTGTGGACCGCCGAATCCTCGGAAAGCCGTGTTAGACACGGTGTTGGTCTTGCAGATTCGGCCGCGCACATTGACGTTCGGAATTTTGTACACGCCATCAATGTGCGACAGACTTCGTTCCACAACGGCCCCAGATAGATCCTGAGTGTGTCCACCGTTGGCAAAGACGTCTGCATCAAGTGCAAGAATCTTTCCATCCTTGGTCACTCCAACCTTCCAGTGGCAAAGGAAAGGATGACGCTGCCCAGACGTCAAAATATCTTCGTCTCGGTTGAGCATGCAGCGGACGGGCCGCTTTGTCTTCGCTGCCGCGGTGGCACAGATTCCGGCTAATTGAACGGAGCGTGTCTCCTTGCCACCAAATCCACCGCCGAGTCGTTTCACACGCGAGACGACCTTGTTGGCCGATACTCCCGTGACTTGGGCGACGTAGGCTTGTCTGTGAACCGTCAGCTTTGATGCTCATGTCATGTAAAAGTACTCTGCAACTCACGTTTCAGTGGGATTCTGTGTACCGCTCCAGATTTCCATCTCTCCATCCTCTGGTTTTGGAATAGCCACACAGGCCTGGGTTTCTAGATAGAAGTGCTCCTGGCCTCCCATTCGTGAAACTCCAGTGAAAACATGGTCGGCTTGTTTGAATGCCTCTTCGGTATCGCCGCACTTGATGGAGCGATAGTGCTCGAAGAAAGATTCTGCTTCAATGGCTTCTTCCATGGTGAGAATACATGGAAGATCTTCGTAGACAACCTTTACGGCTCTCATGCCCTCCTCGGCAATTTTGGCCGATGTTGCCAGAATGACACCAATTGGTTGACCAGCTGTATTGACTTCGTCGACGGCAAAGAATAGCTCGTCTGACTTGGGTGCTCCCCACCAGTTTGCCTGTGGGTTGGGTAGATCAGTGTGGTCGACGTAGTCTGCAACGCCGGGAATTTCCAGTGCTGCGGATGCATCCACGCTGATAATCTTGGCGTGTGCCTTGGTGGAGAGGACCATGCATGCGAACAGCTCGTTCATTTGCACGGGGATATCATCGGTATATTGAGCCTCACCGGTGGACTGCTTCAACGCCGCAACGTGCGGAGTTGCCTTTCCGATGACATTCTTTTGATATGCGACAGATGATTCGTTATCCTTTTTACCAGTTGAGATAGCTCTCTCGATTTCGGCAACCACGTCAGGATCCAAGTCTGAAGCCTGGACCTCGAGTCCGGATAGAACATCGTAATAGAATCTGTAGAAGAATCCCATGGCCAGTGACTTTCGATAGCTGGCCATGCCACCAGGGACTCCGAATGGTAGGTCGAAGTCCTGCTCCAACGCGCTCATGACACCCTCCAGGGTTGCAGGGTTTGTGAATTTCTTGCCAACAATAAAAGCTTCAGCGTTCTTGGCAGACACAGTCATAGCTGCCATGCCACCGAATACAAGGTTGGCGCTGACCACGTCATTGCTCTCGGAGAGCGTCACTCGGAGCGCAGAGTTCACAATGGCAATATCGTCATCCTTGCGCTTAGCCTGTTTGTAGGCTCGCATGTACTCCTTCTGTGTCTGTGCAGCTGGAATCCGCAAACTAGCGATGATCGCATTGGGAGCTAGGGCGGTCTTTCGATACCCTTGGAAGAACTCAGTCATGGGAATTTCGGTCTCTCCGTCCAAAGACTTGGCCACCAGGATGGTGTTGGTGGCCACTAATACGGGATTCAGGTCAGAGATAGGTGACGCGGTAGCCAAATTACCGGCAGGGGAAGCAACGTTTCGAATCTGTCGCCCAGCGAAGTAGAGCAATTGCTTTTTGATCGCCTTGAAGGGCTGGCCTCGAGCGTCTCCGTACTTCTCGACTGCCTGGTCACAAATGTGCTCGAGGTCCGTCAATGATACGTTAGCACCGATCTCCAGGTAGTCGTCGTGTAGGGTAAATTGCCGCAATTCGGGGATATCGCCCAGATAGACCGAAGCCGCGTAACGCATTGCCTTGAACTTGATCTCAATCTGCGTCTCCGTACTGCCACCAATCAATTTGGCGTCCGGGTGCACATGCTTGATCTGCAAGAGCTGTTGCACCGTCACTGGACGATACCACTTCTTTCGCTTGTTGCCATAAACTAGCGGTCGGTACTCGTGTTTCCGCAGAGCAGCTGGGAAGATCAATTCTGTGTCTGGGCTGTAGGGTTTGAAATTGGGTGCGGGGAACTTGTAATCGACCGTCTCAATTTCGTTTCCGTTGGAAGACCCTTTGCAGCATCCGCCACCTGAGCCATTCTTTTCCATACAGCAGCCTGATCCGCCATTGGAAGAGGCCTTCCCGCAATTGTTGTTCGCATTGAAACTCTGGGCAGCATCCAAAATTGGTCGGTAGCCAGTGCAGCGACAGAGATTTCCATCAAACGCTTCCTCTACATCGTGTTCTGATGGTGAAGGGTTGTTTCGTAGTAAGGCATATAGAGACTGGGGAGTGTTAGTCAACCAGGTTGCATTGGCATATGAGTACGATATGAGCTTACCATGACAATTCCAGGCGTGCAGAAGCCACACTGGCTTCCATTGCCGACCGCAATCCGCTGCTGGATTGCATGAGGCTCCTTGACGTTGCCAATTCCCTCGACTGTGATAACGTGTTTGCCGTCAATGCTGACGAGTGGGGCAATACAGGCGTTCACGGAGGCATGGTAGATCTCCTTCGTGGTGGGATTGACATGAGATACAACCTTTTGGTCTTACATTAGCTCGATTTTCCCCTTATTCGCCATCGATTTTGCTTATCACTCACCACTGTGCAAGCACCGCATCCTCCCTCAGCACATCCAAGTTTCGTGCCTGTCAACCCGATCCCCCGCAGATATTCGAGGAGGGTCACCTCTGGATTTACGGCATCCACCGCTACCTTGGTCCCGTTGAGGTAGAACCGGATGGTATCATCCCAGTCCTCTGTGAGGGCGGCCAAGCTGGTCGCCTTCTCGACGCCAGTGTATTCTGTCTCTAGGATTCCGGGCGCCATGGTGTGACATAGAAAGGAGTTCAGAGAAACTCTTGCATTTTATAAAAAGATGAATCCGCAACGACTTGCCTAAAGCTCTCTCGATGAAGTCGTTAAAGTCGGAGGGGAAGTGCAGACGGATGAGATGAGGCAACTCACCCCCAGCCCCACAAATTGTTATCGCTGCGGGGATCGCCACAATCCGATGGATCCAGTCTTGGCGCCTATTTTGCCCCTTCAATTACTAAACTTGACATGAAACATTACTGGATGATTTGTCTGCAGTATGTACAGATATAGTACAGAGTAGTGTGTATGTATAGTGTGAAATATCGGTCATGTCTTGAAATTATATGCTACAATATCGGACAGTAAATGCAATCTCTATGATCGTGAGCCTGCAAATGGCTTCTCTTCTTCCTCCCACTTCTGGCGCTCCACGACGCTTCGGGCGCTGTAACAAAAGTCAGTAGGATTTCAAATAGATCGAGTAGACAACACATACCGGTAGGCCTTGACAAACCGCCAAACTTCAGTATCAGCGAGACTCCAAGCCTCGACAACATCCTTGATGTTGATGCGGTTCGTCTCCTTGTTCTTAATGACCTCGCGGGCCTTTTGAATCAGCTCGTACTCCTTTCCAACGCCCTGTTCGCTCGGCGTGCGGTCCTGCGCGCTCTTCGCGGAGTCCTTGTCGTTTTCAGTCGCGGGATCGATCTTGCCTCCGCGAGGAATCTTGAATCCGAACTGCCACTCAAACTCATCCAGTAGTTCAGAGGGGAGGGTTTGGCCTGCTGCGGCGGGGAGTGACTCTACGGTCATCCACAGGGAGGTGCCAACGGCATTTTGGGCTGCGACGACCTGCTTGAAGATCACTCCGCGGTATGCAGATCCCAGTTCCGGACCAAGGTGATCCTTGGTCACTTCGGAGAGCCATGCGTCGCGCTCGGTCTCCCGGCGAATCTGAGGCGTAGTGACTTCCTCGGAGTTCTTCTGGAGACTGACAAGGGTGTATGGATGGGGGAGAGTGCCGATGGTGAAGAGGAAAGTGGTGTTCTTGAACGAGGAGGGTTGGCTGATCCGCATAGGTGATTTGGCAGAGCCACAGGGGCGACATTCCGGTTCATTGGGTGGACAAGAGTTGGCGATGGGAGACTCAGGGCACTGGATGAGCGCCTTGGCCAGTCGGAGGGCAGGCTCCACCAACGCCGTGGTATGTTGGGGGAACGGCTTCAAGACAGCTAACCCAGCGGGGAATGAGGTCTGGAAGTGGTTGTGCAAGTGGGCGTTGATCAGTTGGACCAGAGCGCGCTGTCCAGCCGCGGGGTTCTGGCCCATCTTCTCGTGCACGAGTGGGTAGTGGGAAGTCACGGCAGCAGACTTGTAGAAGGCCAGCGCACTCGGCGACTCGACCTTGAACAACTCCGCGTCCATCAGATCCACGAAAGAGGTGGTCTTGTCCTCGAGTTTCAAGACTGCGCTCTGGATCACCGCATCGATTTTTGTCTTTTCTCCCGCATAGAGGGCATTCTTGAGGTTCTCGAAACGGGTGATTGACTCTGGCACGCTTCCGCGGCGAAGATAGGACAGCATGTCGTCATCGTAGCGGGCCATTGGGAAGCAGTGGAAGTCTGAAAGCAAGCCAGTGCCCATGTGTCCCCACGCCAACCATCCGAACACCTCATTCTCCGTCTTAGGAGAGAGCTTCAACTTCTGCACGACCTCGTAGTTCGGGTTCAACATGGCGTCTCCGGGGGTCAGCACGACGGGTTTGAAGCCCTGTGCATACCAAGCCCGACGCCATGCGAGAAGGAGCTCAGCGTCGGCACTCTGCAGCTCCTTCAGGTCTTTGCCATTGGCCTTGTTGGGGTTGTATTTCGCATTGTAATAGGTGTAGATCGGCCGACGTTCGCTGACGGGGGGGCAGGACGGAGCGGTTCTCATCCAAGGTGATGGCAGAGGAGAATGGGTTCAACCACTCCAATGTGCTGTACCATTTCGACTCGCCGTGGGTACTGTTCTTCTGTTCTTCGGGCTGTTCGTGGGAGGGAGGGCGGAAGGATGGCAGGTGGAAATTGGCTAGAGACGATAGCTTGGGTCTGGGCACGAACTTGGCCGGACCTGCCGATTCTTCACCTTCAACTTCAGGTACCGGAGAGGAGGAAAAGATGAAAAGTAATAACGCGACGAACACAATCACCGATAGAAGCGCTGTACTCCTGTGTGGAATCATCTTGTCCACGTCAATGTATAAGCCAGAACGGACGTGTGGCGCGCTTCTCCTGAAACCGGGCGGATGATTGACAGTCTTGGCACAAAAGTTAGATCAACTCGACACTTTCTTCCATTTGAAGTTCTCAGTTGCTCTCGCCCCTGGAATCAATATGCGTTCCTCTCGCGATTCAACGAACCTTGGAACGGTGTCTGGATCCGCCAAGACATGACTAATATGCTAACTTCCCAGAGAACGCCGTGTTTTTATATCCAATTCCTCCCAGCTTTCTCGCGATGTGTGGGATATTTTTCTCATTGAGCTCATCAGGCGCAGCTCCAACTTCGGAGACTTGTGACCTACTTCAAAAGCGAGGTCCGGATTGTTACACAACACATACGGTGCAGAAAGATATCAAGGCCCAAGATGGAGGGTCCTTGAGCTGCAATCTCACCTTCGCATCTACCGTGCTGTCGCTGAGAGGCGACCATGTGTATGAACAGCCACTTGTAGACCCAGAAACTCAGTCTGTGCTCTGCTGGAACGGAGAGGCCTGGAAGATCCAGGGAGAGCGCGTCCAAGGCAATGATACCGAGCGCGTCTTCGACTTATTTTTGCAGGCAGTGAAAGACGATCCCGTCGACGGATTGGCGAAAGCAGTTTCAAGCATCTCCGGACCATTTGCCTTCGTCTTCTATGATGCTGTCAACTCAAGGCTTTTCTATAGTAGAGATTGCCTTGGCAGACGATCTCTGCTACAGGGGTATGACCACGATGGGAGTTTGAAATTATGCAGCATCTGTGATAGTGCATCGGTGGATTGCTTCAGAGAAGTGGGCACTGACGGCGTTCATATGATTGATCTAGATCAAACCCTGACCCTGCAATCATGCCAAACCAAGACTATGCAATGGGGCTCTGCTCATCTTGTACGTGTCTCACCTCAACTCAACAGCAGCAACTAACACCAAGCACAGAACCAACCAATCCCACCCATGAACAAATCATCACCAGAGCACCCACCAGCCTTGACAACAGACTCCCCATTCGTCAAACAGCTCGAATCCCAACTGCGCCAGTCACTGGAACTACGTATCCAAAACATCCCAGAACCGCCATCCTACATCGCAGGCCAAAGTGCAAAGACCGCCGTGCTATTCTCCGGCGGATTAGACTGCACTCTCCTAGCCAGACTCTCACACGAGATCCTCCCAACAAACGAACCAATCGACCTCCTCAACGTCGCCTTCGAAAACCCTCGCGTCGCAGCAGCCGCCAAACTCAACAAAAACGCACCTCCATCCCCCCTCTCAATCTACGAAAACTGTCCAGACCGTATAACAGGCCGCTCAGCCCACGCCGAGCTCACAAAGACATGTCCAGGTCGCACATGGCGCTTCGTCGCCATCGACATCCCCTATTCAGAATGTCTAGCCCACAGAGATCAAGTCAAGCGTCTCATGAGACCCCACAATACCGAAATGGACATGTCGATCGCATGCGCCCTATATTTCGCATCTCGCGCGAAAGGCACGGCCACTACAGATGCGCAAGCGCATCAGACTGTAGATGGCGAGTACACGAGCACCTCGCGCGTTCTCCTCTCTGGTCTCGGCGCGGATGAGCTCTTCGCGGGCTACGGCCGACACGGCGTGGCTTTCAATCGTGGAGGTTTCGAGTCTTTGATTGCAGAGATCGATCTCGACGTTAGTCGGTTGGGATCGCGGAATCTAGGACGGGATGATCGGGTTCTCTCGCACTGGGGGCGGGAGACGCGATTCCCGTTCCTGGACGAGGAGTTCGTGGCTTGGGTTGTGCGGGCGCCGGTCTGGGAGAAATGTGGGTTCGGACTGCCAGAGTGTGAAGCCACGGCTGGAATTGATAGTGAGAAGCTGGCTTTGCGGCTTGTTGCTATTCGACTGGGGATGGAACGTGTTGCGCGGGAGAAGAAGAGGGCGATTCAGTTTGGGGCGAGGACGGCGAAGATGGAGACGGGGAAGTCGAAAGGCACAGACGCATTGACTTGAGCCTTTCCTATTCCTTTCCGGACTCTTTGCAGTATATACATGAAATTCTCCACTGGCGATGATGACAGAACATGGAATCAGATACTTCTGAAACCCTCTGCTCCCAGCATCTTTTCCCTGACGACTCTTCCCTGCTGAAGGTCACGTTCCGGCACACCTGTGCTTTCTTTCCGTTATAGAGCAACCGCAGTCTTGGGCGGCGTGTAGCTCATGGGGAAAGAACATAACGGGATGTCGGATCATGCCGTTGGGAGTAGGTAAAGTCGGGGATAGATGTCTGGAGAGGTGAGGGTTTATGAAGCGTTTAAAGGCAAGTCTGAGCTAGTGTGGATGAGCAGTGTAATCTTTCAGACTTACGGAAATACATCTCTCAAATGCTGCATCTACGAACTAGTGGGTACGAGATACGAAGTAAAGATACGGGGTAGATAAATGAACATAATAATTCAAATCGATTTGAAAATCAAATACCATATTAAGATAGCCACGAGTCAATCCCAATGAGGGAGACATTCAGAACCGGCCGGAACAGAAAGCAAGAAGCAAAAACATTAAAGACAATAGCCACAAATGAGTACAAAAAGAAAATAAAGAAATGTCTCAGAACTTTTGTAAGATCAGATGAATAGGTGCAACTTCAGATGAAATAGACCATATGCAGCTGGTCTGCGTGAGACATCGAGGATAGGCTTCACCCATCACCCGCGCACCCACAATAACCCGAAGGTCAATAGGAAACCAAATTGAAATAAAAGGGACAACCGAAACTTGAACGATCACTGGTAGTTGTTTTGGATCTGAAGCTGAGCCTTGAGCTTGGCAATCTCGGCGTCACGAGCGGCAATAATGTCGTTGAGCTCTTCAATGCGGCGCTCGGAATCAGCCTGACGCTCCATCTTCTTAGCCCGGGACTTGCGAGCAGCCTCGGTGTTACGAGCGCGCTTGGCGGCGACAGGATCGCTGGGATCAAAGTCCACGGGCGACAGGTTCTTGCGAGCACGTGCGCTCACACCAGAGATGCTAGAGTGCTTGACGCCGCCAGTGGCAGGGATAGGAGACGAGGCCATCGAGGAAGCAGGGCGCTTGAGAGGAGAGCGAGGAGCAGTCTCCACCTTGAGGACGGGCTTCTTGGGCTCCTGCTGAAGGGCAGCGGCAACATCGAGGCTGTCGAGGTTGGCGAGATCAAAGGCGTTCATGTCAGAGGCGCCGTCAAAGAGAGAGGGCCATTCCTCGTGGCCGACGAGGTCCATGTCGGTGAACATGGGCGACGCGTTCTGGCTGAAGTTACCAGGTGACTCGAAAGATGGAGTGCTCAGGTCGGTGAAAGTGCCCGAGGGAGGAACAGAGGTGTCCATCATCAGATCCCGGGGCGAGATAGTGCCCGGGGGACCGGCGGGGACAAGTCCGGCCTCATCCAAGGCGTCAAAGGCGAGGGGTGAATCCATGTCGGCGGGGAAGCCGGCAGAGGGAATACCAGAGTTCAGGCCAAACAGATCAGCTGGAGCAGGGTTAGCGATCAAGTCGCTGGCATAAGGTGAGACATATGGCAAATTACCTTCCATGGCGAAGTTGGGAGCAGACATGACTCGGCGGTAAGGTTGTGTATTAGGAATTTGGTTTTGTTGACCGTTGAAAGTCGGGACGGGAGGGCGGTTGGTGTTTGGGGAATCGGAAAGCACAGGAGTCGTTGGTGGACGGGAGTGCTTGAGCGTGGGGTGGGACCAATAAGAGGGGGACCGGGCAAGCTGGGTCACTCTAGGATCTTGAGGGCTAGAGTACAGCTGCTGGAGTTGACGTTGCAACTGCAAATTGAAGGAGTGTCGTCGGGGGTTGTTCTGCGCCAGGAATGGCTGGAGTGCAGAAGGTCTATGGGTTGCTTTCACAGGCACACGCAAGCGGGGTTGCGGGTGTGGTGTGGATGGATAGAGCACGAAGTCCTCGTGTACACTGTTGTTGCTGTTGTTGTTGTTCTGATTGGAAGCCAAGGGCTGTGGATGCGGGGGCGAGGGAAGCCATGTTTGCGGTTGATAATCCGTGGTGAACGACGTAAAGTCGATCGGGGCAAAGTTGTTGGGGGAAGAACTCGAGCTACGCGATGCGATGCTGAAGTTCAGAGGTCCTGGGACAGGAGGCTCTGAGGGGGGTTGAGTAGAGAGAAAAGGTTGGGTTCCGGTTGGAGAAATGATGTCGTCCTCAGTTGAGAAAGACTGGTCTTGAGACTGGATGCTTATTGGGCACCCATTATGGCGATGAAGATAATGTAAGTAGTAGTTCTGGTGTGGTAACAATATGGCGGTTTAGAGAGAAAAAGGGAAGATGAGAAAGGGAAGAAAACTCAGGCAACCGCGGGGGGGTCAGGCACTTCTTAACCGTCTTGTGTGCGCGAGCCCCGCTGACCAATCGGGTCCCCGAGCCGCACGGGGCTGAGGCCTACGCAGGTCACGGGGTGTGAGTCACAGCGAGTTCTGCACTTCTGATTGGTTCATTCGAGGGTTGTCTGCCCTCAAGGCATCCATGGTACGGAGTACATTCTGCGCTACTTGCTTATCCGCCTGCCTTTCATGCGCAAGACAGGTATCTCGCAGGTACTCCAATCTGACATTGACCAATAATCCCTCTCGCTTCCAGACATTCTTGTTCTTCCTTCACTCCAAGCTTATCAATTACCATGCTGTGCGGAAAAGAACTACGCAACAACTACTCCGTACTCCGTTCTCACACATACCTCGCGGAATAACACCCCTTCTTCCGGTTCAGGATAATGCGCAGGATCCACACCTTTCCCAATTCTCTCCCCGCGGTGGGCTGTGTCCATGCGCCGCGTCCTATGAAACGTCCATCCGCCCCTTAGCCTTGCCGAAGGGCGTAAAATTGACTTTTGCTTTTGCTGAAAGGATTTGCAGAGAAAAAAGTTTGTGTTTGAAGATTTCCCTTCGTACTTGTGAGAACAGCTTTCTCTACGGAGTTCAGACATTATACGGAGTAAGAAGAGGAAAACTGTCGCCTCAATAGTGCGAGCACTAGCAGCGAGTTCACTATTAATTTGTTTTTTCTTTTGTTAATTTGTAGTCTTGTTTTTGGTACATTGTCTAGCGTGTTTTGTCTAATTTTTCACTGACGTAGGGCCGAGCCTCCGCCGAATGGTCCATTCTTGAAGATAGCGGTCCATCCAAGGTCCAATTAGTGATCGGATTATGTACAATCTGTCGCATACACTTGTTCTAGTGTACAAGTAGTGCATTTTTGAACCACCATCGTAAATCCTTATAAAATCCTCAAAAAGTCTGTTCCTATCTAATGTACCCCAGGTTGCCAGCGCATACAATGGAGACACTCGAATTGGACTTGCATGAAACTCGTGCAGCTGGTTTCCACCGTCCTCACATCGGACCCATACCGCGTAGATCAAGAATGACATGCAGGTTTGCTTCATACTATGAGTATGAAAGGCTTCCAAAATTCTACCATGGCTATAGATGACTTTACATGGGTCCATAATTCAACTTTCAAAACAAAGATTGAGATTCTATTAAGTATTACCTGTCAAACGGCGTGCCGCCTGCACGGGCGGAATATAAACCAGCCGCTCAGGACAACGCTAGACAAACGTCGGGTCAATTTGGGGTTGCAAGGCAGAGACCAAATCCAACAAAATCCAAAAAGAGCACCCATCCTCCCCACAGGGTATCAAACGTAAAAGCAAGAAACCAAAAAACAGCAGAGTGGTATCAATCTAGTCGGGCGGCACACCGCCTAACGCATGGTCGCATCGCGATTATTCACAGCGAGACGGGGAACGTAAAGAACGAACCGCAGTCGGAAAGGCTGCTGACGTCGGGAGACGCCAATGGTATTATTTTTTGGGAGAAAACAAGGAGATTAAAAAAGCGACAGCGGGTATCTCATTGCCACCATCACAGTCCAAGGGGTGCTTGGGTGTATACTGCGGATAGTGACAGTGGCGAGGCAAAAGCACAAAAGAACTGTAGTGAAATGGTATCAAATCTGGACATCAGGACTGGACCAGCCCTTCAGGGATGTCGCGAGCTGGCGACGGGTAGGACATATCCCACCACCGCTCAAACTCTACGACGCGTCTCCGGGGAGACTCAGTTCATGCGGCAGCCTGGACAGGGGTGGAAGCATGAACGGTGACGTTCTTGGCCTCCTCGGTAGCCTCGGCGGGAGCAGTCTGGGTGGTCTCGGGGACGGCGGCCTCCTCGGCGGTCTCCTTAGCGGGGACAGCGGGGGCGACTTCTTCAGCCTTGTCGGCCTTGGCCTCGGTCTCGGCGGCGGCAACCTCCTCCTTGTCGAGCTTCACAGCCTTGCTGGGCTTGCGGAAAAGACCACCAAGCTTGTTGGACTTGGCCTTGGTCTCCTTGGTCTCACCATCGGTGGCCTCGTTGTCAGAAGACTCAGCCTTCTTCTCCTTCTTAACACCGAGGTTGCCGAAGAAAGAGGTGCGACGCTTCTCCTTGGGGGTGGAGACGGTCTCGGCAGGAGTCTCAACAGGGGTCTCAACGGCGGCCTCAGTGGGGGCGGCGGTCTCAGTGGCCTCGACAGGAGCAGCAGTCTCCTCGACGGGGTTCTCGAGCTGAGGGGCAGTGCTGGCGACGGCGGTCTCCTCAGTGGCAGGGACAGCAGTGGCCTCCTTCTCGGACTTCTCCTGAGAAGGGCTGGCGACCTTCTGGAAGAAGTTACCGAAGATGGAAGCGCGCTTGGACTTCTTCTCGTCCTTCTTCTTCTCCTCCTTGATCTCTTCCTTGGGGGTCTCCTTGGCAGCCTCGGTCTCAACGGCGGGGGTCTCAGCGACGGGCTCGGCAGCCTTGACCTCCTCAGTGGCCTCAACGGGGGCGACGGCAGGAACAATAGCCTCAACGGGCTCGGCAGCGACAGGAGCAGCCTCGACAGAGGTCTCGGTGGTAGGCTCAGCAGCCTTGGCCTCCTCAGTGGCAGGAGTCTCCTCCTTGGCCTCGGCCTTCTCCTCCTTCTTCTCCTCGGCGTCCTTCTTGCCTAGGAGGGTACCGAAGATGCTGGTGCGCTTGCGGGACTGGGAGCGGCTCTTGGTAGCAGCCTTCTCCTCCTTCTTCTCCTCCTTGGCCTCTTCCTTGGGAGCCTCGGTGGCGGCCTCGGCGGGAGTCTCTTCCTTCTTCTCCTCGGGCTTCTTGGCGGCAACGGCAGCAGCGGGCTTGGTGAGCTTCTCAAGCTCGGCCTTGTAGCCCTCGCTGGTGATGATGGTCTCCTTCTCAGCCTTGGCCTCGGTGGCCTTGGACTCGAGAGCGACAACCCAGCTGTCACGCTCAGCGGCGGAGGAGGCCTGGAAGGTGTGCTTCTGGCCAGCAACCTTGAAGAGGAACTCGGTGGAGCCCTCCTTGGTCACATCAGAAACCTCAGACTGATACATTGTTAGCACCCACGTCATCCACTCCGGGTCAAGATCTACTCACGAGGTTGAAGATGCCAGCGGGGGTGGCCTTGTCCTCAGCGCGCTTGGTGAAGAACAGCAGACCCTTGCCGGTCTGGCTGGCCCAGGCAGCGATGGGGTTGGCAACACTGGCCTTCTCGTTCTGGTGGAAGACGGAGAGCTGCTTGCTCTCAACAGCCTCCTCGTTGAAGTAGAAGAAGCGCTTGGAGAAACGGAAGCCCCTACTAAAGTCAGATATTGTGCCCGGTTGCTTGCAATCATGCGCTACTCACTTGACAAGACCGGGGGCCTTGTGGCCGAGGGTACCCTCGGTGGCGGGCTTGATCTCCTCCTTGACGGGCTCAGCAGCTTCGCTGTTCTCAACGGCGGGAGTAGCGGTGGTTTCGGGCTCAGTGGCCTCAGCCTCCTTGGGAGCCTCGGTGGCCTCGGTGGCGGGGGTCTCCACGACGGGCTCGGTGGCAGGGACGACCGCGGGGGTCTCCTCAACAGTCTTTTGGACGTCAGACATGATTAATAGTATTAAACTTGGGTATTAAAGAAGCAGAGCTTCGTAGAAAAGAAACTTGAGGGGTATTTGGGTATCTCGAAAGGAAAAGCAAAAGAAATAAGAGCACAAAGCTCGGGTATCACGAAGTAGGGGTATTTTGCTTTGTGGGAGAAGGAATGGAAGGAGAGAAAAGGGGAGGGGAGGGAGGAAGAAAAAAGAGTCAGAGGGCGCTTGTTGATGGCGCTTTGCTCCGAATCAGGCAAGGACCTGCAGGGAGCCCAGAGCTCAGTGGATCGGCGATTAGCTAACCTTCAGGGGGTTTATTTTTCTTTATTTTTCGGTGATTTTTGGCCTTTTTTTATTTGATTTTATTTGATTTTTTGGATGTAAAAAAAAATCTACTTTCCTACTTTTCTACTCCGTACGGAGTACGGCGATATTCATTGTTTCTTACTTACTATACTCCATAGTCAGTAACTCTATTGCTCTATCACCATAATACCCTCCAGCTATTAAACTTATATTCCATTTCTCTATACGGAGTACTGCGTCCGGGATACCCTGTTTGATGTTGAGTATAGAATACTCCGTCCCATGGTTATTACCTACCCTCCAAGTATGAACCATATCTAATACGGAGTAATCACAGACTTTTCTTTAGTGAAACATCAATCTAGTATACCTAAATTCTTTGTCTAGCATGGCGCTAGACCTTGTGATCTAACTAGATTAAGTCCCAGTTTATCCTTTTATCATTTATGGGAAAATCTCTGCAAACCTTGGGGATCACACCACCTCTTGTTCGGATCCTCCTACCGATTAGACAATTAAAGACAATTAAGGGCCGTTTCAACACGTTTCAACACGTTTCCATTAGTCCATCTGCACGACAGAGAATGTGATCCATCGTCATGGCGGGGTTATACTAGTCATCCGACCCTGGTATGCGGCCATATGTACGAGCATTGCACGGAGGACTTTGTACACCTCTTTCGCATTGTTGCCATCTCCATGGAGTTACACGGGTTCAGGAAACACATACTACCTACGGAGTACATTTTACTTTTCTCTTTTCAAAACCAACCAAGTGTTTGGTCTGCATAGGCTATATTGATACTATACTACAAGTATGTAACTAAGTACTCCGTATACTTGCAAGGCTCCATCCCTCGGAAGGGGGGGCATCTTCCTTATCCCTGTCCACCAGCCCTGCCATCGTACTTCGTACTTCGGAGTCAGCCCAGGATGAACTGGTTGGTCGGATAAGTCGGGGTCTTTGGTTGCGCTTTAGGTTCTGCACAATGGTTGGCCATCGCGTCTTCAACAATACACAATCTCTAGGCCAACCTCATGACCCCGATATCAACTCTATGATTGAGTGGCGTGCGAAATCCTCATGAACAACCAACCAGCTTTCGTACAGCCCCTCCATCTTGGCTTTGATGTAGCCGGAGTACATTATCGGCGCATCAGCTTTCATTAATCACTTTCATCAATATTTTCCCTATTTTTTGGTTTGGCGATTTTCCTCAGCGGCAAGGATCCCATGATGTTTTGTCTCTGCCCAATCCAAGACTCGTTGGGTACGGAGCTTGCCTCTTTACGTGATCGACGCATCATTCCAAGGGTTCTATACGAGGATCGTCTAGTCTCTTACGGAGTACTGCACACGAGCGCCTCTATTCTATAGAGTATCAAAGAACATTCCTTTCATGCTCCGTACAGAACCCAGAGCACAGATTCGTATCCACCTGAGATGGCTTGGAAAATTGCCCCTAATTAACCCCTATATGTGCATCCTTAGGTTCGAACTAATAATCCAGAAGGAGTGCGATAGTCCCCACTATGTAGACTATGAACTTGGTTCCGTGTCTCATCAAATAGGGGCAGAACAAAGAGCTCCCGATCTCAGTTGGGCTGTTTTGGCCAAAATCCACGGTTCGCTGCAGCCTCTCTAATCGAAACGTGCGATTTCATCGGTGAGCCTTACCCCTATCGGATACCACTAACATTGGGTAGGAAAGATACAGAGCAGCGACAACCAAGATTTGGATCTGCATGTACAGTTGATCACCATGAGGCCCCGACACCGGCTGCCAGAATGTGACCATCGGAGCATTCATGGCAATGATAGCCAGTACGGTCGATCCACCACTCGGTAGTCCTTGACACCCTATCAGAAGCCCCTTTTCCACCCGTTAGGGCGACCATTTACGAACCCTGCCGTCGCTGCCCTTTTTTGCGGTCACTGGTCTCGGCCATGATCCCGCTGTCCATTGTGAATGGTGCTTCTTGGCCGGCCATGGACGATCCTGTGCCCTGTTCGAAAGCTCACTGTTGATCTTTGTCCGCTCTTGATGGCGCAAATTTTGACACCATGCAAGTGCCATGTAGAGCGGAGCTCGGGAGACGACCTTTTCGGGATGTGTGAGCACGGGGTACTTGACATACATTGCGCATTACTATATGTGTGTTTGCATGTTACCGGTGTCGCAAGGTGAATAGGCATGCAGATGCTAAAAGGAAAGACAGTCAGTCTCACTCCGTACTTCTACGGGGTGTGTCCCTGGGTAAATAATTCTCTAGGCTTCCCAGACTAAATCCTCGTAAACGACCGACTCAGGTAGAACAAACTAAGAAGTTCCCCCTGTGTCCAGTAGGATTACCCTGCCAAGTACGACCATGCGGTGTACGGAGTACAGGACACAGGAGACGGAATTCCCGTCCGTCTAGCCTCCCGACTTCTAGCGTCCACTAGATTGAGCATTGGTAAGGACTTAACCATGGACCACTTTGATGAGGATGAGCATTTGAATTATCGTTGTACGTACAAGTAGATTAAAGTGTGGGTTCCAGAACATTGAAAGAAAATACGAGTAGCGACACACCCTTTCCTCAACACAGGAATATTCCCGACGGACAACATCCGAATCAAGTTGAGATTCAAAGGTCGGGTTTTGCAGGAGCCACAATACAAAGTTGTGGAATAGGGGGGGGCCCACACAAGCTCGGGTATGGAGCCAGACTTTTCGAGGTAAACAAGGAGGTTCAATTATTGGTGGCCAGTGTGTCTACCATGCACTGTACAGGTCGCAGGCGTCTACTCCATACAGTAGTGTGCGTACTGGCCAGGGGACTTGAATGCAAGGTACTTCGTATTTGCCCGAAATGTAAAATGACACCTCGAAATGTCAGAAATGCAGAATGGCAGGTGATGAGTCACATGAGTTGTGAGGGTGTCACATGACTTTCAGCCCGACCAATGAGAGTCCAGAACCAAAAACTCGCTTAGCGCTAGTGCGGTTTCCCAACGGCATAAATACCTCCTCCCTCCGCCGCCCTTCCTCTTCTTTTCTTTCTTCTTCATACTTACCTTGTTTGGGTGACTGCGATCAAAAAGGCGGTTCACCACAGATTGGTCCCTGCATTGCACAGCGCGGCGGAACAGTTTGTTCAACGGCCTTCGGGTCATTGACAGGCGTATTCTTTGGCACTCTCCATCCGTGGACTATCTTCTTTTCATCAATTCTTGGGCCAGTGGCTCGGACTTGGAGAAGAGCGAAGTAAAATTGTAAACAGACGAGTTACCCAGCCACGTAACAAAACATTCACCTCTATCCTGAGTAACCTTGCCCCAATACACAGCTTGTGGTCATGTCAAGCCTCTCTTTGTTTGCGCGACGCGTTTGATTCTCGTCGCGATGCCGACATCATGAAGATTCACACCGGAGACCTCCAGGATACTCTCCATTCTCCATTGTACAGCGTACTCCTCACTGCTCCCCAAACTGTGCCAGCAACTTCGATGATTTCAGCCACTCAGCTCACGGCAGTGGCTTTGCCGCTCTGTTGATATGACGTTGTTTCATTGGCTTTGCCACAGTTGTGGCGACAAGCTCCAACCAAGCTCCAACACAACCTCATATTTAACCAAGATCATCCGCTAAGCAACAGTCACCGGTTTACCGTCCTTTACGTCGCATTCTCCACATCACTTCATACTCACTCGACGCTACGTCCTTATCATCCACACAACCACAAATCTCAATCGCCGCCATGCCCGTCCCTAATGCCGACCTGTTCGACAAGCAACAAACCCAGCAGACCAACGGCACACCACCCTCCAACTCCACAGAGTCCACTGAAACAAACACTCAAGCCACAGGTAGCGATAGCTACTTCGCTGCTGAATCTGGGAGCTCTACTGGGGCGCAAAGTTCTGAAGCCAGTCGCGCTCTGACGAGGGAAGAAGTCGACCGCTTGTACGAAGAGCGCATGGAAGAAGAGTATGCGAAAAGAGATGGTGGTGCTTAGATCTACACAATGACCGTCCATTTCTGATGATTAGTCAGGAGGTCTACTTGAGGGAGTAGAGATCAGATTATTCTCCCGACTGTTCGCAGGTATATCCGGAATCTCCAATCAATTCTCGTTGTGGCAGTATGTGCTCTCTGGCTTCATGGGGGGTAACATGCTCTGCTAGAACCGTTCTTCTTGCATTTCCCCGATCAGCCAGGGTCAGCGCTTGGGGGTATGGTCATCAATATCCTTCACTCTCAGTGTCAATTTTGAAGCCTTGGCTTTATCAGTCAGGTGTCAACCGTCTGATGCAACTCTCCGCCGTAGGATGCCTCTATAGTCGCATACCTAAATATGATGAAATGCCTGGGTTTAAAAACAAGAAGCACCGTATATTGGTTGTTCATGTGTGTACATTTGTGTCTATTCTCGTAACCCTTTCAACCCTTAGAAGTTCCAAAACCATTGCATCGAAGAATATGAATCACCCCAGGATATATATTATGCAACACCCATCCACAACACATCCAGAGCCTGTATTTCTATGAACAAAGCTACAAATTATATTCTACCAGTACATTTTCTCCTATAAGATAGAAATACTTATATTGTCATGGTGTGTTGGTTACACACTGAAACTAAGTGTATGGTCTTTTGCCAAGAAAACACGTGACGGTGGCTGATGCGGCCAGTTCAGCCAAGTTGCTCTCCAGGGCTCCAACAGAGCAAAGGAGCGTCGGTATCCAGCAGAACCCCGACTCTGCGCCCTTCCTTGATTTGTCCACAGTCACTCTTTCATACTACTGTTCCCTGTCTACGTCTACCGGTAGCCTCCCACCATGGCTCCGCAGGACACCTTCTTCCGCTCGTCGGACATGAGCTTGACCCAGCTCTACATCGCCAACGAGATCGGAAGAGAGGTCGTCAGTGCATTGGGTGAAATTGGCCAGGTCCAGTTCCGTGATGTAAGTGATGCACCACGCTTGATAAGAATCCGCTGACTGGAGTAGCTGAACCCGGACACGAACGCTTTCCAACGTGCCTTCACCAAGGAGATCCGTCGCCTGAACAATGTCGAAAGACAACTCACCTACTTCCACGAGCAGATCGAAAAAGCCAGTATTCCTCTGAGATCATCGCAGGACTTTTCCGATACCCTTGCCGCCCCTTTGGCATCCGAGATCGACGAGTTGTCCGATCGCAGCGAGAGCCTTGAGCAACGCATCGTTTCGCTGAATGACAGCTACGAGACACTGAAAAAGCGCGAGGTCGAGCTGACCGAGTGGCGCTGGGTGCTTAGAGAAGCCGGCGGATTCTTCGACCGTGTAGGTAGACATTCACTGGATAAGTCTGGACGAAGCTAACAGAACAGGCTCACACCCAAACCGACGATATTCGCCAGTCCCTGGATAACGATGAAGCCCCTCTGCTGCGTGATGTCGAGCACCATGCCTCTCGCCAGAACGGGGACACCCAAACCCAGAGCTTCTCGGAGATGAACATTGGTTTTGTCGCTGGTGTCATTCCCCGGGAGAAGATTGGAACCTTTGAGCGTGTGCTCTGGCGCACTCTGCGTGGTAACCTTTACATGAACCAGTCCGAGATCCCGGAACCCATCATTGACCCCGCAACCAACGAGCCAACCTACAAGAATGTCTTCGTCATCTTCGCCCACGGAAAGAACATTCTGACCAAGATCCGCAAGATCTCAGAAGGTCTCCAGGCATCTTTGTACGGCGTTGATGAGAACAGCGAGCTCAGAAGGGATCAGATCCACGAAGTGAACACTCGCCTTGGTGACGTTGGCAGCGTTCTGCGTAACACCAAGAGCACCCTTGACGCAGAGCTCTCACAGATCGCCCGCTCTCTCGCTGCTTGGATGATTATCGTCAAGAAGGAAAAGGCCGTCTACGCCACGCTGAACACGTTCTCGTACGACCAAGCGCGCAAGACCCTGATCGCCGAGGCTTGGTGTCCGACCAACTCTCTGGGGTTGATCAAGACGACTTTGCAGGACGTGAATGACCGTGCCGGTCTCTCTGTCCCCACCATTGTCAACCAGATCCGCACCAACAAGACCCCTCCGACCTACGTCAGGACCAACAAGTTCACCGAGGCGTTCCAAACCATTGTCGATGCCTACGGTATCGCCAAGTACTCCGAAGTCAACCCCGGTCTGTACACGGTTGTCACTTTCCCCTTCTTGTTCGCGGTCATGTTCGGTGACTGTGGTCACGGTTTCCTGATGACCATGGCTGCTTCTGCCATGATTTTCTGGGAGAAGAAGCTTCACCGGACCAAGCTGGACGAACTGACATACATGGCATTCTACGGACGATACATCATGCTCATGATGGGTCTGTTCTCGATCTATACTGGGTTCATCTATAACGATATCTTCTCCAAATCTTTCACCATTTTCCCCAGTCAGTGGCAGTGGCCCGCGGACATCAAGGCCGGCCAGATGGTCGAGGCTACTCTGAAAGAAGGCTACCGTTTCCCCTTCGGTCTGGACTGGAACTGGCATGAGGCAGACAACTCCTTGCTCTTTTCTAACAGTATGAAGATGAAGATGAGTGTGCTTCTTGGATGGTCCCACATGACCTATGCCCTCTGCTTGCAGTACGTCAACGGACGGCACTTCAAGTCCAAGGTCGACATCTGGGGCAACTTTGTTCCCGGCATGCTCTTCTTCCAGTCGATCTTTGGTTACCTCGTCCTTACTATCCTCTACAAGTGGTCTGTGAACTGGCAGGAGAAGGGAGTCAACCCTCCCAACTTGCTCAACATGCTCATTTTCATGTTCCTGAGCCCCGGCTCGGTCGCACCAGACGAACAACTCTACCCAGGCCAGGGCACGGTTCAGACTCTCCTGCTTCTCATTGCCGTGGCACAGGTTCCGGTGATGCTGTTCCTCAAGCCATTCTGGCTGCGCCACGAGCACAACAAGAACCGCGCTCTCGGATACCGCGGCCTCGGTGAACACTCTCGCGTCAGTGCCCTGGATGAAGAAGGTGATGAGACCGCCCTCCTGGGCGGTCGCCCCAGCGACGACGGTGTGGCCATGCTCGCCCAGGACATGGGTGACGGCGAGGAGCACGAGGAGTTTGACTTTGGCGACATCATGATTCACCAGGTCATCCACACCATCGAGTTCTGTCTCAACTGTATCTCGCACACCGCCTCGTACCTCCGTCTCTGGGCTCTGTCGCTCGCCCACCAGCAGCTCTCTATCGTTCTGTGGACCATGACCATTGGTAGTGCCTTCGACCAGGAATCGCCCGTGACCCGTGTGATCATGATCGTGGTCAGCTTCTACCTGTGGTTCGTGTTGACAATTGCCATTCTGTGTGTGATGGAAGGCACCAGTGCGATGTTGCACTCCCTCCGTCTCCACTGGGTTGAGGCGATGAGCAAGCACTTTGTCGGTGAGGGAATTCCCTTCGTGCCGTTCAGCTTCAAGACCCTCTTGGAGGATGACCCTGTCGACTAGTTTTCTTTCTTTTCCCCCTAGGACAGTTTTTCTTTTTTGTAAAGTGTCTAGAATATACATTATGTATCAATTGAGTTCCACCATACTGTGTAGATCGGTACCCACACAATTAGTTACTGTAGTAGGGAGTACATTAGGTACTAGCTCCATTATTTATAGCCTCCCTCCTGAATCTTTACCCAACTTGGATACCCAAGGATCTTTTCAAGTCCGCATGACTGTCTGGTGGGGTCGTAGGAAATTCAATTCTCCGTCGATCCCGAGGCCGAGGGATCTCGGGTTCTAGACCCTGACCAGATGAGGGCGTGATAATGACATCCAGGAGATACATTCACTGCTGGGAGAGTGGATAAGGGGGGGTTGTATGGCTGTATAGAACTATCTCCACTGGAAAGACCTTTTTCTCTCTCATTGAACGAGCAGGCAAGGAGCAAGTTCAGACGGGCGATCCCGGCGAGGGGAAAACCGGACGAGGGGCCCGGGGGTCACGCGGGGCAGATGACGAAAACCGGCCTGAGCCTTGAGGTCACCTACTTCTACCGGTTTACTTCCTCTCTGACGTTTTAAGCTTCACTTTTTTCTTCTTCTCCTTGTTTGACGAGCTCATCCAAATACTATTTAACTGGTCAATTGACTATCATTTTCAATTTCTTCAACTATACCCCCAAATAATCCATCATGGCTTCAGCACCCCCCCGTCGGAGCGGAGAACATCAACACGGATATCGTGACTCTCTCCCGCTTCTTCACAGAAGAGCAGATTAAGTACCCCGAAGCTTCTGGGGACTTCACCCTGCTCTGCCATGCTCTCCAATTCTCTTTCAAGTCAATTGCCTACTACATCCGTCGTGCCTCCCTGATCAACCTCACCGGTCTTGCCGGTTCCTCCAACACAACCGGTGACGACCAAAAAAAGCTCGACGTGATTGGCAATGACATCTTCATCTCCGCCATGCGCGGTTCCGGCAAGTGCCGTATCATCGTCTCCGAGGAAGAAGAAGAAGTCATCAAGTTCGACGAGCACCCCAACGCCCGTTACGCCGTCGTCTGCGACCCCATCGACGGTTCCTCCAACCTTGACGCCGGTGTCTCTGTAGGCACCATCTTCGGTGTCTTCCAGCTTCCCGACGAGGTTCTCGGCCCCAACAAGTCCGTCGGTCCCGAGGACCTCCTCCACCCCGGTACCAGCCTCGTCGCTTCCGGCTTCACCATGTACGGTGCCTCCGCCCAGCTCGTCATCACCATGCGCGGTGGTGGTGTCAACGGCTTCACCCTCGAGAACTCCCTCGGCGAGTTCATCCTCACCCACCCCAACATGCAGATGCCCCCCACTCGCTCCATCTACTCCGTCAACGAGGGTAACAGCAAGTACTGGGACGAGTGGTGCAATGCCTACTTCCACAGCCTCAAATACCCCGAGGATGGCGGCAAGCCTTACAGCGCCCGTTACATCGGTTCCATGGTTGCCGACGCTTACCGTACCCTACTGTACGGTGGTATCTTCGCTTACCCGGCTGACTCGAAGAGTCCTAAGGGTAAGCTGCGTATCCTGTACGAGTGTGCGCCTATGGCGATGTTGTTCGAGAATGCCGGTGGTCTTGCTGTGAACTCTCGCATGGAGCGATTGATGGAGGTCGTTCCCGAGCACATTCACGATAAGAGTGGTGTCTTCCTCGGTTCTAAGAACGAGGTGCAGAAGATCATCGACATGTACAACAAGTACCACAAATAAGTAACCAGTGTCCTGGAAAATATGATACCTCTTTTAATTTCACCATTTGACTATTCAATAGAGTCGCCATCTGTAGTTTGTCTCCCCGCATAAAACAACTAAATTGGCGCTTGTCTGGAAACGTCATAGCCGCTATACTACCCGTGGACCCGCCTTGGCACAAATTTCTACAAACTAGTTTTTTTCCTACTTGGAATGTTTCACAACTGGGAACCCTGGAAGGCTTCTCTGACTTGGCACAAGCAGCCAAATATGAAATCCAGGGGGCTCCAGTGACGACACCAGATCTTGGGCTATAACCTTGGAACTTGGAACACTGCCCAGGTGGGGTCTCGAGCTCACACACCTGGCCCAACTGGATTGTAGTTGATAGCTCTACTCCGTGCTTTGTATGGAGTACTCCATATGAATCTTCAACTCGATGATGTAATAGCCGTATATGATTGGAAATATTGTTTGCTATTGAGAGGGAGCTCGGGAAGATGCATGATTTACACATCCTCTCCACAAGCACCCTAGTTTTCTAGGCCAATCAGCATGTGTTTCAGGCCACTTATCTATCGACAGTCTTGGACTGTTTGATATCTGTTTGATTAGTTTAGAGATCATCTTCTTTTCCTGGAACGGCGCATGCGGAGGAGTTTATACGTCCGAATCTCTGTTTACAGTCTCGTATATAAATAGAAACTTCCCTACTCCCTCTATATGATACTCAATGCCATTATTTTCAGACTGTCTGGTAGAATCCATCTATTGTCCCATCTTCAAGGATATCCAAAATGGGCCAAAGTCCAATCTTTGAGATGATTGCCATCTCAAAGAGGGAATTGTACGCAGAAAAGGTTGCGCGGGACGAGGAAAGCGAGCCACTGTCGTAGGTGATCTTGAGTTATTCTACTCTGAACCGACTGACCAAATCTCGACAGATACTACGAAGAAGACGAAAGACAGACACTGGTCATCAGAGGCAAGTCATATGTCATTTTGAAGTGCCATGTCGAAGAGTATCCTCTCTTGGTCGAAGGCGATATTCACGGAACTGCCGGTCATACCGTGGTCCATTTTCTATACACGGGTAATTACCAGACGATCGATTCGCCCCCAGATTCGCCCTTCGAGCTATATGTGAGCTTCAATGAGCGAGAGTTCCAACGAAGTGTTTATGTCTACCTGGCAGCAAGAAACTGCCACCTCTCCGGCCTCGTAACACTTGCCTGCGAGCGAATTGTGGAATACAGCACAGAGATACCCATGCTTGAAGTACTGCGTTGGACAGCGGAGATATTCCCCAAGCTTCCCAAAAATGAAGTCTGGCTTCAGACCTTCGTGGGAACGATGCTGCGGCGGTCAGCTAAGCAAGGCGATTGGAATCTCGATTTTGACGATATGTCTAAAATGCTTGCAAAGAATCATTCTTTCTTCAAAGCTATCTCTAACCACATGTTTGATCACTTGGACTGGACCGCTGGATATTTGGAACTATTTGGAACCGAGCGCCGCTATGAACTGGCCAAAATTCTCCGCTTGTTCACCAAGCAGCGGTGTGTTGCCTGTCAAAAGCGTCCAGCTCCTGAATCAGATGCCGCTGAGAAACATACTGAGACCCACGGGACTGCAAATCTCGAAGAGAGCCAGGATCAGGCCTTGCCAGACATGGCAAATGCTGTTAGCGACAGAAAAGAAACCACAACAAGAACAAAAAGGCGAAGAAGGGCGTGATATCAATGTTGCTGGGTTTGGACATTCCTTTGTGCTGAGGGTTTGGTTATGGTCACCGCATGTTACCTATGAGCAATCCAAAATGAGCTTGGTATCAAGAGCCCTGGAGTTTGGTAGTTATTTATATCATAATGGCTACAGTACATTTTACCGAGATTTAGATACAATAGCTGCCTCTCCACAACTCTTCCAAGGTTATAGCTTCATTTATGTGAAAACGTAACAAGAGCAAAAACAAGAGAAGCAATCCCTTTAGAATCGAGTAAACCGATGATTACCAATGCGGCCGGTTGATGGCTACTAGTGTAGTAGAACAACTCCAGCCGAGGTTGTTCATCTATCTCGCAGGCTACGAGTAATCCCATGCCTAGTCTTCAATGATATAGATCAATTGACGTAGCTCCTGCTCTGAATAGACCACAATCAACAAGTGACCATCTTTTCCAAGGTGCTCCTCATTGGTTGAATGTCTCGGCACACTCCGTACCAGGCTACTCATCAAGGATCAATCATTTCTCAATTGAGAATACACTCCAAAAAAAAAGAGTGAAGGAAATTTGTTTGCACGTCCAAGCTGGGACTCGGGAAGAGACATCCCCTGCTCGCCGAGCAGCTTGACATGTCACGTCCCTTCCAGGCTATTTTAGACTTATTCTCGACTAAGGAGTACGGAGTAGTAGAGAATTAGTTCGTTTGCCAAGATATGGAAGTTATTCGTATACCTTTCTACCTCGAAATATGACCCCATTCAAGCTCCAATCCAAAGATTTGAGTCTTTGGGCCCCGAAGTTTGTACTCGTCTTCTTCGTGCGGCAATGAGCTGGTCTGAGTCCCCGTCAACGTTCTATAGCTAGAGTGCAGATTTCAATGTGCCGTTATCCAGCGCCTGACTGGATTGAAACATTCCCGCCAAGTCATGACTGGACAACGTAACGGGCCATATCCTGACATCCTGGCCGAGGGGGAAATTTTAAACTGTCATCAATCGCGGTAGCCGCCCGGTCTTTTTACTGTCCTGTCCATCTGCACCCGTAGGATGATTGACAGCATCGAATTGGTTGTTTTCCGACGAATCTCGCCGTTCATCTGGGATGTGCACACAGGACAGCCCACACTTGCATCTCTCTCAGTCGCTAGCTTTGTCGACTCGATACATATATAAGCTTGTATTCCAACGTTTGCTACTGGCTTCCATCTTGAGTATCCCAGTTCGCTTGCTTTGTTATTACCAAGGTTCCAAGGCCATTCGAAATGACAAAGAAATCCTCAAAGACCCTTGCGGCTTCAAGACCTCTGGATCCTAGCCAGACCTTTCCCAATATTGATTACAACCAGCCACTGTCATCGTGAGGAATTTCATACCCCACTAGTTACTCGAATTTAGCTAAGCGATTTCTTACAGATGTTATGAAGATCCAACGATCACCATGGAAATCGGCGCCAAGGCGTACACCATTCTAGAGTCGCATATCGAGAAATATCCTCTATTGGGTCACGGCTCCGTCACCTCGCAAGTTCGGTTACCTGAAGTTGCTGAGGATATCGGCCACACTCTAGTTCACTTCCTGTACACCGGGACCTACGAGACAACCGATTCGCCACTCGATGCAACTGTTTCCCTTGTCGAACGAGAATATGAGAGAATTGTTATGGTCTACCATGCGTCGAGAGTTTACGAGATCCTCGACCTGGAAATCCTTGCCGGAAGTATATCGAGTACTTCGGCGAAGCAATTTCCATATCCGGCATCCTGCGTTCGACAAAAAAGATATTCTCCAAGCTTCCCGAAGACGAAGTCTGGCTCCCAGACTACCTGCACAGGGTTTTGCAGCAATCATTTGCATCGAACAATTCTCGATTCGATTTTGACCACATGCCGGGGGTTTTTGATGACCATGACTCTTTCAACGGCGCTCTTGTGCGATCAGTAATCGAAATTCTGGCATCGCATGTAGAAAACCTGGAGAAGAGGCCCTCGTTGAACTCCATCGGCGAGCGTGCCTCCACCGAATGCTTGATGGTTGACAATCAGTATATTGTTCCGACAGAGTGTCCTGCTCTTGAAGAGGAGGCCATCCCTCTACCCAAGGAGCCCGTTCTTGAGGAGACCGTCATTGAGGAGCCCGTCCCTCTCTCTGACGAGCCTGCGCCAGAAGAAAGTGTTGTCAAACCACTTCACGGCGCTGAGACTGTCGCTACCCAAGTCAATCCTGAAAATAGCCTGGTCAAGACCTTGCTGCCTAGAGAGACTGTGTACCACAACTGGGAAAAGTTAACACCGTCTCGAAAAACAAGAAGGGTGAAGACTCTAAAGGGTAGAAGTCTACCGATCCCAGACGAGGAAGGTGTTATTTCAATCCCTGTGAAAACCCTCTTATCTCCTGATTTTGCGATCTCAATCAAGAGATAGTCATGAGTTGGTGCTTTCGCGTATCGAAATCGCTTTATGAGAGCATTAGTATGTTTGAAGAAGAAATTTCAGTATTGGATTAAGGTGTCTTACCAAGACTATTAACGCGATTGGTAGCTTTCAATGTACTAGAGGAAAGAGGAGTATGAACCTCGGTCAGAATCTGTCATACCTGTAGAATATGGGTAGTTCGTGCTCACGGAGAGTCCTCCCCCAAATGTACAGATCCATGGCTGTAGCTCGTCTGAAGATAGACCACCATCACCGCGTGACTCTCTTTCAATGCAAGATCTTACTCAAGAAATGAAAAAATCCCAAAGGTAAACCAGAAGGTTAAATTACTTTTCGTAGTAAACACTGGCTCCCTAGCACACAAAGACAAAGAAACAATATCAAGGAACTGCTCTATCTGGCCCCATGCCCTGCGCTGTATTCTTGATGGTGTGCAAAAACATAGACGGGAAACAATGCCTACCAAACCGGTCCTCGGAAATCTAATGTTATCAGTCAAGCTCACATGAAATCAATAACACCAACTTACTGTCTTTCCGCCATCATGCTCTGCAGTTCGATACCCCAGCCACCGTCTGTAAAGCGTCTCCGCACAATGCGTGGTGAACATGTATGAGAGACGGTACGTTATGTGATCGAGGATATGGTTCCAATTCCAGATGCTGTCTGATCCCCCATTGATATTCTCCGGTGGACCAGGGTTGTAGATCCGCGCTAACTCTTGCGGTGTCCACTGACCGTCTGCGTAGATGGGATGGGGAACAAAAACGGCTTTGAGGCCGTGGAACAGGCACCATGATGCACCTGTCATTTCTGATGCGAGGCCCAGACCCTTTGTTGCCTGTGCCTGGTGGATGAGATCGAGGAGACGTTTTGAGTATCGGCCCATGGTGATGACTGCGGCTCGGCGCGGTGTGTTTTCCCCGTACTTGAAATTCCAAATCTTGTCGGGAAATGTCCATGATGTATCTTTGGGGTTGAATATCGGGAGGAAAGCAAGAAAGTCCGCTTCTTCGCCTACACCCCAAGTGTAGTTGTCTTTGTCGGGGTGAGAGACCGGCGGATCTGGACCGAAGGATCGAATGCCTGTCCCGGTCACTGGTCCCCAGATTGTGTCGTCTGATCTGTCGGCAAGACTATCATGTACCATTTGGGTAAATTGGCTCCAGTTTCCATGGGCACCTGGTGTATAGAAATAAGCGTTGCGTTCCCAAAGGTACTTCCGTGGTTGTTCTCTTGCAAAAGAGACTGCACGGTCCATGAAATGGTAACTATGCCCTGTATGGCGACCGTCCATCTCTAGCTGCCAGTAGAAGTCGAAGTGCGGATACAGCTGTGCAAATATTTGCAGTGGCTGAAGGTGCTGCAATATGGGGGTGTGCTCCTCAATCTTCGGGTACCACGCCTCCAGCAGTTTATTGTTGAAGAAAAGAGCCATGTTTCTGAACTCCTCGGGGATGGATTCTCTCAATCGCTTGATGGTTTTGATATCAGAGAAGATCGGCATCTCGTCGTCCTTGACATGGATCAGCACGTAAATCTGATACTCGCCCCCTGAATGCAGTGAAAGCTCCATAATCAGAGCCCGTAGATACTCGCGATGATGTGTTTTCCAATTGAGACCGCTCCATGCCCGGATGAGAATCGCTGATCGAGGATGAAACCGCTTCACGCCTGCCTCAGTCGGCTCCCAAAGTTTATGAGGGGCTTCAGGGAGATCAAATGCCAGTGGATTCTGCTGGCTCGAGTTCACTGTAGCTACCGGCTCGTATCTGTCGGAGTTCCTTTCCAGACAGCTCTCCTGCAGCCAGTTCCAGTCAACCTCATGCCATGGCACCGTGGGAGGGCGTGTGAAGCCGGGTACATCGTCTTCACCGTCACCATCAAACCCGTACGCCCCGAAGCGAGCGTATCGGTCCGCGCAGACAGCACCATCCAAGCCAAGAGCCTCGTGAGATCCAAAACCCGGCGCTGGGAACCCAGCCTGAACACCTTGGTAGACCTGCATCATATCTTCAGTCGAGGTACGGCTCAGATCGCGACCCCGAGGTCCAAGACAGGGCTTGAAATCCCCATGAAATTGCTTCCTCCAAGCACGACTGTTGTAGGCTGGGTACGGATCGAAAATGAATGGAGTTGGGTGCGAAGCGTTGTCCGAGGTGATGCTGGTTAGGGTTAAGGTGCCACCGAGAAAGAATCGCTGATCTCTGACAAACTCAGTATGAATGGATAGCTTGGGTCATACCCGATCTTACCTGCGGTCGTGAGACATGCCCATCCCAACTAAATCAGATGGGTCCCCGTCTGCCTCTTCTCTCCAAGATGTGACCTCGGTGGCTTGGTGGTACTGCCCTGGGCGAAGGACTCGAGGGCCATGAAAACAGTCGTATGCCATCTGAGCGAGACTAGTATCTGGATGATTAAAGAGAAAAACACTCGTCTTGATCATGACGAGGAGGCAAGTGAGGTAGGCACAGTAGCGTAGCCAGACCCACCGGCGACTTCCCAAAGGGGAAATCTTTCGGGGGTAGAACTTGGGCGATGCCATGTCGGATTTCACAGCGAGTAATGCAAATGACCTCCAATATCATGCTATCGGGAGCCACGTTGAGCGGCGTCAGGACGAAAGCCGAGGGCAAACACGGCATGAGCAGCGTTGAGAGAAAGAAGCTGCCGGGGACGATGTCATCACTACGCGGTACTGACATCTTCACCACTTACGCTTTTGCTGCATTGAGTGATATAATTACTCCCAATTTCCAAGGTGCTCAGATTCATGGAGTCTGAATTACCTTCTACAAGTCAGTCATCTCGTTGTGACATCCTTTCAAGACCAAATCTGGGTTCTGTGTTCATTTCCAGTCGATCAACAGACTTCACTGCACGCCACGGCTATCTATGGGTACAATGAGACATATCACCACAAGTTATACGAGTAGTTTATTACTTACAGCCAGCTGTCGAGGGTATATACTTGTGGAGGAATCCCATATGGCTCCCTGAGCTGGTGACGACAGGTGGGAGTGTGGTGTATCAACCATCTGCCACGCACACAGCAGTTACACCCCGGCTTGTCTGTCTTAGCATGGGGACAGTGCAGCCAATATGTAGGGAGAATGCCGAGAATAAGAAGCAAAGAGAGAAATGGGACTGGTTGAGTATACCCCGAGAGCTTGCTGAGAATGGCAATCTACGGTAAAGAGGAAATTTGTGTTTCTATAAGGCCAGCTTTGATTATACTGTCCAATACCAGAACTTTCGAGCCTACTGGGTATCCTAAATGTCAACAAACAAGATAATAGATCTGAAAGCTAGCCATACCTGGTACGAACATATACACCTCCAGGGCTGGGCATTCCTATGACACCTAACCTTGGACCTCGGGAAGCACCCACAAGCCTCAGTGCTGCGCTTTTTAGCTGTCTTTTTAGCTGCGTTTTTTTTCTCTCACTCCAGGGCTATTATTCCAACTATTTATCCTGATTATACTTCCTTTATTTAGCGCCACCATCGAGTAATCATGATTGGTCGAGTGAAGAAAGTCTTGGCTAAGCCGTTTTGACAACGCAATTTCATGGCAAGGCTGAGTGGACTGGAAGCAAAAAGGCAAATCCAATAGACCAAAAAAGATCAAAACAAAAACATACAACAGTGAGGATTCGCTGGTGGTCACCCACCCAACTACTAACTCACCGGCGTGTGGCTTAAGTACGGCTGAGCGGACGGGAAGCCCTGTTCTCCACACCCTGTGGTCGTATGTGCTTGAATCAGGAGATGATAGAATCATATGGTCTCCACATTGATAGTTTGAACTGGGAGAGATTATTAAATATCATATAACACGAACATCCTAACTCGCTTGCAAGATAATAACTTCATTTCAACTTTTATTAGCGCCGAAGAACACAAAGATCTAATCTAGGCGAGTGTTCGTTTCTTTTCACGGGCCCAGAACCGAACCAGAACCGCCAGCATGACTAGCATACAGACATCAAGAGCGATAGTCCAGTTGTATCCGATCAGGTACCGCGGGGCATCGACTGTCTTCCACACACTAGGAAAATATTAGTGAATATGAGATATGGGCCTGCAGGGTGACTTACAAGAGTGGAATCCAAGCCCCAAAGGTATTGCCAATGGTGTTCATCGCACTGATCACAATAGCACGCTCCTCGGCGCTATGGGAGCAAATCTCATTTGCCCATGCATATATGATAGCCGCAATTCCATCAGCTGTACCGGAGAGAAAGAAGGCGAAGAACTTCAATCCCACAGGCACCTTCCAGATTGCAAGCACAATGCATGCAAAGATGTTCAGCAAGGCTGTCACTGCAATCAAGCTGGCTTTGGCGTCGTAGACGTCGGAAAAGACGGCGCAAACTACCGACGCCACGATGGTGACTGCCGGCGAGACTGTCGTAATTGTGTTGATGCTTTCCACGGAGTAGCCCTCGGCCTTGAGCCATAGAGACAAGCCGCTGTTTGAGGATACACCGTCGGCCTGCGAGAAGAAGAACGCAAAGATCACAAGCACCCACAGTCTCCAACCTTTGAATATCTGCAAGACCTTGGCTTTTGTAAATGGCTGACGAGCCTCACGGTTCTCCGATGCCATGCGCGCCTGCGCGAGACGGATCTCATCAGCACTCAAGAAGCGTGAGGTACACGTATCCGGGGTGCTGGGAAGAAGACAGAGGCCCAAGAAAGCGATCGGGATTGTGCACGCGAAGCCTGGTCTTGTTAGTGTCTACAGAGTTCTGACATGGGGATGAACGAGAACTTACAGATAATATACAGCCATCTCCAACCTTCGATTCCATAACGCCCATCTAGTCTGGCATAAGCACCCGCCTGGATATATCCGGAGCTCATACTGCCGACTTGGCTGGCAATGAAGAAGATGGCACCACGGCGAGATAGCTCAGAGCTTTTATACCAGCTGCCTAGATACCACTGCACAGCTGGGAAGAAGAAGCCACCTAGCGCACCGACGAAGAACCGGAGAGCATACAGCTGGGTGACGTTGCTGGCTTTGTACTGGGCCAAGGTAAAGACGCCCCATAAGAGATCTGCAGCCGGGAGGAAGTAATTCACCGGGCATCGGGTCATCTGCGATGATCAGTAACTTCTAATATGATCTTGCATGTTGCAGAAATAGAGCATTGATCCAACTCACCAGCAATGTCAAGGGAATCTGCATCGTGATAAAGCCAACCCTGTTTCGAGTTAGGTTTTATCCCGATCAGCTCCTCAAGAGACTTACATGTAAACCGTCTGTAGATAATTCAACTGATTGCCGTACAGGTTCAGATCCTCCTTCATCCCACTAACGTAGGCCGTGCTTGTCGCGGACGAGTCCAGCACTTTAGCCCAATACGCCAGGAAGACGAAGACGATGATGAGCCCATCGAGTTTGAGGATGAGCTTTCGCTCAGCGGGAGTGTCTGTCGGAGCAAACCACTCGTACCATTTCTGGCGAGGGAGTTGCAGCGCCTGGGCATTCAACTCATGTTCCGCTGTGATAACTTTCTCCGCAGAGGCCATGATGCCGGTAAAAGATAATATGACATTCTATGGAAATTGGGCACTCATTTCCATTTAATCCAACTGCTGTTTCAAAGCACGCCATCGCGGGCAAGAATGAGGATCGGATTGGGAAATGAAGCTATTCCTGATGTCGTATCAAGCATTTGCCAAGTGTCGCTGTGATTCGCGGATCAGACGAGACTGCCGAGGTGGTGGGCCATGGCGCTGTCCCCTCGCTTTTGGTGAATTTACCCCGGGCCTTGGATGATAATTTGCAAATCCTGAGTAGTTTCTACTTGAGACTTCCTAGGTTTGTTTTTAAATGGCCCAGAGCGTCTTTAGCATATGTATGGAGTATAAAGTACCAGGGGCTTGTCAGCATCAAGTTTGAGAACGGCTTCAAGCGTGGGTTTGCAATGGAACGGAGGGCTAGACGATGAGTGCCTCGATTGAATTCTATTAACATATCGTGAAATTAAGAATAAGCAAGTAACTATCGCTGCAGACAGAGCAAAGAAAGAAGAAAAAGCCCATGAATCGGACCAAAACGCAAATATCAAGCCTATGTACGTGAATGGAACAGTTCAACAGACCAGAGAGTAAGTCTGAATCGGAGTCTCGGTGGACAATCCCATCTGAAGAAAACTAGTTCGTCTCATGAAATCATTAGGCGAGGGGGTCGTCGTCATTACCCCCTGGCATTATACTTCTCATTGAAAGCGTTGACGGCTGAAACTTAGGTTAGCACATTTCTTCTCACACCAGAGAGCCAAGTACTTACCAACGGCGATTTGCCTGTAAAGCCAGTTGCGCGAGCTTTCGTCTTGCACAGGAATGAAAGGTCCATTGGCGCCACCTTTGAGGGTGATGCTCATTCCGGTGCGCTCTTTCGAGATGGTTTGAATGTCGGTGAGACGAATGTCCCACTCGGTGTAGAGCTTCTTCGTTCGCACGAGCATGATGCGCGCGTACGTCAACAAAACCAGCATGTCTCGGCCAGGAAGCTCCAGATGAGCAATGTAGTCTTCGTTGAAGTATTTGCCATCGTCGGTGGTCTTAAGCCAGAACTGACCAAGGGCTTCTCGCTGTGAATACGGGCGCACAATGCCATCTGTGCCAATGAAGCGAGTAAGTCGGACACGATCCAGGCCCTCGGCATCGAAGACAGTAGTTGTGTTGCGAACGCCTTCCGCAAGATCTAGAATATAGGGTTAGTGAAAAGTCCCAAAACGGATCAAAACCAGATCAACTTACTAGAAGCAAGATCGAATGCTCCGATGGCCGGCTTGGTGGCCAATCCAAGTACTCCCTTTCCAACACCCTTGAAGAAACCTTGGATACCTTCCTTTTCGGCACCCTGAAGTGGATGGCGTGCGAGACCACCGATGCCACTGGCCAGACTGGTTGCAAACGCGTTGCCACCAGCCGTGATTCCGTAGAGAGCGTGCTTGGGGCGGTTGCGCACCTTGGACATCCGGCGCTGGTTTTGGAATTCTTTGTCAAGGGTGGCAGCTGCGAGACCCTTGGACATACTTCCAGTGAGCTTAGCCATACTATCCGAGAATCCAAAGACAGATTTCTTGACAAAACTGGTGGCACCCTTTGCGATACCGATACCTAGCTCCTGGGGCCGGTCCGTCATGACCAAGCCTTGGTAAGGCTCGTAGAAAATGGCAGCAACGCCGGAGCTGACATTGTTGAACAGACCGACAGGGTTACCCAAAAAGTCGGCTGAGCCGAGAATGATGTGGATCTGGCGAAGGCACTCTTGCGTGTAGTGTGCGCGGACGTTGCCGACCAGTCTAGGGAACGAAACACGAGCGTTCTCGAGCATCAGAGCATTGAGACGGACGGGTGCATCGTTGACATTACCCATCGACATCGTCATGACATTGACAAAGAACATCAATGGGTTGGAGGGTTGCATGGCATCTTCCACGTTGACACGCTCTGTGCGCATGAAAGAAATGTCCATCTGCATGGGCTGCAGATGGAGAAGCTCGAAGTACACATCCTGTCCATTGTCTGATTGTTGCGGCTCAGGGATGTTGAGATCTTCATCGCACAGCCTGCCCTCCTGCTCCTCAGTCCACGAAGCACCTGGAATCTTCACAAAGTCAAGCATGGCAAAGACAAAGTCCTCATCCAGCTCGAGCGTCATCTGCTGCAGGAGCAAGGTTGCGTACTTGATGTAGAGAACACCATACGAGTCATCCTTCACACGCGTGACCATCGCATGGAAAATGGGATGAGCCTCCATCTCTTTACCAGTCTTCGGCACAACACTGGGATAAAGCAGAATTGGGAAAATGCCACCATAGAGCTGGTTGTCAATCTGAATCCACTTGATCGTGGTGTTGAGAGTTTGATAGAGCCTTGACTCCCTGAACTTGATCTCAATCTCGCGGAACGTGAGATAGAGAAGTTCCTTCAGATTCTGGTTGATCAACGAGATACCAATTCCACCTAGACGAAGTTGGGCTTTGAAGTTGACGTCCGAATTCATTTCCTTGACCTCGAAGCCTGTGCTTGTACCAGTCTGCGAGGATTGTCCTCTCTGCTGCTTGTACATACTCTTTGATGGCTTGAAGTTGGACAGCACAAGAGTTTGAGTAGGACCATCGGCAGCAATATTGATGTCGATGATCTTCTGGTGTCCACCGGGCTGCGAGGGTGGAATCCGCATGGGAATTAGATTTCCTATCTCAGCAAGTTTGATATGGCGCTCCTTTCCTTGGCAAGTCAACACAAGAGACTTGTTCTTGGTTGCCGGGTAGTCCCATGCGTAGGGCATGATACTGCGTGGTGGGATCCGGTATCGAATAGGCCTCCAACCGCTGGTGTGATCATCTTCATCTTCATCCTCCACGTTTGGATTGGCTTGATAGAAGATGAACTCCGTGTCACTTTCGTTGCGCATGGAGAACGGCCAGTTACGAGACTCGATGCTGAAGTGCAAGAATAGTGTGGCTCCTTCCAAGATGATGTCGACCTTGATCAGCTTCTGTCGCTGATTTGCCTTGGCCAACTTGACATGAACAGTACCGACATCGGCGATGCTGAACGGAGATGACCATTGGTTGTTAACCCCCGGGAAGCAGAGACACAGCTGCTTCTCTGCGACTTGACGAAGGAAGTGAAGCGGGATCAAACCCCCGCTCTCGATCTGGTGGACGTTGGACGAACCTGGCTCACGGACCAAAAGATCCTCATTGAGCTTGCTCTTCAATATGAATCGGGGAGCAAGAGTCACGACCTTGGTCAGTTTGTACTTGCCCTCTCCCTCAGCAACGGTTACACCCGAATGGAACTCAGATCTGCCCTGGCGATCAGGGAAAACGACCTCAAAGGTGCTACCAATAGCCTCGAAACTTTGCGGTTTGCTCCAAGAGGACTCGCCGACCTTCAGAATAGATCGGTTTCTTTGATCCTCGTTGGCGTACGAGTACATGTACGGAAGCGCCCGCCCTTCATCTCTTGGGTCGACTCTAAGGCCTTGCCCAGCTGCGTTTCGCGCAGATTGAAGGAAAGCCTTGCTTTGAATGTCCATCGGAAGACCAGTCTTGTTAAGAATAAGGTATGGACTGTAGACAGAGACCTTGAAAGCACCTCCACTGTTGGGAATATTGAAGTAGTGAAGCTGCAACTTCAGCTGGAGACCCCGCTCATCCTTGAGGGACAAGGTCTGCTCCCTGCGGTAATCCTGGGCATTTCCGTTGACAATGGCGAACTCGCTCTGGCGGAAAACTGTGTCTTCCAAATCAATGCTGAGGAGAAGCAAATGGGACAGTTCCACGACATGGACCGGGCTGACACCACCCTTGCGTAGGAAGTTGGTCCAGTCCTTTTTTGTGTTCTTGTCATATATGCGGTACTTGAAGTCATAGGGAAGAAGGTTTTGGATCTCCACAGGAGCGAAAATCCGAACTCTCATGTAAGGGTAAACACCCGTGAGTGAATCCTTGCTGTCATATGTCGCATTGACCTGGAAATAGAAAGGAGGAGCTTGCTGGCCACTTTCGCCGACACATTTGATGGTGCGGGTGGGTCGTTTGATCAGGTCCTTCCAGAACAGCCGTTCATTAGACCAGTCATATCCGAAGCCTTGATCGGGGCGAATAACAACCGAATGAAGGTAAGCGGATCCGACAGGTGCGGGACGAGCGTCACCAGGCAGAATCTTTTCGATTTTGAGGAGGTGGCCTTCGCTAGGACTGAAGACGCCCAACTCCACTGGGATCTGCGTGTTGTTTTCGATGAGAAGCGGGGAGCGGAACGTGATGCACTTGACGTTATCAGGTCCTAGCGTGACTTCCACAAGGAGCCTGTGAAGAACATTCTCCTGCTTTGGCTTCAAAGCGTAGACAGTCTCGCCCTCGCGAACAACGGGGATGCGATTGATACTGTCGAACCCACTGCCCTCCAGCTTGACTCCGACCACACCGCCGTGGCCTTCGGGTGTCAGTGTTTCACGGACAGCAGTGGAATCCTCGAAACGCCAAGGAGATTCCTCGCCGTCAGTGAGCTTCGCTGCTGGGCCATCCTCTCCGGCACTGACATCGGCCCAAACCCTGAGATCAAAGCCAGTGTAGTTGCGAATGCGATAAGGGGCATCGGCGCCTCTTGGCTTGGAAAGAACATCCTCATCTGTGGAGAGGAATTGAAGAGACTTCGATGCAAGCGCAATGGTGGCAGATGTGACAGTGAGCTCCATTGTCTTGTGGGAGTAGACATCGAAAGAGAACACATCTGGGTTGACCTCCTTTGCCATGTGGAATCCAAGCTGCCAAGGTTCAATCAATGGTTCCCAGGCGGACTTGGAGAAATTGTAGACATTCAAGAATGTCTCAAAGTTGGTATCGGCATTCAAGGTAGATGACCAGTCACGCACCCCAACATTGAATTTCTTGACACTCCAGTCAAGCAGAGGAAGGTCATGCAAATCACCGATCAGGATAACTCTCACACCATCAATCTTGGCAGAAAGTTCTTCCCTCTTGAGGACTACGGAGCTCTGTGGCGCGCTTGACTGGTCAGCTTGTCCGAGATTTTGGCTCAGACGGCGTGTACGATTAGCGATGGTGTGAGACGCTTTGCTGGTAGAGCGGGCCCTGGTGCTCTTTGCGTCTGCAATCTTCTTCACGTCGCCACTCTCAATCTGCTGGGAGTTTTGCGCCCTCATTTCGGAAGCCTTGTTGACAATCTGTATTGCCATCAGGATATCTCGAAGAGACAAACGGAGGACCAGAGGCTCCAGGTGGACTTCAATCGAGGTCAAGGCAGAGCCCTTCTCTTGATTTCGGCTATCAACAGACATTTCGAGTGTAAAGTCATCGAGGATGCGAAGTCGTGAGGTCTCAAACTTATCCATGCGACACAAGAACATGCCAACTTTTTGGATCTGCAAAGTGGACACATTTTGGTGGGAGATCAAGACCTCCTTAGTGCCGAGAACAATGGCTTCGGAATGAGGAATGGCAGGATTTGCCACCATGATGACTTGGGCATCAACAAGATTCACCCGGAACGAGACAGTCATACCAGAGCCTTGGTCACCGACGGAGCCCTCTGTGATTGCTTTGTCGGAGCTAGCGGCAGTGACGGACCCTGTTTCAGAATCCTCTGTTTCACTCTCTTCGGCCTCTACTGGTTCTTCGGAAGCAAAGGCAGATTGACTGAATGACTGCAAAGCAGATAGATAGTCAAGGGCAAACATGATGCGAGGGCTATCGATAGTCAACATCGCAATCAAATGCCTCTCTTGGCCTCCGGACATGGAGACACTGGCCATGAATTGCTGCTGGACATCATTGTTGATCAAAGACATGATGTTCCTGAACTTGTTAGAGTCCTGCTTCCGGCTGTCACGAATGGAGAATGAGTGGATGAGGAGCTCGGACTCCAACGACCCATCCGTCAACATGCGCAGCTTGACTCGAGTGTCATTGAGGGAGAACTTGGACAGACTAGAGTCTTCCAAACGACCAACAGGTTGATTATCGTTTGCTAGGATCAGCTCCAGTCCGACACTGTCGACCTTGAAAATCATGTCCAATCGAACCCAAGTCTCCTTTTCACCAGCCGGTGAATCCGAGCTATCGAGAATGGACTGAGTAGCTTCCCTTGTCGGCTCCGTTACAGAGGGAGGCAAAGACTCCATAGCCTCGAGCTCCTGTTGCTCAGCATCAGTAGCGAAAGCGCCGGGAATCGACTTCGAGAGTTCCAGCAGGAACTTGAGTTGACTTTGAGAGATGCGGAGGTTGATAGGAGACAATGAGCCCTCGATCTCCATGTCTGGACGGGGATTGTTCGCTTGATGTTCCAAATAGCAGATGCTGAAGTCCAGGTTGACTTTCTGGATCATCTCCAGCTCTTCAGATGTGCCATCTTCGAAGTGGAACTTCGAGGTAAGACGGATGTTGCGCACACCAGTGGATATCACGTTGACAGCAGGACTGTCCTTCCCTTCATCCATAGGCACAAACTCATTCTTGGCATAGATTTCACCAAGATGGGCAGTGATTGTGTCGCGTGGGCGATCATCCTGCATAACTCGCGGGAACACCACAATCGGGGTCTTGACCACAACATCTAGTCGCATTCGAGATGCATTCTCTTGCATGTGGGTGGCCTGATTGGCGGCAGCCTGACGAGCCGCGTTGAAGATGGCTTGCATCTTTCCAAACTTGACGAGGAAGTTGATGATCTTGCGGTATGGCTCCTCCATGAAATTGATCTTGATCGACCCAGACCGCAGATAGACTTCGGAGTCATAACCGGGGTATGTCTCACTCTCGGAATCAAAAGTCTCGTACTTGAAATCAGCGAAGTTCTCTCCTTCTATGGTGAGGAGGCGGCGAATGTCAGAGTCCTCCGAGGCACCTTGGTTGACATCATCCACCAATGTCAGACTGCCTATGCGAGATTGAATGAGCATAGAAGCACCCACGAGGAAGATTCCGACATCGGCAGTGTTCAGACTCAAAGTCGCCAGGCGCAATCCGTCATTGTTCAAAATCAATGCGATACTCTTGAGGTTGGCCCTGATGCGAAGCTTTCCAGCGGCTTGTGGTTTTTCCTCGATCGCTTCAACCCTGTCTTTGATTTCAGCGGGCTGAGTGGGCTGTTGTGGGTTTGTAAAGGTGAGTAGGATGAAGTCTAGAAGAGTGAGGAGTGTCTTTCTCGTGACGACGAGGTTGATGGTAGAAACTGCAATATCCAGGTTCATGGCCACGCCTTCATACGTTGATTCGAATTCTGGAGACTCGGGCTTGACCCGGACCATCTTCAGCTGGAAGAGATCCTTGTCTTCATCTGCATTGAATCCCTTGGACGAGAGAATTCTCTTGAATTCCGGAACTGGGTTCTCTTCGATGTAATCGTCCACACTCAGCGATTTGAGAACAACTTCAGCGACCATATCATATGGGCGCATGTAGAAGTCCAGTTCAAAGCCTTCAGCGACCAGCTCAACCAGCAAGTGATCTTTCTGCGCGTCGTGGGGATCGGAACGGGAAAGTGATCCACGGAGACGACCGACGGTGAATTTGAATTCGAAGTCCCGCCTGTGAATGGCGGGAGAGCCCGGAGTATCGCTGCTCCTTTCTACTTCTTCGACGTCGTCGTCATCGTCATCAACAACCGGGAGGTCTCGTTGGATGGGTGGCTGGAAGGAGGACGACCTGGGTCGTGTCACTGATTCCTCCTTCACGGCTGTTTCGGACTTATCATCGAATTGTGGGATTGCAATTTCGATTAATTTCATCAATCCTTTGTATTTGGTGTCTGACATCGATGCATGGAGTTCTGGCAGATGTCCCGAAATCCGTGTGCGCGTGAGCTGTGTCACCTTTGGAACGATGCACATCTCCAGTGCCAGATCCACGTTGATGCGATCAATGATGTGGAAGTTTCTGGACTCCACGTTGGTGTTGAGCTGGGCTTTTGTAGCTTCAACTCCAGGTCCGATGAGCACTTGTGTGGAATCAAGCTTGATGAGGAATCTGTCGTACAGCAAATGTTCTAGCTGCTTGTAGTCCTCTTCTTCATACTGTCGCTTTTGTTTGGACTGGAGATCCCGCATTGCCTGACGGTCGACCAGCTCGCTGTTGACACTTGCATGACCGGCATCGAGAATAAGACACAGCGAGCTTGGCTGTGTGATACTTTCGGGGACAATGATCAGGGGTGCGTGGACATCAAACTGCGCATCAACCTTCTTGTGCTCCTCCAGAGCAAACTCCAAGCCAGCCCGGGTTTGCTGTCGAAGGCCTTCGACGGTTGCACCTGCTGTGTCCAGAAGGGCACCAATAGACTCCATGTGTCTCTCGGGTGGCTCAAAGAACTTGACGATCTCCACGAGGAACCGGGGATTGTAGATAACTTCAATACTCTTGAGCTTCACTTTGACTGCGGTGTCTGCATCGCTTTCGAGGGGGTTTTGCTCCAGCTGTAAATGGAACAGGCTGCCTTCGTCATTGATATCTGAAGTGGATTGATCCAGTGTCAGGCTGGTTTGGTCATCGGTGGAGTCAAGAGAGTCCTTAACCTTGACGATCTGAGGGTACAGAGTGCCGGCGGTAGTGCCATCGTACATCTTTAAGCCTCCCAGGTCAAGATCAAGGAGATAGGAGTCAGGGCGCTGGAGAGCTTTGGCTCGGAAGTTGTCAAACACTAGTTTCATGACTTCGTTTGCTGCACCGTGGGGCTCCTGCAACAGGGTGAAGCTACCAGCGCGGAGACTCCAGTTGACTTCAAGCTTGACCCATTCTCGAGGCAGATCGACGCTCTCGGTGATGGCTTTCTTTTCGTCCCAGTCAATGGCATTGTACAGCTCTTGTCGCTGTTCTTCCGTCATAGCCGTTTCTTCGGATTCTTCCTTCTTGGCGCCCCAGAACCAGTCAGACCAAGACTGTTGCTCTGCGGGCTTCTTGACTCCGACGTTCTCTTTCCGCAGTTGATTTCGTGCAAGTGATCGCCAGAAACGGATATCCTCGTAGCTAAGTTTAGCTTCAAGCCTCTCCATCTCTTTGGTTTCTTCGGGCGTGAAGGCTTCTTCCTTCTTCTTTTTCTTGAACAAAGTAATGTACGCAATGCGATCATCTCTGCGCTCTTTGATGAAGCCCCAGGTCCAGCGTCTGTTGCGCTCATGGATCTTACTGAGGACCGCTTCTCCCGCGAACCTCATCCATGCCCGTGGGTCTTCCTTCGGGGAAGCTTTCGGCTGGATCTTCTTGTACTCCTGGTGGCGAATGAAGTAATGGAACAAGTCAACCAGCATCAGGGCGTCGCGATATTGCTTATCGTCAAGAACAAAGCCAAGTTCGTCAAAGAGCAATCGTGCCTTGATTGCAGGCGTGTCATATTTGCCCGACTTGTTCATTTCCAATCCAGCGCGACCACTAACAGGGCGCAGCATAAATTGATTGCCCTCATCGGCATCAATTGAGGTTTTCAGTTTCTCCATCAATTCTGCGCGGCCGATTCCCTGAGCCTCGGCTCCGATATCAGACCCCCGTCCAGTTCCGAGGAGTGTGGCGTCTGTATTCCAGTAAACAGAGAGAGCACCAAGGACGGCCAACTTGTGCGTGACACTGGAATCTGACTGGATGAAAGTTGGGTTCCATTCCCCATCTGTGCTGACAGCACTGAGCTCCTTGAGTGTCACACCAAGAGCAAATGGATGACCGGGAGAGGCAATAGAGTCCTCATACCGGAAGTGCACATTCTTGATGGAAATCTGTAGGTTGTCCACCACAGCCGTGATCATGCTCTGCGTGAAGCTTTGATTCCGACGCTGCTCTTCCTGGCTCATGCCTTCTGCGTTTCGCTCACGTAAGATCTCGGCGCTCTCGATTCGTTCCATTTTCAGCGCATTGGCGCGTCGTTCTTCCTCCTCCGGGTCGTAGTCTGCATCTTCTCTCGGCGCCGCCAGCAAGAAGACATCTTCAATATCAACCTTCACCGGTTTCCCTCGAAGATTTGACCATGGGATGGATAGTGTGAGTTGGCCGAGGTGACCTTCGACGACATTCAAAGGCAAGTGTAGTTGATCGAGTGCTTCGCGACGTAATTCGAGATTCCGTAGCTTAACGTCGCCCGACCAGATTCCGATGTTGAGTTGTGTCGCATCGAAGTTCTTGACGTAAATTCCCAAGAATCGGTTGAGAAGGTTAGCTACCACTCCCTCCAGCATCGTGGCGGCGGGTGGCCGTAAACCGGGCCTGGTGGTTTGGGCTCTATGGCCGGTGCTTCAACGTGGGTTGGCTCGGGTATGTCGCAGTCTGCAATACAGTGCGTTTGATCAGCAATAACTCGAGAATCCTTTCCCATTCAGTAGAATCTCACATGATGTACGGTTCACTTTAGAAACCTTAGTAAATTGGCGGACATCCAATCCATGCAGCGGAGCGGGCTGGGGGGCGCGCGCGCGATGTCACAGGCAAACCAAGAGTGGGAATTGATGTTCTTGGTCAAGTTGACTGTAGAGGAGTGAATGCTGGATGAAAAAGTGAGGTTGGGTATCCAAGCCAAGCTAATGGCCCTGATTGCGTGGGGAAGAGAGGTTGTTGGCTGTTACGCAAAGGTATGAGGGAGTTGTATACGGTACGGATGGGGTACAGCTCTTTACACCAACTGCGGGTGTTGTTTCCGCCCACTGTCCAAGTATTCAAGTAGTACTCAGTACTGAGGCTGCAAGCTTCTTGGCAGTACGGCTATTGGGGGCCAATTTTAATTAAATCACCTTGCAAGGAAGATCTTCCAAGCAGATATCGAGAACATCTTGGTTTACGGTAACGATACGGTGTTTACCCCAACAGTGACGTAGGTTCTAGGGCAGCAGCCCCCGTGTCATCGTGGCCTGAGGCACCCACGAGAGCCCCCGGATTTCATGCCTCAGGCCAGATATGCATCTCGGGTTGCTGCGGGTCGCCCTAATATCAAACCACACCTCATCACTCGGTCACTTCATTTCTGGATTCTCTAATTTGCTCCCTCCCGGAAACTCTACGCCCTCGACTTCGAGATCAAGTCACTTTTCCGGGTGTATACCCCTAATCTCCACTCTTCAATCCCATTTGCAGCTTTTTGGACAGTCAATTGCGTGAGTCGACACCGTGATCCGGCCGGACCCGAAGCTTTTCTTCTGCCGTGACTTGCTGACCCGACAACCTCGAAAAGTCGTGACATCCCCCACCATGCTGTACCGCAACGCCGCTGCCCGCTCCGCGCTCCGCGCCCTCCAGAGCTCCAATGTCTCTGTGGCTCGCTCTTCCCTGGGTAACCAGATCTTCAAGGCCCAGATGACCTCCTCTGCCCGCAATGCGATCCGTCCTTCCGTCTCGCCCAGCTTCGCGCTCGCCGCTCGCAAGCCCGTCACCACTGCCCTTGTGCGCCACTCTTCCTCTTCCGCCAAGGTAAGAGCTAGCGCAAGGATACTCGTTTGATTTGTGTCGGGGCTAATTGTGTTAGGATGACGACGACGTTGACGTTATGGCCGGTATGAAGTCCGAGGCTGTACGTATCTCTCCCTCCCTCGAATGGATAATGTATGCTAAGTGCAATTGGGCATGTAGAAAGTCATCAAGGAGACTTTCAGCTTGAACGACGTTCCCAAGGAGGCTCTCTACCTCGGTATGGCTGGTGTCGTTCCCTACGTCGCGACCTCGCTCCAGTCTGCTTTCCTCTCCTACGAGATCAGCCGCGCTGCTTCTCTCGGTGATGGACTCATCTTCTCCGGCCAGTCCGCTGAGCTGATGCTGCACATGCTCGAGCCCATCCAGGTCGGCTACGGCGCTGTGGTGAGTAAACGACCGCGAGGCCGGAAGTTTGAAGATTGACATCGCTAATCGCCCCAATAGATCCTCTCCTTCCTCGGTGCCGTCCACTGGGGTCTTGAGTGGGCTGGCTACGGCGGCAAGTTCGGCTACCGCCGTTACGCCGCCGGTGTGGTCGCCCCCGCTGTGGCCTGGCCTACTCTGCTCTTCCCCGTCGAGTACGCTCTGATCTCCCAGTTCATGGCCTTCACCTTCCTGTACTACAACGACGCCCGCGCTGCCGCCGCCGGCCGTGCCCCCCCACTGGTACGGCATGTACCGTTTCGTGCTGACCTTCATCGTCGGTGCCTCCATCGTCGCTACCCTGATCAGCCACGAGAAGATCCAGCAGGTCATCACCTCTGAGCACACCATCAAGGACAAGATCAACGCTCTAATCTTCCTGCAGAAGAAGGAGAAGGAGGAGGCTGACGCTCGCCGCCGTGGTGAGATTGAGGAGTCCGAGTAAATCTGCCCCATTAAGGCGAGGGCGTTCATCCCCACAAGACTGATCCATGTTTGCATTACCCGTGATTTCCTGTAGAATATACGCAGAACGCACTAGGGCGGCCACTGAAATTTTCTTTTGTTCAATTGGAGTGTATAGTCGAAGAGGCTAGAGTTTTTGTCCAACCACAATCTTTTTCCCTAGTTCCCACATATCGTGAGTTTTGAAATTGTAAATGGGAGTGGTGTAGAGGTTCAATGTAGAAGAGCATCCTGAGTATAGCGGAGTAGTGGGCAACAACCCTGGGGGTCTAATAGGTACGGAGTATGGAGTACGGAGTACACCTCGAAAGAACGAAACATGGTTGCGCCGGGTGACACGTGCCTAGCGAAGGAAGTTTGATACTAAGCTGCAAGAGTACCTAACGTATCTTTTCCCAACAGGGCAATCAGCAATGGTCACACGGGTTCAAAAACAAAAGCAAATATCAAGTCGGGCTGCCGCAAATCGGAGCCGAGGGGTCCCATGCAAGGAGGGATAGCGGAATAAATAATCGACGATCCTTCTGGAGTCACGGGGTACCTAAAATATCTATAGATCTACTATGGATAGACTAGTTGAATTACGGAGTAAGCAGCAGAAGGAGCTACACCCTCGACCCCTGGATGTAATCAGTTTCAAGTACCTCGTACTTTTGTAGAGATGTCGCGATGCTTAAGAGGCGCTTATTAGGGCTGGAAGGGGAAGGTAAAGCGAGGCGTGCATAATACAATTAGCCAGGTCCGATTGCGCCAGAAAAACATGCTGGAATTCAGATAGATCGCCATATCCTTTCTTTTATGGCTGATTTTGTTTTTATTTTCTTTTTTCTGGAATAATTCATATTCACTGTATTGTTTTTGAGTCTGCACATGATCTTCTCGCACGTCCCCGTTCCTGAACTAGATCCTCCCTTCTCTCCACGTTAGCCATGACCATACGGGTAAAGTGACAAGACCGGTTATCCGTGGGGAGGGAACCTGGTACGGAGGACTAGAGACGTCATATCCGGATGATCTGAAGTTGATATGATTGGAGACATGGTTCTCGATATCCGAAAGGTTCAAACGGGACGCTGGAGACAGGGATCTCTCGATCAATAGGAATGAAACCCAGGAAGTAGGGAGTCAAGATCCCATTCCCCATGCACTCGAATGTTCTTGGCTTCGACTAGAACCCGTCTCCATGGTCATTCCTTTTCTTTTTTTACCCCCTTCCCCATAGGCTATAATGTAAAACAGCAAAAATCAATAATTCTTCCAGATAGTGGGATTTTCTCCATGAATAGGAATGAATCAACTAATCTGCAAAGAATGTAGGCTAAAAAAAGGGGGTTCTAGAACGACTAAGGGACCGCAGGGGAAAAATGGACCGTGTCATGTGTACGATCGACGGGGCTTTGTGGAGTGCCCAGACTCTGGAGGGACATTGGGGTTGAGTATAGCGACGTTGAATTGAGGTCGGGAGTAGGAGGAGTTAGGGTTAAGTTCGGAGGGAGCTTAAGGATGGAAATCCCGAGATCCCACGGTTTCAGCCATCTGGAAAGCCCAAGTTCTCACAGTCCCAGAGGAAAGGAGAAAAAAACAAGAAGCCAAACCGAGGGGAAAATAGTGGGGGAGGTGACGAGGTCTTCTGATCAGAAAAAAACCCCCGAACCGGATTTGTGTAGCCCCCCCACCTCAACTCATATAAACCCCTTGGGCTGATATGTGGACGTGATGAACCTCTTGTGATATTTTTTTTTGTTTCCCTAATATTTCCCTCTTCTCTCTCTCTCCTCTCCCTCCTCATCTTTTCAATACGATACGATACCTTGCAATTACCTCGCCATACGTCTCCAGGTTCTCTCATACGGCCAATACCTTCCGACGAACAACACATAAATCATACCGCCCTGAAACGATACGTCACGGTCCACTTTTCTGCCACGGGAGCTGGTCCCCGTATCCCACCGCCACCTCGTAGTTTCCCCTCTCTTTTAATTCTGGAGGGCGTAAATTCGTGACTTCATTTCTCTCCCCCTTAATACCCCTCTTCGTCCTCTTCACCTATACATCATGCGGAACCCCTTCGAGTTGGACTACGATAGCGTCGATGGCGATTCAGAGCCTCCCACCGATTTCGAGGGCCGGGAAGACCATGTCCACCAACACCAGGAGCAACTGCAGCAACGACATCTCAACCTTAACTTCCGACCAAAGCAAGAGGATGATGGAGACCGGGCATTGCTGCAAGAAGATGAGGAGCAGGATGATATGAAGCGTCGTTTTATTGGTACCATTGATCAGGGTACGACGAGTACTCGATTCATCATCTTCGACTGCACAGGTGTCCCCATCGCCAAGTACCAGACCGAATTCCGTCAGATTCACGAGCACCCAGGGTAGGTGGACTCAGTTCGTTCATTCTCATCTCATCCGCCAGGACTAATCCCGTTTCCACCCACAGATGGCACGAACAAGACCCATATGAATTGGTGGAGTCCGTCTATATCTGTATCGAAGAGGCCATGAAGTCATTCCTGGCCCTTGGCTATGAAATATCCGACATCGAGGCCATTGGAATCACCAGTCAACGAGAAACCGCCTTGGTCTGGGACTGGGAAACCGGCGAGCCCCTGCACAATGCCATCACCTGGACCGATACTCGTACCGTCAACTTGGTTCGCGAACTCAAGGCCAAGCCCGGTGCCGATGACCTCAAAAACATCTGCGGCCTGCCTCTCTCCACATACCCCTCGTCCGTCACCCTACGATGGATGCTCGACCACCTGCCTGATGTCCGATCGGCCTACGATGACGGGCGGGCTGCTTTTGGAACCGTTGACAGTTGGCTCATCTACAACCTCAACGGTGGCCCCCAGAACAAGCGTCTGGTCACTGATGTCACCAATGCTTCCCGGACCATGTTCATGAACCTCGAAACCCTCCAATACGATGATCGACTGTTGAAGTTCTTCGACATCGACAAGACCAAGCTTCGCCTCCCAGATATCCTCCCATCATCCGACCCTGAAGGCTTTGGTAAGGTGGCCGAAGGGCCGTTGGAAGGTGTTCCCATCACCAGCTGTCTGGGTGACCAGGCCTCCGCCTTGGTTGGTCACTGTGCCTTCTCCCCCGGTATGGCAAAGAACACCTACGGTACTGGTTGTTTCTTGCTATACAACGTGGGTGACAAGCCTGTCATCTCGAAACACGGCCTGTTGGGCACAGTGGGCTTCCAATTAGGTCGTGACCGCAAGCCGGTCTACGCCTTGGAGGGCAGTGTCGCCGTCGCAGGCAGTGGTGTCTCCTTCCTCATGAACAACCTCGGCTTCTTCCGTGACTCGCGGAAGGTCAGTGATTTGGCTGCCAGTGTGCCTGATAACGGAGGCTGTATCTTCGTCACTGCCTTCAGTGGTCTCTTTGCACCTTACTGGATCGATGACGCCCAGGGAACTATTTGTGAGTGCCCAAGGCCTTTTGATTTTGAGATTTGACTAACCCAATTTTCTTTCCAGGGGGAATCACTGCACACACACAAAAGGGACACATTGCCCGCGCGACCATGGAAGCGGCCTGTTTCCAAACCAAGGCCATCTTGGATGCCATGGCAATGGACAGCGGCAAAGCTTTGACGGAATTGGCTGTTGACGGTGGCATGAGTAACTCCGATATTTGCATGCAGGTGGGTATTCCTTGGTTTACAGAATAATATTACCCCGCTAACACTCCCACGAAGACTCAAGCCGATATCATTCAAATTCCGGTCGAGCGTCCCTCAATGCACGAAACCACCGCCCTCGGTGCCGCCATTGCCGCCGGCTTCGCCATTGACATCTGGAAGGATTTCTCCGAACTCAAGAATATGAACCGCGCCAACCGTGCCTCCTTCGCCCCCGCGATGAGCGTTAAGGCCAGCGGCAAGATGTATAAAAAGTGGTCTAAAGCTGTTGAGATGTCGCGCGGCTGGGCGGAGAACGAAGAAGAAGAAGACGACGACGAATAAACAACCAATTATAAATATTCCGTTTGAAATGACACCCCGAAGTCGGTCTACCGTCGACACCACGGTCGAATCTGTGTCTATATCATGCACGAAACTCAAAACGAGAGGGGAAACAGAAGCGATTGGAGTGGGATTCACAAGACTTGAACATCGCACATATTCCACCGGGGTTCTCTTGGAGCATTTGTGTGCTTTCGTCACTGTTCCAGCTATACATATTTAGAGAATCTTCGACTAGAAAGTCCGTCCTAATAGGCGTGTCAGCTCACGATGCCCGCTGACTGGTCTTCCATGATTTGGATCTAGATCTTGGGTTTACTTTTTGTTTTTTTCCCATACTGCTGTTGCTTCCTACTGTTGGATCCAGCCTTGCATTTGTATATATCATCTGAGAAATGAAAAACAAAATTCAAACCTACACATTTAGTATATCTTGCTCTTGGGATTGCCGAGATACCCAGGTGTTTGTCTCTGCCAAGAACCCGGAAATTCCAAGAATCATCCATGACATCACCCGTGGGCGGTATTCCAGGTTCAACCTCACTTGCGCAATCAAGGTCGAGACTTGTCACGATCTACATTACGCGGCGAAACGGCCGGTAATGAAGTCATGTTCCGGCCCGGTATCAACGTTTAGCATTCGGTTCCGCTCGGTTCGGGTTCTATATTTGGAACTTTGGAACGCGATGTATATAAGCCGTTGGCGATAAACACCGTTGATGTGTTATCTCAAGTACATGTACTCCATATGGTCCTGGTACACCTGGGTACTGGGGAAGAATTTTATGCAAGTAATTTGTAACATAGGTAGAGGTACAGTATGTTCAGCAAACGCAAGAGCAAGAGCTAGTTGGCTTGACTGACATGAGAGAATCAAGGAAAATGGTATTTTCAGGAGACGCCCAAACCCAGGAATGCAGATTGGGGAAACAGGACATGAGAATCAAACATAGGAAAAGATGAGGGGAATTACTCGTCCGCGGCCTGGTTTCTAGATGAATTGAGATTGGCCGACTGGAGAACCTCAGGAAGCTTCAAAGGCGCAGTGGGGAGGGACTCGAGTCTCTTCAACCGCTCGCCCTTGAGAACCTGCTCCATCTCCTCCTTTGTGAGTGTCTCATACTCAATGAGAGCCTGGGTGAGGAGTTCAAGCTCATGGCGCTTCTCAGTCAGGATGTTGGTTGCCCGGCTACGGGCTTCCTCGATGAGACGACGCACTTCGTGCTCAATCTCTTGCTTGGTTTCAGAGGAAAGGCTATCGTAATTGCTTCCCAAATCAACGTTACCAAGTTTCTGGGAGTATCCGAAGCGGGTGACCAGTGTAAACGCTGTTTCAGTAGCGCTTTGAATGTCCTGGGATTGTTAGCACAGAAGGTGACACAGATATTAGCTAAGACTTACAGCAGAGATGCCACTGGTGACATTATCATGGCCGAATACCAGCTCCTCTGCAGCTTTGCCACCCATGGAGACAGCAATGTCTGCCAAGTATTCGGTATAGTTGCGGGAGACAGTGTCCATTTCAGGCAAGAAGTGAGTGATACCAAGAGCCATGCCACGGGGCACAATTGTGATCTTGTAGAGCGGAGTAGAAGACGGAGAGAAGTGAGCCACAAGGGCGTGGCCGGCCTCGTGGTAAGCAGTCAAAAGCTTGTCCTTCTCCTGAATGACACGGTTGCGTGCCTCGGCACCCATCATGATCTTGTCCTTGGCCCAATCAAAGTCAAAAGAGCCAACATTGGCCTTGCGGTCACGACTAGCATGGATTGCAGCTTGGTTGACCAAGTTCTCCAAGTCGGCACCAGAGAAGCCGGGAGTACCACGGGCGATCACACCAATGTCGACATCGGTACCGAACTGAATCGCCTTCATGTGATGTCTCAGGATGTCCATGCGGCCGCGAACGTCCGGCAGGTCAACAACGACACGGCGATCGAAGCGACCGGGACGGGTCAGGGCCTTGTCCAGCAGTTGAGGATAATTGGTAGCACCGATGATGATAACACCGCTGGTCTGAGAGAATCCATCCAGTTCGGTAAGAAGCTGATTGAGCGTTTGCTTGACATAAGCAGCATCCCGCTCGTTTCGCTTGGCACCTATAGCATCCAGTTCATCGATGAAGATAATTGCGGGGGACTTGCCACGGGCCTGAGCGAACAGATCCCGAACTCGTTTAGCACCAACGCCGACATAGACTTCGTCGAATTCAGATCCAGACATGTAGAAGAAAGGAACACCAGCCTCGCCAGCAACGGCTCGGGCAAGCAAGGTTTTACCAGTACCAGGAGGACCGACCAAGAGAACACCCTTGGGCAGCTTACCACCGAGAGAGGAGAAACGTTCCGGGTTGATGAGGAATTCCACAAGCTCCTGCAATTCATCCTTAGCTTCATCGCAGCCGTGCACATCAGAGAAGCGAGCAGTCTGTTCCTCTGGTTGAGCTTCCTTGTCCTGCGCGCCACGGACATTCTTCAGAACGCCAGTGGTTTCCACAAGAATAGTGACCGTGACCAGAGATATATATGTGAAGAATCCAAAGATGAGCAAGAACTTGACCCAGCGAAAGACTGTGCTTCCCAGAGACTCGTCCACAACGACGTAAAGCGGAGCATCCTTGGCACCAGTACCACTTTGCTTTCCTCCCATTCCGATTTGACTGCCAGTCGCCCGAGCAGCGACTGCTTGGCCAACAGCTTGGAGCTGGTCCTGGTTCAGATTGTGGTTCGGTCCCCTCACGCCGTCGCCGCCGATCGCTGATTGGGCTTGTTGAACCAGTGCCTCCGTGGTCATATCGCTACCAAAGTGACCACTCCGGTATCGTTCGATCACAATGGCGGGCATCTTGGCACGGAGTAAAGTTAAATAGAACGCATTTTGAGCTTCGATGTTGCTCGGACTGTTGTTGGCCACCTTCTCTTTCTGCGCAAGCACATGGTGCCAGGAACCTCCGAACAAGAATCGTTGCTGTTGGAAGCCCGAGAGACCGTTCAACTTGTTAGGCGAGGCGAGAGAGCTCAGACGAAAGGGTGTCAAAGTCGAATGGGAACGAGCGGTCGGGGGACTGTGAGCGATCGATGCGAGTGATAATATGGTCCGAAGTGCGCTGGCATTGGCCGCTGGGAATCGCCCGGTCGGCTTAGGGGTGGACAAGAAGCTGGTCATTGAAGATGATGCCACTGCAGCGACATTCTGTGCCTGTTAGTGACGGTTCGGCATAACGCGCAACTATACTTACCGGCCTTGTGAACTGGGCTTGGAAGGCCATGACTGTCCGTTGTAAAGCGGCACCCGGCCGCGTGCGAGGATGGGCGTCTGCTCCTCAAGTGTAAAGCCGAAAAGTTAATATGAGATATGGTTTGCTCAGCTTCAAGAGAATGACATAGCTGACGCTGATCGAAGATGGTGAGAAAGGTGATAGGCGCTCCGCAATTGATGCGGCGAAAGGCTGTTGCGTTCCATGGCGTAATGGCGAGCCGTAGAGGGATGAGATCACGTGGTGTAATGCCAGCAGAATGGGGCGGAGTGATATTTGCCCTTGCCCAGTTAACTACACCAAGTACGGAGTACTTTGCATCCCACTTCGTGACCGCCATTTCTGACCGCTTTCCATAATCAGGTAATCAACTTCACGCGTTTTGACGCGGGACTAACTCATGGCTCGTTTAGTACCATTCAAACATTGATCCCTCATTCTTCATGTCTTCCTCAACACCGCAAGCCCGTGGGAAAAGAGGCCCAGAGCTCGACTGCATTACTAGGGCTAGAATATGCGAATTACATACCACAAATGGCTGGGGCGCAACAAGGATCAAAAAAGAACGATTTCCGGATATTCCACGCTCAACCATTCAATATACTATTACCCAAGAATCAAAACGGGAAAAGCAAGAATCCCGTGGTCGGACAGGCAGGCCAAAATTACTCACCGAAGACGAGCGAAATCATATATATGAGACTCTACAGCGAACTCCGTCAATCCCGATCCAAGAGCTATTAAAAGAGATCAATCACAAGGTCAACCGCTCCTCGATTTGGCGTTTGACCCATGAGATGGGTCTTCGGAAAGGACCCAAGAAGCAAAGGTCTACTTCAAAACCGGAAGCTCCTGCAAAGAGCCCTGCTTAGGCTTCAAAATACGAGCATTTTACTTCAAAGAACTTTTGCTCGTGTCTGCTGGTCCGAAAGATGCACAATTGATCGTGGTTTTGGTCAACTTCACTGGCATTATAACAAACTCGGAAAGCAACTACTACATGACTTCGGCTGAGAGCAACCTTGGAAGCATTTCTTATCAAACACTTGAACGCGGAACCATATGGAGGTGAAAATTCATTGAATTCTATGTAGATTTCCTTGAAACCTAAAAAAAGTCTTATTTCATCGCTTTACGTCGTATTCGACATAGCTGCTTTCGCGAACGACCGGGGTGGGATCAACCTGCAAAGCATTACCGTAATTCCTCTGCCCAGCAAATCCATGCTTCTCATCCGATGCAGCCGATGCAGCAGTGTATTGAGGCGCAACATGATCATCGGTGTGCTTTGGATAGGCCGTGAGCGGCACTTCAGTGAAACCATGCTGATCTTCAGGCGGACCACCCCGAGGTATGGGATCCATCACATGGCCCTGGCCCCCCTCCCCACGGTGCTTTTCCCGACTCCAGAAAAGCATCATGACGCGAGCGATGCCGATCAAGGCGATAAAAACCCAAAGCAGAAGAATGGCTGTGGCAATGATGGCTTCGATGCGTAGAGCGTCTTGTAGCTTGCTGATGACGCTGATGACAACCTCGGTGATCTTGTTGGAAGTCTCATCACCTGCGTCGGCGAGGAAACTGTCAGAGGGGTTCGAGGACTTGTCGTTGATACTGTCCGAGGCACCGGCGGAGAAAGTGTCATTGGGCAAGGTAGGAAGGGAAATGTGCGCATGCTCAGACACCCAGTTCAGTCCCTTCTGGAGAGATTCTGCTTTCAGGCCGATCAGACACTCGTATAGTTCGTAGATGGGGTCCTGTAAGATGGTCCCTTTGAACGTTTCATTGAGCGCACTGGATGTGTTGTAGATGAAGAAGTTCAATGTCTCATTAATGGCATGAGTGCTGGTATTGACCCATCCGAAGACATTCTGGTTAAGATCGTTGTCGAGGTTGATGATGGCCTTATTGGCGTCGGTAGCCCAATCAGTTGAGGCACTCTCTAGTGCGCCCACTACTTTGTCGGCAAACTCCCCAACCTCTGCGCTCAAAGCGGGAACAGTCTTCTTGATGGAATGGAGAAGAATCCACTGGCATAAACAGGAGAAAAGCGCCGCGAGAGCGAGAGCCAAGACGAAGAGAGCAGGCAGAGATGTTGCATAGGCGATTGCCCACCGCACAAGTATTTGTCGGCGGCTGTTGCTGAAGTGGCTTGCTGCTTTGATACCTGCGGCGGCGGTATATGGTCGCGAAACAATGTAAACAACGTCCATTGGGTCGTGTGCTTCTTTGCGAACCAGCTGAGAGCGTTCCTTCATCGAGCGCCATCGACGAACTTCTTGCCACGCGATCGGAATGCATACCAGGATGGCAGCCACGATGAGAACGGCAAGGAAGATTTTGCGGGCCGTCAAGACCAGATCTGTGACTCCACTGAAGAAATCATTGATTCCACTGTTGTCGTTGCAAAAGGTCAACTGCTTCTTTGCCGGGACGGGAAGAGACGAGCGATCAAAGCTGTAAGTTCCCAAGGATTGATTGACTAGATCCTTGACCTCCTGGAACGGGGTTTGGAAGATCGTTTTGGTGAAGTTCTGGATCTCCTTGAAATTAGGAAGAACAACACTGTCTAACTTCTCGACCGTGCTGTTGACCGAGGAAGGGAGAGATAAATTCTCCAATTCGTCGATTATGCTGGTCAGATTGATGTTGGTTGGTTTTGCGCCGGTCATTGTGGCCACACCGTTGATTTTGTCTAAGATGCTCTGCAAATCGTCCCCATACTTCTCGACGGTGCTTCCAAGTTCGTCACCAAGTGAGCCCAGTGCTTTGTTGATCCACTCAGTCGCCTCTTTGACCACCTCGATACCAGCCCCAACTGTACCACGCACGGCCATCGTGATGAGACAGGCATAGGTCGAGTACATCATATTAATAACAAACCAGAGGATCTCTCCAACACCAGTGATAGTCATCAACAGCATTGATTTCAGAGCAGACACCGCACTGTCGACAGAATCGGCTACAAGTTCATTGGTGCCTCTGGACAGGTAATGGGGCATCGAAGCCATCGCGCTGCCCATAGATTCTACCGAAGTGCAGGCGGAAAGCGCCTCGCGCTTGGCGGACGCCATATTGGATCGCACATCGCCGACTGCAATCAGCAATCGAACGAGGACAAGGAGCAGAAGAATCGTCCAGCGATTGATCCACACTTGTGAAAGTCGAGCTCGGAGTCCCAGATACGGAGTGAGGCCGTCCGGGTGTAGGGGGATGATGCGGCCAGTGCTGGAATCGTGAGCTCCATATGGTGGGAGCAGCGGAAAGACCGATCGCCCGGATCGGGTGAAGACCATTTTGAATGTTTGAAGTAGGTTCTCGTCCAGCGATGTCGTCGTGTAAGATTAGGTAATATGCGAAACCAAAGGTATGAGAAAGAAGAAGTAGAAGAAGAAAGCCAGTCTAATGGTGGGACATGGCGCATATAATGTCTTATTGAGAATGAATGAAAGTCGGATGAATTAGAGAGGGTGGCAAGGAACAATGGGATCAAAATAAAACAGGACAATGAATGATGAATATATAGCAACCAGTTAACTTTCTCTGGTTATTGTCAGACATCTTGGGCGGCACCTGACGTTACCAAGGCGGGTGTAAAAATAAAGAAGCAGTTTGATGGCTCCTGCATGGTTAAGAGAGCCACTCAGCGTGCACCATGGCCTTGTCGAAACAAAAAGCACATAAAAAATAAAGCCTGAAGACAATAGATGTCTGCCAGGGGCTGTTTCATCAATGAGTGAAGCTTTTCATTGGTCCATGAGGTCTCAAAGGCGCCGTGCCAAATATAGTCCCGTGGGCGCTTAGCCGCCCACGACCCAGAGCCAATAGTCCATCAATAGGATCCGCTATTTCGAACAGTGGGTGATGACTGCGAACACCCGCTGCGAGATCAGGAAACATCTTTCTCACATTGAAGCAAAGCTTGAGTCCTTATAATACACCTTTTGGTGTTACCGTTGTTGCTCGTGAGCTACCAGCACCACAAGGTGCAGTGTGAATGACCGGCACCTGGCCCGATGCGTTCTTGTAGCACTATTTGCCTGCGCAAAGCCATTTGTATGACTTGAGAGTGCTTCAACATGCTTGCATTTGAAGCCATGAAAGTCTCATTCGACCTCGAAAGTTAAGAGACTCAACAAGCTCGGAAGGCATTGAAGTGATCGCCCGACGAATGAAGGTCTCAGTGGCGTTAGTCCGTGCATAGCCCATGTGGATCCCGTCACGTGATATGGGCACACCCTAAAAACTTCGGAAGATACAGAGAGTCAGAGACTACAGAAGACGGACTAGTGATCTATATTTTGTACCTTAGAAACAGAGTCCTGGATCAGAGCGCTTGATATGAGTACGAAGTCTTCCAGCTGGCTTGAGGAAGGTTATTAAACAGGAAAGATGCCCCCAGCTCATACAATAGTTACCCGGATCTCGAAGAAAAGCATGCACTAGAACAGACCCGGGTTTAATTACATCTTGATAGCTACTCAAAATAAACACCTTGGGTAGACCTGAGGATCTAGGTAGACTAGTAAAATGTCTTTCTTGAACCAGAAAACCGAATAGAGCAACAACTCTTGGAATCAGTGAATCAAGTAGCCGTATCATTCGTACCTTGCAATCGAAGTTGATGAGATCTTCAGCTTGGCCATTCGAGCAAACGCTCAATTCTGGGTCTTGAATTGCATATTATACCAGAAGATTGGCCTGGTAGTCAAAGATACAGGGAGAAGAAACAGACGTCTGTGTTTCCGTCTTACCTATGCTCTCTTCATTTTGAACTTCACGCATAAACTTATTCGACTCCCATCAGCAAGTGTCTTCTTAATAAACACAAAGCCGCTGTGCGTAGGTATTCAATTGCCTTCGTATTTCGGGACTGGTGGTCGTTGCGGGGAACGGTGCGAATTTATTCCTGCTCTCACTTCTCTCTCGACCTCCTCTCCCATCTCACACTTTCGCAACTTCTTTTCTTCCCATATTCCTCACACAGTCTTTGTAGACTACTGAGGCGTCTTGGATCCCATAAAAAGAGATAAGCAGGTAAGTCCTTCGGCACTTTTGTCTTTCCAAGCGGCGGCAGTATTTGCATGTCCTTGAAGATCATGCTTTGCAGTGACTGATTGAGACACAGTAAATCATCAGCACATACGCGCCGTCTCGGACCTGCAATACTCAGCAGCAACTTCCCTTTGGCTCTGGTATGTCTTCCTTCCCTCACAATCAACCTCTTGCAATGTTGGTTGATGCCTGACGGCTCGGTCCCAGTGACAATTCCAACGACAACACAAGTCAATCTGCAACACAGGCTGACCAGACTTTGTCTTAAACAATACCTGGGTATGTCATTACCTCACGAGTAACACTCAGGCTTCTGGTTCGTTGCAACTGCACCTATAACAGCTCGAGCTTATCCTGGGATACAGAAGTCCACTCACAGCAAAGCCACACTACCTCTTTGGATTCACAGACCATAGATTGATTCACGAAGATTTTTCTATGTCGTCTTGGTCTATCTCCGAGATGGAGTGTTGGCTGGCCATGAGTCGATGTCTTTGGCCCTCTAGATATAGCTCGAGTTGACAGACGTGAAGTCCTAGCCCTAAGGCCTAGCAAACCTTGCCTAAACAGGTGCCTTTCAATCACAGTCCGTTAGCTGACGTGCTGAAGATTCTCAAAGAGCATCAAGCTCAGTGACGTGTCTCATTTCTCGTGAGCTCTTTTGTCATACCACATGCCTTGCCGCTCACCTGAGCAAACTTGGTTAGTCCCAGAAGTATAATGAATCAACGCAGTCCAACTAACCAACACGCAGCATACCACTCCGATCAAATCCATCACCTTGCACCATGCCGACCGTTTTTAGCAAGATTGACCCAAAAGAGCCTGAATTCAGTGGCTCTAAATCCGATGCCGGCGAATTTGCATTGAGCCCAACTTCGTCGGATCAGCTGAAGAAGCATGAGACTGGGCTTTCTCGGTCCTCGACACCCTCATTTGGAAGATTTATTGTGCCCAGAAGCGACAAAGAGCTTGGTTTGAGCATGATGAATGGTCAGGTCCAATTGGAAGTCTTGAACTGGAGGACTGGGGGTGCCATATTCGTCATGAGCAACCAAGTTGACGGCGCTCCAAAAGGCGGGCTGAATGTGACAGTCGACGATTTTATGATCAAGATGGAGTTCCGAATTCCCATCGGGTTCCCCGATGGCATGGTAGGCTTCATGGCTGTCTTGCAGCATGTCTTCTACAAACCAGAGAACCTGGGAATCGTCGAAATGAAGATTGGCTGTGAAGCTGTCAAGCAGGAGGTGAACAATGCCAAAGAACAACAATGCCACGTCGGTTGGTGTACCCCCTGGGAAAATGCTGGCTGCCGAGTGAGCTGGATGAGGAAGAAGAATGACTCGATGATCACGTACAAGTTTGTCAATATCAACAAGGTTGGTGCCGATGAAGAGATGATTATGACGGTGAATGAACACCATACAGTGTTCACAAAGATCTCCTTCAATGATCCGGTACGCATCAGAACATATTCATCCCATCTCTAAGCATGTTTGCTAACAAATCACAGAATCTATTTGGCAAATGGCTGGCAATGCCAGCACGAATCTGGCTACGCACGCAATGGGAGACGCGCAATGCTGAAAGTGACTGCAAGATGTTCAACAAGTTGTCCAAGTCCGTCGTAGCTTCCACGCCCGAGAAGGCGGAGTCGAAGCGCAAGAACAAGAAAAAAACCCAGCAGCCCAAGGAGCCAAAGCCCACAGGTACCATCCCAGATTCAGTGCCCGTGTCGGAGCGGCCAAAAACTCCCGATGTTGCAAAGGAGTCTCAAGAAATGACCAAGAGTGTCCAATCTCTTACTATCGACACCAAGAGCAAGAGCAAGAGCAAGAAGAAGAAGAAGAAGAAGAAGAAGAAGAAGAAGAAGAAGAAGAAGAAGAAGAAGAAGAAGATCAAGCGCAAGTCTGGGGCTGCCGATACTCAGGAACACGTCAAAGAGCACAACGAGCTCCCCTCCCAGACTGAAGCCGCGCCAGAAGTGCAAACGGACATCGTATGTCGAGATGCCCGGGCTGAGCGGGAGTATGGGACACCTTTTGAACAATCAACAGCCCCTGCGTCTTTGTCGCCGAGCACTTCTCCTGTCTTGAGCTCCCCACAACCCACCTCGCCGTTTGGTACGGCCCGCACTCATTTCTCCCCTCCCGTCTCCCTCCCATCAAGTACTCCTTGCAGCTTTATCACTGCTGCCGCTGCCGACAACAGCAACGACGCCGGCGAGGTGGAGGATGCCACCACGGAGCAAGCCGAGCCAGGGGAAGACACCTCCCTGTGTCTCACTCCGCTGGAGGGGGAGATGGAGGATGAGTGTGTGTGGCCTGTGTCAGACTCCCAGGGCTATCTTTCTGGTAAGTTCAATCACATCATCTTGGTTAATTCGAAGTCAGCAGCTAATGAAGTTCGATATCAGACCCCGAAACGTACGCCGACTGCCGCCGGGAAGTGTTGGAGGCTGAAACTCCCCACCCTGAGTCTAACGATGCGGTCAGATTGGGTAAGTCCACTCCGCTTTACTTCGCTATCACCTCTGCATTGATTCTAACCTGCAAATCAGGTCTTTTTGAGGGTCTCGAGAAGATAGCCTCGCCGACTTCCCAACCATCGCGCGCCCTTCTCCGGCGTACCTCAGACTTGTCCGAGCTTGCGACAGAGGCTGCCTTTGTTCGCCCCGTCCAGCCAACGGACGAAGCTCTGGACGAGTCTAGCCGCACTCGCCAGTCCGCGGTCTCCGACAAACAACAAGACCGAAAGCTGAGAGACCGCCAGCGGCGAAGGAGAAGGGCTGCTGCTCTCCATCCCCGGAGGGTTCTGGAGTGGTATGCAAAAATATACCCCCATTTCCCAATTGATGGTTGGAATAGTCCCACTATGTCCACACCTGAGACTCTCGAGGAAGAGAAATCTCCCACAGCAATGCAGTCCGGCAGCGACGAGGCCCTTTTCATGCAGGCTCACTGGAACCTCTTCCGAGCAACCACCCGCTGCTCCAAGGATGGTTGTCCGAACCAGTGCAGCCCCATGGATGGAACCTCTGTCGTCTGCCCGGGATGTGGACCATTCTCCCTGGTCCGCTACTGCGGCAAGCAACACCTGTGGGAGGCTGTCAGCGACCACTGGATAAGGTGCGGTACCCTTACGCTCCTCCACCCAGTCGCTGTCGAGCATCTTCCAAAGGAGATTCTTATGGGTCCACCCATGCTTCCCAACATCCAACGATGGGACGGGCCTGCTCGCCATCGGCAGGCCCTGTGGTTCGCCTCGTCAAGAAATCACGGAGATTACTTTCTCTTTGACGAGGCAGCCGAACCCATGGATGTTGCGGATCAACCAGCCAGCCACGAGTGGCTTGGATGTTCATCGCGGACCAAACTCTCCATTTGGTTCGCAAGGCCCCATGAAAAGGACCGCTTCCGCCGGGTCCTGGCGGTTTGCCTTTTCAGTAAGTTGACCCGATTCTCTCCGTTCGCTCACTTCTCTTTCGATATTCCTTCATCTATCTATCATTTCACTATTAACGATCACTGCCAAGGCCACAGCTAACCAATCTCTTCTCCAGTGGCGCCTGAACATCCAGCCCTTGTGGGCTATCTGTACCGCTTAGCGCGAGACTGGTTGAGGGGCTCCGGCCTCAGTGACAACTACGTGGACAGTGTGCTTGCCTCCCAGCTGTCACTCGAGATGGGTCTCCCTTCAGACTTTTTCCGTTTCGAGCAGGCTGAGAGGCTGCACGCTTGTGAGACAGAGTGGTTTGGCGACCCAAGCCCCTGCTCGAACCCCCTCTGCAAATCCGATCGTCGCCCCGTGTTTCCCTATGCAGGGATGAGTGGTTTCAAGGAGCTCTGTGATATGCTGGAAGGTAACTTTTGGCTATTGCGAGCACACCGTACCACTCACCCTGCGGTGGGGAACATGGTGGAACGGGTCTGTGGTCGGGGTTTTGGGCGGGCCCCTCGGTTGGGGCGGGTTTATCCCCGCGGCGACGGCTGGGATGGCGCGGGAACGGGCCCAATGTGGGTGGAGTTGCCCTGGGGTTTGGACCGGAGATAGGGGGAGAAGCTCCCTTTCCGGTTGTTTTTGGGGGGTGGGGCGGTTGGTTTTGCTCGCCGGGGGATGTCATGTCCCCTTGATAAGAAATGAAGTCTGTTTGCTGTGCTCTGTTCAAACGGTAGATCTGTAGTCCGTAATATGCGTTTGCTACTGTATGTACTGCTGTAAGTAATTCGCTTAACATATAGATGACCAAGAATAGCGTGTGATGTGGTATGGCTTTTATCTATTTATCCAAGCATTTATAACAGCATTGGTTCTATATATTACCAGTGAGTTATTGCGTGATGTACTTCTTCAAGCCCCGCAGGCGCTCCTTGGCAGTCTCGAGGACATCGTCGTTTTTGCAGACCGCAAAGCGGAGGTAGTCCTCAGCAATGTGGGTGTTGTCATCAGTGTAAAACTCGGTGGGAGGAATGGCAGCAACGCCGACCTCGTGGATGAGGAACCAGCAAAGCTTGAAGTCGCGAGGACGACTGGCAACGTGGGGTGGGAAGGGATAGTCTGCTGGAAGCTTGACAGCGGCCATGTTGACAAGGACAAAGTACCCGCCCTCGGGATCAGAGTACTGTGGAGGTTCAAGTTAGCGAGACCCAACAGGAGCTTGATAAAATCACATACCGGAAGACCAAGCTCATCAAAAACCTCGCAGAACAACTTGATCTTGTTCTGCATGTCCGTTCGGCTCTCGTCCCAGAAGCCTTCCTCCTCAGCCTTCTCAAACGCAACAGCAGCAGCTTCTTGGAGAGGAGAGACACTGCTGTAGCAGATGCGGGTGTGAGCACCGGCCACATACTTGATCAGGTGCTCGGGGCCAATGAGATATCCGACACGCCAACCAGTGGCGTAGAACGCCTTGCCGGCGGAGCCAACGGTCAGGGTACGCTCGTACAGCTCAGGAGACAAGGTAGCAATTCGCGTGAAGGGAACATAGAACAGACGGTCATAGACCTCATCGGACAAGATGATCAGGTTGTACTTCACACACAACTCACCAATGCGCTCGAGTTCCTCCCGCGAGAAGACCTTGCCAACGGGGTTGTGGCTATATCTGTGATTAGTTGAGTTATTCGGTTCACGAAAAATTGTCACTTACGGAGAGTTCAAGACCTGTTCTCGTTAGCTTCCATTTTCACTCATGGTTTGATTGGGTACTGACAATCATCTTAGTCTTGGGGTTCATCGCATTCTCAAGCTCCTCGAAGTTGATGGTCCATTCAGACGCAGGGGAGGTTCGGGTGGCACCATCCTGGGGTGGGTGAAGTGGAACATAACGGATAGCACCGCCGGGCATCTCGATGTTGCTAATATATCTGTCCGCGGGATCAGCAAGCCAGTCTTCCCAAGAACACAATGTTCCTTACTGGTCGAAGAAGGGCTCAAATATGATGACTTCGTCGCCGGGCTCAATGAAGCCCATGAAAGCACTGAGCATGCCTATAACATGTGGTCAGCGCGTTGTCCAACCTGATGTACCTGCGATCAGCCCCTCACCTTCATTTGCGCCGGTTGTGATCGAGACTTCGGTTTCAGGGTTCAGCTTCTTGCCGAAGAAGGGCGAGTACGCATCTGCGATAGCTTGTCTGAGGCGGGGGCGGCCCTAAGGTTTGTAAGAAGCTGTCCGAACGTGCGCGGGGGAGGGGTGGAGGGTTTGTCGGCGCTGCCATACCTTGGTGGGGGAGTATTGGTTGCATTCCACGCGGTCCAGCGCGTCCTTTGCGGCGTCAATGGCGAACTTGGGAGGGTTGTAACCGCTGTACGAAACGTTCAGTGTCAGCGATTGCCCTCGGGAGCGATTGCGGGCAGCGCCGAAATGCCGAAATGACGAAATGACTCACAAGAACCCTTGTCCCATGTTCACGATGGGCTGCACCGGCGAAGCAGCAGCAGCCTCGTTCACGATTGACCTGATACCATTCAGTGAGTCTTCCTCGGCTGTTCTGTTGTGATTGCCTACCAGACATCCTGGCGCTGTCCTGCTACCCGCTTGGCGGGGCGGAATGGGTCGGGGCGCGCAGCTGTTGCGGACATCGCTCTGTAGGGGGATGACGTCGAAGAGTGTACAGGACGAGTAATTCGAAGAGAAGGTGAGAACCGACACAGCATGACCGAGAGGAAGTGGAAGGACGAAGGTTGTCAAGTGCGGGCAGATGGCGTGCTCGGTGATTCGTTGAAAGTCGGCCTTAACTCCGCGATGGAAGTCGGGAGATAACACTCAACTATCCTCTGTTTTGTTTTCTTTATTCTCTTATATATCTCCAGTGGTGGTTTTTTAATAGGAAAGAAATATTATATGTTACTATTTTACTGCCAAACTAACCTTCCAGCAAAGATGGTACAAGCAGAGGCTGATATGATCTAATGCCACTACTTTGGACTCCGCAGTATTGTACATACCTCATAGGCAGTATGGCTCGATTACCTTGGAACATTGTGTTTTAATACATTTCCTTGTAAAGAGACTGTTTCACACCAGACTGTCTGTAATTTCCGATCTGTTCTATCTGTTCGCTGTGTACTCCGTACTACACCTGCACTTACTAAGGCGCGTTTGATACGCGTCTTCCGTCTCCGCAACACTCGGCACCCGCAAAGCTTCCTGTGATGACCACTCCATTTCTCAGCAACAATGGTTCACTGTCCGATCTGTGAAAAACCAGTTCCTCAGCTGAAGATCAATGATCACATCGACTCTGGCTGTCAGAATTTTATCGAATCCTCCCCAGATTCCTCCCAAAAGGCTGTCCCCAGCATCTTTCAACCGCCCTCCGCGCGCAAAGCTTCCCAATCGAATCCTATTAAAGAATCGCCCTCGTATCCGGTAACACCACGACCTCTCAACGGCAAGAGATCATTTGTGCAAGACTCAGAACCGCCACAGACTGGATCGAAGGAAGTAGGTGGAGAGAAAGAACCGCAGGCAAAGCGTCCGAGGATCAATGCCTTCCACAAAGCAGCTCCCCTGGCGGAACGAATGCGGCCCAAGACCCTAGAGGAGGTCTGTGGTCAAGAACTGGTCGGTCCGGATGGGGTTCTACGTGGACTCATCGAGCAGGACAGGGTCCCGAGCATGATCTTGTGGGGAAGTGCGGGTACGGGAAAGACGACTATCGCTCGTGTGATTGCATCGCTGGTGGGCAGCAGGTTCGTCGAGATCAACAGTACGAGCAGTGGCGTGGCGGAGTGCAAGAAGATCTTTGCCGAAGCTCGCAGTGAATTGGGACTTACCGGGAGAAAGACCATCATCTTCTGCGATGAGATTCACCGGTTTTCAAAATCCCAGCAGGATGTGTTCCTGGGCCCTGTAGAAAGTGGCCAAGTAACGCTCATCGGTGCCACGACCGAGAACCCATCCTTCAAAGTCCAGAATGCCCTTCTATCGCGATGTCGCACCTTCACTCTTGCGAAGCTCTCCGACGAGGATGTCACCTCGATCCTACAGCGCGCTCTCCGGGTTGAAGGCCCGAACTATACTCCTTCAAACCTTGTTGATGATGAGTTGGTGCAGTATCTTGCCCGGTTTGCCGACGGTGACGCGCGTACATCGTTGAACTTGCTGGAGTTAGCAATGGACCTGTCAAAGAGACCCGGAATGGACAAGGAAGTCCTTAAAAAGTCCTTGACAAAAACCCTGGTGTATGACCGCGCTGGAGACCAGCACTATGACACCATCTCCGCCTTCCACAAGTCAATCCGGGGCAGCGATCCGGACGCGGCGCTCTACTACCTCGCTCGCATGATTCAGTCCGGCGAAGACCCGCTGTACATTTCTCGGCGGCTCATCGTGGTCGCTTCGGAGGACATCGGGCTGGCTGATAACACAATGCTGTCGCTTGCCATCGCTACTCATTCCGCCGTGGAGAAGATCGGACTCCCGGAGGCACGAATCAACCTCGCACATGCCACCGTGGCTATGGCTCTGTCAAAGAAGAGCACCCGGGCATATCGCGGGCTGAACAACGTTAACGCCGCGTTGAATGAGCCGGGCATCGCAGGCTTGCCTGTTCCTGTGCACTTGAGAAATGCCCCGACCAAGCTCATGAAGGAGCTCGGGTATGGCGCGGAGTACAAATACAATCCAAACTACGTCGATGGGAAGGTGCAGCAGGACTACCTCCCTGAGCAACTCCTCGGTCGGACCTTCCTAGAGGATTTGGATCTGGGCACGCAGAGAGACCGAGATCTCAACGTCTTGCGTCGTTGAACGACATGCGCCCAGTGTCCATACATATTCCTTAAAGGGCTCTTCACGAGTAGAGCAAATGTTTCACTCTTCATGGCATGGCATTGGGTGGGCTGAGCCTCGTGGGTCTGTCTGTTCCTGTTCGCCTGTAGCGCCAAGGAAGGACAATCAGAACACGGACTCCCTCGATGGGCAGGCACGACATATCTGCCTCCACGAGCAACTGCCCGAGCGTACCTTTCTACAGACCTGGGACCGGGCACGCAGGTGGACCAATGTCTGAACAGCTCGGCTCATACGAACCCCCTATACCGCTTTCAGGTCCCTCTCTTTCCAACCCATCTTTGCAAGCGAACCACACGTCAAATTCTCCTATTCTTGTGATATGATGACTGTTCATTTGCTCCATCATTCCTGGGAATTTCGAGCTCTACTGTTCATTCACTCTGCTTCTGAGAAATGTCCATTGGCCATCAATGAAGCAGCAGCTAGAAGGGGCTGGGTGATGTGACTGATTATATGATATGACAGCATATCTTCGCCATGCACTGCTTTGAACTCTACGAGCTTACATACTCTGCCATTTTGGTCATCGGAGGCCGTGCCTGCTATACGCAGTCTGATGCTTAGCCAATAAGAATACCCTCCAAACTCATATTGCTTCTTGTTCCCTCCTGAGATCTTTACCCACCACAACCAGTTTCGATACGTTTGGAACTTGCTCTAAACAAGTCGCCTTGCTCTCCTTTCTACTTGAACGCTCGCTTCGCACGACTCATTCGCCATGGCCTCAAATAGTGGGAAGCCTCCACTCTCTGAACCATCCCCCAAACGCCAGCGCACTCTCTCTCCAGACCCTCTTGGAATCGTAAGTTCGGTTTTTCCCCAGTTTCATCTGTTTGACACTTTGGTCGCTGCTCTCTTCGTCTCTTTCTTCTCGTCCCTTCTTTTGTCACTCTGATGGAGTCCCCCTAGAACTTGTCATTTCTGTTTCATACCACTGCGCAAGGCTTGCTGACTCTTCTATTTTTAGGAGAGCCAACTTGATTTCCTGGGAGATTTCACACCATTTTATGCCATGGAAGGCTCAGAGTCGGACTTGATGGCGGAAGAGCCATCTCACACGAACATGACATTCCCAACCGACATTCATGTGCTCAGTCCATCTTTTTGTGCCACGACGAAGGATGCTCTCCAATGCAAGACATTTGGTTCAGATATGGGACCCTATAATTGTATGGATCCGTCTACTTCAGCGTCATCTGCTGAGATGAGACGTGACTCTCAGCAATCCTCCTCTTCGGGGGCCACATTTTCTGACTCCACCCCATACTCATCTTCAAGCTCTCCCCCGGTTGAGGTTCGTTCTCAGCGACAAGAAAAGCATGATCTCCGTTGGCAATCGGCATATCGTGACCAACCAACAACTCAATGCAGTCCAAAGAAACTGCAATCCGATTTCATCAAGCAATACGACCCTCAAAATCCAGTGCAATCACTCGCTGGAAAAAGGCACCGCGACCAGGCCGAACTGGATAAGATGAGGAAAGACGTTCTCGCCGTGAAGTCGGCTGGTGGCGCGTGTCTATGGTGCCTTCGCACAAAGAAAGGATGTGGAGCGGATAACCCCTGCGAAAGATGCGCAACCCATAATCGACCGTGCTTTCGAGTATCAGAGGCGTTCGTTCCGGTGACTGCTTTCTGGCACCCCGATTTACCGTGCAATCATGCGAGATTCACCCTGAACTACATGAACCAAGAAGCCTTTGAACCCAACTCACTATTCTACATAATAGGGATTAATCTTTCCGCGCGTGGAACCCAACCATGTGTTGGCACTGTGGTCTCAGGTCAAACCACCTGGAATGGTGATGGCCCTTTCTTGAACTCGCCATTCGGGGGTTTTCTCGATGTCATCGTTCAGTCTTTCACCCCCAGTCTCATTCAGTTCGAAACTACGTTTGGGGCCCATAGCCTCATTGGTACAGCGATCCACATGTCCAAACTCTTCGTGGGAATTCAATGGCTCGCGCAGGCGAGGGTGCTTGCTGTGCAAAACGATCTTGGAGTTGGAAGATGTGTGGTGTTCCATAGTCTGATACAACATTTGCGCGCTATGTTCGATATGTCTGTCCCCTTCTGCCACGAACTATTTGAGGCTCTACGCGGGCCAGTCTGCAAGGTTGCCACTGATATCGATGCATGCTGGGTTGCCCTTGCTCTGTATTACAAAGTCGCAGATGGAGTCAGGAAACTTCAGCGCAACCCCATGGTTGCGAGAATCATCGGCCCACAATATCCGATGGGTGGAATTTGCGAAATCCTTCAGGCCATGTTGTACGCTTCTTGGCAGCCTCGAACCGGACTTGTGACCCGGAAAGCGAAGAAAGAGGTTTTCGACAAGGAGATTCCAAATCTCCAAGTTTCGGTGGATATCGACCTGGAGTTCTGGCGGGGTGTGAGGTACGAACAACTCGCCTCAGTGGCCCCTCTTGAGATGGTGGAATTCTTGCGGATTGATCCCCATACACCTGATGAGGAGCCGCAACCTTATACCTGGGTCTGGCCCGAGCCTGGCGTGTCTGATATACATGACATGGCCAACGATGGTCAGTTGAGTTCCTCCGATCCATTGTTGGTCTCGGGGCGTGAAATTGATGAATCGTTGAAACAACTCGAAGATTGGTTGTCCAAGAACGATCGTGAGAACTGATTTGGTTGAATTTGGCTTTATTTCCTATGTACTTGAACCTTTGTGCTTTGGTTTATTGGCGGTTTATTGGAGTTGGAGTGTTGGTTCTTGGGATATATACCCAGTTGCTGGTCTTGGGCAAATCATTCCAACCTTGGGAGGTTGATGTACTACTATTGTTAACACTAATAATTTTCTCTTATGCTGCGGCGTCAGTCGCCGGTTCTCGGGTTTATATAGACATACTCTATACAAAGAGCGGCAGCCATGATAACCTTGGAACCTGTTATCCTGTTATCCGGGTGAACCCCAAAGATATCAAAAGATATAGGTGCAGACATTGCTATAATTCGTCAGACAAGCTCTGGAGGTTGGTACCTTTATATCTCGTGATAGTCCAAGGTTGAAGTCAGCCCTGGAGCCATTGGTATTCTCAATTTTATTCAGCCGAGGTCTAAACAGGTAAGTGCAGATCCGAACAGCTTATATTGATAGGGATACCCTTGGAAGACATTTTATGGTAGCGTTAAGAAAGTTCAGAGGGCCAGTGGCTGTTCGGAAGTTCCCACGAAATGATAATGTTGAAGTCAAAAATCAGTGATGGCGTTTGGAATGTAAATTGAATCCTACTTGATCTTAATTAATTATGTATCATATATGGCAATGCATACTCCGTACGGAGTAGATGCTTGAACGGAGGTTAATAGAAAAACACCCAAAACGGCAAGTTATCATTCCGCCCGCGTCGCGTCCCCAGAAATCTTCCCCGTCAGCCTATCGCATACCCTCCACTTCAATATCGCAACCCTCTGGTCCAGACTTCTATTTAATTTTTGAACCATGGCCTCCGGCCAACCTTTCGCGTCGCGCTCCTACGCCGGCACCAAGCTCCCCGAGCGCTCCATCAACACAAACGCCATGCCCTTCAGTGCCTCGTCATTCTCACGGCATCGAGGCCTAGGCAACGCCCCTCAAAATGACTTCCCCGAAGCTCCAAAGCAACAATCTGCCCCCGCGACAAATGCACAGTCTCACGGTCCAGCGCAGGACGCCAATCCGTTGAGCCGCTTGACCGAAGAGCAGCGCGAGGAAATTAACGAAGCCGTACGCCCTGCCCACCGTCACCCACACCACCTGCATCAAAGCTGACCTTTTCCTTTTCCTTTTTAACAGTTCACTCTCTTCGATCTCGATCGCGACCGCCACCTCGATTACCATGAGCTCCGTGTCGCTTTCCGTGCCCTCGGCTTCACTCTCAGTAAACAAGAGCTGATCTCCCTTCTTACGACCTACGGTGTTCCCCGCCCGCAAGTTCAGCAGCAGCAGGCGAGTGGTCAGCCTGCATCGAATAAGGGCCCTGTTGCGAACCCCCAACACCCCTCCAACCTGCTCATGCCGCTCTCGTCCTTCCAGGCCGTGACGGCACTCAAGATCCTGGAGCGGGACCCGCGCGATGAGATTCTGCGCGCGTTCGAGCTCTTCGACGAGGGTGCCAAGGGCTATATCGATCTGGAGGATTTGAGGCGCGTGGCCCGCGAGCTGGGTGAGACTGGTCTCGAAGAGGAGGAATTAAGGGCCATGATTGAGGAGTTTGATCTGGAGGGTGCGGGCGGCGTTACACGTGAGGCTTTCGTGGGTATCTGTTGGCAATGAGCGCAGTGGCTCGTGGGAAATTTTTGGATACTTTGTTCGCCGAGTCGGGACCTGACTTTGGCTCTGTTGTGCATGGGTTGCTTAGGTGTTGGGTACTTATTTTCTTTATCCCCTTACTGCTTTAAGGAGTACTGTTGTTTCGTTCTGGGGCCAATTACACTTCAATGAATATTCTTTCCCATGATACAGATCTAGCTTCTAGTTCAGGTTGGCCAAATTGATCGGTACTGGAGGATTGTACATGGCCACGAGGCTTCGGAGGCATTTTGACAACAAATAACACATATCATTGCCAACACCAATACCAATATCCGAAAAGAGAAGTTCGTGTTCGAACGACGGGTAAATCAAGAGCTTGTATGAACGGGAGGGAAAGAAATGCACAAGTTTCGCCCGCAATGACGCCAAGACCCAAAATCCTCGTGATAAGTTTCTCCGGTGAAGGTACAGACATGACAAGATTGGAGAATTAGAATCTTTAAAAAATCAAGAGAAAGAAAAAAGTACGAGAAGCAAATGGATCATGAGTATCGTGGCGGCGGGCCCGGGGGTGGCACATTTTGATATCCGGCATTCGGATACCCATGCCACTGTTGCATGGGCGGCCGAGCCGTAGGCTGGGGCCCATTATAGCGACGATAAGTACCCGGAGGAATGGCCTTGCGGGCCTTGCGCAGCTGTGCGCTGCGTTTGCAGCGGCTGTAGATGCAGAAGAACAGAGCGAGAAGGATCAGAGTGCCTCCACCGACACAGACACCAATCACCAGCTTCTTGTGGTCGCGAATCCAGCCCATAGCCGATGAACCCTTGCACTGGCCTGCGCTGCAGCGGCCACCGGAGTCACAGGGGGTGCCGTCGAGGTAGTTCTGGTTCATGCGGATGCAGGGCGTCGTGCCATACGAATGGGCGATGGAAGGCGCGCCACAGACTAATGTGCAGGATGGGTCTTGGGTGTTTTCACAGGCCCAGGTGTCGTTACTGTTGAGGAGGGAGCCTACGACTGTGCGGCACTGGTAGTTTCGACTGGTACATTGCCCGCTGGCACAGCTAAGCCCCTGGCCCTTGTCGCCGCAGGACGAACCGTCGTCTTCGTATTTGTCTTCTGGGCAGGCACCGGAGTTGCCAGGGCATTTTTCGGCAATGTCGCAAGTACCAGTGCTGGGGCGGCAGACAGTGTCGGCGGACGCGAACTGACAATTGGAGCAGCAGCTGTCGTTTGAATCATCGCAAACAGCGCTTGACTTGAACTTGCAGGTCGATGCGTCGCAACATGCGTTATCGCTACAGCCTTCGTCGCCGCCACAGTCGCAGTCTTCGCCGGCCTCGACAATTCCGTTACCACACTGGCTGCCGCTAATGGTCACCACGCCTTTGTTGTCCGAGAGACAGGAAGACTTGATACTGTTCTTGCCAATTGCAGAACAGATGTTACCGATAGTACACTCTGAGAATTTGGTCATGGAGTTACTAGCGTAGGGGTTCATGATGTATTTCGCATCGGCGTCGCAGGTCGTCGAGCTCAGCGGGCAGCATTGGGAAGAGTCGTCCAGCTTCTGTCCACAAGTCTGTTCATTGCAATCGTGGACTGCTCCGAATGTGTGCCCAGTTTCGTGGGCAAACACCTGCCAGGAAGAGCCGGAATTGCGGACAACGACGTTCGCACCGGTGACTGAGCTGTCCCCTGAGCTGACCAAGTCGGACGAGCACAGACGACCCATCCAGGACACACCTACCTCGCTGTCCGTGGGACAGTTCGTCATCAGGGTCCAGTAGGCATTGTCGTCTGAGTACTTCGCACGCCACTTGGAAAACTCATTCAGACGCCATGTCACGTTTCCACTGCTGCAGTCCACGTTCCAGGGTGTGGAGGATGAGCTGGAGCTAGAGCACCCGGGCTCGGAGATCGAAAGATTGCGCAGACCTATCGACACGTTGAAAGCGTCTTCATAAAGACTGGAAGCCGTGTTCACCACGTTGATAACCCAGTCCTTGGCGGCCGCCTTGGGGGTCGAATTGGTGGATTTGAACGAGTCAGTGAACTCACAATCCGTTGCAATTCCGATCAAGGCGACCTTCTTCGTCTTGGGACAGCCAGTGGTGTCTCCAATCGTCGATTTCAGATTGACACCACCGGTGTTACCCGAAACGCCGCCATCATCAGACTGCCGCTTGCTCAATCCAAACAGGGAATCCAGGGAGGTCATTCCCCACCGGCTGTCAGCCTCGCTCACGCCGTATGGGAAAATTGAGTTGGAAAGGTCAGCATTGTAATCGAGCTGATCGGCTCCGCAGCCCGTGCTCGCAGGCAGCGACCGCTTGAGCTCGGAGTGCGTGTAGTGGAACATATCGGAGTCACGGTAGATGAGCATATAGTCCCCGTGCCTGAGCTCAACATCGGCATCGATCGGGCGCTTCTTGTCAATGTAATTTGACATCAACTCAACGTGGTGCTTGTCCTCGTTGATGCTGAACGCACCTTCAAAGAGCGGTTCAAGACCATCTCTCTTGACGGTGATTCTTGCCCAACCGACGGGCGCCCATCTCCCCTTGCCAGATCCTTCCAACGCGCGACCTCGGAACACCTTGTGCTCGTGACGCTGGATGGGCTCGGCGTGTGTTAAGGTTCCATCGGCGGCGACATATTGTACGTACGCATCGTCGGCGAGGATATCGTGATTGGGTTCGAGCTCTAGTTTTATCCGCTTGCCGCCGTGTATATCGAAGGTAACATCAAAATGCGAGAGATGGTCTACTTGATGTGAAGGGGTACGGATGATAGCATTGTCGACAGGCGTCACTTGTCGAATGGCCTCGGATGCTTGGGATCGTGCTAGTCACGGTGAGCGGGTGTGGAGAAGATTTAGACAGAGAGGGAACATACCTGCCGATTGCTGAAAGAGCGAAAATGCACCGATTAGGGGCAGGAAACTGGAGAACCTCATCGCAGGGTCCGTTTCCCCAGGGTCCAGTATAGAGTTTCAAGGGTCTGCGATCGTGGGGGGACTTCAGGGTTTCAGGGTCCACCTCTCGGGAATCATTCAAAGGGGATTTTCACAAAGATACAAAAGTGATGGAATAAAAACGAAGGTGAAGTAACGAGAGACTGGAAAGAGAGACAAAGTGAGCGGTTGCCAAGGTCTGAGGAATCCAAGAGACTCCAGCCTTGGGGGGCTTGGCATTGACTGAAACATTTTGTGGAGTGGTCGTTTTTACTATTTTGGTTGTCGGCTCCAGGGCTGGCTCCAAGGCTGTTCCTTGGTGGCAAGGTATAAATCCATGGAAACTATACTATATGCTATACAGTGCTCTCTCTTTAAATTAATATCCTCAATATTGGAATATTGAGGAAACAGTGAAGTCTCTTCATATTGAGAGTATTCCGCGTAATTGATCTCTTGGCCATGCTACTCCGTATTATTGGACAAACCACCACGGTGCTTGGCATTTAAGGCTGCCGAATAACCGCTCACTCTGCGGAGTGATACATTTCATGTGCCAGCTGTGCGAGAAGGGGGATGGAACACCCACAGCGAGGGCAGTCCACGCTGGCCAGTGGTTCATCGTCCCAGTCATTCTCAGACTCCGCTTCTTCGACGTCAGATTCCCCGGTCCGAGAGACTTTCACGGATGCGGCGGGTTCCTGCACCGTCCAATCCCGTAGGATCGTCTCTTGCTGACGAAACATCTTTCCAATATCACGCCCACTGTTTTGTTTCTGATCCCCGGCTGTTTCCACCATGTTAGTCACCGCGATATTCACCAAACTCAGGTTCCAGCCAGACTTTTGAGGGTGCAATTTGCGGAACATGGACAACACGCTTTCATGAACCAGCCGTTCAGCCAATCCCTCAATATGTTCATCCAGACTGAAGATAAAGGTTGGTAGGGGCGCTGAACGTGAGATACGGTTGGCGCTGTAAGTACGACCATCATCGGAACCCGGTGGAGGTCTGGGTCGCGTTGACAGCCTGAGTGTGCGGGGATGCGCTCGCCACCTGTGAGGGGTGTCACTCGTGTCAATTAGGTCGGCTCTCATCCGCCGGATCAGGCTTCGAGACAACACAACGAGCTCTCGGCGTACACCCTCGAAAGTATCCAAGCGACCGTAGGAATCTTCAATGCTGATCTGAGTCGGTATGTCTCGACCTTCAACTATTTCGGAATCGTCCACTCCGTGGAGGACGCTCCACATTTTGTTTCCAATACCTTTCGCCGAGCCCAGTCCTCCCAGAATCTTTTCAAGCAAAGATACACCCATACCGGGGAATAATCGAACATCCCGAACGGTTATCCTCTCGTCGGATTCATCTTCGCCAGTGATGTGCGCCTTTAGCTTCTGGGCCATTCGAGAACCTATCCCGGGGATTTTGCGAATTTCGTGGTCGTCCAGGAATTGAAGCACGTTACTCTCATTCTCTGGGGAACCGGTGTACGGTGGTAGTAGGGTCGTTTGACCGTTGGGCTTGTGGACACTGCCGACCAATTTGGCCAGCAATTTAGACGTGGAGATCCCACCAGTGGCAGTAAACCCTATCTGGTGCTCCAACTTACTCCGTATGTGACCCTGAAGATGAGAGGCAACCAGTAACCTCATCTCCAGCGACGAGGGCTCTGGTGCGGCGGCGGTTTCCTCAGTCGCCGGGAAGGTTGACCCCTGGAAGCGAGTTGCGTCGTAGGCAAACCCAACTGTAGGATCTTTGCGATCAAGATGAAAAAACGAGTTGGTCAGATCATTCTGATTCAGCACGTCGACGTTGTAGGCAATCATCTCTGTGACATCCAAAAAGAGCTCATCAAAGCCGAGCTTTTCCACAAGACCACCCCATACCAAGGACCGGACCAGTAGATAGAGCTCTTTGGAGGCATTTCGGAACTTGGTCAGGTCCTCACCAAGAACGATGACCACGTCCGGGCAGATGCGCTTGGCATCCTTGATGAGTTGCAACTTGTGCAGACCTCGCCGTCGCGCTTCATAGTTGCATGTCACCACTATCTGCTTCTGCTGAACTGCCAAGGGCAGGGACCTCAATGCTGGCTGTTCGACCTCGAAGACTGAGGCGTAGAAACAGTCATAGTCCTGGCCTGGTCAGCTAGAGGCAGACGGGAGAGAGTGGGTATTTTAGTTACCAGGTGGAGGATGACCCGACTGTCATTCCGAAGTACAGCCATGGACCGATGCAGACGCGTCCATGTGGGGAAGGTTGCTGGTCTAGAGCGGACTGCGAGAAAGAGTTAAAAGAGCCAGGAACATGGCCAATACCTCGTGTGGCTGGTGTAGCTGGTGTGGCTGAAGGATGTGGCTGGTGTGTAGACGAGTCTAAAAATAGTAATTTGATTGTTCTTTTCTCCCACACTGCACACTCTTCAGTTGGTACGGAGTACTCCGTAAACACTACTCCTAGCACGATGTTGACAATGTCCGGAGTATATCAAAGTTCGATCATTTGATCGGCCCCGATCAAAGTGCCCCTCATAGATCGGAAGACCAGAATGGGAGCCCTGGACCTCTCCACAGCCGAGGCTCCCGAGGTCTTGAAGCCAGCTTTCACTGGGGATTTCCCATCAAAATGATTAAATGTCTGCCTACTCCATACTCCATACTGTAAAAGCATCTAAATCAATAGGTACCTCTCACACCCTGGAAGGGTCCACGGGGCTGAGTCAATAGTCCGAAAGTCATAGCAGCTAATACTCCGTCGAGAAATCAAAGAGTCTGCCTTGATATACGGAGTACGGAGTACGAGTACAATAGTCGCAAATTGTGACCCTCCAGCTATTTTAGGCATGGGGGCCAATCCACAATGGTGCCGCGTTCAATTCTACAAATTATTTTTCTTGTGTCGCCTATGACCACCACGAGAAATCCTACGATCGGGGCCAAAGTCAAGCCTGTTCTGAGTCAATGTCTATATATAAAGTCACCCAGAACAAGCGTGCGAAGTGGCTACCGTAGTGGGTATACGAGCACGCGCAGGGCAGATATGATAAGCATAAGCGGCCTAGGTATTTGACAAGAGGTCCAGGATTACAATATACTTTGTTCATTCCAAGGTTGTTTGGATTTTGTTTGAAGTCGATGGGCGATCTCGGGAGTTTCTTACTATGTACAGTATGCGTCCGTTGAGGTCTGACCATGTTGGATGCCCAGCCCAGGTGACTTCTACTCCGTAAGAGGTACGGAGTATATATCTAAGATCTGATATGACACAATGTTCTCGTATTCCGCTCGCCGGTGTTATTGCTGTATCCAAAAATATAGACAGAGTCATAAGCTGAAGGATCATTGTCGTGTATATGTACAGCACGCACGGAACCCTGTAGATCAGAGTGATCAAAAAGGCTAGGATTCCACAGTGGGGAAGACCCTCACAACCCAAAACGCCAGTCACGGCAAGAGTAATGGATATGCACCAGAAGAAGCTGAGTTGCAGATCTGCAAAGGTCGCGGTTCGGTATGTATCGGCATTTGAAGGCTGCAGCCACTATTCGAGGCTGAAGCGGACTGAAGCGGAAGTGACGTCAGGATCAGAGGCAAGATCTATATCTGCAAGTCCAAGTCTCAGTGTAGGTGCAGGTCTTCAGTTGCTTGGTACTGCAGTATCTACATCTCTACTCCGTACTGAAGTAGAGGCTCGAGTATATTAAACCCGGCGCTGGATTGTCATCACAAGTGGATTAGACTAATTCACCCAAAGAGCATGTTTGCCACCCACAGATGATCGGAGGCGGGTCAGTTCTTTTTATAGTAACCAAGAGGAACGCGTATATGACTACTTTACTCCGTACTCCGTACTCCGTACTCGGAAGCATCTGATCAGATTTGATGAATCCAGGTAAATCTGAATCAAGTCTCACTAGAAACTGCCTAGGCACGAACTAAGGAGATGAATAAGATTAACATGTAAAGAGCTAAGAGGAGTTGAGGTGGATCTGAAGTAAACAGCCGACCTATTGAGATTAAATTAGAGCGGCAAAAGGCCAGACGCCAGTTTGGTGGCGTCAAATAGTTAACCTCCACTTGAGTCCAAAGGAGTCTGGAAGAAAGGAAATCTCTGCCTGTGTTTGTATACACTTTGCATGGAGTACTCCGTAGCGTATGTAGATCTTAATGTGGAATGAGTGTCATTGGCGCTGCATCTCCTATCACATCCCAGCGCCAACCTCCTCTATTCTTAGTCTGTTTCCCGGCCTCTTTCTTTTCTTTTCTCTTCCTCTTTTTTTCTTTTTATTATTTTTTTGGAACCCTTTCTTGACTCTTTCAATGCCACTGGACTATTCGGACTTATCTCGACCTCCCTTACCCCTCGCTGCAGCGACCATGTCGTGCCTCTCCCCGGATGCAACTACCACCATCACCTCCCGACCTAAACTCACCCTCCAAACAACCGCTTTGCCTCGCACTTTTGGCAGTTCGACCACTGGTCTGTCTTTCGCATTTGCTGCGGCGCCCGCAGCCTCCCCGACAGTTCGAAATACCTTCAAAAATGCCTATGAAGTCGCATCCCCATCCTCCGCGACGAGTTCACCCTCCAAAGCTACCCGCTTCAACCCCAAGCCGACACCTCCCTTCATCCACTCAACCAACAATACTTCCACCCGCAATATTTATCAACAACCGCTAGGAGTGCGCAGTATTTTGCGCAACTCCCCTCTTGAACCACCCCGACGACGATCGGGCTCCATTTCCGCGGGCGGCAATGGTCCCAGCACCGGTACCCGCCGGGTCTTTTTCCCAGCCAAGAAATCAGTCAGCTACAGGTTTCCCCTCGAAGAAGAGATTAGAACGGAACGATACACGGCACAGCATTTGGATCTCGTAACGGAGGCAGTGCACGAGGCAGACACGAGACCCCCACCTGAAACCCGCCCCGCTGGTTCGAAACCCGAAGAGGATTCTGAAGAGAACAAAGAGGATTCAGACTCCAGTGCCCCGTCGGAGGTCTCAGCTTCTGATGATACTGGCGATGAAAAACCCACATCGCTCACCAAGACCGAGCGCAAGAAGAGGCGCACCTTGCAAATCGACCGCCAGGTCCGCGCGGTGGCTTTACTGGATGGCTTCGAGGCCGATGGCTCATCGACCCCTCAGACCCCACGACAGCCCCGTGCTAAGCGCCGTCGAGAATGGAAATGGACACTGGGACCGTTGGATGGACCTCCCAACCCTGCGCGCGACGTCTCAGCGTCTCAGACATCGCCGAGGTTGGAGTCCGCACCGGACGCAGAATCCCGGTGAACCTCCAACGCACCCAGGCTAATGCCCGTATCGTTCCCCATGTTTGATGGCTATTGCATATCTTGTTTTCTTACGAATCATGTTATTTTCATATAGAGGCGCAGGTTGGGACCTGTGGCCTTTGAGGCGCAAAGTTGTTTATTTTTTAATTCTTGTTACCCATGGCCATGGCATCAGCATGCCATACGTTGTATCCTTTTTGATGTGAATACATAGATGTTTTCTATTACCTGCGAAAGCAAAATGAAAACTGCCCACGGTTGATACTCTCGATCCCAACTGGTTTTGATTCCCAGTATCAGTGATTGGGGTCATCTTTCATGGCCAAGTTGATCGATCTCGATATCATTGAACAGCTGGCCAATCTACCAAGGTTTCCAGCGTCAAATCCAGCGTCAAATCCAGCGTCAAATCCACCGATTGACCGTCAATGTACATTGTCGTCCTCACTCCGACTCTAGGGGTCCTCTACATTGATGTTATTTTCTACCATGGTATTACTTGAAAGATGATTCATGAAGATTGACATTATATGCAGCTAACTCCAAATCCCGACATCAACAACTCCAAACCCAAAGCAACCCATCAGATCAGGTCTCGGTCTCCACGTCTGGTTCACGACCCGTGAGACCACCAAGGCCTATCTTTTTCTTTATCTTCTCGATACCAAACTTCGCCTCGTCTTTGGCAAATGCGGCATTACGCGCAGGACGCCATTGCATCATACCACGCTGCTGCCGCTGCTCACTGCGTTTATTCGCCTTGTTCATCTGACCGCTAGTGACACTCGCCTGTGATGAAGAAGCTCGACCGCGGGTGTCTCCAACAGTCGAGGGCCCGGTGGACAAAGAGGAGCTTTCTTCGTCCTCCTCCTCGGAGTCTGAACTCTCATTGCGTTCTTCGGGGTTCTGGAAGGTAGGCTGAGCTGCAGGCTGACCCTTCAGTGGGGGCGGAGTGTATGGGTCGTGCCGCGGGTCATCCCGACCAGGCTCAGCAATCTTGCGCCCGACTGAGTCTGTGTACGCACGCGGGTCATGTCCGAAAGCTCCACTCCAGTCGTGACCGTCGTAGTCAATCCATCGGCGTCGCTCAGAGGGAGAAGCTTGTTTCAACACGTCCCGACCATCGATCAGGGACTGCTCGTGCTTCTGTTTTACTTCTTCGGGGACCTCAACGTGGACGCTACGGGATCGGACGCCTTGTGACAAGCACGCCTCCCACGTTTCGAATGTTTCACGTGAGTCATTGTCGACCACGAATCGTTCGTGCGATTCGTCAATTCCGGGCGAGAATTTGCCTCGGAATTGGAGGCGCCCGATCTCGGTCAAGTCTTCGAGGCCGGGAACCTTCTTCGCCCTCCAGTTCTCTTCGGTGACGTAGTTCTGGGTCAAACGAGCTCCCATCTTAGTCGTCCAGATTGGAATGTCGATATCTGTTTCTTCGTTGTCGATGAGATGCTGGAGCCAGTAGGTAGCATAGGCTACAGCACCGCGCTTGCCTTGAACATGGAATTCAAACACGATAGGGGAGCGGTATCGATGCTTGACGGGCATTCGCAACGAGTCGCGGAAGGTCTCATCGGATGTATCGAACACTGCATCGCTGCCCTGCAAAGAACACTTGTGTCGAGTGATCTTACCGATACTTCCTCCGGTGCGCAGCTTGATCTTGGTATTGCGACCGAAGTTCTGGGCCGTGATCTTCTCGCCGGCGAATTCAAATGTGCCCACGTCCCAACCAAGCATGGCCGGTGGAAGTTTGGTTTCAACGTGGCGCAGAAGAATGGAGATGCGGATACGTCCAAATCCAATACCTCCATCGAGAGGGTACCAACGGGTTACCTGTGAACTCGTCTGAAGGATATCAGACAGCTTGATAGGCACAACACCGAGAATGGGATCGTGCTCGCGATAGCGCTGATCGCGCACAGTGACAGTAACTACCGAAGAGCGCCAGTCACGAACAAATCGCTCGGTTCCTGCATTGAAGATCGGCTTGGAGCTGACTGCCTTGGCGCGAGTGCGGTAAACCTATACTTGGTTAGAATGTGGACACAGGTGTCGGTGGGAATTCAACGAACCAGTTGATCGTTCAACAAAACCTTGCAGTAACTCGTGGGAAGGTCATCGCCTTGCTCCTCGGTGTTCTCGCCGTAGGGCTTTGCCGGTTCATACTCCTTGCCCTTACGATTTCCATCGCTGCCTTTGATGTTGGCGATTTGCAAGTTGACAATCTGGTGGACAACGATGTGTACGATGCCACTTGGCCAAATGGGGTCAGGTGGTGTGTGCATGACAGCATCCTCTTCGTCATTGTTGATGGTGCCCTTTTCGTCTTCGAAGGTTGGGTCGCCTTTGAGATTCTCAGGGAGGTCTTTCTTCTTGCCATCGCTACGCAGCTCGGGGCGTAGCTTGGGCTTGCCGAAGTAACCAACCTCCCAGTGGAGCTGACCGGGCATCTCGCTTCCTTCGTCCATGCCCTGGAGCTTCGAGACCTGAGGGTACATTCTGCTGGGGTGCTGTAACATTTCACGGATAGGTAATTCGACCTTTCCAACGATATCATCGGCCGTGTTGCGATCTGAGTCCCAGAGCTCAATGCTCAGATTCTCATCGGCCTTGATCAGTTCGGGTGTCACCAAGAGGGCAGCAGTCTCTTCCCACATGGGGTTGAGATCATCTGTGATAACTCGCGTGCAATACATTGGCTTTCCATACTTGGAGAACGACAGGTTTATATATGGGTCACTGCCGCCTCCCTCGCTTCCGCGAGTATCCTGCTTGCTCAGGCCCACTGCGCGGTGGATGCGAATCCACATCACACCCAGAGCCAAAGTATCCTTGTGGATGTCGTCGCCTGTCAGCATCATTCCGAGGTCCATGGTCATGGACTTTGGAGCTGCAAACATTCCACACGCGGTAGCGATGGCGGAGTTAACAAAATTAGAAATGATAGGCAAGTTGAGCACATTGACTCCCTTCCGAAGCATAGGCATGCAACCCGCCCTAACGTGCGGAATGCCAACCAAGGTAAAAGTCACATCTTTCATAAATGGCGCTTCGGGCATCATTTGGAAGCGCATGCGCACTGTTCCAACCAACTCGATCAGTTCAACAAATACCGGAAACGGTACACCAAACAGTCCCTTGACACCAAGGTAAAAGACCAGCTGCATGTGCATGTTGCGAGCTTTCGAGGATGCAGTCTGACTACTTGGCTTTGCGTGATAAGCAAAAGATGCCTCCATGTTGTAATAGCTGCCTCCTTCTTCGGCGGCAGCAGCTTCTTGTGGATCTTTGTTTTTCTTGTTATCCTCGTGGATATTGTTTTTCAGATCTTGCACATGCTCGTCTGGAAGAGCTCGCATGCTGAGAATTCGCAACGGGTTATTGCCCTGATCGATCTCTGCAATCCGAACATTCTCCACGATCTTGGGCGCAGAGACTTGCATGATGTCTTCAATCGTGTCTGCCATGGGCGTCAACATTTCTGGGTTGACCAGTCCCCACACCACACCGAGGAAGCTGTTCATCCACTCAACGGACTCTGGTAGTAGATTGGCAGTGGCCTTATAACCGTCAGCTTTGCAAAGTACAGATAACAGAAAGTTGCTTACCATTTGACCACGCAGTTGCTCACTGCTCCACTCCATCTCTCGACCACTGCGAACGACCTCCTGCATCCAAAGCCACACGCCCGACGAGATGCAAAATGCCAAGGGAACCAGGCCCCAGAAGGACCCTCCGAAAATGCGACCGATCACAATGATCGCAGCAGGGATACCAATACAAAGCCCCGTAGCACGCTTTTGCAAGACCTCGAACATAGGCTGATATGATACGGTAGGTGTTGGGTGGAATAGAACGTTCGTCTTCTCGCCTCGGATGGGGACATCGGATGTCGTTCCTTCGGCAATTGGATCGGGGGCGCTGTGATATCTTGGTTTTCCTTGTATTCTGCAAGGTTTTGGTCGGCGCTGGTTTGAACCTCCTATTTTCCTGTGAGAATCGTCATATTTCCGTAGAGTTTCGACAACGTACCGTGTCTTTCCCCAGATTAGCGTTGGGAACCGTCAACTACAATGTGCAACTCAATTAGCTTCCCCTCGCATCGAACCAAACGTCGTGTAGCATACCATTGGGTTCTTGACAGCTTCCATGGAGGTTTCGTCTTGATCCTCCACCCCGATATCTTTGCCTGTGGTCGGATCCGTCACGGTACGCATCTTAGCCTGAGACACCTCGCGTGCTTTGTGAGCGACGACATCTCCCTCATCCTGCTCGGCCTTCTGCCCAGATTTCTCATCTGCCTTGGAGCGTGCAGCCTGCTCCTTTTTGATACGATTCTCCTCGTCGATTCTGCGATCGCGTTCTTTCTTCTCGGCATCGATATGTTCCATAAAATGATGAATTGTTGGAATGGGATTGGCACCACTCCAATGCTCCCCGACCCGATGGCTCTGGGGAGTCTTGGATTGTTGCCCTGTCGCCATTGTGAGTATCTAGATGATGAACAAAGTGGACGAGGATCGAAAATCCCCAGCTGGAGAAGAAGCAGAGAGCTGGGGGAGTCTGATAGATGGCTACGTCATCGGTATAAACCCGGAATTAACTATGACGATACTACATCCTACTGCACTGTATTTGTGACTTGGCATCTAGCCCACATTGTAGCCCAGCCCTGGAGTTTCCCCACAATCAAGGCTGTCATACACCAATGAAGGGACCCTTGGAGTGTCTATCATGTCTATCCTGTCTATCACTGGGGGTTTCCGCTCTCCAAGCTTAGAGGGAGAGGGCTTGGCCGTGTTTCAAGTCAGTGACGTCACCTCCCCAACACATTGTACAGCTACTCCTGTACAAGGTAGATCCATGAAGATGTTCCGATCTCATCCAAAGCTTGCGTGTCGATATTATAATTGATAGTATTATTTCTTGGAACGGGATAGTTTTGCTTTTTGGATCTGCAGCTAGTTGATTAATTACAGGGCACAATGACGGACTTCCGCATTGCCCAAATGGGAATGGAAAATTCTTGTATATAGTACTCCGTACTTTCAGGGTGTTCCTTTGCAGTAGTAAGCCTCATGCATTATGATCTACTCCGCACACCGATCTGAGAATCAGGAGATACGATCTAAGACTACCTTAAGTGTCTGGTGAAGAAACTAACCACCTAGGGCTCCAGGGCTTGGCATCCCGAGATCGGAGTTTAATGTCGCGACATAAACATAGTATGTTGTTAGTGAATACATCTCACGGTTTTTGCTCGCGCATGGTCGAAGAATTATCAATCCAAAGGCTCTCCATCCATCGATTCGATTTGCAATCAATCGCAGTCCAAAAGCTCGTATAGCCGTTGACTCACTTCTTCACTAACCGAATTAGGAGCCCGGCGGGCAGCAGCCTTTTCTGAGCATAGTGTCATTCGAACATGCTTGCATTTAACTATGACTTACAAACCCTTGATGGGAAATGGCTCAACTCACTTCAACTCAAGTTTCATATCCTGCGCTTCTAAAAATCTCCTCAGCAACAGAAATGGCTCATGCTCACGTTGATCCACCCTCATACTGCACGGAAGACCCACCGGTGTACAGTCCGACATGCCAGTCACTGGTTCCTCCTGTTTTTTACACATTAAATCGGCATCCGAGTCTCGGGGACTACCAGGCGATATCCGACAACGGCGATGTGGCATTCTCGGTGGAGGTTCACAATTGGAAGATTAGTACACCTGATATGAGAATTTACCAAGGAACTAAGGAATCTGGACAGAGAGTCGCCGAGTGTACGTACGCCGAAAGCGACACCTCCAGTCGATGCGATACCGGTTGGATCAGGGGCAGCAACAAGTCACATCACCTGGGTGGAAAAATGCTTGTTGCGTGGTGGACAAGGACGACTCAAAATACTGTCGCGCTGTATCGATTCGCCGCCATGGTTCAACCTGGTCCAACCCAAGAAACATCCCATGTGAAGACTCCCAGAACCTTTGCGTGGGTGAGGTCGTCAACCCTGAACCTCCTGGATGAAGAGACCGGCTCGGTTGTTGCTACAGCTCACCAGCCCCAATCCGGTTCCATGCGGTACAGTCGTTTGGAGATAACTACAACACATGGCAGAGAGTTCGACCTCATTGCTTTGAGTACATATATCGTACTGCTCGAAAAGCAGAGGCTTCATTGAGACAGCTCCCCCAACGCCATGGTGAACAATAGCACAAGTGTTAGCAGAATTGGGGATTACATTATGTCCTGGAAGCGGCATTGACTTTCTCTCTATTGTTGAGATTCTAAGGTAAGTGTCAAACACCAATAATCGTTCACAGCACTGACTTATCCAGCTTGAAACAAAATTATTGCAGCTTGCCAGTCTCCACCCTCGCGTCCGCTACAATCACTATGCGACCCCTTCGCTATCCGCATGATCCTGGTCATCATCTCACCATCGAAATGAAAGCTTCGCTGCTTCAAATCCGAGGAAAACACCGATGGCTACCATCTGCTCGGAGTGTTTCCAATGTTGACCCGGTGGCTGAACAGTTCATTTCCTCCGTGAGGAGAAATGAACGTGACGCAGATTGATTCGATCACTCGGCAACCGTCCAGAACACCTATGGATCGCGATCCCCAAACAGTCGCTGCGCAGGACTCTGACCTCAGCAATGATAGAGAAGGGCCATTCGAACAGCTATCCTAAGCTGAGTGTCCTCACCAAGCCTTCCAAGGTTGGGTCTGGGCACATGATACACGACAAGGAGCAGGAGGCGAGTTCCAAAGTCATTGCTCTCATTTTTTCAACCTTGATAGGCACGAGCTCAGAGACAGAACGCAGAGTTAAAAGCCTCCATTCATTCACGTATCCATCACAATGAGATCATTTCAAAGGACCATACCCGCAGACTAAATAACTTAAGAATCTACCCTTTAGACCATGCCCAGGGCTAGTCATAGTAGATGAACCATAGATAGACAGAATGGGCACTAGGCAGTCGATCGTGAAAAACTTTTACAGGTCGGCGGATCCTTCGATCTGCCATAGACCTTGGGACCTTGGGACAGACTGAAGCTGGATGAATTTCTCAAGGTTGGACATGTATAATACCAGTACTCCATAACTTGATACCACTATTAGATATTATATGCAAGGGCTATGGTTCTGAGCGATATTATCAATGGCGGCCAAGCACAGATCATCGATATGCTGGTTCTGTTTCCGAGGGCTCAACTTAAACCAAAATCACAAGAACTCCAATTAATTTCAAAGTCCGCGAGGAACGGAGCCTCGAAGGTAAACTTAGTGTCCACTGCCCAATAGCCGCTCGTTGAATCAAAAGAGGGAGTCAGCGGCTGCATCGTGTCTGCATCCAAGCTAGGTGCTCCCTCCGAGTTCAAGGTAGTACCCATCCACGAAGGGGTGTTGGCTGATGGGCTGTGTGAAACTTGATCCACATTTTGGCCTCTGGGCCGGTCTGCTATACTTCCCCAAGTGCGGCGTTCCAGAAACACCGCACCAAAAAAGGGAAGGTCAAGTTTAATGCGACTTGGCAGGTCTTGCTCGTTCTTAATATCGCCTTCATTCGGGATGGCAAATTGGGGGAAATCTTTTCCCATAGCCACCGCTATGAGGGTCGAGAGAACACGCCAACATTGATTTGCAACATCATCTGCAGGAGTATCCTTTGATAGAAACTCAAAGGTCGTCGTGACACCATAGATGAGTTCCCAATCACTTGGGCTGCAGTCCTGCGAGCCATAGGGTCCAACTGCATTGATTATTATGGTCATGGCGGCGGTGAAAGCCTGGAAATCCTCAATTCGATTGTAGTATCCCTTGCCACAGAGAACTCGGAGGTTTTGATAGCATGTGATCTGGTTACGACATGCATCGAGGCAGGTCCTTCGATGACTTGCATAGAGGCTCCCTGCACCTGACTCGAGCAAAAGAGGTAAAAATAACGAGGCTTTGAGTTGATACCAAGCCATCCAATACTGATTCGAGACGGTGATCAAAGCCCGTTCACGATCTTTGTCCTCTCCATATGCGTCGTGTGTGCTAGGTGAAATCATCGCAGGCATATTGAGACCTTCAAATTCTGAATCGATACTCATTGTCATTTCAACCATGGCCGGTGTGACTTTGGTGAAAGTTTGGTTCCGCTCGATGATTGCACCGGCGATCCTGGTCATTGGCCACAACGCAGTACCGTTTCTGGCCGGATCCTCTTTTAAGTCTGTTGGGTCCGATTGATGAGAGTCTATCGTCATGTTGGTCACGGATCCATTCACCCCGAGTATGAGAGAAATTTGTCTGTCCATGGTGAGGATATATCTCCAGATAAACGTAGCTCGGCGTCGAAATGCGGCGGTTGCAGCTTGATTGGTTACACCATGGTGGATGCCGATGAGCTGGGCAATATCTATAGCCCGTCGGTGTGACAACCACGCACTTCGAAGCTTCCCGCTGTTGCCGAAAATTGTGGCCTGTACCACCAAACATTCGATTCCATCGATACAGGTCACAACCGAGTCATCTGAGCAGACTCGTTTCGTCACCGTGGCTATGATGATCTCAGCCAGGACTTTCGGTGGTTCAGGGAGCTCGAGCGAGCTCGCATCATAGCCAAGCGGGAGTTGTTGGAGAGCCAAAGCAATCCATAATATGACCTTGCCAATGACGGCCGGGTGGCTCTCCCAGAGAACCTCGAGCGGAATTGGTAAAAGGGACGTGTCCGAGTCTTGAAATACTATTGAGCGCCCAATCCACCAACCGGCACTACCCTCTGAGATCCTTTCGATGGTTTCCGGGGAAGGGAAAAGAGCCATCAATTCCTCGCGTAGGTTTTGCCAGTCTGGGCTGGTCGTGCTGTATGTGGTACGCTTGGGGATTTCGGTGCCTGATTTTTGAAATCCTAGCTGTTTGCCCAAGCTTCAGCGTGAATCCCAGAAGAATTTGTATTGTGTGGTAGCACTCACCGACTCATCCTTGAAAAGCTCCAGGACAGGAGCAGTCTCCTGACGGGCCGGTGGACTTTCGCGTTCATTTTTCAGGCGGACTGTTAGTTGAGAGTGCCGACCATCGGTCCCGAAAGTCTCGAGACGTTGCAAGATCTCGGCAAGCCTGGGCGAGATGGACTCCAGGTGAGATTCGACGCGGGTCAGCCGTTCGTTGAGACCCACTCGGTCGGACTCGCGAGGGTTTTCGGGTTCTGGCAGATCCTGGCTTCGACAGGAGATCCCACGAATGAAACATTCTTTGCATTTGGTGTCGCCTTCGGAGTTGAAGATGCAGCGAACCTTCCGATGTTTACCTGGTCGGTCAGCGGAATCGGTGTAAGGGGGTCTCTCCACACATACATTCCCAGCAACTGCGGGTCCCTTTTCGGATCTTCTTCCGAGGCTGATCAGCGGGTCGGCTCAGTGTGTCCATGTCAGGAACGTCGATGACAGTTTGGAGAAGAGGCAAGTGAAAGTGTACTCCGTGGAGTATTCAGAAGATCCAAAATCCGAACTGGGGACTCTGAGTGAGTTAACCCGATCGAGAGCTCGCTGGCCGTTTCTTTGTGTCAATGACATCGCGATGTGTGGGGATTGGTCGACGATTGGACCAATGGAAATGCCGAAGTCGATGTGATTTAGCAGGGAATCAATCACATCGTGAGAATCTGGGGCTCAAGCGAAAGGCCAAACTTACCGGATCCTTTCCCTATGCACACGATCGAATTGGATCCCACTCAGCATTCTGGCCTTTTTTTTCCGGGACCTTTGCGGTGGTTCTTAGTCGACTTCTGAATTTCCAATTTCCAGTATTGGGCAACCGCAAGTCAAATTGATCTCTCGACCGATTCTGGACATATGTGGCAAAAGTCCCTTGCCCATGAAAGCACATTGGAAGTAGGACACGGACAGCTGATAGCAGTGGAAATGGTCCTAGCAATCGCAGCAAAAAGCGACCGTACAACAAGGGGGGGAACCAGCTAATGATCCATGGGGGGGGGGCCGGGCTAAGTAGTATCTGTCGGGCCTCCGCCGACTCGGGGGAAGGGGGGCTGTTGGAACAAAGGATTCTGTGCGGAGTAGTCCGTTTGCATATCCAATGGCTGCAGAGATTGACTAGAGCATCCCTGGGAGGGGAACTGCTTCTTTTCTTTTCTCTTTTCTGCCTCTGTAGATCTACAATGGTGAGCCCCCCTGGGACATAATCCATGGATTAACGGGCAATTTCCAGACTGGAGTACTTGGCTAATGCCCAGGTGGCTGGTGCTGTGGTGTCGGCTAATGGACCCTAGTCCTGCTTGGTATTTATGGCGCATGAGAGAGAGTACGGAGTCATCCGTGAGTGAATTGAGCCTAGAATGACAATGTATTGCTGTCTGTCCACGGTTCTTCGGCGAAGACTACTAAGATGTATTCATTCAGCCTCGACAGACACCTCTAATGCACGGCTTAGTCTCAATGGCTGTACGGCATATCGTTGAATCCATCTCCTCCCGACGTCAGCACCTGACCACCAGGGTTGGGGCTCCAGTGAAAATCAATCCAAGCGTGATTGTACCTGAATGTACTGAGTACTCCGTAATGGGACTTTAGATAAACTCGCATACACGTGCATAAGTCCCAGAGCATCTTTATACTACGTACTACGTACTCAGTCTGTGGATGACAACTCCGGAGGTCTGAGAACCAAAGCTCAATGTCAATTCGTCTGAAGTCCTCCGTCAAAATCAATACATTCCCAATGCAAAGGTAGAAAAAGATTCAATTGCCGTGGCATTTTCAGTCCCTCCGTTCTGTATAGATGGTTCAGCCTGGGAATCGCCGGAGGCCGCCCAAAGTGGCATGACTGGCACCGTGATCGAAATCAACAGACCAGACTGCCAACGGCCTTTTCGGCCTTTTCACAATTTCCCAAGAGACGATCCCACGTGCTGCAGGCGGTTTGCTTGGCAGCACCGGGGACTGGCTGGGCGGGCTTGGCCATCCGCCCCCTCAGCTTGGCGGGCAGCTTCAAGCTTTCCAAAGAAACCCCAAAGACGCCGCACGTGCAGAGCGTCACTGAGTTTCATTCGCTACTTTTGATGAGCGTCTTCATCGTTGGGTGTTCCTCCGAGGCCAAGACCATCATTATCGCGCTTTCCAGAACCGCGCCACAATGTATGGGAGATTAGGGTAACTTCGGCTCTGCTTCTCGCATGAAATCCGCGCAGCCTTGCGTTCTACTTAAACCGGGGCTTTCGCCTCTGGGAGTTTATTCTGTGTTAACTACGCGATCATCATGCGGCCCTCGATTTCCGTGTTAGCATGTCTGGTGTCGTCCACTCTGGCCCAAACCTTCCAGCGGCTAGGTGGATGCCCCGATCTGGGATGCGTCTTCCCACCTGACCAGTGAGTAATGCGGGAAGATGATTAGTTCACAGGGCTCTCCTGACATCATTTCTTCCAGGGCCGACTTCCTTGCAGGTCAATACTTTGATATTCGTCTAGAAGTCCACTCCCCAGTCAATGGATCTGAAGCACGCACCGGAGAGCCAGACCCAGACTTCAAATTTACAATCACCAAAAAGGACAAAAAGGCCGTTTCTGCGGCGAAATACTTCGAAATCGAGGAGCCGGAGCTCGAGAGATGGGACTTCTCGTGGTACGAGGGTAAGTTCCTATGCAACCAAATATGGATTCGGAAGCAGATTAACAAAGATAGATCTGTTCGCGCAGGACGCCGAGAAGCCTTCTGTTGTAAACGTCACTTCCAAGATCTATAGGAGAGTCGCCCTATATGAGCCCGGAGAATACGAGGCCACTTTGACCTACTATGGAAACCAGAAGACGGTAGCAAACTGGCTTGTCCGTGACCTGCCAACCAAGCGCCGTGCGAAGAATGTAGTCATGTTCATTGGAGATGGCATGACAACGAACATGATTACCGCTGCACGTCTCATTGCGCACCGGAGTATCAACGGAAAGTACATGACGAAGATGGCATTGGACAAGTTCCCGGTACTGGGTCACCAGATGACGCACTCGATGGATTCATTCATCACCGATTCGGCCAACTCGGCCACTGCCCTTTACACCGGCCACAAGACGACAGTGAATGCGTTGAATGTTTATGTCGATTCGTCCAGCGATCCGTTCGATGACCCCAAATTCGAGACTATCTCGGAGATCTTCCGGCGTCGCAACCCAGATGGTGGCGTGGGTATCGTCTCGACTGCTTTCTTGGCGGATGCCACCCCTGCTGGGTTGGCTGCCCACACTAGCGACCGTGGCGAGTACGATCATGTTATCAGCGCTTACTATGAGGGTCTGACCAAGTACGAGTGGACCGATTGGAATGGCCCCGATGTGCTTCTCGGAGCTGGCGCGGAAGATTTCCTCAAGAATGAAGAAACCAGAGATTATTATAACCTCTTCTCCGAAAAAGGCTACAACGTAGCTTGGAACAACACTGCACTTCACAGTGCACCGACCGATGAGAAGTTGCTGGGAGTGTTCCAGAAATCCAACCTCGCCACCTGGCTCGACCGAAACGTCTACCAGGCCAACCTGCTCAACCAGAGCAACTACCCCGATGGATCAGGTCGCGATGCCGAGGATCTGCCGGGACTCAAGGACATGACCTTGAAGGCGATCGATGTGCTCCACGAACGTCACAGCGATGATGGCTGGTTCCTTATGTCCGAAGCCGCCAGTATCGACAAGCAGATGCACACGCTGGACTACGATCGATCCCTGGGCGAACTTCTTGAGCTCGATGACACCGTGCGTGCGACAATCGAAAAGCTGAAGGAACTTGGTGAGCTGGAAGATACTCTGATCGTCGTCACGGCCGATCACGGCCACGGCTTTGACGTCACCGGCTCGGTCGACACCGAGTACATGGACGCCCAGGACGATGACCGCAGCAAGCGAAATGCTGTTGGATATTATGAGAATTCTGGTTTGTCGCAGTATACGGTGGCCGGACCGAACTCCCTGCGGTATTCTGAAGGGGTGCACTTCCCTTCGCGCTGGGACCCGCGTTACACCCTGCACTCAGGAGTGGCCGCTTTCCCGGATCATCGCGAGAATTACCAGGTGCATAGCGAGGGGCCGCGCACACCTGCCGCGACCACAAAAGACAAGAAGAATGGATATTATGCCAGTTACAAAGATGCCGTCACTGGCTTCGTGGTGAACGGAACACTGCCCCTTGATGCGGGCCAGGGGGTCCACTCTTTGACCGATGTGCCCGTGTTCGCGCAGGGACCGTGCCAGGAGTTGTTTGGAGGCGTCTACAACTCCATTGATATTTTCTTCAACATGGCGGAGTGTCTTGGCCTATCTGAGACGAAGAAGGGGCACTGATTAGAGTTGAGGAGGTTGAAATTGAAGGTGTACAGTAGGCCAATTCAGAAAATAAGCTCGGGAGCTACCAATCTTTAGCCTAAACGCTCCCGAGGTCAATGAAAGTTGTAGAGTTGAATTCAGAAACGAGCTCCCTGAGTAACGAACCCCCTTTCCTTGCAGATCCGAGGTCAATATGCCCACCTGGGCAGGTGGAGGTTACGACCTTGGAAGGCTCTAAGGTTAGGTACAAGTGGAAATAGTAAATAGCGACTTCATCAATTTATTTACAATGACTAGGTTAACCTAGCCGGCTGATGATGCAGTCAGCCTATCAAGCGATCTATATAACTAGCAATAACATATATAACAGACATTCGTGGCATTCCATGCCTCGAAACAACGGTCGTTTTAGGTGGCGTTGTTGGCGCAGGTCCAGCTGGCATTGGAGGAGCTCTCATTGATCGCCACGCCCGAGACGTACAGGCCCAATCCACACTAGTAATGTCAGTAGGTAGTCAATGGCATGGGGCATGGATGGAAAGAACATACAATAGCGATAGCAATTCCGAGAATGATAAGGTTGACAATGGTCAGAGCAATCTTGCTAGGGCTCGAGAACCACTGTCCCTTGTTCATGCTCAGCCAGAAGATAGCAGGCATTCCATCTGCGTTTGGTCAGTATTTAAGCCACATTGAGTTGATAAGTGATAAACATACAGCTGAACCAACTTCCGAACAGAGAGCTGATCAAACTCAGCAGCTCGTTGAAAACCGGGATCGACTCGGCGATAACCCAGGCAACAGTCCAAGTGGTCAATCCAATTGCAACCCAAGTACCGGTGGCCAAAAGGCTCTTCTGGTGCATGTGGTGTGAACGCTCGCCGCGGAAGATGCGCACGTAGATATACTTGCATGCGACATGTCCAAAGACCACACCGGCCACAATAACCGTAGGAATGGCCAGGCCGTAGGCAACCTTTTTCATGACGGGACCGGCGGAGGAGAGGGCGGGCGAGGCCACATCAGGACCAGCGTAGCAGTAAATGACCATGGCGGTAACGATGTACATGGTGGTGTCGACGATCTGGAGCATGGCCAAGGCCTTGGGGAAGTCCTTGGGGTCTTGCATCTCCGACATGATGCCGAAGAAGGAAACATGGGCAATGAAGGCGAAGACAATGTTGGTGACAGCCAGGAAACCTTCCTGGAAAGTCGGAGCAGTGATGATATCGTTCTGAACGTTGTCGGGAGCCTGCACTCCAATCGCAACCATGGTCACGATGGTGGCGATCAGGATACTGAGGGCGGAGATAGTGGACATGTAAAACACCTTCTCGGCGGTACGCGGAAGGGCGGCAAGGCAACTGACGATCAAGCCGACGACTCCAAAGACGATGGTACAAGTTCCGTGGTTTGTGATTGTATTGAACAACACGGAGAAGGTAAGAATGTGACTGGCCATCAAGAAGATGATAAACAGGAGCTGGCCGACATAGAAGATCTCTCGCCCAATAGGGCCCATGAGCAGCTCTCCGGCGTCACCCATGCTATGCACTTGAGGGTACCGTTGCTTGAACTGACCCATCACAATCCCGGTGTACCATGAGATGCCGGACAAGCCTAAAATGAGTAGGAATGCGCTGATATATGGTGAGCCTGTGTTTCTATACCTTGATGGCTGGGACTTACGGGACGATTCCAAGGGTTGCTACTGCAGAGGGAAGAGATAGGATACCCAGCGAGATATTTTCGGCGACCATCACTGGATGAGTAGGGTTAGAAAGAGAATAATGCACGGTGGGGAATTTGGATGATTCTCACGCATTCCAGCTTGCCTGTTTGAATGTTAGAACCGCACAATTGACGAATGAAATCAGGTTTGATAGAAACAGAACACTTACCACCATGGCATAATACGATACTTCACTTCCCCAGATTCTTCATTTCCAAAAGGATCATCAACAGGCTCTTCGGGATATGGCTTCTTTTCCATATCGGCGGAATCATTGTAGACTTCAAAGTCCTGCACAGGTTGAGGCGCTTCAGGGACACTCATGATGGCGTATAGAGTGAGTGAAAGAGAGGAAGTGAGGTGAGAGAGATGAACAGAGAAGCAAGGGAAATAAGAAAGTCCAAAATTGGCTGCGGTGGCCAAACTGAACGGACCCAGATTTTTTTTTTCCTTGGCGCCCGACGGACATTAAAGTTGATAAGAGGATTATTTCATGTCTCCACGTCTTTCGGTGTTAGTCCTACTTAGGATGCCGATCTTGTTTGGGGGATGACTGGGGATTGTAATGTATATCAAAATTGTGCTCGGTCATTATACCAATGAGAAGCAATGCAAGAATTGTCGCATCTGAAGCGCGTACATCCATTTGGACAGCGAGACCGGCGATGACATAAGCCATCTTCACCGAATAGGGTGAATTGTGGGGTATTTCGGGCTCGGGCGAGCCAACCCCATACTCGAACCCGTGGACTTCCTGACTCGGCGAGCCCTGCAAACTGATAGTAACCGGGCCGGCCACCCCGGCCCGGCGCAACCCCCCGGGGTAGACAACGTGCCAATTTGGGCTTGATAACGATCGAGAGATAGAGTTTTAGTCAGTGATTTAATATCTGTTAGTCTAAGGCCGAATGTTCCCCATAATTGTCAATAAAAGTGCAAATAAATGTTGATAAGGACTATAGTATATCTCCTGCTACTCGTAACTTCCTAATGCGGAATACACATCTTAGTTCCAAGCTTCCAAGCTTATACACAGTGCTTACTCATGAGCATATGAGCCTGGTTAGTCATCACATATTGGTGCCCTGGGAGCCTCCAAAGGGTCTTTTCCAGAATCCAAGGTCTTTCCAAGGTTTGCCTTGCACAGGCGATACCACCTGCCAGACGCCACCAATATACTCTCGGGCACCTGACACTAGAATTTTCTGGAAGCGAGACATCTAGCCGGTCCCCGGTCCCCATGTTTCTAACCTTGACAGTTACCTAACACCCCGGGCTTGGCGGACTTTGGGGTCATGGAATCCCGCATTCTGGCCCCCGATCCATTCTCGTTGTCTACGTGTATGCGGGGATTTCCTTTCGTTTACCCCCAGAGTTCCGTGTGGGGTTGAAGCCGGGGTGATTCCGATCATGCAATACGAGCGCGTCAGACGCATCTACACGTAGTACGGAGTACCTTCCTCAGAGTAGTTGGAGATAGCGAGGAGAATATAGGATATTACAAACACTCTATGACCTGCGCGAGAAAGGACCAGACCCCAAAGGCTTCCATTGAGTCCCTTATACCATCACCATGTCGTCATTTGAGCAATTGCCTCTCATGGCCCGGGGGAAATTTCTGTTAGCTAATCACCTTCATGGAAATAACAATACGAGGCAGTGCAAGATTCGTTGAAAACCAAATTACCGAACCATGAAATGTACGTGATGAATAGACACAATCAGCAGTAGCATGAAATCACTATGCAATCCGGATCTGCTTCTATCTTCCTGCACTCAACAAATGAACACAATTTACCACACAATAATCACGCAGATTCGTCATGTTTATATCCCTCATCTGAAGGCTGCGACAGCTACGGGGTTCCCGTTTCATTCTTCGAGCCAATCAGGTTGCGTGGCAGGTCTCAAATACCAGTCCTTTGCCGCAGTCTCCACTGAGCAGATTCACCTTCCTCCTGTAGGAATAAAAATGGGTTACATTGGTGCCTGACACGCGCCGCATCCGCATAACACAGCTCCATGCCCAGATGTTGTCAATAGTTCTGTACAAGTATGTTGTAGCGTCTTGGAGTACGTTGAAGGAACTTCATGCTCCGACTGCGGTTGAATTAAGTGAGTTCGCCCAGGGGTTGTACGGCGCTAAACCTAGTTAGGTAGGTTTGCTTGTTTGCACCTGGCGTCTTTGCTCAGCCTTGGAGCGAAACCTATTTGGTCTACTCCGTAGCCCTGGAGAAATATCAAACATGATCCATGGATACAAATCAATTGGAAACAGTTTCATAATATCCCTGTGTATCGATGCAGGTATTGAGAAACCTTGGAATTGAACTGAGGTGATGCGGGGAACCACTGCTAGACTTAGAACTACAGCTCGCATGCACCGACACATATATATCATCCAGGTGGATAACTTCAGGACAAAGCCATGAGTTGAGGAAGGAACTTTGGAATGCCACCATGTGGCTGCCTTGAATTGGCACACAATACATGATCCATGATGCCTACGGTTCTTTCGAGGCTATGATTAATGGCGCTGGGAGATAAATGTAACGGGAAGTGAAAGTCGAACTAATTGAACACGCGAATCTCGCTAGTCCGAGATCTGTCGGGCCGATTCAGATATATCTTGATGATTTGGGGGTTTCCCCGCGCCCATCGGTTCGGAAAGTCCCAAGGCTGGGATCGATCTACACAAATACCAGTGTGCAGGTATCAGTCTAACGAGCCTCGCTGGCGACCCACGATGTATAACCTGGGATATCCAGAAATGGCTTTCTACAGATATTGTCGCGGCCTGACAAATGCTTTCGAAGGTCCCTTTGGCCTCGTTTGCGGCGTTCATCTTGAAGTTATGTACCATGCGACTTGGGGTTTCAATGTATGTGATCTTTCTAAGGTTGGTCACCGAAGATTAAAGCGTGAAAAACTGGATGGAGATCATGATTTATGAAACTCAACAGACTTTAACGAACTCCAAGGCTGTTTGCCTCAGGCTTTGCGGCCTATGCTGTACTATGCTGCATACTCAAGTGACGTGACAACCAGATCTTACGAAGGTCCTAGTGAAGACTTGTAGAATTTATGACCAAAAGCTGCTACCAGGGGTATTTGGACGAAATGACAGGAGAAAGTTTGGATTTCAGAATCTCGGGGTGTTGCCTTTTAAAGTTGTTTTGACCAATCTCGAGTGCTCCATGAGAGTTCGAAACTTCCATCTATGTAAAGTATATCAATCCTCAGGTCCCTGCTGAGGAGCTTCAGCTTTTTCAATAGAACTTTCCCGCTGCTTTGCTGAATCTTTCTCCTTACGTCCCATTCCACAAAGCAGTAGAAGGAAAGGAATTGTCCCCAGCAGAATGAATGCGACCAGCGTGAATGCCCAGCCACGACCCATGGCAGTGAGCATTGGATCAATGGCTGCAGATGCTGCAGCTGAGAAGAAAGATCGAACCATGTTGTTGGCCGCGGTGGCAGCTGCAGGGTTAGCTGTGTGTAGGTCCACCAAAAGTGTAGAGGTTGAAATGAATCCGCCTGTTTGCCCTACACCGACGAAGAACAACAACACCTCGGGAGCGGGAAGTGGCTCCCCGAACTTGAGCACCCATCCAAAAGCCAGCACGGTCACGCTACCCAGGACAACGAGAGGAATCGTGACCATACTGCGAGACTTTTCAACAGGCACCGAGTCTGCTGTACCCACATGTTCAGCAGTGGGATTGCTCGACAATTTTGCCGCCATGCGCTTATAGTTCCAATCTAACAGCCGGCCAGTGATCACAGAAGCGACAATAGAGCCTGTACCCAACGTGATGTAGCATAGACCTATCTCAAGCTCGTCTAGACCATACTGGGCTGTGTATATCTCGGTGATAGAGGAGAGCACAGTCATATTACCCCCCCATGATGACACCAGTCACCAAAAGTACGATGATGGAGTTTGGGTGCCACACAAGAATCAGCGGCTTGAGTGGGTTAGGGAATCGCAGCTTGTGCTCAATCTTCTTCGGCGAGTCCATGCTGGCACGGTCGATGCTGTCCGTGGAAGAGGCGGTGTCTTTGCTCATCTTCCCACATTGCATGTATTGTATGAAGGGTCGGTTCCATGTTTGCGCCGGTGATGAGCCATCCCCGACCACGTTCCGGGCTGTCTCAGGGAGGAAGAATAAAAGGGGCAACAAGAACACGCCGGATGCAATTGTGAGAAACCAGAAGATGGACCTCCATCCCAAATATTGGGCCAACAGACCTCCGATGATTGGCCCAATAGCGGGGCCCATGAAGTTTCCAGCCATGACGAAGCCCATCATAGAACCTCGTTCTTGTTTGGTACTAACATCGGCCACCGTGGCAGCGGACAGTGCCACGCTGCTGCTGATTCCCGAGCTTTGCAAACATCGCAGGACAATGAGAGCCGTGTAGCTGTCTTGCAAGGCTAGCCCAATGTTGGAAGCGATATAAATCACGAAGCAGATAATGTAAGCGGGTCGGCGGCCTGTCCTGTCCGCAAAGTCGCCAATGAACATCGGCGCAATTCCCTGAAAGATCTAATCGGAGATTCTCGATTAGCACATCGCCTCCACCATCATCATATCAGAATCCTCACCATATAACTTGTGACAGTCAAATTGATCAAGGAGGTCGACACATTGAGATCATCGGCCAAGGTATTCAAGGCCGGGAAGTAGATTTGTGCAGACAAAGAAGAAAAGAGACCGGCTCCAGCTGCAGTAGCCACAATGTATCTTTTTTTGGCAGGACTGAAGGAGCTGTATGGAGGCACGGCCTCTGAAAGAGTGGATTCCGAGTTCATCCTCGGTTTGGTAGAATATTCAAGGAGTGACTGTAGGGAATCGAATCGGAAAATTGAATGAGTGATGTCGAGGTTCTCTTGACCCCTTTTTCCAATTTCTAGTTGCTAATGAACAACACATCGGAGCAAAAAGAACTCCGCTAGAAAAAGAAAGGAATCGAGTTGACGTAGGAAAGACAGGAAAGATCCAGGGGGGTTCCACTGCCAAAGTCAGTAAGAGTTTTATGGTATGATGTCAAGTCTCGACATGATCTACATTGAGAGAATGGTCTCGTCCGCCCGATGAGCGGCGGGAAACAAAAAGGAAACCATTGCTGTGCAGAAGGGAAACGCGCTGTTAGCGAGTTGCGCATCTTCGGTAACTACGCCTCAAGCGCGTGTTTCGGCTTACGGGAACGGGAGACCTCGGGATCCCCTGGGTCCTGGTGGGTTGATGGTCTATTTTGACTCTGAGCCGAACAATTCTGCACGTTCGTCACTGGAGGGACCTTTGGACAAGCTCATGGCCCTGAGGATCCCGTATAATTGGACGATCATTGCCCACCGATCTACACCCTTACCCGCCTCAAAGGTACTAGCATCGTTCCACTCTTCTGGTGGCTGTGAATTTCCGTACAGCAAAAATTATCAGATCGATTGATTGTATGCACCTGTTCCCACTTTAATGCCGTGCGACATCGGGTGACTACGCCTGAGTACCTTGTACTCAACCCCCCGCGCGGTTAACACACGGCAAGCTTGAAGAAAATACTGTAGGACTAAAAGCAGCCCTGGAGGGTACTTCGTACGAGGACTCCGACTCAAAATCTGGATGTACAGTTTCACCTGGAAAATGTCAAACACGCGTCCCTGATCGTCTGGTTAGGCGCCGAAAATATTATTAGTCTCATTTTCTTGGTGATCTTCGATTTCAGTTGAGTAATGAATACAAGTACACAACCAATGACTCCCCTAGATTGAAAGCTTGTGCCATATTTTTCTCAGCAAGCTCTCGGTGATCTGCAGTATATCAGGACCCCTTTAGCTGTAACGACTCATGGGTGATCCTGAGATCACACCATCTTGATCCCAGCTTCGATGATTTTCATAGGCCCGCGTAATGCGACATGTGCTTTCTATTCACGGTGCAACATTCTCGCCAAGAGGATTGACATGACGAAAGTTGTTCCTCAGGGGGGAGAGAATCTGGAAATAGATCAAAGTAGGTGTGACTCGGGAGACCAGACAGAGCGAATCTTGCCATCTTGAGACAGTTGAGACTTTTGCTGGGATCCAATGACCCAAGTGAGCAATATTTAAGGCAAGCAGTTTGCCTGTAATCATTCCAGAAAACAGAAAATTTCCGAATCCCTCCCAGACTTCATTATTCTAGCACCCACAAACTTCCATCTCAAAGTTGAAGCAAATATGGGCTCTCAAAACTTCGATTCCGTTCCTACTGTGACTATTATCGGCGCCGGTCCCTGCGGATGTGCCTTCGCAGCAGACCTTGCTAGCCGTGGAAAGGATGTTATGCTATACGCTCATCCTGACCACCGTGGTGGAACCACCATGATCGAGAACAACGGTGGTTGGCTCAATGCAGATGGTGAAATCAGTGGTAGATATCAGATCAAGACCACCAGTGACATGTACCTTGCCATTCGTCACTCCAACTTCCTGGTCACGACAGTTCCCTCGTACGGACAAGACACCATCTTGACGTTGCTCAGTCAATTTGACCTTCGCAAGCATACCCTCGTGATCAATGTCGGCAACTTTTTCTACCTCTCTGCACGCCAAAAGGTCAACGCCCATTGTATTCTCGAGACCGATATCTCTCCTTACGCCGTTCGCATTACTGGCGATACCGTCTTCGTGAAAGGATGCAAGAAAAGCCTGGCCATTTGGGCCGAGCCACCCACCACCCAAGTCGAGCGTCTTGACCCACAAGCCGAACTTGGCCTCCGTCGCCAGGTCGAGTCAATCTTTTCTCAGAAGCTAAATTGGTGCACCAATCTGTTGGAGGTCGGTCTCAACAATGTCAATCCAGTTGTGCATTGCCCCGCTGCTCTCATGAATGCTGGCTGGATTGAAGCCACAAAGGGCGACTTCTACTTCTACGCCCAGGGAATGTCGCCCTCGGTGTCCCGTGTGACGGAGAAGCTGGATCTGGAGCGTCTCGCTATTGCCCATGCATACGGTCTTGAAATTACCCCCATTACGTCGTACATGAACCAGAACTACAGCAACCCCCGACAATACGCCGACTATCATGATTTCGCATCGGGCTCAGTAGTTCACAACAAGACCAAGAGCTCTCCAAGCTCTTTGAACCACCGCTACCTACTTGAAGATATTCTTTACGGACTGGTTCCATGGTATGAGCTTGGTACGAAGGTCGGTCTGACTTCGCCGACGATCCGAGCTCTCATTGAAATGGCCCAGATCGTCAGCGGTTTCGACTACTTCGAGAACGGAAGGACTCTCAAGGCCGCAGGCCTCGGTGATGCTACCAAAGAGCAAGTTCTCAATGCGCTGGGTGGACCTGTGGAGACCACTCCTGTACACACTGCCTTTTCCGAATCCCCTATTGGAAACGCCATTGATTTGCATGCTCCACTCCAGACAGCCCAAGTCGTTGGATGAGAATCTCAGGCCTAGTTGATTTTTCATTTTGAGTAATTTTTCATTATACCTCCACACTTCTGTCTCTTCCCTCGCGTTCACTTACACAAACCCTCCAAATGTTGTTTTGATTCTGTTATGTTTGAGATTGGGGCAAAAAAGATCTATAGAACAGTTTAGAGAGCTAGAAAAGAAAGACGCGATTTTTCCGAACAGAAATTCTACACAGAGTCAGCAACCAATAATCCGATCTTATTCGCATATAGCAGTGTGTAAAAAAGTTAGTCAGATCGATGTATGTAAAGAGATAGATGCCTGGAGTTTCCCATGTAACTAACTTCAATATCGAGTAACACCACTACACAGTCCACTTCCCAATATTCCCATCTCATACCTTTATAGTAACTGCCATAAATCTCCAAATGTTTTCTTTCTGTTGAAGAATACGTATCACAACAGGAAAGAACAAAAACAAAATAAAACAGATCTAGTGTGACAAGAATGGGAGAGCCCACACCAAGACTCTAAATTTGGTAATATCTAAACCTGGTGATTGATCCTTCCAAGGTTTCTCAAATATCAAACCTTAGAAATTACTAGACTGGAGGTCAAGGTGTATTGAATTTAATGATAAGTCATGTCCCATATCGACTCTGATACTATAGAGCCCTGGAGCTTGCACATCTAGTTGTATATTTCCAGGCTGTGATGTTCCAAGGTTGTCACGTCCAAAGCGAAACGTGTCAAGCATTCTATGTGTGAATTCCCTAGGTGTTTACAAGTGGCAATTTTACGTTGGCAAACCTCGGAACCTTGTTATATTCTCTCAAAATTCGATACTTAAATTCAGTACATTCAAATGTTGCAGTCATAATCCCTTTCATCGTGTTTTCGGCTCAAAATTGACTGTTCAGGGGTGCGTCATCAGGGATGACCCACACCGTCGATCATCCCGAGGTCCCCAAAGTCTCGACTCAAATAAGACTGCCCAGGTGTTGCACATGCTTCCCGACTAATTCGGGTCCAAGTTTCCAGAGAGAACCTTGAAAGCACGCAAGAAACCTTGGAAGTACAATATGTCCACATGTGAATACTTGTATGATGGTGATATAGCACGTGTGCCCAAAATAGTGGAGGCTGAATTTATGTAGTATCTGATGTTCAATCATGTACATATATTATTCGTCTCCAGGGCTGTTAATCAAATACATGGGATCAGACTCCTCCCGAGGTCAATATAGCTATCATACACGTTCAATCCAGGGTCTAGTACAGACCACTTGATTTGATAAAGCTTGTGTAAACGACGACTTTGGCACGCTGTACATAATTGACCCATCCCGGGAATTGGGCCATGGCTGTCATTAGGAATCGTTCGCCGGGATTGATTTCCGTCATCCATTTGACCGGCTCCGGTCTCGGGTGTCTGTGATCACTGTGGACCGTCGTGACGATCTCTTCGATCTGTTCGTTTGTGTTGTCATCGGAGCGCACATGGACGGTTTGTGCGCCAGTAAGGCAGCACCATGTTATGCGATGGGTGTGCCAGTCTCTGCTTGCATGGACGTTCCGCATTATTATCGGACCTAAAATTCGGCTAGCCGAGCCCTGGAAAGGACCGGGGCTACACTCTCGGCCGGCGTCGAACCAAGTGTGGGAGCATTCGTACGTCCCATGCACGTGGAAATCGTTGCTGAAACCCTGATCATGACTGATGACTTCATATTCGATGCGCCGAACAGGGTGGTGAAGATTTCCTTGGATCGGACGACTTCGTAGGTAGACCAATGTGCCATTGTCAAAATTGGTGGCGAGTTTTGGCTCGTAGCGCTGGGTCTTGTCAACAAGCCAGTACTCCGCGAGATCAAGAATGTTCGAGATCAGAAACTGAGGAAGCTTGTCTCCAGATGCCTTCTTCAGATAGAAATATGCTCTCAATTGGTCGAGTGGCTCCACCGGGGAATAGCAATCCGCTGTGTCAGTACTATCAGACAGAGGCACCCCGTCGGGGACTTTAGCTCCCACTGCTACAAGCAACTTGATCGCCTCTGTTGCTTGCCACTCGATTGCAACTGCGAGTGCGGTTTCTCCCTCGGAGTTTTTAGCTTCTATGTCAATGCCAGACCCAGACTGGAGCAGTATCTTGACCACTTGATCAAGGTCCCCTTCGCAAGAAACATGGAGCGCGGTCTTTTCGCTGTCGTCTTTGGAATTGATGTCGGCACCATTCTGAATGAGATATTCAACAATTTCTGCTTGTCCTCTATCGGCCGCTCCTACCAGAGGGGTCCTTCCAGATTTATCTCGGGCTTCCAAAGTCGAAGCGCCAGCGGGATAACCGAGAATGACTTTTACGGTATCGACCGAGCCACTGTAGGCTGCATGGTGAAGAGGCGTGTAATTGCGGAAGTCCGATGCACAAGCTTCCGGATGCCGAGCTAGCAGCATGTCTGCGATCATTGGCTGCCCGAAATGCGCCGCCATTGTGAGCGCTCCCGCGACAGTTCCGGGCTCACTGGTTAGTAGCGCCTGGTCGTTCCAATTCAGGAACAGCTCAGTAACTTCTACATGGCCTTGGAGAAGGGCCAATTCCATTGGAATCCTCGACGACCCATCTTCACTTGTCGCAAACTTTTCTCCATACTTAGACTGGAGCAGAACTTCGCAGATGCCGAAATGCCCCCCTTCTGCTGCTTGGTGCATCGGGTTTCTCCAAAAGTCATCCCTCAGCTCGTGGAGATCGTCGCTGATTTCACAGCCATCGAGAGCTTGCAATAATACAACCATCACGTCTTTGTGCCCCCACATAGCAGCGGCACGGAAGGGAGTGGTCGATCCATGCCCTTGCATTAACAACGTTTTCAGCTCTTTGTCCGCTGCCAGTAACTTGGGAATGATATTACTGTTTCCAGTGAGAGATGCGATGAGTAAAGGGGTATGCTCGAAATGTGCTGTGACTTTGACATCAGGCCCATAGTCCAAAATGATCTCTGCGGAGCGATCTCGCCTGTAAACCAGAGCCAGATGCAGCGGTGTGAATTGGGAGTACCCTCTCTGGTTCAAAATGTTGTCTGCGGATGTCTGACCTAACAGAAATCTCAGTGTTGGTTCGTGCTGGCCAAGGGCTGCCCAATGTAAGACATTTCCCACAAACTCATCAAATGACTCCACCAAAACCTCTGATCTACTGGAGATTAGATCAGCAACAATGAAGTCGAGTCCAAAGTAGGCCAGGATGTTGATCAGTTTGACAGATCGATCGTTTCGCGCCAGACTGTCACCCATCTCAGCACCATCAATCCCTGCCACGCCGCACAGAAGAGTGCGCACAGCGAACGCCGACTGTAGTCTGAGGTTGAAGAAGCGCCTAACTGACTTCTCGATGGAGCCTCTGGTCGATGAGTTGCCGGCGTGTCTTGCATGTACGCCCCAGAAGAGCGCGGCGTACTCAAGGAAGGGGTAATGAGAGACAGTGCTCGTGAATGAGGTGGTGTGAATCTCCTTGGTCTCTCTACAAAACTCTGACAAAGAGAGATATTGTATGCAGGAATTGGCAATTGTCAAATCTGCACCAGGAAACCTTGTGGATTTGACCGAATCAACGAACTCCTGGGCAGTGGAGTGCACAAACTGGATTCTTCCAGACATACTTTCCACGGTTACAAGACCCGCGCAGGTAGAGACAAGCAGCTCTTCCGGGATTAAATCATGGAAATCGAGCTCGGTATCCCCTTCCTGCAAAGTCAAAATGCACTGCAGGTCTTTCATTGTCAATGGTCGCTGCGCATGGGAAATCCATAAGATGATCTTCTCTCCGAGCTCGCGGTCTTCGCGGGTCTGATCACTAATGCGAGAGAACGCCCCTTCATATGTATCAGAGATGGCGTTTTCTCCTTCTGGCAGATTCTTCAGATCTGTTCTGATCTCTTTAACGGTATGTTTAGATGCCAAAGAGTTCAGATGTAGCTTGACGAGAAGGAACCTAAAGCGAATGATTAGTAAACGTCAAAGATTGGAAATCGTACCATTCCTTACATTCCGTCGGCCTTCTTCGTGATAGTGCTTCTGATTTCCTCCTTCAACTTGGGGTTGTGCTCAACCTTCGATCGCAATTTCGAGACAGACTCCAGGCGACCGTTGATATAATCCGTAATATCCTTGTCCCTTGCTCGAATTTCGAGCTGAGGAACATTGCGAAATTCTACGGTGGTTTCTTTGGGTACACGCGAGGTAACCAGCAAGTTCATGCGCTTGGGTAATTGCCGCAGAAGATACTGCAATGAATCACGACTTTCAGTCCGAAGTTCATCAAGAGCATCAAGAAGGATGAAGACCCGTGAGTACTTGCTGATCTCATCTGAGAACAGCTTCACCAAAGCGTCGGTCGTTGGGAAAACTCCTCTTTTGAGATAGGTTGTCTCAAAATATTCACACTCGAGCTCACCGAGAACGCGCCTTTGCATCAACTGCCTCCAGAGCGAGAGTATGATGTTCTCCGCACTTTGATTGGCTTGGTCTTTATAGTCACAGAACGCGAAAAGAACCACCTCATCTGATTTGAAGTAGGTTTCCTGCAAGTAGTTCACTGCAACAGCGAGCAAGACAGTTTTTCCCGCCCCAGGAATTCCGGGACACCAAAGGCTCTGTCCTTCTTTTGCTACCCAGGCCTGGAAGGTCTCGGTTTCCAAAAACCACTGGCCGGTCCTTTTGTGCCTGGCAGAGAAAACATCTCGATATCGTGCAGAGAAATCAAATTTCGCCAAGAACTTGACAATTTTCTCGTGTCGCTCCTTGGTCTCCATGATTTTTCGCTGTGCTCCGGGGCGGTTGGAGCCCGCCTTTCGGCTCTCAACTAGCGGTTTCCAGTTGGTGAACATCTCATTGATTTGGGAAGAAACCGCGAGGAAAGATCGATCCAGTGGTCCAGAGAACTTGTTGATTTTGAAATGATCGGTATTCAGGTGGAACTTGTGCGGCCCTAAGGCCCCAGCAGATTCTTCATCAACAACCTGGATAATTGGATAGGGTCAGCCTGGCGACGGCACGAAAGGTGGCTGAATGACACGTACCAACTCCTTCCAAATTCCTGTTAACCCTATCTTTTTGCCGTAGTCGGTCTCTTTGCGTTCGATGAAGGCACAGAACGGAATTGTGTTCCTTTCCAATAGCCGTTGGAACCCATTGATCTTGTCTAGCAGAATTGGATCTCCATACCGGAGGTCTCTGATAATACCGCTATCAGACCCAGCCACTTGTAGAAAGTTGGTCACGACAGAAGCCATCTCCTGGATCTTGGAACCCTTGAACGGGCAGCCCAAAAATACCAGACCAACTGTGACCTCAACCAAGTATTGAAATTTGGGCTCGGAATCTGAGTACATGAGACCCTGTCATGCATCGAGTCAGAGGCTGTGAGAACAGAAGGTGATCAGGCGCGAGTTGCACTCACATGCTGAATGACATTTCCCCCAAGGCTATGTCCAACAAAAATAAGTGGTCGATCACTGATACCTTTGCGAAAGTCATGAATTGCATTCACTAGCTCTTCGCCGCAGATCTGAAGTCGTGTCTTTGATGCATTTTTATGCCACCTAGAATCGTAATTGTATGCCAATATTCTTGTTTTTGGCACAACTCCAGGAAGCATGTTGCTGTCTTTTAGCCAATTTACCAGCCGTGGCTTGCCATCGGCTTGCAAGGTGTCATCCTTCCACGTCCATGACCAATCTGCCTGAGAACCAAGGCCATGGACGGCAACGACACTGCAGAGTGAGTCAGGACGTGTGTACTTGCTGTGGAGGGATAAAACTCACTCTATCTCTGCTTCATCTGCTTCGTGGGCGTCTGGACTTGGATACAAAATGTCGATCGGGGGTCGATTTTCATCTTTCTGCCCTGGTGTAAGCTATAGAAAACCATCTCTAGAAAATATGCATTACTGACACTTACCTTAGTCGACGCGCTCTTCTCTGACGCGACACCATCTTCTCGTCGTGAAAATGGGCGTTTGTAGGAATACCAGACGCAGATGAGAACGACAATCCCAGCCAAAGAGATACGCTCGCGAACTCCAAACTCCATGGTTACTAGTATACAACCACACAAAGTGGCGCTGCGTCCAGAGACCAAAAACACTATAGAGATGAACAGTGATATAGAAGAAAGAGAAAAACAAAAATAGCAACACTGCGACACCCCAGGCTTACATGCTGAGTCAAGTTTGAGGCTGGAAGCCCAGGGTCAGGAGGTTAGTCGCAAATACCTGCTGAAGATAAGTCAAGGTGGGGGCAGCAGGATTGGGGGCGCAGTCATCTGATAGGAGAGGAAAACAAGCCTCGTTGGCCATGCAGCATCGTCGGTCCAATCAAGCGAGATCTTCAGGGCGTGGCTTGCATATTCACGAGGTTAGTAGCCAATCCACGGGAAGTGGCGCCAAGACGCGGGATTGTCAATTTCTTTTAACCCGTTCCACAGCGTGCAAGCATCGACCGTATCAGACGACTGGATACTCCGTACTCCGTACTTGCAGAACAACTCGGGACATGATGAAAATGTTTTCAATGTCAACTTTATTTTTATTCTTGCGAGTTTTGTTTTGTTTTGTTTTTGTTTTTTTTCTGGTTTCCGTTGGGTTTGCGGGTCGGGCCGAGTAACACTCTGTTCCCGAGGTCAACATTTTGGATAAGCCACAACTGCACAGCCCGTTGGACATGACAACTTATATTTGGAAGCACCGCAAAAGTAGGCTGGAGCTTTCCAACCTGGGCTTTGGTGAGGTGTACTCTCACTGCTCCGTAGGCACATCCCACTCCACTCCTTTGGCAGCAGATTCAACCCAATCATACCAGTTTATGTCGACATCCATGTCCATGGTGATATCAACTTGGCCTTCCCCTGTACCTGTGTGGTGTATAGATATGTCTTCCTCTGGCCATAACCAAGGAATGATACCCTGGTCTACGTCTTGTGACTTCGGGGGCTGGTCGTTCAGTATGGCGCCGGTCGAGTCTCTTCCACGGTCGTTGAATGCACCAGGAGACGTCGGAACATGGAAAAAAGACTGAGGTTCACCAGATGATCGTACTTTATCAGCCATGATATTCCGGGTTGTTTCGTGCATGAGCGAAGAAACAGCTGGGGCCGGAGTTCGTTGAGGATCGATCGGCGGTTGAGAAAGATTTGTCCGGCCACTTTCATGTTCAGAACTAGATTTCTCACTATTTTGGGGTTTCACTAGCCCGCGCCATCTCTGAAGAAAGGCATCTGCGGAGTTTGTTCCCGGGATAAAGGGCCCCGAGCTTGACGGTATCGGGAGGGTGCAATACTGTTGCTCCAGAATTTGGGTACCTTCGGGATCACTTCTCAGACGTGTGATCTCAGTTTGACGATGCTTGCGAGCATTGCTCATAATTTTGCGCAATGGTATCCAGATTCGTCGATTTTTGTCCATGTGAGATTCGGTCGGAATGAGCCAAACGCTGTGAAGAGCTACCCAAGCTCGCTCCGAGATAGGCGACCACGGGCGTCGGGAGACTTCAATCATCATATAAACAATGGAGTACCAATGTGTGTAGGTCTGGAAAGCCCAGCGCCATTGCCGACATGCCTGTTCGTCGTTGAGGGCATGGTTGTACTCTGCGACCTCAATTCCCGCAACCAACAACTGCATTCTTAAGTCCTCTGAGAACCCGTCCTTCGAAGTGGAGAACAAGAGAGGCAAATAGACCAGCAATGACATCTTCGCCATCACGAGCCTAGTGACTATGACGATCGCCCAGTATGTTATGTTTCCTGATTCAGTCGAGTATCGAAGATAGTCTCGCTCAACTAGTTGGTACATGTCATTCAACAGAGCACCCTGTTCCTCTGGGCTCGGGGCCTTTTCTTTGAATCCGTGGGCCATCATCTGTCGTGTCACGTAGCATATGCCAAAGGTGACACGTGCGACAGACATATCAGATAAGCTATCACACTCTTCGGGCATTCGCGTTGATTCAGGATCTAGATCGTCATCGTTGAGGTTCGACGGTATCTTGGTATCAAAGCTGGAACTCAGGATCGTATAGTCGGTGCCTTGGTCCTCCGATGCCCTTACATCCAACATGCACAAGACCCACCAAACTCGGCGTCGAACCTCAACTTCATATGGGCTCAAGTGATCGAAATTTGATCCATCTCGGTGAAGGCCTAGAGCCTGGCCCATTCGAATTGCTAATCCTGTCATCATCCACACAAATCCAGGACTCTCTTGTCGGCGGAGCAAGGCGAGGAATATAGCAAATGCTTGTACCAAAGTCAATTCGGGGGCACCCAAAAAATCAGAATTCGCAAGAGCGTGCTCGAGACCTTGGCGATATTTCAAGGTAAGCTCGGCTTTCGTGGCACCAAAGTTCAGTAGGATCTGAGTAGATAGATTTTCAGCTCTGGCTCCAAAACTTGATACACTTTCCTCTCTGAAATAGAAACTTACGTCTTCCTCTTCCATGGAGGTGACAGCCGCATAGTAGATAGCGAACATTAACGCTTCCTGGGCGGGACCAAGTCTCTTCAAGTCTCGATCCCGCCAATCGCGAATCATCTTTCGAACAGTGGGAAGATGAACAATCTGAATGATCGCGTTGACATTTTCGGAGAACACGTCAAGTAGAAAAGGGATCTGGGAGGGCAGCGGATGGAGCCCACCAATTTCAGGTGAATAAGAGCTCAGGTTGTGTCCAAATAAGAACCCGTGGCGCGCTGCAGGTGTTCGCGCAAATTTCTGCGTAGAGTCTGTCTTCTTTGGCATGGATTCATTGTCGGAAGTCTCATAGTCACCCGAAGAAAGATCGCAGGCGTCGATCTTCAAACTGTCAAGCTGCAGTGATGGTCAGCCACTCAATCCTCGAGCTCACAGAAGAGCATGTCCGACCGACAAACCTCGTCATTCACCTGAGACCAAAACCCACTACTCACGTAACGACTTTTGGTGGAGTCCTGCAGTACCAGTCGGCCAAATCTACTCTGCACATTCTCATTGCTGGCCAAGGGCTTTTGTGATCGGTCATGGGTAGAGTGTTCAGGGGAGCCAACCCCGGAGGAACCGCCGGTAGCTGATGTAGCGGCCGAGTTGGTTCGTTCCAACTGACTACTGAGATCTTTCACGAGGGTCTCCAGTTTATGCAATCTCTCCATGACCCCATCCGCGATTGGATCGACACGCGTTGGGTTGGGCGCGCTGCGATCCAGACGTCGGGCCCACCTCGGCGGTCGGTCGGTCGGGGGAAATATACAGGCGATTTTGCCGCGACGACAATTCGAACATGGTGCTCGCTTGTCACAGCGAACTTTGCGGCTTCGGCAGACGACGCAGCTGCGCGGCTTGGGATTCTCGTTGCTGCCTGAGGTGTCCAAGCTCGCGTGTTTCTCGGCCTCCGAGGCCGAGGGAGTCCCCGGGCCTGCTCCGGACGATCCTTGCAACATGCGAGCTTCTGGGCTTCTGGGCCTGGTCAATCTGATAAGTGGGGTTAGTCTTGGAGGAGTTCCATTGAATTCGCGACCGCGAAGTTGAGCATGCAAACGGGGAGTGGCGGAGGCGACAACCAACAAGAGAGCGGCATTTCCGCCTCTCGCCCTTGTGCCCAATGCAATGCTGACCGCGAGAAATGCGCGAGATTCTCGAAAGATTCTCGCTATTGCAAAGTCCGATCTCTGCATATAAGAGGGGGTATAACCTAGCAGAATGAAAAACGCCAACGCGCTCTACATCAACCTCCTGTCTGTTGCATCTTCAGAAACAAAACCTACACATCACCACAGCAATGCAAATGCCCCCTGAAACCAAAACTGTCTTATTTCTCGGAGCCAGCACGGGCATTGGCCAGTCCGCTCTCAAGCACACCCTCGCCGCCGGCCATCGGTGTGTCGCACTCTGTCGCGATCCCTCCAAACTTGAGAAAATCTTTCCGTCAGACTCGAGTGCAAATCTGAAAATAATCAGAGGTAACGCACACGATGTGGCTGCGGTAGCCCGGTGTCTTCAGACTGACAAACGCATCGTTGACGTGGTTGTAACCACCATCGGGGCCAAACCCGTCCCCCTCAAATTGACCATCGACGACCCAGATGTTTGCAAAAAAGGTGCTGCGACCCTACTCGAGGCACTCGCTCAACTGCGCCATAGCGGGATTACTGGGGCCCCTCACATCATTGCTTGCAGTACCGCTGGCTTTTCTCGATTCGGTCGCAATATCCCTCTCGCCATGATACCCATCTATGCTTTGTTTGTCAAGGTTCCTGGGGAAGATAAGGTGGTGATGGAAGATCGAATTGCGGAAAGTGGCGAGAGTTTTACTATCATTCGCCCCAGTCATCTCATCGATGGGGAGTCGCGCAAACCCATTCGAGTGGGAATTGAAGATCCTACTAACGGTCCAGTTTCAGATGTGGTTGGGTACAGCATTTCTCGGGAAGATGCTGGTAGGTGGCTGGCGAACAATCTCGTGTTGCAAATTGACGCGAAGTATTTGAACAAAAACGTGTTAATTACCTACTAATCTTTATTTGTTGAGGGCATGGCCAACACGATTGAAGTAATAATGCAACCAGTGGTATTGCCACTTTGAAGACTTTCATCAACATACACATTCCTTCGACGCAATAACCCCCCTCCACCCCTCCGCAGACTGGTCATTTTATTGTACATTGGCAGGAATGGAATGGAATCGGATAAAATGTACCTGCAAACAATTCATATCGTGCTCCATTCTAGAGAACAACCCGTGGACCCTTTTCAAGGTTGAGAGTAAAGGAGGTGTCATGTGTTTTCCATCTTCCCAAAGCTGCTAAATAACCGGCTCAGTGTCAGGCCTTCGGGTCTGTGAAAGGGACCTCATCTGGTGGAGAATGTTGACATACAGTGTTCCCACCTGGGCATACACAGAGCAGCTGGCCTGCCTATTCGTCGGGACCATCAATATCCGAGGAATCACTCGCGTCCGAAGAACATTCGCAGTTGATCAGTTTACAGTACGGACAAGGCATGATCAATTCAAGACTAGCTGTTTTGACTGTGAGGTATAATTTGAGTCGGGTTTACTTAGGTGAAGCGCGCTATGTATAGTTCTGACCAAACCGCACTTGTATAACCCCGCTTCCATGTGATATTTTCAGCCCGTATTCCTGGTGGTTGCAGGTGAGTTGTACGAGGACATTGAGTTCTACGTGGACCTCGGGAGGTATGAACTGCTGGATATAGACGGGTGCCAACATTTGGGCAGTGATTGAAATCAAATGAGCCTTCTACATGCACGGTTTAACTCTACCTTGACCCCATCAGGTTCCTAGTGATGCAGCATCATAGCAATGGACTTGGGTAGGCGAAGTACACCTGGGGTTACACGTTCACTCTGGTGACTCTGGTAAAATCCATTGGCCCTGTAAAGTGCTAAGGTTTGTCTTGAGGAAGCCATCAGCCTACCCTCTAGAATGGTTGGACTATCCACGCCCACGGATAGCTGGTCGGTCTAGGTAGCGTACAGCATATCCCTAATCACGCCAATCTTTTAAAACCCGACCCGTAAAGCCATGTAGTTACCCTACGGCCGATGTACTGGTTGGGTCTAGACGACTGTATTGACACAACCAAGCCCTCCTAGTCTCGAACCTTGCAACCTCGGGAATTGGTACAGCTCATGACTCAACACGTGGACAATGGCCAGCCTTTTGAAGCCCTGCAGTGACCCATGGACAGCTACATGGCTGACGAACCCCCCCAACAGAGTACGGAGTACTCTGTTCAAGTTCAAGGAAGGACCTAGGGAGCGGAGGTCTGAGGTAGTATGTTTGTGTTCATTATATTCTAGAGCCAACCAGTGTGCTCCGTCATGATCTATATGCAATATATGTACAATGCAAAATGGCTAAACGAAATGCAATATTGACAAAAAACAAGTCAACCGTCGGTGTTGGCGCAGGTGAAGCTGTTGCTGTTGCTATCGTTGTGGATAGCCATTCCAGAAGCGTACATCCCGAGGACACACAGTACCAAACCCAAAAGGGCAATGCCGACGTTGACAACGAAAAGGAAGATTTTGCGCGGACTGGCAAACCACTGACCGTAGTTAAGGTGAAGCCAGTAAATACCGGAAAGGCCGTAGCTGAACCAAGATGCGAAAAGCGCGCTGATCATACTGTTCAGGTCACTGAAGACAGGGATGGCCTCACAAATGATCCAAGCAACGATCCAGAAAACGACACCAAGGCCAATCCAGAGACCGATGGAGCGCTTATTGCGCTGATGCATCAGACCGGACTTGGCACAGAGACGGAAGTAGAGGTACTTTAGACCAATGTGACCATTGACGACACCAGCACCAACAATTGTCGGAATGGCGATTCCGTAAGCGATCTTGCTCATGAGGGGACCGGCGGACGTGAGGGCGGGAGAGTGGACATCGGTGCCGACATAGTAGTAGATAACAACGGCGCTAGTCAGATAGAGGGAGATTTCAAATGTCTGGAGCATGAAGAGGGACTTCTTGAAGTCGCTCGGGGTCTCCATCTCGGCGATCAGACCAAAGAACGCAACGTGAGCGCAGTAGGCGAAAACGATGTTGGAGACGGCCTGGAAGGCTGTGTACAGATTGGTCTCCACGGTAGCCTGAATGACACGACCGGGGTGGCTTTCAACACCCACGGCAATCATGGTGATCACAACGGCGCTGAGAATACTGAAGAACGACGCCAGCGAGATCCAAGTCATACCCTTCATGGTGCGGGGAATGGAGAGGACGAGAGAAAGAACCAGACCGACGACACTAAAAACGATAGAGCAGGTTCCGTGGTCGGTGAGGGAGTTCATCATGACGCGGAATGTGAGGAGATGGCTAGCCATGACGAAGACAAAGAAGAGGAACTGTCCGATGCCGAAGAGCTCGCGACCGAAGCTGCCGAGGAGAATCTCGCCGGCATCACCCAGGTTTTGGATGTGTGGATAACGTTCACGGAAAAGGCCAATGTTATATCCAGTGTATAACGCGAGAACACCGAATCCGATAATGAGGATGACACCTGGGACAAATCCCAGGGTAGCGATAGCCGAGGGTAGTGACAACACACCCAGTGAGACCGATTCACAGATCATAAGCAGACCGCATTGCCTAAAGGGACCATACGTTAGCCAGCCCTACGGAGCAGGAGGGCCAAGGATATTACATACCACCACTTCAAGGTTTTATACTTGATCTCGGCATATTCCTCGTTACCAAAAGCATCGTGAACCTCGCCGGACTTGGTGACTCCATCCTCTTCGCACTGAGGCTCGTCATTGCGTGGAGCAATCTTATCCTGCTCGTACGCAGGAGGAGCTGCGCTGACCTCCATTCTGTCTTGTTGAATAGCAGATGGAAGGTTGAAGAAGGGGAGATGAGAACACCAGTTTCGGGCAAAGAGTTATCTTATGGAACCCCTCCTCGAGTTCCGGGCTTTGCCCCATGGGCATGAATGGAAGATCCATAGAAAATTCGATGCACACGACTCATTCGCCAATGACCGTTTCATTTCGGACCAAATCCGGAAGCTCGGCCAATGAGTGCGCGGGCATCTTGGGGTTCGCGCTGACTCATGATTTCATTTGGTGATGAAAACGACCTTGTGCAAGTTATACTACCACCACTACCACACTGGATTTTGTGTGTTCAAGCATTTTTTAGCCTTCAATCTTACCGTGGTGCTTTACCGAATTTGCCTCTCCTCTCCTAACCTGTTTCTCGCACTACGCCATTCACAACTTCCATGCGTCAGGCATATTTCGCAGAATTTTCTCTCCAAATTCGAGTTCTTCACCGGCATCTTCGGCCACTTACTTTTACCTTTCACCGGACGGGCTTCGGTGGCAACTCAAATTCCGACCCACTTCGGAGAGAGCTCACAACTCCGAATGCCCACTTTTAATAACCCCTAGCTCAGCTGCTAAACATTGAGCTTGCATTCAGCAGCGATCCAACGGACATCTCTGGGACTGTTTACACAGCAATGTCGCCATCATCATTACTCATTTCGGAAGTGAAAAGTAAACAAGCTCTACTACGATTGGACCTTGTACCACCGCAAGATAAGCTTATTCCTTAAAAGTAGTCCCCCTGATTGGCCCCCGGAATGGTTATTTTGAGCCCCATGGCTTAGACTGAGCCACTCTTGAACGCGATGGCCGTACAAGCGCAGGAGCCGATGGTTGAACTTCACACACATGACTTGTTTTCAGCCGTAGCTGCATCGAGCAACTTGCTTGATCAAATTGTCAAACGTAGCTCAAGTGATACGGTGACCAGGAAAGGTCAGCAGAGGATATGGGTGTACTTTGGATCAAGCCCGCGAGTACTCCGTACAGTACGAAACATGAGGCGTTCATGCGCAGCAACAACCATTCCTCACAGCATCCTCGGCGGACTCTCCGTGTGAACAGAGTCCAAATGCCACTAGGCTAGATGCGGTAGGTAGTTGGTGACTAAGCACAGATGGGCCAAGTTCCAAGGGGAGACTCTAGCCTTATTGAGGCTAGCGTCCGATTGTCAGTGATCACCCGTGGACCGTCGACTGTGCAGCAGTTGAGAGTCTTGAGACCAGACTCGAATTTCAAGGCAGATCATTCTCCTTTATAGCTCACCCCGCAGAATAGTGGGCTTCCACTGTATACAGTGTACCTGCATCTGAAGTTCCTTGCCCATTCATATGGAATGAACCCACAACCACCGTCCAGCATGTGGCAATTGCCACAGTCTCTCTCAGACATAGAGCTGGAGAGCGCGTTAGACCAAAATGGACTGACCCCATGGCTAGAGCACGATATATTTGCATCTAACCCTCTTCATGACCCGGAACTATATGGGTCAGATCATGTCAGCCTGGAATGGTCGCAGTGCATGACCTCTGAGTCGTATCAATCACAGTCACCTGATGGACAAACCAAATTCCGAGATTCACAAATTCAGGGCCCAGGAATCTTAGGTGACCCTGGATCTTCAATGATCAAATCGGATATGGAACTCCCCCGCAACAATCAAATCTGACCAATGTCTCGCAGTGGCTGGATGGTGCCTATCGGCCGCCTGTTCCGTGCAGCCATTGTCGCAGGCACCGCCTGCAGTGCCTTATTATCCGCACCACATCTGCAAACCCAAATCCTAGAACTTCCTGCTCAAGCTGTGTAGCTCTGTTCCGGGAATGTAGCCTTGCAAAGGGCGAGAAACGCCATCCATCTGGGTTTGAAACACTGTCTCCTGTACTAGGTCATCTTCATGGCGTCCCAGAAGATGAAACCGTCACAGCAAATAACGAAGAGATAGGAGATGAACGAAAAGAGCCCAAGCAGTTCATCAGGAGGGGAGCTAGAGTATTGCGTGAGTGGTTCTACCATAACCAAGAATACCCGTATCCTACAGATACACAAAAGAATCAACTGTCAACAGAGACTGGCTTTTCTCAAAAGCGCATTTCAACTTGGTTTGCCAATGCTCGTCGCCGTCAGAAACAGAAGATCCAGTCAGCAGGTGTCTCCTCAACCTCCCGCACGAGAACAGGATCCCCTATGGTCACAAGCACATTGGCTTCTCTGACTCCCATGGAAAGATGGCAAGCATCTCCGCCGGAAGATGAACCCGTGCCAGAAACTGCGATTCAGAATGCCATTTCCTCAAACACAACAGATCCGGACAGCTGGTTCGATCCGTTCCAGTTTGACCCTTCTGGAATGGATTTCTTCGATTTCGACGAACGCTCATCGCACCTGGCGTCTTCGGTCTCGAGCATTGGAAGCAAAGCATCGGAAACCTCCGACAGTGGCTCTTCGGCATGGAGTTACCGTTCTTCGGGAGAAACTGGGCTATTGTCACAACTCCCCAAACAGTCCAAGCCCAAACGAATCCGTGGACGGCAAAGCACCGCTGGAGACTACCACTACCAATGCACATTCTGCACGCAGTCCTTCAAAAAGAAGCACGATTGGTCACGTCATGAAAAAAGTGTTCATCTCACTCTCGATTCGTGGATATGCACCCCTGATCTGAGCAATGTTCAGCAATCCTTCGACCTTCAATCCTCTGAATGTGCTTTTTGTGACGTACTGTTCCCCACGCCTGCCCACTGGGATGAACATGATTTCAATGTTTGTGTTGAAAAGCCGACCAAAGAGCGGTCCTTCAGCCGAAAGGACTATCTATGGCAGCATCTGCGCAAATTCCACGGCTGCACTAAGCCACCCATATCTGACCTCGATACATGGCGTGGGTCGGGTGCAAATGTGGAAAGTCGCTGTGGCTTCTGCGGATGCTCATTGTCAACATGGGCGGTGCGGGCAGAACATCTGGCTGCTCACTTCAAGGAGGGATCGCGAATGGAGGAATGGGAAGGTGACTGGGGGCTTGATACAGCCACCATGAGCGTCTTACGAAATGCTGTCTTTCCATCCCAACGTTTGGTCGGCTTCCCTGTACCTGAAAAACAATAATGTAAATAACGAAGTAATGATAGACATGATAGACATGATATTGATATCCTTCTGATCGTAATTGCCATACTCTATTGCTCTACAGCCTGCCACTCAGGATGATACCAAGTCCCCATGCCAAGCATGAACAGCACAATGCTTCCATCTCTCACTACATCACGGAACAACTGCACCGCCATCCCCATCCCAGATTTACCACCAAACAAGGCCTTGCCGCCTGTCAAGATTAATTCTCCAGTGACAAATATAGCGAATGGACTCTGCGCTGTGGCAGGCGGAGGCGGCGAGCTACCAAACAATGCAACCGAGGCCCCAATGATAAATAGCAAGTACCCAGCAACCGCCAACGCAAAGATGGTATGCAGTGTCTTCCAGACAATCGCACGCTTCTGTTCAGCTTCCGTCGGCGCCGCTCCCCCGAGTCCGCCAAGCATGTTTGCCAGGAAAGGCGGCACGCCGAGCATTGTTGCAATGGCTGGAAGCGAGGAGCCGAGACCGGGGGCTCCTGCGCCTGCGCCTGAGCCTGGAGTTGCTCCCGCTCCCGCGGCACTTGGGTCACCACCTGGCATGGCGCCCATGAGAGAATTCAGGAGCTTGATAGTAGGATCCTCCTCTTCCGGGCCTGTGCCCGCTCCAGCTCCTTGTTCGGGGGCAGATTGTCTAAGCATTGCGCGGAACATGTCCTGTTGTGCTTGCATGGAATTCGGGGCTTGGGGATCTGGGTGTATTCCTTGGCTCGGATCTGGCGCAGATTGACGGAGCATTGAGAAAAAGGCTTCTTGTTGAGCACGGATGGCTTCTGGGGATTCCATGTCTGGCTGCGGGGCGGGTGAGGCGCGAAGCTGGGATTGCGGACCTAGAGGTTGGGGCGACGGGGATGCTTCTTCGCGTTCTGGTGGCCTGTTAGCATCCACAATTGTATAGTGGGGAGGGGACATCTGCTTTGAGAGTCCTTGAACCGGAGGATCCATACCTGGCTGTGTTGTGCGTCCGCTCAAGCTCGTGATCTTGTCCAGGCGGGCTGAGCCTCCTTCCTTGATTTTGGCCTCGCGGCGCTCACGGCGCAGGCGCGCGGATCGCTGAGCTGGCGATTCTTCCGACATTGTGCAAAGGGGAAAAGGTAAAGGAGATGGATAAAATGGAAGGTGTTGAGTCAAGGACAAAGTTGACATGTCAGTGGTCCCGTGGTGATAAGCGCACTAGCCACATGTGGGCTCAGCCTCAGGAATGTACCAACTTGAATCTTTCAATGTTTATCAAATTCTATGCAAAAGTGAATAAACGATTTCAAAACCGCCTTGTGTCCCTTATTTTATTGAGTCAAATTCTGGTGATTGATAAAACGGGATGAGAGCTTGCTTTGAAGTACAAAGCAGGAACCTTTTAAGGTTGGAATCCGGATGGAGTACTAGGACCTAACATGCCAGGTTGGTTGGTCATGAAATCCCGAAGTCTTTGTGCTAAGCTGGGTATCTAGATACATCCTTGTATTATGAGCATACATGTGTCTCGAAATTGCAATGCCTCCTCAGTAGCAAAAGTCTTTGACAAGCTGAGTGAACACCTTCTCAAACTGCTGGAGACTTTCAACCTCAACCCATTCCTCCTTAGCATGCAGTCCTTCTCCTGCAGGCCCATAGACGATCGAAGGGACGCCAACGGCACCAAAGAACGCCGCATCAGTCCAGAATGGGCCACTTTTCACAAGAGGTTCATTGCCTAGAATTGAAGACGCAGATGAAACAGCAGTCTGCACAAACGGGTGGTCGGCAGCCACCTTCTGCGTGGGACGCATCATGGTGATGCGCGGTTCAGCGTATTTGAATCGAGGATTCTTTTGTGCGATGTCCTTTAACAATGCCGCCATATCTGTAAGAAGGGTCTGTTCCGTTTGCGCAGGGACTGTGCGGAATTCGATTGTGATGGTGCAGTTGCTCGGGTAGGACGATGGCTCTTCACCACCCCGGATTATACCACAGTGTAAAGATCCTTGACCCAAAAGATCATCAACAGGCAACTGTGATTGATATTGCTCCAGGGCTTGTAGGAAAGCTCCGGCATGAAGGATTGCATCTTCTCCCGATGAGGGATCGGATCCATGGGCAGCCACTCCCAGGATCTCCACGTCAATCCAAATGAAACCCTTGTGGGCAGTCAAGATTGCTCCCTGTGTTGGTTCCGGGAACACAGCCCCGTCGGCACGCCAGCCAGCCTCGATCACGTCCTGCGTTCCTTGAGAGTTGTCCTCCTCATCCGAAACAGCAGCAACGATCACGTCACCTCGAGGCAAACGACCACTGGCCTTTGTCGCCGCGAGAGCTGCTAATCCTGCTGCAAGGCCACCTTTCATATCCAAACAGCCGCGTCCGAAGACAACATCCTTTCCGTCCTTCATTCCGATCGAACCAGAAAGAGGATCAGTCTCGTAGGTAGTCAGGCTGACAGTATCTGTATGACCATTGAACATGAGCGATCTTCCGCCCCCAGTGCCGCGGATAATTCCAACAAGAGAGGGTCGTCCTGTGACCTTTTCAATCCAGTGGTACTCGATATCTCGATGGGAAAACCAGGCTGCCAGGTAATTGGCGATCTCATTCTCTCCCACTCCGTCTGTTACGGAAAGTGTCGGATTCGAGGAGTTGATTTGAGTGAGGGCTTGAGTTAGGCCGACCGCATCGTCAACGGAGACATCCTTCGGGGTGGTGTATGGACGGGCCCCTTCGGTGCTGAGAAGGACTACAACAGAATCCCCATTCAATAGTGAAGCCTCCTTTGACGTAGCCAGACGGCGTAAACCAGCTAGGGATGCGCCTCCACAAGGGCCGGCATTCATAGCATTGAATTGGAGGTATTGAAGTGCGCGATGGCTCTCGTAGGATGAGACTGTAACACAGGCGTCGACTGACCGTTGAAGATCAGGCCACGCAGAAGATGATACAGTGCCACAGTCCATACCATCCATGATAGTCTCAGAGCTCTGCACTGTGACTGACTTTCCGGTGTTCAAGCTGGAAGATAGACATGCTGCAGTATCTGGCTCTACAGCGATGACGGATATGGGGTCACTCTGCGACTTGCAGTGCTTGACCACTGCATGGGCAAGACTACCCACGCCAACGGGGGTGACTATCACGCTAGCTGATATTCCACGGCCGGTGAGCTCATCTTGAACTTCTTTCATCATAGTGGAGTATCCCTCCACAATCCACGCAGGAACATCGTTATATCCTTCAAATGCAGTATCCTGAATGAGAAGAACATTCTGTGCTAGACTCTCTTGTAGAGCCGCCTGTACGGCCTGATCATAGTCGCCTTGGACGACAACAATACTAGCTCCTTCGCTAGCGATGAGATCGCGAGTGCCCTGGTTCAGCGATCGAGGGACGAAAATACGCGCCTCAATACCGAGCAGCCGCGCCATGAATGCGACCGCCCTTCCATGGTTTCCCATAGAGGCAGTTGTCAGAGCGATGGAAGCATTTTGAGCTTGAAGGGATAACTCCTGGAGCGAGATTGCTGCAGACAGCCCGAGTTGCGTTGCGACCGCTCGGAAACATCCCCAGGACGCGCCTAGAACTTTGAAGGAGGGCAGGCCAAACCTGTTGCTCTCATCCTTCACAAACACAGAGCGAACGCCCAGTTCTTTGGCGAGTCCAGGAAGCTCGACTAGCGGTGTTGAGGCATAGTTGGGGAATGATTGGTGGAACTGTGTGAGGCCTTGGATTTGTGGGGAGGTGATGCGCTCATCCGCAGCCGCGGGGTTGAAAAAGATGGGTCGGCGAGATGACATTTCAAAGTACTCCGTATGTTTTTTTATCTTTATGGCATACTGCAGACTTTATGTTTAGCATATTTAGTCGTGGTAAACTGAGCCTTCTAAGGACATTGCGCCTTCTGGCTACATGCCGTCGGAATTAACAATTTAGGCGTCCGCTGCGCCTTCTGAGGACAACCCTTTTTTCCTCTCCACCCCATTCTCGCTCCAACCTCGGAACATCGTGAACAATAGTTACAGATTTTTCAATTTCGAGTCAGTCTAATTGAATGTCTTCTTTGGTCGCTAGTTTTTATGGGCCGCTACAGAGGCACAGTGAGTCGATCTTATCGACGTCAACATTACTTTCGATAGTCATTGCAGTTACCACATCAATATGACTATTGGGGAAAGGATTGATGTAATCCATGGGCCACCGTAGGAATGGTCTTTTTCTTTCAATTTTGACTTGATGGTTCTCCTGAGCTACGTACGCAATTGAACAGTGTCGGAGCAAATTACTCAACGCCCGCGCCCGCGGACCTAGTCTTCATCGACATAGTTAGTTTATTGTTGCTTGCTGGCCTGGAACTGATCGTAGTGTACAACAGCTTCCAGAAGAGCCTGGGTACCGAGAGCACTGGTTTTGTCAGAATTCAGTTCCCAGTCGAGGGTACGATAGCACTTACCAATCCTGTGGGCTACAGTACTCCGTCGGGTGATGACTGACGCCATCTCGGCAAGGGACAAAGATCATCGCTGAGGGACAATGTTGACTAGTATACACGGTATCATGGCCCGCGCCACTGGTCATGAGCATCGATTGCTCCCGACCAACCAGCTGATCTGCAGCTGCCTGGATGGAAGCCACACAGTCATCATCGAACTTGACGGCGGGAGAGTCCGTATCCAGAGTCCAATCAAAGGACACACCCTTCCCATCCTGGGATGCGATGTAATCAAACGCCTTGAGACATTCCTCTTGCACAGTGTGAACCACACTATCTTGTGGGTGTCGTATGTCAAGTGTAAAGGTCACTTGTGATGAAACGGTGTTAGTGGATGCATTGGATGGAACCTTGATAATGCCTGTAGATGCCAGGGCATCATGTTTCTTGGCAATATCATGTGAAGCCGCAATCATCCTTGAGGATGCAAGCAAGGGGTCCTGACGAGCGCTGAACGGTGTGGTTCCAGTATGGGCGTCTTTCCCGTGTACTGTCATAGTCATCCAGCGGTATCCCTGGGCTCCACGAACAACACCAATGGATCGGTTATTCTCTGGGAGAATCGGACCTTGCTCGATATGTAACTCGAAATGGGCACCAAGCGGGTATCCGGTTGCGGGATCGCTGGAGCAAGCAATGTCGCCCAGGTATCCGTGCCTTTCGAGCTCGGAGCGGAGGGTCACATTGGAATCATGAATATCACGCAGATTCCAGGCCGTTTGTATGGGGATAGCACCAGCCCAAACACCAGATGAGCACATGGACTTCGGAAATCGTGCACCTTCCTCGCTGTAGGCTCGACATCAGTCTCAATATAAAATGGCAGGGATGTTGACTCTTACTTGGTCCAGTTCACCACCCCAACGTCATAGTTTGTCTGGAAGTCGTTTTCCTTCATTGTACGGAGGACCTCCAGGGCGGCCATTACGCCGAGAATACCATCATACCTGCCACCTCGAGGCTGGGTGTCAAGATGGCTTCCCATCGCGATCATTGGAGCAGCCGAGTTGAGTCGACCAGACTGCCTCGCGAACATGTTGCCCATTTGGTCGATAGATAGAGAGCAGCCTAGCTTTTGAACTTCTGCGGCAAACCACTTGCGCACACGAGCATCGTCATCGGTAAGCGTCAAACGGGCCATGCCCGTGTCTGTGGATTTCCTGCTGTGATGTCAGCTCATGTTCGTCGGACTGGAGGACTCATACATACTCGCCATATCGATGTGTGGCTCCCCATTCACAGGTATTGTGCAATGTATTCCATAACCTCTCGCCGTTGATTTCAAGTCCCGATGACGCTTGGAGTCTGCTTGTAGTGGAGAACTGCCGGACGTTGGAATGAAGGGCGCGCGTTGCGCGTTTGCCGTACATATTGTAGCAATGACAAATGATTCTTGTCTAGAACGTGACGGGCGCGATGGGCCAAAACAGAAATGTTGAAACAGAACTGAAGCTTTATATCATTAGCACAAAAGGGAATGGTTTTCTTGGATAGAATGTCGACCTATCAGATGTCCCTATTATCCCTTGCTACTCATACCACAAGCGCGCCTTCTCACAACAGGTGGAGACGCACGCCGAAGCTAGAATGACTAGCCAAAATGTCTTTGAGATGGATTTTGGTGGAGCGTCCCAAGGTGGGAACCAATTGAAGCCGAGGGGGAAAAGTCGACTCGCGGGAACGCCTTCCCGCGACATCCATCGATCTGCCCTCTTGATCGTCAAATGTGTGGCACAACCATATGATAATTTGTACGAAGAAATATGAGATCCAATCTTGGGGCTATTTTCGTCGTTGGCCAGATGTTTTAGACATATTCAAAGTCTTGAAAGCGCTTTGAGGAAGTTTCATGCAGGGGTAGGTACGGAGTACTAGGTAGACAGCAGGGACCTCGGGATATAAATATGACCATTACTGCCCAGGTGCTCGGAAGTGCCACTTTCAGTTCTTTCAACTTTTAAGTTTTTGGAGGTCCCATCCATGTCTTCCAATATCCTGTTTGTATTTGTATTTGAAAGCATTGTATATAATTTCAGTAGCGTAATGGAGTCACGGGGATGTGCGCCGTTGTAAATACATGAGAAGCTCATTGAAGCGCAATACTGTCAAAGATGCCCAGAGTTGCCCTTATAGCCCTGGATACTCCACCCCCCCAAAAATAGTCATTTATTCACGGAATCACGTAGGCTACCGGGAATAACCCTTGCCTCGGCAACAAGAACCAAAACATTGATCTCCTGGTATGGTCAATATCTTTGGAACAAAGCGATCACAGATCAGAGGATACCGTTGTAAGGAGCAGAAATAGTATACGCGTAGCAAGTCACTCTAGAGTTACTGAGGCCAAGTCAGAGGAAATGACGTCACAAACATGAGAACACCTTACGGGTATGTTCTCGTTTCAGATGTTTTCGATCTCTCCTCATTAGGAGACAAGAAAGATCGGACCTTGGTCTTGATGTTGTTGCTCATTTCTTTGCCCGTCATTGTGGTTTCTGACTGGGATACAGAAGTATCTTGCTCCTGATGCTTCAAGCTTGTTCAGATCGTCTCTTTGACATGTAACGGATCCTGTGATGATGAAACGATGATTTCAAGAATCGCTTGGGAAATGGCAAGTCTATATACCTCCCCTATAGGCTTCAGTGTGGTATTTTAACTTTGCGATCTTCATCTATCATGACACCTCGTGTGATTTCCCTGTCGGGGGTCGCCGATGTCCATACACGTATCATGACAAAATATGGGGATGATCTTCATTGAAGTGTCACGACCGCCATGTCCTACCTCGTTCCAATACATAGGCGGGTTTGAAGGCTAAATCTTGGAATGTTCATGGATCTTTGGTACCTAATTCCTGCCTCGTATGCTTTCCAAGGGCTTCGTTCACCAGTATATTCTGGGTCTGACCCCCGGAGGACATTAGTTGATTGTATTGGTACGTAGTTCTATACCCAGGTGCTCCCTTCTTTGCATCCATGCAATATTTGACGTTCTCTAAAACCGGAGCCTGACCGACCACCCAGCACAAATACCCCGGGCAATAATGAATGCCCCAGTGGACGCCAAATACAGCACGCCGCCAAACACTATCAACCCCCAATACCCACCACCATTTAGTTCTTGAATCGCACCAGCGATTGGAATGCCAAGCAGTGTTCCAACACTTACAATCGTAAACGTGGTGCCGTTTCTTTTCCCGTAATCCTCCGTGGCGCACACCTGAGAGATGCACACCGGTGTTAGGCTGATGGCGGCACCGCTCCAGAAGCCAAAGAGAACTGCATAACAGATGATCGATGCCGAGTCACTTCCGGCCTCAAACCATAGCGCGAGCGTCAGCATTGAGCAAACCAATGATGTCAATATCATAACGTTGAAGCGACCCATGCGATCGGCCACAAGCCCCGGAAGAAATCTACCAGGGATCGCACCTAGGTTCAAAAAGGGAACAAGAAGGTAGGCAATGGTTTTATCCATTCCCTTGTACACTCCATATGACGAAATATATGTCATTGGTATGAAAACAGCGAACTCGACCAAAAATATAGCCGCAGTGGTGGAGGCATACTTGATGTCCTTCAGTGCGCGGAAATCCACAGACGCGCCAGCTTTTGTGTTCGGAGGTAGCCTTGTCTTCAACAAAAGTTGCGCAGCTGTGCACAGTATTGCACATAAGAGTGCGATGATACGGATCGCCCATCCGAACCCAATTCTGGGGGCAGCGAAGAGAATGATGAGAGGAAATATGACCCCACCAATGCCGCCAGCGGTGCATGCAACGCCCGTAGCCAGTCCACGACGGATATTGAACCAGTGTCCGATCGCAGCTATGGCGGGTGTGAAAAGTGTGCAGGCAGATAGTCCCCCAAGAACACTGAAGGAGAGGAATATCTGGTAGTACTCTTGACATTGTCAGTGCTTGTCCGAACCACAGGAGCTATGATAACTACCTTTGCTGAAGCTAAAGCACACCATGGATATGACTATGCCAATAGATCCTGGGAGTATCACGTATCTGGGACCAAAGGCATCGAAGATAGGCCCTGGATCACATCATCAGCAGGTGAAAATCTACACCATTAGGATGGTGCTTACCTGCTTGTGCCCCTGCGAGGTACAAAAAAAATCCATATGCTCCAAATATCCAACCGATGCTTGATTCGGAATACTCCTTGAGCTGATGGGTGCTTGTCCAAGCATGAAGAATACCCAAGCTGTTCAACAACCCCATCGAAGGGATCATTGCACACCATGCTCCAACAACCACAGACCATGCCTGTAGACCTCCTTCTGGGTAATTGTCATTCTTTCGAGTTTCCAGAGTCTCGGATGCAGGGTTGAGGTCGGTGGCTTCTTGTGTTGGTAACATGCCTGAGGGACCGATGATTAGGAGTTTTAGAAAACTTACAGGATGAACCAAGGCGGGCGGCATTTATGTGAGAATTCAGCAGCTGCAGAGCAAGATCAATGGCACCCAAGGTCCAATGTTATCATATGTCGTTTGAGTCGAAATTCCGACCCAACTCTCCATGGACAGCCCCAGGGCCCACTATGAAAGTGGAGCAATCGGCCAAATCAAGCGTCTATTGGCCGTTTCTGGCTGGCTTAGAAATTCACGGCATAATCGCTTTGTGATTGGCCGAGCCGTCCTGACATTCGGCGGACTCAAGGCTGTCCCACTGTTCCAGACTCATATCTTTGCCGATCTGTATAGCTTGCGCAAATTGTCGAATGCAGAAAGCCACCGTGCATTCAAAATTTCACCGTAAGGAGTGCTGTGGTCAGTGACGCCGAAACAAGTCAGGCCATCAGTTGACCGAAGGTTCCGAATTGATGCCCAAATTCTCTCAGAGAAGAGTAGAGGTGTTCGCCGCATTCTATATCTGCTCGCCGATCTCTCCCCACTATATGCGTGGACGTTCTGAGCATGGAGTTCTCCCCAAAGACCCCTATTCCTTCGGACACCGGGCGGCCCTACCGGTCTAAACGTCATCCACCGTGCGATCAATGTCGTCGCAAAAAGCTTCGATGCGAAGCAGATCAGGGAAGAAGTTGTCAACGTTGCCAAACCAAATCATCACCCTGCAGCTTTAATCGGCTCGGCTCAAATCCTTTACCACAAATTGAACCTGCTCCAGATTCCGACGCGAGGCACGGGAGAAGTGAGCAATCTTCCCCGGTGGGAGTGAACCGATATACCACATCTACTACCCCCATCGGACCAGAATCAGTCATCAACTATGATTCGAGCTTGATTAACGACCCGGCTGGTGATTTCCTGCTTCCTCTGCAATCGGACTTTCACCTACCGGAGCGGCCAACACCTCAGGCTATCCAAACACTGGACTTGCTCAAAGGTGTGTCGTCACAACTTATCGGCGCATCAGGTGAATCAGACCCATGGCTGTTGCGACATTGCAAGTTCGATGAGTATGGGTTTCTTCTTTTCCACCAAGTGCATTTCCGTAACGCTGGCGGTGTGCCTCGGGATGAGAAGATACCTGTGCACTTCCTTGTCTCGGCGGATGAGCTGTATGATGCAGCTAAAGAGACAACCAAGTATCCCAGTATTACATCACGGAGAGATCAGCTAAATTCGTTGGTATCTCCAGAGTGTGGAAAAAGACTCTTTTCGTTGTACGTTACGGTGCCCTCAGACCTCTCGCGCATTTGATCATGCTGCATTTTACCTATGCCGCTTTCATGATCATCTACAGTCCATCGATCCAGCATCTGACTTTATACAGGTTCATGAAATTTGTTTTTCCTACTTTGCCCGTCATATCACGATCCAACTTCGGACTCACACATTTACGCCAAGTCCCCGAAGCAGACATGTTACAGACCATACCTGTGCTCCTTCTGGCAGCTATCTACGCCTCCGCTCAACCGTTCATCAAATTGGATGAATACCTTAGTGTTCTTAATGCATACGCCACGCCACCGACAGATCAACTATGGCGAATAGCATTCGAGATGATAATGGAAGAGATTCACACCCCCCATTTGGCAGTTCTGCAAGCGGGACTCTTATACCTTCACAAGCAGCAGCACGGGAGCCAAAGTGCTGTTGCTGACAGCCCGTTCATGTGGTCGTTCGTCGGCATGCTGGTTGGATTAGCGACCTCCCTTGGTCTTCAATTAGAGTGTCGACCGATGGGTCGACCGGCATGGGAACGACGCCTGCGCAGGAGACTGTGGTGGGCTCTATATGCCGAAGAAAAGTGGCGCAGCTTGCTGATGGGCCGGCCACCATACATTCGGCAGGATGAGTGGGACGTGACGGAGCTCGACGACGACGATTTTTGCATCGACACGCAGGTGTCTTCGCCCGACAGTCACATGCAGTCTGCTTCCTGTGCACCCCAATTTGAAAGTTTTGCTCGTTTGGCTTGTCTTGTTGATGAGGTCCAACATCGCCTCTTGTTAGTTTCCCCGCCAGACTGTGAGGCGTCGGTATACTGATTCATGTCCCAGTTCTTTACGCGCGGCTCAACGTCTCTCATCTGACTTTCCCGAGTCTCTTCAAACAGCGCGTGCGCTTCTGGCAAAGCTGAAGGAATGGTACTCACATCTTCCGCTTTACCTCCGCCACCAAGAGAATTCCGTCCTCCTCAGCAATCAATCGAGCTGTCTCCACTTCGCCTACATCCTGCTCGAAGTGTTCATCTTTCGTGCGCTCCTCCGACCGATGGTGCGCTCAGCTGCGCCGCCACGCCTCTTCGAAGAGCCCCAGGACAGTCTGGAAACCATGGTGGACGACTACATTGCCGAGATCATCTCGGCGGAAGAGATCGACCCCGTCCCCGCCATTGATAACAACACTGGGAACGCGGTGCTCAAAGCGGCCGAAAATTGCGCGGCAACGATGCTTCGGTCGGTACTGCGAATGCCCTGCGACCTCTCCGCGTTCTGGTTCTCTTGGTGTCGGATCGGATTCGCCACGGTTTCCAGCTTCATGATGCTCCTTGTTGTCCAAGCGCCCTCGAAAGAACATGCCGTTCGGGCGAGGGGACTGGTCGATATGTGGCGACAGGCACTCGTTCGTAATCAAAGCCAAATGATGGACCTGGCGCTCGTCAGACTGAACGGGCCACACTGGATGGGTCTGACCAGGAACTTCTTCCTGCCGAATCATGTCCGAGAAGCCGTTGAGCGCAGTGACCAATGATAAGTTCTATAATTGGTGAAAATGGTTGAAAATGTGCGACGTCGGAGGCTGTCCCTGAATATAAGTTGGAAACGTTGTTGGGCCGGGCGCTGGGGACTTAATCCGGCATTTTCTCGGGAAACTTCCACACACACACAGCACAATGTTGGTTCGCGGTGGATCGCGAGGGTTGTCCCACAATTATCGAATGGGTGTCAGCTATTGCTTCATCGCCATTGGCAGGGATGTTCGGATCCTCCCCGCTCGACTTTGTTGTCCGAATGCACGTATCGGATACGGAGTACGGGCCCATCTGTTCTTTTTTTTTCTCATTCCAGATTTTCATGCGGTGCCGCATGAAAATCTGTTGGGAAGCGAAGTGGGAGGGAGTGGATCTTAAGCAACCTTTTTTCCTTAGTTGCAGAGTAGGTGCAGGAGGTTCGCGCTATCCCAGTGATCTTCGGGGCTCGTAGTTACAGTTACAGTGAAGATCCCGGGACAATTACCACCTCGTGCTGCCACGTAGCACTTGGAGCCCTCACGTGGGAAGTTTTCTCCTAAAACTACGCTTGACTATAGGAATTTAATAATTCAATGTACATTATATAGACAGCTTTTTTAGTTGGGATGTGCAATGTTTTAATCCCAAGCCGGAGCCAGTGAGACATACTCAATGCTAAATTGCTAATAAAAACCTGGCAGATTCTCCACTCCCCACAATGCACAATGCAAAGCTAATAATGCTAATATCCCGTTGGCATATTACCTAGATGAAGACTAGTGGCTAGTGTATTGAAAGAGGGGCAAGCCTTGCGACGAGAGTCTCGTATTATGTACTCCGTACATAAGTACATAAGTGCCGTATGCTCCAATGATCCCATAGGTCGAGCAAAGCCAGATTGCCCCAGGTCAAGACCAAAAAGAAGGAAGAAAAGAGAGTCAAAAAAAAAAAAAAAAAAAAGACTCGGCTCGATTTGACGCGAACCAACAAGCAAAGCCCCCGGCTTCCAGGCTGTTTTCGGGGGCTGACTAAGCAGGAATCACCCCGCAATCCGGTCTCGTGAGCTCCCCCGGAGCAAATGAGCAAACGAGAGGAGTCCACAGAGTTGGGCGAGAGGTGAGGCAAGTTGACTTTCGCTGGAAATTGGGAACCCTGACATCATGTCCGAGGTGAAGGCCAAGGTGAAGACCAAGGTCACTTCAAACCGAGGGCAACCGGGCAATGGAAGCATACTATACTCCGTACTTAGCCTCTCCTGTGGCCCGCCCTCCCCTGGCCCGTGATGACCCCGGGCCTTGGCTAAGCCAAGTTAGCGGGGTTGAGATTCGGACAAAGGGTTCGTCATCCGGGAACTCCTTCGAACACCAATAGGCTGATCTTAGTCAAGTGCCGTCGCGCTGGGCTTACCCGGGGCAACGGAAGACATCTGACAGATGCGTCGACTTTATACGGGAGAAACAGAAAGTGAAGAGGGAAAATGGGGGATAATATAGTGAGGGAGAAATCAAAGAGAGATAATTGACTCTGTGTACCCCGTAGATAGTCGACCGGAGAGTCCAAAAGAGCGTAAAGAGCCAAAAGGACGAGGCCAAAAGGAACGGCCGTCTGCGTATTGTACGGCGCACGGGCCACTCCGGATAGGTAGCAACTGCCCTCCACTTCGACTTTCGACTACTAATGCGTCGCCTCGCCCCTAATTCTCCTTCAATTCTTTTCTGCTCTTATTTTTTCTGACTGCTAAACGGAAGGGAAAAAAGGTCACTGTAAGTTTAGGTTCCCCCCACCATTCTCAGCTCTTCCCGCTTCATCCCACCTTCGCCTCCTCCCAACCAACTGGCACTCGGATTTCGGTCGCACTTGAAATTCGGTCACTCACCTTTCACAGCTTTAGTCCTCACTTCCTCTGTGCATTGTACACCTTCCATTGACCATTGACCCTCCCGCAATCATGTCGGACGGTCCTGTTCAGCCTCCCAAGCCCGCAGTGGTAAGTCTCCCCCCACTTTCAATCGCGAAATCTTTCCCCGTGGGCAATTGTTTCTAAGACCCCTCTGTCGCAGGTCCACGAGGCCCATGATGTCGACACATTCCATGTCCCCAAGGCATTCCACGATAAGCACCCCACCGGTACCCACCTGAAGGATATCAACGAGTACAAGGAGCTCTACGATGAATCAATCCGCAGCCCCGACACCTTCTGGGCCCGCATGGCCCGCGAGCTCCTCACATTCGACAAGGACTTTCAAACTACACACCACGGCTCATTCGAAAATGGCGACAATGCCTGGTTCGTCGAGGGTCGCCTGAACGCATCATACAACTGCGTGGACCGCCACGCCCTCAAGAACCCGGACAAGGTCGCCATTATCTACGAGGCGGACGAGCCCAACGAGGGTCGCAAGATCACCTACGGAGAGCTGATGCGCGAGGTCTCTCGTGTGGCCTGGACGCTCAAGGAGCGAGGTGTGAAGAAGGGCGACACCGTTGGTATTTACCTGCCCATGATTCCCGAGGCCGTCATCGCCTTCCTGGCCTGCTCCCGCATTGGTGCCGTGCACTCCGTCGTCTTCGCCGGTTTCTCCTCCGATTCCCTCCGGGACCGCGTCCTCGATGCTTCCTCCAAAGTCGTCATAACCTCTGACGAGGGTAAGCGTGGTGGCAAGGTCATTGGTACGAAGAAGATCGTCGACGAGGCCATGAAGCAATGCCCCGATGTGCACACGGTGCTGGTGTACAAGCGCACCGGCGCCGAGGTGCCCTGGACCGAAGGCCGTGATATCTGGTGGCACGAGGAGGTCGAGAAGTACCCCAACTACCTCGCCCCGGAGCCCGTGAGCTCCGAGGACCCTCTCTTCCTTCTGTACACATCGGGCTCCACCGGAAAGCCCAAGGGTGTGATGCACACCACGGCCGGATACCTGCTGGGTGCCGCTATGACCGGCAAGTACGTGTTCGACATCCACGACGACGACCGCTACTTCTGTGGTGGCGATGTCGGTTGGATTACCGGTCACACCTATGTCGTGTACGCTCCATTGCTCCTTGGCTGTGCCACCGTGGTGTTTGAAAGTACCCCCGCCTACCCCAACTTCTCCCGCTACTGGGATGTAATCGACAAACACGACGTCACCCAGTTTTACGTTGCGCCCACCGCCCTGCGTTTGCTTAAGCGCGCCGGAGATGAACACATTCACCACAAGATGCACAGCCTTCGTATCCTTGGCTCTGTTGGAGAGCCAATTGCTGCAGAGGTGTGGAAGTGGTACTTTGAAGCGGTCGGCAAGGAGGAAGCGCACATTTGCGACGTTCGTTTTGCAAGCCCCTAGAATTTTGAAAAGTCGGATCCGCTAACTTTGACTCATCTAGACCTACTGGCAGACTGAGACTGGCTCCAACGTCATCACTCCCCTTGGCGGTATTACCCCCACCAAGCCCGGCAGTGCTTCGCTGCCCTTCTTCGGTATCGAGCCGGCCATCATCGACCCTGTCTCCGGAGAGGAGATTTTGGGCAACGATGTGGAGGGCGTTCTCGCGTTCAAGCAGCCCTGGCCTAGCATGGCCCGCACCGTTTGGGGTGCCCACAAGCGGTACATGGACACCTACCTGAATGTGTACAAGGGATACTACGTAAGGAAATTGCCAACTCGACTTGTAATAATGAGAAACTGACCGGGACAGTTCACCGGAGATGGCGCTGGTCGTGACCACGATGGTTACTACTGGATTCGGGGCCGTGTTGACGATGTCGTCAACGTGTCTGGCCACCGTCTGTCCACCGCCGAGATCGAAGCCGCTCTCCTCGAGCACCGTAAGTCGCTTGTGTCCCTGCCCTTTGACATGACAACCGCTCATACTGTCTAGCTTCCGTTGCTGAGGCCGCCGTCGTCGGTATCACCGATGAACTCACAGGCCAAGCAGTGAACGCCTTTGTTGCTCTGAAGGAGGGTAACGAGACCACCGAGCAAATTCGCAAGGACTTGAGTATGCAGGTCCGCAAATCCATTGGACCTTTCGCCGCCCCGAAGGCTGTGTTTGTCGTCGAGGACCTCCCCAAAACTCGCAGTGGCAAGATCATGCGCCGTATTCTGCGCAAGATCCTGAGTGGCGAAGAAGACAGTCTTGGTGACACTTCAACGGTAAGAGCATATAATACCATCTCTAGTCGATCTCAAACATCTAACTCTTTCGCAGTTGTCTGACCCCAGCGTCGTGGACAAGATCATTGAGACGGTTCACGCTGCCCGCAAATAAAAGGGCACGCAATTGATGATAATGACATGGCAGCAAAATTTCGGATGAAATACGAAGGTCTGGTTGGTAACTATTTGTTCTGGACCGGCAGGCTGTTTCCCTTTCTCTTTTCTTTTTCGCGATTTGGATCACTTTGTACTTGAGATTCCCTTGGCTCGCTATGAAGCGACGTGAATAGTATTCTGCTCTTAGATTACATTGCACATGGTAACTGATTTATCGCAACCCGACACCAATGTGTTGAAGTATTCCTAAACCCTCGAAGTTCCTCAAACCACCACATTTTGATGATGTCCTGGCCGAATATCGACCGGACACTTGCGCATGAAGCACCGCATTGAAACGAGATCGATCGATTTTCCCTTTCAAGATATCTTATGTAATACCATCTGCTTAGCAATCAAGTGGCGATCCCCGGCAAATCTCCGGGGCCGTTGCTTTTAACCCGTTGCATGTACTCCGTACTATCCACACAGCTAGTGCTGACACGATGACGGATCCCACACCCAGCATCACCTCTAAGTCCACCTCCGATGATCCCGAAGATGATACCTGGTCTGGATTGAGTGATCCAGCTGAACGTCGGCGGCGTCAGAATCGTATCAACCAGAGGGCTTACCGTAAGCTGCTGTTTGCGCCTAAATGCGATTCGAGTTAACATTTGGTAGGCAAACGCAAGCGCATTCAATCGTCCAAGGATGTTCATCCCAAGAGTTTGATACTGTCACCACGTTCGGTCTCTACCGTCACCGTCAAAGCGGAAGACACTACGCAAATTGATCCCCCACCGAACGTCTGTGGCAGTCCCTCAGCAATACACCATCTACTCGATCGATTTGCAAAATCAGCGATTGAAAGCTACGCTCGCGGCGACCCGACTGCTGATCACCTCATGACCCTGACCAAGGTCAATGTCTTTCGAGCTTTCGCCCAAAATATAAAGATGATCGGTTGGTCGGAGACCTGGTGGCCCGACGATGCTGTTTCAAAATTCAGCACGGCACTACCGCAAGACTCGCAAACCCCAGATCAACTAAGTCGGATTCCCCAGAACCTTCAGCCTACCCGGGTCCAAAAAACCAAACCTCATCATCCATGGCTCGATTTCTTCCCATTACCGAAAATGCGCGATAATCTGATCGAAGCAGGAGAAGAGTGGGATGATGAACAACTTTGTCATGATATCATGGGATTCTGGGGGGAATCAAGTATAGACGCTGGGTTACTGGTGTGGGGGAGCCTTCGGATGTGCGCAATTGGGAGGTCACCGAGGCATTCATTAAGAAGTGGCAGTGGGTCATTCGGGGTTGTCCTGAATTGATGAACGCAACCAATACCTGGCGCGCGCGTCGAGGGGAAAAACTCATATTTCGATATATTTGAAACGTGATGGAATCAATCTATCAAGCCTGTTCCAACCGCTGATTTTGCCATGGTCCGTTTGAGTAGAATTGATTTTTATGGATTTCCTAGATCGGAGACGCTAATGCAGGCTGCTGACAGCGCTAGCTGAGCCTAAATATTAAATTCGACATTCACAGCCAATCAAAATGGCGCAGACCCACTGTTAACCCACGGCGTTCAGTCTCTTATCTCCGGTGAGGTTCCAAGGGTTTCTTTCTCCTGGTCGATACAATCTGCAACCTGCAATCTGAAATATTCAGAGAACGGGATCACCTTCCACTGGGCTCTCACCAGCCAACTGCCCCTTCATCACCCGCTGAGAAAATGGACTATGGCTTCGAATCCACTGCCCATACCGGATAAAGACAAACGGGATCACGGCGAGCAGGATGGCAACAAATGCCAAAATCGAACTCGCCCAATTGATTCCGAGGTTCCCGTACAGTGAATTTGTGGCCAACGGCAGACATACAGCGAAGCAAGATCGCAAAGTGCTAGCAGCAGCCTGCGCAGATGCAGAATACTGCTTATAAGCATCTGTCAAATAGTTGATCATGGCCATGAAGATGAGAATGTATCCAATGCCAAAAAGTAAACCAGACATTATGGGAACCACGGGATGAATCGATGCCTTGGATGTCCATCCCAGCCAGAAGAGAGCGATTGGGAGTCTGCAGAAATCAGTATCTAGATAGAAGAGCGCGGGTCGAGGTGGAATCGAGGGAACACGGCCACTCGCGCGCCTGGGTGAAACTCACAAGGGTGCGCCGAGCGCCGCGAGTGGCAGGCGTCTGTATTCCTCCTGCATAGCCCACTCCTTGCCCCGCTGAACGGCCTTCGAATGCCAGGATCCATATGCCAAGAAAAGCGAAAATGATACCAATGCTCCCACGCTGACTATCAATTTGACGTGAGCAGTGACTCCGATCAGTTGGGGGAGTGGCTGTCATACTGGGTAAAAATGCAAGGCCTGCTACTCCGGGCGATAGCTTATACAAATCTAGGGACCAATGTTATCCTCTGCTTCATCACATATCGAGCAACCAATTGACAGCTCCTACCTTGGAAGATCAATGGATACGCCTGGAAATAGAGGTAAAACAGCGCATACGTAAAGCCCATGAATAGCGATGCAAACAAAAGAATCGGTTCGGTCACAATCATCTTGAACGGTCGCAAGAAGATTTGCAACACACCGTCTGTCTCAAGTGCTATACCTCGCGAACGAATCCCTTCATCCAGTGTCGGGTCCCTCACCCCCAGTCGAGCCATCTTTTGCGCATGTCTTTTTTTCAAGACCGGTACATACGTCTCGGGAATGAATACAATCAACGGGTATCCCACACCCCCGGCGGCCAAGCCCACCCAAAACGCCCAGCGCCAGGAGACTTCAGAAACAAAACCAGAGACAAGAGGTGCCAGTTGAGGACCAAATGCTGTCACGACCATGAATAAAGCCATTGCAATTCCTCTCGTCTTGGGGTCGTCCAAGATGTCTGCATATAGTCCTCCAATGACAGCATTAGGCGACGCTGCGTTGAGGCCAGCCAGAAGACGGAACACAAGCAGAGCGGGAAAATTTGGGGACAGGGCACATGCCATGGTGAAGATGAGATATCCGCTGAAGGTGCCGATCAAGACGGGCTTTCGACCGACATGCTCACTTAGAGGTCCAAATATGAGTGGGCCAATCGCGAATCCAGCGAGGTAAAGCGAGTTTGGAAGTACCAGTTTCGTGTCGTCGTGGGCGAGGTGGAAGTAGTCTGCGATTGCATCGTGAGCTCCCGATGGCAGCGACGAGCCGAATGCACTGTTGAATATGAAGAGAATTCCTGCGAGCACGATGTGAACTTTCCTGAGCTAAACAAATCGAGTCCGGGGTTAGTTCCGTTTCCAGATTTTGAGGACGGCGCGCGAATGAGCGGGTTGAAAGTTACACTGTCTGGGTGAATGACTTGTACTTACAGGCGAGAGGCTGACAGGATCACGATACCCCACAGACGTCTCCAAAAGCATCACTCGGAAGATAGGACTTGGCTCTTGAGCCCAAGGAGCGTTCCAGGATGGTTGGAGAGATGAGCGGCAAGACACCGTTGTGAATGGTCGCTAGCAGTATACAGAAAAAGCACACCTGATGCAACACATGAAAGAAACTTCTCGTGAGATCCCCTTCCTATCAATGCTGTCAGAGCAGACAAACCCCACACCACGCCCTACACAGGACATGCCCCACACGGCGCCTTAAAGGAACATACGCCCTACACCATGCCCCGATTGGCCCCATGGAGGTGATCGGACCCAATGCCGACTCAAATCGGGGTGCACCCCTGTGCGCAATTGAAATCGGTAAGTTGTCCGAGTTCCGTCTACCTTGTCAAGACTCGTGGACTCGATGAAACAATTCGGTGTTATGCGTGGAAGTCTACTCCAGTTTCCAAATTTATAGTATCTCGCTGTAGGTGACATAAATTCGAGCAAATCCCGTCGGACAGAGATTGCAGATATGTCGGAATCCAGGGTACCTTTCATTCAATCGTAACTATAATCACTTTCGGCCTCAGTAGAGATCATGGCCCCCCATCAGGTCACATGCTCCTTCTTCTCCTCTTCCTTTGGGATTCTGACCCACGTCAATGTGATCAATGCCGCGATAACCTCACAAGCAAGCGCGAACCACCATATGGCATGGATGCCTTTGAGTCCAATATTGCCATCCGGTCCCTGGTCTACCTTTGTGCCGATTGCATCTGCCACGGCGGTCATCACGGCTGAGCTCAGATTTTGCATTGTGACCAGCAAGCTCCCAGCACTGCCCTGGTAGGATCGAGGCACGTTGCTAGTGATATAAATTGACGCTGCTGCAAAAGAGAGGTCTGGCCCGAACGTGACGAGTGCCACCCCAGGAAAGGAGAGTGGCCAGTATGATGTGTTTGGGGTTTGCGGAAGGAAAAAGACAGGCCCCATCGCAAAAGCAACCATTGCAGTAAAGTAGATGTAGTGTCCGGGGATGATGTGCAAAGTCCGGCTCACAACCCAGGTCGCTAACACTCCCACAATGGCGTTAGGTAGAAGGTAAAGAGCGACCGTGAGAGGACTGTTTTCCTGAATCCGGAGCCAGAATTGAACTGCGTAGAACTGCCACCCACCCTGGAAGCCTCCGTATCCAATGAAGTATGCGATCATCAGAGGCGTGAAGCCTTTGATTTTCCAGAGTCCATTTGGGATAAGCGGTCGCTTCACCCAGCGCTCGATAAAGAAGAAGGCAATGACCAGGAGAATACCAACGATGACCAAGGCATATGTGTAGGGTACCCACATGACCACGGAGCCCTGGGTGAGTCCGAAAAGAACCAACACACAGCCGGTCGCAATAACCGTTGCTCCGATGAAGTCGAATTCGCGAATAGTGGGCACGTCGCCACCGGCAACATCAGCGACTGGGCGTAGCGAGGGCATAGTGAGCCAAGCGGCCACGAGGCAAAGTGCGCAGATGATGGCATTGGAACCAAAGATCCAATAAAGGTATGACTTCAACGCGCCACCCTGGATTCCACCAAGCCAGAAACCAAACGGAGCCGTTGCTGACATGGCAGAGAATACTCGGTTCTTTCGAAGGCCTGGCGTGTATACACGACCGAGAATGCTCATTGACCCAGATACGAGAACGCCGACAGCAAGGCCTTGCATCGCACGCACCATATAAAACAGAATTGCCCTACTGGGGGTTATTGAGAATACACCCACCACGTTCCAAATGGTCAGCCAAGCGAATGCCCCAATCATGAGGGTTCTGGGCGGACTCAAGTCATTGAGCGATCCGGAGACCACTACCGAAAGACTGAGCGGAAGAGTGAACGAGCCGATCAGCCAAGGGAGCTCGCTGTTGCTGATACCAAGCGCGCGCTTGCATTCTTCTTGGTTGACCGTGATATCGCCAAGGAAGAAAGAATACAGCAAAAGACCAGCGGAGCAGACCAGAACGAAGATTACCTCCGCCGTGAAACTACCAAGCTCAGGAGGCACGCCTTGAGACTTGAAGTTGGCTGGACCATTGATTTCTTCGTCCAGGTCGGGCATTCGGGATGGCGAAGGATACCTAGCCGAACGGCGAGTTCCAGTGCGCTCCATGCGGCGGGAAGACACGTTTTCCAGTTCGTGTTCGACATTTCCGTTGACAGAATAGCTGCGCGAGAGGTTCTCCAGGGCCTCGCCCATGTGTGAGTCCCGGCGGCTCCTCGTGGTAGGTGCTTTTTGTAACTCGGCGGCATTTTCAGAAGTCTCGAGATCGTAAGAACTTCTTGTCTCGTGGGTTGTTGATGGTGTCAAAGCTGAGCCTGGGGTTCCCACTTCCTCCTCCGCGACTCGGAAGCCTTTCTTGTCATTGAAATCTCGATGCGCCATTTTGCACTTGGACAACGACTGCTTCGCCTGGAAGAAACGCACAATGAATATTCATGTTGGAAAAGTTTTCGAATGTGAAATGGGGTGGAGACAGGAACGTCACTAGGACTGAATTTAAGCAAATTATTGACGGCATTCGCTGTGGACTGCGGAAACCAGAATCCGTGGAGGTTAGCCCCACTTGGGAAGATCGAAGCATTTAAACTACTACTTTATTACTCTGCACGGAGTACTCCGTACACACTACGGAGTGCTTAATACTGCCTGTTTATTTGATATAAGGTTCCTGCTTGGCTCATTTAAGCTTCTGCGGGTTCACCCTAAATTTAAACTTTGGGCTTCATTATGATTCTCTCCCCAGTTTCGGTGATTGTCAACCCCCGTTGAAACAAACCGTCCATAGAAGCTTGGCTCCGTGCTTCGAAGAAGCTGAGTGCGTGGCGTCAGGATAGCCTACCACAGAAGGAACAGGCCTCATTCAGGAGTGATGAAATGCAAGTCATTTTGCACTCCGCTTCACTTCTGAATGAACTTGATCCAGCCCCGCAAGAACAAGGAAGCAAAGGAGAAAAAAAAGGGGGAGTTAAAAAAAAAAACAAAAAAACCGGAGATGGAGATTGTGAAATGTGTGCGGTGGGTGTACCGGTTCGCGTCTGGCGTGTATCTCTTCGACGGCAGGGAAGAATCACTCGGGCCAGGAAAGCCCGAAAATGGCCATCACCTTCTCACAGACTATCCAATTTCTGTTGCTGTCATAGTACACAGCCCCAAGAATAGCTTCAATTGAGGTCGCCATAACAACACGACCGGCTGGAAGACCTTGCTGTGACGAGGAGTTCTTGACAAGGTATGGGTCCAGACCCAGGGCATTAGCTCGATCATTGAGGTTATTGTTGGAGGCCAACCGGGTTATCAATTCCTGAATTTGCCCTGTTGATGATGATAGCCGTTAACAAGAGTGTATATTGGCAACGAATAAGCCCTACCTGGTGTCTTATTTTTGTTTCGACCTTGATCGACCAGAATTAGGCGAATGATGGCGTCGCCCACTTGGGCCAGAACCCGATTTCCATTGGGGTTGAGGGGTCCTGCAAGTTGTAGGGCCTCTCGGATCAGGTCACGGTTTTGAAAATGATGAGACTGGCGGAGAATTATGTTCTCGAAATCCTCGATCTGTTCATCATTGGGAAGGGGAAAGAACTTAACCATCGTGTCGATAAATGCGGAAATGCGTTGAAATGTTGCTTTATCTGGATCCCAATGCATGGATGTCGCAGGTAGATGCTGAATCGGGAGAGCTGGAGGAGAAGAGAAGAATCCTGCACATATCTACCCATAATACTTTTCCTTTGCGTTATGAATGTTGAGCAGCTACATGTAGTCCCACCTTCCCCCACCCTCTATCTCAGACTAGAAGGCATGATACTAGAAAACGACACGGGTCTTAGAATCTAGGATAGATTCCTTAGATGATTGATTTGAACGCTCACCCAGCACTTCAGAACATCAGGGTGTTCATCATCTGTGGATCCTTGCACGATAAACAAGCAGACACGAGCGAGCCTGGCAAGAGCCTGTATTTTCGTAGAGCTATCTATCAGCAGGCGATAACGACGAGAGTCCACCTCCGTGATTTGCATTATTCGCCTCCATGGACGCAATTTCCAAGATCTCCCATTAACTGAGAAAGCATCTGCACCAAAGCTGGTCTGGTCTCCAACGTCTCCGCGTGGAAGGTTGCTTGTGCTAGCCTCATTATGGCGGCGGGATCGTGTAAATAGACCGGTCCTTCTGGGCCATGCAAGGCTGGGAGACCGGAATTCAGGGTGACGAACTTCAAAACCTCAACTCCTTTCTCCCCATCAAGAAGCACTACTGTTCCATTGCCTGGAGGCTGTGCCTCCAGGCCCCTAATGACTCTTGCTGCGTTAGCACTGGAGACGACACCATATGACCAGAATGCCAGACTGGCATAGTATACCCCAATGGCTAAGAACCCTACCAGAGAGCTCGCTGGCATACTTCGAGCGGCGCGGATGATTTGACCAGCATGGCATACAGCCTGCCTGGAATCAGAACTGGCAATCCATTCCAATGCCGAGTCGTAGACTCGTCTAGCTTCCTGTTTGTCCTCTTTGCCGGCAAACAATTGGAGCTCTTCGAGAGACATGTAAAGAAGCATCGACACGACTTCGCCGATCATAATTGTCTCAGGGCTACACTTGGACTTTAATTCTGAACAAACCATTCGGAAGTGCTGAAGAGCCTGGTCAAGCTCCTGCTGGCGGGAATTAGTCACAAGCGCATGCCAGTGTTTCGAACCACTCGTGGAAATGAATTTCAGCCGGTGATATTCATTCACCAATGCCGATAAACCATGCACTAGGATGGAAGCAGCGAACTGGGTATCAATGTAATCTTGGAATATTGTCAATTGTGACATGTCCCGAAGTAAGTCAGCCAGTGAAGGTAGGCGCTCAGCAGCCGTGACAGTTGAGCGGAAAATGGACTTCCATTCCTTTGCAGACTTCGCATCCCAGAGATGACGTGGTGCGGGAAGTGGGAGCTCCATATCTGCATACGATATGACAGGGTTGACGTTCAAAGCCATGGCCGTTTGTGCGTCATGTAGGAATATATAGTACACGAGCCTGTTGGTGGGCGTCAATAGGTCAGGAAATATACGGTTTGACTCAGTATCACCTACCTCTTGAATGACTCTTGGTCAACCCAAGTACGCCACTTGAGTTCCAAATCATGGCCCACATCCTCAGCAAGTGGGATGATGTTCGAATAGATCGACCGTCGAAATCGTAAGGCGCGACGAAGCATCGTGATCAATGGCTGTGAGAAGCTTTCGGCTATCTCAGTCTTTCTTCGATTGCCACTCCAAATACCAATGTCGATAGTCAGGGCGTAAGTTTGAGAGGTTTGCAGATCACGAATGAACGTATTGTCTCTCTCGTACTGGTAATGTGTCAGTGTCTGGTATGGTTTTAAGTGAAATCAATCAAGTCCATTGGACAAACCTTTGTGGGTAAATGCATCCGCACCCCCTCGTTTAATGCATATCCCAATTTCCGGATGGTAGGGTTAGAAGAACGCACAGCACCCGCAGCAGCTATAACAGCAAGAGCACCAGGGTCTTCGCTATTCGTTCGAAAAGTCGGTGTGTGGATGAAGCTCTCAACGGTGTTAATTTGATACTCGAAGTATTGCTGGACTAGGCTGTCCAGTAGTTCCGTGCCAGGGAAGGACTTCATGATTCGGCTCAATGTGGCCTCTCGGCTGACTTCCAATATTAAACTCAAGATTAAATCGCGGCTGCTGGGTGACAGCCTCTCACAAATGGCTGTGTCTCTGAAGGAGAGGTTATTTTGAGGACTATTGATCACTTCAGGCACCGACAAATTTTCGTGGTCATCAAATGCATGGTCCTCGCGTGCGGGCTGGTACGCAGAAAGTGAGGATCTGTGATAGGCTGCTGCGCCAATACCAACGCCGCTATCTATTCCGTAGCGATAGTCCATGTGGCTGTCTGGCACACTTGGGAACACGGCTTGGGAGTTATAAGAATCGATGAGACTGAAGTCACCGTCTGTAAGAGTAAGGTCAAAGTGGAAATTATCAAGAGCGCCATATTGAACATAGTCAGACACTGTTCCGGGCAAGTCGGAGTCGCTGTATCGTGCCAGTGAAGGGATGAGAGAATCCGGGATGAAGTTCGGGAAGAAAGTGCCGTCAATACTGAAGATCCCGCTTTCATGATCATTCGGTGAGACTGTCCCGCTATCAGCTAGGGAGAGGTTTGATCTTGAGTTGAAGTCTTACCTCCGTTATCAATGGAATTCGGCTGGCTACACATGTCTTCCACTTCAGATGGATTTGGGTCTTGCAGAGTAGTACCAGGTGTCATCAAGGCGCTCGCAGACGGAAATTCCAACGGAGATGACATGGTCGAAAGTACGACCGTGGGCGAGATGATCTGCTTGGAAGGCAGATTTTCCCTTCCTGGGGTCTCCAAAAAATCGTCCTGGTGTGGTTCGGGGGATGCTTGTGGCAGAAGATCCTGCCAATCGCAAGCTATATGCCGCTCACGACATCGCCGGCAAGGCTTGTCTTCGTCGCATTTCAATTTCGAAGAGGCACAAGCTTTACATGCCTGAGATACTCTGCTTTGCTTGGAAACTGACGAATTTCGCTTTCGCTTTCGGTCGCGGTCATGGGCATGGCCCGCTGCGTGGCGCTTCAACAGATCCCTGCAGGTATATCAGCCAACAAACATGCTAACGTACCTCGTCGGGGGAACTCACGGCCGCGCAAATCCCTTGTCACAAACTTCACAGACATAAGGCTTTTCTCGAGTATGGGAGCGGACGTGTCGGATGAGATGGTCTGCTCGGTTGTAATGGCGTTTGCAGAACCCACATTGAAAGTATCCATCTGGAGTTTTGTTGAGGGTATCAGCGCTGGGTTGCTCCAATTTGGATGAGTCGTTTAACATGATTTGAGGCCATGCGCAACGTCTTTCTCAAGGAGGATGTAAAATTCGAAGAGTAGGTAAACGGGGAAGGATGGGGGAGGGGATGGAAATGTGGGATGCAGTGAGGATCGACGCCACCTCACTAACCACAACCGTCGCACAGTATTCAATTCACGCACGACTCCAAGCTGATCTCAATTCATCCACAGAAATCTAAATAAGGGGCCCGGTGGATTGGCCAGCTCGGGCGTCGTGTTCCGGGTTGATCCGCATACTCCGCATACTGTCTGTCATATACCCCGGATTTTGAAAGTGCCGACAATATACCCATGATGTGATTCGAGGATCCCGATAATTGTGCGCTTAGTGCCCATAATGAGGGGTAGCTGTGGAAAATCGATCAGTCTTACGAAGTAAACTGACTAGATCGAGTTGGGCCTAACGTCACCCCGGTCGGGAAGTGGGGGAGCATACCCGACACGACGAAGGGGTGCTTGTTGGATAGGAATAAAAATCGGGTATTTCCTTGGAGCTTAGGGCCAATCTTTCAGCAATCGAAATCCGCGTTGGGACTTAATCTGTCATTCAACTTTGGAACATGGGTACCTTGCTCCTTCTTTGACGTGTATGGACGGCGGCTGATTTACCACAGGTCTTACGCCAGTGCATTTCTTCTCCCATGGCTCAACAATGATGCTGGGAGAAGATTCGGAGAGCGCGGACTACTGGAAGAAGTGTGGAGATGAGGCGATAGCTAATGATGTGAAGGGAATCATCATCATGGTAGGCGTCCTTGTTGAACTAGAAGCTGCGCGCTCGAATAAAGTTGACAGATGGCAGGGGGCACATTGGGATTGCATGGGCGACACGATCGAAATGGCAACAAATCCAAACCCTGACAAAAGCCCTGTTGCTTATGTGCATCCTGACAAATATCAAAACTACAAGCTCAACCCCGATCTCGCTACCACGGAGCGGTGTTTGATGATGCTTGCCCGCCAGGGATTCAACGTCAGCGGCAATCCTACATTTGATTGGATCCATGATGTGTACCTCATCCTCATCCGAATGTTCCCAAACGGCTGTCCACCAACAACTTTGATTTCTGCAAATGCTCGTTATGACCCCCATTTCCACATGAAGATCGGTGCCACATTGCGTCCTCTGAGACGAGAGAACTACATGTTCATTGGAACTGGGGGGGCGGTGCATAACCTGTATAGAAATAGATGGGCACCCATGATGCGGTTCCGAGATAATTTTGCGATGGAGACGGCACCGGAGGATTGGGCAATGGAGTTCCGACAGGCGTTCGAGGATGTTATCACCAAAACATCTGGAGTGCAATTGCGCCGGGCGATGACAAGGCTGATGAAGCACCCGCGGTTCCGAGACGCACATGCCACTGACGACCATTTCATGGCTGCTCTGTTTGTTGTAGGAGCCGCTGGACACGAGGAAGATACGAACGTCCCGGCAATTCTCGGCGCAGAGAGTTGGGAGTTGACTAACATGTGTAACTCCCAGTTTACCTTGGGGCTGTGGTCAAAGGATGCTGCCGCGTAGCATTAGAGAACGCTGTTTTGTTCCATAGTTGAAGACTTTTGTCCGTGAAACATCCAAAGATTTGTTTATATGATGACTGTGATACTACTCACGTCACCCCGAGGTATACCTCATATCACCAATGTAGGGGCCAACCGAAAGAGGTCTTCCGTCCATTTGCTGGAGCTTTGCTCTGACCAAATCCCAGGCAGCGCACGCATGCCTGCGGCAATATTCTGGAACTTGGTTTTGGCATAAATATTGCTCATTCGATCCAAGAAGAATCTTCGGTGGGCCGGATCAGCGCTGTCAGCCGCTCCGATAAAACAGACCCAGACAAGGGCATGTGAGCCCATTTGGCCTGGATCGACTTGACAGACCACTTGCTTCAGACTTTCCAGTAGTTCCCATTGGTTGTCATTACCGGTTCTGCGGCCGGTGTATATTTGGAATGCCTTCATGAACGCATCCCTCGACAAACGCAACAGATCGCAATGCTCGGAGTTGGATGGGATATCGTAATATGTCCAATCAAGGTAATGATGAATCGGCAGGTTCAAAGACGAAGAACATCCCGCAGTCGTCCCGAGTAGTGGCTGTCCAAGGAGCTGAAACCTATAATCTTGTGTAAGTGGAAACGTTATAAACGGTGCTGACAAGCACGTACATGTGAGTTTGCTGCAGGAGGAAACTACTCAATTCAGACGGTGTCTTCTGAGAGACATTCCAGGCCAACGAGATTAAGATCTGTAGCATGTGTCCACATTCTGAACTACCCGTTATAGTTTCGCCAACTAACAGAATGATCAAGGTAGCCCACGTGGATACATTGAAGATCCGATCAGGGCACGATTGCAATGACTCCCGGCGGAGTCGCGATATAACAGCGGCACGACTTTGGTCTGCAGCATGCTGGTGGTAGGTGTTGTGCAATGCCAAGTGCTGCGTGGCCACAACGCAGATAGCATGCTGCAAGAGGTCATCCTCGCAGGCAAGCGGCAGTAGTACATCGCGATACCCATTCGATACACTATCCAAAATGACCATAACTGGTGCAACTTCTTGGGCAACTAAGCCGGCGTTTAGTGGTGCTTTTTGTTTATTGAACGTACGGGAGGAGCCGAGGTATGCTTACAGTGGGAAAATAGCATACGTGTGTCCGAGTTTAAAGGAGCAATCCACTGAGGGATTTGTCGAATCGAGTTTGATGCCGTGTTGCTGATGTTGCCTCCGTGGCGGGTGCCATGGAAACGTCTAATCAACTCAAGATCCGCTGGATAGGCTGACTGCGAGGGCGAAGAGCGCTTCGGTGTCAGGGCTTCCACGACACTCTCCTTCATGTTGGTTTGAGATGGGAGTTTCTCGTCTTGGTGATCCGTGTTGTGTTGTGTTTCCGGTCCACTTCGCGCTCTGGGTCGTATGGCCGCTGCCTTCTCGGGTTCACATTCGGTCGGGTTCGCTCGGCGCTTGGTAGATTTTCGGTTCACTCGTGACTTTTGGTCATTCTTCCACCTGATGTTCATCGGTTGTATGATTGGTTCTTGCTGTGGCTGTCGAATAATAGCTGTGCCTGACATGCCGGCCACGGGAATGGCACACCCTTTGAACTTCCCGCGTAGCGCCACCGCATTCGAGAAGCGGATACGCCCTTGTCCTGAACATTCAATGCCTTTTTTCTGACACTTTGAGCAGATCGGCTGTAAGCCATCACATATGATTCGCCGCTTGGAGCACTGAAAACACCCTGCGCGCTGAAGATTAGTTAGGAGTCTAGTATCAGAGGGGAAGAGCGGCGAACCCCGACTTTTGTTGCCAGGGGCAGACATCTAGGTAAGCAGCAGGTGCATACAATCAACCCATCGAGTTCAAGCAAAGACATGCGAGCTGATATCGCGGATCGATGTTGTGGGCTTGTGGATGGTGACCAGCAATGTGGGGAAAGACAAAACGATAAGCATAGGGTTGCAAACAGTGCAAACAGTGCAAACAGAAATCCCCACAGCGAGCCACCCGCGGACAAATGGGTGAGATGATAAATGCAGGTTTCCATGGGCAACTCTGCTAACTGCAAGGTGATTAAGTTGATGTAACCAACCTTTCAGCTTTGCAGTTCATTGACCTGCATAGCTTGACTGGCTAGAAAAGCTCGGTAGAATACATGAAACATGTCTGGGAGCTCCAGGGGCGTATACGTGCTAAGTCATTGGATATTTATTTATTCATCTCCAGACTCTGATCGTTGATCATTGCGAGGTTTATGTCTAAGTGAGCAAACCTAGGAAAGTGCCGATTGTTCAGACAATGCCTCGATAAGTGACGGTGAGATTGGCCTTGAAAATCTTGAAATAAGCTCCCAAGGTTCTCACATTGTTTGAAATATTCCCAACTTCATCCAGAAGACAGCGCGGAAATGACATCATAGACACCCAAGATCACATGATCCCACTACTGAACTGAATGATCGGCTTCTTACTGACCCCGCCTCTCACGGTTCCTCATCTCAATTTATCCGTTTGTCGCTTGATCCGAGCTCTTTCTTTCCCCAAATCTAAATACCGACCTCAGGAACCTTGGTAATTGTCACCATGGGCATCTTCGGCCACCACAATCTGGCCCCAGTCGTTGAGCCTATCGCTATATTCGATCAATTCATCGCGAAGGAGCCGCAAACAATTGTCCTGAAGGAAAAAGTTCTATCTGTCTCTGGAGATAGCTTTGAAATAAAACTGGCAGATGGTCAGCCGTTTTTGAAAGTACACGGAGCCTGGGTATCCCTATCTGGCCGAAAGAAGGTCGAGGACGCACATGGAAAACATTTGTTTGATATCATCAAGGAGCTCCTACATATCCATACGACATATGCAATCGAGGACACACATGGGAGAAAGGCTTGTGAGGTAAAGAGCAATCTTACATGTACGTGCCATCACTTTGGAGGTTACCATGGACAATATAGGAATGCAAGACTCCGTATATCTCATCTCACGGATTACTGACCACAATAGTGCTCGGATCTAAAGCCACCGCCAGTTTCACTGACAGTAATGGCAAGGCCAGGGCTTTCAAGATGAAAGGAGGCTGGTTTGATCATACCGCCGACATCGTCGATGATAAGAGTGGCCAAACAGTGGCTCGTATTGATCGCAAACTGCTCAGTGGTCGTGATCTTGTGTTTGGTCAGCAAACCTACGCTGTTGTGGTGGCACCTGGCGTGGATGCAGCATTGATTGCTGCGTTGTGTATCTGCTTTGATGAGAAGAACAATGATGAACGTGGGGAATAGTGACATTGCTATCTATTCGATGAGAGATCGTCCTTCATTAAACAAGATTCCAAAGCCCAACATTCCGATGGCCCATTTTACAACTACTTCCAACCTTGGAAGGCTATCAAGACGCAAGTGCAAGAGAACAATCTATGTTGATTTGCGACAGGTTTTAACAGCTGCTTTCTTATACCTAGGTATCAGAGGTGGATCGAAAGCTAAGAAAATGTCCGGCCTGCTTCATGGCATCCATGGATCTACCTACATATTCAATTATCCAAAATACAAAGCTCGGTAGGTAGGTACATTCGCGCACATCATAGAAAAAACAGCCCTGGAGGAGAACTATCATGCTGGCAGTATCCATGGATGTGATGGAGATGAATTTCAGCAAGACATATTGATGGGATATATACCATAAATAGGTTGCGTCATCTAGGTTCTTATCTTCGTCGCTATATGCTTCTCGATGAGATTTCTGCTTGGCCTAGGATGGTAAAAATCCCCGCACAGTATGTTTTTGTGGGGAAGGATAGAAACCGTTGATTGGCCGATTAGAAATAAGAAGATCCACTTCCAAGACACCCGGCCCCAAGGGCCACCAGCTGAGTGAAGTTGCGGCGAAAAGTGCCCATTTAGGCAAGTGAGCTTGCTATGGTACGTTGGGGGCCTGTATCTCAGGAAGCAACCTTGCATATGAACTTCTCGTTAGGAGTACTAAGATACACTCGGCTTGCACCCAATTCCATCACTTTCAAGCCCTGGAGGATGAACCAGGCGGGTCAACCTTAGAAAAGATTGATTCGACTGCGTGTCGAAGGGGTCTTTAATACCGAAGCTACTGATATGATAGATAAGACAGGAGTAACTTTACAATCGAGTCTATTAACTTTAAATCAATTGTAGACAAGAACATATATTAGAATCCACCATTGGGGTGGATGATAACCTTGGTATAACCATCCTCTCGCTTGTCAAACTTTTCATAGGCGGTCTCGGCATCTGCAAGGGCAATCTCATGAGAGATCACAAAGCTAGGCTTTGCCTTTCCGGCAATGATCATGTCACGCAGATAACGGTTGTAAGCCTTGACATTGCATTGCCCAGTGCCAAGGGAGAGTCCCTAGAGATAATTAGTAGGGTTTGAGTTATAAAATCTGGGCATCTCTTGTACCTTTTCAAATAACTTGCCAAAGCTGAGACTAATCATTCCATTGGCAGTGGCAGCGTCGGCGGCGCCCGGATCACTTTGAAAGGCATGTTAGAGTCTGAGTTGCAATTTGTACAAGATCTGCATACCTTGGGACGTAAAGACCAGGGATTCCCATTCCACCACACGCCCGGGTGACACGGATCATGTTCTCCAGCACAATGTTGGCCTTTTCAGCAGAGCCATTGGAGTCAACAGCTTGGTACCCAACGGCATCCACCGAGCGATCCACCATTCCCCCATTATGTTGGATGATTTGGTCGACGGCGTCCCCTTTAGTGAAATCGATAGGAATAGCCCCAATGTTTTTAGCCGCCTCTAGTCGCTCAGTAACACGGTCCACAACGTAAATGTTGGATGCTCCTCGTAAAGCAGCGGAATAGGCAGCCATGAGTCCTACAGGTCCAGCCCCAAAGACGGCAATGCTCTCCCCCGATTGGAACCCAGAAATCTCCACACCGTGCCAGCCTGTATGTATCGTCAGCACCTGAATAGACCATGTTGTGGAAGTTGAGATGTTTGGCTCATACCTGTGGGGAAAATATCTGAGCCACAACGTCAGTACATCTAGCTCCATGCGAGGGAAGGTAAGAGGTGAATGTATTTACCTGCAAGAAGCACAAAGTCTGCTTCATGTTCTTTACCCGGAGGCAATTTTAGAGCGTTGAAGTCCGCATATGGAACACGAATATACTGCGCCTGGCCTATTGTGGCCGTTAGACATAGTATTTGATAGCGTTGGCAGTACAATGAATATCTCACCTCCGCGGTACGGACCCATGGCAACGTAGCCTATGGTTTGTCAACCAAGAAAGGAAGCTGTTGATAACACAATGAGTCTTACCGTAAGCACCGCCGGCGAACCCAGGATTGACACCGGTACAGAATGCAGTTCTGCCTTCCTCGCAGTTTCGACAACGCCCATCTGCCACGTTAAAGGGCATGACAACGCGGTCTCCCTTTTTCAACAATGTGACACCATCACCTAATTCTTCCACAATTCCCATGTTCTCATGACCTGAGATCCGTCAGCACGCTGCATTGAATCATTGCAATCAATGACAAGCCAACCGCACCAAAGGTGATTCCAGGTTCCGCAGCCGTTCTCCCTTCGTACATGCTGTGATCCAGTCAGTCTGTTGAGAGCGGATTGTCCTACGAGGGTCCCTAATGTAAAGGATAGGCTTACTGCAAATCAGAACCACAAATTGCAGCCTCCCGAGATCGTCAGACGCGTGGTTCAAATTGGTCCGCGGCAGTACTCACCGTAGTGACCTTCACAATCACATCATCAGGGTGTTCCATTCGCGGTTTTTCGACATCTTCAACTCGGACCTGATAAGGCCCCAAATAATTGAGTGCCTTCATAGTTGCAGTCGCCATGATTGAGGTTCAAGCGGGTACGCTTGGAGACGGGGTATAGGCAAACTCGACAGGATTTGCAAGAAAAAGTTACTGGCGCAGCAACAGCTGAGGGGAATGGTCCGAATTAAATAATGCTCGGCTTGGTTCCGGGCCCGGATAGAGATGGTGGTTTCATGGGCCTCATTGTATTGGCAATCGGAGTTGTGATGAGGGGAAGTTTGATCCCCGCACTGGGGTTGTCGCGGGGAACATTGCCGCTTTTGGGCGCAGTCGCCGGTCTTGCCAAAAACAGACCTCCGAAATTTGTCTCGCAGCAACGATCTGCCCATGTGATGGTGCGATCGCATTTTCTCTCAGGATCTGCATTGAAGTAAGTATAGCTGTGGTGCGGCGGGCTAATCACGGGAGCTTGACCCCCGGAAATGACGTGGAAGCTTCCCAAGCAACAAACCCCGAACGTATGTTTTCGCCAACCTCTCCCATCAAAACAACGAATATCTCTATATAGAAAATACCACAGGGTGACAATCGGCTTTGCGAGGAACCTTGAAATTGATTGTCAATGCAACGTGTGTACCTAATGAGGCTCCGGCGGTCGATCTGATGCAGGCTCAAATATAACAAGTCCAAGTAGCTGGGCGATCCGACTGAACCAACCAGTCACAGCATTGGAACCTCTGTCAAGAACAGTCTTTCACCAGCGAATTCAACACTAATCGTTTATAGACAACAACAGAATCAACTAAATCTGGAATGCGGACTTGTTCACTCGGCCCGTGAGCATGCAAAATGGACCCTGGCCCATACAGGTATTTCTTGTGGTTCCCACGGAGGCGAGGAACATCTGTGCCATATGAGACGGCCATTGTCTCGAGTCCTGAAATTTTGGTATCTACAACCGAGCCAGATGAAGTCAAAAAGGAGAACATACCTTCAATATCATGGTCAAGATATGTCTCTGGGTACCCAAACATTTTCTTCAATGTGACCCCTGGATGACGGCTTGTCGCATTGAGAACCTGTTTCTTCACAATTTTGAGACTTGCAGCAATTCTAACGCCGCATAGGGCGTACGCATCTGCCGCTAAAACATTGTATGCAGCGCCTCCTTCTATCTTGCCGCAATGGAACGTGCTTGATCCGAGTATTCGAGAGGCTGGATACTCGATCGCCTTGAGCTCCTCCAGTAACGATACTAGAACCGAGTTGGCGCTTCTCCCCTCATCAGGATACCCGGAATGTGCAGCGATGCCTTCCACGAATAGTTCGAAGACGTAGTGGCCTTTATGGCCCACTGCCAGTTTGCTCTCTGTCGGTTCGCCGAAGATCACGGTCTCCCAGGTGAGATCCATTTTGTTGACAGCAAGCATACCAGGGCCGCCCTTCTCCTCTCCGACCACAAATAGCAGAGATGTGTCGCCGTGTTTGATCTTCCCGTCGGCTCGCAATTCTTCCACAGCGATTATTTGGGCTGCCATCGGACCCTTATCATCGCAAGAGCCGCGCCCGTATATCACATCACCTTTGATACTAAAGCCAATGTATGGGGGAACCGTATCCATGTGAGAGGTCAAACATGTTCGTGCTTTGCGGGACTCTCCCAGATAGGCGTAAACATTACACCGGTTGGAATCGGGGGATATGGGGGTCATCTCCACGGTGAAACCCCGAGCTGTCAAATATCTGCCCAAAAAGTCGCCAATCTCATGCTCTTCTTCGCTGGTGGATGGAATTTCCATAAGCCGTTCGAGTATAGAAACGACGGGAATCGTAGCCATCTTCGGATTTCTCCAACTGCCTTCGATTTCGGTGAGCTTTTGCGATTTTGTGGTACACGGATGTGAGCCTATACCGAGTGTGGTTGCGTCGAGGTACTCAGTTTAAGTCTGTATGAGACACCCTTGGGGCTGGCGCTCTAGTTAAGTCGAGAAAAAAGGAGCTTCGGTTGAGAAGCCGATTTGCTGAAATTCACCATCGGCATCGGAGCCGGGGGATCGATCGTCTTCGTTACCTTGAAAGTCCCTTCCCAGCGCAGGCGTTGTTGAAAGTCAAAAATATTCCACAATGATTTTTCGACGGTATTGTCTGGATTAGTTTTGGCACTTGGCTGCATGTCAGAGGTCTGGAGCGCATAGGAAATGGAGGTTCGTTGTACACGCAATTTGTCGTCCACGTGGCTCGATGTTCAAACTCAACGGTAAGCATCGAGCACTATTAAGAGACAAAGCCCGTTCTGGCTTCTCGGTTGGTTTGGTCTCTCCGCGAACTGCCCAGGTGGAGTTGAGGGTTGGAGGTTGAGAGAGTATCTCTGTCTCTATCTTTCCACCCCCTTGCCCCCTCTCGTCTCCTACCATACACACATCATGCCAGCTTCCTCCCTCTCCGTTTTTTTTTTTCTTTAATCCAATCTATGTGAGAAATATATACTAGAAAATCCTTTTTCAATGTTTACAGCTTCAGCGTTTTGGCATCCCCCTTCAAATTCATTCAAAATTTATCGCCAACTGGCATACGTTTTGAGAAAGCCCTAGAGGGATTCCTAATTCCTTGATACAACAATACAAATTACATCCAATGGAGGTTGCTAGAGCGGCCGAAGCGCCGTGTGTAGATTCATACTGTAGTATTTCCCGGAGATAGTCGGACTTAGGGCTTCCTAGGGGGACCGGGAACGGTGGAGCCGAATTCGGAGGGTCCGAACCTCCTCCGATAATAACCCTCCCTCCGGTGACCTACAGCTGTCCCCGCGGCTTCCCGCATTAGGGTATTTAAGTATAAATGACTTTGAATGCATTCTGTAGATTCAGGTTATACCCAGTGTTGTACTATAGGCGTTGAAAAGATCAAGTCCAATCAGAGATATACATCTCGAGAGAAAGTACCCCAGTATTCAATTGGCACTTTTTTATTTTCACCTTCTCCCACCCTTATCTCTCGCTCTCACTCAAGCCCATGCCTCCTCAAATTCGCCTATCTCAACATTCTCTGGTCCCGGCTGCTGCCTTTACTCCAAGAAACGCTACCGCCTGCTCATTGTTTAGATCGTTCAGTTCGGCATCTCGACCGTTGGGCTCTTCAAACTTTCTCAACTCTCCTTTCAAGTGCGTACGACCAGCTTCGCGCCATCTACAGATCGCAACCATTTCAATCATGGAAGCTATCAACGGTCATAACAAGGCCTGCTGCAACGTTCCACCTGTTGTCTGCTCTGGCTATGTGGCCAAAGGCTCGTACAGCCAGCTCGGAGGATTGAAGACTTGTCGGTCTCCCTTTAGACTCAGCAGTTTGTTCCTTCTGAGCTAACTAGTCTCCAATGCAGATGCAATCGGGCCCGAGAACGCTACTAAGGGAATTGTAATCATTTCCGACATCTTCGGATATTCCGACCAGGCGCTTCAGGGTGCCGATATCCTCGCGACCAGTCATCGTCACCAGCATAAGGTTTTCATTCCGGATTGGTTTGACAGCAGCCCCTGTCCCCCGGAATGGTGAGATATCATAGGCCTTGTGTCGGAAAAACACCCACTGACGGATCCAATCAAGGTTCTCACCTAATACCGAGCAAAAGCAAAAGGATTTAGGTGCATGGTTTGGTAGGTAATCACATGCCGCAAGGTACTGCCGCTGCTTTGCCCCAATATGTTGCGGCCCTCAAGGCTGCCAACCCATCCATTGAGTCGTGGGCTCTTGTTGGCGTGAGTCTTTGTGCCCAATGAATCTCCCACAATCTCTACATTCACTAATACATCGAATAGTTCTGCTGGGGTGGTAAAGTTGCCGAAATAATCACCTCCAACGAAGAAATCCCCTTCGCGATTGCTGCTATCTGCCACCCTGCTATGATCGACCCATCTGAGGCAGAAAATATCTCGATTCCATTCATGCTTCTGGCAGCTAGTAAAGACCCTACTGAAGATATGAAGAAGTTTAAGAGTCAGTTGAAGATACCCCATCACATAGAGATCTTTACAGACCAAGTCCATGATTGGATGGCGGCTCGGACTAATTTATCTAACTCTCATATTCGTAACGAATATACCCGTAGATACAAGACCGTTTCGGACGTTTTCGAGAAGCACTAGGTATAAACGGCGTTCATTTTCGATATTTTCCTCATACCTATTTTCATTTCTTCCTACTTATACCTGCCACCGGCCCCACATGCAGCTATCGTCCTCATTCCGCCAAACAGATTCCCAAGAGTTCGCTTAGGAACCCGCCAATCAGATGGATCCTTTACTTTGGGAAAGTTCGATAGTCTTCTGGCTCTACTTCCAAAATAGGACGAAGAAGTTTCAATCAAAAGCCCTAGAGCAGATATTACAATAGAAAAACCGCAGCACATCTCATGTCCGCCATTATAGCTAGTTTTACAGATTTTACTCGCGATCTCATAGTTTAACAATTCAAGCATTCTACACCTCTATAAATAACAGCATCTAATTCTTATTCCGATAACTCAGAGAGTCTGCTAAGCTACCATGATCCCCGTCAAACACTAAGCACTTTTCAGCGATGCCAGACCACCAGCACGCTCCACTTCCCACTTCACTAGGAACCTTGGAAGGACTTGAGACCCACCTCATAAATCACCCGAGGTCATCATACTACTACTTTTGGTGAACTGTTCATTCGAACATAATTAGTAGCTCGAGAGGGTGAATGGATAGTCAATTCGAAAGCTCAACCCGGTGAACTAGTCCACGCGTATTATAAACGCTAACGATGACTCGGTTACTGTGAGAGCTGTATCTACGAGTGAAAAAGAGAAAAGAAAAGCCTCTAGGACAAAATCTTACATTTGCAGGAAGATTTGGGTAATTTTCTCTTAGTAAGTACCTTGAAACCAGCATCGGGGCCGAGCCTAGAAAGCCACCTTTGTGTAAGCGCGTAGTCGCTCTCCATACTTGTAAAGGAGGATAGGGCCTGGGAGGAAGGCAAGCGCCAGGAAGCCGAGTAATGAGTTACCCCACCCATAATCCAAGGTCTTATACATACTTGGCCCAGCGAGGGGAAGGAAAATACTGGAAATGTAACGCAGAAGATTGTTGGCACCGAGTGCTGATGCGGCGGCCTCTGAGCCAAAGACATCGACCAGGTATAGTTGCGCGGGCATCTAAGCGTGGGGAAGTTAGTCGTCCATTTTCATGCAAAAGAGGGAAGGATCGAGCAGCGTACGATCACAAAATAAGCCCCGAATCCAATCATGAATGTCCCTACAATGGGTACGATCCAGTGAATCTGGTAGTATGAGGTCCAACCATAAAGGAGAAGACCAAATGCCACAAATGGACTGAACCAGATCATAAAGAGGAGACGGTACTCAGGGCGTGGCTGCTGTACACGATCAGCCTTCATGCGGGACGCCAAAACCCGGGCATTGAACATGTTAAAAATGAGCATGCTGAACAGGAGCGCCACACCAAGCCCCAAGTAGGTAAGCCCAGAGATAGCCATGGAAAAGCCATATTGTCCCTCGAAAACACCGGTGAACGTGGTAAAAAGCAGGTACATGACGCCAAAGACCAGCGCCACGTAGAGAGAAATGACTAATAAGATTGGCGATTGCACCAAGAGCATGAGGGGGCGGACGAGAACTTGCAACACAACTTGACGAGGGGATAGAGTGCTGTCCAGTTTGGACTGTAGATCCGGGTTTCCAGTCATGGTACGTATGCGATCGGTCTTTCGGCTGAGAAGGATCTTGGGATGTGTTTCACGCAGAAGGACGAGGGATGCAATGCCAAATGATCCTCCGAGAATTGCTAGAAGCCAGAAAGTCCAACGCCAGCCTTTGCCGGCTGCAACAAAGCCACCAATGACGGGACCAAGGACCTAAACGCACTGACGTTAGTACAACCTCAAACAAGAGCTAGACACAGACTGGATGCAGAGGACGGTAAAATAAGCAAAAACTCACCGGTCCTGCCAGTGGTCCGAGACTAAACAATGCCATCGCCGTGGCTCTTTCCTGACTTGTGGTGAGATCAGCAATGCTGCCTCCACCCAGTGCCATAGGGGTGCCACCAGCACATCCTGATAGGAAACGGAAGACCATGTATTGGGCAGTGGTTTTGCTCAAGGCGCCACCAATGATAAAGACAACAAAGATGAACGTAAGTTCCGTGATAGACCGGGACCCTTCCGTAGATCTCACTGAGTGAGGAGGTAAACATGGGACCTATGGAGATTCCCATAAGGTAAAGTGTAATGGCCAGTGTGCTGACCACTGTCGATTTGATATGGAGGTCAGCAGCAATCTCTGCCACACCGGGCGCACACATTGTAGGAGCCATGTTCCTATACACAGAAAACGTGGTTAGTTTTCTTTTCTTGTCTTCATATCAATGAAAGTATTCAAAACATACGTGATCAATGCCAATATCGATATGTTCCCAATGTTTGCCCATTTGTCACGCGTTGACCAATTACGGGGGTGCTCAGGATCATTATCGCCATCCCAATCAACGAGATTATGATCAAATACTTTCTCCGAGAGGGTGGCAGACTCTAATTTTCCCGGAGTAGTGTCTGAAGAGCTTGACGAGGAAGCCATTGTTGACTGTGATGCGAAGAAGATACCAATGAAAACCATAGGATATTCCAGCCAAATATTCCCGCGGTATTTAAAGAAAGTTCTGGTGTGAGGAGAAGATCTATCTCTACAGGCTATCCCAAGTCAGTCGTCCGTCAACAAGCGAGCTCACCGTGCTCCGATTGCCGTCCGCAATGCTGTCCGACATATCCTCCGATCCTCCGATCCTTCGCAAATTGGATCGGCTACATAGTACTCCGTAGATCTCCCGTTGAACGGCTGTGGGGCTGGCGGGTGGGGCCGTCGGAGGGTCGGAGCACGGAGTCACGTGCTGTAGATCGTGTCAGGAGCCCTCAGGCAGAACCCCGCCCATCCTCCTCCGGCATCTCTCTGAATAGGGCTATAGCCTCAGAATGGAGCTAGAGAGTCATGACAATTTACCACAACCATCACAATCATCCATATCGTCGCAACCGTCGGAGCTATCACATCCTCGGCTGAAGGTCAGTCGACTAAGAGACAAGCCCCAGCTTTCGTGTAACGCCTGCCGACGTCGCAAGTATGAACCAAGTCCACTATGCGGGTGTGTCACTCCACATACTCACATTCTCTCAGATCACGGTGTGACCGTCAACAGCCATGTGCCTTCTGCTCTAGCCGTGGCCAGATATGTACCTATGTGGATAACTCCGAGCTCGTGGGTTATTCTAAGGTGTCTTCCGGGACAGCATCTGGCGTGCATGACCGTTTGGCTCAGTTGGAGCGTTTAGTCGTGTCGCTGATGACCGACTCGGGGAATAAGGCACAAGTACATACTCCGTCAGGCTCCGATGTTTCCGTTTCATCGAGAATCCCAAATCCATCACCCAGTAATCCCATTGTCGACACTATTGATGGTAACTCTGAGTGTGGTGATATGCAAATCAGCAAGTCGGAATCTCACTATGTTGGGAATAATCACTGGGCGACCATTCTCGATGGAATCGCGGATCTCAAAGACCATCTCAATCGTGATGAGCAGTTCAGCCTCGCAAATACCCGGTCGGATTTTGACATTTATGAGCATGGTAACCCTTTGGCTCGCCCTAGGTCTGGGTATACGCTTCTGCTGTATGGAGGGCACCGGTTAGGCTCAAAGGAAGAGATTCTCGCAGGGTTGCCCCCGAGGTCTGCCGTGGATCGATATATCTCTCGGTATTTCAACTACCTCGACCTGGTTTCCTCTTGTACGACTCACATTTCCGATCTCAATCTCGTTGGTGACAGTCACTGATCCTGATCTAGCTGCGGTGCATGGACCAAGCTTTCTATGTGAGGTAAGTTGATCAAAATCTCATGAACAATGTCGCTAATTGGAGTAGTACGAGGCATTTTGGGGGAATCCGTCGGGCGCGCCTCTTATGTGGATCGGTCTTCTCTTCAGCATGATTTGTCTCGCGTGCCTTACCTCCGATGTCATATCCGAACCGGATGCCGAGGATAAATCCCTCCAAGTCGACCTTTATCGCGAGAAAGTTGTGCAATGTTTGACGCTAGGGGAATATACACGGGCAGGGTCTTACGTCTTGGAGACAGTCATAAACTACACATATGCCAAATTCTGCATTCGAACCGACGCCGATAAGGACATCTGGTTTCTACTGGCCCTGGAGGTCAATTTGGCGATGCGAATGGGCTACCACCGTGACCCAAACCACTTCTCCGGGATCTCACCCTTTCAAGGCGAAATGCGTCGTCGACTTTGGGCAACAGTTCTAATGGGGGATATACTCATCTCTAATCAAATGGGCATGCCGCGAATGATCTCTGACACCAAATGGGATACTTCAGAACCACGAAATTTGAATGACACAGATTTCGACGAACAATCGACCGAGTTGCCTCTCTCTCCCCCCTCACAGAATATACAAACTCCCTTGGAATCATCGCACGAAGGCGGATTCTCGCGGCACTTGGGGCTGTGATAGATTTGGCTGATGCGGTCAGGCCATGTACCTACGCTGATGTCATGCATGTTGATTCCATGATCCAAGAGGCAGCAGGTAGCATCCCCCCCCACCACTAAAGCTCAAGTCTATGTCAATGAGTATGACGGACGCCCCGCAGACCATTATGGCCCGGTTATTTCTATACCACATGATCTACAAGGGACAAGTTCTTCTTCACAGGCGGTTCCTTTACCCCAATTCAGACATTTCAGATGATAAAACGATCTCTTACTCGCGAAAGGTCTGCTTGGAGGCTTCCCTTGGCACACTTGATATTCAGAGTATTCTAGACGAGGAAACTTGCCCGGGGGGGACAACTTTATACCATGCGATTTCGTGTCACGTCCATCATGAATCATCAATTCCTCACCGCCACGATGATTCTATGCTCTATGCTTCATCGAAGAGAGACACAGCAACGCGAACGTGATATTCTTGCCGCGCTTCAGCGATGCAGGGAAATTTGGATGAGACGTGGCGAGAGTTCCAAAGAAGCTAAGAAAGCGGCCGGGACTATCAACTTTGTGCTGGCTCGGGCAGATGATAGAAAAAGGCACGATATTGCACTAACACAAGCCATTGCGCATTCTGGCAGCGACTTCCAGATCAATAATGGTGTTTTGCTTGACAGTCAAGAGGCCCCAGGCTCTTTTCCAGCTGACGCTACAGTGTCATCGGATTACATGAGCTTATTTGATCGTGAGAGTTCCTCACTGCCACACGTTTTCCATGTCTTCATTTCTTTCTAATTCTACTCTAGCTGACTACTTTGTGATGACTGGCTCTCTTGATGCCCTCACTCCCCCAGGGCAGTCGAGCCAGAGCTTTCCGCCAGCCCAGAACATTGCAATGACAATAAATGGCATAGAAAGGCGGCCTAATGATTGGATGTTCATGCCGTAGTCTGGAATACAGCATGCACTTAACATCAGAGTTTACATTCCATTGAAAATAAATATATCGGGTTGATCTTTACTAGTCGTGGATGATATTCATTGGTTCTTGTTAGACAGGTAAGGCAGCGCTCAGAACCTCCAGGGCTGTAACCCACCTAAAAGGGTGGATTGCTGAATTTGGCCACGGTACGGGCAGATCGGCCCGCTGTCCGGAGTAGACAAACTTGGACCTCGGGAACATCAATCGGTCTTCGCCTGCTGCACAATGGAGAGGGAAGGTGTGAAATAAGGCGCGGATTGTATCCTAGCATGGGTGCTCACGCATGGCTATTTCGGATCATTTGTTTCCCGTACTCCGTCACTCGGGGGATCGGCGCCCTGCATACGCTAGTGCCAGGGACCACGAGCTCGGACCAATCATCAAGTCGCGGCTCAAAAAGCAAAAATATCGCAGCAATAGGGGTCGTCTTCCAGATGGCGTCCCCTACGGAGTACTTGGTTGGAACCTCTACGAAGCGCGTTTTTGACTCGATCCTTTCACAATGGGGAACACCACCAGCATTACTGCTGGACGTGACTGCCTGGTTTCTGCCGTTGGGGGTGACGCGACTTATGTCGCGTTTCAAGATCACCTTCTTTACCAAGCTACAGCGGTCGAGCCGTACAACTTGAACATCCCGGTCACTCCGGCGGCGGTCACATACCCTCAATCAGCGGAAGAAGTTGCCTCTGTGCTTAAATGTGCCTCTGACTTCGACTACAAGGTGCAGGCTCGCAGTGGAGGTCACAGTTTTGGCAACTACGGTATGGCTCTGGCGGTGATTGAACTGCGTGGCATTCAGTCGGCTAATGCGTACTTTCTTTCTAGGCATCGGAGGACAGAATGGTGCCATCGTGGTCGATATGAAGCACTTCTCGCAATTCTCCATGGACGAATCGACCCACGTCGCGACCATTGGTCCCGGAACCTCCCTCGGTGACCTCGACATAGAGCTTTACAATTCAGGAAACAGAGCAATGTCGCACGGTATTTGTCCGACTATTCGGACAGGTGGGCACCTGACGATGGGAGGATTGGGACCTACAGCTCGTCAGTGGGGTTTGGCGCTTGATCACGTCGAGGAAGTCGAGGTAGTGTTGGCGAACTCGAGTATCGTGCGCGCGTCGGATACCCAGAACCAGGACGTCTTCTTCGCTATCAAAGGTGCTGCAGCTAGCTTCGGGATCGTCACGGAGTTCAAGGTGCGCACGGAGGAGGCACCCGGGCTGGCTGTCCAGTACTCGTTCACGTTCAACTTGGGAACTGCCTCCGAGAAGGCGAAGCTCGTCAAAGATTGGCAGGCGTTCATAGCCCAGGAGAATCTTACCTGGCAGTTCTACTCCAATCTGGTGATCTTCGACGGGCAGATCATTCTCGAGGGTATATTCTTCGGCTCAAAAGAGCAGTACGACACACTCGACCTTGAAAACAAGTTCCCCACAAGCGAGCCTGGTACCGTGCTAGTCCTAACCGATTGGCTAGGTATGATTGGGCATGGACTGGAAGACACCATTCTGAGACTGGTTGGAGATTCGCCGACTTGGTTCTATGCCAAATCACTCGGATTTACCCCCCGCACGCTTATACCTCATTATGCCGTCGACGCATTCTTCGATTACATTCACAAAACTAACGCCGGCACTTTGGCCTGGTTTGTCACCCTCAGTCTGGAGGGTGGAGCCATCAACGCTGTGCCGGAGGATGCTACCGCCTATGGTCACCGCGATGTGCTTTTCTGGGTCCAACTATTCGTTGCTAACCCGCTTGGACCGATCTCCCAGACTACCTATGATTTCACTGATGGCCTTTACGATATTCTCGCTCAAGCTGTGCCAGAGAGCGCGGAACACGCGTATCTCGGTTGTCCAGATCCTAGGATGCCAGATGCCCAGCATGCGTACTGGCGTAATAATCTTCCAAGGTTGGAAGAGCTGAAGGCCGAATTAGATCCACATGATACTTTCCACAACCCACAAGGTATTCAGGCTGCTGCCTGAGATGCCACTGGTTTGAAATTGTGTATATAATGTCTGATAGTTGTTCCGTATGGCCGCTAGGCCATGCAGTAGTTTCTATAGAAACAAACACGGTACCTATTACTACCGTAGTAATACCATAGTTTTATCAAAGCGTACCTAGGTATTGCAAAACCTCTACTCCGTACAGAAGTAATCCCTAAGTCAGTATGACCTCGGGATACTTACCATCACCATTCTTCTGATTGGTGCATCGAGGGCCGTTTAGACTTTATGAGGGTTTGCCGACAGCCCTGGAGGGTATAAGCGAAGAAATTTACTCGCAGTACGGAGTATGGACCGCTTGGATGCATATTTACGTCAGGATGACCGTGAGCCCAAGAGGCCATGTGAGCTGGTGACACATTCACCTGCTGTTATGACTGAATTACATATAAAACAGCCTCTTCCAAATCTATTTAGGTTGCAACTTGATCATTTTATTTTAAAATGTTTGTTCGTTCATCAAGAACCGCGAAACTCAGACAGATCATACCACCTATTGTTCACAGACGTGAAATTGCAACCCCACCTATCGCCATGGCGCCCGGCATTAGCGACGCGATCAAAAAAGATCATCAGGATATCAAATCGTATTTTGACAAGATTGTCAATTCCTCGGATAGGGATGAGCAGACACGCTTCCATAATTTGTTCACTTGGGAGTTAGCTCGACACTCCATTGGAGAGGAGCTCATTGTTTATCCTGTTTTTGAAAAGATGCTCTCTGATGGTGTTGCTATGGCCAATAAGGACCGCAAAGAACATTTGAAAGTAATTTTGACCTGATCTACCATCCGCCTTCAGTTATGAAACTCACATGCATCTAGGTCAAAGAGCAATTGAAGGCATTCCAGAATTTGAGGCCTTCGGAGACACAGTTCATTCCTACTATTAAGGAGCTTATGGAAAACTTGTCCGAGCATATTGAAGAGGAAGAGACTGACGATTTGCCTAAGCTGGAAGCAGCCTTATCTCAAGAGGATAGCCAGGGTTACGCTAAAACTTTTGGCCGAACAAAGATGTTTGTGCCTTCGCGTTCTCATCCTAGTGCACCAGACAAACCTCCATTTGAGACAGTGGTGGGGCTTATGACGGCGCCGATCGATCATCTCGCGGGCCTGTTCCGCAAATGGCCTGATACCTCTGGAATGCCGAATCCATCTACCAAATGAGTCTGTGCTGGTTAGATTCTTGATCTATCTTGATTTGGATTCCACTCAGTTCGTGGCTCATTTGTGGACTTATATTGTCTTGTGTAACATAGTTCGAAGGGTCTAAGCGGGGGGTGTCAATAAGGAAATAAGTTCCATGAAGTTTCGGCAAACTATGTTACTCATTCCCCTTAGTACAGTACTTGGTATGGAGCGGTGTAACAAGCAGTCTAAAACCACCTGGGCAGGCATCCTCAGGCATCCTCAGGCATGAAAACGTGCATCCGACCCTCGGGCGCTATACACCTTCGTAGGGTGCTCAGTACTCGACGGGGATTGTGGGAGGTAAGCAGGCCCCCAGGACTACCGGAATAGGAAACAGATACTGTTTTTCAAAGAGATGTAGAATACTTGGATTGCTTTACTATGAAAATAGGGCTAGAAATACCCCTGGGGCGCATGTGGCGCAGATGAGATGTGGCGCGGTTTCCCCATTACAATATATAGCATCTTTTGTATTAAAGGAAAATCCGAAACTTCTTGCCCCCTTTTCCCAAGGCTATTTGACCTGACGCTGGAATCAAGGAACTAAAACATTCACTTCTGACGATTTCTTCAGACTGGAGCCGTCGGCAGCGACTGCCTCTGCAAACGCTCGAGGATGGAACGTCGGGCTCGTGTAAGTAGTCTGGAAGCCCTGCTTGCCTAATTTAGACAATAACACAAACTTGTCCGACCCAGGTGTTGTCCCGTAAAAGTTCCAGTGAGTGTAATCTGTGGCCCCGTTCCAGCTCACCCAGAATGTAGTCGCACCATTGGGTGCGGGGGCTTGTGCGACAAGCGTTGGAGGGTCCGATGGTGTCGCCGTCCAATTGTATTTGAATGCACGATAGTTCATCGCGTCAGGGTCATTCAAGGTAGCGAAATAGACGGGTGTACCATCGGCAGTGTGCTCTGAAATGGATGGATTATTTCCCCATCCAATAACTACATTGCCATCGGCGAGTAGTTGGGTGTTGCCTTGGCTGGTCGAGCGTAGACCTGGCCCAGGAGCCATGAAGTTTTGGAGAAGCGTTGAAGAGCCGCGTCCGTGATCAATCACGACAATCATGCCAGAGGAAGTAAGTGAAGTATTTCTGTAACCGTTGCTTCCATTGTCAAATAGCGAAAGCACAGTATGCGTGCTGTTTTCCTCGTGAAAACGCGCATCATGCTGGGAGGAAAAGTTGTAATTCGTCTGGTCGATTGTGGAGTTCTTACCACCCAGTTGCCATATCACAGCGCCATCTTTACCCGAGACCTTATAAATACAGCTGGTATGTCTTGCAGAAATAAGATAGTCACCGTCCGCTGATTTGTCGACTGAGTTGATGTGGAAGTAATCCCAAGGGGTAGAACTGCTTATCCCATCGCCCACGATTGGATTGATACCCAATGGGACGTAACTGTCCTTGAGGGGAACATGATCAATCGAATTCCACTGAAATAATACCTTTCCGCTTTCAATATCGACTTCTTGGAAGACCCCATCCATGACCCAGCCGTTTGGTGTTTTCATGCCGTATTCTGATAAATCATGTGGCTGAGGCTGATAGACCGCAAAGGTCATGCGTTCTTCATCGAGAACTTCTAGCTCGTGCATATCACTCTCTTCCAGATCGTTACCACTCAATACTGTCGCAACATTTTGATAGTTATTGTTGAGGATTATATTACGGCCCCGCGCGTAGCCTTGAATCTGATTTCCTTGGAAGTAGCAGAGATGATCGGAGCCGCCGTACTTGCAAACATGGAGGTCATGAAAAATTTCAGTAGTAGAGCCATCTGACCCACTCCAAACAAGTTCCTGTGATTGTGAGCACATGTCGTTGGTGAGGACTGGGATGCATTTACCCCATCAGTAGTGAAAATGTAAGGTCCTGGCCTTTCCGTCATGTACGGGGCGATAAACAAATATCCTGGAGTGACCAGGTTCTCATTGTTGATGCTCACGTTGAGTACGGGAGCGCGGATATCAGGTCTCTATAGTGACGTTAGGTCTCAACTCTATGTTGAAGCTTCCACTGAAGAGATACTCACAGATTGGTAAGACACCCACGATGCCGGTTCAGCTATTGCACGGGTTGCATACCCGAAATTGATTCCAAGGACGTAGAGTCCAAGGAGAACATGGGATTTGCTTCTTTGATCATGCATTACGGGTAGGTACTATGAACCACACAGTTCGCCAGGTCGGTATATCAAGTAGATAGGTACAACACGGCTTTTAAGATCTTCTTAAACCACAAAAGCAGCAGTATGCACCGTGTGATCAATGGATATTGACGTCAAGACTCGGTGCAATTGACTGTTCAAACGAGGGCAGCCCTGGATATACCTAGTTCCGGTCTAGAACACACAAAAGTAATGTTTGTAGGGTGGGTAATTTAACCATTTCTTAAGCCATTGAGCCATGCAAACACTGCCATTGAAGCTCCTGACAAAGAGCAACTCCTTTCCTGGGGCTTGCCAACATCTGGGCAGGATGACATGAAGGCGAGGGGTATGCCGGAAATGGCCAACAACGCTTCATCAAGATCGCCGATGTACGGTTTCCTAGTTCAATCCGGAGCAAGCGAAACAAAGCCTCTCGGTGATTCGCGGGGAATGCCGACCGAGGGAAGGAAACTTGGTTGAGTTGATGAGTTCAAGAGCGGTTCTTAGATACCCGAGCCAATATTGCTGCTGTAATACGAGTCTGATCCAAGCAGAGACTAGACCGCGCTGTTGGAAATATTGCTTGCGTTGTCTGAACAACTGATGCATTTCTTGACAAGGATGGGTTCGGAGCGCAATTCCAGATTTTGAATACCTCAGAGCGCGAAGGCTGTGTTTGGACAATTAGGATAGCACAGAATGAGAAAAGTTGTTCAAATTTGGCGACGGTGTTATCTAAATTACTATCTGTCCTGTCGCTTCAATGCCTCCAAAGTGGTTTGAACTTCTGTAATATTTGATCACCAAGAACCTTGAAACAGTTTCCACTTGCTCGCCTCGATCGACATTAATATTTTACACTTGATTCATTTGTGGTTCTTCGCAAAGCTATCTATGTTTACCCAAGCCATGGGGATGCTATTCACATTCTCCAAGTTTCATGCGCACTGGATGGCCAGCCAAAGAGAGAGCGATAGTCAGAGTGAGATGCAAAATCTGAAATCCAGAGCACTGACTCGACTGATGAGATCATGACTTCACTCTAGATTCGGTTTATTTGCCGCCAAAGTGTGATGCAAGGGCTGTTTGTAATTTTTCATTATATAATTGTTGAAACAAGAATATCTCTGGTTGAGAAGACTGTAGTAGTAATTTAGGATGGCAATTTCACCTAAGTATGAGTTTGGTCCGTGATCAGCAAAGTTGGCACATATCAACGGGCTGTAATGTCAATGATAGACCTCATGTTGTTCCAGCATCACTTCGTATCCGCTGTCTTGGCATACGTGGCCTTGGCGTACGCCCGCTTAGAACCCCGGATAATTCACTTGGTTTTCTTGGCACCAGACTGGGAGATGCGAATATACCATGGCTGGCTTGAGGATCATGGTCCTTAATTTAGCCTCCTAACACATTGTTGTGGGTCTGTGAGCTTCATGGCGCATGTCATATCCACTTTGCAGTATCTTAGATCGTGCTTATGCAATTCAATATGATCACTCATTACACGTAGCAATTAAAAGAAACAGGAAATTAATAAAACTTTTCTGTTAGCTCAACTTGTATATTTTAGACCACTGACTCGATCAGCCCAATAACTTCCTGGGGTCCTCTCCTAATGTTTCCTTGAGAGACGGAGATCAATTTATGAGCTCAGATCCACGGGTATTGGTATCTTTCAAAATTCCATGATATGCTACTACCATTGGCATCAAGTCAATGCTGTTCATAGGAGGAAAAATACTCTGTCAACATTTTTATTTTTAAATAAAAGCTCTGGTGCAATAGGAACCAATAATATCCAGTCGTCTCTCGAAGTTAAGTTCCCGTATTACCTTGATATTTACCGGGACAAACCTCGTATTCTTCATGGCAGCTACCCGGAAGTCTAAATCAACCCTGGCCATGGAAAACTCAGCCTGCAGATCGTCACTCCACGGTTGAATTTGAGTTTGTTAATTAGCAGTTGCAAACTTTTTGTGAAACGGCTATGGCAGTAGACTTTATAGGCAAACTCAACCTTAGTAAGTAAATAACCTCGAAGAGTAAACTATTCAGGATTAATTTAGACTTCCGGTCAGCAGATGAATAGAAAGAACGTCTATCCGACTAAAGGGATATCCACCCGCATCTAGTCTTTCTTGTTCCAGTACGATCATAAAGAAAAAGATCATCAAAGTTTCGTAAAGCTACACAGGCCGAGATCTAATACTATTCGCATTTTTAGAGAATGCAGACGAAACTAGCATGGATATCTTAATATTTCCAAGGTTATAGTGTTTCTACATCGGAAATTTGGACGGTCCCCGAGATCATTGTACTCGTAGAAGAGGACTACTTCTCCTTTTTTATATATAACCAAAAACCAGACAGTAACTTCGAAGAAGGAATTATCTATAATAGCATATATATTAAGACTTCCGCAAGAAAGCGACTTAAAAGTCACAACTAGATCTACAAACTTTATTCCGAACGGTGGATGATCGCGCTCGATAATTCAAAGTTGATCTAGATCCTATAATACTAGTGCTCCGGCAGTACTAGACCCCTTCGTCCGGTGCTGCAGCACTAAGGTACGACGGTACCAAGTGCTTAGTCCGGTATTACAACATCAGTACAGCAGTGCTGCAGCCCTGTATTTAGTACAAATAAATAATGCTGTTGGTTGCCTTGAACCGGTCTTTACTGATATTAATTAGCCAACTTTTTAGTTTGCTGATATTTGTATGCTATTGTAGTGGTATCATGCGACAAACCGCAAACAGGCGAGTTTTGAATTATCATGTAGAGAAAGCGGGGCGATTAGCCAGAACATGCTCCAGACGATATAAGCCACTAGTACTCATCCTATTAGCATAAAGAATAGTCGTGCGCTTAAGGTGAGGGGTCCTTGGTTAGTTTTAAATATCAGCAACCATACAGGATCCTTTGATATATGCAGTCTAGAACATCACATCCCAAGATCTTGACCGTACTCTGTCAAATAATCATTCAGCACAAAATTCTCAACCACGAGATTCAATCCCATGCGGAGATTTATACGAGAGTTCCCCGAGCCTAGACTCGTGAAGAATCATGTTACGCATGATGACTTACACCAAAGTCATTATATTCCAAGTTCACATTTAGGATTACCATCAGTCTAATGGTGGGTTTAAACTTACTATATGGGTCATGTGGCAGTAGGTTCTCGGAGCTTTCTCAAGACTCAAAAGACATAAGTAGCGCTGACCCTTCCTCCCCCTAACTATCGTATATCCCACAACCGGCCAAAACAACATCGGGCTGTACCCTATTTTTACAATGAGGAAATACACCCAAAGGAATAAAGTGAACTGGAACATGCTTCTTTATATTCTTTTCGTTTACATTGGCATGGCTGCTGCTGCGACATGCCGCACAAACACCTTCTTGCCATCATCCCTTTATACCTGTCCCTCCACATCTTGCGCTAAGTCAGGATCTGCTGGTCGTATCATAACTATTGACTGCATCTGGGACAAGGGGGAAGTGTGCAGGGACAAAAGTAAGTGAAATATCGAATTTTTATTATATTCCTGACAGGGTCGGGGTCTCTTAGGCGATGGGGCTATAATTTCAACAAGAAAAGGTGGATTTCTACAACAAAGCTTAAGTTCTGCAACATAAGTGAGCACTTAATATTTCCCCAAGTCAGATGAGTAGTGATCAAAGCTGAGCACATACAGATACGATTCCCAAGTGTCGCATACGTGCGGAGGGCGAGGGCGTTGGACTGGTTTCAACACCAACTCCTCCTACAACGTCATGTCGGTTAAAAGGAATCGACAAAGTACAAACCAGAACATGCCCCGCCAAACCGTGTGACAAGGTGGGGGAAATCAGTCTTGCTGGTGATCAAGTGAGACGAAATATCCATTGCATGTGGGATAACGGTGCGCAAGTTACAGGTGGTGGCTCCGAAAGTAAAAGATTTCTCCAGGCATTTCAGAATTCTAACATGAACGGGGCTCCAAGGCGATGGGGCTATAACCAAATTGGGCAGTGGTTTATTTTTGCCGGCAGGCTTGAAGATTGTAATCTTGGTAAGTTACAAATAGGTTAGACAAATATCGAAAAAGTTAACATGAGATGATACAGGTAAAATCCCAAAATGTGTGGTGGAAAGGGCTTAGCCGGTGGGAGTCCTGGAGCTGAAGACAGGCTCCGCTGCTTTCATTTGTTCATTATTTGTTGGGAAAAGTGTTAGGTGAGCCCTTCATAATCAATTCCAAGGTTCTTGGGGAGATTGATTATGTAATAGGAGATAACTGGCTTAATGTCCTGACTTTTATGCCTAGATGTGAAGGTTATACGTTGTCAGGTGTAATGCCTGTCAACTCGGTAAAAGGAAGGATAAGAATAGACGTCGATTCGGTTAGGAATCAATAGTAAATAGGGGGAATTCAATAGTATTGTCTTATTGAATACAAGACTGATTCTTGATCAGAATCAGAGAGGAGCCTCGCTTTTTTCTCTTAAATACCCCATCCATCGAGGGAGCCATTAAGTCCTGTGAGCTGTAGAAAGTCTGCGTCGATTCGTCATCGATTTGTATGACGTTTTGATCCTTTTCGGTAGTCTCCCGATCCATGAGCTCCGAACCCCTGAGGCATGAGTTCTCATTGCCTGGAATATCAGGCATCCATTGTCACGGGGAAGTATGGAGAAGAACCCCGTTACACCACCGCCTACCTAAAAGCGTAGAACGCGCTAAAGTCTTGGCGAGACTGTGAGACTGAGTATGATTGCCGTATCGGGCAATTTCCTAGCACGAAGTGCCAAGTCACGTTACCGTGACATAGCATATAAGGGGACAGAGGGTCCCCAACATTCCAAGTTTTGCGAAGTAAAAATGGCTTATGTCAGTGGTAGTTTACCACTAAGCCCGTTTGGGACAGGATCCACAAGAGAAGCTTACTAAGAAGCAAGCCCCTGAGTCTGGTATGTATATAACAGGCGGACGGATGTATTCAGAGGAACAACTGTTTAGTGATAATCCATTGCTACGTACGAGACCTTACCGATCCATCAATTGTCGACATTATATCTTTTTCTTAGGACGGGTATAGGTTCAGAGTGAGTTGGCCCCTAGATCGCGCGAATCGCGCGACCAATGCACCACTCACATTATGATTGGACTATCACATTTTGTTCCCAAACACTAGGCCGCTTGGCATATGCACATAGCCATATCAGCCAATGGACATGTGGGAAATATAAATTTGTCTTCCGTAAGACCTTCCATGTATCAATCATAGCTGCCTCCTGTTAAGCCTTCTGCAAGGGTGAAGATCGGCAGGCGGAGTTGGCATTAGGGGATTGGCCCCCATCCCAGGGACCAACATGCCTTCCCTTTCCTCTTTCCTCCGCCACCCTCAATCTAGTACAATCAGACCGTCGTTTTTAGTCTGCATACCTCTCGTGGCTGACCCCTTGGCCCGCAGCCGTTGTCTTAACAGATGGGTAGTCGGCCGTCAACCGTTGCCAGAAAACGCTCGGCATCACAAACTGCATAGGTCAACACTTCAACACTTCAACATATCGGATATCCCTGATACACGGACGCAATGCGAGCTTCTTCAGAGGAGCCATCTAGCCGTCGTGAAGCAGGCGCCTGTGCTGGCTGTCACGAGAAGCTCAAACAAAGTTGTCAGATGAGCGCTTCTACTCAGCCGACCTCCTCAATGAGCCGAGAAAGCTATGTGTTAATTTTGGCCAGTTTCTACGCTGCACTCGCCATGTGTGCGTGGATTTTCACTTGTGTTCTATCCGTGCGTCCGGTGACAACACAAGATTACAGTGTCAAGATTGGGAATGGCAGTCCGTATCCCTTCTCCACTTCGGACGACGGATTCCAGAAGATGGTAGAAATCTCCAGGGAGCTACGCTCCCTGTATTCGCGCAATCAACAATGGTATCGTGCTGCTCGGGTTCTACAGTCTCTCGTTGGTGTCTTGACTTTACCACTCACAACGGCAGTGTGCTCAAGCACAGCTGTCGTTTTTATTCAAAGACGACAGAGCCACGGCAGCCTTAGCCTTCGTCAAACCATGGCACTGGCAGATAAAACCTGGACCAACATTCCGTCATATGCAAAAATCTTTCCGTTTGTCGCAACAACGGAATGGAATAGATACGGAAGCAGTCTGTTGCAGTTGGCTATCTTTTTGAATGTCCTTGGTGTCGTTACTTCACCTATGCAGCAAATCTTCCTTTCCACAAAAGTTATCAAGACTCCGACCGTACCGCAAACCTATGATTTTGTTGGTGATATTCCAAATCAGTTTCAGGAAGATGATTATCCACGTACAAGAAATCCCCTTGATGATGCAGTTTTGGACAATACCACCGACAGCAATAAAGTTGTAGTCCTCACTCGAGCCGCTATGGCATCTGCAACTACTGCAGACTTCCAGTCACTGCTGTGGTATGATTTGCACAATGCCTGTCCTCCAGAATTACTGGGGTCTAACGGCGCATGCAGCCAGCTAGCCGTCTCATTTGGACATTTTGACCCCTTGGGGGTTCCACCAGAAAACGACGCCTTTCTCGCACAGCTGCCCGTTGGCTTCAACTCCGGGCTCATCAGGCAGTTCGCTCCTCGTATAAACTCAAGCACAAAATTCACTCAGATCGCCTCTCATGAATTTTCCAGGGAATGTGAGCAGACGCATGGTTCCTTTTTCATGGATTACGCAAGTGCTCCTGACTTGCGAAGTACGCCATCATATGGGTGGGCAATTCAGGCGTGTATGCCTGGTGATCTGGCCAGGACACCATGGAAGGCTACCAGGTCTCGGCAAGACTTCTCCGAGGATTTATTCTTGAATATGACCTTAAAAAGCAGCGAGGCGTGGAACAATACGTTCTATAAACTCACTCTCAACACAACTGCGGGATATTTTGAATTGCCAAACTACATGAATGGCGAGGTAGCTGGATCTCTGCTGGATAAAGATCCCAATGACCTATGTGGAATAGATTGCATGACGCAAGGTTCTGATTTGGAAGCCCAATCCCCTATCCTGTAAGAATCAACAATAAGCTCGTCTTACTCTGTTGAACTGACATGATGATATCGCAGTCACCACGATTTCCGCAGGAACGAACCAAAATCCGGTCACAGTACAGATGGCCCAATTCGGCCCCTTGAGACGGTGAAAAACAAAGGCCCTCTACTTACCATCGCATTGGCTATGTTTGGCGAAGGATCTTTCCTCCAGCAGAACTCTTTTGGGTACAAAAGCCCTAGTCAAATCCATGATGACCTGAGTCGCTCTACTGAGTTCTGCACGAATTTACTTCCCCTGCAATTCATTTTGGACCCCAAGATATGGACCTCTATGCAAGATATGCATCATGCGTCCGGAACATGCATACGAGAGAATGTTGGTACGGTGTACCCAAAGTGATCCGATGGCTTTTCAAATAGTCAACTGGATGAGGTTTTTCCACTTGGATATTTTCAGTGAGTATCTTGGTTTTCATCCGAACAATCCCGCCTCATTGGTGGAGAGCTCGTTCAAAATCGCCGCATTCTTGGCCAATAAAGCTTGGATGGAGAGCAAAGTTGGATCCTTGGCAGTGAGCTATGACTTGGGAGCCGACTCGCAAGTACCGTCTATCTCTCGAGCAGGCATAATCATCATATCGTGTCTACTTGGACTAGATCTGCTCATCCTTGTCCCGCTTGCAGCCTACGCAGCGTGGACCCCTCGCTGGACTTCTCAGCTGGACTCATTTGCCATGATGAGAATAGGGGCTACATTAGGGGACAAAGTTCCGTTACTCATGAAGACAGACAAGACGGATATCAAAATATTGGATGAACTTCCCGGGTGGATCGGAGATAATTCTCAAGAAGATGATCCTGCTGGGACCTTAGCACTCGGGGGATTGAGGCCATTGGCAGATCGAAAAGACGGACTATTCAAATGCTACGCAGAAAATGCGACCCCTTTCGTGTTGAAAATACGTCAGGCTGTCGTAGGCGTCTTCCGTCGCCGCTAGAGTCTGGTCTGTTGAAAATATAGATCGGTTTTCTCCGAAAGGCTATCTAGACATGAATTTTGTAACAATATATATCACTACAACTTTGGAAGGAGGGATCTACGGACACTTGTGCTTTATGAGCCCAATTTTCTAGACATGCTGCCGCATAGATTACTGACCATATACGAAGCACTGCGCTCATACCATGAAGTCGGAGCGCATGACAACCGACAGCAACAAGGTTGTAGTTGGCACGGGTCGGCCCGAGGCGAGAGACATTCTGCTTAAGCGGGTCAAAGTATCGCCTCTCAGCCTTTGTTATTTTATTTTGGGTCTCCGCCCTATCCCATGGGGGGTGATAAACCCAGCCTGGGTGCAGGAATTAACTATGGCGGGTAAAAGTGGGCCTAGCGTCTTTTGGGCTGGGTGCAACTCAAGTATAAAAGTTGGTGCAAATCTATGGGGACAAGCTCGATTTTATTCAAATTTTGGGAAGTTCTATTCCTAATAGTTATACATCACGCGTTTTTCTTTTAGTAGAATTAAAGAAGAATTGTGGATAGGAGAGTTGTTTGAAATTTTCAAAATTTTGATGGGGTTGGAAATTTTGGGAAAAATGGGTCTGCGACCGGGCAGAATAAAGGCGGAGTTAATTTAATTACCCTTTTTGGCCAAAATCTGCCAAGAAACTAGCACTTAGCCTTTTAAAAACCCTCGGTGCAACTGATTTACAAAAGTTGGTGCAACTTTCTTAATTCTTATATATATAGTTTAAAATTTTGATAGATTATTGTTAGAATATAGATGTATATATATATATAATTACAGACCTAGCACCCTACTAGATGATCCAGGCACCTAGCTTAAATAAATGGTAATTTGACTAATAAGAGCTCTTTATTCAGCATTTGCCCTATTTTTACCATATATATCAGGCACCAATAATGGCAGACTTACTACCCCCCTAGGGGGACCCCCCTAGCACCCCCCTCTGACCGCCTTATTTTTGCTATTTTCTGCTATTTTTACTATATATATAAGACACCAAAAATAGCAGACTTACTACCCCTATTAACCGCCCTATTTCTACCAATTTCTACTAATTTCTATCATATATATAAGGCACCAAAATAACAGACCTACTCCCCCCCTCCCGGCACACCCCCTAGATGCAAAATGCTTAGCATTTAGACCTCGACAAGTCCCATGGGAGTCATCCTATGGGACTATCCCATGGGACTATATGGGAGTCCTATCAGGTCCTATGGGAGTGCTAAGCATGGGACCAAGAGGTCTGGTCCGCTTCTATGGGACTTTGATGGGACTCCTATGGGACTGTAAATAGTGCAAATATGTCAAGACTAAAATTATTTTATGTTTGAAGCCTGTTTTTATCTTTTATATATAAGTAATATTTAATTATTTTAAGTTATATATATATACTTAATCTATCTATTTATTAATTATCAACCTTTAGAATATTAAAGAGTTATTTAACAATATTGTATAAATTACTGATGTTCTATAGAAATTGTAGAGTTTAGTAATTGAACGTGAATATATATATCTTTATTAGATAATCCAATTTCTTATTTCTTTAATAACTTCCTATCCTATGGTTATAACACTTTCAAAATTTAAATATAGTTTATTTAGTATGATTTCTATTAATCCTGAAAATTTAAATAAAATCGATTTATTGGAAGATTGATTTACAAGAATTATAGTATTATTATTCAGCAATTTTATTCAGCTGAAATAGGAGATTCTTGGTAAAATTATGTAATTGATGGGACTATATGGGAGTCTCATCACCTCTATAAGAGTCCTATGGGGGTATCAGGGTTTTGGGATTAAAAATTTTGCTAGTCTTATAGAAGTGATGGGACTAGGAGATGGGATTAAAATTTTGCTAGTCCTATAGGATTTGTCGAGGTCTATTAGTATTCTAGGTGCTATAATAGTTAAATATATAGAAAACATAATATCTCTCCCTCCCTAACCACCCCAGTTCTGCCATTTTAACCCCCCTACTAGGGCATGCCCCCCCTCTCTTGACCGCTTTATTTTTACTATTTTCTACTAATTTCTACTATATTTATAAGGTATTAAAAATAGTAGACTTATTTACCCTCTATCCTATAAAGGGTGATAAATCTAGTCTAGATGCAGAAATTAACTATAGTAGATAAAAGTAGATCTAGTATCTTTTAGACTAGATGTAACTTAAGTATAAAAGTTGGTGTAAATCTATAGGAACAAGCTTGATTTTATTCAAATTTTGGGAAGTTCTATTCCTAATAGTTATATATTATATGTTTTTCCTTTAATAGAAGTAAAAAAGAATTATAGATAGAAGAGTTATTTAAAATTTTTAAAATTTTAATAAGATTGGAAATTCTAGAAAAAATGGGTTTACGACTAGATAGAATAAAGATAGAGTTTATTTTATTACTTTTTTTAGCTAAAATCTATTAAGAATCTTATATTTAGTCTTTTAAAAACCTTTAATATAACTAATTTATAAAAGTAAGTATAACTTTCTTAACTTTTATTTTTTCGATTTATAATTTCTATAGATTATATAAAGATTCTTGTTTTATTTATATATCTAATATTATTTTAAATATCTTACTAGAAAGTTAATATACTAAGATTTTAAATATCCTTATATAATTAAGTAAAAATAAATATATTTTTAAAATAACTAATTAAATCTTAAATATTAACTAATTCTAATTATAATATAAGTTCTTTCTAGAATTCCTAAGATTCTTATAACTTTTAGAAATCTTATAACTCCTATAAGATTTATAATTTCTATAATTCTTATTATTTCTATTACTCTTATTATTTTTAATATTTCTTTTACTCTAGTTATATATTTATAATATCTTATTTTATAAGTATCTTATAATACCTAGATATATATTTACTATCTTTTATACTAATATATATATTTTCCTATATTATAAGATTTATATTACTTTATAATTCTTAACCTTAATAGAAACCTTTAAATTATTTTATTTAATCTATATATTTCAATCTATTATCTTATTATCCTAAATTTGTAATTCAATCTTTACCTTTTTCTAATTTATACTATAATTCCTATTCACTATTAACTTATTATCTTTAGCTAATATCTCTCTAATAAATGATACTCTTTTAATAGCTCCTTCTAATAGGCTACTAATACTTATATCTACTAACTTATAGACTCCTTTAAATCCTAGATATATACTAGCTTCTATTAATAGTTTTTAAAAGTTATCTATATTTCTTATATTAATATTAGAGCTGCTATCTAATATATCTAGTCTATAGACTATTAGTTCTAGTTCTATTTATATATTATTAGTTATTTAGAGAGATTCTATCCTTATTATAATATAACCTCTAATTATAGCTTTTATTTTTTGAATAACTCTTTTATATTATATAGATTATTATATATATTAAAGCTATTAATAAAGTGATAATATATTATCGCTAGATTATTATATATAGTTTTATTAAAGAAGAATAGGGTTAAGCTATGATAATAACTTGTTAAGATTGTTAGGTTTTTTATATTGATTACTTGCTACTAGATCTATAGCTTAGCTAATAAAGTTTCTTCTAATATTAGATTAATATTAGTTATTATAAAGAAGGAATTCTTGAATCTGATAAAGATAGCATTATATTATTTCTATGTATTAATAGTGAAGGTTTAGAATTATATTATATTAGCGCTTTCTTACTTTCTATTTAGGATATTATATATATGTTAGTAAGTGTGGAGATATTAAATATATATTATTATATCTATTACTATAATTATATTATTTATAGTTATCCTTTTATATCTAGATATATTTAAAGACTTCTAATAGATATTATTATATCTCCTTCTAAATAAAAACCATTTATGCTAGGACGGCTAGAACTGGCCTATTCTAGTGCTGAAAATAGCTCTTTTAATATCATGCCTTTTCGCATACACCTATTTAATCGCGACTATATACAATATCCTTTTGTCCCTTTATAATGGACGATATAATAATACCCGAATATCGATCTACTTGGACATTTGTATTAGTACTATTCATTTTTCTCGTCTCTTTGTTACTTTTATTATCTAGAAGTATTTTGTCTTTTTTTGTAATCTTCTATTTAATCACTCACTTATTCTCTAAAACGCTCTTCTATCTTTTGCGACGTTAGGGACTAGGGATTAGGGATTAGGGATTAGGGATTAGGGATTAGGGATTAGGGATTAGGGATTAGGGATTAGGA